>NW_026622786.1:38089437-39451937 GCF_023065955.2 Ursus arctos | reverse complement strand
TACCATGTAGCCTTGAGATAGTGGTCTTCTCTTTTTATAGCTTCTGAGCTGCAGTTCCCTTAGATCTCTGTCCTTAGGACCCCATGGCTCCTCACTGTGTCTCTAGATTCATGTACAGTACACAATACTTTGGGTAGAGCTTATCAAGATAATTAAAGCAAAGGTCATATTTGTCTTCATTTCTTCAGATATTCATATCGATGCTTGGTAATTCACTTTGATTTCAAAGATTTGACTTTAGTATTGTGTGTTTTCCTGAATAAAAAATAACCAAGTAGTGACTGTGAGTAAATGTGAAATTTGGGTTTTTTTCAACAATTTCTTTTCAGTTTATAAGGAATTCCCAAGACCAAATCAGAAAATGTTTACTTATTATTAATAATCTACATGATTTGAATATACATGTGCTTCTTCTTCCCTCTAGAATCATTTTCATGTTGCAATATATTAAATCTGTTCCAAATGAGAAGGCCACTAATGGTTTCAGCCTATTGTAATGTTTCAACCTTGGAAATAAAACCCCAATTTGGAAATAACAGAGCTGGTCCCTTTCTCCACTTTTTAGCAACTAGTTAAACTGTTACTCTAAGGATGAGGCATTGAGGGATTTCTACCCAATATTCTTTTCTCAAAGCCTGGAAAAGAAGAGAGCCTGGATGATTCAGACAGCCCAAAATTTCTGAAGCCTGCTTTCTTATGTAGGAGCGACATTCAAAGGAGAACAAAAATTCTGTATGATTTTATGGCTTACATTATTTGTGCATCAGTTCCCTAGATTTTATTATCCTACACTTTGTTTGAGGATGGGAGTTTTAACTTCATTGCCATGTTGGGTTAATTCAAGTTTCAACTTTTCAAAGGCAAGGTTCTGCAAGGGCTCCAACACCAGCCATGTGGCTCAGTCTGGGCCAGGCCTCCATCCTGTCTGGGGTCCATCACCATTTGTGTACTCCATGTTCCACAGGAAGACAGCACAATCACGGTCTCCTTTCCAGAGAGTCGACTACTGCTATGTTTGGCAGTAGTTAACTGTTTAAGCAAATGTAGGATACTGGAATAGCAATTTAAGATGTATAATGAGACACAGAAATAGTTCCTTAGCATTTTCCATTACTTTCATAATGCTTCACCATCATTCTCCTTAAAATTGTTTCTCTTTGTTTTATAGGGGGGAGGAAAGAAAAGGTTATTTATTGCAAAAATGTAAAGACTCCTCTATTCTCTTTGATATTGGTCACAAATTCTGTGTCATTATAGACAAATTGTTGAGAAGATTTGCAGATAATCTTGTCCCAATTTTCTTAAACTCATTCCACTGTATTTTTCCCTTAGAGTAATGTCCTCACTGTAATGGAATTTCAAATATATTAGCAGATATTGCCTTCGATCTTCCTCCATGTTAAATGACTATTAAATGTATGTGTTTCATTCATATAAATAAAAAATGTAAAAATCACTCAAATATATACATTTATATTTTACATAGTGCTCATTTCTATAGCATATTTTTGAGGATTAATGGTTCATTTTGCATTTCTTTGAGTTGTAGGGCTTTTGCTACACTGCAAAGTTCACACTGGGGCAGGAAAAAAAAAATTCAGCAGAGTATATTGAAAGAGAAATTGAGAGTAATAAAACTTGTGTGCTACTTAAAACCCAACAAGATCCAGCTCCTTCATTACACACATACATTGAAATGTCTGATCAGGATGAAACCAAGGTATGCTGGTTAATTTTATATATATATAATATATCATATAGACATGTATATATTAAAATTCTATATAATTATATACGTGTAAATATATTTACACACACACACACATATATACATACATATACACACACAGCTATACACATACGCACACATATATATTTAAGAAAAGAGTCTACTGAAGTAATATTGCATGTTCACTTCAAATGTTTTCAGAAATATTAAAATGTCTGCTTGCAATAAGTATAATAAAGATAAGACACAACAAGAGGGCTAGACAATGATGGAGGCATCATGTCATCATGCAATCAGGGATAGCATCTATAACAAGGCACCATTTGAATACAGAACTGTCAAACTGTTGGACTCTGTTTGGGGAAGATCATTCCAGGTGGAGGATGCAACAAATTCACGCCGGTTGTTTTCGGTGACCAGTGAGGGGGCCGAGGGGCCGGAAGGGCTGGAAACAGTAGAAGGTGGTAAGACTTGTGGTCAGAGAAGGACCAGGTCAAGCAGTATCTCACAGGCAATGGAAGGGTTTTGCATTCTACTCAGGGAGAGAGGGGCAGATAATAAGAGAGTTCTAAGCAGAGAGGCAGCATGATCTGATGCATCATTTTAAAGCTTACTGTCTCACTTTGGGGTTTTTTCCTTACTGTGTGTGTTATGAGCTCAGGCAGGGCATGCACTGTCCAATTGGCTGTGGTGTACTATGCTTACTCCATTGTCTAACATGAGGCCTGCTCCATTCATTCACTTTACCTTCTTTTTTATTTTATTGAGGTCAAATTGGTAGACATTATATTAGTTTCAGGTGTACAACATAATAATTCAATATTGGTATATACTACAAAGTAATCACCTCAATAAATCTAATTACCATCCAACACCATAGAGGTGATTCCCTTAACCCATTTTGCTCACCCCCCTCCTCTCTGAAAACTACCTCTCTTCTCTGTATTAGAGTTTTGTTTTGTTTTGTTTAGTTTTTTATATTTCTTTATAAATATATATATATATATTTCTTTATAAATATATATATAAGAAATATATTATATTTCACATATATCCAACAGTTGTTATTTCTTGTCTTTTTGATAATAGCCATCTAACAGGTGTGAGGTGATATCTCATTGTGGTGTTGATTTGATTTTCCTGATGATCACTTGCAATTGAACATCTTTTCATGTGCCTGATGGCTATTTGTATGCTTTCTTTGGAAAAATGGCGTTTAGATCTTCTGCCCATTTTTTAATCACATTTTTTATTGTTGAATTGTTTGAGTTCTTTATATATTCTGTATATTAACTCCTTATCAGATGTATAATTTGCAAATATTTTATCCCATTGAGTAGGTTGCCTTTTCATTTTGTTGAAGGTTTCCTTTCCAGAAGCTCTCTAGTTTGATGTAGTCCCACCTGTTTATTTTTGCTTTTGTTGCCTTTGCTTTTGGAGTCAGATCCAAAAGTTCAATGCCATGACTGATGTCAAGGAGGTTGCTGCCATGTTTTCTTCTAGGAGTTTCATGGTTTCAGGTCTCACATTCAAGTCTTTAATTCATTTTGAGATAATTTTTATGTATGGTGTAAGATAATGGTCCAGTTTCATTCTTTTGCATGTGGCTGTCCAGTTTTCTCAACACCATTTATTGAAGGAACTATTTTTTTCTCCACCATATTCTTGGCTTTTTTGTCACAAATTCATTAACCGTATATACGTGGATTTATTTGCAAGATTTCTGCTCTCTTCTATTGATCTATGTGTCTGTTTTTATGCAAATACTGTACTGTTTTGGTTACTATAGCTTAGCTGTACAGCTTGAAAGCAGAGGGTTTAATAACTGCAGTTTGTTCTTCTTTCTGAAGATTACTTTGGCAACTTGGGGTCTTTTGCAGTTCTGTACAAATTTTACAATTATTTCTTCTAGTTCTGTGAAAAATTCCATTGGAATTTTGATAGGGGTTGAACCTGTAGATTGCTTTGGGTAGTACGGACATTTTGATAATTTAATTCTTCCAGTCCATGAGCATAGAATGTCTGCTCATTTATTTGTGTCTTCTTCAGTTTTTTCACCAATGTGTTACAGTTTTCGGTGTACATATCTTTCACCTCTTGGTTAAAGTTATTCCTAGGTATCTTACTCTTTTTGATGCAGTTGTGTATGAGATTGCTTTCTTTTCTTTCTGATAATTTGTTATTATGGTATATAAATTCAACCAATTTCCATATATTAAATTTGTATACTGTAACTTTACTGAACTCATTTATTACTTCCAACAGCTTTTTGGTAAAGTCTGCAGGGTTTTTCTATATATAACCTCATGTCATCTGCAAATATTTCTTCCTTTCTAATTTGGATGCCTTTTATTTCTTTGTCTTGCTTAATTGCTACAGCTAGGACTTTCAACACTACGTTGAATAAAAGTGGTAAGAGTGAGCATCTTTGTCTTGTTCCTGATATTAAAGGGAAAGCTTTCAGATTTTCACCATGTAGTATGACGTTAGTGTGGTTTTGTCATATACGGTTTTTATTATGTTGAGGTACATTCTCTCTATACCCACTTTTTGAGAGTTTTTATCTTAAACTGATGTTGAATTTTGTCAAATGCATTTTCTACATCTATCGAAATGATTATATGATTTATTTTATTAATATGGTATATCACGTTGATTGATTTGTGATGTTGAACCATCCTTGCATCTCTGGAATAAATTCCACTTGATCACAATGTATGATCTTCTGAACATATCGTTAATTCCATTTACTAATATTTTGTTGAGGATTTTCGTATCTATGTTCATCAGGGATATTGGCCTATAATTTTCTTTTTCTGTGGTATCCGTGTCTGGTTTTGGTATCAGGGTAATGCTGGCCTTGTAAAATGAGTTTGGAAGCATTTCCTCCTCTTCAATTTTCTGTAGGAGTTTGAGAAGGCTAGCTACTTTGAATGTTGGGTAGAATTTAACAACAAAGCCATGTGCTTCTGTACTTTTGTTTGGTGGGAGGTATTTGACTGTTTTAATCTCCTTACTCACAATTGGTGTATTCAGATTTTCTATTTCTTCATGACTCAGCCTTGAAAGATTGTTTGTTTCTAGAAATTTATCCATTTCTTCTATGTTGCCCAATTTGTTGGCATATAATTGTTCATACTACTCTCTTATGGTCCTTAGTATTTCTGTGGTATCAGTTGTAACTTCTCTTGCATTTCCAATCATATTTATTTGAGACATTTCTCTTTTTTTGGTGAGTCTAGCTAAAGGAAACTAAGAGCTAGAACTCAAGAACCAGCTGTCAGTTTCATTGATCTTTTCTACTGTTTTGTGGTTGTTGTTGTTGGTTATTCTTATTTTAGTCTCTATGCATTTATTTCCACTCCAATGTTTATTATTTCCTTCCTTCTAACTTTGGGCTTTGTTCATGTTTTTCTAGTTCCTTTTGGTGTAAAGTTAGATTGTTTGAGATTTTTCTTGTTTCTTGGGGGTAGCCCTGTGTTGCTATGAGCTTCCCTCATAGAACTGCTTTTGCTGTATCCCATAGATTTTGGATTGTTGCATTTTCATTTCATTTGTCCATAAGTTTTTTTTTTAATTTCCTTTTTGATTTCTTTATTGGCTCATTGTTTATTAAGTAGCATGCTGTTTTGTCTCCACATATTTGTGATTTTTCCAGTCACCTTCTTGTAATTGATTTCTAACATCATACCATTCTGATTGAAAAAGATGCTTCATATGATGTCAATCTTCTTAAATTTACTGAGACACATTTTGTGTCCTAACATGTGATCTATCCTGAATAATTGCATGTGCACTTGAGAAGAATGTGTATTCTGCTTTTGGATGGAATGCTCTGTATGTATCTATTAAGTCTATCTGGTTCATATGTCATTTAAGGTCAATGTTTCCTTATTGATTTTCTGTCTGATCATTCACTTTACCTATCTCACCCCCAGTGCCACTTGGATTTGTGACCCTTATTCCAGGCTTTTACAATTTCTGCCTTTTACCACATAATAGGAAACTATTCTTAAAACATAAGCTCAAGCAGCTTCCCTTTACGTGTCATTTTTTTTTCTTTTGATGCACCGGTTTTCCTCAGACATTGCCATGCTCACATTCTGAATTGTAATATAGTTCTAAAACTTCCAAGTCTTCTGGGACTTGCTGTGGCATTCAGAATAGCTTAGGCCTAAAAAGTAGACATACCAGAGATCTTGAGCTTGTTGCCAGCTAGAGACCAGAATGGTTCTAAAGATCTTTTAAATTTCTCTCGAAGAAGAACTGGGATAGGACTCATACCTAGACAAGGTCAAGGTCATCCCTAGGGAATGAGGAGGTTAACCATAGTACCTCATAAAATATACTTCTTGACCCCAAAACATACTGTTATAGAAATAACAGTTGAAAATTCACTTCCTATACACACTTGAAGAAGGAAAGAAATATCCAAAAAGCAGACTAAATATGTTTAGAAGTGGAAAGAAAATGGTACTCCTTTCTTCTGGCAATGACATGTATAAGATTCAAGTTGGGGCGAGGGAGGGCAGAAAGAACCTCAGGTTTCTTTTTCTTACATATTCCCTCCATTCAGCTTCCTTCTCGGGTACCAAACATGTCAGTGGAATTCAGAACTCTCACTGCCATGCATAGGACCAATTTAACATTTCATGGAAGATCAAAATGTCATATATTAGCATTTACTTTACCGTCATGGGATTCCTAGCACTGGCTCAATAATACTCTAGAATTGAGCTCATAGAGTCTATAAAACTCTCCAAGCAAATTTAATTTTTATTTGCTCTGTTTAATATGCATTACCAGTTAGATTTATTAAGCATGTACTATGTGTCAAGCACTCTGGGCTCTGGATATTAGTCCTTGGTATAACAAGATTAATAAAAACTATTCTTTCCTTGATGAATGCATGTTCTAGTGGAGTAGATAGAACTATAAATAGATAAACGGTGATGTAGTCTATTAAGTGTTATTACTGAGGTAAAAATAAACTGAATACACAGAGGACACTATCTTGCTGAAGGAAGATCACATGCAGAATTGAGCACCTCACTTTTCACTTGTCATTTTACATCTTAGCTCATACTAGCATCCAGGAAGAAATAATTTCATGTATCACAAATCCTATAAGGTTGTAAAGGTAAGATAGTAGATGGGCTTCAATAACATCTTAAAGACACTGAACTGCATGCTATAGCAGTGGAAATCCACTGAGAGTGTTTAAGCAGAAGAGATACTTGATTGTAATTACATTACCTCTCCTCTGAGCATCTGATTCATATGTCCAAAAGCCTGTATTATTTACTTCCCTACTTGATGGTATCACGGATCTTGCAAACATAATGTATTCAAAATTCTTGATTTCTTTCTAATCTAGTTCTTACCTAAATCTTTGCTATCTCTGACAGTGAGTGGCATCTATCCGCTGCCTTAGAAGCCATTCTGGAGTCTTCCTTTTTCCTCATCCCTCATCACCAAGTCCTTTAATTTTTTTACTTCCAGGTTGTATTTTGGATCTCTCCATTCCTATTTTATTTCCATTACTATTGCCCTCATCCAAGCCACACTCATGCTACATTTTTACTATGACAAAGACCACCTCCTGGGTTTTTGCACTTCCACTTATGCTTCTCTCCAGGACATCTTCTATAGCATCCAAGAGTCCTCCTCTTATTTATACCATAGTGCCTAATTCACGTCCTTCATAAAATATATTGCAGCCTGTAATTAGATAGATGATAGTGATGCATGATAGGTAGATGATAGATAGATGATAGATAGATAGATAGATAGATAGATAGATAGATAGATAGATAATAGACAGGCAGAAAGGTAGACAGATAGGTGGCTGTTATTTGCTTCTTTAATGTCTGCCTCCCCCACTAGACCAATACACTGCAACCTCCATGGGGTTTCTTTTATCCACTGGATCTTCAACATCAAAGTGCTCAGTGAACTTTTGTTGAATGAATGAAATACACCTTCCTCTTTTTCATCGCTTTCCTTTGAACTTATGTAACTAATTTTCATATACTTCCAAGTTATTTTACTTAGATGTCTAAAAATTCCCTCTCCTGACCACTTTTTACTAGGCGCAAAGACAAATAGAAGAGATAATGTTTTATCCACCCCTTTTCACTGAAAAGCACTAAGAAAACAATATTGCAGGGCATTTTCAAATGCTATAATGTGTTTTTTAAAACTCCCACTGACCACTGAATTTCTTGTTTTCCCATACATGACCAATTTTCAGTTTGCTGGAATTGGATATTTAAATAGATATCCGTTTATTCTATCATCAAAATGAAGCAGATAGTTAAGCCTGTTTCTCTATTGTTCATATCTTGAACAAAATAAAAAATAAATAAATAAAACAATTCCACTCAAACATTGCTCAAATACATAAGCAATATAGGTAACTTTTCATTGCAAGTACACATAAACATTTTTCTTGTGTTATTTCACTCCCAGCCTCTAGCCAAAACATTAAAAAAAAAAAAAAAAAGACTATTCTTGCAATCCTTGCAGAATTTCGAGCCTTAGTCAAAGAAGAAAATCCCAAAAATCTTTTCAGAAATCCTATTTGGGCACTATTCCCAGCCTAATTTTGCAGACCAAGATGTTTGGGCAGTCCTGGTATGCCAGGGATAAGCAGTTGAGGATTTTTATCTGAATCAAACCCAAACTCCAACCCTAATTAAAATACCACAACATTGTTAACTTCTTGACTATGTTAGACATTGGTTTAGTTGAACTAATTCCACTTCTGGAATACAGCCTCTCATTTATGTTCCTGCTGGTTGTTTATGTTTTCATTTCAGCTCTCCCATTGCTTTTCAAAGGATAGAAGTATTGTCTCAGTTTTTGTTGCTATGCAAACATCTCTGGAGTTACATAAAGAAAACAAAATTACTAAAGCCAGATAACATAGATAAGGTAACAGAAACTTCTGGAGCTTTCTGTTTTATCCAGTTTTCCTTCTCTGATGACTGAGGATGGTGCAAGAGCTGTCTTGTGACACTTTATTTATATTGTCCTGTACATTTTGGAGAAAGGAATTCTGACTTTATATATATAAATTGGCAAGTACGTTAATGTTGGCATTTAAGTTCATAGTCCCCTGTGTAGGAAGCATGAACTGGCAGGATTAGTACAAACTCTATGTATTTATACAACGAAGTATATATGTAATTGATGCTTAGAAATTGCCATTCTGTAAGAATGTGTCCTAAATTCTTTGAAATACCACCAAAGAAAATCAGCAAAGGACACATGTTCTCTGTCCCTCATCCCAAGACCGCTTTACATGCATATCCACCTTTTGATCCTGTTCCCTTCCAACCCTCTTTATGCCCCTAAATTTTAACTTGCATTACCTGTTGCTACTGCTGCTGCTATTCCCTCATTACTATTTCACTGGGAGTTCTGTAGCCTGGTATGAAGTCAAATATAAAGTGACAGGTGAAAACCAAGGGGTTTCAAAGTACAAATTGTATATGATCTTCTTGCCATAACAGAACAGTGTCATTTTCCTGTAAAATTAGAGAATCTATGCTCTTCTACTCCAGAGAATTAACAGTATGAATGCTATTCAACAGCTAATAGGAATTCTGGAGAGATTTGGAAATATTCCCCAGTAGCTGAAATAGGGAGTTCCTAGATTTCCCGTATTCTTTCCTCAACTCATAAAAGTATCATTTATTAAATTGAACAATTATTTACTGGCCATGTCTCCTTACTGCTGGGCAAAAAGCAATGAGAAAAGCTCCCAAATTTCTCTCTTATGGAGCTCATATTCTACTTGGGAAGATAGTTAACAAACAAATGAATAAGTACAATATATATTAGCTCAGATGATGGCAAATGCTGTAGAGAGAAGTAAGTCAGGAAAGGGGGGACAGGACTGAGCTGAGAGTGGAAATTTCGGGCAGTAAGTGGAATTTTAATAGAGTGATCACTCTCCATACTCACCACATAAAAGACATTTCATAAAAATCTTGAGTCATGCAGGCAAGATATCTTAGGGAAGGACAGGATAGATGGAGGAAACAGTGAATCAAAGGACTTGAAAAAGGTGCATGTCTTTTGTGTTAGGGGCACAGCAAGCAGGCCAGAAGTCCAAGTGGAGAAGGTAGGGAGAAAGTGTAGGATATGATGTCAGAGGGGTCAGAAGTAGCGGGAAAGGAGTCCAAGGAAGGACTCATGGGTCAATGCAAGGACTTTGGCAGTTATCCTTAGTCTGAATGAGACAAGGAGCCCTTAGAGGTATATTAGTTTTCTAGGACTCTCTTAGCAAATTACCACAAACTAAGTGACTTAAAACAAGAGATATTTATTTTTTCTTTGTTATGAAGATCAAAAGTCCAAAATCAAGGTGTGGGCAGAGCCATGCTACCTCTAAAGATTCTAAAGGAGACGCCTTCTTTGTCTCTTCCTGCCTTTGCTGGCTCCAGGCATTCCTTAGTTTGGGACTACATCAACACAATCTCTGGCTCCGTGTTCATGTGATCCCCTCTGCATCACTCTGGTGTCTTTTCCTCTTCTGTCTCTTATAAGGACACTTGTCATTGGAGTTAAAGCCCACCCAGATAATCTAGGGTGATCTCATCTCAAGATCCTCAACTTAATTATATCTACAAATACTTTTTTTTTCCCCCAAATAAAGCTATGTTCACAGGTTTGGAGGTTAGCATGTGAACTTACCTCTTGTGGGTCCACATTCAATCCATTACGTGGAGTTCTGAGTAGAGGAGCGGCAAGATCTAACTTGTGTGTTAGCAGGTTCATTGTAGATCCCGTGGTGACAATGGACTAGGGAAGAAGAACAACAGCACAGCAGAATCCAACAGACCGTAGGACACAAAGTGAAAATTTAGGGGAGAATGTGGCCTGTACCTGAACAGTCATAATGGAAATGGTGAGAAGTGGTTGGATTCTAGACCTTTTTTTAAAAGTAGAGATGACAGAATTATAAAAGATTTTTATTTATTTATTTATTTATTTATTTATTTATTTATTCAACAGAGAGATGGAGACAGCCAGCGAGAGAGGGAACACAAGCAGGGGGAGTGGGAGACGAAGAAGCAGGCTCGTAGCGGAGGAGCCTGATGTGGGGCTTGATCCCATAACACCGGGATCACGCCCTGAGCGGAAGGCAGATGCTTAACTGCTGTGCTACCCAGGCGCCCCAGAATTACAAAAGATTTTATGTGAAATGTAAAATAAAAGGTAGGGTCAAGGGTGAATCCAAGATCGTGGGCCTAAATATTTGTGACTCCATTTCTATAAATCTTTTACATTTGGGGGGTCAAGGTCATTAGCTAGCTGTTAGTCCTCATCCATTAGGTCTCAGGATGGATGTCATTTCCCTCTGGCAGACTTCTCTGACTTCAGTAGGTTAGAGCAACATGTCTCCATGCTGTACACCCTAAGTTTATCCCTATTATAACTTTTTTGGTCATTTGTTTTGGTTCGTTTTTGCAAGCTACCCCAGAAGTTCGTGACTTAACACAAACAGAAAACATGTATTTAGCTCATGGTTTTGCAGATTGGTAAGTAGCTTATCTTAACGGTGCTTCTGGTCTGGGCCATGGCCTGCTGATCTTGCCTGGGCTTGCTCATGCATCTACAATTATCTACTGGGTCAGCAGGAGCTGGCTGACTCATAATGGCCTCAGGTGAGATGGCCGTGATGACTGGGGGCTCTCTCTATGTGGTCTCTCAACCTCCATACGCTGGCCTGCACTTATTTACAAAGCAGTCCAAGGGTTCCACGTTCAGAATTGGCACAATTTCTTTTTCATTATTAGTCAAAGCAAGTCACAAAACCAATCCAGCATCAAAGGATGAGGAAATAGACGCCCGCATCTATCAGAGAAGTTACTAAGTATTGTTGCAATTTTGCAACCTGTAGCACCATTTAGTATAACTGCTGATTTTTGCATCTCTCTTCCATGTTAACTACCTTATAAGCAGGGACACAAGCTTCTTCTGTTTACTGCTGTAACCCAAAACAATAGACCCTGAATACATATTTTTTTGAAGAAATGAATGAGTGAAAGAATGAGTAAGAAAAAAAAATCTGAATTAATGTGTGTGTTCGCAAGAAATGGTCAAAATAAGCATTATTTCTAAATTTTTTAAAACACAATACATATTTGGAATAACGTTTTAAGGGAGCTAGATACTCATTGGCTTTATTATATTAACCTAGAACAATGATTTATTTTAGATTGTTTCTGGAATAGTTGTATTTGTATATACAAGTCAACAATACACTTACCTCTTGAGTTGTAGCAGGTGTTATACAGACCCATTTTTCTTTAAGGGTTAAAGTTCAGGTAAATCTCTACTTTGCATAAGTCACATGGGTCTCCTTTGGAATGCCTTGCAGGAACCAAAGTTTTTCAGAAGCACTCTTTTGTTCTTCACTGATGTTCATCTCAGAATGTCATGCAAAGGATTCATTAATGGTGATATGCCTTTATTGTTAAACAATGCTATTGTCTGGGAAACTCCAAGTGTTTTACAAATGGAAAACAGAGGCAAGTTGTTACCCTTTTTGCAGTGGAAACATATAAGTGCCTTGGTGATAGAGGTAAGAACTGAATTTAAAATCTCAGTGCTCAGTCATTTTCACTAATGACTTCATTCCCAAAGCCCCATTCTTTTTCTCCATTACTCTCTGCACCATGAAGAATTTACACTACTGAAGGAAACAGGTTTTGTCACCCCAAAATGTCTCCTTGGCATGAGGTTTATTTTGAGGGAAAGGCAATCAACCCCAGGAAAAGCTCTTTACTTCCCTGTCAACTGCCTAGATTTGCATTGGAAAGGGGCCTGTACCAGGAAGATTGCCATCAGGAGAGACAACTTTTTTATCTAAGAGACATCTTCTATCTTCATAATAGGGCAACCTTTGCTTTCCAAACACCTCCTCTGCCTTCTTGTAATGGCCTTCCTTCTCTTTGTAGCCCCACCCCCAACTCCTTTCCCTAGCTCCGGGTGTTATATAAGCCTCAATTGCCTGACTGCCTTTGGGACTCACGTTTTTATGGGGCTCCCATATGCAGGAAATTAAATTTGGATAATCTGTCTTGTATCAATTTAATTGTTAGACCATCCAAAGAACCTAGAAGAGAGAAAGGGAAAGTTTTTCCTCCCCTATACGACCTACCTCCCTTACCCTAACTCCTTTTAGACTCTCCTACATCTTTCAAACCCTCCTTAATGCGAACTTCTTTCAACACTGAACCTGAATTTCTTCCAGAACTTTATTGATCTAAATACATCAACATGTTGTTTGTGCTGATTGTCTGTCTGCTGCAGTTAGTCTAATAAGCCTACCGGACTGTTCAGTTCTGTGATTGGTAATCAGTACATCAGAGGTGTGGAAACACAGTAGGAATCTGAGAGGCCATTCCACGACAGCAGCTCCCGGAGAACCTTCAGCTCTCCAAAGAATCTTTTCTTTTTCCAAGGACAAAAACAGTTGGGAAGTAAAAACACAGTGAGGAGCTTTCTAAGGGTCCTATCGATAAATGAAGAGTACGAGTTCAGTTCTTCGGAAATTGAAGGGAATAAGAAATAAGGAATAAGAAAAAAGAAAGACAAGTTGGTTCTGCATAAAGTGAATATATTGTTGACTATTAGGAACTTACATCTGCTGGGAAGCAAGCGAACACTGAGAGGAGTTAGGGGTCTCAGAGTTCTATAAGGGACCCAAGCCTGCGAAAGTCAAATAAATGGTGGGAGAGGCAGGGTTGGGCAGGGAAAGCCTCAGAGGAGTCCTGCACTGGGCCACACAGATAGGCCTTCAGACCCCATTGCACTTAGTCATTGTCTAAGAGCTGCCTGAGGAAGGGAACTGTGCCCGTGCCAATGGCTGTTGGCTGTCAGCTCCCTTCCCCCCTCGCTACAGAAGCCCGAGGTTTTCCTTGAAGGGAGATCCAAGAGGCACACCTCCTTGGCTGCCAGAGAACTGGAAGTAGTTTTAAAATACTGAGGAAAGGCTGAATGCTGGACTAACCAGAATCCTTGTCACCTGCATGGGGTGGGTGGCAGGCAGAGCAAAGACAGCAATTGAAAGATAATTTAAAAGAATCCTAATGTATTCAGTCATTCTGTTAATCAGCATAATTTTTTAATCATTTGTGGTTTGCGTGCCCTTTTTAGAGGTTTTCCTTGTCATTGTGTTTATGGGAAATTGACAGTTATTAATTGTTTTTAAGCTTGAACCAGTCCTTATTAGAATTCAAATATATTTCCCACTACTGGGTCCAATATCTATGTAATCATTTATCTTACAGTGAATTTTACTGTAAGTGTAATATTTACAAGAAGCAATTTGTCATTCTTGGGTTAAGTATAGAAACTTCGATATTTTCTGGATAAATGTGTCAAAATAACTAAGATTCAAGCAACAGAAGAGAACAAGAAGCTTATAATACAGCATTTTAGATTAGAGTTGGGGGGTTTGCTATCTGGTTTGACTCCGTTATCGTTACTGTTTTTATAAATATGATTTTCCAATTATTAACCATCATTAGTATTAATGGCATTAATGCTGGTAATCTGCCTCACTAAGGATTTCAAAGTGCTGTATTTTTTACATGCTAAATGAGTTCCAGGGCTCCAGCAGTGATTCCCACCCTGACTTGCTACATCCCAAAGTCTCCAAACACAATTAATTTTAATTCATAGATGAATATGCCATTCAGCACTTTAGGTGACAGAATGGGGTGGCGGCCCCTCACAAACGATTTTGGAATATTTCCATTCCCTACAGACTTAAATCTCTAATCTAATTGGCAATACATCCCCCTTTCCTCACCAGGGAGAGCACTCCTTGTCATTTAAACGTTGTCCTCCGTATGTGTTTTCAGGGCTGGGGAGCCCGGGTGAGCGCATGCACGAGGCAAACGGAGGCAGAGGAGGGACAAAGGTCCGAGGCTGAGGCCCAGAGGTACAGAGGATCTGTCGGGCTTGTGCCCCGTGTCTCCTTCCTGTGACCTGCTCCTCGGTCCTGTCCTAACATTGCGGTCACATCTCTCCACACTTCCCACTCATGCTTCTGTCCTGTGCTCTGAGCATACTCAGTTGATTTTCCCGGCTGGTTGTCTCTGTCCCGCTGCCCGGCCTCTGCACCCGTGTTCGCTCGACCTGGTGCACCCCTGCAGCCTCGCCAGCTCCCCTTGCTTGTCCAACAGCGCCCACTCTGCCTTCAGGTGTCACATCAAGCGTTGCCTAGTTTGTAAAGGCCTTCTTAATCACTCCAACTGGGCTTTGCCTTCCTTGCCTTCTTTCCTCTGTTCTCTTTTCCTTTGTACAGATGTCCGATATTAGAATCAATCTGTTCCCACGCTTGCTTCCATCATCTCCAATAAAAATGAGAGCAAGGACCATCTCTTTTGAGATAGGCAGCCCTAGGTTCTTGCCAACAAAACACTCAATGGATATTTGCTGAATGAATGAATGAATGAAAGCACCCTTGTTCCTTGTTCCCGCACGCGGGGGTGGGGGGCGTGGCAAGCACCTGCACGTTCCTCTCTGAGTGTCTGCTGCAGGGTCCCTCACATCCTGGCAGATCCAAGCTCACCCAAATGCAGCTACAGCTCTACTCTTGTTAGGATCTCATCCCCACACACGGTCTGGTAAATACCAAATGAGCTTTCTCTCCACCTTCATTGAAATCTGGCTTTTCCTTGGCATTGTTGGTCTCCAGCTAGTTACTAGAAGAAAGTATCTCTGATAGAATAATTAAAATAACTATGAATTCATGTGTTACCCTAAGTGTAAACTTGTTAATGTGTTAATTCTGCCAGTAGTATGTGCATTGAAAAAGAGAATGGGAAGCCAGTAAAACATAGAAATAAACTTCTAATGGTGGCATTTCAGGAAATAGGAGAGGACAGATGGGAAGATATTTCTGGACCAGGAGCTTCTGGATGCCCTTCACTTTGTACCACACAAGCCATTTCCTATTCCTGTGCAGAAGTTGGATCTGCTTGCTACAACACTCTCTAGCTCTCCTGAGAATAAAACTTCTATTTCTGTCTTTCATAAAAAGGTAGAAGCACCGGTCCTTCTGGTTGTCAGGGACCAGGAAGGAGCCTTCTTCGTACAATGGCCAGAAAAAGCCAAGAACAGACAAAGAAGTCATCTTTTTTTTCCTACGTCCGATAGACACCGTAGTAACACTTCCCAATTCAGAGAGAGACAACCACGTTCATTGGAAACAGATTTAAAATAATTGCACAACAGCTTACACTGATTAGGTATTTACCCAGGTGCTATGCTAAGCCTTTTCTTTTATTGCTTATATTAACCCTATAAAAAAGGGATATTTAAAGATTTTATATATTTATTTGAGAGAAAAAGAGAGAGAGAGCATGGGGAAGGGGAGGAGCAGAGAGCGAAGCAGACTCCCCAGTCAGTGGGGAACCCAACTCAGGGCTCAATCCCAGGACCCCGGAATTATGACCCGAGCTGAAGGCAGACGCTTGACTGACTGAGCCACTCTGGCGCCCCAATAAAAGACATTTTTTATCCCCATTTTAGATACAAGTTAAGTAACAGAAGTTAAGTCACTTGCCCATGGACACAAAGGCTGATAATTGTCTGAGTCAGTACTGGTGCCCAGAAAGTTGTGACTCAAATCCTAAACACATTTTCTGGAAGGTACCCCCTGGCATGAGGAATTAAGCTTCCATGCCAATATGCAATCTAACACTAATCCCATAGACGGCAAGACATTTTCATGGTATTTATTTTATTGCCTTTTATTTCATGAAGGTACAGAAGACATCACAATTTATGAATCCAATTTTTACTTTAAATGACTGGTATAGAGTATACAAGTGTTTTACCATTGTATCCAATTCCTTCTCTACAAACATTTATGAGATATCTCAAATATGTAAAGGACACTTTCAAAATATTGGGGGAGATACTTTGAAGGATATTATATGGTCCCTGACTCCAAAGAGTTTACAATCTGAAAAGTAATATTAAGACCGCAATAACATTCTAACGCCAAGCGGTGTGTGAGCTATGTCCAAACTGATCTCAGAAACCGGAGAACTCACCCATCCACTCAGAGAGCAGTCAGACCATTGGATGTCAGAGGCATAAAATAACTATTGTCTTCACCTTCTACTTTCAAGCAATTGTTTCCTAAACACTGTTATAGTCACTAATTCTGCACACTTCTGAAATTCCAGATCTTCACTAAGTCTCATGAAAATGTGTGTCGGCATTTTCCTGTAGATTTCTTTTAAAGTATCACTTCTGTCCATCAAGGCAGAGTTCCTATAAGTATAGTATGTTTAAGTTCTCTCTCTTTCCTGACAAGATATGGATTCCCAACAGCAGCAAAAATCTGACTGATCTCTTTACTACTCTCTGCAAATTTCCCACACATGTGTATGTTGAGAGTATTAATGTCATTTGTTGAAATATATTTAACCAATGTCATTTGGTTCACACCAAGTTAATAATGTCTTCCCCAAGGCTATGATCAATTCAGTCAACCAGCTGGTTGGACTGATTTTTCCTTTAAATTGACCTAATTGCCTGCCTGTTTGGGCATCTGCAGACACCTTTACACAAAGAGAAGGCAGGCTTCACGTGAACTTGCTAACGGAGGGTTATTCTTTTCTTCTGAGATCTGCCACGGACTTACTGAGTGACTGCTGGCAAGAGTTACAATCATATTCCACTCCCTCTTTCTCCTTTTTAAAATGAGAATAAGAATATATAAGGCTCTGATGATGCTAAATGGAAAAGCAAGTAATCATTGTCTGTTTAAAGATACATCTGTATTGTAGAGAAAGAAGGATTTCTTCTCTTCTGAAATGCCAGCAAAAGACAACATGAAGGGGGAAGAAAAGCCCAATTAACCAGCTAAGGAGATTAATTAAAAAAATCCCCTTTCAGTTGCACATTTGGGTCCTTTCAGGGAATTAATCATGAATAAATATTCAAATGCTATTTTCTTTTTGCACTGCAGTATATAGCACTACCTCTTTAAAAGTTAACAGGGATTAATTCTCTTTCAAAATAAACACTCTACTTAACAAATTGTCTACGTTCCTTCACTGACATACATGTACGCCAATCAAGTCAAAGCTCTGATCTCATTCAAAACTCAGAGTTTGATCCAGATGTGTTTACCTGGCTCCTAATAAAAGATTTTCTACATAGCCTCTAAAATCCTGATGACAAAACAGAAAGCCTCCTAAAAGGTTCACAAAAATCGGCTCAGCTAGAGCATCAGCTAATCTGGGTATATTTTTCCCTATGATTAACCAGTTCTTAATGACAACACTGCTTATCTTACAACTGTGACATGAAGAGGGAGCTGTAGCTCTTCTGAGACACAGTTCTGCAAGAACCAGCTTATCCACGCTCTCCGATCTCGTGTCTGTTTCTCTTTCTCTCTCCCTCTCTTGCGCTGTCCCTCATTCATTCACTCTTCCATCTTTTTGCCATTGTGCCAGCTCAATTTAAATGTATCTGCTCTGTATCTGTTCAAGTGGAGATAATCCATGCAAATCAGGAGCAGTGGCTTTCCATGCTTGGTTCACAGAGAGGACTCGGCTTGAGGAGGTCACTCGTTCACAGCCGCTCCTCCCAGTATATTTTTCCCCTTATTGCAGAACTGCTGTATGTATACAGTGACTGAAAGGACTCAATTTACTGCAGCTGCTGCCTGGCTTTACTTACAACTTTTTTTTGTAAAGGAACTTACCTCCATCTGTCTTTTCAAGGTAGGAAGTCTGATTCTTCTAAAGACGTGTGTAATGCCTCCACTGTCTGCTCATTATCAAATGTCACTTGAATGCTTTATATTGTTGCTGGCATTAGGCACAAACGCTGGGATTCCAGGTGCCTCACGCTTTTGTTACTTAACCGAAGAGGTGCGATTGTTTAAGTGTCGGGTATTGTAATGTTTATTTTCCCTGCAGCCAGCTTCAGTTTTACAATGTCAGAAAGATTAGAGTGTCCACTCTCTAATCTAGAAATACAATCCTCTATCAAGTTTTCCCTCTTAAAAAAATAATCTCTCAGTCTGTTTTAACTTCTCCTGCAGCCTGGCCAAGCAGAGGTGAGGGTAAAATGCAATCGGGTTAATTTTTGGTTTCTTAACCGGGCGCCTACCTACAGCGTTTTCTGTGAGAAAGAACTAACTGTTGAAATGTTTTTAACAACAGCCAGAAAAGGATAGATTTTACTTCCCTCCGCTGCAAAGCAAGGAGCTGAAGGCCTTATTGCTAACAGGCCTGTCAGATAGATTTATTCTTCACAATTTACAAATTGTCACTAGGCTATGCGGAAGTATTATAATTAGTCCGGATTCAGTTCCTGTGATGGTACATGCGTTTATTTATTGTCTTGAGATGAAATTAGATTATAAAAAAAGTTTAACGTCGCAAGGCTAACAAAAAGCTGATGTTTGTACAACATTGTTTGATGTCATTTTTTAAGACTGATTTCAATAGCCAAATGGTTACGTTGAGATTAACAAGGCACCTAAGAGGCGAACAGATTTGACGAGATCCATGCTGATTTATGAACTCAGTTTCTGGGCTTCCATGACTTCATATGTGTTTCCTTGAAGTTACTTGTAATAATATTTTAATCATTCCTTCGTCATTTCAATTTTAAAACATACTACCTGCCATAAAATTAGAGACTCAAAAATCTCTTTTTGATTAGTACAAATATAATTATACCATTCCAGTTACAATTTAGTTTTCAATAAATGTAATATGTCTTTCAAAGCACCCCCTATTAATATAATTTTACATTTATTACCTTATTTTCCTAAGGAGGTTTGACATGGAGCTATGACAAGACCATTTAATCTCTTGTGTAGTATAGAATTGAGCATAAACAGTAAACAAAGTTGACAGTCCCGAAAAGAAGAAAAAATGATCCTCTGGTATACTGAATAGTTCTGATGACATAAATCTTAGATTTCATCTTCCAGGTAGATACTTGTAGTTAGTGGAGTTCAAGGGAAAAAATTTATTATCCACATAAAATATCTCAGTGCCAAAAATGTGCAGTTCTTTTTCTTTTTGATACAGACTCTTCTACTGAAAAAAAAAAATGCACTCTGATTTTTGAGTACAGTACAAGGCATGAAGCCCTGTCATTGTTAGCATAAAGAAGACATCTACACAAGTATTACTGTGCAGAGGGCAATCTTTCTGTCTCTGGCATTTGTTAGGTTACTGTACATAGAATTTAACAGATGAATATGTTCTGCTTCGTGGCATTTTAGTGATCCTATTGGTATGCAGGCGACTCTGCTAGGATAGCAACAGAAAAAAAAAAGGATATATGTTTTATAGCAGCGGTAATAAAAGCCTTACGCAGTGAGAGAAGAAGAATTTGACTTATTTTCTATGCAGTAATTAGAATTTCTTTGAAACTCTTTGAAATACTGACTGGTAAAGTAAACTGAGGCTTCTCCGGGAAGGGCTGATGGAATGTATCTATTCGAATCAGTAGTTGCCCATGAATATCTTCTTCCCAGACACTGTCACTGGAGGATTCCATTCACATCTTCAGGATTACAGGGAAAGAAATGGATTCGTCACTAATGGTAGAGGGTGATTCTTTCATATTTAAAACGAGTTTGAGAAGAGCACCCGACACAGGAGAACCTGAACAGATGGAAAGGTGTGTGAGATTGCCTGGTTGTGTGAACTTGAGACTAGTGCGAAACCAAAGGGTGCCCCTTCAGAACAAAGGAACGCCATGCAATATTCTGTCAGCAGTCAAGCTGAGCAGAGATATAAAAAGTGGCCAGGGAGATCTTCTGGGGAGAGAGAAAATGCAAACAACGAGGCATTCTCTTTTCAACCAAATTACCAGTATTTGATAGGTATGACGGCGTTCCCCCATGGAATTTCAACCCATCATTTCACAGCTATTTCAAAATCACATATTTTAGAGACTTTCACATTTGTTTGTAAACCTCCTAGGAAACTCTCCAAAGACCGGATAACTTGTATGCCTTAAATTAGGTTTTACTGTGCATCCTAAACAAAAAGGTCACAGGCTTTCACTCCCACGGGTTTTGTATGCTTGCCATTCCTCCAGTAACTCATTCAAGCAACTGTTGAAGAGAACTTACATTTACTCCATTTAGTGTGCCTGGCAGCAGAATCCATAGAACTGGTAAAACTTGTAGCTGCATATAACACCGTGCTGTTATTCCCACCTGGCCCCTTTCTGCTGGTTTTACTGACTGCAGTTAAAAAGATAAATTATCATCTGAAAGAGATGCTATGGAGGGTGTTAATAAGTTCTCTGTAACTTCGGGAGTGTTCAGCGGTGCCCGAGAAACTTGTGTCCCTGCGTGAGGGGAAATGACGTGCTTTCTCAGCAGACATTCAATGCCTGTATCATCTCTAGACATGCAAAATTCCTCAAGAAGGACTGTATCGTGCCGCAGGTATTTTCTCAATCTTGAAACATTGCTGTGTGTGTATGGATTGAGCATAATATGAAGTGAACACTCAGCAGATACTACTTGCTTTATGTGTATTAATTTAATCTGCACGACACCGGGAGGTGGATGGGGCCACCATCTTCATTTCACAGACATGGAGGTATAGAGAGCTTCTGTGATTTAGCCAAGGCTTCGCAATTGTGGTAGAACTGGGATTTGAACCCATTTATTCTGATACTGGCTTCAAAAGATCACACAATAATGCCTCCGTGACTAATTAGCTCAGATAACTAAATATAATAAGGATACCCCCCCCACACCAATAGCAAAAACGTTTCTATTGCCCCATTTATAGTCTTGATTCCAATATCTGATTCCAATTTTTCAACTCTCTCCAGAGCTCTTTACATCTGTTTGTGTTACCATCACAGCAGAGGGTTGGTGTTTTTTTTTTTTTTTTAAATTGTTTCATTTAATGCATGCCAAGAACATTGAAGAACATTTGTCTTTTACTTCAAGGAGTTAAGAACTGAATCAGATCTGTAATTGACTGACTTGTCTGCTGACAGCCTTTGAAGCACTGCCCCCCCCACCTTTATTTTTTATTTTATTTTTTTTCTGTTAAAAAGCAAGACTGACATCTCTTTATATGTTTGGAATTTTTCAGTGGTGTAAAGTGCTTGGTAATGATGGAAATTAACCTGAGGCTTTATCTAACTACCTTTCCTTGCAACTCCATTGAAGTTCTGGTAACAATTAAAATTTTCATGCCAACAACTGTTCCCATCAGAAAAAATATATTCTTCCGTCTTGTCATATCACCCTTCAGAATCTCCTGGGTAGTGAAAAGGAAGCCCTTTTCCTCTCGTTTCTTTCTATTGGGTGCATCTGAATGAAAATTTCCCAAGTTGAAATACACCAACACATTAGAAAAGCAGATAAAGAAAACAGAGTGAAAATCCATCTTTAAATGGTCAGACTCTGAAACACTGAAATAGTTATCTGTCCTTGTGTTAGAAGTTGTTATCTCCTCAGGGAGAAGTGAGCAAGGACAGGTCCATACAGGGAAGCATTTGTGGCTTTACTTCTGTCTGTTTATTTGGGATAGCTTGAACTGTCTCCCACTGTTTTTCTACGCAGTGTGAGAAGATGAGCTATTATACATGTAACTCATAGGATTCTGATTCAAAGACTGTGTTCGTTTGACCTCTGAATATCCAATATGTAATATAAACAAAAATCTGAACAGCACCAACACATAATCAAGAGGCAGAAATGTGGGGAACGTGGGTCAGTAGCAATTGAGCAAGCTACACATTTCTCGAGTAACGAATGAAAAACAATTTTGATGCCATTCTGTGATACCAGCATTCTTTTTAGATTATTTGAAGCATCAGGCTGATGGACTGCCCTATATAACCAGAACCCCTATCTGCTGGCAGGCAGAAAGCCTGAGAACCTATCTTTAAAGTTATTTTAATATATCCGTTTTGCCCGGATTAGCTAAGTCAGACATCGACCATTGGTACAGGAAAGGTTGGGAATTAGTTTAAATTTGAGCTTACCCTTCCATCATCTCTTGCTGAGCGAGTTCCTCAGCCTGTGAGACGTTCCTTTCAGATTTGATTTCTCCATTACTTGGTTGATATTCCCACTTGGAAAGAAAAAGAGGGGGCAGGAGGAGAACAGGGCATGGTGGTTATGAGCTGTGTGTTGATATAAACAGTCAAGGAAGTCAAAACTGAACTAAAACCATTCGAAGACTGTGTCCCTGGTTGCTAAATTCTTCAGCTGCATAATTGAATTTCTATCTAAAAAGATGTCAATTTCCTGAAATTAAAAGTAAAATCAAAAGATTTTTCTCACCGTGGAAAGCTTGTGATATGAGCAAAAAATATTCAGATAAATTAATTCTCAAATGTATCAGCACCAACTGGACAGTTAGCAACACGTCCAAGCTCAAAAAACAAAACTTCACTGGCTAGTGAGATCTACAGTTTGGAAAGCAAAGCGAACACTTGTGCAAAGCCGTACACCGGGATTGGAAAGCCTGTTTGCTTTCAGCTGTTGTTATGTGTGTTACTTTCCTATCAATCCTCTTCCAGAAATATTAATTAAGTGCCCTTCCCACAGTCACTGAGACCTCTTCCCTGTCTGTTCACTGTGCCTACAGTTTACATTAAAAAACCAGCCTCTAACTGTGTTCTTTTCTCCTATTTCCTTGGTTGTTTTATGGGTCATGGTCTTGTATCCCCAGTAGCTTGTAAACTACTTACGGGTAAAAATCATACTTAGTCTGTGTCCTTCACAGAACTTGGCCCAGTGTGAAGGCCAGAGATCAGTCTTGATTAGTATTTGAATGATTGATGGAATTTTTAAAAAATCTAGTTAGCTTAGGTTATATATACATATATTTTTTAATTTGTTTCAAGGGCAAAGTGAGGAACATCTATCCACTCAAAACATTTCTTAAGACCTAGCTAGATTCCAGACACTGGACCCATGCTCTGATAGCATATGACAGTTTACACATGCTCAATTTTAAAAAGTAGCAACAGAAAAGAAGATTATTCCAATAGATAGAAGTATATATATAAATATATGATATATGTCACATATATGTGCTATATATATGTATATGACTGCTCATTTGGGAACTTAAAGGTTCAGGCGACTGGTGGGAGAACTATGGTGGAAGGTGAGAGCAGGAGGAGAACGAAAAAGACAAAGAGAAATAAGGCAGAAGATGGTGGAGGAATGGGGAAGAGAGACATGTCTTGAGGGATGAGGAGGGAAGGGTTTAGAAGATTTTAAAGAATGCAGACCTTGGCCTTTCTTATGAACCATGGTTTACAGTGTGTTAATTCCTATCATTAAATCTCCATACATAATAAGTGGATGACAAATCATAATTAATCTCAAAGAGGAATTATTCTTTGGCCTGAAGCTTTGACTCCCTGGGAATGGATATACTAAGTGGGGCTGGGGTCCTAAGTAAGGATGAAAGCAAAGAGGATGTAAGGTGGCTTTTAAAGCAAACTCCAAAATAGTCAATCCAATAAGAAATCCCACACAGGGAGCTTACGACCATAAATCAAACGCTAAAAGGCGTTTGGCAAGTCCCGTCTTCCTCAGACAGACATCAGCTCCTGAGCAGGGTGGAGATGGAGCCCTGTCAGAGGGGTGGGCGGCTTCAAAGGTGTGACCGTCAGCTTCAGTGCTCCTGCAAAAAGGCTGCGATGCGTGGAGTAAGACATAGGTTCAGGAACCAGTGCTGGTAGAAGTGAAACAAGAGAAGCAGTTTGGGCCTCACCAACCTGGGGCAAAATCAGGGCTCCCCAACTATCCCCTTCTGAGTCCCAGAACCCAAGGAAAAAAAATCTCCCAGGTCCTCAGAAGATTCGCCGTGAAGGCTCTAACCATGTGGCTGTCCCTCCTCACCGGGGTACTCTGGCCTCAGGCTGTGGGCATTTGGTGGTCTCGGCACTCGGTCATTTCCTGTTTCCACTCTTAGCCATGGAGATGGTGAAGACTATCTGTGAGATCCTTCTGCTGAGGGAATGAAAAGCCATTGCCTCCCGGCTACCGGGAAATCCATTGGCTTCAGTGAGGGACAGAGCAGCCTGCAGGAGACTGGAGAGGCATATTTCTAATTAATGAAAGAAGTAGAGGACCATGGTTTAAATGAACGTCCTTCTTGGGAAACAACAATCAAAGGCATTTAGAATCACATGAACTGAATTTACAGAGGAAGCGTAATGAAACAGAAAGAGCCCTGGCTTCAGACAGACAGACCTGGGTTGGGATTACAGCTTTCAGCAATAGCATTTCATTTTTCTGAGTTACAGCTTCCTCCTCTATAAACTAGAAATAAAAATATGCACTTCTCAGTTTTCCAGTAAAAAAAATTAAATAATATCTGCTATAGGCCCCCAAACAATGCTGAGCTTATGAAAGACGTTCCACAGTACTTCCCCACATTCATTTTGTTTTCTGTCTGAAATCAGCTTTACATGACCCTGGAGCCCTGAGTATTTTGAGGATTAATGGTTTTGATGAGTATTTTGATGTTTAATAGTTTAATTTTAATTTGCTGCTAAAAAAAGATAAGCGATTCGTGAGACAACAAAGCACTGACCCTAACTGTTACTAAACTTGTATCTGAAGATAGTGATACTTAAAATTCTTAGGTCTTCTCAGACGGCAGTGAGGCCAGTCATAGCCACAAACCGCAAAATGCTGAAAGAAAGATGCTCCTCACGCTGGGGGTTATATTTATAATTTTGATTGGAATTACTATTCTCACCTACCTCTGCCTCTCAGGTCCCGACTGAATATACCCTGAAGGCCGGATGCCTCATGTCCAGCATGTGTTAATTTTCACAGCTTTTGAGACGGGCTGTCTGTGAGGGCTCCCCGGCACCCGGGTAACGGGCCTGAGCTGCAAACTTTGCGGCATTCCTTCTGAGTAGGCTCTGCGCAGGACACTCTTGAGTTTCCCGTACCCAAGCTCCAAAGCCAGATCGAGAACTTTTGGAAGGCTTGACCATGTATTAGTCAAATCCAAAATCCCTCCTAAGAGGACTCTTATTTTTAGCTTCTTCTGTCTGTGAGATGAGTGTGGGGCCCACATCAGAAAGCAGGAAGCATCAGACATGAGAAAATCAGTAGGGCATTTCACAGCTTTGTAGGATTTTTCTGATTTCTTTGGAAACTATGTAAATGAATTCCTTAAACACAGGCTGTCATTGATTTTTCCCGATGTTCATTGATCCCCTCATCATTGCTTCATGTATGTGTTCTCCCAAAACATCTAGTATCGATATTTCTCTCCCTCAACTCTGTCCCCAATCGGTTATAAGTATATCATTAAACCCTGTTTAATTTCCTATGAAAGATTATATTAAGTGCACTTTTAGTGTAATTATGTCAATAGTGGAAGATAAACATGTATTAGGCAGTGCAAAATGCTGATTATCTGTCAGGGTAAATCTGTTTATTTGAGATGCAGCAATCTGACAAGCCCCTGGTGTTAATCGGGAAAGTACATTCTCGTTCCAGGTACGGTTTGGTGGGGTCTGACAGCAGAATGCTATCAGGGGCCTCCTGCTGTGGCATCATCCTTATCCTCTATAAACCCATATACATGTGGCCCCAAGTCATAAAATGCAGACATGCAGATATGCATGATATGCGTGATATGCTTACACTGGGGCATTTTTGTACGGGTAGAAAACAAAGTTGACAAGTTCGAGAAAGGGGAGAGTGGGTTACAGGATTAGCCTGCATTTTCATTTGTGCCCAGGGCAGGGTTTGCCCTCCGTAACGGCAGCTCAGAACCATTCGTGCTAATCCCCAGAAAAAGGACAGAGCCGGTGCAAAGAAGGGGAATCAAGGAAGGTCGGTCTGCTATAGGGCGGCATCCGAACCTCAAGGCAAACGTGCTTCTTTGATCCTTTTAACTTGTTTCCTTGAGGTAGTAGCTTCTAAATATATCCCAGAGACCCCACTGCCTGCCGGCTGCCACTGGCCACCAAGTTTTTCTTTAAGGAGATAAACCAGCATAGGAAGGCGACAGGCTGCACGTGCCATGGCTAAATTCCACCGGCTTTTTGTGCAGCAGAAAATGAATTGAAATGAAAATGGATTGAATATTCAGGCACAGTGTGCCAACCCCTCTGAAAAATAATTTTGTCTGACTTTATTACATTGTGATCATTTCCTGAATGCCATAAAATGCTGAGTAGAATAATAAAAATTGATACGTGTATTGACATTTTAGTTTTCTAAATAGAAGCTGAGAACATATAAACAGCATTTGGTCTTTGCAGCTCCTCTGACCACTCGTATGCTGACTAATTCACTTACTCTCAAATACCTCATTCGGCCTTAATATAAATGTCTTCGGAAATAATTTCTCCCCGGTAGATTATGCACATCTTCGGTTTGATTCAGAATTTACATGTGTAGTTTGCATATTTTTGCATCAGAGTGTCTGCTTTAAATTAGATAAAGGTCACTGTCATTCATAATCAAGAAGAAGGTGGATTAAAGGTCACAATTCAATAAAAAAAATCTGATTAGATGTAGAGGTTTGGTCATGTGATTCAGTATCACTGGATAAGTGGAAATCATGAGTCAACAAATGAACCTCAGGATATTGGGTGACTTGCTTCGCTGTGATCAAGAATATTCAGACTTTCCCCCCGTGTCTAACTTGTTTGTCTCTGTGTAGCAGTGACAGTTACTTCTGTTACTCCTCTTACCATTAGTGTCTTTTATAATGTCACTTGGTTTTAGGAGTGACATAAATGACAATTTTATCTCCAAAATGAAGTAGTAAGTTATAATGAATTAATAATAGACAGATGTGGATTAGGAAGTCCCTGAGGACCTATGGTTACTTCTACCATTTTTCCCCGAGGTAGTTCCTAGTTCCTCCACTCTTTTGAAAAGATGGAGCTGTCACAGCACGTTTCTTCCCTTACAAAACTACTTTATACCTCTCACAGACACTTAAGAGCCCCTATAAACTCTTCCAAATCTTGACATCTACTCGGTGTTTCTGTCTGTGATTAGAAGGGATCTGTATAATAAGTGTAGCCAGTGGCAGACGATGAGCCTTTGTCAATTGGTTAAACTTTTTAAGGTAGTTTGACAATGACTTGAATAAATGGAAAGCAGCTGAAAACAAACAAATGCTAAGTTGCAGGATACAGTTGTTTGGTCCATACATCAATCTGCATACCTGAAGGAGAAAAAATGATAGACTTTTCATATAGATTTGCAAGGTTGACCTAAGAACTCAGTTGTTAACACCAATGCTTCGTGTAACAGAACTTACTACCGAGAAGGAAAGAGTCTGACTTGTTCATCTTAAAATATTTCTTTTCCTTTTTGCATATGCTCTTGATTTAAGAGGAAATCTTATTTCCCACCCTGAATTATTTGTCTACGCTGTTTGCTATATTGGCACCTTCACAGATCATCCAAAAAAAAAAGAGAGAGAGAGAGAAGGAGAAAAAAGGAGAAAGACAAGAAGGCACCACCTTTTTAAAGCACATTGTTTATTTTTCCAAAGAAAATCAAACATTTCTATAGGAACTATAAAGGTTAAATGGCTTAAGCAGATTATAATTAGTTAATTTTGTTAAACGTATATTGGATCAATTTTACATTATTTTAATTACCTTTTGGAATAAATGGTTTGGTGAACAAATTCACTTGATGTTCAGGATCAAACAAAATTACCTTTCCTCTGGGTAGGCTTAAGTTTCACAAAATGATTTGGAAATGACCTCCTTTGCTTTCATCTAAAAATATCTCTGGATTTAGAAAATGATTAAAGTTGGATATATTGTGTTTTAAGCCAATCATATTTTATCATTTTCATGGCTTGTTCTTTCTTTAAAGAGGAGTATAATCAAACTTCACCACACAGATGTTCCCCCTTTAAGGAGACTCTTGTAATTCATGCAGTATCATGGTATTTGTAAGGTTGATTCAACTCTTATTTCTGCCAGAAGACATATAATGTATTCTGGTAATTTTATGAAGTTGTGTTTTGCTTTGTTTTGTTTTCTGATAAGATAGGAGAATGAAAGCTACATAGTCATTAAATATCATGGCCAAATCAGAAATGTTCGGATTTATGTCTCTGTAGTGTATGTGTGTATATACCTACACTCATGCCTGGAAATAGTCAATCCTTAAATTGTAAATACTGGGTCTCAGGTTGTTGAGTAGTAAGTAAGAAAACCACCTAACTATCTGTCACCCACCTCAATTTAGGGCACCTAGAGAGCAAATTGGGAGAATGGAAATATGATTCCCCCCCCCCTTTTCTTTTTGTCTATTTGCAGTTAGCACGTTAATTTAGGGCCCAAAGATAGCTATCTCTCTTTTTGCTTACAGAAGGAATTCTTAGTAAGGGGTGATTTACTTCCCAGGGGACATTTGGTACTATCTGGAGACATTTTTTGTTTGGGTTGGTAGGGAGAGGTGGATGTTGGTATTACTAACATCTAGCTGGCAAAGGTCAGGCATGCTGCTAAGTACAAGGAGAGCCTTCCAAACAAAGAATTATCTTGCCCAAATGTCAATAACCCTAAGGATAAAAACCTTCCCTTGTAAGAAAGAGGGAGATGTTTCTTCATTACATATCTCAACTCAATAGCATCTCTTTTCCCATAGCACAATGCTACATCATCCTGACCTGCACCTCCTAACTCCTCTTCATCCCTCAGAACCCTCAGGGCAGTCATCACTGCATTCTGAAAAGCTCTGCTGGTTTGTCATCTGATTATGATTACACACCTTTATGTGATCATACCACTATATCCCTCTAAACTTGAATGATTTGCTTTTCTGTATCCCATCCTAGACCATAAATTTCCTAAAAATTATACTTTTTATTGCTAACATCTAGCATGGTTTGTGGGACATAACTGTCCTATTAAGACTTGTTGAATGAAAGCAAGCCTATCTCTAGAAACAATACTGTACAAGGTGTTTGAGTTTAGCTTAAATAGGACTTAAGACACTACTTCAGGTATTGTGGATTAAACATATAAATTGTAGTTGCTGGCTTAAAAGCCTAACTGTTTTAAAAAATATTTGAAACATAACCATTTGTAAGTAGGAGGTCCTACCTGCATAGTTACTTATATCTATATAGCTGGATGTGTTTTAAAACACAATCATGTAAGTATGAAACATGATTGCATGTATATAGATATTTTTTCAATAAGGTATACATTTTAATGAAGGCACTCAACTATACTACCATATATATACACATATGCAAATGAAGCATACTCCTACATTCACATTAGTAAATTTCCAAACTCTAATGATTGTTTATACTTAATATGCCAAATATTATATTTGTAATAAAGTAGGGAAGAGCACTGTCCACCTCTAAAGAACATGGATGTCTTTAAATCACTCTTTTCTCTCTGTTTTATGTTTTCCTGGTCTCTGTGTTTTGGACTGTGAATATAATGAATAACAGTATCAAATTATAACAATACATCTGTACAATTGAATATTAAGTATTTGGATAACTTCCTGATTATTGTTAATCAATGAGAACCCAGAACTACCTTTACATCAATTATTACATCTTTTCAAAGGTAATATTGATAACTCTGCATTTGGCAATACCGTGCCCTTTTATTATTCCACGAAGAGAAAGAGCCAAGTCAAAATCTGGCAAGTCTCTGATTAATAAAGGTCAGCGTAAGCAGCTAATTTGGATAAATAAAAAACTGACTTCCATAGAGCTTAGAGATTAAGAGCACAGCTTCACATCCAGAAAGATTTATGTTCCATCTCTGACCTGGCCGTGTAGAAGCTTAAGACCTTAAGCAAGTTGCTTAACTCCCTAAACCTCATGTTCATCCGTAAAATGGGAACAGTGCTGACATCTACTAATATCTCCCATAGTTGTTGTATCGATAAAAAAAATGATATGAAAAAAAGAATTGGTATGTGCCCCCAGACACAATAAGTCAGTGAAATAAATGATGTCTATTGCTGACATAGTAGTAGTTACAGAAGTAGCCATCCCGGTAACAGTAGCAGTGGCGGGGCACGACAAATCCAGACTTTCTTTTATAATCTGGGAAATATACCTAATAACACTTCTTTTTTTTTTTTTTAAAGATTTTATTTATTTATTTGACAGAGATAGAGACAGCCAGCGAGAGAGGGAACACAAGCAGGGGGAGTGGGAGAGGAAGAAGCAGCTCATAGTGGAGGAGCCTGACGTGGGGCTCGATCCCATAACGCCGGGATCACACCCTGAGCCGAAGGCAGACGCTTAACCACTGTGCCACCCAGGCGCCCCCCCTAATAACACTTCTATAACTTAAAATTGAATTTATATTGGAAAAAAAATTACAAAAGAAATACTCTTAATGTTTTCTTCTTACTGCAGTTGTGATATCCAGCAGCATTCATTCTCCGATGCTGTCTGCTTTCTCCTACTTCCATCCTTGTGTTGCATGGAACACTCATTTTATCCCCCATCAGTTTTAAGATGTTGTTTGCAAGTTTGTTTGAAAGAATTTTTAAGAGCGAGTTTCAGACTTACACTTCTCTAGTAAACCCAATGGCATTTTGTTCTACATCTCCATGTCTTGATATGGCTCACCAGAACAACATACTTGTAAATACAAAACCAGATTGTTTTTTTTAATGAGGTGCATCGTAGTTAAGAAAGGCTGTAAAATATGTAAGTTTCCTGTCAAACCAGGAGAATTCCATTGATTTCTCCTCCTGTGATCCCAGCAGTCCAAAATGTCTGAGAATAGCATTTCTAAAAGGCTGATCATAGAGCTGGAACTCAACAAATGCGTTTGAATGGAACTGGAATAATGAACTTTTCTAGGGAATGATTCTGTAGAGCCTAAGATAATCATTAATCCAATGATCATGAGTTTTTATTGCATGCATTAATTTTATTCCTTGGAATAAGGCAATAATTAAAGATGAAAACAAGACCCATGTACCATTTTGTCTTCTAGGCCTTCTCGGCCAAAATTTTCTTGGAATTATTCTTTGAATCTTTATATAAACATATACAGCTGAACAGCTTCATAGGATGCAGTTAGGGTTAGACTTTAACAATTTTAATTTTTTCTTTTTAATTAATTTTAAAATAATCGAGCCATAACACTTATTTCAAAACTTAAAGACATAAAATGCTTTTGCCTATATATTTGGATGAACTACTACCCTTTTATCAATGTATTTTAAAAAGCAAATGCTAAAATTTTTTTAAAAACTTAAAATAAGTTTATTAAAATAATATGAATTTACATATGTCCATGATACACATTACATAATTCCACATACATAAATTATATATATAATTCAATATATTTTATTTATATAAATGTTTTATTTATTTAAGCTAATATATATAATAAATCCAATAGTGGGATTCTTGACCCCTACCGGGGGATAAGGAAGAGCTACACACAGAGCTTTGTTTTTGGCCCTTGCCTTTGTTACAGTGAATGTGAACAAAGAAAATATGCTTATCCAGATTACACGTGAGACCAACCTGAAAAGGATAATCAGTACCCTATGTGACAATAAGCAATAAATATAACTTAGCACAAGATAAATGATAATTCTGAACATCAGTTAAAAACATTAAATGCACAATTTAAAATGAAGCTCTCTAGCTAGGAACCTTAGTTAGGGAGAAAAAGATTTATGGTTTTAGTTAATCATAAGCTTAATATGCGCCAATGGTGAGATACAGCTGCTAAAAAAGCATACCACCACCTTAGGCTAAATTAATAGACATTGTAAGAAGGACATTAGAAAGAATAGTCCCATTAAATTCTCTAATTATTAGATCACATCTAACATACTGCAATTAGTCCTCCATATTTAAAGGAAAAAATTGGAAAACACAATGTGTCAAAGAAATGTGTCCAAGTTGGAAAGGAGTTTAAAAACTGTCATGTGAGAAATAGTAAAGGAACCAAGATGTTTGGCCTCAAAAAGAGAAGACTAAGGGAAATGTAAGAAATAATTGATAAAGATATCTTTCAACAAATATCTATTGACACCCTTTTATAAGCACTGTGCTTGAGTGTGAGGTAAACAGAGAAAATAAAAAGAAACTGATCTTTTATCCCTTAGTTAATGGACTTTAAAGTCAAGAAAAGGTGACAAGACTTTAAATAATTGCACAAATGACCGTTAGATAACAAATAGTGATAAGAAAGGAGAAGAAAAGCTACAATGAAAAAATAAATAAACGGATCTAATTGGGATGGAGCATAAAGTCAAAGAAGGCTCTCTGAAAAAGTGACATTTAAATCAAATAAATAAAGGTGGGGGAGGAGGGAGGGCAGGCTTCGTTCCAAGCAATGATAATGGCTATGCAAAGTCTCCTAATCAGAGCCCCTAAGGAGGCAAAGAGCTTAGCAAAATTGAGGAATGGAAAGAGGAGAGGGTGATTAGAGCATATTAATGAATAAGGGAAAATGTTGCTAGAAGGAAGAGGGGCCAGATTGTTGTGGGCCTTTGGAAACACATTAAGTCTTCTATTCTAAGTGCCAGGAGTAGCTGTGGAGGCATTGAAGTGCAGAGTAAGGTAAGGAGATTTGCCTTTCACAAAAATCACTCTGGCTTTGTGTGGATGATGTATTGGAAAGCGGCTAAAGGTGGTGAAGGGTCTACTTCAGAGGCTACTGCGGGAGAAAAGGCGAGAGAGAAAGCTCATTTGACCTACACTGGAAAAGAAGATTGAATAACAAAGATTCAAACGTATTTTGGAGGTAATATCAAGTGATTCTGATGATGGATTGAATGTGGGTGTGGAGAACAAAATATGATACTGAGAAAGACCCCTATTTTCTGATACATGTAAGAAGATTAATTACTGAGAAGTGAAGAAGCTTGAAAGCAGAAGTTCAAATGCCTGGGTTGGCCACAGTAAGTTTGAGAAGCAGGATCAGTTTAAACAACAACAGGGACTCCTGGATGACTCATCAGTTAAGCATCTGACTCTTGATTTCAGCTCAGGTCATGATCTCATCGCCATCATGAGATTAAGCTCACCCCACCCCCCACCCCACCCCCCCCCCCCCGCCACTGGGGCTCCGTGCTCAGTGAGGAGTCTGCTTCAGATTCTCTCTCCATCTCCCTCTGCTGCCCCCACCCCTCGCTGACACTGTCTCTCTCAAATAAATAAATAAATACCTTTAAAAAAACAACAACATAAACTATAAAGTTTTCATATTATTTGGATGAATATCTGGTGAATTGTCAGGCAGAAGAGAGAGCAGAATTGTTCTGTCTTCTTCAAAAAAACAGACCCACAACCACAATGTCAAAGTTACCAGAAGGTCAGGTTCAACTAAGTCCCCGAAAGAATGATTTTTAAGAACTAAACTATCCAAAAAAATGAAGGCTGGCTTGGAAGGGAAGAAGTTTCCTCTCACAGTAGGTCTACTGGCAGAGACCAAGATCTATAGGAAAGGACTTGGGTCTCTTTCAGTACTATTGTGTTCAATTCCAGGAATCATATTTTAAAACCTTAAGAAGAAAGGTGCCTAGATGACTCAGTCCGTTAAGCCTCCAACTCTTAGTTTCAGCTCAGGTCTTGATCTCATGGTCGTGAGATCGAGCCCCATGAAGGGCTCCACACTCAGGGCAGAGTCTGCTTGAGATTCTCTCTCTCTCCTTCCCTTTCTATGCCTCCCCCCAATCGTGCTCTCACCTCCCCCACTCTGAAATAAATAAATATATAAAATCTTTAAAAATAAATACATAAATAGAATAAAACCTTGAGAAGAAAACAAAGAAGATTCTCTCTTAGGTCACTGCAGGTGTTTAGTAAACCATTTAATTGCTGATTGCTACTGGGCATGTACCTGGCACCTTTCTACTGGAAGGGTTATTGATTGCATCAAGCAACTATTGGCTATTTACAGAAGTGTGTGCACTTTTCCTCTTGGGTAAACTAAGTTCAGCACCATGCCGGAAATGGACTGCACAGGTTAGGATCGGAGACTTTTCTTCTGTTATGACCCTAAATGCTCCTCATGCAAATGTCACTAATTTATCATGGCTTGCTTTCTTGCTGTATTTAAACTTAGCTTCAAGCATCCTTTTCCACCTAGCACTTCCAGACAATCAATACCTTCTGACTGACATTGTCATTTGAGAAGATATCCAACCCAGCTGTCATGACTACTCGACCCCATGACTCACAGCTCTTAAGGGCATCTACCCTCGCAGACTCCCCAGGGAAAGAAGAGCTATGATGATTTCTTCTAGGACTGGAGCATCTCACTGAGAATTAATACCACTTGCCAGCCTGAACAGTCTTTTCTTTTTTTCCATTTAGTGCTACTTCATTTTCCCCCCTGAAAAAGCTTTGTAAATTTAAGACCATTCTGCAGTGTGGTCTGTATAAATACATGCAGGTGGAAAAATCACTATATCTTTAGGTTTGTCATAGTAACTCGGTATGTGATCCTGCATTAAGTGGAGAGTGAGAGAAAGAACTGGCTGCATAGCCAACATCCCATGACAGACACTGTACGTAATCAGAGCCAGAGATTTGAGGCAGAGCATCCCAATCCTCGGGGAGGGAGGGGCTTATTTTTCTTTTTCATAGACTTTAGCCTTCAGTAATAATTGTGTGCTTTGTGATTGTGGTTCAGGGATAGTACCTATCACATTAGAGTTCAATTTTAATATATCTAGAGCTCTTTAATAAGACAGTCTGTTAAGACTAGGGCACTGACTGATTAATAAGTTGGTTCAAGTAGACTTTCGCTCGGTTCTCAGGAATAAGTGCTCTGTCTAGTTGATAAATTTCCACACTAAACACAAACGTTGTTATTTGTCATATACTAACTGTTTTAATGGGCCATTCTTCATGATCTTTAACAACTATCAATTGATCTCTAGAACTCAGATGTCACACTGCAATCCAGCTATGTTCAAAGAATCTAAGTTTAAGTGAACTACAACATAAAAGAAGTTAAAAAAAAACACATTAATTTGTTCTAAGGACAGAAATATATTAAGCACATTAATGAAGATGTGAACAACAAGCAGTGACTCAAGGCTGTTATTTTCCTCCCCAGCAGAAATATAGTCATCAATCCAGACAGTTATATCTTCAGATCCTCAGGTTTTAATAAAGGTAAGTCTAAGAATTCTATTTAGACTTTCAGACCATTACATCTTGAACTATCAGAAATAATCAGATGTGTTTAAATCATCTGGGAGATAAACTGAGTGATTTCATACTTGTAAAACATAAACTCTAGAGGAACTTTAATTTCCACATTTATCATTTGTGATCATCCTTCCAGTTCCTCCTTGCCTAAAAAAACTGTATCAAACTCAGATTTCCCTTCAGCAGACTGGCAAGACTAGGCCACTTAATACAAATAAAACCCAAAATGCTGAGAAATGAAATGAGTTGTTTTTTAAAGAGGTTCAGGGCAAACACTTATGACCAGGAGTACAAAGGGATATGCCTGTTTCTTCATCTGATAGTCTCCGGTGGTGACATTAGCACATTGATGTTTTATGCATTTCATACATAATACTCCTCGTGATTATAAAATCCAGACTGTAGAGCTGAATTAAGTTTGCTGAGAATGGAATGGGGCGAGAGGACGAACATGTGCTATTGAGAAAAATCATCCTGTTGCTTTATCTTCTAGGAGATCTGTGGAAGCCTTTCTTTTGGAAAGTGCTCAAAAACAGATCAAATGTGATAATAAAGGTTCACTATCTGAGCAGGTCTGCCCTAGAAATAGTGCTTTAGAAATTTGAGGTGGGAAAGAAAGGCAGCCTGTGCCAGAAACTGATTAAATTTCAGTCATCTATCCAAAGAAGTCCCTAGTTGCTTGTAAAATGCTCCATATAATTACAGTAACTACGGGTTTTAAAGGAATTTACACATTAGCCTTTATCATGGGACTTTCTTTGTGGGTGCCTTTCTACTTTAAAATCAATATCTCTAAAATAAACTTTAATAAGATTTATTAATTTTATCTATGTGGACCTTTTAAAAGTCAATATCAAATATCTTTCTCCAGATTCTTCTTGGCATTTGAAGAAGCTTAGATATAATCAAATGTCATGCCCTCTGTATGTTAAACGATCATTGTTCTAGGACTTTGCTCTTGTGTACAACGCAGCCCAATTTTAAACTTTGAAAGAGTTGTGAATCAATACAAAGACTGTTTAAAATGTGTGGGTCATCCTGATACGCGATCTCAGTACTCTGGACAAGGCTCATTAGTTGCTTCTTGAGCTATTATCTTGCTCAGTGTTGGATTTGAATAACCCAGGGAAGGAGTTTGACGGCCCGCAGTTGACCCTGCAGCATGGCGGCTAAAATCACTTTTTCGAAACATCTACAAGCCCCACAGAAAAACAAAAAGGCTTTTATAAAGTTGTGTCCCAGAGAACAAGCTTGCTATCTTTCATTGAAAGTAAAGAGCATTTACAGGATATCACAGCTTTCAAACCTTTTCTTTTTCAAGAGACTTGGCACCAGCATTTCTTCTCAGTAAACCTCAAAGGGGAAGATTCCCTGCCGACCACGCGCTCAATGGCTTCATGTTAGTGGCTATAATCTTAATCCAAAGAGGAGCAAATTTATATTTTGTGTTGAAAGGAGGACTTCTGAGAAAGTCAAATGTTAAGATCTTCATGGATGCTAGAAGAATTCTATCACTAAAGCAAAAGGCGACATCCAATTTTGTTGCCCCCTGAAAATGAAACCTGATTTAATCTTAAATCTTAGATGTTTGTAAACACAAAAGTCAGGCCAACTTCCCATCCCTAAAAAAGAAAAAAGGAAAGAAAAGGTAAAAATTAAGACTTAGTACTAGATTGGAAGCTTAATTACATTTCCTCTTTTCTGTCTTTACCCTCACAATGTCTAGTTTCTTGAATTATAGTTTCTATGTAATAAATTTGTGTCCTATCTTGGATAACTTACTAGAAGGTGAATTTATAATATTGAAACCGTATTGGTTAGGCATACCATAAAAATATAATTTAGTAATTAGCCAAGGTAAACATCATATCTTTCCACTCAGATTAGCACGGAGAGAACAATATTTCAATACTCGAACATGGCTAACTACCAGAGATAAAGATCTCTTCAATTTCGATATCTATAGCGACCCAACTCAACAATAGGCTATCTCTAGCAATCGTCCCCTTCTTCTTACACACAGAAAAAAATGCTAGTTGACACTGCATTGACTCAAAACATCAAAGGATACAGATGTACTTAATTATCATTTTATAGTCTGCCCTTTCCCTGCACTATTTAAATAAGGTTTTTATTTCCTTCCTTATTTGCTACTAAGTGACATTTTACGTGATCTATAGAGGGTCTACCAATCTATATTAGGATTGGGTCCAGTTGCTTATCATGTAAAACCAAATTAATAGTGGCTGAAACCAGCTAATAGATACTTTTTTCATGCAAAAGGAGTCTGGAGTTAGTCTGCCCGTGAGTAGTATGATGGTTCCATAGTAGCGAGTCACCCACAGTCCTGTTGTCTTTCTGCTCCGCCACCCTGCGTGCTGGCTTGCTTTCTTTAAGTTTCTCTCCTGTTTGCAAGATAGCACTAGTGCTCTAGCCATTACATTCTTTTTCCAAACACCGGAGAGGGCAAGGGGAAAATGGCCTGCTGGATCATCCTACTGCATTCTTCTCAAAATACCACCACCACCACATACCCAAAGACTCGTATTTATATCTCATTATCCACCCCTATTTTGAAAAGAGGCTGAAAGATAGTTTTGTAGATATACACTCTGCTGTTTCCAACAATATAGGAATTCTCTTACTTAAAAAGAGAAGGGGGATATGTATAAGGTGGGCAGGTAATAGTTTCTTCCATACTGTCTTGAAATTTGTTCCTTTAAATATGCTTTCAAAGTGGCTTATTTGGGAACCTGTAACCCCAAATCTAACGCAGACTATTTTTCCAAAAGGCAGGTGGAGATCTTGCTAGCTAAGATCCTTGCATCGGCCTGCTTGAACAGCATTGTATTTCAGAAGTAAACACTCCAAATATAAACTGCAACTTTAAAATCATTTGATTAATCAAACCTATTTTTTTAGGTGTCAATTTATTTTTCATCTGTGAAACTTTGAGGTGATAGGCACCTATAGTTAAAGCAACTTTTATTTTCACAGCCTAAGAGAATCCGAGAGAAATATTGTTGGTTTTACATTATACACGTTTTTATTCCGTTTTACCTCAAATATGATAGTTACTGGCACATTATTATATTTCTCTAGAAATTATGATCTTCATAGATTGTCATCTGACAGCTCTGCTAGGGCAGATGTCCTTCTTTGGCTTTTCACATTTCCGACGATTAGTTTTTATTTTGAGTCAAGGTGAAATAGAAAAAAGAATTTCACGTTGATTAAATTGCTCATATATAAATGGCCATGTTTTGGGCATCAGAGAAGCTTTTTAGTTTCTAGCTGGTCTTTGCCATAAGCTAATAAACTAGAGCATCACAAGATTAAAGACGATTAAAACATGGATTTTCCTGACCATGTTTAGCATCTCATCATTGTGATGAGGATGACCAAAACTATCTGAAACATGCTGATGTTTTACAAAAATAAGAGGGTCAGAAGATAATCTCAAATACTGACCCAGTAGGGATTAATTCAAACAGATTTCTAAAATGGTCACATGCCCCTGAATGAAGCACGTGTATACACGGCCTGGTCTATGACATCTGTAGCTGATAGCCGAATAAAAAAAGAGAGAGGTCAGTCACACATCTTTATGTTGACATGTTTGCACCCTTCCTTGGAGAATATTCCACTGCTGAGGAACATACAAGGAATGCAACTCTAATTTATCTAAATTGAATGCAAAAATATCTACGATACCTTATTTGATCAGAGACAAAGAACGCTGGAGGGATTAATTTTCTGGAGAGTTTGGATGTCCTTAGGTCGAATATTATTTTAAACTGGGATACCTTTGAAATTCAGTCAAGTTAGTGGATCTTTCCTCTTACACCGTGACATTGTCACTGAAGTACACACAAGCCATTAACACATGGCGTCCCTGATCAGCACCATGACCCGCTGCCAACAGATTATCAGTCAGCAGTGAATGTATTCTAATCGTGTCCTGGGAAGAACGGTTTCACACCTTGGGAGGCTGACATCTGCACCATGCAGAAGGGGAAAAAAGTGTGTAAGGTCTGCATTTCTTATTACTTGCTGTGTGCATCTGAGGAAACATGTACGGGTTACCCAAAGGATGTTCTAAGAACACATGTTAATAACTGCTATTGGTAACATTTTAAAGTTTAACAACATAGATTAATTTGGTTGATAAGCACATACATGACTGAATCCAACATTTCATGAATGCTGGAACCCTGTCTTAAACTGATCTGCATGTCCCTGAATGTCTGGCACGGTGTCTGATAAATTGTATGTTCTCAATAAATATTTGATGATAACGAGTATTTTACCTTACATCGACATCAGACCAAAACATCAATTGAAAGAGGGAAGGTTTTTGAAATTTAGATCTCTTAACTTCCCTATATTCATTTCCCATTTCTTTTTTGAAAAATCAAGTAGTATGGGACTTCCCTGAATAATAAGAAATATGCAAGAATGCTAATGACAATAAATAAGTTACAGAGAGATTTTACATTTGCAAGTAAAATGGATGGTTTGGGAATTAATTCATGTTACTAGTTTGACTCTGAAATAATGATTAGGTAAATTTTGACCCTTTGTGGGTATGTTATTGTTTCTTTATATTGGGACCACGGTAGCCAGGCAATTCAAAAATAGACAATAATACATCAAGTCACAGGCATAATAGAGCAGTGAAGAAGTGCTCATCTTTTTCACAATTATTACCTCTATGTTATATTTATTTTCCCCAAATAATTATTAGCTTTATATAAATAATATACTTTATTCCCTTGCTAGTGGAAAATGATGTTTGACATTAAGGAAAGGTCAGGTATCATGAATGGGAAACCACAATGAGCATTGCCTTTAAGGATTATTGAATTAAGAGGTACATATATTTGACAAAGTATAGAAATCAAATAGCTGCCATGTTAGCAGTGCCCTTTTGCGTGCCATAGATTTATTGACATTTACTAAATATAAAAAAAAAAGTTGAAACTGTGAGTGCTTAATATGCATTATGATGAAAAACCTAATATCACTTCCCTGAAGATTATATCACAGCATTTTCACCAGGGTAAATTCACTAAATGACTGGACATCAGATCGGAACATAAATTGAACTGGCCAGTTAATTTTAGAAAATACACACACAAACAAAATTAGTTAAGTCACTATTCCAGATAAGTTGTAGCTATTGACCTGGGTACAAGTGAAATCCCTGTTGCACCCACATGCACACATACTTTCCATGGGCCCGAGTCACGCTGGATATTTCAATGTGACAAATGGATTCTACAAGTCACAAGGGTGCTTACTGCTATAGATGTCATGGTAGCAGCTTTTCAGCTCAAATGAAAAAAAAAAATTGTCCAACTTCACACCTCTCATTTAAGTGCAAAATCACAATGTAGATTTTACATTCAGAACTATAATGGGAGAAGTCAAAACAAATATTTACATTCAAGGTTCTAGAGTAATTCCTCTCACAACTTCACTTACTTTTCTTTTTTTTTTTAAGGTTTTATTTATTTATTTGACAGAGTGAGAACACAAACAGGGGGAGCGGCAGGGGAGAAGTAGACTCCCCACTGAGCAGGGAGTCTGATATGGGGCTTGATCTCAGGACCCTGGGATCATGACCTGAGCTGAGGGACCTAACTGACTGAGCCATGCAGGCACCCCTCTTTTTCCTGATAGATAACACACTTTTGGCCCTAAATTCTGAAGTCTCCCATTCAATTATTAGTATATTTGATCAGTAAAGGAAAGATTTTTGCAGCAATTAGGGGAAAAACATAAGGATCTTTACAGAGTTTTCATAGTCTTTCATATGCCAGTCAAGTTGGATAAGTACCTCATGGGGTCAAATTGATGCAGACTCATCAGATTTAGCGATATCTGTATTCCAAAATCTTAAAAAATGTTAAATTCAAACTTCCTCATGAAAACACAATTTAATCCCAGGTAAATGTTTTTGTTTGCCATTACCTGAATGGTTACATGGCCTTTGAAACTTATACAAGCTTAAAATGCACCCAAAATGTTGGACTTCTCTGAGGAAATATATATTTAAATGCATAGCAATAATACTTCACACCCAATCAAACCAAAAACCCATAACATAAGTGCCTTTGCCTTATTTTCTCTAGTAAAACATCAAAGCAAACTTTAAAAAGAGGGAGGAGAAAAAAAGAGGGAGGGAGTGGTGCCTTGGTGGCTCAGTCGGTTAAGTGTCTGACTCTTGATATCAGCTCAGGTCTTAATCTCAGGTCGTGAGTTCAAGCCCTGCACTGGACTCCACCCTGGGCATGGAGCCTACTTTAAAAAAAAAAAAGAAGAAGAAGGAAGGAAGGAGGTAGACTTATATATGAAATTTGAAAATACTGAGTTCAGAAGTTCTTGTTTTTGTTGTTTCATTTTATAAAACTGTGTGTTTGTCTCTAGTTTTGTTTTGTTTTTTCCTCAGAGAAAAACGAACCATCATGAGATTGTAAGATTTCACAATGAAATGACCTTAGAGCCCAACCCTAGAAAGAACAGCGGACTGAGAGTTAAGAAACTAGTTTCTAAATGAGCTCTACTATCATCCAGTTGTATAGTTTTGGACGAGTCAAGAAACTTCTCTAGCCCTTATAGACATTTTTTATGATGTTGTAAAAGGAGGATACTGGAATAAATTATTGAACAGCATGTATTATGTTAGGGTTTTGCTTAACATCTATCAGCTACATAGAGAACTCAAAGAGAAATAACCTAAATGCATAGTTTTTATTACCAACTGAGGCTCCTATCATGAATCTGCTCTCTTACTTAGAGAAGGTAGGCTGAAAAGTGGAAAAATACCAAGGAGCCCTTTTCTGCTTCATTCACAGAACCTAAGCCAGCATTAAACCAGAGCTAAACTTTTAGCTACCTTTACCCCAGCCACCTCTCATACCTTCTTAGCCTTCCAGAGCTAAGTGTTCCCCGTGTCAACCCCCTCCAAAAACCCCCTGCAAAAAGATGTCATTTCCAATCCTAATGGAAAATGAGAGACAGAGAATGTTCTGTGATAATCCAAATCCTTGGTACATTTTGACTCTGAAATCCATCAGGAATCTTTCCTGTCTACTTTATGTCCCAGAACTCCGTTTAAGTAATATAAGTTTAGACAGAAGTTTCTCAATATTTTCCACTCACATGGCATCTTTAGGCATTTCAAAATTAGAGCAGAATGATTAGATACACAGATCTAGAATCAGCCTGTGTCCTTGCCTCAGCTTTGCCATTTGTCACCTACCTAACGGAGCAGGTTACTTCATTTCACTAAGCCGTACTTCCCCAGTCTGTAAATTGCCGGTCGTAGGAGAATTTCCTCATAGGTTTTTTTGTAGCATGTCTGGTCTTTGACCCCATGTAGCCTTGACTTCACAATCCATACTCTTTAATACCACACAGCTTCCTACCCTACCCATTGTGACATACTTCCCTCAATTTCCATAAAAATGATTATCTCTTTGACATGTTTGACACTAGAGCAGAGCATGAGGGCCGTATGGAATATAACTTTTTTCTTTAAGTAGATGAAAACATAATCTAGGTTTGGCATACATTTGGTACCAAATAGATATTAGTCACATTTCCTGCTTTTGGCAGTACCTAGCACAGCACCTCTCCCATAAATTTAATATATCTATGGGGATTAAGTAAGGTCTCAACTTCCCTCGAAAATCACATGCAGAAGGCGGCTAAAATGCTGGCTTTAACATCTTCCTTAACCACAGTGGCTTGCAAGAATCGCTGTGGCATGAGGTAGGTTGGCCAGTAATATGGTCAGGAATGCAGGCAGATAGATCTGGAAAAGATATGGGCTTCCAGCACTCATTCATCCACGATCCCTTCATTCATACAATAAATGCTTACTGTGAGATTATAGGACAGTCAACAATATTTGCCGTTACAAACATTCTAGGTAGCAGAGACATTCAGTAAACAACGAAACAAATGAATAAGCCAGTTAATATTGAAGAGTAAGTGCTTAAAGGGCAGTGTTTCTGGCAGTGACTTAGGGTGGAGTGAGGGGCCTCACTCAGGTGATCGGGAAGGCCCCTCTGCAGAGGTAACCTTGAGCTGAGATCTCAGTGGCAAGGAGGAGCAAACGCAGGAAGATCTCAGGAAAGAACATCCCATTCAGAGGAGAAGCACGAGAAAGAGCGTGTGGAGAACAGAAAGGAGGTCCACGTGTCTGGTGCTCAGGGATCAAGGGAGGACACATGTTAGCAGATGAGTTCAGAGAGTTGCTTAGAGCGAGACCTGCTCAACAAGGAACGACAGGCGGAGAAACCAGTGTAACAAAGTAGCCAAAGCCACATTTGAACACATTTGCTTTCAAATCTCTGCTCTATCCTTTCCTAACTGTGCGACCCTGGACAAGTCGCTAAGCGTCTCTGAGCTTTGATTTCCCTCAGTAGAATGCAAAGCATAGTAACTGCCCCTCACAAGTCTTGTGGGTGTTGAATGGCATAGTGAAGGTGAAGAGCCTAACTCGGCACCTCAATAATTAAGTACAATAAGCACTCAACACTTATAGTAATACAGCATTCTAATTCTTTCTGTGGTCACGCAGTTTGTGAGGCCGTCATGGCGGTGGCAGTGGCGGCGATCTCCAATTTTCTTTTTTTCCAAGATATTAGTTACTGAAATAAGTTCAGTAAAATTTGCATGGTAATTTAACCAAACTACAAAATGATTTCACTATCTCTATTTACACAGGAGAATACGAAAACATAAATCCCTTATACTAGATTCTGGTCGCGAGAAGAACACACATCATTCATAACCCCCATCCAATTTTGTCTGGGTATGAGTTTGCTTGCAATCCCAGCCTCCAGATCGAGCTTTCACGACAGGATTGAAGAAGCGGCAAAGATGGAACCTGTCCCTATATCTCAGAATAGCATACAGTTAATAGCACGGGCTCTGGAGACTGCCAGCCTGGGTTCTGATCTGGTTCCACAGTTTGCTGGCTGAGACTGTGCAAGTTGCTCCTCCCTCCTGTGTCTTGGGTTCTTCATCTCTAGAAACAATACCGAGATTTTAGTAATCTCATGAGCATTAATTAGATAGTCCACGCAAAGTACATCAGGGTTTTTTTTACATAAAATAAATTCTCAAAAATGTTAGCTATAATTAACTATTATTATGACCCATGAGCCGGTCTTTCTACCATACTAGTTTCATTCCTTTTAAACACTGCTAATTTTAAGATGAAAGGTTACAAAATGATTTACATGTTGCAACCTCCCCAAATTTATCAAGATATTATCATTTCAGTGGCTTAAAAGAAAGGTCAATTTTAGTTATGATTTTCTGGCCAATACATTGGTAAGTTACATGAATACATTTTCCCCCAAGGTCTTAATAAAGCAAAAAAACAAAGAAAGTAGTTTGCTAACATTTAAATGGAGCCATCAATGGGTAGTAGGATTTCGGATGACTTTTATTGTATTCTTTTTTTTTTTTAATGTGGCCTATTAACACATTTATTTTCCTAGAATTGGCACTTGTACAAAATGGTTGTTCACCTCTGCCTGAAGTCATTATCACACATTGATTATCAGTCAACACCTTAGAGGGATTAGTTGCCAGTCAGAGACAGACGGTAAGAATTCTCACAGGACAGATGTGAGGAGGACCGTGGAAGTTGAGGGGCAAGGAAAAGTGTCCTAGGAAAAGGAAAAGAAAAATGTCAAGGGTGGCAATTAAAGAAAGTGGGGTATGTCAAGGTCTGAGACAAGGGGGAGCCAAAATAATGAAACCAAATAGGTTTGAATCTAAAATATTATAACTGCAGTGATAAAAAGATAAAGACATATTTAAAAAAATACTTGCATGTGATTCTGTATTTTTAAAAATGTGTGTGGGGGGATCATTTCATTTGATCCTTATCAAAAAAAGAAAAGAAAAAGAAAAAGAAAAAAAACCTGTCAAATATCATTATTCCATTTTGCAGATGAAATTGCAAAGCTCAGAGTTTGCGAGTAATTTAATATCACGTAGCCAGAGCTGGATCTTGAACCCGCAATTTCTGACTTAGTCCAATGTCTTTGCAGTATCCCAACCTGTTTTCATTCATTAATTGATCGCATATCAGAATATCAAAATAAAGCCCGTATAACCAATCCCTCAACTCCAAACCAAAAACCGTGATCCTTATTAACAAAAACACACGATTTAGTGTGAGAAATGAAATTTGCATGTACCAAAGAACTTAAGATCCCTTCCGTGGAGCAGATGAACAAATACAGGATTAAATGTAATTTACATGCATGATTCCGACTGCCCCTCGCACACTCCTCCCACCTCTACGCTCCCCTAGTATTGGTCATTCAAAATCAATTTTGGAAGAAGGAATATAATGCCTGCATTTTTTTCCCACGATCTGTCTCAGTTTTCATTGATTTTGAGATTCCTTCCTTCCTTCCTTCCTTCCTTCCTTCCTTCCTTCCTTCCTTCCTTCCTTCCTCCATTCTACATTTATTAAATCCTACTAATAGCTACACTCCTGAACCAAGCCCTGGGGCTACGATGTTAAAACAGATACCACCTTTCCTACTCAGGGAGTCTACCAATTCTTAACAATGGTTAGTGGAAAACTTTAAGTTCGGTAAATAGTACAATTAGTTGGGGTCTAGATCTCAAAATTTCCTAACACTTCCTTCTCTTCAGCAAGTCCCTGTTTTAAGTGCAAGGCTGCTTTAAGTGTGGCTGTTTGTGAGACAAGAGCGATTACTATCAGAGTCCCATTGTGATGACCTTCACTTTATCATTCCTTTCCTTCCTGATTAACGTTCAGCAGACTTGTCAGAGTTCTCCTCTACCGTGCCAGTCTGCCACTTCCAGACCTGTTTCACCTCCCTTTCTTGACTGTAACATTCAGAACCGAATTTCTGAAAATTGTTTGTGCAAGCTGTAATAATGCTACTTTTTATAAATATACTGATAAAAATAGGACTGTGACTCTGGGATACTAACCAAGGATTGGAAAAAGAAATAGTTACACAGTAAGGTATTGCAACCTCCCCTTTATTTCACTCTTAATGTTCAGTAGAAATCATTTTCTATTTTCAAATATTAACCAGACACACAACCAGGTGAGACTAAATCTTCATAGAGCCAGTTCATTGTATCCATCTCCTTGATGTTCCTTCTGAGTTGGGAATACATGTTCATTGCCTTGGTGATTTTCTTGTGCTCATTGCCCAGGTCCCTGAGGGTTGTTAAGATGAAGTGCAGCTGGGCCAATGTGTCTCTGGCTGTTAGTGCACAAGGTTAAACACCATAACCCTCAAGAGTGGGAAGAGAACATCCTCATTTGGGGTGTCTTGATGGTCTGATCCTTCTGAAAGAGTTCATAAACTTTTGCATGTGTCATTCTAGCATGATGAGATCTCTCAGAGAAATACCGTTTGCTTTAAACTAGAAGAGACTGAGCCTTCCTTTGGCTTCCATGGCTGCTAATACACCGTCTTCTTCCAAGTTCGTCAGCAAGTTATTCCACCGTCCAGATCTATTTTCTTTTAGGATTGCTATTGGTCTGTAGGATCTGGTTGAAAACAAAACAAACAAACAAACAAACAAAAATTGCTAACAACAGTTCCCATACATTTTATACATGGCATATTCTTTTGTTCAAAGGAATTCTTAGAACATAAGATTGCATCAAATGGTCATTTCCAGTCATTGGAGGTTCTAGGATGTGCATTATAATTCTGTGATTCTCTCAAGTCTTCAGGCATATAATTTGCAAATGGAGGTCAAAATAGGGCCAGAGTTCTTAAGTCTGTGAAATGGGACTCTCAAATTTCAATTCCTGTTTTTTTCCAGGAGCCTTCTCTAAGTAGGGAAAATATTTAGCTATATGATTATTTTAGAAACTGTCTACCCTGAAGGAATGTTAGTTTACCACAGTTAACAATCCTCTTACCATACAGTCAACAACCTTTTTTTGGCATCTAGTCTAGACGAAGCACTTAGATATTAACTCATAGTACAAGGGTTAAAGCTACCTGGCTGCTAACTTTGAGTTCATAGTGATAGAAATTAAGTGACTTAACTAAGAAAAGGCAAAGAATGCTTAGGGCATCTAATCACAGACGTTGCTTTGGGCCAACTCCACCGTAAACCTGGGAATTCAGTAACACTAGTTAATAATTCCATAGCATTCAGCATGCACGATGCAGACAATGTTCTGTATTATTCCTTGCTCCACCTGTAGGAAATATTAGTATCTCTCTTTTGAAGATGAGGACATTGAGCCACAGAGTGATCATGTCACTTGACTAAATTCAAACAACCTCCAAATGGCAGAGCTAGAAATTGAACCCAGAGAGTTTGACTTCAGTGTCAAGCTTCTGACAAGCACGTGGTACAGCCTCTCCTAAAACTCTGCTCTTGATCTCTGGGTCTTAAAATGCCCTCTTCTTACTCTTGTTTTGAGAGTTTCAGCTCTTTTCTTATTCTCTCATCTCATTACACTATTTTAGTGCCTGGAATGTTTTTCTCCCGATCTTCTTTGTGGCACTAACTTACTCATCCTACAAAACTCAGCTCACAGTTTACTCTCTCTTGAATCTTGAGTCTAATTTAGATATAGCCTGTGTTCCTATAATACCTGTGTATGTGTGCGTGTGTCATAACTGATATTTACTGAGCATTAAAATGTGCCAAAAACTAATGTCTTTCCATGGATTATTATGTTCCATTTTGCAGCATCACTGTAGGAAAGGCACTCCACTGAAGTACGCCAATAAGTAAGGAATTTGCTTACGATTATAATTAATCAATTAATGATAACTGAAAAAAAAATCAGGATTCAAACTCAGACAGCCTGATTCCACACGCCTTAAGCAACATATCCATATAGGTGCTACACACACACAATCATAACCACACTACTTGCTATATTGGTTTCTCAGCTTTACTGAAAGCACCCCGAGACTCAGAGCCATGACTGATTTGATTTTGTCTCCCCAGTTCCTACCACAGTGTGTAGAAAATAAATATAGCTTGAAATTTGAATTGTAAGTTTTTCTGCTTCTTCCTTATTGGTTCCCTCGTTTTTTCCTTTAGTCCCTCACCTGATACTTAGTCCTGGGCTTCAGTTCTTAGAAGGTCCTCTCACTGCAGGGGAGACTCACTGCTGCGGCTGTAGGTCCCACCCGCATCTTGGGAGTCCCTAATTCACAGCTCCAGTACTGACGTCTCCCAACATTTGTCCTTCTTCCTACCTTCGTACACGCTCACCCTTCTGCCTGGGATGCCTTTCTTTCTTTTCTCTGACTGGCAAACTCCAGGTTTTTCCTCTGAATTCAGCTTAACCTTGAGCCGTGTTGGGTTCAGGTGCTCTTTCCTCTGTATTTTGTATTCATGTTTCTATGATAGCAGGACTCGTGATTTGCCTTGTGTTAACAATTCTCTGTTTACCTGGATCTCTTCCCCCTAGGAGACCATCGAAAGGAACTTATTCATTTCAGTACCCAGTGCCTGGAAGAATGGGTCATGTAAAGTGTGCTCAAAAATATCATGTAGCAAATGAATAAATGAGAAATCTGAAGAATATACTTTGAATAACATTATCTTTACAAGAGGTCCCTTTTATTAGAAAGTTATGTGTTAGTGTTTTGACATTTTCTAATGAAAGTAATTTGAAGATGCTGTCACCAACAAATAATATGTTATTAACTCTTATTTCAAAATATAGATTTAATGTAAGAAGATTGATATTTTATTCTGTCTCATGCTTTTTCAGTATATAATTAACAATAGGAGGACACGTTAACCTTATCACTACTATCCAAGCCTCTGCTTTTTGAAGAGTCAAAATCCTTTTGCCCAACTTCTGCTTGGGTCATGAGTCCACATCAATGCTTCTGGTACAGAAGCAATCTTTTCTCTCCTCTAGGGTCCAGGGTCATCTGATTGGACTTTCCATGGTCCTGGCTGAATAGGAAGGGAATTAAATTGCAGTGTCAAAGGAAATTACTCATTCTAAGAAGCATTCACACATTATCTATGGCCAAAACCATCTCTAACACTCATTTATGATTAAAATTAAAAGAAAAAAAAAAGAAGAGGCAGTTTGGCAGTATTTCTATGACAATAAAAATGTGAAGACCAAATTAAATCGATGGTACAAGTCTGTGGCACACCAGATAAGAAAGTGGTTTTCTCAGTGGTGTTTTAGAATTTAGAGGCATACTCAGGGAAAAAAAGGAGAGGAAATGTGTGCTCCAGTGTGAGATGGTCTATACAGAACTTCATTCTAGAACAAACCTTATTTAGGTTGATGCCTGATAAGTTCAAATCGCCCAGCATTCTTTCCTGGGAGGTTTTTAAGGAGCAAAAGTCTTTTTAAATGAAATCCTTAGGTCTTAAAGGCCTTCTCCCAAACACGCTCATTCTTCACGTTGTCAATAAGCATGTACTAGTCCGCTGACTTCTATTTTAACATGCTCCTAAGCATCTATTTGAAACTTGTTAACATTTTAAGGTAATGGATGGTTACAACAGTTGGTGAAAAAAGTAATAATTTCTTGATAATGTATCCCTAAAATAACATGGAGCTGGGGTAACAGGCATGTTTTAAGACATTCCGAAATTACACAGCCTGGCTTAAAAATTGTGCTCAAGCCTATGTCCGTAGAAGAAACAAAATTAAAATGTTAGATTTAACAGGAAATTCAAATTGATTCTTTTAAGAGTAAAAGTGGGGTTTTTTGAAAGGTCATGGGACTATTTTAGTTCCTGGAATAAATATAGCAGCAAAGAGAGTTTAAATGAGAGAGGCGCCTAGATTTATTTAAAAGACATGTCATCTCTTTGGCCTATTCACACAGGGCAGACAGCACAAAAATGATTTATCAGCTGGGCGATTTGCCTTTTAGAAAACCGTGATTCGTTTCTTATGTAGGCCTATTTTTATACTTTTATTTCATTGCCTGGCATTTAAACACTTAAGCATCTTTTACTTCAAACATCAGTTTTCTCTACCAACTGAGAATTTATATTTTCCGTATAAAATCAGGTTCTTTTCAGGTTTAAACAACTTACTATTTATTTAATTCTGATTCTTGAGCATTTTAATGGAAGTGATACTTATGTTACTTTCATGTGATCACATTACTAGATGATTCAATGTTTTCATAAAAATATGTTTGTAGAGCTCACTGGGAGTTATACACAGTTATGTATCCATTATGTAACTATCTGCTAAAACCCATGAAAACTAATGGAGAATTAGTACCAATTAGTGTGATAAATGTTAGTAATTGTATCTATGTTGGATCAAAATTTAAACTAAAACAAATGCACATTCAAATTTTAAGTTTTTACATTTTCCTGTAGAAAGTGTGAATTGCATGAAAACTAGTTATTTCTAAGGAAAAACTAGAAGATGAATAGTGGTTAATGTTGGATAGGCAAATGCGCTCCCCTCAAACTGTGTGCCGACTGTCTCCGCGAGTGGAACAGCACTTTCTGAGATAGTGGCAGTCAGATTTCTTGGACACAGGGCTTGAGAAACAAAGATTGTTTTATACCCCACTACAGGGCTGGAATTATAACATATCAAGCATAAGTACTTAAGAATAGACAATTTTAATAACAATCAAAATTTCCTGCAGTTTTATCCCCCTATTAAAATTCTCATTATAAATTCCTGTTAATCCACTAAAAAAATCACTTAAATATCTACATGTTATAGATCCGATGTTAAGAATCTATAGAAATTACAGCAAATATTGAGAAACATGGAGTTACACTGGGATTGATCACACCAAATTAGATCTGTATTCTAATCTATCACGTGACTTTCAACAATTTTCTGTTTATTTTGTGATGGTTTTGAAAGACACTGATTGGCTGTCTGAATTTGGCTATTCTACTGATATCAAGCTATGCCTTTGCTGTGATTCATAGGTCAAGTCACCATTTTACAACAAACAATAGTTGGGAAATTTCCATCTGGCTATTTGGGTATAATTTTAGATAGACGTCAGTAGAATTCAAATTTACTTGAGTCAACCCCTTCAGCCAGGCTTTAAAAAAAAGAAAATTGAAAAAAAAAAGAAAAAGAAAATTGAAGTAATCTAATAAATTTTAATTTTCCATTAAGTAACTTTATTTTTCCTAATTGAATTCTTAATGCATGTGTTAAGTATGCATCTAGTGTCTTATTTTGTCTTTATAACAGCCTAATGGAATCAGCATTATTGTCCCCCACCCTATAGATGAAAAAATCAAGGTCCACAATGTTAGCCAACTTGCCCCCTGACATAAAGCAAGTGAGTTTTGCGATTTAGATTTGAGCTTAGCTCTTTCTGTTTGCAAAGTCTGGATCTTTATCACAGCATCAGTGTTTTCCCGATTGCACTGTTTTTCTAGAAATGTTAAGTAACAAGTAAACAAGTAAAATGCAAGTAACATTTTTTTCCCTAAAATAAAAAAAATTAAGGTATATGTAAAGAAAATAATAACAACACTTATTTGATTATTGTTGTACAACAATCTTCCTTTAATAAGAAGTTATTTGTTCTAGTTTTAAGTGTATACAATAATATTTTTTCTTAAAGCCAGTAAAAGATGAACAAAATTCAGAACTATAGTTTCTTCATGTCTGAGTCAGCTCAGGCTGCTATGATAAAATGGTATAGACGGGTGGCTTAAACAGCAGACATTTTATTTTTTATAGTTCTGGAAGCTAAGAAGTCCAAGACGAAGAGGGGCTGGAAAATTCTGTTCTTGGCAAGGGCACGCTTCCTGACTTGTATATGGCTACCCTCTCGCCATATCTTCATGTGGTGGAGACAGTAAGCTCTGGTAGCTCTTTTTTTTATGAGGCACTAATGCCGTCACAGCAGCTCTACCCTCATGACCACTTCTAAACCTAACTACCTCTTAGACACCTCACCTCCTCATACCTTCACTCTGATGGTTAGTTAGGGTTTCAACATACGAATCTGTGGAGGACACAAACATTCATTCCATAGTCCCTCAGGTGGACAATAATTATGTGATAGTTTAAGGAAGTAAGACTCAAAAAAGTGTAAATTGTTGCCAATAGTCTGGTTTTGGGATTTAGTGACAATTGACCTGGGGTCATTATATGACAAAAAAAAGTAAAATAAATAAATGAAGGACATGCATGGATTAATGATGAGAGTGAGTCAAGAGTTATAATTTGTGTGATTAATGATTGATCCAATTTTGTGTGCCTAAAGTGGGGAAGGTTGTAGGGAAGGGAAAAGAAAAAGAGACGGAAAATTTTTTTACTGTATTGAGAAACCGAAATATTCAAATGGGACATCATCCGATACACAAAAGGATGGTGTTGTTCAATGTTCATATTTAAGCTTAGGCAACCTTAGCCAACTAACTTCCATGTTCATTTGCGGGCATATTTGTCTTCTAACTTTAATAAGTATTTTGGATTGTAAATTTTTTTTTTTTTTTAGATTTTATTTATTTATTTGACAGAGACAGCCAGCGAGAGAGGGAACACAAGCAGACAGAGTGGGAGAGGAAGAAGCAGGCTCATAGCGGAGGAGCCTGATATGGGGCTCTATCCCAGAACGCTGGGATCACGCCCTGAGCCAAAGGCAGACACTTAACGACTGCGCCACCTAGGTGCCCCTGGATTGTTAATTTTTATCGTAGTTAATTATTTAACAAATATTTCCCATGAATTTGTGATTGGTAGAATATTTTATGAAAAGAATATTGTGTCTGAATCAAATAATGAAATTGGAACAAGTCAAAATAAAAATCAGCAAATTCAGCTTTTAAGTTCTCAGAAATCATAAAGCAATTTTTCTATATGAAACAATTACGTTTGAAGCATCCAAATTTACTATGCAGATCATGTCATTAGTGATTTCCTTTCCCTTAACACTCAGGACTCATATCGAACAGCTAAATGTTGTTTTTGTAATCATTTTGTCATTAAAAAAAGATCATTTTTTTCTTGCGTGTAAAATTTTCCCAAAAAATGCAAAATTAATTATGCTTTCTTCTTTATCTTATCATTTTTTAAAAAAAGATTTACTTATTTATTTTTGAGAGAGAGAGCACATGTGTGCGCAGGGGGGAGGGGCAGAGGGAGAGAGAGAATCCCAAGCAGACTCGGTGCTGAGTGCAGAACTCGATCTCACAACCTTGAGATCAGGACCCAAGCTAAAACCAGGAGCCCCACGACTGCATCACCCAGGCGCCCTATTTTTATCTTACCTTGATAAGATTTGTTCTTTTATTCTTAAGGAAATATGATTCTTTTATGTTTTACTGAGAGTTTATGGCTAATATAAAGTTTGTATGATTATGAGCTGTCTGTTGCTGCATAACAACTTATTTTAAGACACAGTGGCTTATAACAACAACAATAAACATTTTTGTCTCTCACAGGGTTTCTGCATCAGGAATCTGGGAGTGGCTTAGCTGGGTGATTCTGACTCAGGCTCCCTCACAGGGTGGCTGTTAAGCAGTTCAATAGGCTTTTTTATTTTTTCTTCTTAAAGATTTGATTTATTGGAGAGAAAGAGAGCACAAGCATGGGGAGCATCAGGCAGAGGGAGAAGCAGGGTCCGCACTGAGCAGGGAGCCCGATGCGGGACTTAGTCCCAGGACCCTGGGATCATGACCTGAGCCAAAGGCCCACGCTTAACCGACTGCGCCGCCCAGGGGCTCCTGTTCGATAGGCTTTTAGTCATCCACAGCCCCAACTGGGCCCACAGCAGTGGTGAGCTGGAGCCGGCTCCTATGGCTTACAAAAGATGGCTCTTAAATTTTCAGAAATTTCACGAGCTAATGTTAAATAGCCAGTATTAAAAATTAAAATATATTAAAGTTATATTAAAGTTACTGAAATTATATTGAATTATATATTTCTTAAATTAAAATGTATAATTAAATTTACCATTAAATTATGTTTTTCAAGAATTGTCTTAAACTTTTTTTTTTTAATTTTGTTAATTAACATACAGTGCAATATTGGTTTCTGGAGTAGAATTCAGTAATTCAACACTTACATACAACACCCAGTGCTCATCACAACATAGAAATGAATTATATCAAAATCAGGGGCGTCTGTGTGGCTTAGTCATTAGTGTCTGCCTTGGGCTCAGATCATGATCCCAGGGTCCTGGGATCAAGTCCCGCATTGGGTTCCCTGCTCAGCAGGAAGCCTGCTTCTCCCTCTCCCACTCCCCTCTGCTGGTGTTCCCTCTCTCACTGTCTCTCTCTCTGTCAAATAAATAAATCTTAAAAAAAAAAGAAATGATTTATATCAAAATCAAAGGTAAAAAAATCAAAACTAATCACTTTCTAATATAAATTTTACTGTTTTACTACAATCCATGCTTTTGAGGTTTTTAGCTCTTTTCTCTCTATGTGATGGAAACACCATAGAGCCTTGGGCTACACTGCATCGCTTCCCACGTCCACATTTTGTGACATAAATCGGTAGGTTTAAAATGGCCATGGCGTGAAGTTTTTATACAGCAGAAATGGACAAACCTTATAAACTGGGTCTTGATTTATTGTTTTGTTAATTGCCTAGGCTTAGGAGAGTGGTGCAGAAAATGTTAATAATGCAGACTATTTTTTAAAGTGTGTTGTATCCATAGGTATCACATTATCAATCACATAAAAAAAAATGGAGGGAGTATTTTTCCAGTATTCAAAAACTATGTTCTAATTCAGCAGAGAAGTCACTCATGCTATTGATGAACAAGTGAAGTTCCAGCTGATGTGTTTATTTTTCTGCTTTTGTTTTAGTCATTGATGTAAATAAAAATATCAACCAGCATTCACTTCAAAACTACACTCATTTGTCAATGAGTGATTTCTTTCCTGAATTGATTAGTAATCAATTTATCCAAAATCTGATTTTCTGAGTCTTGTTGGAGATAAGTTACAAAAACTGATAATAAAATTTGCAAGAAACAGGAACCGATCATACTGAAGTGTAAGGATATATAATTTATAATAAAGACTATTATATATTTTATTATTGGTAAAATTTTATACTATAAATTTTTTAAAGATAGGTTTGTTTATTTATTTATTTATTTGACAGAGAGCACAAGCAGGGGGAGCAGCAGGCAGAGGCAGAGGGAGAAACAGGCTGCCCGCTGAGCAGGGAGCTGCCTGTCGGGCTTGATCGCAGGACCCCCCAGGATCATGACTTGAGCTGAAGGCAGACACTAAACTGACTGAGCCATCCAGGTGTCCCCATACTATAAATTCTTCATAAGAAACTAACGTGGGTACATGGATGTGTTGAAATAAAGATACACGCATTCCTTTTCAGAGGAAGGAGACCATTGAGCTGACTGAACTTCCCCTGTGGCTCACTCACTAAGCTGGGAAGTTGGTGCTGGTTGTTAACACGAGGCCTCTCCACAGGCCTCTCAACATGGCATCTGGCTTCCACTAGAGTGAGTGAAGCAGGAGAAGAAGAGCCAGATGGAAACTCCCCTTTTCATGACGTAGCCTTAGAACTCACATGGCACCTTCTCTCTTTCTTGAACCAAATCTAAATCTAGGGTTGTTCTCAAAGAGTGTTTGGTCGGACGTAAGTCACTGTTATTGATGGACTGGATGTCTGTGTCCCACCACCATCCCTCCCTTCAGATGTTGAAGACTTAACCTACCGTGTGGAGGCAGTAGGAGGTGAGGACTTTGGAGGCACCTAGGTCATGTGGGTGGAGTTTTATAAAAAGTCTGGAGCCTTATAAAAGAGGTTCCCTGGCCACTTCTATCATGTGAGGTTACAGTGAGAGGACGGCCAGCCATGACCCAGAATCCAAATCTCCCTGTGCTTTGATCTTGGACTTCTCAGCTGCCAGAACTGTGAGAAATGAATTTCTGTTGTTTATAAGTCACCCAGTTTATGGTATTTTTGCTATGGCAGCCTAAACACTAAGTCCATCACTAAGCCCAGACCCCAGCCAAGGTAAGGAGAAAAATCTCTCCTCTCTTTCTCACTCACTCTCTCTCTATCTTATCCACGGTGACACATTTAATCTCAAGAATAGCTGCCGGATTCCATCAATGCATAATCATTTTTAAAGAACCACACTTTGGCCCGATAAGTTTTGAAAGCCATGCATCCTGCTACATTGTCCCATCTATCCCTATCCCCACAAACCCCTTTCCAGAAGTAATGGGAAGACTAATAGTATTTTGCTAAAATATCAGAAGGAGATATTAATCCATTAATGCCAGAATGAAAAATACATATATAGAACAACTTTTTCTTTATAAATATTCATGTCGGAGCATCTGTACAGCACCTGGAAAATTTAGGTGAGCTGCTTTTGGCCTACTAGCCATAACTGTCCTAGATTTAGAATTATTTAATAAAAAAATGAGAAAGAGAGGGAAAGGCAGGAAGGAAGATAGGAAGGAAGAAACTGTAAAATGATGTACAATTTAATGCTTAAGGAATTTTTAAATCATATTCTAAAATTTGTTAGTAAAAATGTAGATGTTCAATTGAGATTATGAAGTTTGGAATATTCATTATATATTCTATTCACTTACCTAAGTACCATTTCAAAGGATTTGAGCTTTTGTTGGATCTGCTCTTGGATTCTGAATTTTATGAATAAATAATTTTTTATAGTTCTAGCCTCTATTGTTTCACATTTGATTTTCTGTGACAAGATATAATACAGCAACAGTAATACTTTGCTTTTCCATAACAGTTTCTGCAGCAAGTTTATAAAAGTATTGTCTGTTAACCCAAAGCTAAATTGCATGCTGAGAAATGTGACAGGTATTTGGGGGGCGGGAGGTAAAAGGGGATGGAGTGGGGGATACTCACCTGGGAATATAATGCTTCTTACTCAGGCTTGCAAAATATCTGCAAAATGAAAGTTATCCATCATATTTATGTAGAAATAGGTCACAGTCACATTTTTGCAGTTATTCTAATCCTTTTGACTAGTGTAAACACCCATCCACATTTGTGGCATTATAATGTCATAATCAGAAGGAACAATTTGGCAAACTACCTTTACTTCAAGGATATGATCTTCATTCAAATTCTACATACTCCGCATTCCAGATTCTATGACAACAGCATCAGAGACTGCTATGGACTGAATTTTGTCCCCCTCAAATTCATATGTTGAAACCTACTCCCTAATGTGACTGTATCTGGTGATAGGGCCTCTAGGAGGTAATGAAGTTTAAGTGAGGTCATAAGGATCTCTAATCCAATTGGAAGGACTGTGGCTGATAACAAAATAAAGAAACTTCTCGCCATCTTTCTCCTCCTCTCTCTCTCTCTCTCTCCCTGCTATATGAACACATCTGTAAACCAGAGAGGTCTCACCATATACCAAATTGGCCAGCACCTTGGTATCACACTTTACAGCCTCTAGAACTGCGAGAAATTTCTGCTGTTTAAGCCACCCAGTCTGTGGCAGCCTGAGGAGACAAAGACAGATGTTGTTATGGAGAAGTGGGGTGTTGTTATAACATACCTCAAAATGTGGAAGTGGCTTTAGAACAGGATGGTGGGGAGAGGCTGCAAGAGTTTCGAGGCGCACGCCTGAAAACGTTGAGATGTCTGTGAAGGGACTGTTGGTAGGAAAATGGATGTTAAACGTGAGGTGAAGGAAAAGAAGAGAGCTGGAGGAAAAACTTCCATATACTTAGAGAATGCGGGCATAATCAGAAACAGAATGTTGGTAGAAATATGCACCTTAATGGCCCCTCCAGTGAGGTTTCAGATGGAAATGAGGAATAGGCGATTGGAAACTGGGTGATTGGTTATTGGAAGAGTGATCCTTATTATAGAATGTTGGAGGGCCTGACTGAATCCTGTTCTAGCATTTCAGGGGAGGTAGACCAGGAGAGTGGTGAAGTGGAATATTCAGCAGAGGAGATTTCTAGGTAACATATTGAGGCTGAGGCCCGAATTCTCCTTCCTGCTCATAGTAAAATGCAAGAAGAAGAAGAGGAATTGAAGAAGGAATTGCTCAGCAAAAGGAACCATAACTTGGGAGACTTGGAAAATTCTCAACGCCTCCGTCTTGCAAAAAGCCAAGAAAGTTTGTTCTCAATTCTCTCCCTCTTCTCATTTGTTCTCATTTTCTCACTTAGTGCTGAAGAAAACACTGAGTGCCTGGCGGCACAGCCATTAGATACAGAGCTCCTGAGTGCAAACCACGGCCTGCGGCAGTCTGAGCAGAGGGCAGGCAGAGAGATCACACGGGGAGACCCTGCATCGTCAGAAATAAGGGGCACTGTGGAAGTAGGACGGAAGGCAGGAAGGCTGTGGGACTTCGGGGATTCTCTAGGACCAGACCACAGGGCTGTTTGTCTGCAAAACGTGCTATTTTTCCAGACAAAGTAAAAAGAGCCCTGAGGCATTCAGAGATCATTCGTGCTGCTACTCCCACCACAGAACCTAAGGGGTGGGGCCACCCTGCAGAGCCACAGAAGTGCCACGCCACCCCAGTGGGCCTGGAAAGCAGAGCAGAGCCCCCAAAAGGATTATAGCCTTCGAGTCTAACAGATTTTACCTTCTTCTAGAGCTAAGATTCAAACACACACACACACACACACACACACACACACACACACACACACCCCACCATCACCACCACCGCTCCCAAACACACACTCATCGCTGACTTCATTCAGCCACACTTGGTGTTTTTAAACAGGGTCGGGACAGACGCATCCTCGGGGACTGCAATGTTTCTACGTGCTACGCAGACCCTGACGTCTTCAAAGTCGCCCCTCCTTTACATCTGCTCCACCTCTCTGACCCTAAAAGCTACAGTTAGTACGTTAGGTCTATAGCAAAGGCAACGTGGTTAAAAACCTGCGATGATTTCCCTAAGCCTGGCTAAAGGAAAAAGTGAGATGCCAATTCTTGAGCTGGAGAGCCAGATCTTAGAAATGTCAAAAAAGAAAAGAAAGCCCAAGAGTAAGTAACAACAAAACAGCTGCAACAGAAAGGGTTCACAGTGAAGAGCTTTCTAAGACTATGCTTTCTCACTGCCATTAAAAAATAAAAAGTTTTTAAATAAGGACAGTATGAAATATGAAGTGGCCCAACCAAGCCTTTCCAGTGTAATACTGGGAAACTGTAAACAATCACATTATATAAACCAACCATCTGAGCAGAAATGATAATTAAATGCATCTGTATGCTTCGTTGATTTATGAATTTGTTTAATGATTCTCGTTCCGAGTAGCAAAAACTATTATGCATTCACTGATTTTTAAAGGCAATATATAACTGCATGACCTTTCATTGCACTAAAGGAAGTAATATGCAGTAATACTCAGATTCAAATGGTCGCGTTGATTTTTGATTACATTTTAAACCATATATATTTTTTTCTTCATTGGAAAAGTTTTATGAGTGTATATTCATAACTATTGATTGTTTTGGAAAGAATCATGGCACCCGAGCAAAACGGCCTCCCAGTACCTAGGGTTAGGCTTAAATCAACGCAAGCAAAGCCATTACCCATGGCGGGGAGCTTGGCACCAGGCTCTTCCACAGGCCTCACTCCACAGCCACTAAAGAGGCGTCTGCTTGTAACCAGATGCTGCGGGACAAAGGCCGTGATGGGTGGTTGTTCCTATCAGGGAATTTCTTTGTTTATATGGTGTTGAGTCACAAGCTGAGCTTCCTATTCATGGCTTGTGGTGTAAACTTCCTTGTTTGTTTTCACTTCTTTTGAACCTGGTTGTCAGAGAAGCTTAGCACACAGCGAACCTGAGAAGAAAATCCAGAGACTAAGTGATGACAAGAATGACAGAAAAGTAGGGATGATATTAGTGCTCCGAATTTTGAACTCTTCAAAAGCTTCCATCTCTCACATTCTTCGTGTGTGTGTGTGTGTGTGTGTGTGTGTGTGTGTCTTAAACACACAATCTCTCTCTCCCGTCTCTCTCTCTCTCTTTATACCAGTCTCTCCAAAAATGCAAAGAAGGAGATGCTAAAAAGGGACACACTTTGCAAGCAGCACACACCCACCAGCTTCCATTCACTCAGGAACCCCAAGCATTCTCTCCTCAGCATGGCCACGCTTGACTGGAAACAGATACAAGGAAACTGTAGAAACAGTCAATTTGCCATATCAGATAAGACCACACATTTATCTCTTTCTATACCTTGTCTCTGGGAGTGACCAGTTTCTGATGTTTCATAAGAAGGTGGAGGGGGGATTAAACAAAAGAAATAAATACTTTCTGCAAACACTCTTGAGATGCTCCTTCCCCAGGCAGGATAGCACTTCATCATCTTCTATTCTCCTGTTCTTTTATTTGGTTCTCCTGCACCTTTCTGTCCATATTGAATTTAAAATAATTATCGCAAATATCATTTGAGTATTTCATGAAATATTTTGGCAACCTTACAATTTATTATGCACTTTTCTTTTATTCCTCTTGTGTTGAGATTTCCCTCTGTTGAAAAGCTGATTGTGTTTTTAGGAATTAATTTCTAAGGAAAAAAAATACCAAGTGGCAAATAACTCTTTGATTTTGTTAGCGCGTGGGTATAATTCTGCCGCTCACCACTTTCTCATAGGATGGGCTGTATTAAATGATGCCCTGTTTACCTTACCCGAGAATGTTCTGACAAAAATACACGGGCTTATTGTTATCAGAGATTTGCAGGAAACAGTGTCTGAAGATGTTTGACCTCGATTCAAGTGAATATTTGTAAGACATTTTCTCTTGTAAGCCAAGATTAAGCTGGATCGTCAGGGATTTCAGGAAAAACTACCAAAAATTTCTTTGGAGGCAATTTAAAAAGAATTGCCAAGATTTGAATCTAAAGAATAATCGGTAAAGAAGCCAACATAAAAACATCAAATATTGAAGAAAGTCGTTGCCAACACTTGACTATAGAATTTCTTTCATAACTCTAAGACGGTTTGACCTTCATTAACAGAATTTGGGGGCCACGCCGCATGGAAATACAAAGAAAGCAAGGAGCAAAGTCTACCTAAGTGACATCTTCCAGTAGCCAAATGTAATGACAATAAAACTGGGTTGTGATATCTGACAATGTCTACACTTCACATTGCAATTGAAAACTTTCAGGTGTTTCACACATAAGCGTTTGTTCACACACGTCTGTGTCTCTTGATTGTGGTGGCGCACGTGTACGCAATACAACATACGTGTTGATTTTATAGCAATAGCACAGATTTCCTGTCAGCATATCTCTGATCATGGAAAGAAGAAATTTGCTCATTTTTATTGACTTCTGACTCTAAAGGACGGTTCTAAAGAACAGTGTCCGTTATATTTGCATTGGTTTTTGTGATTAAATGCAAAATTACAAAAAAAAAAAATGTTAAACCTGGGACGTATTTCCCACCAGATTATGACAATTTAAAGCTTGGTCAAAATTTGACCCTAAATTATTTGACAGTGTCCCTTTAAGCCTTTGAAGGGTCAGCTAGCATTTCCATTACAAATCTCGACTTTCAGAGGTTTAAGGCTTGGCAGTTTAAAGTTGCAGGAGTCTGGAACTTATACAAGTTGTCGGACCAGATGTTTTTTATTTATTTGAGTTTTTTTTTTCTTTTTAACCTCTTTTCTTTCCTGTTGCACTAAAAGTGTTTCTGAAACGGGTGCTACCTTCCAAAGTACACAAAAAGTAAAACCTTTAAGCTTTTCATTTTTCTGCACCAGAGTCATTGATATTTTTATTTTAAAATATGATAATATGGAGGAATCTGCTTCCCCACCCCATGACGAAAGTCAGCCCACCCAATGCCAGAATTATTTATAGGTAGTATGATAAAGATGAGAAATAAAAATGAATTTTAAAGACTCATGATAAGTAACAATCTGGTGATATTAAACCAAATGATGAAATCCAACTGAAGGGACAAGATATTTGACAAATGCACAGAGAGAAAAAAATGCATTGAGATTAATTGTGGAAAAGTCTTTGATGTCCTTTACCCAGTTTGTAAACCCTTCAAGCTGGTAGAAGGAGGTCTGAAACCTAGAGGAAAGGTGCCGAATGCTCAGAATCAGGTTCAAGTCAAATAATGTTTTTAGTGCCTACATTTTCTGCCAAAAAAAAAAAAAAAAAAAAGTATTCCTCTTATCGACTGCACTTGCTTTTTAAGAACCTGAATGACTACATAGGTGACAAAGTTATAAACCCCTTCAAATAACTGACAAGTGTCTAAGTCAGTTTAAAAAGATTAAGAGTGGCTCCCTTGTTGTGAAATTATACAAAAGTGCCATTTCACTTTTGAAGCAATTTGAAAGCCATTCATTTCAGTGGCAGGTAGCCAAAACACAAAAGCCAGAGAATGGCAGCGGGATGTCATACAGGCATACACGCGTCTTTTCCAAAGGCTTGTGCTGCTTCTAACCTCAAAGGCACAGCCTCAATAGGTTGCAGAGACAAAAGAGTCACAGCAAAGATCTGCACTAGGTGCACGTGTGTGTCCTGGGCTCTGGCTTGCCCTGATTCACTAGCACCGGTTGCCATTTCTTAACTGAACTCTGGAGCCCGGTGCCCCATTGTGGGTGCCTGGACGCCCACGGGAAGTTGCTGGCGATGGAGCAGGATTTGCACCATCATGAATACCTGATGGACAAAGTCCCCACACATGCTGATAGACCATCCCTGAGTTTCAGGTTCTGAAATCTTCTGGCAGTGTATTGACCTCCAACCTATGCGCCGGAAAGACGTCTCATCCAGCAAAATACATGCAAGTCATATTCATTTTCTCCTCTCCACCTCATATAGTTGAAACACAGCTTTGCACAACAAGCTTAAGCCCTAGCTGGAAAAACTTGAGTTTGAACAGCCTAAATGCTATGAAGAATAGTTAAAGTTGTGGGTCAGGCAGTGTGCTAGTCCTAGAGGTTCCAGGGAATACGAGAGCCCCCAGTGGGGAGCGCCAAACAACATGATCTTGGAAAACTTGAAAAATTCTATTGAACTTCATAGTAATAACTTAAATTCCTGTTTTTTAAAGATTTTATTTATTTATTTGACAGAGAGAGAGAGAACAAGTTGGGGGAGAAGCAAGCAGAGGGAGAGGGGGAGGGAGAAGCAGGCTCCTTGCTGAGCAGGGACCCTGGGATCATGACCTGAGCCAAACGCAGATGCTTAAGTGACTGAGCCACCCAGGTACCCCAATAACTTAAATTCTTAGAGCCAATGGTGTTTAAATACCGTTGTGTGTTACCATTGTATGCTCTTCCTCCCAATGTAAGATGTGCCATGTGAGACAGTGGTGTTATTTTTAAAGCGCCTTTGGTACATCTTATGCACCTGTCTAGTTCATAGCCATTTCCTTTAGTCATCTAGACACCTTCCTTGTGGAAAGGAGAAATACATCCAAACAATTTAGTAGAATTAAAGCAGCAGCAGAGGAGTGAAGGGAAAGAGTATTTACATTTGACTGGTTAAGTCAAGAAAGGCTTCAAAAATGAGTTGGCATTTAAATTAGTGTTTAATAGGAATAGAAGGTAAACAAATCAGGTAAACAAATCAGTTTAGGGAGCGGGAGAGAAAGATAAACAAATGTTTTTAGAACATTCAGAGGTAGAAGTGCTGGAACTTATATTGAGTGTGGGGGGCTGCAAGGAGGGTTGGAAGATGTATTGATGGCCAATGTGTATTGATTCCTTACTACTTAACAGACGATATTCTGTGTGTGTGTGTGTGTGTGTGTGTGTGTGTGTGTGTGAATTAATCATCAGAAGAACCTGATGGCTGGGTGCTATTATTAACCTCACTTTACTTACCAGGATTTGCACCCAGGTAGTCTCTCTGCCAGACCCTTGCCCTTAGGCACCGCCCATACAGCCAGTAGTAAAACTTGAGACTGGACTCCCAGGGAAGGATGGCAGCAGCATGAGCCTTGTTTGGCATGATGGAAAGTTTAAACTGGGTCCTTCTATTCTACAAATATTAAGGAGACTTTGAATATTTTTGAGCAAGTGCATGTCATGATCAGATTTTTTAGCCAAAACAAGGACAGATCGATGAGGAACAGTTTGGAAGGAGAAGGGCCATAGTCTAGGTTAGAGGTTCTGATGACTGGGGCACTGAACACACCTGAATTTAGAAAGATGCAGATTATTGGGCTCCACGTCACACCTACAAATGACCATTTCTAGGATGATGAGAGCTTTAATAAGTGAAGCAGCAAGAACACTAGAGAAAGGGAACTGAATTTGAAAAAAAAATGTAAAAAAAAGATTTAACAGGACATGATGATTGATTGGAGGTGGAAAGATGAGAAAGAGGGAAAAGCCTAAGCTGACTCCGAGGCTGGTGCCTGAAGACTAACTGGGGGAACAATGTCTTCAAACCCAAGAGGGAGAAAAGGGCGGATTTTAAATGGAGCGGTGTTTGGCTTTGGGATGACAGTGCGAACATGTCAAGGATGCTGTGGTTTTGGCGCTCACAGGAGAAGCTTTGGATAAAGTTACAGATGAGCTGTTGGTAATCGCCAGTGGCCCGATGGTCGTTAAAACCATTGTGAAAGGAAAAGTGTGTCCCAGGATAAAATACGTGGAGTAAGAGAAGAGGGCCAAATACGTGCCCCTGTAGCATTTAATGTGTGAGTATAAAATGAGTCATCTGAGGAGGAGTGTTGGAAAAAAGTTGTGGGGCTGTAAAGGGGGAGAAATAACACCAATGAACGATGGAAGGTGGAAGATAACATGATGGGAAAGGGACTTTGGAGTCCAGCAGACCGGATTCGCACTTATGGGGCAAATACTATAAGCCAGGCACTGTGGGAGTACTTTCCATGCATTATTTCATTTAATCTTCATGAATAGCCCTAAAAGGAAACTATAATTGCCAGTCTTTTTTTTTTTAATGAAGATTTTATTTATTTATTTGACAGAGAGAGAGAGCACAGGCAGGGGGAGTAGCAGGCAGAGGGAGAGGGAGACGCAGGCTCCCTGCTAAGCAAGGAGCCCAATGCAGGACTCCATCCCAGGACCCTGGGATCATGACCTGAGCCGAAGGCAGACGCTTAACTGACTGAGCCACCCAGGCACCCCTACAACTGCCAGTCTTACATCACTACTAGGGGAAGTAAATATTAGAATTAGGAACTTGCTCAAGGTCACTTAGTAAGCTACTGATGAAGCTAGGACTCCACTTCTTCCCTCAGAGCCAACACTCCTAATCAATCATATGCTTAACTCCCTGCGTAAATTCACATAGATCTTGTTGAGCACTGTATTTCCTTGCACCTAATGCACTGACGGAAACAGAGTAGGTCCTCAATAAACACTGACTGACTGAAGGCAAGAATAAGGGTTGAAGTGTAACTGGTGTCCTTCCTCTCATCTTCTTGGCCCCTCCCAGAATGCCTTCCCACTAACCTTATTGGCAACCAGCATATCACTAGTCTCACATTTATATCATAACGCCCTCATATCAGCATCATCCAAAGCCAGTCCTCCTCCTCCTGTTCGTATACAACATTTGTCTGTGCCGCATACCTAGAATTGATTCTATCTTGTCTTAGTATAAACAATGCCCTTTCTGAATTCTTCTATCTTGCTTCAAAAGCAGGCTGCAAGCTTTGCACGGAAATTTGTGTCCTTCTGTGGTCTTCGGGTCAACTAGCCCCATGCCTTTTACCAGACGGGTCTTAGTAATTGTCTGCTGATTGATTTAACTGGTTAAAATCAGAATATTAAATAGCACATAACCCATGGCTGTGTCACAAATATCACTATACTCCCTTCATCTTTTTCAGAAAGATTCTAAAGATGTAAAATACAGGTTTTAGCAAAAGCAACTGTATAGGAAAAAAAAAAAAAAAGTACGTGCCAGACACTCACAGTTCCCCTCGGTGATGTTCTTTGCTACTCACCCTTACAGCAGACAACCTTTTGCTATGCCTTAATAAATCCCACTTTGCAGTTTTCATGTCTTATGCATTTCGAGTTATATTTAGTTGCAACTTGGCATGCAATTTTTAGTTTCCAATATGGATGTATGCATTCTCTTAATCCATAAACTTGTTTGGATGTACAGCACAAAAAGCAAATTACCAAGTACTTCAGGTGCCTCGTTGGCTACGATGGAAGCGAAGGGCTGTAGCTGTCCATCCAGGGAATGTCACGTCAGCCGGCATTTGGGAACGAAAGTAAAGCGTTGCAGTCCAGAAAGTGCGCTGCAGACAACATGCAGAGCCTTTCGCGGGAAAGGAGAGGTGATTAGAAGCAGGTTCACCGGGCCCGCAGCTTGGCCCGAATTCTCACAGGTGTTTCGTGAGCAAGAAGGGCTGCTTTTTCATCTGCCATCACCCAATGAGTGGTGACCTACTCCCTTTTGGCCTGACCTCGTCACTGTCTTCGTAACCCCTGGGTGAGACCATTGCTCTGCATTTATACAGATAACATTGACAACTGCCTAAGAGCCTCGTCTTGTACAAAATTAAGAAAATGTTTTCTTATTGCCACCGTGACACATTTTTCTCTCCTGGTATTATCCTTTTTATCTTGGGTAGGATATGAGCATTGTTTGCTTAAGGAATCTTGGCCAAATGCTTCCCAATTGATATGACATTAGTCTGTTGGGTCACAGTTTGCCAGTGGGTAGAAATAGAAGCACCTGAGATAGCCCTCCAGGACAATTCTCAAATGCTTCCCTCTCTCCCACCCCTATTATTTATACAATGGCTTTCCTCAATTAGATTTAAAATGAACTAAGGGAAATGGTGTCATCTCTAACAGGAATGTTAAAAAATGAAGCGTGCTAAGTTCAACCTAAAATTTCACTGAGCCTTAGGTTATCCCTTGAAAAATGCTGTCTCCTTTCAGGGGAAAAAAAAAAGATTCTCAGATTACATTTAAAAAAAAAAAAAGGTGTGGATCAATGAGAACAAGATGGGATTTTTGCCAGGCGTGGGTTCAACTCGTGTCTCCTCTGCTTACTGTATGACCTTGAGCACATTTCCTAAGTTTAAAATTAATGTGTGTTGAAAGGGGGACTGAAAAAATTAAAGAGCAAAAAAAGATTAAGGAGAAAGAAGTGGGAGGGTCGCATCCAATTCTTTGTGAAGGAATCTTCGGTGATTTTCTCAGCTTTATAGACCGATGTGTACTAGAGTCTCTTCTGACAGAAGCCTGTAAACATCTCAGTGGGATCCTTCAGTCTGTCTTCAAGGCAGCATTGAGAAAGTTTTCTTTCTGAAGCCCGTTCAGAGTCACAGATCTCCTTTCATCTCAGCTGCTGGTGTTTAAAGCTCGTCTGTCCGAGAGATGCCCAGATAATAGTTACTCACACCCAAAGACCTTCTGAGAAAGTGTAAACAGAGCAAGACTCGCCTTCCCAAGTTGACCCTCCCCTTTAGCCAGAAGGAAGAACACTGAGTCTTTGGGCCTCGTTCTTGTTTTGCCTTACTGTTTATCTCGTGCTTCACATTCATAGACTAGGAGAGACTAGTATCTGTGATCAGCCTTCCAGATTCCTTCTCTTTTCAGTTCTCAGGTTGCAAACATCCCGCATCTGAAATACAGCCCCTCCCCACCCTGCCAGCCCTGTAAGTGTTCATTCTAGGTTCCTTTACGTTCAGTTGATCGCTCTGCTAGATCTATTAAAGCCGTTCATCTTTACTCTTTGACTAGCTGTTTCTTTCAAAGTCTCTAGTATAGTTGTGAGGATGTAACTCAAACAGTTTTTACTCTTGTGTTTATTGTTATACAGCATGACGTTATGGAAAAAATACTGGACTTGGTTAAAAAAAAATCTTAACGCCATTTAAATATATATTTTTTAAATTCAGATATGTCTTGTAATTTGTTCTGTACAATGATTTGAGATGAATAACACTACCATTTTACACGTGAAATAAATGAAGCTTGGCAAGAGTGGGGAGTGAGAGGGAGTTTATAAGTAAGTTGCCCAAGGTCCTACAGCCAGTTACTAATAAAATCCATATACAAATTCAAGCTCTCCTGACTCTCATGTGCATACCCTTTTCACTAAGCGCTATTATGCTTCGGAAGTTATTTAAACTCCTTAAGCCCTAATTCATTCATTTACAAAATGAGGATATTAATCTCTGCATAGCTCAGAATGCTCTTGTGAAAATCAAAGAAGCGAAAGTGCTTGATAAACATTAAAATGTTATGAAAGTATGGGGTAATAATAAAGTAAATTAGCAAATGTGGAGTAACAATCATTCTCCTATAAGTTATTATACATATTAAACTAAAAGGCACTTATTAATTAGCCATTTTTACTTAGGAGAATGGAGCCCCCAAGTATGGAAATTAGACCTCTGATTCCCTTTTCAACATAATTAAAAAAAAATAATCACAAAAGCTAATTTATGGAAACAGGATAAATTTTACACCTTTAAAACTGTGTGACAGAGGGTGAATTTCCAAGGCAATGTGGGGAAAGACAGATTTTTCATAAGCAGGTATGAGAATATTTTTCCCACATCATGTGAATAAGGTGCAGTGAGAGAGAGCAGTGACCTCACCTCTCCTGAAATGAATGTGCCTTGATGACTAAGTCGAAGATGCCATTGCATGCCCTCTGTGCTCAGGGTAAAGTACGAGCACTGAATCTAGATTTTCTGGAAGCTGATGGTGTCCTAGATTTTTATTGTATTAAATTCAGTTCAAATCTTTGAATAATCCAATTTAAAAACAGATATATGGAAATGCTGCTTTTGTGTTCTTTAATTTCTTCAAAGATACGATATATATGAAATTTTCTTTCTGGCGAAAATCTCATGGATAGTTTTATTAACTTCTATTGGTACAGCTAAACATCAGTCTGAATAAAACAGCATGATTTTTTTTTCTTGCATTTTAGAGATTCTGTGATTCTTGTCACTTTGGAAATCATGAAGGTATTTAATTTATATAAATGCCTACTGTTGTCCTCACCTAGATACAGTGGTGAGCAAAACAGACCTGTTTAGATTATAACGGAAAAGTAAGATCAAGTAAACAATTACACAAATGTGTCGCTGGAAATTTTAATAACTGCTCTATAGGAGCATTATCAAGTGATAGAAGAATGATCTCAGTGAGATCAAGAAAGGTCCACTGAAGAAGTGAGGCTTAGGCTGAATTCGAAAAAATTGCCAGGCATTAATTAGAGGAACAGGGTAAAGGATCAGGAAGAGAGAAAAGAATTCAGAAAAAAGAAAACAGCATATGTAAAAGTCCTATTGTGGAAAGGCCTTTAGTTCTCCCCAAAAGATAAAAATAAAACCCACTAAACAAGATAAAAATGGCTTCTGTCCAGATAACACTTTAGAGTCTATAGATTCAATCCATCTTTAGTCACCTATGTTTTTTAAAGAAAAAGAAACTCCAGGTTTTGATATAAATCCCAAATTTCAATAGTAGCTGTTTAGATGTTACATTTCATTCATTCATTCATTCATTCATTCATTCATTCATTCATTCATTTCATGTCCTCCACTCTGGAAAAACTAATGGCTCTTTAGAAAATAAAATTCATTTCTTGTACATTTCTTTCAAAAAGAAGCTCCACAAGTTATTTCTCTATATAGATTACTATATGGACCAATTCAAAAACAAAATTCTTGATCAATTGAGGTATAATTTTATGAATCCAGATGTATGTGGGAGAAAGAGTGATTTAGCAAGCTAGATTTTTTAGTCTAAATTCTAAATTTGTCCATGGATCTGGTTTAAACATTTCTGAAGACACATGATTGCTCTGCCTATTCTTTTCCCACTAGATTACAATTGTCTGCAGAGATCTGGGTGTAAGTTCCCAGAAGGTGTGATAGGAATTCCTTAGATAATTCATAAGTGATTTCTGCTGTGTGAATAGCTAAAGAAAATTAGTAATATGGCACTCATGAAGTCATGGTCATTGGAAAATATCGATTGCTTTGTTTGGTTATGAAGTTGTAGGCTGCATTCTTAATGTTTTCTCCAATCCTCTGCCACCAATCATAAAAGAAACAAGATGAGGAGCATAAATATGTCACCTCCCCAAGTGGTAGATGAGAAGAGAGGTCATGACTATCTCGTGAACTTATGATAAAGTTTCTATTTTCAGCCTTGATCTTGCCCCTGAGCCTCGGCCTTGTATGTCTACCCACATCCTTGTCATCTTGACCTAAGTACCTATTCCGCATCTCAAACTTAACATACCCATAAGCAGAACTTTTTATGTGCTCTCTCCAATCCTTTTACTCCCAACCCATTTCTTTCCTGGTTTTCCACACTCAGAGAGAGAAACAATCATCTATTTTTTCCAGCCAAAAACTTATGAGTTGATCTAAATTCTTCTCTTCCCCTCATCCTTCCAACATCCAATCCATTAGCAAGTCCTTTAAGCTCTATGTCCAAAATTTACCCTGAATCTATCTTCACAGACATCCCTCACCCCTACAGTAAATAACAATCCTTTCTCCACACGCCATGCAGGGTGACCACACCTTAACTCTTCAATTACTTCCCATTTGAATAAAATCTGGACATTCAATGAGGCTTCCAAGACTATGACCTACTCTTTGCCTAGCCCTCCCACTTCCTCTCATACAATACTTTCCTTTTTTTGTTACCAGCTTCACCCATGTGAGCTATTTTACTATCGCTTAAACAAATCGAACAGGGTATTGAACTTGTTGTTTCGTCCACTCGGACCTCTCTGCCCCCTGATCTTTGCTTCTTGTGTGCCATTCAATTGTCATTTCTAGTATTAGTTCATCAAAGATATTTTTCCCAACAACAAATATGACATTGTATTTTGCCCGTCCACATCATTCCCTTTAATTGCATATAGTTTTGTTTTCTATGTTGTTCTTACTATCTTTTTGTAAATGTGCTTACTTTCCCTACTCCATGTAAACTATAAATTTTATGAGAACAGGAATCATACCTACCTTTTTCATGTCTACATTTCCAGTACCTGGAAAAGTGATTTATAAATACTTACTAAAAAGAAGAAAGGGAGAAAGAAAAAAAAGAAGGAAAAAAATGACAAGCGAGTGAACAAATGAAGGGAAAAAGAAAATGCAGTTACTGTGTCCGATAAAAACAAGTTGGCACCCCTTATCTTTCATTTTCAGTCTTTAGTCTAGATATAATAGGAAGGGGAAAATATTTCTCCCAAAGCATTCCAAAAACATTTAATGCACCCTGGGGAAAAAGTCTACTTCTCTAATATCTACATTTTAAAAACTGAGTAGTAAATCTGTGGATAAAACAGGAATGCATATGACAAGAGAAACAGAAAAAAAGAAAGAAAAAAAAGAAGGACCTAATGTTGCACTGTTGAGCAGTCTTAGTTGTATTATCTTTTCTCCTTAGTTTTAGTTTAAAAAAAGAAAGACAACAAACCACAATGACAATTCAAATGCATGTTTATTCTGTTGGGTATCATTCAGTAGATGACACACTAGGCTATGTTCTCACAGTGTGATTATTCCCTCCGAGCTGGGGCTCCATTGATTTCAAAGTCTCAAAGCTGCCATTTTGGAGACTGCTGAATGCAAATATTATAATGCCATTTGAGACACTCTAATGTGCTTTTTGCAAAAATAGTCTCTCAATAATACTCAAACTTACCCTGATTGGAGTTTGGACTACATTCTTGCTAAGAGAAGATGGCTCTGTCTGCCCTTGTGGCTTACATTCAGCACTTTAAATCTGACAAATCATATCAGAGTTCTTGCCTAGGATTTCACTGATTCTACACAACGTGGCCCCAAGCCTTGAAGAAGTCCTTAGGTAAGTGCTTCCTAAGGACAAGGACTCTAATAAATCACTGTATCAGAAAGGGAACTGGTACATTACAGGCACTCACTATAAGTTTGCTGAATAAATATATCAATTAATTTTTACTTTCTTAGTAAGAAAAATGAGCAATCGTCCCTGTCAAACTGATTTCTCCACTTCAGGCACCCAAGAGGGAAGTAGAAACTTCCTTCAGAAGTGTCAATGGTATAAACACTTATTAACCACGTGCTATATGCAAGGCATTGGAATAAACACACAGCAATTAAGAATTTTCTGCCCTCAAAGAAAACCTGTTCAGAGACAATCCCGCTAAAGCCTGTAGCTATGTTTAGAAATTCTTCCTGACTCCCCTCAATAATTCCCTGCTCTAGTAGAGTTCACAATATTTTTTTCAAAAACAAATGCCTTGTTAGTGCTGCCCTCCATTCCTGGAAAGCCTTTGGTTTTTCTGGTCTATGCTTAATTAAGGATATAGAGTCTGTTCTTCCTTCAAGCTTTAATAGACACTGTATCTGGCTTAAGGTATCCCAAGAAGCTAAACATTAAATGATAATTTTGGGCCCTCTATAGGATTGCTTTCTCCAAGATACTTTGGCATGGTGTCCTAGGCTTTTGTTAAGCCATCCTATAGTAAAACACGCTTGGAATCTTACCTTGACATTTAATATAGGGAAGTTTTTTGAGGATGATTTTTTTTTACTATATCACTTCATGTCCCCTCTCTCTATGAAGGTCACATGAGAAGATTTTTCAAAACTAAGAGCTAGGTAAATCCCTGCTTCTCCCAAAAAAATTATTTTCATTATGTTCAAAATTCGTCTTACGATTTTGGCAGCTGTCTTTTTAATTTTTTTGACCAACAAAAAGCTTAGATTTGGAAATACAACTGAACTTTAGTCATTACATTGCTTTGTCCTTCTAACATTTATGCTAATTTCTCCACAAGATAACAAAATAAGGGTCTCCAAATTTACATATAAAAAGTTTTTAGCAAAAGCTAATTTCAAAAAATATGTTTTTCACTTTTTGAGGGAATATAGCAGTGATCAGTACAGATCAAAAAATACCTGTTCTCATGGCATTTATTGTCTTTGTATTTTTCCTTCCTATTTTTTAAACTAAAATAAGTGGCAGAAGAATGCCCATGTTTGATCATCAAATGATCACATATGGCTAATATTTGTTTACATCTCCTTTAAATCTATTTAGATGTAAAGACTTTCTCAGGTATAAAACCTCTTCTCAAATGATCAAGTGAATTCTATTGAATGGATATATCTAATTTACTTACCCTACCCTAACATCTTAATTATGGAGGTTGTTTCCTATTTCTTATTCATTGTAACCCTGTTATGTTTTGGTATTATCAACCTATAGGACCTTCTGCCACTTTTCTTATTAGATTATTCCAGATAAACATACAATTTATTGTATTCACCACATTGGGTTCTTCTCCCATTTATCAGCATTTATACCTTGCTATACGTATTTATATACTGGTGGAAATTTATTAAGTAAAATAAATATCCTGTCATTTAAGTATTTGGATGTAATTACTGACATGAAAAAATACATTGCAATTAGAAGACAAAATTTAGTAATGTGTAGAATTCCTGACAGCTATAAGATCAAGAATAGGAAACTTTGATTTAATCTTGGAAAACGAAGTTCTCTGTGATGTTTTAATAATCTTGCTACAGTCAAGCATGCTAAAGGGTAACCTAGTCATTATTCAAATTAGGCTATTAATGAGTCAATCCTATGGTAATCCAACTGAATAATTTTTTCTCTAGAGATGTCTATACATAACAAATTTTCCATAAATTTTGACAATTTATAAAAAAAAATGTATTCTAGTACAGAATTACCCTTCCTCTGAGGGAAAGCAGGACTACCAACTGGGTAGAATTCTCATATAGGAGTGGTCACCAGGGAGCTTAAAACAATCTTAACCCTAGGCATAAACAATTGGTTCATTTGGTCAAATAAATAACAAAAGTCATCCAGTATACTGCTAATCAATCAAGTCATTTAAATGTTACCTCCAAGTAGCAACAATGTTGTAGGAGAGTTGTATTTTATTTTATTTATTTTTCCCTAATTCAGAGAGGTAGTTTTCTTACTTGCCAGGTTAAGAAATTTTCTCAAATGCACATTGGGATATAAATAAACGCCTCCATATATTATCTGGAGGAAACAATAGCCTCACAATAGAAACCTATGGAAACATACCACAGTATTTTCCTCTGGTCCCTCTGAAAATGTCTACTCTATTAATACATTCCTATTTCTAATATGCAATGAACAATTAAACTCCCTTCAATTAAACTGCATTGCAAATGACTTTTCTAAGAACATTCAATGTTGTTGAAAGACCTCTCTTTCTCTGTGAGGGTGAATCGTTTTTACATTCAGTATCTGTAGAGGACTTAACTCATTCCTCAGTGCTTGTCTCCGCTGTGTTTGTGTTTTAATAATCTATTATTCCAGCTCTCTTTCCTCTTATTCCAGCTCTCTTTCCTTTCACTCTGCCCCTTGCCTCCCACCACTCGAAAAACCAACAGAAAGCCAGACAGAAAGAAAAACAGAGTGGGGAGAAGGTGATTTTTATAATAGAACAAAGAAAGGATGAGCCCTGAAATTTTCTGTTTTTATCATTTTTATGGTTTCGTCTTTGTCCAGGATCATGCTTTCTTTTCTTTACACTGGAGGGGAAACCCCCCAATTATATTTTGACCGATTTCCATATCCAAAATGCATTCTTCATGGGTCATCTTTGCAACCAAAGATTTAACTTATGTATTCATTCCATGAGTAAAGACACAGAAAAATAAAGCCACAAACAGTGTTGAAAAATTGATATTTTTAATGTGATGGACCAAAGTGTAGGACAATTAGATTGGCAGATATGTATGTTAAGCTCTGCTGTCTAGACCTAACCATTCTTAACACGAGTTGTAATGAAATAATTGAGCACTTGAAAGGTTAAAACTGCATTGCTGCGGGAGGAGGGGGGTAAAAGAGGAGTGAAACAATTAGTAAAAACTGCAAAATTCTAAGCAATACTCTGGTAATCAGTCACCAGAAATCTTCATATCAAGAACAATAAGGTGCTGGGGCGCCTGGGTGGCACAGCGGTTGGGCGCCTGCCTTCGGCTCAGGGCGTGATCCTGGCGTTACGGGATCGAGCCCCACATCAGGCTCCTCCACTATGAGCCTGCTTCTTCCTCTCCCACTCCCCCTGCTTGTGTTCCCTCTCTCGCTGGCTGTCTCTATCTCTGTCAAAAAAAAAAAAAAAAAAAAGAACAATAAGGTGCTGGTAATAAATATTTTGCATCTGTGACTTACCTAATACTTGGATTGTGATAACCAATTGTTTATTTGATTTTATTTGCTTCTCCATCCTGACAACTGATCCAGCTAAGGCTGGAGCTCAGGGGGAAGTATATTTGACCAAGACTTACTGGGACATCTACCCAAGAGGGGTATAAAATTTTAACAAAAAGTCCATTTGTGTGTGATCAAACTGGGTCAAGCCCAAAGCGAGGCAGCAAATCAGGAATTAGAAGATGAAGTGGTTTAGGCAATAAGTCACACTGAACGAGGGTGGAGACCAAAGCAAAGACCAGTGGCATAGAAAGTAGACATGAGGTAAAAAGTTCTCCAGATGTAAGGAACGTAACGAATGGACTTCATCCATACTAATCTTTCATTTGGAATTCTATTCATATATAGTTTCTCACTATCTGCTTGAAATTGGAAATAAACAACGGTTATATATGCCACCGTCTCTGTTTATCTCATGGCTAACTCCACTTCTGTGATGTTTATTTCTATCAAGACTAAGAAAATCAAGTGCTTTCTTCCTTCTTGAATCAAAAAATGTGAGACCCTCCAGCTTTGTGACATAAGACATCTCTTCATGGCATTGAATTATTGGTTGGGAACAATACTGGATAATCTTCATTTGATTATCACAATATCCACAAGCATGATTTCAATGACATCTACATTTTACTGCATTTAATTTTTGCACTTATTCAACCTTATTTGAAATCTGTTGGATTTTAAGCCAAACTGCTGACATTGGGTAGTTCGCTTTTAAATGATATCCTTATCATAGACTAGCTATCTGATTTTCAACACATTACCTGATTTTCCCAAGGTCCAGTCTCTTCATTGGCAAATAGGGAAAAATATCTTTAAATATTTGTTTAAAAGACCAAATGCATCTATTAACATATATGGACACTACTAGCAGAGGGCACAACTTCCCACAAGTTCTTAAAGAATAGAAGTTTCTATTTATTCTCTGCTCCTCCAGTGAATTTCCTTCTCTTCTGCTGAATAATGGAGACACACAGAATTGTATGTTGGTTCTCAACAAGTATTCTCACACATTACTCTGAAAATATTTATGAAAATCTTTAGCCTGGCTCTTTCAGTCATCATAAATGCCCTATGTTTTCCTACTTTTGAATAACAAGTGACCTGGTTACTACACTAATGTTTAAGATAAGTCATGTAGGTAAAAGGAGACTCATGCATCTCCATCATCTTCATAAACTCTTTACTAGGGAACTTACTTGGATATAATACACATGGCTCCAGAAAGAGAAATAGTAAATCCAATTTGGCATGATGTGTTCTTTTTTAAATCACATTTATTTAAAGAAGCAGATTCAATGCACAAATATTTATAGGAACATGCCAGAAATCCTACAAAACCTCAGTTGCCAGAAGGTAGTAAAACAAAGGATTGTAAAATTAAATGTAGAACTTATTTTATACAGATTCTAGATTTTCTAGTTTTCTTGCTTCACTGTGACTGTCTTTACGCTTTTCACTGGCCCAGGATCACAAATCCTTTAATACATACCAAGAAGATAGCTCTCTGTCAATCTCTTAAACTCTCTGGCTTCTGATTTAACACAGAAATATTTTGCACTAACCTGAATTTCACAGTTGGACTGTGGATTCAACTAACATCCCTTTGAGATAAAATAATATGAAATGTCTCAATATTTAAAATTTATCCTTATATGTATTTTTTATACTCTCTAATGAATTTTAGTTACTTCTTTTCAAATTTATTATTCTTGAAAGCCTCCCATCCATTGGGTTCTGTAATATAAGACTCTCTTCAACCTTTTACTTCTTTGACCATTTCTATCCTTCCTCCTCTATCTATCCTTAAGTGTTGTACCTCCAGTAATTTATCATAAGTTTTATTCTCTTTTTATGCTGAGATGCTCAGCATATTTTCCTGAGATGATCTTACTCACTCTCTTTATATATTCTCCTTATATATTCCTCTCTTTATATATTCTCTCTTTATATATATATTCACACACTTTATATATTTTCCTACCATTAACTTTTCCTGAGTTCTAGACCCAGACACCTGACTGATTATCTTATAGCCACACAAATTCAAAATATCAATAGACAAATGGATAAGGAAAACGTAGTATACATGTACAATGGAATATTACAGAGCCATAAAAAAGGGTGAGATAGTGCCGTCTGAGATAACATGGGTGGACCTAGATGATATTATGCTAAGTGAAATAAGTCAGACTGAGAAAGACAAATACTATATCATTCCACTCATAAACTGAATGTTAAAAAGTGAATAAGCAAACAAAAAACAGAATCAGAACTACAAATACAGAGAATAAACTCATGGCTGCCAGAAGGGAGGAGCATGGAGGGTTGGGCAAACTAAGTGAGAGGGAAAGAGAGATATAGGTTTCCAGATAAGGAATGAGTAAGTCATAGGAATAAAAGGCACAACAAAGAATACAGTCAATGATACTGTAATAGCAATGTAATGGGACAAATGGTAGCTAGGCTAGTAGCATAATGTATAAACTTGTCGAATCACTGAGTTGTACACCTGAAACTAATGAAACATTGTGTGTCAACTATCCTCAAATGTCTAGCAACATTCCTACCAGCCTGTTTCTTCTTCATGTATCTCTAACCTGGGTGTCACAAATTTCCATGTACTTGAACAAACCTGTAATGAGGCAACAATTTTTTAACTTATTTTCCTTTCCCCTTACCTAATTATTTGCTAAGTCTTATCAATTTTGTCCTTAATGTCTCTCAAAAACTTCAGCTAACTCCACCTCCCTTGGCCACTTCTTTAGTTAAAGCCTCCATATTTCTCCTTACCCCGGCCATCGCTACTCACCACACATCTTCCTGAGTAATGAATCTAAATGTACATCTGGATATGCCAACCTAATGTTTGAAATCTTGTAATAACTCTCTGGTGGGAATGACCAGCAATCCCTGTACCCACGCATGAAAGATTACTCCAAACTTTGCTGTGAAAGAGAGAAGGCAAGGGGGTCAACACTCAGAGACGAAGACCTTTTGCCCTTCTCTGCTCCTGCCTTTACTGGTCCTTCAGAATAATCACAAATCTTTATCACTGTTTCTCAAGCATGTGATGTGTGATGAGGGGTCTTACTGGAACTAGGAGGATCTGTTCATGGGAAAGGTACAATATACTAATCTGCGAGTTCTAGGAGTTCTGCTAAACATAGCCTAAGGGAAAATGCCTGCATCTCTTAGATCACAGGGTGGGCTGTTTGGTCTAAGAAAGCTTGGGGAACGAAACTTCCCAGGGGCATTCCTAGGGCTGAGTGGTCTGTGGCCCCAGCATTCCAAAGGCCTACACCCTTCTCCTAAACCTTCCCTGCCCCTAGTGGCCTCCGTGTTACATTTTAGCAAACCAGGCATTATGGCTGTTCCATGCTCTATGTTAACCCCAACAACTCTCATTTAAGATAAAGCCAAAAATTTGTATCAATGGCCACAAAGACCTTTACCATTTGATCCCTAATGATTTCAGCATCTGTCTTTAATGTCTCTTCTTCAAAATTTACATTCGTAGAATACTGAACTGCTAGCAGTCTGTCCCACTATCTTTATGCCCCCATTTTCCCACCATACTATTGTTTTGTAGCCCTCCATTCCATTGAATGTACTTTACTGATGACCAGAATGTGTTCACTGACCTCTCTATGTGCCCATCCACTTGGGGAGCTCATTCTTATTATTCTACCTCTTTTCAGGCATAACTCCCATTCACCACGAAAAGTCCTACAAGACAATTTCCTCCTCCACCCCCCAAATCTGAATCTTCTATGTATTTTCATTATTATACCTAACATACATATTATATTAATGTTTATATTAAATTAATGTTTGTAGAAGTGTGTGTGTGTATATGTGTGTGTGTAAGTCAGACAGAGAGACAAAGAGATAATAAGATAACAAAAGGTAACACAGATCAAGAGAAATGCGGACAGAAAGAGAGAATGCACAAATATATATTCAGGGATTCAATAAATACAATATTTGGCCACAAGAATAAAATTATCATTAAAATATTTGCAGTTTGGGCTATTGTTTCTCCTTGAAACAATACTCTCTGAGAAGTCACGAAAAGAAAATCCTTAAATATTTACAATCAGCAGCAGTATAAAGATATTAGTTCATGTACTGATAGCTTAAGTGTAGTTTATGTTTTGCTAAGTAGATTTTTTAAATGAATTTTCCCTTCAAGCAAATGTTACAATATGTTTAACTGCATGCATTTTCTAAAAAGATTTATTTGTTCATTTGAGAGAGAGTGTGGAGGGTGGGGGAGGGGCAGAGAGAATCCCAAGCAGACTCCCCCCTGAGCACAGGGCCTGATTAGGGGCTCAATCTCATGACCCTGAGATCATGACCTGCGCCAAAACCAAGAGTCAGACACTTAATCAACTGTACCACCCAGGTGCCCCACTGCATGCATTTTTGACAAATGACAGCTAATATATGGTGATGTAAAGATATGTTTATTCTTCAATCAAACTAGATACATCAGATATAGAATAAAGAATGTGTGCACGTGTGTGTATGTAGATAGATATATTTGCATATAGATCTACATACATATATGGGTGTGCATAAATATGTGTGTGTGTACACACGCTCACATTAATTGTCTGAGACTAGTAGCAACTTGGCACAACATTTCCAGGGGAGTTTTGTGTGTGAGTTAGGGTTAAAGGATTTAGCATAAAGCATTCAGATATACTCTACTTCTGGCAAAACGCATGCCTCCCTATACAAAGCTGTTGTTCTGTTTCTAAAACCAATCGTGCTTCAGCTGAATGGATGACCTTATTCTGATGCGCTTGGCTCATTTGAAAGGCCTCGTATGCTTTTTTGTTTTTATGAGCAAGGGAAAACTAGACTAAATCACCTTATAGTTCCTATGGACATGAAAAACACAACACAAAACAAACAAAAGACCTGGGCTCAGAAAACCCATGGCAGAAAAACATGTTACATTAAACAAGGCATCATTGAGTTTGAGCATTAATCTGCACGAAGCCCTTGTCATCTTATAGGAAGTGCTAGACTACTTTGGTATTGGGATTAGGTATTTTTATTTATTTATTTTTCATTATCACTAAGCGTTTTGGTACTGCAAACCCGACAGCAGCTTGTACTGATTTCCAAAGCCAGTGGAATAGCCTTGAGAGTTTCTTCCGTGCAGGGTGATGTCATCAGTTAGCCAATTTCCGTTGCGCCATACCCTACCAAAGAAGTTCCTCTCTGTATTAGTTCTACCTTCACCTGCCAAGAAAAGAAAACACACAGCTTCCTTTATTCTACAGTGAAACAAAGTGGTTTGGACACAATTTGGAGGAGAACTGCCAGAAAAAACAAAAAAAGGCTTTAACTTAATAGTGTTTCCATACATTTAGATGCTCTTCCAGAATATACGACTTTAATTGATTTTTACCTTTTTTATGGAATACAACTGGTATAGGAGAAATTGAACTTTGGCATTGACCCAGAATTTTAAAGAAAAGATACAAAACTTTATAAAATCCAAAACTATTAAATAATTGCTGGGGGGAATTTTTTTTCAGCCTTTCATAAAATAGCACAATGCTTGTTGTTAACAAAAAATAATCCTAATTTTATCTGAGGTAATGCTTTTGTCTGTTTTATCTGAGACAAAATTCTAAAGAGGGTGATTTATTAAAACCATATTGTGTACCAAAGAAACTGACATAATTGCTATTGTTTCTACATGGAAATTCTTCTAGTCACAAAATTATTTGTACAACTAAATATAGGCATCCTGAAGATACTTGTGTGTTTCATTCTCAGAAGACTCTCCCTTGCCAAAAAAAAAAAAATAGTTTTCAGATATTAAGCTCTGAAGACAGTTAAAACTTATCTTACCATCAGAATGCTTAGGGCAGAGTACTTCAGAAAATTTGAATGATTCCAATCCTTTTAGAAATACACTGTAGCACTTAAAATCATCTCATCCCTCATTAAATATGATTTTACCCCCTGTGCTTTAAAAAAAATTTTGCTTTATGTAATAAATTTTCATTTGGAAATACCAAAAGAATGAAGTTATACTAAGTATAATAGAATCATTGATATTAGAGATGAGATAAACGTATTAGGTCTACCCTTTGAAGTCTCATGAAGGACAGTTTTCAATATAGTATGTGACTTAGTGAGTTCTCTAGTCTAGCGTTTAATGGGAATTTTCAGTATGTTAATAAAATTCTTTTAAAAATCTATCTATTGGGGCCATGTGTACCCAAGTGAGGCAGATGTTACTAAAAAGTAGAAGTTCTCATTTTCTGTAGTTCATTAATATCGGCCGTCAGTGGAAAAGCAGCGTCTTTAGAACTGCCCACAGAACCATCAAATGAACCAAGGCAACTAGAAGCAAACTCAGCTCCCTTTTCTGCCTGTTTGGACCACAGCCACAGGGATAAAACCTTAGTGTTCTGCACAAATTGGGGTAATTATTTCCCCAAACTATACTTTTACATACCAAACTAGGTTGAAATAACATAAGACAGAAAAATTAACTGGAGCTGGAGAAAGGCAATTAAAAGATGGAAAATAGGATAAAGATGAAGGAAAAGTATAAATAAAAAGGACGAGTTTGTGGTATTAAACCTGGACTTCTAAAACTCATGTTTCCACTGAAATTAGCGAAATATGTCTAGTAATTTCCTCACTTCTAAATATTTGCTTGTTTTGAACATAAAGGGAGAGAAGACTTGTCAAGCAGCACAGCATAGGGTATGTATTCCACCATGAATCACTTTTGCTCTTTATCAATGAAATGTTCTATCATATGCAAGGAGTACCTGAAATACAGTGTAAAGTTGTAGACTTAAATCTCTGTGTCAGCTCTACTGCAATTGTTGATTAGGAAATAGGCTATTTTTCAGAAAGAATGCCATGATTTTGAACAAGAAGAATCATGTACTTCATCATCTAATCATTCACTCACCTATTCAATCAATACTTATGGAACAAATCATCTCTCAAGCGTGGTATTAATTACCAGGCACAGAAATGAACAGAAAACCCAGTATGTTCAAATTGCAATGGAAGTGGCAGATATATCAACAAATAAACAAAGAACAAAGGAATAGGTGCTGACATGGGGGTCTTTACAGGTACAGATGAAGGGCATTCACGTGAGAAGAGACAGCATAGGAGGGGTAGGAATCTGTGGTCTCTGTCTCCCCCGGTAGTAAGCTGTGGCATAAAGATCTTAGATACCACAAACCAGTGTGAAACAAACAACCTGTCCATTGTTCATGTGAAAAGGTGGGTCATCCTTGAATTTGCCAAGTCAGTTAAGACTTTATACACTGTGTGTCGATCAATTAAAAAAGAAACCTAGAAACTATTACAGCAATATTTCCATCAGTGACACATCTGAGAATAAAGATGAATGAAGTCTAACTCTATTTAGAAATAAAAAGTCAACAAAAGTCTTTGTAAATTATTCAAAGAAAATTAATGCATCATAAAGCTCAGGAACCATGTCCTTCTAAGACAGAATGGCGTTGGACAAGGCTAAACACTCTCATTAAATAAAGTAATGAATAATTGTACCTGGGGTCATTCTCTAAGGTGGAAAGATCTCATTCAAAATGTTGGCCTTTGAAAAACCCTGAGCAGGATGAGTCGAGGGCAAGCCCATAGTGAAAGCTGAAAACCTACAACTGGAAATGTTGAACAACATTTTCATCTTCAGTTTCCTCAATGATAGTCAAATGAGCTCCACATAAATCCTTGGCAAGATTCAACACGTGTTACTGGAGGGATGGGTTGTGAAAACGTAGAAAAGGGAAACAGCAATCAAAAGAACCCTATCAGTTCATCCATAACAGAGGCTGACTGGCAGCGTTTTTTCCCTTAACAATGTGATTTGCATCCCATCAAGGACATACAATAGTCATAGGTACCTGGGGCCACAAAAAGGCCTTACTTCTCAAGTACAACATGGAAAAGTAAGTTAGATGTCCAAAAAATTATGTAGATGAATTAAGAAAGACCTGGATGAATATATCCATGTCAGCCTAGAAGATGATTTCTAGTTGTACAGCATAGATATGGCACATCATTCCTTAACCCAAATACTTGATTTCATCAAGATTTGGGGCAATGACATGGTGGGTAAGCCACCAAAATTGCAGATGATTCAAAGTTTGGTGGGGGGGCGGAATCAGCAGTCTAGGAGATAGAATGTGAATCTGGCAGTATCCAGACAATTTGAAGGAATAAACTGAAGCAAAGATTACACTTAATAAATCTGATGGTCTGAAAATTTAGTGGGTCCAGAGATTAATTACATAAACCTTAGATGCAGTATGCCATGTATGAGAAAGGCTGATAATCAGCAATATGTTCAACAGGAGCCAACAATATGTTATTTAAATATATATGAATATAAATATACATATAAAATGTAAGGTCACACATATAAGTAGACATCTATAATATAGTATATATATATATAGAGAGAGAGAGAGAGAGAGAGAGAAAGAGCAGTATCAGAATAAGTAGGATAATAGGTACATTCTTTAAGGTACTAAGATTAATCAGACTAATCAGAGTACTTAATCCCATCCTTTTATCCAGTTATTGATTCAAAAACATTTATTAAAACACACAGCAAAGCCGCAATATAACCGAGTGAGGGGGATAAAAATGTTGAATTCCAGCATGGATGGAGCTAGAGAGTATAACACTAAGTGAAATAAATCGGTCAGAAAAAGACAAATACCATATGCTATCACTCATACATGGAATTCAAGAAACAAAACAAACAAGCAAAGAGGGAAAAAAATCAAGAAAAAGACTCTTAACTGTAGGGAACTAACTGATGGTTACCAGAGGGGTGGTGGGTGGGAGAATGCGTGAAACAGATGATGGGGATAAGGAGGACACTTATCCGATGAGTACTGAGTAATGTATGGAAGGGTTGAATTACTGTATCATACACCTGAAACTAATATAACACTGTAAGTTAACTGGAATAAAAACTTTTTTTAAAATGTTGAATTCCGGGGCGCCTGGGTGGCACAGAGGTTAAGCATCTGCCTTCGGCTCAGGGCGTGATCCCGGCGTTGTGGGGTCGAGCCCCACATCAGGCTCCTCCGCTATGAGCCTGCTTCTTCCTCTCCCACTCCCCTGCTTGTGTTCCCTCTCTCGCTGGCTGTCTCTATCTCTGTCGAATAAAAAAAAAATCTTTAAAAAAAAAAATGTTGAATTCCATAAAGTGCAAAACTGCCTTGTTAGAAGACTAATGAAATAAACCCTCCAGCTAACTCTTTAGCCAATCCACTGGCCATTCTGAAGATCCTGGCATCCAATTGAAACAGGTGCAGAGCCCAGCTGTGGTAGCAATTGCCCACTCTCCTTACATACCCACTCTGTTGTCTACACAGGCTATCACATCCATTTAGGATCCTGGTCTTTATTGAGAATTTCAGCACGGTCACAGCTACTTCAGGCATTTTTTGATTATTTGGCCCCCATTTCATTGGTCCCCACGCAGGTAGGGAAGATGAGAGAGTACTGGAGACACGGAGATCCATTCTTTGCCTTCCACTTCCTAAATGGAGAATACTCCTTCTCAGTCAGCCCTCACTGGAGAGCAGGGATGGATAGAAGACCGTGCCCAGCACCAATCATGTTCTGTCTGCTTTAGGACTCCCACGGAGGCCAGCTATCGTGGAGTTTTGTTCCAGACAACGTGCTAGCTACCTAGCCCACAAAGATAAGGTATCGTCTCCGTCGTCAGGAGGCTTGTACTCAAATGCGATATGAGTACATGTGAGCAGGTTTCATTTGATACCTGTTTTTGCAAGTACGCTTTTACAAAGTGTAATGGCAACAAGATTGACCACTGAAGACTGGCTCGGGGAACCGAGGACGTCTTCCAATAGGGGAACCAAAATGAAAAGATGAGTAGGTGTTTATAAAAGACAAGTGATCAGATTTCACCATTGAAAAAGGCCAGAAGATAAAGCTGGACAGTTAAGTAAGACAAGATGATGAAGGACCTTGAAATGTATTCAAAAGTATTTAAGAAAACAAACAGCAGCAAGAACTGGTATCTATCATAATATATGGGGATAAGCAAAAAGAGCAATTTTATTAAGAAGCTCTGAATGAACTACTACAGCAACAAGTATCAGGTGAACATTGTGTTGTCAGAAATATTTGTACAAATGGAAAGAACATGTTATTGCTTACAAGCATTCTGGAAACATGACCATCTTTAGATACTCCTAATATTCTACTACTGGTTCTAGGATCAGGAATGTTAAAGTGGAGTGTTGCAAGGATATCAGTGCGCTGAACGATTTGACATTATTTACTCAGCATTCTGTCTTGGATGACTCCCTGACTATGTTTAACAGTAGTCCCTTAATAAATGGGATTTCTGGACCCCCTTCTGGGGAGACTTGCACTAGATTCAGGCTATAATGGAGTGGTGGCCTCAGGAGAAATTCAGCTCGGCTTCATCACTTGGACTTAATGATTTTTTTTTTTTCCAAAATGCTATCCTTGATGCTATTTTTAAAACCAAGAATACATCCTTTGACATTCCGTTAATTAGAACAAAGAGACCTATATTGGGTCCTATGCTTATCGTGTTCAATAAAATAAATGAATTCATATTTCGATACTATAATAACAACATCATTACCAAGATAACAGTAAATACCAGCTTCCGCTCTCTGGTGGGTTGGCCCCCGCCACTCCCGGCACTGGCTTTGTTCTCTCTTCCTTTTACTGGGCTGAGTAATATAGATATCTTTAGCCTTTCTTCACAAGTCAATGTACAATGTTTTAAAAAGTCCATTTTGTTCAGCTCAAAACTGTGAAGTCCAAGGCTGGACATACTGGTTTCTTGCTAACCTATTCCAAAGAACCATTAGGCATTTACTCAGCTGCCTGTGGGATAACTTTTACTTTTCATACTTTTCCAGCTCTGAGAAGGGAACAGCAGAATACTGCCAACCAAGAAAACTTTGCCTAGTGGCTTGGTAATCTGGGACTTTTTCCAGCCTGCTTTATGGAAGCAGCGTAAATACTATAGTGTTCTCAACGTGCCTGACTGGGTTGACCAAACCTATAGTGATTTCACACAATCGTACGTTACAATCTTGTTAGTAAGATTCTCACCACTTCCTTTCCCTCCTTCCTCCCTTCTGCCTTTACTCCCTTCTTCCTTCTTTCTCCCTTCCCTCTCTACATTTCTGGTCTCCTTTCCTTATTCTCTCCCTTCCATATCTCCTATCAATTATCTAGACCCCAATATTTTGTGATCTGGTGTGAGGTCCACTCTACTAATGCGTGTTGCAAGAGGCTAAGCACCCCGGGACCTGGCTGGCCTCTTCATCGAGACCCAACCAGACCAAACATGAGTTGTGATTGTTGAGTTGTAAGGTCTGGCAGGGGCTGCAAACACTAATAGCACAGGGATTGGTCAAGAAAGTAAATGCATGGCTTTTTATACTCATCAGAAACAACCAAACTGGAGCAAAGAGAAATAGATTTTCAGGGGAAAAAAATCAGTCATCCACAAATATATGAAGTAAACGTACTATTGTGAATTTACTCTGTGAGCCGAATGCACAAGCAAAAAATGAAAGAAAAGTATTCAGTACATTGTCTGGCATTTAAAAAATGCTTAGTAAATGGTGTTATCATCATTCTTGCATTCCTCATGCTTTAGTTATGGTCAATATTGAAATTAGCAAAATCTTTTTTTTTTTTTATTTTTTAAAATTTATTTGACACAGAGAGGGAGAGAGCATAAGCAGGGGGAGCGGTAGGCAGAGGGAGAGGGAGAAGCAGGCTCCCCGCAGAGCAGGGAGCCCAAGGCTGGGGCTCCATCCAGGACCCTGGGATCATGACCTGAGCTGAAGGCAGACGCTTAACTGACTGAGCCACCCAGGCACCCTGAAATTAGGTAAAATCTTAAGGATTTGGTAAAATCATATTCAGATATTAGCTGGGTGTTGCTTGGTATACACTCATTCTAAGACAGCAGGAGAGGTATTTATCCCAGAAGCACTTGAGGTGGGAAAGCTCTCCAATTCATCCAGGTTTACACTGCCTCTGAGATTCCTGAAGGGACCATGTTACACGCATCAGCAGCCCGAGTGCGGGTTGGTTGGTGGGCTTCCTGTTGCTGTGACACATTTGTAATGGCATAATGCATGTGAATATTTTAAATTGCCTGACAGTTGTTCTTCATTTTAAAAATATCTTAAAGTGTTAATGCCTTATTTTTAAAAAAAAACTTCAAAAAGAGAAAAATGATGTATTATCTATCCTGCCACCTTAATACCACATCCCTTGGCATTTTTCTGCTTTTCATTTTTGGATTTGTATGCATTTTTTAGAGTCATGATAATGGGCATATGCTATCATAACATGGTCTTTCACATTACATATATTATGGTGATTAAGAGTAGATTTTGGTATCAAAATGTCCAGGTTCAAAGTGCAACCCTGTTGTCTATCATCAGTGTAATCTTTACAAGTCTTTTAACCTTCCCAAGACTCAATTTCTGCTCATGTAAAAACGAAGTAATAGTAACAACAATAACAATGCATACCTCATTGTGAAAACTAAATCGGAGAATCCATGTGAAGTCCTCCTGCAACGCCCAGGATACAGTACTTGATAAACGCTATGCATTTTAATGTTTGAGAGTGGTCCCTAATCTTTTAGCCAGCACTAACTTGTTATTGATGTGTAATGCAATATTGTAAATGATGTTATAGGTACAAAATTCCAGGTTCACACCACCCTTTCCTAACAATGAATATTTTTTTAGTGTTTTGCTGATGTGACCACAGAAAGATAGTGTCATATTTCATATTTGTTCATATCACTCTTAGCTGTTTATTAAAATTCTTATTCAACTTCACTAAAGGAAATAATAACATGCTTACTAATATCTCTTCTATTCAAGCTCCCCTTCTCTATGCCTCCCCCACCGCCCAGCCACCTGTGCCCAGGACACCTTCAGGGAGAGAGCTGCAAGACACAGCAGGTCCTAGGACCTGGTTTTCTCCTGCTAGTTCATGTCTCACCCTGGCCCCAACATAGAGAAATCCCAGGACTCAAACTATTTGTACTCCCCTTCTCTTTTCAGAAACCTAAGTTACAAAAACAAACTGTAACTTTTCATTTTTCCAATCTCAGTCGGATTTGCATTTCTTTGACTACTAATGAGGTGAACATTTTCCCATATGTTTGTTTACTAGTTGTATTTCCTCTTTGGTGAATTGTCTGTTCCTGTCCTGTGCCTGGTACTTATGAATTTGTAAGGGCTTTTTTTTTTTTTTAATTGCAATGTTATTAACCCTTTGTCATATATGGAGTGAAGTATTCTTTATGAAATAAGGATTTTTTTATATTTATAAAACTAAATTTATTGGCATTTTTCTTTATGTTTACCTTTTAATCATTTATAAATTCTGTCTTCTATCCAAAAAGCTAATTGTTTATTTTATTCAATTTTTTTCTACCTTAACAATGGTTTGTTGTTTTTTTTTTCATTTTCAAATTTTAATCCATCTGGAGCTTATTTGGGAATAAAATGTGAGACAAGGAAATATATGTTTTCTTCTGAGTTGCTATTTACCCTCAACCACTTTTGATTAAGCCTTCTCCTCCCCCATTTTACTGATTTACAATGACTTTATTCCACATGGCATTTTTACAAAAAATAACAATTATTTTTTAGCTATTTATTCTCTTCCATTCAGCTCTCTATTTTTATGCCAAAACCATAAATTTACTTATTATAAGTTTATAACGTATTTTGTAGTGTTAGTGGTGGTTGTTTCCAATTTACCTTGATAGTCTTGCCTGTTTATTCTTTCTAAATGAGTGTTATGTTAGAAAAAAAAGTTTTAAATTCCCCCAAGAGCTCCTATTTTATTTTATTTACATAAAACATAAATAAATGTGGCAATTATATTACACATATAAATAAATGAGGTTCGATCGTCTCTTCCAGAATCATGTCTTTTATCCTTAAAGATCTCAATAAAGTTTTTAATTTTTATTATATATTTTACTTATAGAGATTATAGCTATATTTGTAATTTTCTTTACATATGATTTAGAGATTTCTTTTTAAGATTATCCTATGTTACTGATATCTTTCACTGGTGTTTTGATTGTGAATTCTTCTTTTAATTATATTTCTAGGTTTATATTAAACACAATTCTATTTTAAGTGATTTCATATAACTCTTTGGGGATTATAACTGTCCAATATTTATACTCCATATTTGGTTTCATGTTACACTGGTTAATCAGAAACCTCCAAATAGTAATAAAAATTAATGATGGTAAGGGGGATTGTTATCTTATTCTAGGTTTAACCATTGTATAAATACTGACTGTTGGTTTAAAAGAGTGACTATCGTGTTCAAGGAAAGTCTCTTATTCCTTTTAGTGTTTTCATGAAGAATGTCTGTAGAAGTTTTCAGTGTCCTTTTCAGCACTTTTTCATATAAACATATCATTTCCTTTTAATGTATCAATTTGCTCTTCTCTATGAATAGATTTTATGATACTAAATCATGCCTCCCCTCCTGAGATTAAGCCTCACGTGGCTATGGTAAATTATTTTTCACAACACTCCAATGGTGGACTTATAACCCAAGAATTTAAACAAATAATAATTGTTGTATCAAACATTTCCCTAAAGTCCTGCTCTTATAACCCCACTTGCCTTCCTTTATCCACCAATTTGGTAATCCTATAAAAAAACCAATTAAGCTTGTCTGGACTGATTTGTGCTGAGGAAGGTCATGCCCTTCATTGGTCATGATTCTTTTGTCCAAGAGTGGTTTAGATTTTTCTCCCTGGATATGTGTTCCTCTGTTTCACTAATTTTTGACATAAAAGAATTTCATAGATATTCTTCCCAAGCACTGGCCTAACTGAGCCCTTCTGTGCTTTAAGGTTCTAAGTAAGTCTCAGTACACCATGTCATACATGACATAGTCATCATTCCATAGTATTTTCCCAGGGGAGTTATTCTGCTGTTCACCATTCACTCTCAAACCAAATCACATCAGCATTCATTGTTACAATGCAGGTTTTGTTCTCCTCTGCCTGATTAAAATTTAAAAATCACCCAGATTCAACATACGGGATTTTTTGTTATCCCATTATTATCGAGACTACTATTGCTATTTGAGTTTAAAATCATAACAATCTGAATGCCCATTAAGGACTAACACACAATGCAGGTAGCCGTTGTGAGCTAACCACTTGTTAGTCATATTGTGTACCTGGTGACCCAACGTGCCTAAGATAAAAATGAACTATTTTCAATCACACAGCACTGGCTAGATTTTTTCTTTTTTAAAAAGCAACTTTAACGCTTATTTAAAACAGTAAAAGTCCTCCAGACAAGAGTTTGTCAAAGAGATACAACTTCTCTGATAATGAAAGAAATGCAAAAGATATATTTTTTAAAAATCTAAAGGCTTTTATATTACTCAGTCTTGATCAAGGCTTAGGAAAGCAGAGTGTGGTCTGTTGTGGGAAAGCAATGTGGGCACAACATTTTTAAAGGGAAATTTAACAATGCCTATCAAAACTAAAAATAAACTAAAAAATGTACAAACTCTTTCAGTAATTGTAGGAATTTTTTTTTCACATGAAAATTCTCATATAAATGTACAAAGATATAAGCCACAATGTACAGTATGGCTTTGTTTATCATAGAAAACAACTAGAAACAATCTAAATTCCCATCGGTTGGGAATTTGTTAGACAAATTAGGGTACACTCATACCGTGGCATGTGATGAAGCCTTTAAAAATGGAAAAGACCTAGATGCACTATATGTTGGGAAATGGGTTTTGAAAAGTGATTAAAAATAGGTTGTTAAAGTATAATACAATCTCATTTGCACAGAAAAAAAAAAGAGTATGTGTATGTATGTGTGTGTGAATGAGTAGAAGATACCATAAGAATATTTAAGAAACTCTTAAAACTGGTGACCTGGCTGGAGAGGGTAGGCAGTTCTGAGAAGGTAGAGAAGGATTCTTTTACTTTGTGCCTCCTCCTATTGTTTAATTATTTTAGCATTTTAAATTAATCTTTGAATAACGAATCACTCATTTCTCTTTTTGAGTTGTATAAAATGACAAGTTTATGACAGATGTGAGATCAGGAGGTACGATTTCCACCACTGTCACTATAACTATATATATTATGTGTTTTTAAAGTGTTACTGATATGCGATCGGAAACATTTGAATGCCTTCTGTACTATTCTGCTGGGGCTGTCATAACGAAATACTACAGACGAGGCGGCTTAAACAAGAGACATTTATTTTTTCGCAGTTTGGGAAGGTGGAAGTCCAAGGTCAAGGTACCAGTGGGGTTTGTTTCTGATAAGACTTTTCCTGGCTTGCAGATGGTTGCTTTCTCACTGTGTCCTCTGTGTGGCAGGAAAACAGAGATCTCTGGGGTCTTCTCTTCTCCTTACAAGGGCACTTGTCCTATTGGAGTAAGGTCCTACCCATATGACCTTTTTTCAACTCAATTACTTCCTTAAAGGGCCTATCTCCAAATTCAGTTACATTGAAGGTTAGGGCTTCAACATAGGAAATTGAGGGGGACATAATTCCATCCATATACCTTCTGAACTTTTGAAGCACTTTAAGTGACAATGTATCAATGACGACGCATATATTTGAAAGCGTGACTTAAAAAGACTATTTCATGATATACCTGGTAAGAGATGTGGGCAAAAGAAACAGCCGCATTATCAATTTTATCCATTTATTTGAAGAGCAGGAGGTTTTACAAATAGTTTTCAGATATATATGTATATTATCTTCCTTGCTGATTGTTAATGCTTATGAAAAAATGATTTTATCTTCCTCCTATTTATTTTAAACAACATAACCCAATTGCTACTATAAGCTCCACAGTTGTCCCACAAGATATCAAGTTGTGGTCAGTTCTATATATGCTGCCTGCAGTCAGGGAGTCTTTGATAAATATATAAAAAGGGGACATAGCCTTCCATTCCTTTGTTCTTCTGCTATACCTGAAGAGAATACTTAAATTTTATCAATACTATTTCCACATATTCTTTTATTATATGGCCATATAAAAGTGATGGTCCTATAAATTTATTTAAAACCCACTATTTTCCTTTAGTGAGATACAGTTTTGGGGGCTTGGATGAGTCCTGGAAAATCATAAAGCCATGTGGATAAAAGCCTGGCATGAAAATACAGTTTTTAAACTGGCTTTATTTCTCCAAGTTGAAATATGTTCCAAAGGCTGCCTGAAATGGGAGCTAGAAAGATGTCATATGACTACATTTGTAAAATGTGAAAATTTATGAAAATTTGATCTATTCACAATAACTGGTTGATGTCAAGTAAATTAAATCCAAGGGGAAAGGCAGATGAAGTGTCATATCAATGAGAAAGAATAAACACAAGAATGATTTAGGCAAGACATAGAGAAATATTCCCTGATACGTAGGGCTATTAAACATTGTTTTGGAGAGAGTGGCAAGGAAAAAGTCCTTAGCGATTACTCAGTGAAACTGGAATGCCTGCCCTAGAATTACAGAAAGTTATGGTGATCATTTAGGAGAATTGGAAAATAAGTTAACAATGTGCTGATAATGAAATATGGGCTTCATGTAATTAATAACTAAAAGCTAAAAAGGATCTGCAGTATTTATATCAAGAAGATTCCCTGAAAGAAAACTAAAGAGATAATTCTACTTGTCTAATATAGAATTGCCACAAAGTAAATAAAAAGATTTGCTAAGAGGCAAAAGAGAATGATCCCCAAAATGATTGCTAAAGAAAATGACAGGTCTTCAGAAACCAGGAAAATAAGTGTTAACTTGAAGTCTGAGACCACATAGCTCAGTATGTTTCTATAATTGTCTAATGTCCTTTAGGAACTTGTGGCTAATTACAAGAAAAGAAAAAAAAAAGGGCTCCAGAGCAATCTTAATTTGTTTTCTGTTTAAATAGCACAATCTATTAGGTTTCCATGTCTCTAACTTGAAAGAATTTTATTTCTTTTTCCTGAAAAAAGTCCTATTCTTTACCATAAAAAATGACAAGTACAAGGTCAAATTCAAAGGTAATCTAATGACATGTCTGACTATTCTTCTATCTAAATGAAATAAAACAGACACAGGCTCTTTTATAAAGGATCTAATAGAATCAACTTAGTAAGCAGGAAACCATTTCATTTAGTTTAGTTGATTTGGCCTTGGTTTTAAAGGTGACCAGCAGTCCTTGGTGCGTGGGAAGGTGGTAATTGAACTGGTTTTGTTTGCTAGCCTCCATAATGCCTTCTCTCATGGGTCTTTCTTCTTTCTTTCTTTCTTTCTTTCTTTCTTTCTTTCTTTCTTTCTTCCTTCCTTTCTTTCTTTCTTTCTTTTAATTATGCACCAAAAGTCTTCAAGGTATTTCTTTTTCCTCTCCCATTTGGTAATCACATGATAGCAGAAGCCCAGTCAAGACCAAATGAATGTACTATTACTCACCATGATTTTCTCTGCAACAGCCTGGAAGCACGCATTGTTTTTGTGGTGGTACCTTGTATTTTTGGTGGTCACCCCTTACAAAAGAATGTATATTGGGCTAATAAAAACACATTAAAACAAATGATGTGATGTGCATTTACTAAGTTTAAACGATCCTTGACCAATTTGGTGCAAGCAATTGGTGCTAAATAAATAGGCATTGAATCTGGGGTCATTATGGCATACAGCTTTGCTACCACTCTCACGAGTAGAAGCACACTTTCAAATTGCACCCTGTTAAATCTTTTGTCATCTCTGTCCTTAAAAATGTCTTTTTCTACTCTGCTATCAATTATCTGTCTATATTGCGTGAGGACAGCTGAAACCAATGTTTGGCCATTACCTTGAGGCTTGGTTATATCACAATATTAGACAGTCGTGACCTTTTTTGAATTGATTGTAATATAGGCCTAACTGTAATAGCAGGTGACCCTTATTTTCAAAATTAATTTCAGGTAGTATGGCTCGTGATTTAATATTCCGCAGGAAGTTACCCATTCTCCAGAAGTTGATAATGTTAGCAAAGTCAGTCACGGAGTGATGTATGTTAATGCACTTTGAACTTGGACAACAACATACTAGTATTTATTGTTATTATTATTGCTCTTCTGAGTCTGTGCCAAACTTGCAGAACATTTTGTTCACCAATATTTTTCTAAAATAATGCAAAATCACAGGCAAGCAAATTGTACCAAAATGTGTCTATTGTAAAGGTAAACTTTTAGAACATTGGGAAACTAAATGAAGAAATTTTTCATACATAAATGCTTCATCATGCAAATAGTCTTTTTATTTTTCTATATTATAACAACAAAGGTAGTTTACATTTATTATGTTGTTTTCCAAGTAAGGCACTGTTTCACATGCATTAAATACTTACTTCTCTCTACCATCATATGAAGCCAATACTATTATTATCGTCTTTGAGAAAAGAAGAACCTAACCTTAGAGAAATGAAATAACTTGCCCTATGTCATATGACTGAAGGGCAGTCTAACCTGAAAGCCCAGGGTCTTCAGGACAAATTGGTTCATTTCTCGAAAGTTACTTGTTCACCAGCCACTATATGCTAGGCACTGTGTTCTTGCAGTCTGCAGTTTCATGATGATGTAGGTAGTATGCTTCCTTTCTATTTAATCTGCCTGGGAATTTTCTAGATCCCGCCTGTTTCAAGCCTGAGGATTAGTATCTTTCTTCAACTGAGAAAAATTCTCAGCCCCTGTTCTCTCCCAATAAAGCCCATCTCATCCTCTCAGCTCTCCTCTGGGCGTCTAATGTATACTCGAATCTTACAGCCCGTGCCATACATTGTTACCTTTACCTATTTCCCATCTTTTTATTTCTCGATGCTTTGGTCTGGAGTTCAACATCTTGTTACATTTGTCCATTGGATTTTAGTCTTGGTTTTGGAAGTTTTCTTTTCTAAAAAAAATTTGAGTTGCTACTCTTTTCAGGTCCTCTCTGCCACTTTTTATAGTTCCTGTTCCCTGCAGCTGTTCTCAGCCTCACCTTTTCCTTCCACAATTGTGGTGACTGTTTGAGTGTCTCTGACTTATAATCCCAATGTCTGAAGTCTGTAGACGTGTCCCTTCTGACCGATGTTGCTCCTGGCAGTCTCTCAGAGTGCCTTCTTTCCTGGTGTACTGAGCCGTGGGGATTCCTTGAGATCTAGCACGGAGGTGCCTTCCTCCAGAAAAAAAATATGTTGATTTCTGCCAGACGTCTAAGTGCTAATTGTTTGGAATGATCTCAAATCAAAGATTCATAGACTGGAGATCCCCGGACCACCAAAGCAGTGCATAGTGCAGGCTGCAAATCTTTAAAAATATTCACGAGTTCTCTAGGACAGGTTATTTTTCCCTTTCCTTTTCTTGCTCAGTGATGTGCCAAACCCATCCTCACTGCAATCGTTTAGGAGCAGGAGATGGAAAGGCAAAGACATTGTTACTGCAGGTTTCCTTGTCCTTTGAGGATTGGGACCCTTTGGGGCCCCAGCTCAACATAAGTAGGATATCCTTTTATACCCCCTTACTTGGAGACCCTCAAAGAATCTGCCAAAGCTATAGCTCTCATTTGACAAAATGTAGAAATATCCTTGGGACACAGGCAACTTAAGCACTCGTCATGCTCTACTTGTTTTCTATATCCCCACTTTTTCTTCAATTTTGTCCTGTAGACTTTACCATCTTGCCACCTCTTAGATGCTCTTCAGAAAACTTTTTTTTTTAAGACTTTATTTATGTATTTGACAGAGAGAGAGAACACAAGCAGGGGGAGCAGGAGGCAGAGGGAGAGGGAGAAGCAGGCTCTCTGCTGAGCAGAGAGCCCAATGCAGGGCTGCATCCCAGGACCCCAGGATCATGACCTGAGCCAAAGGCAGATGCTTAGCCAACTGAGCCCCCCAGGTGCCCCCAGAAAACCTTTTAATACAGATTTTGTTTTCAGCAAGAAGACTTCTCTGAATAATGTAACCTTTATTGAACCATTCGACATTCAACAATGTAGACATTATTGAAAAGAGAAGCCCTATAAATAATGGGACAAGTTCCTTTTCCTAATAGGGATTCCATTCTAGTCAGAGAATTGTACCAAGAAGGATGTAAAAAGACAAAGTGATTCTGAGTTATGATAAGAACCATGAAAGTGCACCTAGGTGGCTCAGTTGGTTAAGCATCTGCCTTCAGCTCAGGTCATGATCCCAGGGTCCTGGGATCCAGCCCTGCATCGGGCTCTCTGCTCAGCGGAGAGTCTGCTTCTCCATCTCCCTCTCCCTCCTGTTCCCCCCGCTTGTGCTCTCTCTCTGTCAAATAACTAAATAAAATCTTTGTTTTAAAAAATGATAAGAACCATGAAGAAAATGCACAATGAGCTGACATAGATATTAATGGAGGGGTGCAGAGGAATGGATACTCTGTAAAAGTTTACTGTCTTTCTTAAATTCAAAGGAACTTGAAAAACCAACAATAATCTAGAAAGGAACTTAAGATTTATAGAAAAAATCAAATTAAATGCCTTGTAACAGATGACTTAGGCAAAGTGTGATTCAGGGTATAATAGTTAGAGGCCTGGATGGGGAATGGGGTTTCAGGGATGGAGCCCATGTGTCACTTACCTGCTGAATAATGATCTTGGAAAAGTCATCTAACCTAGTCAGTATAATTCAACCACTAATTCACTGCACAGTTTTGGGTTATCTATAAACACAAAACACTGGGCTGGGCCCTAGATGGAGATGGTTAGAGAAAGTGAATGTGAAGGTGAACAAAGCAGGGTTTCTGCACTTCCGGCGAGGTGGAGCTAATAGAAAGCCAAGGGGGCAAAAAAACTGTATGTGTAAAATTTCACGTCTGCTACTCTGAATTCTAATCTCAACTCTGTAGTTTGACCTTGAGTCAACCGGATGATCTGATAGTGTAGATCGAGGTGGCAAGTTTTCACACTGGGCTCCCTGGAACATTAAGTGTTCTGCGGATTCCCTTTTCCACCCACCCCTTCGCTCTCACTTGGGCTAAGCACAGCAGGGAGGAGCGGAGTTCTGGAGCTTCGCTGGGAAATCAACACAGCGTTCCGCCTTATCCCTCCTAATATCGGGCTTTCCTATAATATTTCCTGAGCATGCACGAAGAATGCGGCAGCTTGCAAACATTTGAAAACCTGCAGGTTAGTTTGTTTATTGATTTTGTTGTTGTTGTTGTTGTTGTTGTTGTTGTTGTTGTTGTTGTTGTTGTTGAAAAAGGTAAAACTGTTATAAGAATTGTGTAAGACTGGTTTTCATTCTGGCGATGAAAGCACTAAGGGGGAATTGCGGAATTATCGCAAAGGATTTCCACTTGGAGGCATGTACGGAACATCAGCCACTGGAAGAACATACTGGTCAAAAGCAAAAGGGGAAAAAATCTATATACATCTCTATATAACATATGTAAAGACTTTAGATACATAATATATAATTCTATAATTGTAATATTATAAAATATATAGATATATAGGTAAAATAGAGAAAGAAATAATACATACATAGATATGCCATTTCGAGTTTAGGATACAAATAATTCATGCTCGTGAGGCAAGACTTCAAACAGTGTGATAAGTTATAATGTGAAAAGTAAATGCTCCTTTCCTATTGCACTCGTTTCAACTTATTCTATATTCTTCCAGAATCTTTCCATGCTCTTCCCCACAGACTTCTGCAGTTTTTCATACACAAAGGAAATTATACTGTGCGTTCCAGGCTGCAGTTTGTTGTTCTCTCTTAATATACCTTGGACATTTTTCTGTATCAGTACATATTGACCTACCATCTTCCTTCTTAGTATCGTGAAGTATTTCATGACGTGAGTATAGCATAATGGATTTAACCTATCCACTACGGAGGGACATTTATTATGTTTTTATAAGCTGTCTCCAGTTTTGCTATTAGAAAGATGCTGCCACAAACTCCCCTTCTGCTACTAGTTCTGAAGAGAAGTGGGAGCTGCTTTGGATGCTGTGTCATGTATTTTCTCAATCAAGAGATAATTCAAGTACAAATACTCATGAAAATTTTTGATGCTGAAAGGAAATCCTCATGTTAAAATCATTTGGTAACTACTTGGTCAGAAATTCGTTTTGAGCTTTAGTTTAGCATATGCTGTTTTGAAGTATAACAGGCAATCAAGTTTGTTAGCAAATGAGATCAATGAATGCCTTTATCTGGGACCGACCGAGATTGATTCATTGATGCAGCAAACTCGTTTTTGGAGCGTGTATTCTGTGCTCGGAATTGGTGATACACGAATAAGATATGGTCCTGGGCTTGCAGCACCTGTGGGAGACACAGTGACGTTAGCAGAAATTGCAGTACAGGGGAGCGAGTGCTGTCGTAGAAGAGCTGCCCCGTGATTGCGCTGGTTTAATGTGCACAGTGAAAATGAACTAGAGCTGCTGCCCTCTCTGCCCGTGTCTGCACTCGCTCTTCGGGCATTTTCAGGAGCTGTTCAATGTTCTCTGGAAGAAAACAACAAAAACAACAGAGAATTCGGCAAACAAGCTTCAGTTTTCATGTACTTCGCAATCATTTCCTGTCTGTGGCTCACCTATTTTTTCCTCCTAAGTAAAGGAGGGATCTATCTCTCTACTCTTACCTCTCTAGCAAGCCTTCTGCTCCTTTATTTATCTTTATGTGCCCTTCGAACGCCGCAGAGGTTTCTCCTTGCGGAAGCCTGTCTGTGCTAAATTCAGATTAACGCTTGATCATTTAGTCGCTTATACTTCACCCTCTACCCACACCTGTGCCACAGCGAATGCTATGTAGTCTTTTCTCTGATGCCTATTTGGATCCCTTTTCTAGGAGCAGGTATTTTACTGTGGTCAATGACGCTTTGGAATACGTCTAAAATAGGGTGCTTGGGTGGCTCAGTTGGTTAAGCATCTGCTTTCAGCTCGGGTCATGATCCCGGGGGCCTGGGATCAAGTCCTGTGTAGGGCTCCCTGCTCAGTGGGGAGTCTGCTTCTCCCTCTACCCCTCCCCACCGCGCATTCTCCCCTCTCTCTCTCCCAAAAATATAAAATCTTAAAAAAAAAAAAAGGAATACATCTAAAATAACAATAATAATATAAATAATAATAGCAACCATTTATTAAATCCTTGCCACTGTGATAGTGCTTTATATACGGTACGAAGCACTCTATCATCTTACTTGATTTCCATAGCAATCATTTTCTCTGATTTACTCATGAGAAGCATGAGGCAAGGAAACGGTAACTCCTGAAGTCATAGAACATGCAAACTGCAGAGCCAAGATTTAAATCCAGGTCTATCCATTCCATTGTGCATACTTTCAACCATTACACAAGACCTCCACAATTAAAGATTGGTTTCAAATCTGGTGGGTATTGATATTTCTAAACCATGTGCAAAAGCACCAAACACATACTTCTTGCCCCTTACCCCATCCCTCCCCCATACCGAAAAGGCAAAATTTCCTGGGCTTAAGAAGACACTTCCTGCCTGGATGCAATGAATAAAAATAAAGTTTATTTTAAGAGGAAAGTTTTGAATATATTTGAGATATTTAAGTTTTATACCTATCTTCCCATGTTACTTTGTTGCCTAAGGGTCTTTATGGATACTAAAGCCTCATCTATTTTTACCAATTTCTACTAAATTATGCTGGAAGAGCCAGCTAATGCTAACAAAGAAGCTAGCTTGACAGATAAAGCCCCAAGGAAGAAAAAAAAATTATCTATATTAGAGTAGTATTAGCTTAATCCCACATCCCCAAATACCATACTCGGATTAACCAATCTCTCTTAGATAAGAGGATAAAAATTAGCAATGGAAGACTTGGCCCAACTTCTCTGCTGGAAGCATATTATTAAGAGACCATGCCCAATAGTATTAGGGAGAAGCGTGTTTGACTACAATCTTGAAATCCAGTGGGAAAGAGTGCCAACTGGCACAGTTTCTTTTTATTAGTTCAGCCTCTCTTGCTTATATAATGTGGCGAGGGTAAAACTTTATGTTGCATTTGGTCAGTCATCTAGTATAGACCATACCTATCATGGAGTTAGAATATCTTTTGCAAAACATCACTCTAATATAATCTATCTCATCTTATTGATTCACAAGGTTTTCCTGAAAATGGACAAGTGTAACTTTTTGTGCCCCATCCAACCAAATCACGCTTCGATAAAATTGTTTTCCTCTTCCATTGTTTGTACACATTTTTTTGATTGTCTGATAACATCTGCACATGGGAGTGTAAATTTCAACATTGTTGATGTTTCCAAATAGTTATAAGTTCCAGCTGTTACTCCTTTTCTCTCCAACCGAGATCTAACATTACAAAGGAAGAGAGGAAGAAAAAATATATATATAACTAGTTCCCTAGCCTCTCATTACAGAAGAGATAAATGGTGTGGTAAAAATTTTATTAGCAATTACATTTTTAACAAATCAGAAATTCTCAGCAAGCATTATATAAATATTCCCAGTTGTCTCTATCATTTTGAGGTGGGGAGATCAGTGATTACAACCTGGGTATGCAGAAAGTTCAGATAAAACACAAAATTCCATGCCCCAGAAAAAGCGTTATACACATGTAGAATTTTGTAAAAGGTATTCTGAAATTCAGGAACGTTTATAAAGTAAGCACCAATTATTCCGTAGGTGAGACCCTTGATAATTAACCAGTTCTTCTTATTGTTCGCTAAGCGAAATCTATTTCAGCTTAACTTTTGGTGAGAAGAGAAGATTCTACAACTTGCTTCTCCCTTTTCAATTACTTGAGGGTTCTCGTCTGTCTTAATTTAGCAGTGAGAAAGAAACACCAATGCGAGGTCTTAAATGTGGTTTAAGAGGGAGGAAGGCTATTTATTACCCACCTCCATCATGTCAAATCCTTACATGATCACCTGCCAAAGTTCCATATTGAGGGGCGCCTGGGTGGCACAGCGGTTAAGCGTCTGCCTTCGGCTCAGGGCGTGATCCCGGCGTTGTGGGATCGAGCCCCACATCAAGCTCCTCCGCTGTGAGCCTGCTTCTTCCTCTCCCACTCCCCCTGCTTGTGTTCCCTCTCTCGCTGGCTGTCTCTATCTCTGTCGAATAAAAAAAAAAAAAAGTTCCATATTGAGGAGGGCTGTACTGAATGGATGCATGAGGATAACAGATAGGAAATCCACTTCATAAAATAGATATGCATCAATCAACCAATTAATAATTGAACACCTTTGATGCTATACCACTGTCCTGTTCATTTTGAGTGTGTTTATAAAAACTTGATTTGCTAGAAAAAGAAATGTTTTTTGTTTTTTTTAAAGATATTATTTATTTATTTGACAGAGATAGAGACAGCCAGCGAGAGAGGGAACACAAGCAGGGGGAGTGGGAGAGGAAGAAGCAGGCCCATAGCGGAGGAGCCTGATGTGGGGCTTGATCCCATAAGGCCGGGATCACGCCCTGAGTCGAAGGCAGACGCTTAACCGCTGTGCCACCCAGGCGCCCCCAAAAAGAAATGTTTTAATCAACTTCAGGAAACATCTTCGTCACCCATGAAGTAATTAAGCAGCATCATTTTCAACTATCTGCTTGAACCCATTGAGCATTCATGGATCACCTATTTAGGGGAATAAAACCCTCATAATTATGTCCCACTCATAACTTTTGAATTTAATATAAAGTAAGTACAAATATACATTATCGTTAAATCCCTAGAAACAGTCTCTCCTTGAAGATAGTCTCTCATTGAACCATTCTGAAGAAATACTATGATAACCAGGCTTTCTCTCTAAAGGATTAAAAGCAGATTTTTAAAATGTTTTTTAATTTCCTTTTTTCAATTCCAAGGTAGTAAACTGGACAGATATGAATTGGCAACAAAAGGCTTAATAGATGGCACGGTTTTTTTGTAACCAAATTAGTCTATCTTTCTTCATTCTCACAGACCAGTGAAATCTGCCTCTTGTCTTGGCTAAATGAGAAGATAACTATCTCCCTATACCATAGGGTTATGGTCCCTTATGGGGTTATGATGGGATTCTCGCTGTTTTCTTAGCCTGGTGCTTTTCCCATTGAGTATGTCATCCACAAACAGACTACACAGTGTCTTTGGGAAATTGAGGTCAGGAGGGAATATGCCGCTCTGCCTGCCAGGCTCCCCAGTCTGTTATTTCACCTGCTGGGTACAGAAGCTTCTCTCCGGAGTTCAACAAAGAAAGTGCTTCCTTGATTAATCACATACGAGTTCCTGCACCCAGGGGTCAATGGGTGAGGATTCCTTGATACATAGCAAGAGAAGCCACCATATAAAGGTGATATTACTGCTGCCATCAACCCTTCTGGTATACATTGTTCTAACCTGTAGGTTCTAACCACAGCCAACTTGTTTTAATAAGATTACAGAAAGGGACTCAACTCGAAACTGCAAAAAATACTGTGAAAAAATTTTATATTCCCATTTCAACTTCCTATCCTCCTCGAAAACAAAGTAACTCCTGTTTTTCCTTTTAAGCAGATCTTGTTTTCTCGATTTTCTTTATTTTTCTGAGTATTATCTTTCCATATTTACTGCTTAATACAACCACAACATGGTACGCTCACAGAGCATTGTTATTCACACAGCTCCCACCCTGTCACTGAGATGCAACCAGTCTTTAGCTGAACTACTTACTCACCACCACCACCACCACTCCCAACAGGCTTGTTAGAGGCCAGTGACTTTTGCTTATTCATTTGGCAAATGTTTTACTGAACAGTTATCCCACTCCATGCTGGGTATCATTCTCGATACCAGAGGTAAAAGAATGAGCGAACCAGAAGTAATTCTTACATTCATGGAGCTTTCCACGGAGTGGAGAAGACATTCATTTTTCAATCATTTTTTTTAAAGTGTGATAAAAGTGGTGATTTGTATAAAATAGAAAATTTCACATAGTTGAGAGACAATCTAACCAACAGGTATAATCTACTCAGAGGCATCAGGGAAGATGTTCTTGATGAGATGACCTTGGTAACAAGAAATTAACTCCAGAACAGTAACAATAAAAAATAAAGTATTTACTGGAATTTACACAACACTTTTCTTTAATGATAATACCTCCAGTTCCCACGTCAAACTTAGTGATAAGAATTCAATAAGCATGTACTCTTAGAAAGGAAAAATGGGTTTAAAAATAGTTACCAGGAAAAGAAAACACATGTTTACATGCATATTTGCAGTTTATTTGTTTCTGTATTTTGGTCATTATCTACCACTCTTGCAGTTTATTTGTTTCTGTATTTTGGTCATTATCTACCACATTTCCTAAAATGTCAGAGATTGTAGATACAGTCTGTGTTCTTATTTTTTGTCAGAAGATCTGATTATAGTATCTTATTCGGCAGTTAAAAGTTCATGGCTAGACCTCATGTCCTATTAGCTCACCCTACAGCACAGTCAAGCTTCTGGCCCCTGGAATCAACCCTACAGAATACCAACCCCTTCTCCATCACCTGCCAGTTTTCAGGGAAATTACATCAATTGGGGGACCTCAGTTGTTTTTGCTTTAAAATGAAAACAATGTGTAGTTTTTTAATCATGAGAGTTTATGTGAGAATTTAATGAGAATATGTTTTAATAAACGTTTATATAGTGGTTAGTATGTCTCAGACACCGTTTTAAGAACTTTCCCACTACTTATTCAGTTAATCCTCATAACATACCAATAAGGGAGGTTCTATTAGGACATTTTATCACATTTTACCTGTGACCTGGCCAAGGTGATACAACTAATAAAAGGCAAGGCTTTCAGTCAAACCCAGAACTTACTCACTCCACCATTTCACATGATGGCACTGAATGAAAGTGCTGGATGTGTATCCACAGAAAAAAATGTGGATTACTATTCTCTTCGGCTATGTATGTATCCATGTTCTGATGAGTAGTCATTCCAGCTTTCCCCAGACTACTACTACGTTCTAGATGCAGAATTAGACCTCCTCTTCCTTTTCCTCCACTTCTCCCCCTTACTCTTCCAACAAAATTATCATTCTCTTTCTCTCTTTTCTTTCTTATGTGCATTCTCATTAATTCCTTCTAGTGGACAGATATGTGACCTCTCCCTATCTTTAATTATATTGTAATAGACTAATAAACAAGCCAAAAGTATTTAAAAAGCCTGTGGAAGTGTATAATATCTGAATGGGTTGCAACCATGGCTTACTTAGCAAAGATTCTAAAAAAGCCCATGTTTATATTCTAAGACAACTTTTGAGGCATTCCTCAATAACGTTGAGATTTTGATACCCGTTCTAACCATCCATTGTCTTCTCAACATAGAAATTACTAGGTTAGTTTATGTCACAGAGTACACAAATTTCACTGAAATTTATGATGGTTCAGTAACAAGCCTAAAAGAGTTACAAGTACTTTCTGAGGAATGCCCATTTTGGGGGGGAGGGTGGTGGTTGAGAGCATGCTCAAAATTAAATTTCATTGAGTAATTTACTCAACATCACAAGAAAATTAGAAGAATGAAGTCTTCCTTTGGTCTGCCAATGATTCTGTGTGAACTTAAAATTGGATGATCTACTCCAGATAGGACACAACCTGGACTGAAGTCTACTTCCACACATTCAGGGAACTATTTGGAATAGTGAAATATACTATTTCGTACCTTAGACAAAATATATCACATCCTCAAAATAATAATAGAGACTATTTTCCTAAGGCTTTTTGCAACTTTCCAACATTAAAAATCAATTGGGCAATCTCCTCCCTTCCCAAAAAAAAAAAAAAAAAGGAATCATGATTATGGCATGTAAGGGGATTGTTCTTATATATAATACTTTTATTTCATTTCCTTTTAAAATCCAATAAAATGTTATCTCCTCATGAAAAGTTATAAAATTTTAGTCTTCTTGAGAAAGATTATAATTAATCTGAGGTTTCAGACACACATTTAATCTATTAGTAGAAAAATGTTCCATCTCTACTGTAATTATGTTGAAAAAGTTTGAGATGAGACTTTAAAAAATCTTTACCCATGCATTAAACAATTTTGAATATTGCTCTCTTTTACTGAGAACAGACCAAGAGGAATTACACTCTTAGCAGCAGTATAAAAGATTTAGGCCAGTGAGAAAAATGGCCTCTGGTAGTTCTCACATCATGGAATTTTTTTTTTATCAGTGGAAACCACAGACCCTCTGTGTTAAGGGCTTCACAATAGAATTTTCACCTTTCAGACACAATTTAGGTTTAACACTGTTTTGAGATAAGGCGTGAACTGAGTGACATCTTAGCATCTTTTGATCCCTCAACTTGAAGGACTGCACCGGACCGTAATAGCACCCATCTTGAGTAGAGAAGTGGAACCGATTTTGCTAAAACATCTGAAATATACTCTTCCTAAATAGTAACACCTGGTCATGCAGAAAGTCCCAAGGAGTCTTTGTTCCCAGGAGATTCCCCAACCCAGTTTTCTGCTACCCAAGAGGCTTCACTAATATGGCTCAGGTCAGCAAGGTGCAGCCATGGGTCCAGTCTCTGGGCTGTTCTTTAAATAGAATTGTTTCTCTGACTCTCCTCCCTCTCAAGTTTTGACTACAATGCAATTTCAACTATTCCTATCGATATTTTTCTGTTAATTAAAAATAACAAACGACATTGTTGTCTGAGAGGAGTTATGCTCTCCACGGTAGATGCCACCAGAGCCTGAAAATCCCTGACTTTGGGGAAAGCAGAATTCTGCGCCCCAATCAGCAACATCTGTGATATGAAAGAGGACTCCAGAGGTTAAAACCAATTTAAGCTTGTCAGTCTCTAGGCAAATGCCGCAGAATCTTCAGAAACAGCTTGTGATGAGGGCGTGTTGAATGGAAATAAGCTCAATCAACCTTCCAGTTTGGATCATTGAGAACGCTGAGATTTTTAAAATTGTATTTATTTATTATTGTTTTGTCGTGTTTTGGTTTTGGTTACATTTGGTTTAAGCTCCTTATTCCTTGTCTGGTGTGACTTGAAGAAATGTGCGTTCCTGCAAGATATATTTCCTCCCATTTCCAGAAATCTTCATGGAAGAGAAGTTCATTGCTACCATCTGTACTTGGTTTAGGAGAGCTTTGATTAATAAGGACCACCCTATTGTTCATTTGTTTGACATGTGGAAATATTTGTAATCTGTTCCTGGTGAGAGAGATTTCAGCAAGGACCTGGCTTGACTTTCAAACCCACGTTGCCAATGAAAACCAGCCTCCTGAATCCAGAGGTCAGTGGGGAACAAGCAAAGGTGTTTTATCCTCCCGTCACCCCCTCCCGCAAACACCAACACCTGTTAGAAGTGAGGTTGAAACGATCCTGTTGGAACTCCGGGACAGAGACCCAATTCCAACCTGAAAGAGGCTCTGATGTGTGGTGTATAATGAGAGCTGGAGACTGCCCACTGCTACACATCATTATCATTCAGATCATGAAAGAAAATGAAATGGTTCAAGCAGATAACAGCTGTTTTTATTCTGCTTTTCAAAGATTCTCTTAAACAACCTGATCTCATTGCTTTTATTTAAGGGTGAACACCCAATTGTAAACATAGGAGAGATGCATTCTCATGATGTCAGTAATAAAAGCATGTATAAAGCAGCATGTGTATTCTGGAAAGCTAACTAACCATTAAAGCCAAGAAACATAGTCTGGCACAAATCTTATTATGTGTCCAAGAGGACTTGATGGTATGCACATAAGAAAATGTAATGAAACAGCGGGAAGGGGAAAAGGAGGGAGGGGAAGGAGCCAGAGGGTTGGGGGTACGTACTTTTATATCTGTGAGATGTTATAAAATTAGAGGAAGGCAAAGCTGCCAAGATCATCTGAGAAAAGGGTTAGCATAGCACGTAGAAATGCAAGCAACTGGGTTTCTATTTCATTGTATATTGGATTACAGAATCACCTCTTTGCTTTTTTATCTATTAGTTATAGACAATGAGGCAGTTAAACAAGACACTCACAGGAAAAAGGAAGAGGCCCAGTTTTGCTTTTATCGAGAGTTCAGATCTCATTTGGGGCAACATGCATCTATTGTGTTTATAATTGCTCTGATGATTATGATAAGCATTCAGTGTAGCTTGCTTGAGGGACTCAGCATCACACCTTGGTCATCAGAAACCTTAGAAAATTGATATTCATCATAATTCTTCATTTTTGCAAAATTATGGCAAGAAAATAAGCAATCTCTCCTAGATGCACTGTAGTATGACAGTGCTCACTTTTCAATGTTTTCTTATTTCAGCACAACAGGTAGTGTCCTTTATGAAATGGGTCGTATGTATTAATAAAAGCAGAAATAGATCATCCCTTTACTTGATAATAAAAATTCTGTGTCTGAGGGAAGCATATGTATGTATATACATCCAAAGTTTACACCTAACGTTGGCTTATGACCCGCATAAATTATGACATTCAACCAGAAAAATGAGTTCAACAAGCAGTTTAAAATGGGAATCTGCTGTTCATATGCTTAGACCTGTGCTTTAAAAAAAAAAAAAAAAAAGTAGAAAGCTTTAAAAATGTCACCTCTGTAGACTTGCTGCTAAAAAAATTCTTGTTCACCTGTGCGTAAAATACAACCACCCCCAAGGGTGTGCAATTTTACAAAGGCAAATTCATCTTTTATCTGCCCAATGTTCAAACTACAATACATTTCCAAATTGGAGACTATAAACCACTAACTATGGGATTGTTTTAGATAGCTCTGCCAAAGGAAAACTATATTGCATGGTTTGGGGTCCTGAATTATAGCTGGATTTTCTGCTCTCAGATGTTCATTAGTTTAATGTGGAAGGGGCCAAGGAACTAAAGTAGCAATACCTTGTACCACTCTATGACTTTCTATTTCTTTGAATCAAATAGGAAATAATGTAGCAAACACTGTTTTGAAATGGGATTTCCAGCTCAGTTAGGAGCAGTGTTCAGATTTAACTGCAAAACCTTTTTATCAGTGTGAAAAATGCTGATTCCATGGGCTTATGTTAAAATATAGCAGTAGTGCACACATACACACACACACAAATTCACACACACACACACGATCATTTCTAATGGCTTAAATTGATATCAAATATTTTATTCACTATCAACTATGGCTATTTTAGTTTCTCAGGTTGTAAGTTATATTCTGCATTCCAAACTCCTTTTCTTTTTCTTTCCTTCTAAGCACCTGGATAGGGTCATTCTGCTCACTGATGTATCCACTACTGAGATACAAGTGCAAATACAAGGAGACTCTAAAGAAGATACCCATCACCCTGGAAAGGAACACAAAAAGTATACAGATTTATGTTGATTAGCAGCTCTAAATCTCTGATGAGTAAATGGTTTTAAACAATACACCAAAATAAGGGTTTTGAATCTGCAAATATATCCTGAAACACAGACGCTGCGTAGGTTAGACTACCAGGGGAGACCAAGGGTATAGCTCTGAAATTCAGAGGATTGTTTCTATTTATGACACATTAGATAGTCACATGACTATGAGACATGAATTTGGATGCCAAAGGAATAACAAGTTTGAAGGCTGAGTGCCAAGTGACTTTAGACATCTGTGAAGTGAAAATATCCCTGAACCACGGCATGCTACTGTATTGAAAACAATTACTGTTATTGATCATTTTTTCTGCTTTAGATAAAGTACATCTCTTTTGGTGGGAGCAGGTGTACTAATGGCTTTGTGAATGGTAACTGATTAAATCACAAATGGACACAACCCCCCACACAGAATTTTTTGTAAATCCATGCAAACAAAATCACAACTTAGCATCTCAAAGAAAAAAAAATTGTGATCTGTTACCAAGGAAGGATAAATTTCACCTTCCCACTTCTCCAAGATTAGTAGTAATCCAAAATCAAGTGAGCAGAGACACATTGGAAATCTGCTCCTTTACCCCCTGCTTTTGGGATATTAATGACTACAAGATGTCGACTGCTTATTTGAGCAGGAAGAAGAACTGCTTCCCAGAGGGCAGGAGAAACTGGGAACAGACCCAGAGGAGCAATAAGTTAGTGGACAGGTCTAAAGAGCTCTCAATATCAGCACGTTCCAGAGCTTAGTAACAAAGCTTAGACTATTGCACAATCTCTCCATCAACGTCAGCGCAAACATTTTCTTTCCATATGACTTCTAGAACATGACTTCTTTGTCATAAACAGGTATTTTTCTTACATCGGAATTTATTGTACAATGCTAACAATCAGCATTCTGCCATTGCCTGTTTTCTCCTGGTCATAGCAGGGTTTAAAGAATCAGAAAGAAGGGAGAAATGTGTATTCGAGGCCATGCATTAAATGTAGGTTCCTCTTGAAAGGATGGCATAGAACAGAAATGTCCTGCTTTCAAAATGTTTATTTTGATTTTGAAGAGTCCTCTTGCCCAGGTGCCATTCTTCTCTTCGCTTACTTTTCTTTCAATTGTCTCGCTTTTCTCCACACATCCCTGATGCATATTAGCACAGGCCTCCAAGCCGCAGGCATCAAAGGAATTAGGTCAGACCCAGAAGAAATCAGGTTGCAGGCAAAAAAAAAAAATTTAATAAAATAGAAGCTATGCCAACCTGGTACTTCTGTATTCCTTCAGGCAGACTAAGGAGCCCCGGCCTTATATGTGACAGTATTAAGTAATAGGGATGCAGGGAGAAAAGCAGAAAAGATGTTTGAGAGACCCAGATTTTAATAGTATTAGCAACATGATGATAGGCTGGATTTATTTAAAGCTAGTCTGTATATACCGCTCAGGTAGGGTGGGTTCTCAGGCTTAAAACAATATTGGCAACTAAAAATAATTCCAGGAAAGATCTAGTACAGTATCTGTTTTCCCGTGATTTAGGTTTTGGGAAAAAAAGCTATTTTGTATTTGTATTCCACCTGAGATTAGTGGTCCCTTAAAGCGTATAGTATCTGTCTACAGGAAAGTCATTTTATATTAGCATGTTTAATGCTTATTTATTCAGATAGCACTAGATTATCTGTTTTTGGGTTATTCTAAGGACAAAAAAGAGAGAGAGATTTTATTAGGAGATGTCCATGCTCAGTTCATTCTCCAGATGACCATTTTAGTTGCCATTATTACTGCCTCTGAAATGATTGGAGGAGTAATTCGAATTCAACCTATCACATTATCCAAGGGCATTCTATGAATAGCAGCAACCAGACAAGCTCTGGCAAAGCTGCAAAGGCGGCCTATCAAAGTCAGCAATAACATTCAAGAGTGTTCTCCAGAGTTAGCGCATGCAGATGAGAATACTTATATGTGATCTCCCAAACTATAGAAAGTATTTTGGGAAAGATATTTTTCACAATCCTTAGATTAGCCATTATGTATTTTCTAAGTATTTTACAGGCGTTTGGGGAGGAGGAAAGAAATCTTTGGGTGATGCTAGCCACACGTACACGTTACCCAGTTTAGTCCTCCTTGGCGCCCCCTGAGGGAGATCTTGTGTCTTTAGCATCTCCTTGTATGATAAGAAAATGAGGGACAGGCATTAAGCAACTTGCCCAAGACTCTGAAGGCAGTGGACACAAAATTTGAACTCAGGGCATCCAAACGAGGCTCCAGTGATTTCTCCATCTGGCTGCAGGCACTTTTAAGTTTCAGAAAAGGCAAAATCTCTTTGGGCTCCTAAATGTAGTAAATCTCAGCCCATGAGAGCTTGTGAGAACTCTCAGATGTACCTTCAAAAGCTTAAAAAAAAAAAAAAAACCCAAAAAACTATTGTCATTATCAGCACTATTCTTATCAATACGATAATTTTAACAAAGGAAAAATATTACCCTAACATATACTGAGAGATTATTTCATGACAGATATGGGTGTTTTTCTTGTATAAGTTAATTTAATACTCGCTATACGGGATATAATAGTATTATTCTCAATTTGAAGAAAGAGCAATTGAGTCAAAGAGATGTGGAGTAATTTCCCCCAGGTTATTAGAAAGAGAAAGACCCAGGATTTAGGCCAAGGATATCTGGATCAAGAGGCAGTATAAATAACCACCAGCTCTATTGCCTCCCCAGGTCATTGTTAATCGAATCGTTGTATCACATTGTACGTAAAGGAGTGGCATTTCATTAAATGATTATGTTGTGAATATAAATGAATATCAACTATTACGAACATGTTTTACATATGCATGGCTTTTGTCTAGAATTACCTTTTCTCTTCACTATCTACCTCGTTCTTCTTATCTTTTAAAATCCGGCTTTAACATTCGCCTTCCCGGAGTCGTCAGTGTGATTTACAAGCCTCTCTGTCCTCCCAGAGTAGTGCCGTAATGGCATCCGTCACACTGTGCCGTGTTGATACACTTAACCTTTTCTCCAACCGGACTCTAAGCATCCTGAGGGAAGGCACTCCGTCTTCTACATCTTTTTGTCACTAGTAGAGTCCTTGTCATGTAAAAGGCGCCCAAAACAGGTTGGGTTGATGAATGGATGAAAAAATAAAAAGATGTGTAAATACTTTGTTGGACTAGATAGATGACTGGATGAAAGATGGATGAGATATGGTGCATGGGTGGAAATATACAAGAATAACGACATATACATACAGGAAATACATGGATCAGTCCAATGTATGTGACCAAATTTAAATGAATAGAACTTCTTGGACAAACGTCTTTAAAACAAATTCATGTTGCTACCTTACCTTTGACTACCGTTCTTTCTTCTAGTGTTTCCTTTTAGTAGTCATTCATTATGATTCAGCAAGTTAGCGGTAAATCTCCTCTTGGAAATTTTGTCTGCTTGTCTATTTTATGTATGTCAAAGCTTTTGACCTGGATGTCACTCCTCTGAAGTCAGACATCCCAGATGCCTTTGGATAGAAGAGAGGCATCACACTCTCCGGCTCCCTAGCTTCAGTTACTCCCTACTTTTCCTCCACCATTCACCTGGCAGGTGCTACTTGAAGATTTGACCTGTTACCCATACTAGATTTTAGCAATGAAAATAGCACGAAATTGTAAACCTATTGCCAAGTGTGAATCTTCTACTTCAGAACAGATATATCATCCTGGTCCTAACAAGGAGTAAACCACATAGTATTTCAGTATTTTAATATTATGCCATTCCAAATGGCAGATACTATTTATCTACCTGTCAGAGCAAGGAAAAAACAATGTTTTCCTCATTAATAATCACATTGAGGGAAAACATTAATTTCACCACACACACAAAAAAAACCCCACAGAAATTGCAGGCTACCATCACGAATGCCTTTATGATACCATTTATGAATATAATTCTCTGTTTAGAATTCAATTACCAGAGAGAAATTTCTCCATGAAGGATTTGGGGTTGTTTATAACCAGAGAGATACTATCCATTGCTTTGAGAGTTGCATTGGACAATTACTAGTCAAAGCTTAAAAATAGAAAGGCTAGTAAAGATTGGCCTTTTACTTGAAGTCAATAGTTTCTGGTTTTAGTCAAGAAAAAGAGTTTACTGGAATTCCTTTACATTATCAAACAGCTTTTCATTTTTGACCTGATAGACTAATTGTTTTTCCACAGTGGTATAATTTATCCCTTCAATTATTTCTTCAGATTTTGAGAGTGAGCCCACCCTTTGTCAGGCACTGCCGTGTAATGGATTTTCTGACTAGTGGTTAAATATCTTGTTTCTCTCTCACTATGTTTTTGCCCTCAATGACCTACTGTTTATGACTACACAAACTAGCCAGTCAAAGTCTCCAAATAAAATAACATTGGGGGCAAAATATACATGTGTGGGAGTTTATTTTAAATTAGAGCAATAGCAGTCTGCAGCTTACATAATATTAAACTATTAGAGATTTGAGTCAGCTAAAGAACGCATAAATTCAAATTGTTGTTGGTTGCTACTGAATGGCAAGAGAGGTAACTGGAGTCTTGCCATCTGGTTATGTAAATTAGAAAATACGCAAAATCTCCATTCAATTCTTGTTTTAGCCAAAGATTTGTTTATAAAATTTAGGCACAGCCACAGAATGGGTGTATGTGTGTGTAAGTCTGTGTGTATATATATTTATATATGCATATATAAATATCTTATATATTTATATGTATTTGCATATATATTTTATATATTTATGTATATATATTTTTAACTACGACACTATATATTCTCAGTAGATGTGTTCCGAAACCTATAGGGATGCAAACAGCAAGAAAGCAGAGCCACTAAGTGTAAGATGTTTGTCCAAGGGGACCGAAGACTGATGGACTCATATACAAAAGTCCTCACAATTTTTGAAGGCTACCAACATGATCTTTTAAACCAAATTAAAAATTACAAGTTGGAAAATGTTTGTGGGTTATCAAAATTTATTCTTTATGTCTGGCCTGCTCCGTGCTGACTCATATTCTTGCAAGTCTCATGGGAGGCTTCTTAAACACACTTCACCTTTCTTTCTTCAGTTTTAGGGCAGAAAGAGTCCCTTTAACTCCTGAAGACAGTAAATCACAGTTTGTGTGGTGGTTCTCAGAAGACACTTAGAGAACTGAATTGGACGCTCTACATAGCACCCTTGCCAAAAGAGTTCGGAAATGACTTCCAGCTTCCCACAGTAATAAAATGGCACTGTTTGGCATCTTTAAGGTAATAAAAGTGAATTTTTTCCATTCTAGTAAATGAGAAGAGAGGCCTGGTTGTTTTAAAAACTGATTAAAATTCATGTGTTTTCCTCAAATTATAGAGCACGATATGAGCACACTTACACGTGAACTTCGGACCACCTCAGAGCATTTTTAGAGCCAGCTCTCTGAGGGAAACAGGATGTGCTTGTGGGCCAGTGCAAGGGAGCCTGGGAAGGACCCCTCAGGTGCTGTGAATACTGAGGCCACGCTTCAATAGGTGGCGCTCTTCCCTCTGAGTCAGGGGTGAATGCCTCCGAAGTGCGCTCTTTGGAGGATATTATTTGGCTTGAAGGAAACATTGTGGAAGTTCGTAAGTGTTTCTGGCACTGTTCAACAGCTGCTGAGTCTCATCACAGACGCTGGCTGTATTTTGGTAATGGGAAAAGCTCTAGAAAACAGGTTTTGTGTCTTTAAGAAAGAGGCTTATGCAAGACATTATCGTCATTTGTATACAAGACGTTTTGAATTCAGTTTCTCTCTCTCCACGTTTCAAAGGAAAATCTTTTGTCATTGCTTTGACTCATAGGGTCTAGGAGGAAGTCTGATCATCTTCCATTTCCCATCTGGGTATTCATAAGGCACCTGCATCTCTGGGATTTCTCCTAGACTACACAATGTTACCAGCTGACAACAAACATTGTGTAAAGGAAGACCACCCTTCAGAAAAGACACCTGAACGTTAGACGCTTGGCAGCCAAAGGCGCAGGATGTAGCTTTCTCTCCTCATTTCTTATATCAGCTGTAGCAGAAGTAGAAATTATAATTATGCTGGCCGGAAAAGACAAGACAGATACTTTTTACATGTAGGCCAGCCCACATTTGTCTTTGTTTAATATGCTGCAATTACAAGGCTATTACAAACAAATTAGTAGTATCACGGAAGAATTTTTAATGACTTACTGATTTCAATTATTGCCAAATACCTTCATCTAACCGTCACATTCTTAATTAAGAGACACCGGTGTGTGTGTTTATATAATCTCTTTGTTAAAATTGTGCAATGGTGGCCTCAGCAGTGAGGGGCTGGTCCATTCATTAAGCAGACACAACCATCAAAGAGGTTAAGCAGATATTACAAAAGAAGCAGGATGTAGACACACCCAGTGTAACAATAGTGGGGAAGGAGGTGTCCCTGACAAAGATATGATAAGAGGAAGGGGAAATATTGCTGCAACTCTTAATGACGGTCTGTAAACTCTTGAGTTCACGTTTATGAAGCCTCCGACAGCTCCCTTCAACAAAGCCAGAATTAGAGGTACATGCTAATGCCTTTTGCTCACAAATACTCCCAATGAGTGTGACCCAAATCAGAGCATATGTGCTAAAAAGGGGAATGTTTGCTTCTGGGCTAGCCCAGAAATACCAACGGAGACCGTGTTCCTGCAGCTAGTCCTTGATTTTCACCTTCAAGTATGTATTTACCTACCAAATTATGTGGTCTCCAAGCAGACGCATCGCAGAGGTTTAAGAAAGAAAAGCATAGCCCCTGATACACGGCTGATGGTCCATGAAACACTACACAACATGTTTAAAGACCTGTATTTGCCCTTATCCCTCTGGCATGTGATTTAGCCAGTCCTCTCAATACTTGAAACGAGGAGCTTCTCATGGCCAGGGAACATATTTAACTATGCGCAGAACAGTCAATAGTCAATCCGTAAGTATTAGCTGAATGAATAAGTAAATGAAGAAACATGTAAAAATTAGTTTCTCATTTTTCGCATTGCTAAAATGGAAGTAATCTTACTTGCAGCAACTATGTAAGGGTAAGAACATTCATGTTCTTGATTTTTTTTTGAAGTGTAATAAACGTATCCCTAAATACAGAAACTGCGCTGTGCTATCCTAAACAACCTTCCTGCTTAAGAATATGAAGACTTAAAAAAAATTAATAGCTAGCAAATTTAACATCTCTATCTCTTATGTTAGCGGGAACTTTCTAAAGAGTTTCTAATTATATTTCAGTTTGTCCCCTCATCCTTCACTTATTAGCTCCTCTGTAATTTATTTATCTTCTGTATTCTGAATATTACTATATACTTGTAGATAAAATAATCCGTTTCCTTTAAACATTTCTAATTGTGAGCTTCTATTCTAACATACCCATTTTGTGTTCGATGGGTAAAATTCCATTTATCCATTCACTTCACATATATTGGTTGAGTGTCCACCATGTGCAAGATAAGCTACCAAAATTCAAGGGAACAACAAAAAACATTCAGTTTCGCTTTATTCCACATGTTTCTGACTTCAGCTAATCCCACTGGTTTACTTTGATTTGGCCAGTGATCCTAAGTGATCACGCAGGCTGAAGATGTGCCTTTACTAGAGGGATTCTGAAAGCTGTCCGTGCCTAGGTAGCATCTGTGACTATGTATGTAGTAAAACGGGTTCTGCATTTCATTCCCCTGGAATCAGGCTTAGTTGATCTGGCACAGAGTCCAGAAATCTGTGGCATTTCTCACAAGTATCCCAGGTAATTCTCAGGCAAGTGGTCTTTAGAACATGCATTAAGAAGCACTGTTTTAAGAATTAAAGAGATTTTTTTTCTTCTCATGCCATGCTTTATTCTAGGTATGACATGTATCTTCTTTTACTTCCTCATTATATTTTTCCTATGAGTCACAATTTACATGTTCCTGAACTGTGTTCTAGAATTCTAGAACAATCCGTTGTGACCCATGAGGACTACTATAGTATTTTTTGTCCCTCTAAAAGGGACGGGGATTAATGAGGAGTATTAAATGTAATTTTTTTAAAAGACTCACATTTTGATAAGAAAAATACTTTTATTGCCATCGTTCAATTCTAAATTGATAATTCATTATGAGGGAAATGATGGATTTTGGGTCATTAACGTTGACTATCATTTTACAAAATAATTTTCAGAAGTTTCCACGAGGTACTTGTTTTAATGATTTCTTTTGCAATTTTCCCTCAAATAGTCCATTGGGTCTTAATATGAATCTTGCCTAGGCCCTTAGAAGAGAGTAAGAGAAGATCTGTTTTCCTTCTTATGTCAATAATGCCTTCTTCAAACTCTTTGAATGAATTCTTTTTCTCTATAAGTCCATCAGTAATATGGCATCAGGTCATGGGTTGTGAACAGAATGACATTATTTAAGGTCAGAGTAGATAGAAAATCTGTGACTGGCCCCTACTTCTTGTATTAGGGTCTATCATCCTCCCTTAGAGATGTTGGCTTATTATTTCATAATTTGAGCTCCAGACATGGTTTTCTTGCTACTAAGGTTGATAGGTCATTTCATTAAGAAAATCTGATATATTTCTAACCTTTTCTAATTTGAATGTTGTCATTGTGTGATCTGGTGACTTTTTGCTTTTTTTTAATTCAAGTTTTTTTTAATTCAAGTTTAATTAACATGCAGTGTTATATTAGTTTCAGGTGCACAATATAGTAATTCAACAATTCTATCCATTACTCAGTGCTCATCACCGTAAGTGTACCCTTAATCCCCTTCACCTCTTTCACCCATCCCCTCAGCCACCTATGAGTTTGTTCTCTGTAGTTAGGAGTCTGGTTTTTTGTTTGTCTTTCTTGTGACTTTTTTTTTTTTTTTTTTTTAGCTAAATCGGTAATCCCCAAGCTGCATTAGGAGATTTCAGTTGACATTAGCCTAACGGCAACCTCCAGTCAAACGTGGCACCACTTAGACACTTTCTTTGCATAACAATACACATTTCTTCTTCCCTTTTTCAAAAAACTTGTTTTAAGAGGCTCACTTGGAAACAGCTCATAGTAACGACAATTTTGAAATGTTCAGTTTCTTTAAGTGCTCTAAGCACATTCACCTGAATAATCCGGCTCACTAAAGACTGAAATCCATTCTAGCTATTTGTGAAAACATGGTGTCCAACACCTGGCTATCCAACAAACATGTTAGGGCTAATCAAAATAAAATGAACCATAACATTTCCCCCTCTAAAAATAAACAAAAAAACGGATTTTTATTTTGAAAATTTAAAAGACGAAATTAATTTGAAACGCCGTTTTAAAATATATATTTCCACATGATAATATGCCCTTGGGCCTGGAAACAATTACAATAAAATTTTGTGGAGAAAACCCCCCACTGTTTTTGTGGTGGCATTTCTGCCATGGTTCCAATTAGAACTCCTATAAATCTTGGAATTGAGCAAATAGGGAAATAAAAATCTCATAAAATACCTGTCTGTATTCAAGCCGAAAAATGAACTTGGATAGGATTCCAAATCAAACTTTCTAACTTGTTGAAGTTGATCCATTTATACCTGTTTTCCATTTGTGGCAACTTATCTCAACAGTTCCAAGTTAAAATCGAATGTATACTTTGATCGTTCCTTTTTAAATGAAATCATAATAATTTTGGCCCAATTCTCTCTGCTAACGTATCCATCTCCCCACATGGGGTTCTGTTAAGAGCCACAAATAAATAAACAAGTGAAATGTTTTCTCCCCCAATAATGCTAAGGCCGAGAATGCAGGAATCCTGTGCACTGTGGGCCAGGGCCAGACCAGGCAGTGGAACTCAGCCTCCAAAGTGGGCCAAGAAACTCTTGATCAACCCCTTTACAATGATAAGATGTAAGGTAGAGCGCATTCACACTTTCCTGACTGTTTCCTGTTCAGCAACCTCCTACAGAAAAGTCTTTATCTTTTTAAATGTCATAATTACATAATTATAAATGCTACGCAAATTCTCTATTACTTGCTGAATGACAAATCCGAAATACTAAGCATCATCAAACTTTGGAAAACGCGTGAATATCTCTAGGACAGTATTTTCAAATGATGCATAGAGGTGAATACAAATGTTTTTTTGAACCATGGGCAGAATCTTTAAAAAAAAATCTTTAAACAGGAAAATCCCTTGAGGAGAGGGCCGACTCTCACTTTATGAATGAAAAATGCTGCCGAGAGGTAGAGAGGGTCCATCTGGTAGTTTTAGTCAGTCTAATCCCATCAGAGACGACACCACTGAAGTATGCGTCTCGTAGCGAAAACATCTCATGGTGAAGGTCTACCTGCCTTCACTGTCTTCTAGGAATATGTTATTGGAAAAGGAAAGTATTCTTCGTCTACCCTAAGCAGTCGAGAAAGTAGATACAGTCATAACTAGGCAATGGTTAGTGTTGGTAGGCCTGTGATTATAATGAAAGTTCATAGTCCTTTTCTTGTAAATCCTAATTTACAGATATTAGAATTATATACAGACAAGGAAAGAAAAACAGAAAGAAAAAAGAGAGAGAGGCAACCTAGCCTATAATCTGTTTTTTAATCACTTACCAATAATGCCAAAGTGAAAACAGATTATTAAATCAAATAATGCTGTGGATAGGAAAAATGCATTTAAAGCACTCTCTTTGAAAACGTTAATACCATAATTCTCATGGGCATATTGGGTATCATCCTTTCTCCAAAGGACTTCAGTCTCATTAGATGTCTATCTCGTATACTTTAGTTTCTGTGAAAGGCTTTTTGTTGTTGTTTTCAGTATTCTGTCTGTCTGTCTTCTATCAGCAATCCATCCACCTATCTAAAAATCTGTATCTTGATATTTATCCGGATGCCTTCTAAAATCGGAGGAAAAAAAGTCTTTTCAAATACCTTACCAAAAACCTCCCACACTAATAAAAGCAAGTCAAAATTATAAGAAGATGAGTTCATCTTCTAGGTTCGAATCAGGAGACACCTCTACCCTTTTAATTGACTGCACCTTGGCATGATTTTCCACGTTTTCTCAGTGTTCTTCTGCTTACGAGATAAGGTGTGTTGTTTTGTCCTCCAATGTTGCACTGATGTTAACACAGGGAGTTTTGATTTGAGAATCTTTATCCGGCATAACTATACATTCTGTCCAGGACTCCACTGGCCAGAAGTAAACTACTTCTCTCCTTCATTTGCCGTACTTTTTGGAAAGGCCAGATGGGTCCCATAGCTAAAACTACAAAAGGAGCTCTCCCAGGTCGTTGGTGGGAAGTTCAGTATTATTGCATCCCTAATAGCAGCTGCTTCTGTTTGAACTCAGGGTTATGAAATATGAACTACATTAAATGCTAAATCATTAAATATCAGCTGAGTAAAAGCACTGTGGTGTGTTCCCTGCTTAAATCACCAGCGTCTGTCTTCTCACATGCAAAGAGTTGCTCTTTACAATCATGCAGCGAAACACTGACAGAAGGGCCAAGGCTGAAACCACACAAAAAACCTCAAAGAGCAGCTTTTGGGTTTTCGGTTGGTGAGTAAATGGTCATCAGCAAGTATTCAGCCGTGGAACTAAAGCACAACATTGCATTTAACACAGCTATAAAATATTTAGGAATGCATAATCCCTTTAGAGCCTCATTGTTTTTTCTTCTGTTATGTGTTTATTCTTCAGGAAAAGAAAAACAACTGTTTAAATTATGTCCACCTAATACCTCAGATTTACTGCAAAGCCTACAATTTGCTGGTTTCCTTTTACTATTGATTCTCTTTTTACTTATGGGGATGTGAACATCATAACCAGAGATATAGCTCATACTTATTCAAAACTAAAACTGTACAATAATAGATGCCATAAAGTAAGGTTTCAGGACTGTTCGAAAAAATCAGACCCTTCTCATCTACTTGAATTGGGCAGCAGAATCATCTTAAATGGCAATTACAGCTGTAATATTCCACTCCCTGCACGGCTCAGCCTTATGGTAGTAAGTTCACGTACGACTGCAAGCAGTGTCCTAAGACAAGGGTCTTTCTCTATCTCTATGCCGCACGTGCTTTCCTGCTGCTTTGCCCCGCCGTGGATTGGTCTCATCCGCCCAAGTGTTGGAGCTGTCGTGATGGGGTCATACTAGCTGCCGGTGTCGTGGCAAGATACTGGCAGTAACCACAGAGCATCTCAACTACATATTCTTTTCACCTCCCCCGAATACACAGTCTACCCATCATTTTTATGATATGCTTATTTTGAAAATGTATCCTGTCATGTCATTCCCACACTTGTCTCTGCTGGAAACATACTACTTTCTTAGACGGTAGAAAGAGGGTCTCTAAAGTGTTCTGAGTAGTTATACTTACAGACTCATTTCACTCAACAGATGAAAGGAAGAATTTTCTTCTCATTTCTATTAAAAGTTGCCATAAAATTATTTTTGTATCAGTTATGAAACAAATGAAATTTTGAGGAAAAAATTTTTCACAAACACTCTACTTATTTTAAAAATACCTGAAGGTTTAAAAGAACACCCATTTTTTAAAAAGAATGATAAAAAAGATAAAAGAACACACCTTCTTATATCCATCAAACTTCTTCTTTATAGGAATTATATTCTTTTAAAAGTTACAAAGATGTATTTTATTATAAAAACAAATCTATCTTTTCATTGTTCTATTAAATGGCACGTACATCCAGGAAGAATATCATGGGATACCTTATATGCACAATGCATTATTTTCTTTTGTGAAGAAGCAATTATACTCTTGTAACAAGCTCTGAGGACTTGGAAGATCATCTTATCGTGTGACCCTAGGAAAATATTTATCAGCTATTGGCCACCATTTGCTCATTAGTACCCTGGCAATAATAATGCCAATCTCACATACGTGTGAGAATACAATAATAAAATAAAATGAGTAGTCATCATGATACCTGGCACATATTAGCCTCTTAAGTTATCATAATACCTGGCACATATTAACCTCTTAGAATAAGTGAAATGTTGGTTTTGTTCCAAAACACATATAATGGGTTTCAAAACTTTACTATGCAGTTTACCGTGTTTCCTACAGCTTCTGCTCATTCCCGGCTCTGCTAGGCATTTACTAAAAAGACTCCTTTTTATAGCTTCTCATTCCACATGTTTTATCCACTGGAAATCTTTCAGAGACCAACCAGCGAGACCAACTTGCAAATATATTAACAGAAAACATATATGGCATGTGGTTACCTCTTTTGGGACATAAATAGACAAACAGAAAATGTCACTAATGCCACAGTGTCATGTTTTAGAAGAAATATAAATCTCCGTGCACTGCGGGACATGATTTTGCTAACACTAAAAAGAAAAGACAACAATTTTCACAAAATTAAACTTAACCCTATGGGACATGGTTATCCTCATGTTAGCTGCTTTTAAGATTTTATTGGTCTACACTCACATTCAGGTCAAACTGAAGATAGTCAAATATTTAGTAGCATTGGAGGGGGATTGAGGGTCAGGCAGGCATGCCCAGGACATTGTCTAGACCACAGAAGCAGGACATATACCTATTATTCAATACTGTCTTATCATTGTGTTAAAATGTATACATCCAGACAACCCAGAATGTTCACTGGACAGAAACGAGGCTCTAGAACCTATAAGAGTTTGTGTCCCTGAGAGGAAGAAACACGAGTCGGTCATAATTTATAACGGAATCCGTAACTCGGATTCTGAATACTGAATAATCTAGCACAACTGTAAGAATCGTTCAGTGCAGTGTTTCCAATCTTTGTCAATCAACTTCCTCTTATTTTCCTGTCCCCATATTAATGTTCTACACATCCATGTGCTGTATAAATAACCAAGATAGAAGCTTAAGTATTTCATGGTAAAATGCTACCTGAAATGTAAAAAGAAACCACCTAATTAATTCTTAAACCACTTAGACTAATTTCATCAGAGATTAAGTCATTCAACAAGTCATGTCATTACTGAAGCCAAGGTTAAATGGCTCTTTTTAAAAAATATAAAGCCAATCTTTAAAGAGCTTTACAAAAATGAAAGAACTGATTGATTTTGCCTCACTCTCCTCCTGGAAGAAAAGCGATCTATCCATCTACCCAATATATCAGGGTCTCTATCTAGTTACTTGCTCTTTTCCATGCTGGTTACAAGGTTTCCAAGGACAATACGTTTTAGTACGATAGTGCACAGTTCATTTCATACGGACACCTCAATTTCTTCTCATTTTTGGAGGAAGATGACTTTGGTCACTGAACATGCCAAACACATGTTGCTTGACATGAGTCAGTTGCTCACCAGCACTTAGAGAAATCCTGAGCTTGGGTGTCAGAGAGCATCCAAAAAAGGATAAAGCATCACCCCGCAACTGCCATCTGTTGAGTGTTTTCCCGACAGCTGTATCTCTTGACCATCACAAATACAGACGATCGCAAGAGGCACGAAGGACGTGTGCAGCAATCAGACACAGAGGAAAATGCCATGTTCATCTGTGAAAGAACAGTGCTTTTAATTGCCCCATAATGATTTTCTAACAGACACAATGGTATGTAGTGCAGTCTTAGAGTTGATTTAAAGCACACAATAAACCACAGTGCAGCTGAAAACCAATTGAGACTTCTTAGTGCCAGGAAGGGTTTTGTCCTACATGAATACTTAAGAGCATTTTCACCAGCTACTCTGTCCACAATCCACTTTTACCAAAAATAACTGCCTCTATCATTGTGCCGGGCAGTTTTGAAAAGTAAATGCACATTTTTATTTCAAATATCAGGGAAGTTAAGCTTCGGTTTTATTCTTAATCTTTGAGATATACAATCCTAAAATAAGTTCATTGGCCGGGTGACAGCCCCAAATCTCACTTTTCTGATTTTTTTTAAACCATTTAATGTCTTTATTCTTACCCTTCGTTGTAAAAGTCCAAATGTTGTCAGTCTTTGCTTCTTCCAGAACATTCTCTGACACAGCAGTTGAGGTGTTATTGAGCCAGTGGAATTGGCTCATCAGACACTGAAATCCTTGCCTTTTTAATGGGGGTAATTAATAACAATACTAGAAGCTACCATTATTTGAGACCCCACTATGGGGCAGTCTTCCTCTGAGGACTTCAGAACATTGGACTTGAAAGATTCCAGTCAAAATGACACTTTATGCGAAAGTCGGATACTCTGTTTCTGGGAATTCAGTTGTCAGAATATGATGGATTAATCAGCAGAGGCTTTCTAAATCCCTCGCTCCATTCCATTCTGTAGGATAAAAGGAAGAGAGGCACAGAGAGAAAGACAGAAAGACAGAGAAAGAGAATGAAAGGAACTTCAAAAGATCAACGCTTTTACGTTTTCCATTAACCCCATCATCTTTATAACAATCAGTATATGTTAACCCTATCACATATATACACAACACAAACGTGCGAGCACACACACACGCACACACACGCCCGCACACACTCATGTACGTACTCTAAACTCTCATTTTTTTCACCAGTTGCCCAGTCTTACTTATTTGTACGCCATCATGTTAGGACCCCTTATTGCTACTCAGAAGTGTGGCAGCAAGAGCAGATATTGTACCCAATTTAAAAAGAAAAAAAAAAATCTGTGCAAAGCTTGCATTAGGTGCATTTTGGGCTCATTCTCTATTTTTCAGGGGAAGAAAATCTATGCCAAACTGGGTCCCACAGAAATGATATTTTTCGAGAATAAAAAAATCAGAGTCACCTACCCAGGATCCCAGATGGCACAAAAACTTGGAAAATACACTTTTGACACCCACTATCTACATGTTTGAACTGTCCATAACACATTCCAAGGGCAGCTTTTTCTACAGCACCTCGCTGTGCTTGGTAGTAAGGCCTGTCTATGAACCTGATTCCCGGTTCCACTACTCCATGGGGAATAACTGTGAGAGACCACAGATAAATGTGCTATCACGTGATGTTACTGTTACTCTTTTTTTTAATCCAATAGATATTTGCACTCTCACATTCTCTTGTTGTTGGGAAACACTCTCTTGTTTAAAAAAAAAAATTGCATACACCGTCCAAGAGGTGCTAAGGAGCCATGCCTAGACTGCGTAATCCAGTAATTTGGGGAGGAAGGAAGAAGGGGTAAATACAGCCTAAATCTGCTCAGAGTGTTCCTTGTCCCTAAATCAGTAGTGGGCCACGATTTCAGCCTCGCATCGGTGTGTTGCCAGTCCTCAGCAGCACGATTCTCACACCTGCTGTGCAGAAGCAGTTGCCATAAAGAATGCGTGCGTCAAATGTCTACTTGCTTCAGGGGCGCCCTCATCTATGCCGAAAGGACTCTTCCATCTCTTTCTTAAAACAATGGTTTCTGTACACCAACCAGGGCAGGCACTGCAGACGTCTTTTCTAATATGAGGACAATAAGGACCATGAAATTACACGCAAGAATAAATGGAACAAATAAGTACAGAGTGCCTCCCAGGCGCCGGCAATGTTTTGGGTAGTGGAGAAAAAGAAGTGAACAAATGGTATGAAGCCCCTGACCTTGTGTATTTTATATTGTTAACAATATAAGTATTATGATGAGCAAACATTATTTAGCCAGGTGGTCACAAATACTGGGCAAAGATTAAAGCAAAGTAAGGAAACGGAGAGGAATGGAATGGAGAGGAATGGAAGTGGGGAGGAGGGTTTGCCAGCAAGGGGTCTGGGGAGTGGGGCTTTAAACAGTGTGGTTAGAGAAGCCCTGCCTCTTGTGGGTGGATCTGAGTGGAGAGCTCTGCCAATGTCCCAGGGAATAATTTCCAGTCAGAGGAACGGCTGGTGCAAAGGCAAGAAGGTGGGAAGGGGCTTGGCGTGTTTCAGGAACTGGCTGTTTCTGAAGGCCTTTGTGGCATGTTGGCGTACAAGTTGCCAACTCTTCATTCTTGTAAAGCCTGTCTCGTATTCTAAGATTACGGCTTTCCTCCTTCCTCCCACCCCCCACTGATGTTAACATGTCCTTTCTTTAAAGAAATGATGTAAGATTTCAATGTTAGTTGTTGTGTTGGTTTTTTTTTTTAAATAGTCTAACTTGGCAATATAAAATGTTGGCAACCTTATATTGTTCTCTTTTTCTTTCCTTCCCCCAAACTAATTCATGAAATACAAAACTCTGTTAAGCTCTGGCTTAAGACGACACACACTTAAAGTGCCAAATCCCTCCCGCCCCCACACCGTGCCCATGGAAAACTCCATCTTAACGGGCTAGTTCTCCTTTCTTTTACTTTACTAATGTTCGTACTTACTCCTTATTTTCCGGGTTTATTCTGAAAAAGAAAGAAAACACTGGGCTTCAAAAACGCACATTTTGTGTTTGCTTTATTTTAGTTTGTTTTTAACACGAAAAAGTGGTAGTAAAATTTATCCCTGATTCTTTAATAAAACAGCATGTCAGCAGAACAGGTACGGGAAATGGGGGCCCTCCCAAGATCTTTTATTGTCTGACATCAAAATTAAATTGGGATGTCGAGAACATCTGGGCCTCTCCTCCTTCTCTATCTCCCCCCAGGATTTCCAGGGGATATCCATGTTGGTTTTGTGTTTGTGTTTGGGGGGTAAGGTGCAGAGTCTGGAACTGCTTCTTTTTTTTTTTTTTTTTTTTTTTTCCTCTCTCTCTCTCTTTTCTTCAAGGGGAAAAGAGAAAACCAGATATTTTCAAGGGAATTGACTAGTAGTGGCCAGTATAACAAAGAAACCCCACTAAGCCTAACCACAACCTGACAGAATGAAAAGTGATTCCAGAGCTGCCACTCACCACAAATCCCCACGAAACATGCCAGGAAATCAGCTGAAAGCAGTAGAGAGGCTGCTTCTCAAGGGCCACAAACATGACCCCCAGAGAATCTTCTGGTCCCATTCAAATTCAAAGTTGCGAAAGGTGGGGGCTGGGGAGGGGAGTGGTGGGGTGGCGGTGGAAACAGGAGGCAGAGAATTAGCAGCCCTGTGATCACTTTCAGGGTTATGATGGAACTGATTTAAAATGCAAAACCGCGTTCCATTGTAAACACCGAGACAAACTGGAAGCTGAGAGGAAGTAGGATTTCATTTAGTGATTTTCAATTTTAGGATTGAAATGGGGGTGGAAAGATCCACGCTATTTATTTTTCCAGAACTGAGATTGTCCGTTCTTTTTTTTGTGGGATAAGTGAACATGGACTGATATATTATTACTTCTTTGGGCTTCCATGCTAATAAGGCATACTTCCCACAGAATCTGACAGAAAGGATGAATACCTTGCCCTGCTAATGGTTAATTTGTAGTGGCATGTGTATTTCTTGAATGTTCATGAAGTTTTCTAATTCATCAGCACACAATTGGGCTTTTTTCCTCCCTTTACACAGAATGAAATGCCGAGAGGGCAAGAGGTTCAGGGTGTTGTATTATCCCTCGGCCAATGTATTTACTACCCAAAAGTTATTGCTAATTTTTTTTTCTACCTCAGGAACAAAATTGTTCTTCGGCAAATAATTTAGTACTGACCACACTTTCAAATGTTTATTACTGTCGAATCTGTCACAGATTGCATCAAGCCACAGAGATGCTAATTTATCTCATGTATTTGGAACTCCTCTGGGGAACATACATTCGGGCTTACTGCTGAGTGAACATGACTGTTAGGATTATAGAGACCATACACAGTGAAGAAAAGCAGCATCGCTTTTCTGACTGGAAAGTAAACAATAGGGCGATTGTCGGCTTACACATTGGGGCCAATAGCCCTACTGCTGAGGAGCTCTATGTGAAAACCAAGATCAGCAAGCAGTCTTGATGTTTTCTTCTTGGAGTTGGATGTTGTCAAGGATTCAGATGAGCCACCCCAGTGAGTATGCAGGAAACAAAACAGGATATTCTTGTTTAAGGACTGCTTTCTGTAATTATGTTGATTTTTTATGCAACACTTGAACTTTTAAAAACTCAAGGATGCATAAGAAGTACTCCAGAGGAGAATAAATGATTGGGATTTTGTCTTAAGTGAAATGTTATCTTGCGTTCTTAACAAAATTAACTTGTTTGTATTTGCGAGTGGGTCTACGAATTAAGTATACTTAGACTGTGCCTGTTTCGTCTCCCCACCTCACACACCCCCCACCACCACCATTTTCAAACAGGAGGTCAAGTTGTCTTTGGAACATCATATTTCCTGCTTGGAAAAGGCACTGGATTGTATAATAGTCTGACAGGAAAGTTTCAAGAGTACCCGGAGTTTCCCCTGGAAGGCTTGAGGGGGTAAATGTGCAGCATCTCTCAAGTTCTTTCCTTGAGCTCTCATGCGCGGTTCCATTGTTGTGTATACAAAGTCTTCAGAATGGAAACAGCTAAACTAAACTGTAAATACTCTAAGGAAAAACGTCTTTGGAAATATGCGCTGTGGGCTTGCTTGGAAACATTGTACTTTTATCTGTCCTTCCTTGCTGAGGAAGGAACATCTGGCTCAGCCACTTGCCGGTGAATGCTATCGTGCTGCAGACATCCGGTTACTCCTTTCCCATCCAAATATCAGTTCTGTGTATTAGACAAGGGATGTAACATATTTGTATGCCAAGAAATCTGATTTGGTGACAATTATTTGCCTTTTATTTTAACAAAATTACCTCATGCTCCTTTTCTTTAATCAAAATGCCATGCGCTTTCCTATTTCACTTGAATAATTCTCATCATTTTACAACACAATGAAAGGATTATAGATTAGCACAGGTCAATCTCCTCCATATTCTCCTTATTTTTCTTAAGATTCCAATCCACAAAAGGTCTTGGACCACATAATATTTCCGGGTCAAGGACACCGCAAGGTCTCTTTGCAGAAGCACCCCTGCTGAGCAATCATATTCCAATGGCAGTGTGCCTTGAGTTTTAACCATTGTGATTCAAGGGAGAAAATGAAATGTAAACTAGATGTTAACTGCCGACTTTTGTCAGGGACTTGCTGAGAACAGTGATTTCTCTCTAACGGTGAGGCTTATAAGATAGAATGTTGAATGGAGCTTGGGGGTCAGCCTAACTGGGTTTGAATCCCAATTCTACCATTCCGCAAGCAGATTACTCAGCCTTTCTTTCCCTTGGTTTTCTCTTTTATAAAATGAAGATCATAATCATTCCGATTATTCATTGCTGCATGACAAAACACCCCAAAACTTGGTTTAGACCAATTTGGTTTAAACCAACAATTTATTATTATCTCTCACTTTTCTGTGAATGACTATGCTCCCTTGGGTGGTTTGCATTTGGGGTTGGTCATTCTGGTGGGGTTGCATACCAACTGGATAATAGGCTTGAGGGGGCCGGCCATCCAACATGCTTCCTTCCCATTGTGGGCTGGCAGCTCACTTGAGGCTCACTTTACATGTCACCTCTTTATGTGGCCTGGGCTTTGTCACAGCATGGAAGCCTTAGTCTGACTTCTCACATGGCAGCTCGAGGCTCCAAAGGAACAAGGCAGAAGTCCAGACCTAGTCTTGTCTCTTCTGCCTCATTTTATTCATCAAGCAAGTCACTAAGGCCAGCTCAGACTCAAAGGGAGAGAAGTTAAACCCTACCTCTCAATTTCAGAAGTAGTTAGTGATTTCCCACGACCTTCAATCGACCACAGCTACCATATCTACCACATAGCATCTTGTAAGAATTATATAATTCATCTATGTAATGTACCTAGACCAGTGTCTGACATTGTAATATATTTTCAGTAAAAGTCAGTTATTCTGATGTTCTAGTCCTGACCCCATTTTATTCTTCTTCTTTGCATTTATTGCTCTTTGAACTTCCTTGTTATTATGGCTGTATATATGAGTTTATTTTCTCTCTCTTATCCAAATATAAACTTTACAACCATAGGGACTTCATTTTTTTCCCTCAGGACCTAGAAAGATGCCTGATAGATAATGAGAGTACCGTGAATATTTGTTGAATGAGTAAGTGAACAAACCCCAGGCGAGTATAGATCTTGGATGTTTGGTTGCGGAAAATGAGAGTATAATTGGGATTGGGGGAATATTATGATTGGAGACAATCAGAGAGAATTGACATTCTGATTTATTGCTTTAGAAATTAGGATATCATCTGTTATCTGGAGCAGCTTTTAACTAAACTGTCTTAAGAAGGACAAATATATGAACAAGTCCTACTTGGCCTCCAGAATAGCTGACAATTGGCACAATATGAAAACTGCTCTCTGCCACCCACGGGCCTTAGACTCCGGTGGGTCTGGGTGGAAGTCCCTGCTTTGCTGTTTGCTTGCTTACTGACATGACAAGTGTTTGTAAACTTCTCTGGGTTGTAAATCCGCAAAATCAGGCAATGAGGCATACCTCATGGGGTTCCTACGAGAATTAAATACAGTCGACAAAGGGTTTCAACACAAGTACAGGACACAGTTGATCAATATGTACCAGTTTCCAAAAATATTGGTGATAAACGAATGATATGACTTTTAATAGACTTATTCTTTATATTAGAGGGATGGCTTTTCAATTTTTATTCTTCAAAAACTCCTCGTATGGTCCAAACACATTTTAAAATATTAAAATAATATTAAGTTCGCATTTTATGAATTCAATATTTAATCTGTGAGCATATCGATCCATAAGTTGACCTTCTACTCTACCCGGTATTTGACACAGGAATTGAAACAGAATATTGTATAAGTCATGGGGCACCTGGGTGGCACAGCGGTTAAGCGCCTGCCTTCGGCTCAGGGCGTGATCCCGGCGTTGTGGGATCGAGCCCCACATCAGGCTCCTCCGCTATGAGCCTGCTTCTTCCTCTCCCACTCCCCCTGCTTGTGTTCCCTCTCTCGCTGGCTGTCTCTATCTCTGTCAAATAAATAAATAAAATCTTTAAAAAAAAAAAAGAATATTGTAAAAGTCTTAACAACGTGCTAAAAATAAATATTTACATTTATCGAGAAAAATTGTGACATCAAAGGAAGTAAACATCATGTCCAAAGAACACTTCCTAGAATTCAAGGGGAATTCCCCCACCCCAGCCCCTTCATGAGGATGTCCAAAAGTCAGTTACTTAATCAACAGTAAGAGAGCTCAAAAAATTCAAAGCACTCAGAAGTTTGGGGAATTTTTTTTTTAAAGGAAACCACTTCTCCTTGGTCTTTAGTGTACTTATTATTTAAAAATAAATTTATTCACCAAGATAAACTGGTAAATATAACAATTTTCTTTCCTCAACACACACACACACAAAAAAAATCAATTCAAGATGGGCAATTTATGGATACAAGCACATACTTACATAACTTCGTAGTGAGTAAATTGGACAAAATTTTTTTCTGTTTTATTGTTTTGGAAAAGCTCTCAAATATTTCCTACATTGAAAAACTGCACTGGAATATGTGGAAGATAGAAGCTAGAAAAAAAATGACTTAATAGAGCTTCAGTCCTGTGTCTTTGAAAGGACAATATTCAGCATGGAGTTTGCATGTTGCTGGCAGTTGGACGGTACAGCAGATATTCTGTTCTCCAAGCAACAAAACACCAGAGCGTGCACATAGCAAGCACAGTTCAGTCCTCCAACATGAAGGAAGGTACTTGCAAAAGTCACAGTATAGCATAGTAAAATTTAGTTGATTTGTTCTTGTTTGGGGGGTGGGGAGGATGTACAAATACAGGTCTGATACCAGATAGTGGCAAAATTGAAATTACATGTGCCTGAGATATAATATGTGATTAGTAAATATCAGTTTTCTTTCCCTCTTTCTTTTGAACTATATATTTTTTTTTCATCTATTACCACGATGCCTGAGCTCTGTAACTAAGCGTATAGCCACATGGGCTGGTATCACCCTATGGCTCTTTGTTCTCAAGTAAACGAACCTAACCTTGGTTAAGCATTAACCAATGGCAGGTCAAGGACCAATGGTTCTGTCAAGAACCAATATGGGGAAAGCAGAAACCCAGAGGAAATAAATATAAATTAAATTCATCTGAGCATTTCCATCGTTCCATGTTTAGTTTCTTCATGATCCATATATCACAAAGATAAGCATGCCAGAGCTTAACATGGAAGGGGGACCCATTGTTATTCCCTATCAAGATCTGATTGGATTAGATTTATATAAGGCTTCCTATGGGCAGATATTGACATTCATGCCACCACTATTTTTACTATACAGATGTATAGAAAAGGAATTTTTGTTTTGGTTTTTTCCTCCTTCTTCGCTTTACCTTTCCAAAGAATGTCTCTAATTCTACTCTTTAAAACAGTAAATCCAAATGGTAAGAATTCTCCACAGAAGGCATGCCTAAACATTTACCTCTTGCTTCCATATTTATAGTAATGATCACTAATACCTGTAGTTTGGATTATAATTTGCCCAATTTATCCAACCAAGACAAAAGCCTTTTAGGGGAATTTCACTGTCTCGTCTATTATTTAACCTTGTGAACAAAAGTGCTGTGTTGCCTCACTTAAAAAGATTCATTACAAGGGTTAAGGGCAGATGAGACGGGTGTCTACAGTCTCCTGGAATCACAAATGTACAAACAAGGGAACTAATTTTTCTCTGCTGTTTTTACAAAAAAAAGGAAAGCTTTTTTTCACACTAGGCAAACAGCAACTGGTTTAGTCTCATAAATTTACATCTCCTAAGTAGTGTCAGTATTCAGGCAGATTAGTTTAACAGGCCTCGTGTTATCATCCAAGGGAAAAAAAAAAAGGAAAATATATCCAAAGTCATCTGGTTAATTAGAGGAGGTGGGGAGATGAAGTTGCTTCCATTAAGTTCTTTTGGAACAGTTGCAAGATCCACAAAATCTGTTTTTAGCTCAGTCATTCATCCTGTTGGATGTGTGATGTGTTTTCAATTTAATGATAATTGCCCTTTCCATTTCTTTGATAATTGCCCTCTCTATTATCATTTATGGAGATTCAAATTATAAATCAAGACAAGACAGCCAGAAAAATATTATGATTGTCCCTTCTGAGGCCACAGCCACTCAAGTAACACTGCCAAAGTCGGAGAGTTTAAGCCATTTTCATTTGCATGTTTCTGAACATTTTATTTTAGGGTCCAGTGGTTTTCCTAAAGAGGAGGTTGCATGACAATCATAGGATTGAATGATAATGGATACGGAGAATGTAAGTTAAGCTTCAGTGCAACAGTTATAAATCTGCATTTGAAACCAGAAGCTTGCTCTGCTGTTTGAAAGCAAAGGTGAAAAGTGGACCAGAAATGTTTGCTATCAGTCACCTGGTGTCCCCACTGAGGACCCTGCACAGCCCTGCCTCCTCCAGTTTCCTTTCTCCTACGCCTTTTTTTTTGGGGGGGGGGGGGAATGCCTTCTTCTCATTGAATATGCTCGATGATCCACACAATAAGTACGAAGACATGAGTGAGTTTTTATCTGAGTCCAGGAACCATCTCCCAAAATGAAAGCCAGAAAATAAAAGTCCTCACCCAGCACATGGTTCTCTGAGGCGGGGCCAGCTTGTCCTTGCTCAGGAGATCCGAGCATTAAGTTCTCAGGAATTTGGCAGGCTGTCCGTTCCCCCAGAGACCCACTATTAAAACCGAATTGTATACATTTTGATTGAAACACATTATATTAAAAACAAAGTCATTAAACACACAGAACTCATCACTTCCTAATTATTGCCGTACTTCGCATTGTTTTCTATGTTCTTGAGGGCACTTCTGCTTACTGCATTTCAATGTTACAAATGCCGATCACGGTGTGAGAGGGAGCAGCTCTGCCCAGTTCTGCATCGGTAACTTGGGACACATGAGTAGCTTAAAATCCATGATGGCAATTACACCACCGATATCGAAAAATGCTGCAAATCATTGCTTTTTCCCCCAGAGAGCTGGTTGTTAAACGTTTTGCTGCCCGGCTCTGTACAGCAATAGAGTTTTGTGAGAAGGAGGACCTTGGAGCCGGGATGACCTGGGTTTCCTTGGGACTCAATTAGCAGCGGCGTGATCTCGGGCAGTTTCCTTAAACTCTCTGCGCCTTAATTTGTCACTCTCCTGCTTCATCTCCTTCAATACCTTTCCGTTACTCTTAGGATAATGTCCAGAATCCTTGGGGCCTCCTCTCCCTTATCTTTGCCCCAGATTTCTTTACTCCTTGAATCCTGTAAGGTCCTCCTGCCGAAGGGCTCTCACGTCTGGCATGCCCTTCCTCCTGATGTGAAATGTCACTTTCCCCAGGTAGACTTCCCTGAGAGCAACCCCCTGTACCTCCCACATAAGAGGTTAGGACCCCCTCGTAGAGACTTTCACAGAATCCTGAACTTGTCCTCCCCGCACTTGTCAGCAGTGTTAACAAAACTTTTTTTTTTTAGATTTTTTTATTTATTAATTTGACAGAGAGAGACAGCCAGTGAGAGAGGGAACACAAGCAGGGGGAGTAGGAGAGGAAGAAGCAGGCTCCCAGCGGAGGAGCCTGATGTGGGGCTCGATCCCAGAAAGCTGGGATCACACCCTGAGCCGAAGGCAGATGCTTAAGGACTGCATCACCCAGGCGCCCCAATAAAACTATTTTGCATGCCATCATTTGCTTAATACGAAAGCCGCCTCTGTGCCCGTGTTTCTCACGCATGTTGCTTCACCCCTCAAGCTCAGCTCTACGCTTTGCTAACCTAACCACTTAAATTTCATCTGTAGGATGTCTATTTTAGTAAAGAGCAACCCTCTTTTCCTAATCCCTTGTTCCACCTAAGAGGCACTCCAGCATAGTGTTAAGGACCAGGACTCTGAGACTATCTCTTCAGAGCTGTGTGGCCTCGGCAACCTCTCTGTAGCTCCATTTCCTAATTTATGAAGTAGGGTTAATAACAAAATCTGCTCTCTACGGGTCATTGTGAAAATGAAGTGAACCGACCTCCCGTAAGGGGCTCAGAGCAGTGTCGATCAGGTAGGAATCAGTATTTAACAGTCTGGTAGTATTTCTACTTGCCTTACCTCTCTCCCTTTCCCCTAATGACATCATTTCCCTTCTATGGAGGATTCCCTTCACTTCTATGGAGGCCCCACTCTTCCATTACCTTTGAGGATTATAGACGATCCCATAGCTTTAACTGTCCGTCAGAATGACACCCAACTCTCTTGTGCTAGTTTCTCCCCCTAATTTATAATCTTACAGTCCCAGCTACTTATTGTCACCTCCATGAGACTTTTTGACACAGAAAACACAAGGTACCACACCTGAATCCATCATTACCCCATCAAACTAGTTGGGTCTTTTGACATCTGTATTTCTGTTAACAGCAGCCCGATTTCTTTAGTGAGGCTCCAAGTTCCTAATTCATCTATGTCTCTTCCCTCTCCTACACTGCACATCTCAACAGTTGCCAATTTCTATTGATTGTCTCTGAAATACCTCTTGCATCTTTTTCTTCCTTTTAATTCCCACTGCTCCCATCTAGTCTAGGTTCTCATTAATCTCTTTCTTGTCTGGACTATAGCAATAGCCTACTATCCAATCTTCACAGCTTTAGACTCAGCTTAACATAACAAGAGCATTCTTCTAGAATTAGACACTCTTAAAACACATGTTTCTCTCCTCCCTCCCTCCTTCTCTCTCAATCGTGTGATGTTTTATGTCTGTCTTCTGTCTGTGAAAGCAGAGACCTTGACCAACTAGTTCACCTCTGTATCCTCAGCATCTAATAGTACCAAAAAGAACTATTTACTAAACTTAGTACTACAACTATTAAATATTATTATAGTATTGCATACTATATTATTAATATAGAATATCATTATTAAAATAGTACTATCAAATGTTAAACACTGCTCAAATATTAGTTGGGTTAATTATTGAATAAATCTGTTTTCTGTCCTTGCTCTGATCTGTAGTACACACACTTCATCTACTTAAATTGGATTTCTGGTTCATTCACTGCTTTGCTCAAACATCCTTAGCCCTTCCCAATTGATTGCCTACTGTCTAATGTCCCCATCCTGGAATATGAGGCTCCAATTAAGAGGCCAGTCTTGCCTCTACGAAAGCTCCATTCTACTCAGAATATTCAGAGTTGTTGCTGTTGTTTTAATTAGGGAAATGGTAATATCAAAAGCATCCCCAGCCTACGTCATGCAGGGCAACAGAGAAAGCGGCAGAGCTAATCATCCCTGAGGATTTCACTGGCTTCTGTTGGTTAAGAGTTTTAAGAGTTTATCATCACGGTTCCAGCAAGGGCCACGGAAAAGGGATGTGCCTCTTTCAATAACAAAATATTAAGGCTGAGGAGTTTCCTCAAAACTTCTCAAAACAGTTTTGCCTTATTTAGATGTAAAAGACAAAAAAGATAAGACTAGAAATTTCCGCTAGTTTACTTAAATTCATTCCACTTTGTTTTTTTCTCTAGATGAGACAGCATGGGATGCACTTTTTCTCTAAACTGGCTTCTTTTCATTCTTGAGCTTTTTTTCATATTGAATTATGTACTCTCTTCTTGGTGTATAGTCATAATTATAGTTTCTTTATTTGCATCTTGACGATCAAAATGTTGCTTTCACATGACTTGGAATTTATTTCTTCTTGAATCTCATAGATTTCCCCCTAAAGTATGGTCTTAAAGAATACTCATTCTAAATTGATTGTTAAAGTCCTGACCTTCCTTTTTTTTTTTTTTTTTTAATATTGCTACCATTGCTACAGAACGGATAAGAGTTACTCAGACGTCTGAGTTCTTTAGATGCTATTGTTTTCAAATTGGAAATTTTCCTAAAGTACACAAAGAGTAACTCTTTTCCAAAGAAGAGGAAAGTTTTTATTCAACAACTGGGATGTGTTGTATTCAAGGGTAACTAGCAAGTCCCATTCTGATACACAAGGCGTTCTCAAACTTTAGCAAAAATCACTTATTTTGTACATTTGACTACACTTGGTTAATGCTGCCCTCGTTAGGTTTGCTCACAAAGTTAACATGTATGTTCTGTATGTAAAAAACATATATAAAATTAATTCTATTCCTGTAACATTCTAAGTTATCCAATATGGTGTGCATTGAAACTTTAAACCACGTGCCTAAACTGTCAAGAAAACACTGGAAATTTTTTGAACCATGCATTTTCAAATATAAATGCCTGTTAAAAAAATAGAACTCTGGCTGTCCGTTCAAAAGCTGTGCTCATTGCTACAGTTATCAACAATTACTCAGTTACCTTTGATCTCTTAAAGATAGCATAGTCTGAGAGCCAATATTAATTCATCCTACAAGATGAGCTTCTTTTTTTAAAAAGAGATTTTATTTTTAAGTACTCTCTACACCCAAAGTGGGGCTTGAACTCACAACCTGGCAATCAAGAGTCACATGCTCGACTGACTGAGGCCGCCAGGAGCCCCTGAAATGAGGCTCTTTATTACACATGAAAATATCCCTCTTTTACAAAATTACATAAGCAGATGTCCATTATTTCTATGTTAATTTCATGTCTATTAGCTAACCATGAGATAAAAAAATTGGCAAGAAAAAACACCTTAAGTGCTACTTTATTCCTTTAGCTTTTTCAACCATGGTCTAAGATATTATGCTCATCTGTGAGTGGACTTAACCAAGAACTGTATGAAGCCTGGAGAGGAGTCTACCTAGCAAACTTTCCTTTCTTACTCATTGTAGAACCCTTATAGCTATGTTGGACCTTCATCATAAAACATGGTGTTAGGGACAAAAATTCAGTATTAGACTTGGTTGAACTGCATCCAAGGACCGTCATTTTGATGCAAGATCACATGGAAGAAAGGTGTATGTCCATTTTTCATCAACCATTTTAAGGTCAAGCTTTGCAGCCTCCCTCGGCCACCTGATCAAAGCCTTTGTATTCATAAAACACTTTTAAAAAAATCCTGCTCCATTTCCCAACAAACTTAGAGTTTGGTGAAAAACTAAAAATTACTGGTCTCCAAAAACTTAATCTCTTGCTCTCTTACTAGAATTTATACATATAAAAGCATTAAGAGAGTTGTATTCTTCATAACATACTTGCATCAAGGATACAAGTGATATTTATAAGTCCCTTTACATTCGGGAAACAGCTAATACCTCATCTGGCCTCCAAAATGTATAATGGTTAGCCTATCTTGAAATTCTATTATTTAAAAATTCACTAAGTAATACTTTTTTAATAGGCAGTCATTTTTTGGTCCATTCCCTTGATGAAACTATGTCCGTTTTAGGCTAGAGACTGCTTGATTTTCTCTTGCAGGTATGACTCACTAGATGGAAAACCTATCCATCCACACACTGCTGCATTAGGAATTAATTTTAAGTATTCAGAACCTACATGTAGTACCTTGACTTTTAGAGCCTAAAGTGTGCATAAGGGAGAGCGGTACTTACCAGGCCATGTGTTGGATTTACCATCTCAGCACTTTGAGAAACTGTAGCTAAAGGCTACATCTCACCATTTCTCTAAGTTAGCATTTCACTCCTGGCAAAATGTTTTTGAGTGTAATAGGCATGTTCGACAGAGAGAGAGAAAGCTATTAGTGGTAGTAAAATAAATACTCACTGCTTGAATAGTAATAATCAATAAATAATAAATATGCCTTCCATCAAATATGTACAAGGTAAATTAAACATACTCATTTTATTAAGAGAGAAATGAATACTTATCTGCTACAAAGGTGGAATGGTCTAGAGTCTTCCCATCCCTTGTGTGATGTCAGCTAAGTGTAGTGTCAGGGGTGAGGAAACAGTCAGGAGGCCCATTTATAGCTGCCGTTTGCAGAGGCTCGGAGAATTAGACACTGGTTTCTCAGGGAAAAGATTCTATTACCAATATAAAAAAATTAAGTTTCTTCCCTGTCTATCAATGGAGAGCAGGCGCCCTCTTTGTTTTAGGACATGTGTAATGTTTCTTTTGAAACTTTAATCATTGTCAACTGATAGTGAAGTGAGCCAGGTCAACCTTTCCTTATGCTTTTGGAAAAGAATAATTGACAACTGAAAAACAGGCTGTGGTTCCGAAAGACCATTAAAGCAAACACAAAGTTTCTGTAATCTGTGTGTTTTTAATACATGGCCGTGTCAGATCGGAGGGATATGGTTACCTAAAGAAAGAAGAAAAAACCTCTGAGCCATTTTATTTTTTGCGTTTAAAATGCTTCTTGCACTCACATTAATATTAACTTTATGACCTCCTCACATTGTGGTATAATCACTGAAGAAGAAACCACGCACCCTCCCTTCCCTGGGTAAAGACTTGCTTTCTGATTTGCTCTCACTCACATCTGTGCTTACAGAAGAAACAGATGCTCAGCTTCTAAGGGTCTGACTTTGGCCTTTTCCCTCCTATCCCTAGAGCAGAAAGAAAGGGGGTTCCCAAGCGATGGTGGCAACTTTCCAATGGCTGGCCCATACTTTCACATTTAAAGTAAGCAGGTGGCATCAATGGGCTGTCTAGTGACTAACAAGATAAGAGTACAATTGATCTTTTTATTAACCCATGCCCCCGGATAGGGGGGCAGGCTACTCCTCCCTCCTGAGTTCAGTTACACTGCTCAGTTCCAGAAACATTTTAGACCAGCTCGTGTTTTTTGTCTGAGCTGATTCTTGAAGCACAGGGGCACCAACACAGATATCCCATGTCATCTAAATTCTCTTTTCTGAAACTCCAAACTAGTAAATGCCTTTATAATTTGCATCTGACTCAAAGCGATATTTTACGTACATCGAGAATGTATCTTCAATCCCATTATACTCTTTTCATGCTGAATTTGAACCGTGGGTTTATTTGTCTTCCTTCTAGGTCTCAGACAACTCACGCTAAGCCACACAACTAGTTCTGAAGAGTATGGAGCCTACATAGAGTCATAAGGTAAATGATTAATTTCAAAATATGACGTCATGGATTCAGTTGTATTATGAATTCCAACATTGTGTAAATGTGTTGTTTCTCCTTCATCTGTTAGAGACTGGGTTGTGCTGGGGAGACAATAAACTGCGTCTGTGGGCTGGCTCTCTTCAGAGTCAGGTTATGTACAGTATGTCGCTGCAGGCTGGCTACACCTTGATTTTTCATAAAAGTCTTCTCGTGATTTTAGGAGGCACCTGCCGTGGGGTATGCCAGCACATCACAGATCACATAGTCAAGTGGAAAGCCATTAGAGCCGTTATTTTCATACACGAAGCCCTAAAGGATTGGGAAGCATTCCTTTGTAGAAGTAGCAGGAGGTACAAAGCGCCCCATTAAGGCCACCTGTACCACAGGCCAATTCAGATGAGGAAGTCCATGGTAAAGGAATTTATAGAGGATGGTCTCGTATTTTTTTTTTCTCTAAATCAGCCATCATTTGCTTTCCTGCTTGTTAAATAATTGCTTATTTCTAGAAGGTATCGAATCTATATTAAGGTACATACAGGATCTTTGATATCACCTACAGCGAAATGGTGAGAAGCCTCGGCTTCAGAGCCAACCGAAATTCAAATTGCGGTTCTGCCATTTACTAGCGATGACACGGTGGGCTTCGATTTTTCTCATCTGCGAAGTGGGAGAAATAATAGTACTCACTTTCAAGAGCTGTGGCATAGTATAAACACATGAGTAGAGGCCAAACGTTTAAATTATTGCCTACCACCTAGTAAGCACTAGATTTACTGATGAACTAAAGGACTTTTATTCCACCTCTTGGTTTCAGCCTCTTCATTTTCCTTTAGTCCAGAAACTTGGTGGTTGTGGGAATTACTAAGGGAAGCAAACTCCCAATGCCCTCTTAGCAGCCCTTCTCCTAAAGGAGATATATTACACCTTTCATGTAAATGCCAGGAAGGGAAATAACTGGCATCCCATTGCCCTTTGAATGGGTCCCTGGCTAGCGCTAGGTTGTGTGACGTGTAAAGTGACCTGAAAGCGGGGTGCCTGCCAGCTCGGTGGTGCAGTGTGGTGGGAGAATCAATTAGAAGACTCGTAGCCATTTCAGAAACATGCAAACATCAATTGGCATAGAGTTTCGGGAAGCAGAATAAAAAGGGATCTACGAAACAAAAAGCCTTCCAAAGGGATGGAGGCACTGTTCTTCCAAATCACAGATGGATGATTGTGATCGCCATTAGAGCTTAATGAGCCGGTATCTGGCTAATGACTTCATCTCTCCAGTAGATTCGCCAGTAGTCCGTGTTTCCACTAGTATCCATCCTTCTCTTCTAATAAACGTAACCATCATGCTAGTTGGTCAGAACAAGTCATTGGATTTCTCCCTCCTCCATGAGCAAAAGTGTGCTTCTAAAATCTACCATCCCCCTGTTTCAGGACTGAAAGGAACAAACACAGAAAAGAAAATAAATGACACCAGTGTATGGTTTATAGAACCCTGGAACACCTAGGTTCAGTTCTGGGTCAGTAACTGCTCTCTGACCCAGTTTTCTCATCTCCAAAATGCAATTGGGCCCTATCCTACTTCTAAAGATAATTTTGAAAATAGAAATATGCATAATCGATCTTTTAACACACAGAGGGATATGGTTTATTTTACATAATTTATATATTTCTTACAAATGCCATCATTGATTATGGCTGTATTTTTATTTTAATAACCGGACTCAGAAAATGATAATTAAAAGCTTTAAACAAGTTATCTGCTGAGCCATTTAAAGACTGTTAATCTGAATAAGAAGTAAGACCTAAACTGAAGTTAGAATCTTTTTTTAAATTAACCATACTATTATAATATTTCACAGTGATACTTAGTGTTAAAATCATTTAAATGGGCAATATTCGGCAAAGTAGAAATAACGATGTATCTTTTAAACACTAGGTATTAATAATAGACAATCTATTGGAAGAGAAAATTTCTTGTAAAAATAATAGATTCCATTCCCGATCATGATTTTTACTGATATGCTACTATGAATAGTTCTTTCATTTTCCAATTTTCAAAAAAAATACCCAGTAAACATAGTAGATCTCAATATAGTCTTAAATAATGATCACACAAATATTATTGTCTTAACATAATCTTGAAAAAGATCACGCCACTGTAATATTGAAAGTAAGGCAAGTAATACTTATAGTGGAAGAAATAATGTTAGCTATTAAGACAATGCTTTAATGTAATACTTCAGAAGTTTTCAATTGTTTTATGTTAAAATATTCCAGCATAATTTTTCTGGGGTCTTTATGCTATAAATAAACTTTGATCACTATGGTAATGTAAGAAACATGAATGGATAATGTCTACTCCCTATAACCAGCATTTCAGGTAAGTGTCATTGTGAAAAATATGTGGCTGGGGTAGCATCTTTGACTTCTAGTCCCAAACCTCCAGCTGAATTTTCCGAGTGATCTTGAACAATTAGCAAAGACCTAACTAAAATTTTTTGATATAAAATTCAGAGAAATAAATAAAGGAGTTTTAACAATGAAGGTTGATTTTTAAGAAAAACTTTCAAGCAACAAAAATGTCTAGCAAATTCTAACAGGCGCCAAATCCACATTCTGCTCTCAGGCTTTCCTTCAACCTCTGCCCCTTCCTCTTGTGCATGGATTCCATCATTTCAAGAATGAAAGGGTTAGTTTAAAATGACTCCTGTTCCTATTCACTAGAAACTTTAAAATCACAAAAAAAGTACAAGTTAAATGTATTATTTTAGTCTCACTGACTAGATGTTTAGAAACCTCTTTTTTAAAGTTATTTAACTAATTTTATTGGGGGTCTCTAATGTCTCCACAACTGTTCCACAAGGGAGTATGAAAAGAGTATAAAGTGTGACCCTTGTTTTCTGCAGTTTATTTATAAAAGTAAAATCAACATATACAAAGTAAATACTATCATCACAAAAAAATTATGTATGTGTTCATCTCAGTATTATAAATTATAAATTCTGCAGGAGTCATGATGGAAGAGGTGGGATCCAAGATGGGGATTTTAATAATGAATACAGCTTGGATATGTAGTTTTCAGGGCCAAATAACCAATGGTCCTATATTTATATTATCAGGGTCTATGTAATGAGCTATTTGACCACTAAAAACAAAGCAAAGGAGTAGTCCGATGAAGACGCTGGTTAATTGACTGTGAAAGCCAGGTAAATCCCACAAACAGGTCTTTCTCTCTTCCATGCCCAGAGAACAGACATCCCACCAAAAGCCCAAGCTTACCTGGACTATGAGGCTCACCCCTCACGTTGCAACAGTGAAGATTCCATCGTGGGTAGAATTTTCCCCTCAGGAAGAACTACAGCTATTGTAGCTGAGTTCAAGTCTTTAAGACCCAATTGTTGGCCTTGGGCATAAAGCTTACGGAGTAACCCCATCTATCCAAAAGAGAAACCCAGGGTCTCAGAGGCTCATCAAGCATAAACGTTCTCTCCCTGAGGACTCAGTCTCCTCAGCTGTTCCTGCTGGCCCATCAGCTGCTTTCTTTGGGTTTCTGACCAGCCCCGACATGAACCAATTGAGAAAGAGAAAGCTAATACCATTGGCACTGATAGGGAAAGATTTGAGAATACGGAAGGTGAGTCCCTGAATTAGTTCTATGAATTAACCATTTGCCGTCTAAGGAAAAAACGAGGTCATTTATATTAATAATCCAAAACTTGACTCACACAAAGAAAATGAAAATTAGATACTGTACTTGAAACTCTAAGTTACATTGTGATGTGAACGTAAGCTGTGAGTATGCTGCTGGCAGTGGTAATCATAGCTACCATGGACTGAGAGTGTATTGCATGCGTGGCATTCTGTCATATGCTTTAATTTATGTATATCTCATTTAATCCTCACCAAATTTATATATAGGAAGAAAGTATTGTCCCTGCTTTAAAAATAAAGAAATGAGGCTCAAAAATTTAATTTGATCAAATTTAACAAGGTACAAGTAGCAGAGCCAGGACTCGAACCTACGTCTATCTAAGGTCAAAAGGCATACTCTTTCCATTATATGCACTACCTCGCAGACAGTGCTGCCTCACTGTCTAATGATGCTTTCCTTATATACTCAGGTATACCAGGAAAATGACTAAGTTGACAGTTTTATTGCATGTATGTACATTAACATCAACCAATACTTATTATTTAGTCCCATGAAGTCAATGAATGTTTTGCAAGCAGATGGGCTACAGATTCAGAAAAATCAATGAGTATTTGACTAAGCAAGTGAATTATGAAGAGTAAAAGCATCATATGTGCTTTTTCTTGGAAGTAAAGGGAAAGCTATGGTGTTAATAAAACAGACCCAATGCTAATGACTTCGAGCCCCCCACTGCCCCAAGTAGAAATCAATCAGACTCTAAGGTTGATTTTGCTCATTCCATAGACTTATTTCCCAACGGAGTTCCTTAATTTTGACATTCAAAATACAGAATCTTATCATGGCTCTTTACTTTCAGATGCAAGGCCAGTTTACTTCTTAATCTCTTCTCATTTATTATTCACTCTCATATAAAGCTCGCATTGTCTTGTTTTCACATTCTTCATGTTCTTACCCACTCTCTAACGGACTGTTCTCACTGTCTGGAAGATCTTCCATTGATCTTACCTTTTCTTCCTTATGTCTCTTAAGTCTTCACTGTATTCAGCTTCCAGGATCTGTAGTTCTGATTTTGCCTAAAGCCTTCCCAACTAATTAGATACAAAACATTGTAATCCTTCCATGGAAATCATCTTTCTTCTATAGCCAAAGGCATCACCAGTGGTAAAATGTATTCATTTTGTATATAACAGTAATTTCAACCACTAGATTGTACTTTTCATTGATCTATTTTTTCTGGGTAGAGTAGAAGTGCTATTGTTGAAGATTTATAAATATCAAAACACACAAAGAAGAAAATAAAAGCCATTGTTTATGCCAACACCCCAAGAAAAACATTGTTAACATTTTGTTATATTTCTTTCCAATTTTTTTCCAGAACATTTGGTTGTGTTTTAACTTCAATTCTCCCTGCCTTGATATACTTTTATACTACTTTGTTTCTCCTAAAATTAAACCCTCTAAGATTTGGATTCATCCAGTTCTCTGGATTTATAAAAGCCAAATGACCAGTCGGAAGGTTGACCATTGAGAGGCCTAGTGAGGCACTGATTCATAGAGGTCTGGAAGTACTCGTAATTCTGGCTCGTTTACAAAGATCAGGTCTTGTGTGAAATTCCTGGGTAATTCGCTTTGCTTCCATTATGTGCTAATTTCATCTTAATTAAAATTACTCTGTTTTATTGTACAGAAGCTAGAAAAATATATTAATATTGGATTATGTAAGACATGGTATTATAAAACAATAAATCAGTCTTCTTGATTTCTAAATTATATTAAAGATAAAAAAAATTTTGTTTTTAACTAATGTTGTAAATACCCTCTGTGGGTTTTATCTACTGCCCATCTTAACTACGTGGAAAATGAAATTTTCTTATTCAGATATCTAGACTTTTTATTCCCTCAGCTCATTTTATCAAGAGTGATTCATCAGTTTTTATCTGGTGAACAGACATTGTCTGAAAACTTAACTTTTTCCATGTGACTTACCTGCCCAATTTTTGGGTTTGAGTTTTTATCCTTTAGATAATTCGGAAGGATTTTGCCCTTATGTAATTGCTAAGCATCTCATTTCTTCCACCTAATGTTTGATTATTCTGCCCAGGTTTAGACAGTTATCCAGTTTGATTTATTTGGTAACCAAACTTGTAAGGACACTAACCAACATTTCCCCAAAAAGCATTAAAATGTGACCTCATAGGAGAAACAGCTTTACAGTCTCACTAAATCCCTTCCTCACAATTCCCCTGATATAAGGTGCATCCTTAAGCAAGTAGCACAAAGCAGACCAGCATCAGCTATTTGTAAACAAGTGAATAATACCTTTCAAGGCATCAAAACCCATTCCCAGGCTAAGAGGACAAAGGTTCTGAAGGCTAAAAGCTTCCATAGCTGGCAAAATCTTTCTGTTCCAAAAAATATATACTTCCTTAAATGCTACCTATAAGCCTCTTGCCCATGAGAATAGCATTTCTCACACCTTTTTTCCCCCTCACACCACGTAATAGATGAGGGACTACCCAACTTAAATCCTGAGTGTAAAAGTATTGAGAAACAACTAAGTATATTCATGCCTCTGTAGTGTAAATTGTACAGACAATGAGGTATCAGCACCATTGATGAGGCTGAGGACTGAACAGCTGTGGGTGCTGAGGTTCCCCAGGCAATGGGGGTTCAAGAAGAGGATTGCGAATTATCAGGACAATCAAGACACCACAATATTTTAATCTACACACATTGGGCATCAGGACAGACACTGCCCGCAAGAGGTCTGTGTTTTATTAAAATCTAAACTAATTCCCCTTGTTTTATGCTACTGAATGGCTCATTTGCTGCGGGACCCTCAGGGGGTAAAAGGCAGGGAAACAAATTAAGTCAAAACTGCAAAAACTTGTTAAGACTACACAAGGTGTATCTAGTTCTCTTATTGTTACATGACATGTTGGGAGGGGAAAAAAAAGATCTGTGGGAAATCCACCCTGACTGATCAATGCAACCTTTGAAATATGCAATGAAAACACAGTACGTAATACGCAATAGTATAAACAAATCGTTGTCTCACTTTCTGGAAATGGTGTTGGCACTAGGATGAGTCGTGGATGAAAAAATTCCAAGAAAAACAAAGACATCTCTCAGTAAATCAGTAAGTTTACTGGTTAATGAAGAGCCAGGCTTTGCTATGAAGGACTTGACGCTCAGTGGTTATGACCAAGTCTTTCCATAATGGTTGCCCCTGACGAGTGCTAACGAGGGACTCGTATATGTGCCTGGAGAAAGAGGGAAATAGAGACATTTATGACTTTTGCACCACCCAACATACACAAAAATACACCCTCACCTAATCCCTGTCTATAAAAGTTTATTTATGTAGCTGTAAATTGGAAAATCTCAAGCATAAAACTCTATATCTATTAAATATACAGTGGTTTAGTGGACTGGAGACAGGGCAGCCTTGCTTATTTGTGCTCTTTCTGTCAGCGATGACATGAGATCATAGGGAATCCATATCTCTAAAGCCAAAGAATAGCTCCCAGTCATTTGTGGCTTCATTAGCAACGTCGTGATGTCCCTTAAGGACAAAACACATAAATGTTCTCCTGTCACTTACAATTGTGTCAAGGAGAAAACCAAAATGAACTTGCAAAGTCATGCACCAGCTCAATTTTGGAAGAAAAAAAAATCTTTCTTTGAAGGAAACGAAATCAATCCCCAGTTCAAATTAAATTTGGGCTATTCTGTGAAGCTCCAATACACAGCTCCAGTAACAATCAGTACTTATGGACTTAAAATGCAGGCAAATAATGTTTCATTTAAAAGAAATTGAATGAGGATTACTGACAGAGAAAGTTTTAATGCTATTTTATCATTAGTTAAAGTTAAATCATGCCGTTATTGGCTCAGTCGCAAACATCTCAATCCCCACTCTTTTTTTTCCCCCCCCAAATGTTACTAGAAGCCCTTTGCCTGGTTGGGCTTGTGTTTTCATCTTATTAAAACCTTGTCATGCAAATGTATCATAAGTGTAGCCTGAAGACTTCTGTCTCATGCAAAATTTAGCTTAAATTCTACTGGCATGAGATCCTTTGTTATGCACAAACCTTCTGTTTGGTTTGCTGACATTCTTCTTAGTCGGCTCTCATGGTGATTCATTATCTTGTGATATAGATTTCCAAGTATCATCTTTGTATTGATTTTTATATCTTTAATAACCACTCCACAGAAGATGGCTCCACTGGTGTCATTGATCGCATCAAAAATTCAAGGCTTACAGAAATACTAGAGGGCTAATTGGTAGCAGAACATTTCAGACTTAATCTTAATGCAGTCTTAATCTTCTGCATTAAACCTACCTGAAGGTTTCCTTTTGGAGTCGACGAGGGGAAGGTTAGTGCTTCGTTGAAAAACACCTGGTGAGCCTGCCAGAACATAGCAATAAATGACTACAGACTTGGAAATGTCACTTCACAAACACTCAGAAACTAAGAGCACTCCCTTCATCTGGGGCCTTCCTCATTGAATGCTTCTCGCTTTGCCTATCCCTCCATACAGCCAGGTTTACTTTTCTGTGTCTGTGAAAGAAAAGTCCCCATGGTTCCAAGGCCCATGTGCCTCTGGGATTTGAGATTTTCCCCCAGGTTACCAGTAGAAGGGCTTCCTCTGCAGAAACTTAGAGCGAACATCCTATTCTGTAAATGACTTCAACCAAGAAATTTAGGACTGCCGGGATGGGCCCGCGAGTCCGGAGTCCCAGAATATGACCAGGTTCGCATTCTCACACCCCGTGTGTGGAGCGTGCAGATCCGCTCGAGGTCATCAGAAGGCTCGCCAGAAGACGCAGGAGCTTTCTGCAACACTCAAGGGAAGCTTGATTATAAAGCTGGAACTGGATGTACTGTATTCTTGCTAAAAATTTTTTGTGAACCTACTCTGTGCCATCCCTACATCAAAGCATAGTTGAGTCTAACCTGGTAGGTGCCCTCGAGAACCTCAGCATCATGAGCCTATAGGTGGAGGGTGGAAGCCAACTGAGACACACGGGATAACTAACTAGAAGGAAGGCCATGTGAGGATGGGGCTTTGGAACTGGCCACACCTGAATTCTATTCCACCTCCAACACTGTGCTGTGTGACACTCGCTGCCTCCCTGAAAAGGGGGCGATAGCTGAACGTGTCTTTCTCGTGAGAATAACAAGGGACAGGGCATACAATGCTGATATGAAGCACATTACCCAGGCACCTCAAAGGCAGGTTACTTATTAGAAAACAATAAAAGAAGTCCTTGTTTTTTCCTCTGTGTAGGAGTTGGAGAAGTCCTTTAAGAGCAGGTAGAAAAGAGGATCAAATTAAAAGATTGTATATATTCTTCTTTTTTGGCAAAGTTTAGAAGAAAGAACTAAACACATACATTAGTTCAGCATTATAGGTGCAGCATTAAACACTGAAGGGAATTTGGAATTTTTAAGACATTTGAAATTCGAGTCAAGGCTTTAGAAAGGCTGGGAAGCAAAAGCGATGAATCAAGGACGGAGGCCATCGTGAGATTTTCCAAAGGTCGTGGTGAGTTTTGATGTGTAGCATTTAGGTACTTGAACCTTGAATACGAATAACTTTTAAATCCCCAGAAATTACAGTCACAAATTTCAAAGTTTCTCATTTTCGGAATGAGCTGTAAAACTCTCATAAACAAAAGAATAAATATATAAGGGTCTAGACAACTGATTTCAGTATCGATGTACTGGTACAACTTATTGCTGAGATTATCTTCAAAGTGTTACATTTACAATATGAGTGTGGATTTCAAGTACTTTACCTAGGACATGACACATAAAGAAACAGCAAATGCTTATATGATATGAATTATTTTTCTATTCCAATCATTATTCCTGTTGCATAGTTATTCCCCTCACAGAATTTAGTCATGTCCCTGGTCCATACATACTCATTTGTTGATGAAACTCAGTTTGCACGCTCTTTCCCAAACAAACAACTTTCAACTTAGGAGAGTAAAACATTTTTCAAGCAGCTTCATTATGGATAATTTTTTTCATTGTTGTGTATTTGCCTTTCAAGTTGCCTTCCCACAAAATAGTTCGATTTTACAGTTTCCCAAAGAATTCATCCCACTTGCTGCCTCCTTCTTCTGCCTTTTATTTTCTTCTTTTTTGCTCCCTTCTTCCCCTTTTCTTCTTTGCTATTTCTTTTTTTCTGTTACCACTGCTTTTCTCCACTTCGTTTCCATGTCTCTGCTCCCTTCCTCCCTTCCTCTTGCCCTTTGTATGTTATTACTTGAACTAAAACCCCATGCACATTTTATTTATCCTTTGGATATTTTATTTTATTTTCTAAAGATTTATTTAGGGGGTGCCTGAGTGGCTCAGTCAGTTAAGTGTCTGCCTTTGGCTCAGGTCGTGATCCCAGGGTCCTGGAATGGAGCCCCAGGACAGGGTCCCTGCTCGGTGGGAAGTCTGCCTCTCCCTCTTTTTCTCCCTCTGTTCCCTCCCCCTTCATGCTCTCTCTCATGTGCTTTCTTTCTCTCAAATAAATAAAATCTTAAAAAAAAAAAGATTTAGAGAGAGAGAGCACGTGCACGTGCATGCAAGATCTCGGGGAGGGGCAGAGGGAGAGGGGGAGAAAATCTCAAGCAGACTCCTGCTGAGCCCAGAGCAGGATGTGGGGCTCCATCTCATGCCCTGAGATCATGACCTGAGCCAAAATCAAGAGTCAGAACGCTTAACCGACTGGGCCACCCAGGTGCCCCTATCCTTTGAATATTTTAAATAACAATCCAAGGAGTCCCCCAGTCTGGTGCTAAATTCATTTCACATCTGTCACAAGAAAGGATTAATGCATGAAAGGGAACAAGAATTCTACCAAACTTATATGCTGCAAAATTCAGTAAGGATAATTTCTTTTTTCCTTAACCTTTACCTTTTTTTTTTTTTTTCCTTCAGTGTAACAAAAATTCAAGGTCTCTGTAGTCTTCAATACAGGAAAAAAATGCTTTTGCTCAATAGTAAGTTAATATGGAACACGAACAGTAATTTTCCATTCTCTATTTTTAAAAACATCAAAATATAACAAAAGGAAAACATAGGTCTCTCCTTTCAATACACTAGAAAAAAAGACATTCAATATTAACCAGTTTTTTCTGAAAGGTTTTCTTTCTTTTTTTAAAATAGTATTATCTATCCCTTACCATTGTCAGGGAATTAAGTTTTTGTTTATTAATACAATAATACTGTTAATAGTATTTGACTCTTGACCAATAATCAAAAGACCAGAATATAGTAAAATACCACTGACAAAAATATATCTGTAATTTTTCCTTTTTATTACATTCCTTTGTAATAATTACAAAAACACCCAAAAAACCCCTACAAAACAGAGTTAACAGAGATTTCTAGTCAAGTGAATTTTTTAAAAAAATATTGGGCTTATATATAAAATGGCCCAGAGGTGAAATAAAAAAGTTTTGACACTTTCAAAGTGTTCCCTTTTAAGGGCTTTCTTCTTCTGATCACAGCTCAGTACTTGCTACACTCTCCCAATAGAGGCCCTGTATCATTCCACAATGGGAGCCACCTTTGCAATCATTACTGACCCTAGGCCTGAAAGCATATCACACATGCCTTTCAATTTGCCACTGTGGAATTTATGTAACTTCAAATTATAAATTGAATGCCCAATGGACAAAACTGGCTTCCTAACTTTTAGTCACATAGTAACAATAGCTGCCACCTTTTAAGCAACTATGATGCTTTTACTTGCATTATCTTGAATTCTAACAAAGACCCAATATGAGAAATACTATGGTCTTCATTTTACAGATATCATATAAATAAACCAATGTCATCCGAGTGCACACAAGCAATAATCATCCCACATAAACTTCCTGAGTTTCTATTCTGCTGGGCAAATAGCAATGTCCTGCATCACTGCCGTATGCCAATGATTAGTGAATGGTGTTGCTTCATTTGGTTTCGTTTATTGTAATAAGAACACTAACATGAGATCTGGACTCTTGACTTCTCTGTAAGTGTACTTAATAAAGCATGGTGAACAACATGCAGAATGTTGCACAGTAGACCTCTAAAAGTTACTCTCTTGCCTAAACTGCATCTTCGGCAGCAAGCTTGCTGTCTTCAACATGTCTCCCCCACGGGTCGGGTATGCCTCAGAGGCTTGCACGGGCACCCCTTTCACTTTGTAAATTATGAACAACATGATCCGAAATGGAGCTAGAAACTCTCTCTCTCCTGGCTCCTCCCGCCTCGCCTCTGAATGCCACTCTAATCAGGCAAAAGACATGTCAGGACGCAAGCTATTCGACACACCTCCAAGTCTTCCGTCTTCCCTGCGAAACTGCTGGAGTTTTCGCGGCTTTGGACTATCTATCTTGCACGCGTCGGTCAGGTGTACGTTTTATAGGCAACAGCAGTACTTCCGCAGACGTATGACAGCGTGTGGTCAGGATTTAGATGAGTGAATACTTGCACCGGAAACCCGGTATGAGCATAGGCCGCCCCCTGCCGCACGCCCAGGGCAGTAGCCACCGAACTGGGCAGGGAGAGAGCGGCCATGATCCAACGCAATCCAGATGTCTCTTCCGGCTCCTCCTCTTCCCACACAACCTTCCCTTGTTTTCTTTGTCCTTTGGCAATATTTCTAAGTTTTTAAAGGAGTACAAGAGCCCAGAAAATCGGAAGAAACATGTGTTTAAGGCCGACCAAACACACCACCCGTTGTGCAGTAAGGCATTTTTGAAAAATCAGTTGTTTCAGCTTTTTAAAAAGTTTGCTTTCATTATCTTTTTCAAAAGCATCTGATTTTTGTAGTAATCCTTGGTCAAAGATTTAGAAGAAGAGTATCCTTAGCTTAATTTTCCAATTGCTAAGGCAACTTTTGTGAAAGTGCCATTTTGGATGTCACTGGAGTCAATGATGTCCCAGCCACCCGCATGGATTCTGATATTTACATATTGCTAACTGTCCATTTATTCATTTTACTCTGAAATCTAGTGTGTTGCTTGGGGTCGCTCTCTAGTGAAGGGTTTTGTTTTATCTTTTCAAAACACTTGTCCCCCCCCCCCCCCCGTCATGCCATGTAATCTCTTTGTACCTTAATATCTCTATATATACTTCAGAGAGATAAAAACATAAAATATTGTAAATGTGTTGGGAGCTTCCGATCACTCTAAAGCAGTAATTAATCATTCAAAATTTCTGATGTAAAGATAGCTTTATAAAACAGGCCAAAACAGAGTTGGAGGGGCGGACTTGCCCAGGAAAAGGAATAAATAAAATTTAAAACTAGCCAGTACATGTGAATTCTTCAGAGCATAAATGAATAGCTGATAGCCCTACTGAAGAAAAAGAAGGAGGAGGAGGAGGAATAAGAGGAGGAGGAGGAGAAAGAGAAGGAAGAGGAGGAGGAAGTAGAAGGAGAAGAAGAGGAAGAGAGAGAAAAGAATGAAAAAAAGGAGGGAGGGAGGGAGGAAGGAAAGGGGAGAAGAGAAAGAAAGAAAATGTTGGCTTTATTAGTTCATGATTGCCCTTCACAGTATGTGGACAAAATGCCCACTTAGAAGCAAACTTCAAGTAATGAGAGGTGGCAGCTTCTGGTGATTAATTTTTTTCCTATGTGATCTACAAATGTGGCATTTGACTTAAAGTTATCAGGTAGAGGAGTCTAATTCTTACTCAATTATTCTGTTACTAGAAATAGGCCTTGTTCATACTAGCACCTTGCTCCTGTATTAAGTGTTTAAATATTTTATTTGTATGACTTTCTGGTTAGTCAAGATCTAAGAAAGCTATCTATATTCTCCAAAACACAGGTTGTTCTATTTATTTTGTAGAAAATCATTAAGCAGTAGGAGGGCAGAGAAAATTAACATAGAATAACACAACAAATTATATCAACTTTGTATAAAAATATTAGTAGCCATTGTCTCCAGGATGTGAATGTAGCAGGGGGAAAGCTGGTGTCAGGCAGACATAGATTGATTTCTTCTCCCCTCCTTCGCTAGCTGTACTCTTGGCCTCTCTGAGGCTTAATTTTGTCCTCAGTAAAATGGTAAAATGGATATAATAACTTCTGTGTAGTTTAAATCAAGCAGGAGAACACAAAGTGCTGCTTGGTACTGGGTTCGCTCTTGTTAAAAGTCATTTCTCCTTACTAATTTTATTTTCTTCAAAATATTTCCATTTGTTATAAACAATGGTTCCCCAAACTAAGAACTTTCATTACAAAGCTGTTCCCAAGACAGCCCCGGGAACCCCAACCGGCAGCTGTTGTGTGATTTCAAGATGAAGAGAGGTTCTCCTCCAGCTTCTCTCCCCACCTCGCTGAGCAAGAGGGGTGTTGGGAAGAACTGAGCCTTGTTTTTATTTGTCATGGGCTCTCTTTTTGTGAGATAGTTACCTAAATTAGCCCGTAAAATACACAGACAGCAAATGAACCAGAAATTCAATAATCCCCTGCCCAATCGGCCCTGGGCTGTTTCATGAGGTGGCTCTGAGACTGTAGCAGGAGATTGACGTGTGTGAAAACAGTGTAAGTTCTTTGCGGGAAAGTATCCTTAGTGTCATTGTTTATTACTAGCAGGAATGAAAATACCACCACTGCTCTCATTAAAGAACTTTGTATTGAAGCCCACTTTAAACCTGTTTCTCAGGTTTGTCCAGATATTGTGGAATTAGGGGGAAACATTTCTTCTTTTCTTCTTTCTTTCTCTCTCTCTCTCTCTCTTTTTAATGCAAGCAAAAAAACAAAACCCTAATAGTGCTCCTATATCCAAAGGAAAAGAATTGCACGCGTGCGTACTCATAAACACACACACACACACACACACACACACACACACACACACAATCATATTAGTAGTATGCCCTATCAAGAAATCTTGAGAAGATTGATATTTAAAGTATTAGCATCTCAGGGGGCTCTCCCATCAAGTACAAATTTATACAACAATTGCTTTTTTTTCTTTCTCTGTCTTTTCCGCAAACCTGCTAGGCAGCTTTCCTTTTTCTCTCTTCAGTGCCTTCCTCTTCTCCCCACCTCCCCTCATTACCCGGCCCCAATTTGTACACGCGCTCCGTCCTGCCCCACCCCCACCCCCATCTCTGGCGGTGTGAAAATAGAAGAGCATCTGAGTATCTGGGCAGCCTATCAGTTTGCTAAGGTTCATTTTAGCTAATCCAGACATCCCGCACAGCAGGGGGAAAACTGCTGTATCTAGTGAAACAAGAGCATGAATAATTAAAACTCTGTTATTAATGAACTTCCAGTCGTTATGTAAATGAAACTGATTTCAAGTCTAATTTGTCAGCCTGAATTCTTTTTCTGTTCTCCCTTTGTCTAGGACAAGAACTCATCATAATGGACTTGATAATAAAACACTAGTAGACATGCTGTGTGCAGTGCCCATCTGAGTTAGAGCTTTTAGCGTGGTTAATTGATACAGTTACTCCAGAACAAGTCTATAAGGCATTTTGTATGGCTCTAAGTTTTAAAAGCCGCTCTTTTTCCCTTTGACAGGGCTGCCTATTCTTCACACATACCTCATTATCATTTACCTTTACACGAGGGGTGGCATATAATTACTGCCTAGTAAATAGTTTCTTTTGCAATATCCATGATGTTCAAAGACAGCAGAGTTCAAAAAGGTCCAGGGAAGGGAAGTCTGTAGTCTTCTGAGAATAACAAATAGCCACCAGGGAGAGAAAATAAAAGGAAAGAAAAAGGAATACTAGACAAAGCACAAGACCACTAAGTACCAGTGGCCCAGTGTCCTACCATCAAGTGTCACTCGCGCTATCGGTGGCATTGTCCAAGTGATACCCTGATGTCTGCGGCTACATATTTCAGCTGCATTGTTTAGGTCCTCCGTATTGTTCGTGAAATCGTTCACTATTAGGGTGACGGCTTCGGATTCTACAATCTGACTTCCTAGAGTGACAAATATTTTACACAACGTAAAAGCAATCATTCTCTCGACAGAAAGCTACTCGGCAGTGTCGACTCGTTGAGAATTTACTGAGCTGGAATCGTTACGTTCGAATTTGGAAAATGCTTCTCTACTATTGTTAGGGAAATGTGTAAGTTAGATATCAGACTTAGTAGTTTGGATATATGGCACCCGAGTTTATTCCTCTAAGGCACTGTGTAAGTAAGATAACAGAAATTAAGTCCTATTTTGTATATCTATTACATTAAAAATAATTAATTTTGCTCCATGTTTAGAAAGGGGGAAAAATTCAGAAAAATTCAGTCAGAAAAATCCTAAATCTTTCAAGTTGCAGGTGCTAACTACTACCATGATTCTTGCTAATCCAGCAGATTTTTCATTAATGGAATCGTGGTACACAAGAATATTAAGAACTAAAAAACTTCTTTAGGCCCCCCAAATACTGACGTATACAAGCTCCTGGGGAGTTTTGCTTCCCTGTATCAACATCTGCGGCTCTTTTGCGTTCACTGAAATTAGAGAAGTATTGCAGGCATTGTTTACTTCTGCTGTCTCTTGTTACTTTGTAACATTGCTTTGTTTATAGTATCAAAGAATAAATATTATCCTAATCACTTTTATCCAAACAAAGAAAAAAGGGACATCTCAGCATCTGCCCAAATGATATAATCAATCCTTCAGGAATCAGAGACTCACAACACGCATTTTCAGTCACCTAAAATATGCCAGACACAGGGCTAAGCATTGGAAACAAAAATATGAAAAGGGAACAATTGTTTTCAAAAAGGGGAGAAAAGTCAGTTAACCAATATTTATTGCTTGTTGTGAAAGGTACCATATACATATATATATAGAGAGAGAGAGAGAACACATGTATGGTACGTATATATATGGATATGTGTATATATATGAATATATAGTGTACAAAGAATGTGTAAATTGTCAGAGAAGCCAAAAGTAATTTAATTCGCCAGAAACCCAGGAGACACAATGCTTCAGAGAATATCGTCCTCTCTACTTAGTCTGGTGGCAAAATTTTATGTAGCCCAAGCCGCTGTCAGTGTTGTCAAATGCAAGGTCTGGTTTTATTTGATTCCTTTTCTTCTAGATGCATTATGTAATGATGTATGCCTCAATTTCCCAGCCAGCAAAAGGCATACAGTTATTCCAAAATATGTCTCATTTTCATGATGTCAGAGTATAAGTCGAAGGTACAGTTTAAATAAATTCAGTCCGTTGCAGTTTCACAGGGACATGACTAGACCTGTGGCATCACAACATGGATGGCACAATTTAAGGTCTGATGGCTCCCAGCTCCACCCTGCTCAAGGGACTGTCCCACAACTTGTGGCAGGCTTGCCTGGAAGAGATCTGTTTCCCAGTGTGCCATGCCAGACCTTGCTAAAACCACTGCTCCCTCCCAAATTTTGATAAACCCTGGAATTCCTGAGTCCATCTAAACCTAAACGAGTACCTACATGAAAAGACAAAAGCAACCCCGTGATAAGTGCAAGATGTGCGATGACATACGACATATGATGATACACACATGTACACACGGGCACACACACATATCTGCCTACTTCTGATGGGTAATATGGCCCAGGGGGCTAGCAACTCTATTCATCCCTAGCCAACCCCAGAAGAAGTCATAAAAATACATAATCTGGAATTAAAGTCAATTAAACTACGTTGCTTCTTCGGAAAGTTAAAAGGAAAACACACATAAGTAATAGAAATCAATTATTGTATATTCCCAGGCCTATTCTTATAAGCTGGAGAGGTAATCAATCACTCTAGAGATTTCTACAAGGTAATTACTGTTTATTCTTTAATGATACTACCGTCTTCCTCTTCTTCCTTCACACCAGCCCCCTGCAGCTGCCACCTCACAGAAAGCAAATAAGCCGCAGTTTAAAAAAAACAAAAACAAAAAAAAAAACCCGGCTGAAAGAAAGTTGGTGTTCTGCATAATGTGGACAATAAGCCTGCCGACCTTCATCCCTTTCTGTGACCTGAGGCTACAATACTTTACGGCCCATGCTGTATGTACACATCATAACTGCGTTTCAGTAATAAATGTGGCCGTGGCTTTGAGAGAACACTGCTGCACAGGGGGAATTGATGGGAAATAGACTTTTTGTGCATGTCTAGTCACTCCAAAGAACGAAATGTGAAAATAATAAGCAGCTGCATAAGAACATGGACCAATTAAGAATTTAAAACAACTAGCATCCAACTAAGAATCTCTCCCCCTCTTTAAAAAGGAGAGAAAAATAAAGAGTAAAAATAAATGCTTCTGCTATTATCGAGAGCCAAAAGCACTAACCAAGAGATTTCACAGCGCATCAGTCAGAGCTAGGCTAATGAATATAAGTTACCTTAGCTGGTTTTAGCTGACTTTGAAATTAAAGTTCCAAACCCTTGCATGCAGGGAGAGCTGGATTTGAGCAAAATGGACTTAATAAACTCCATTGTGCGGTTAGATCCCTAGTGAGATTTCCTGCCCATCCATGACCAATCGGTATTATTTTTCAGTGACTGGTACTTTTGTGAGCACGATTGGGGTTTCTGGGAGTGATTAGCACTTTTCACCATTGATTGACAGGTTCAAACAGAAATGAGACAATAGGAGGAGTCATTAGGAATTCAAATGTAAGGTTAGTGTTTGCAGGCTTTGCGATTGATTTTAATAGAAAAAAAACCTGTATGTAAGGAAAGGAATTAATGTTTAAAAGGTTAACTTAGGAAGTACAAATCAATCTGTTCAATTTCAAAAAGAAATCTCAGAATTGAAATTAATCAAAAGTAATAAGAAGACGAGATAGCAATAGTTTAGGCATTCTTTCTAGAAATTTCTAATGTCGGCCACGGATACATTTAGTTCTTTGCTTTGGATATTTAAGACCCAAAGCTCTAAAATCTTAGAGACATCTCAGTAGCAAAGGTTTAGATTTGTTTTTTTCATAAATGAAAAATCTTGCAGAAAAAAAATAAAAATTGTTTTGCTAAGAAAAGAAATATGATGAAGCTCTCCATTATATCCAGGGAAGATTCCTTAGGGAAATAATTATGGTGAATGATTCTAGCATTGACCAGTAATTGATAATTGGCCACAAATAATTAGAGTAGAATGTCTTTACTGGTGTAAATTATGCTAATAGCTCAGCCTTGTCCCTAGGTGCTGATGTTGGTTTCTTATAAGTAATTTTGTTTTAAATTCACATTATAAATTTAGCATACTATACTTGAAAATTTAATCTTGTTTGGCATCAAAGCAAAGGCAGATAATACAGAATTAAGCAAGCCTAATCAAAGAAGAAAAATAAGATGCACACCCTCATTTTTCAGGATGTTTTGCTAAGGGTTGACTTCTCGTGGGAAAAGAAGTTTTCCGTGACAAAAATGCACACAAACTGTTTTTTACAAAGCAAAACCAAATCAGAGCAAACTGTGTGACTTGAGTCACCTCACAAATTTGGGTAGAAGCATTTCCAATACCTCATAAGTTGTTAATATTTAAAGGACGACAGCATAAATCCAATACCCGGTGCACGAAATAATCACGGCATCAGATTTTTATGCATATCCTGTGTGCAGCTCAGCATTCAAGCTGCATTTTTTGAATATGTTGTGACTAATATATGCCAAGTTTTCATCAACCTAGCATTTTTCATTTTTCAATTGACATACAAAGTTCTGTAATTTGTGTGCTCAGTATGTTAATATACTGAGATAGAAAGAGAAAATCCAATGCATCACGGTAACAGAGATAAACTGTCAGGGAACCTCGGTAGAAGTGAAAGGTCAAGAAAACAAGCACAATCCAGTGAGTGGCTAGTGTAAGGGTTTGTGTGGGTCATTAATAAGGCACACTTCCATATCACGAGATGATTTTGGTCATTCTTTTTTAACCAATCCACTCACCATCTGCTCTTCACTTTGCCTCCAAAAGTTCAAGGCATGCTCTATGAATAAGTGGTTTTCACCCTTTGCTGCAAATTGGAATCACCTGCCGATCTTTAAAAACTGCAGAGGTGTGGCTCCCACCGCGCCCACTCTGATCCCTTGGTGTGGGGCGCAAGGTAAGCACCAGGGGATTTCTCTGAGCTCTCTAGGAGAGGCTACCGTGCAGCCAAATTTGGGAAACACAGCTGTCAAGGCTTTGTGCCTTAGTTTTCTCTAATTCGGTCTGAAAAGACACCGATGTCCTTTCTTAGACATAGTTTAAAAAAATGCTTCTCCATCTTGCCATTGATTTTGGGCACACAGCTTCTTGATCTGCTGTCTTCTAAGAAGGATCACATCACAGTGCTCCGTGCTTCTGGCAAACTCGCGTCCAGCCTCTCATCTGCTCTCAACTTCTTTATACTCTTTCATCCCTCAAACTACTACAGATCAACTGTTATTCCTCCGAGTTTTCAGTTCTTATCCAATTTCCTATCGTTAGCTATCTTTGGTATCTTATTGCCAGTTTAAGCATGAAAACCTTTCCTTTTCTTGTTATCCGAAAACCCACAGGTAGGCTCTACTCCTTTCTTCAATCTTCACCCAAGAACTAAGTTAAGACTCTTAGTGATTTTTTATCTCATTAGAGTGGACTTCTCTGTTTCAGACTGTAGTTTTCTATCTGTCTCGTTCCAAAATGCTCATTGTTTCCTGTACAAAATGCTGCTGTCAGACTTCTTGTCATTTCCCTTGCTCATTATGGTCACCTCGCCAGTGTGTTTCTTAAACACATCCTATCCAATTTGTCTCCCTATTCTCTTTCCCAGAGCCTCCTTCGGTTCCAAGCTAACCTCAGAATTATATCTGGAGGAGCGTCTGCCTTGGGAATTGATAGCAATACTTCCTAAATGCATATATACCAAATAGATGCGTGCAGAGGACTGTTCCACGATGGAAATGAACAAGAGCCTCTCTAGATTTCCTAGAATTACTGTAAACCTTAGAAACACAATTGTTCCTCACCCCTCTTCTCTTTCCTCAACTCATTTCTTCCAGACTCACGCAGGTGACACTGAGCCAGGATCATCCAAAGGGCCAGGAAGGAATACATCGAACTGAGGGTTATATGCATCTATGTCTGGGCGAGGGGACGTGGCACCAAGTTGTGGCAAACCAGCAGCTGTAGCCACACTGTTCTGTCTTCAGCTTCAGGATGTTTCCCATGGTCAAAAGGGCCCTAAGTTGTCTCTGACTTCAAAGCATTCAGCAAACAATAGCAAAGCAGAGCCACTAGAAAGGGACACCCGATTTCCATGACAAATATGGTAATGCGGTATTCGCTAGTGGAGCCCCTTCCTGTGTGGCTGTATGGGCATATACAGCAACACAAACTGGAATAGCATGGAACCTGTCCCCTGTTGGCAGAGGCAGCCCAAAGGAATGGAGAGACCAGTAACCAGCCCAGCTGGTGTAATACTGACTTGTTTCAAAACCAACTTGTAATTGATGCCAAGTAAAAGCACTGTGCACCCATCAAAATATGGCATGGTTGAAGAAATAAAGTACATTCGGAACCTTAAAAAATATATATATGTACATCTATGTGTTCTATTCTTTGTCAGATTATGCAAATTATACACTTATTTGAAAAACTGTAGAAGGAAGGGATGCCCTCTTGCCTTCCACCAAGAGCCTGTTTACCACATGGACTGAGCTTTGTAAAATCCATCATTACCCCTGTTTCTGTCCCCCCACTGCTGCCGCCCACCATTTCCTTCTCATCAGAATCTACACTCAGCTTCTTCCTGGCCTCCGTCTTCCATTTTTGTCTCCATTACCCTCTTTCAAGTTCTACATTCTCATTTAACAGGTCACCACCACCTCGTATTTCTCAACTCCCTCCTGTAAATTTAGTTCTTGCCGTGACACTTTTCTATGATAGCTTTTCAAAGAGTCTTCTTTCAGAGGAAAAGAAACAACTCTTCTGTTACTGTTAAGTCAGAGAACCCATCCCAGTGAGGAGAACCCTATCTTCCTTCTGGATGCACCGCGTTTCGGAGTTACTCAATGCACACATGTCACGTGATTATGAACGTCAACCCCAGATGTAGAAACAAGCTCAAAGTAACACACAAGAATCATAATGGCTCACGAATCAATAAGCAAGATTCAGTTGTCACAAAATCACAGAATGGGTTTTTTAAAAAGGGAGTTAAAACGATTAATATGATTATTTTTAGCTTGTTAATTTTAAAGGAAGTCGAGATGTAGGGTTGGGTATTAATAGAAGCGTGGTTTCTCTGAGTTTGGACTTGGGAAGGGGATAGATTTGTTTCAAATCCTGACTGCACTTGTGCCTTCAGCAAGCCATTGAACCTCTCAGGGTGTGTTTCCTCATTGGTGACACGGAGGGGTAAATTGCATCTCATTTGGAGGATATTTCCGAGGTCTAAGTGAGAGAAGATCTGTTAAACACATTGCGGGGCTGGGGCATGGGAGGAGCTCTGTAATGGTTGTTGACCCTGTTATTGTTGATGTCTCAGTACGCTTACTACCAGATATCTAGGGGTTTTTCCTATATTTCTTGAGCAGCTGTGATATGATTCTTTTTCAGACCATCCCAGATCCATCCCTGACTTTTAACATATCAACACAAAGAAATTTTATACTTTCTTAACAATACCTTAGCCTTATTCAGTATTAGGTATACTTTGCCCATTTTTCATTTACGAAAATTTTAAATGGAAAACATTAATACTCCATGTGCTTTCATTATAGTATATCTGTTATCAGCCTCTATAGCCACTAGATGTCAATACAATGTTTATCTGGGAAATTTAATAAAGACTCATTAGTATCCGACTTAATGATTAAGTAATGTATTTCTTTTGCAAGATATGTTAATTTGAAGGATTTCAGAACATTTCACTGTCATATTTATGGAAATCACTCCACCAACAAATGAAATGCTTCGCCTCATCCAGTTGTACATAGTTGCTGAGTAGAAAGAGTTTTAAGCCTGGATCAAATTAAAATTGCTAAGAAAAATGTATATAGGCAGAATATAATTGCCCTAATTGGATTTTCTCCAGGTACCTTACTTGCAGAAACAATGAGATCTTTATTATTCATAACTGGATAAGACCTATATTTCTTATTTCATTTTAAAGGTAGCATCTTAACTTTTCATAGTTACAATAGTAATTCTGAGAGAAGAAATAATCTAAGGTATTTCTATAATCATTTATTTCAGGGTATTGGCTATTTTACTATTTGGCTAAAGATCATTTAAATTCCTGTCAAAACTCAGCTTTGGACGTCTTGAGTATTTACTCTTCAGTCTTTAACCCTCAAATTATAGTTGATAACTTTTTCCTGAACATACTAAACAACTATTATTTTTTGAAGCCTCTTACTGGTGTAGAGAAAAGTAATTCAAATCTCCTTCCCTTTGACATTAGAGTGTCATGACTTAGATGTAAATTAGAAAAAGATCTCAAAACAAGCAAAAAATAAAAATCAGGTAAACAAAGAAGAAAAGAAACCATACTATCTTTATCTGGGAAAATTATTAGATGTATTTTTCCCCAAGTCCCAACTTTCCATTTTTTTTCTCTCAATGCAGCATATAACTTATCTGTTCATTTTAGGAAAAAAAAAAAATCTAACAAAAAACTTGGAAAAGCTACTAACCTAAGATAAATTTTTCATCTAATCTTTAGTCTCAATATTTCTTGTTATGTGTCCTGGTAGTATCCTACATTACTAACCCTCAACCCTAAACAAAATTGTACTGTAATAACATTTTAGGACAGGAAATGAAATTTTAAGACAATATTAAGAAGTTTCTATTTTTCTTTGCCTGTCTTTCCCCATCCACACTGCAAGCTGGCAATATTTTACATAAGATTATAATTTAATATATTAAATACTTTAGGAAGAAAAAGAGAGTAAAAACAGTAGGGAGGGAGGAAGGAAAGAAACTGAGGTCCACCTGAGACCACTCATTAATTTCCTAACCATTTTATGAAAATTCTCTTTACAGTTAGGAGCCCAGTGCCTGTTATGTAATGGATCGCTGTAAGCAGAGCAGACTCAGGCGAGTGGAGGAGGAGGAAAGGTTGATGTGTAATGTGCAGGGAGAGACAGAGGGAATGGCGTGGTTGGCAAGAAAGATTTGTGTAGGTTCAGTATGTTCAACTGACCTATCTAACTGCCTGGGAGTTTTGACTGAGGTCCAAAAGGCGAGAATAAAAAGTGGTACCCACCTTCCAGGGAAGGACTAGCCCCTTGTTGTCCACCATGGTAGGTACCAGGTACATGAGCCTACGGAGCACTTGGAATGTGGTTAGTTGAACTGAGAATTGCTGTGAGTATAAAACACACACCAGTGTTCAAAGAGGTGGAATGCAAAAAAGAATAGGAACGATCTCATTAATATTTTTGTGTTAATTATGCATTGAAACACAATTTTAGATTTATGTGGATGAATAAAATGTACTAGTAAAATTCATTTCATTTCTTTCTTTTGACTCTTTTGTGACTACCAGAAGATTTAAAATTATGTAAGTGGCTTGCATTGTAATTCCACTGGACGGCACCTCAGTACACCATCCAGGAAGGCCTTGCTAACAGACCTTCACACCATCACCCGCCTCCACCTTAACACTGTAAGACTAATTAGAAAGTGAAAAAGGCTATTTAAAGGAAAAATTGAGGCCTGTCAGGAGAAGCACTGTGGCATCTTCCTTCCACTGAGCAAGGGCTGTGCTTTCTCCCCGCTTCAAGTCAAGCAAAGAACTTCAAAAAAGAACCATCTGTTCCAATCAAGTTGTGGATCTGAGGAGGAGCCCGACACCTCACTCCAGGGTTGCTGAAACGCTCAGGCGGCTCTCTCCCCTGGTACACGGGGCTGGAGGTGGTAAGAGGGCTCTTAGAAAAACCACCTGGTCTTCTTACAGTTGGAGGAAGTCAGAAGCAGACTTAGTGATGGAAAGCAAGGAGGTAGAAGGAAGAGGCTTGGTCTCCTGTCCCTACTGGATGTCCTAGCGTGGGCAGGCTTCAGTTGGGAAAGAGAAAGGAGTTTTGAATTGGATGCGAAAGAAACATTTTGGCTTGCACAGAACTGTACTTTTTAATAGCTGAAAGTGACATGTCCAATACATGTAAAAAGACAAAAAAACCTATGGAATATGTCTGAGTTCAGAAGCAGGAAAAGATCTATTACGTTTCTTGTCTGTCTGCTCCATTAGAATTTAAGCTCCCAGAAGGCAGGGGTACTGTGTCTGTTTTGTTTTATTTTCACTTGCATAATCTAAGGGGCCTAAACTAGTATTTGATCACATGGTAGATATGCAATAAATATTGGTCGAATGGATGAATAAACAAATCTGACATAATATGATTAAAGGCAGTAATTGGAGAGAAAATACGTCCTTTTGTAACTTAGAATCTGGCACATTCAATAAACTCGACACTTGTGTTAAGAAAAGCAATGCCTATGCCATTGAATGACCATGAAGTGGCTGGTGGACAAGGGGAGGGATTGCTGGTCAGTTCAGCAAATGCAGTCCATTTTAGAAATTACAGAGTGTAGTCAAATCACGGCATGTTGCTCTACTATCCAGAACTCTTTTAAGTTTTCCTTACCAACAGTCTCACATTAAGGCTTGTGGTGCTTCAAATATGTCCGGTGTTCTAGAGTTATTGAACTTCTTTCAGTCAGTGAGGTCCTTAGTGAAATTTCTTCCATCATTCATGGTCAATTACCTTTGTTTTTTCAATTACTGGTCATTTTGTTTGAGATTGAGTTTTGAGTCTGATGAACACTTTTCCTCATTATTTTATGTAGATTCAAGTAACAGTGAGAAGGACTGTAACTCTGACAAAGCTAGCTAGCTGCTACCTGCACAGTTCCTAACCTTCTCTAACAAAGCCCCTGTTAGGTGGCAAGTGATTGCTGCACTGAGGACCCAGGCCTAAAAGCAATCAGGGTCAGCGTGCGGGGTTCTTAGGTCTCTAAGACTTTAGTGCTCTATTTCTTTAGTTTTCTAGAACTCACTGACATCAGTTTTGGTACTTCAAAGTCAATAAGGGTATGATAAAATGTTAAACTTCTAGTTGAAAAAAGTTTGTGCCTGAACAGTTTTGAAACATATACTTAGGAGCATACAAATATACTCATGTCATATTCATGGCTATTATATTTCAAAGTGTGTCTAAGATAGTGACGATTATTTTACCTGGCTATGGGAACTTAGCTAAAAATATGTGTGCATAATCAGCTCCTCCCCCAAGCACAGGTTGACCATCAATCCCAGTTTCCGTGACGTTGGTCCACGTCCTGACATCTCTCTCTTTTTTCATTGCCTGACACCTTTGTTCAAAGGTAACAACTAGCCTTTAAGCTAGATAGATGAGAGCTTTCTCCAAACATTTTTAAAGCATTTATGCATATTTTAGACTATTTTATAAAAAGGGAATTAGGACTCTCTATTTTTCTATTTCTTGAAATAAAAATTTGGCCAATTTTAGTCTAATTGCCATCATTTCATGGACAGTGGGAAAAGAGTGTTGCAATCTTTAATAATTTTGGAAATGATTTCATCTTTCTTAAGGAGAAAAACCACAGGGAGCTGTCACACTAGAAAGGATAATCTATGAGAGGAGATGGGCAGAGCAGTACAAAAGACAAGGACAGCAGTAAGGGATAAAGATTGGGACAAGTGTATCAAATGGGTAGAAAAGGAGCCAAGTGTAGGGATATCAAATTGCTGTCAACTCAAGCATCAACTTGGATTAAGAATGGCTTTCCTGGAGCAGGTTGTTTTGAAAATTTTTAAGACTATTATAAGCTGTGTAGAGAAGAGAGTCTTGATCACAGTGCAGGAAGGGAGATTTGGGTCACAAAAGCCATGTACTTCCAGGCTCACCACCAATGCCAAAGAATCCTAGCTATGTCGACATTGGAGAACTAGTTCCAAATTTATTTTTTCCACTGAGAAAAGAAAACTTTTCCCACTAGGCATTTAAATTTAAAACAAATCTATGGTTTGGAAAGAACATAAAGCAAAAAAATGAAGGAGGAGGAGGGGAAGGGGGGAAGGAGAAGAAGGAGGAGAAGGGGAAGAAGAGGAAGAAAAAAGGAGGAGAATAAGATCATTTGACTATTTTAGAGTAGTTCACATCTTTGAGGTTTCCATTATTATACTTAAAACTACTGAGAGAGCTTGAATAGATGATTGGTGGGCCACTCCAAGAAGAAAGGAAAGAGAAAGAAAGAAAGAAAGAAAGAAAGAAAGAAAGAAAGAAAGAAAGAAAGAAAGGAAGGAAGGAAGGAAGGAAGGAAGGAAGGAAGGAAGGAAGGAAGAAAGAAAGAAAGAAAGAAAGAAAGAAAGAAAGAAAGAAAGAAAGAAAGAAAGAAAGAAGAGGAAGGAAGGAAGGAAGGAAGGAAGGAAGGAAGGGAAAGAAAGAAAGAAAGAATTATGGAGAGTACAAAAAGTGCTACAAATCTAGGTATGAGGCAAATATTCTTCCAGTGCTCAAAAAGAGGAGAAAGAGATGAATTATATTCACCACGGAAAGCAATGGCTTCCTCCTCTCCAAAGTGAAAACCTCCACCTGTGCTCCCTCTTGTCATGCCAAGATCCTTCCTTCTTTTCTAAGTAGACAAATTTAGTGAAAGAACAGTGTGCCCAGTTACCTTCCCTTTTTCATCTTCTATGACCTCTTAATTCCTTACAATGGATTCCATTTCATTCCACTGGAATCTCACAAAGTTCCTACTTAAAGAATTGCTCAATGTCCAGTTTGCAGTGCATGATTAAATGTCTACCATTACACTTTCTTTCAGGTAACATCGTGTTACTGTAATGTACGAGACCATATGCTCGCCTGTAGTCACCCTCTATCTTTCTCAAGCTCCTCATCTGGCCCCTCCTGTTTGACTAAAGTACTCGCTTAGATTCTAGCCTCATTCCCAATGTTTGATCTCAGAAACTATGTTCATGACAACCATGAATTAAACTATATTTTTCTATCACCAATACTCAAGTCTCCTGCCTAGTCCACACCACCTAAATGTTGACCTTGTGTTCCAGCTGTCCACTAGAAATTTCCACGGTTGTTCTACACATACTTCAGTTCAACTTGTCCAAAATCACATATATCTTCTGTGTTCACAGACCTGCTTTTCCTTTTGTTCTCAAGATTGGTTGACCATTCCTGGCGACCTACTCCTGAACCGATACTCTGTACCCACCACGCATTTTGCTAAGATTTACTTGTGACATTATCATAGAATAGGCACAACAGCCCTGTGAGATGGGTTATGATAACCATGTTACAGACGAGGAAATGGAGGCAATAACTGGGTAAGGAACTTGCCCAAGAAGACACTAGGCTATTAGGTCATATTGTCAGAATTCCTACTGACAATTACTATCTTGAGGGACAATAACATTGTTGTGTGACCCCGAAGGAAACGTGTATGAGGAGAGGTGGGTTTACTCTGTTTCTACAAAGGGCAGAACTGGAACAATGAACAGAAATCATGTGAATACGGACTGCAACCAATTTATCAAAGAACTTCTTTAAAAGTGGCATTATAACACAAAGAAGAAAGTTTCTAGGCAAAGTAATGGCTCCAGGCTTAGGACTTTCGGAACAACGACAAAAAAGTCTTTGGAGAGAAAAGACATTTAGATCACACAAACTCCTAAAGGTCACAATAATGTTCCCTGCCTCATTTGGATAATAGATTGCGTAGTCTGCTTACTAGTCCCATGAAAAACTAAACAGATGCATGTGAACATTTAATAAATACAGTGCATATTGGATCATCAATGTACTGTGTACTCAACAATCTTAATAATTTTAAATAGAAAAAAGTGGGTGTTTTTTTCCCCTTCTTTCAGTGGTTTAGCTACTTTAGGTCCTGTCATGCTCTCTGTTTCTGAAAAGCAGCTATTACAGCAGCTGCAAATATTTCTAAACGCTCCATCCCTATAACGTAGTTCCGGCCGCAGCATCGCGCGGTGTGGTTTCAGCAGGAAGAGGGGTGAACAGGGTGAGGGGAACAACTCTGAAACCGTGTTGGGAAATTGAAGAGAACATTCCTTGTGTGTTTGGGTATGATTCCCCCCCCCCAAAGGTGCAGTACGTCTGCATTTTATGTAGTTTGGGTTTTCATTTGTTTTTGTTTAAGACTTTAATCTAGTTTGGATTGTTTTCATCTCTGCTTTCAGCAAGGGTCTATGCTTAATACTTGGCATCATGAGATCATTATCACTCAGGAGAACCGGTAAACAGGGGCGAGGGGCGAGAGGCAAGAGGAGTCCTGGCCTCCCACTGACACCGTAGCGGGGAAAATATGGAAGGTGAGGTACCGGAGGAGAAATGCCGGAATTCACGCGTGGTTGCCGCGGCCCGGCAGCCCCGGCAGGCGGGGCGAGATGGGCTCTCGCTGCTTCCGCGGAGGCCACTGGCAGGTGCCTCCAATAAGACTGTTCATCCCCTTTAATTAGCACCTCATCACTTTCAGCTTGGTGTCACCCAGCTGGCTAGAGCACGACGACACCTCCAGCTTGAACTGGGCTCCATTCCATTTTCTTGGGGCTTATGGAGACATGTGGTGCTTTCTTCAAGTGCAGCTGGTGCTGGCACTTTCATTGTAAATTTAAATCTCTGTTTGGAAAAAGGTGATAAGAACAGTTTGTTTCAAGTCCCTGGTGTTTAAGCCTTAAGCAATTCCCAGCAAATACATTCAAGGCTCTTTCTGGTTTGATCGGCTACAATTTGTAGTCTTATTAATAGTAGCAGTGTTCAGATCCTCCTTAATGATATGCACCCCAAAGGAAGTCTCTACACAGCCATCACTGTGTCTCTGTGGTTCAAAGTTTGTGCTGATTGCTTTTAGCATTTTCGGTGGTGCTTGTTGATCAGTGCAAGTTATGAGAAAAATGCTGGCACCTGCGTGTATTTATTGGAGATTTTTTTTTTTGCTTGTTTCAATGGGACAAAAATGGGAGGCTTGCTAGATACACTCCGTTTTACTGCGGTTCTTCCTCAATAACACAGGGGCTAATATCTAAGACTGCGCAATGAGCATGTAAGAACTCCAGGTCTTCTATTTTTCTAAACAGTATTGCGCCATCTGTCTTTAACTCATTTCTTATAAATTATCTTGATGTGTATTGTGCTTGAAAGTTATTACATAAATAGCATTTTTATCTATTTTATTATCGACTTGTGTATCTCTTGGCTTTGGCCCCCAAGATTGGAGTTGTTGATTAAAATATTTGTCTTTTCTTTGATTTCTTCGTAAACCTCTTTATACTCTTTAGACATCAAGTAACAGAACTTTGGAGATAAGGAATGAAACAGCCAAAATAAAATTACTTCATTTTTTATATAATATTCTAAGCCCCCTACCAGATGTCTTTATTTATTCTCTCAACTTCATGGTCAACCTTTAAAAATTATCATTACATGTCATAATGATACCTTAAATTGTATGCATAATGTTTTCTGCACACTATTTAATCTGGTTCTCATGACAATTCTGAATGTTATGGGTAAGGCAACGGAAATTCCAACAAGCTAAGTTGTGGGCTGGGGTCACCCAGCTGATGACAGAGTTGACAGATCCCAAGCCCAGTGTCTATTTCTATAACACGAGGCTGAAACTGCTAAACAGCTCTAAACTGACCTACTTACCTTCAGCCAGATTCTCTTGCCTAGTAAACCACCAACAAGGGCAACTAACTAGAAGCCCTTACACATTAGGAAGGGCCTCAGACATTATCAACCATGTTACTTTGGCCTAGTAATTGAACTTCTCAGACTCTTGTTTAATATTTGTAAAGTAGAGAAATGCCACACTCGCGTGGCTGTTATAAAGGCTAACTAAGGTAAAAGGGCAAATATTTAGCTTGGTAACTGTTAGTTTACTTCATTCTCTTTTATACCAAAAACCTAGATGCCCAACCTAATATTACTAGGTGAAGCTGAAATTGTCTCCGTTGTTCAGCTAAGAACTGTATGATGTTGAACTTGACAATTCGTGCTGACGCAGCCTGAAATGTAGGTTTTATTTCAAATAGAAGTTTTATTTCAGAAAAACATATAGTGTGAGACTACCCTGCCTCTGTTTAAACAGGTGAGAAATATTTTTCTAAAGAGCAGAAGGTATAGATAAACATATTGGGGAAGGGAAGTACATGGTTTTTAAAACTTTACATAATTAATAATAATAATGATAGACTATTAGCAATAGCCAACATTTATTATGCAATCACTAAGTGTTTTTTATAAACTTATTTTATCCTCGCAACAAAATTATCTGATTTATAGTTTTTATTAAACCCATTTTGCAGATAAGGAAACTGAGGCACAGAGGCAAAGCCATCCAGTGCGGGAATTTACACCAGTCTGATGATACAGCCCACATCCAACCATTGCGATATATTGCCTTAAAATAAATTAACTGACTTTTTAAGAGTAATAACTCTTTGTCAACATGTAGATTACAGTAATGAAGAGATGCTCTGAACTCTTGTATTCCCAGATTAGAACTTCTGTGTATTTCAGCATTTATGTCATTTCTTTACTTGTTAAAATCGGTCATTGTCAATAGAACTACTCATTAAAGTTGAAAATGGATACAAATTGAAGACATTTACTTTGAGCGTTAGATAACACTAAAAATATTTTGCTCATTAAGTATTTCCAGTTATTTCTATCAGTATCTGGTGACAATTATTTTAAACATATTGAAAATAACCACAGATATTGGAAAATAATTTGTGAAAATAATAAAGGAGCTAATTGAGATTTCTAAATTGAGAAACCCAATAAACTTTCAATAGGGAAATAATTTCACAAAATTCAAGCTTTCCTATTTCCTAAAACACAACTTTCCTATTCAGATTCTCTGAGATGTAAAATCCCATGAGACATATTGTCCCCATGGAGGTTATGCATTAATTCCATAGAGAGAAAGAGATTGGAGGAATGCAATATTCAACATCACTTTCAATGCTTTAGTCATCCTTTGAGGTCGTTTCCACTGTCATTGGTGAGGTTGCAGGGAGCGCTGTGGTCCTTAGCTCAGAAGCCCCTGGGCAAATGGGCAATTGCCCAGGGCTGAACCAGCTCGGTCAGCCAGGAGCCTTCCTCCCCCTGATTTGGAGGAGAACCAAGAGTTGTGTTTTGTTAATCTGGGTAACCTCATTTTCTTCTCATTTAACTAGTGGGAGTTAATTGAACTACCTGCTGAGATCTCTGGCACATAGCTAAATAAGGTGAAATGAGGTTACAATGTTCCCTAACCCACTTTTGGCCCCATTTACAGTATGGACTGGTTTTCAAAGAGGGTCAGAAAGCACTTGGAAAAAGGCAGATCACATCCAAGTACTTCATAGCTACGCCTACGTAGATTCCTTGTCTTCTTCCTCCTTAACCCCACCCTCCACCCTAAATATTTAGTCCTTCCCCGTTTCTTCCCTCCCTCTCACCCATATCCACTTCCCATCTTTCCAAGCCAATTATCGTCAAATCCTTAGGACCTTCCCACATCTTTGTGTCCCACTGATGTTTCCAGACACACTGGGTCCACGACTTCTGTTTTTTGCAGCTCTCTGTCTCCTAACAGTCCTGACTAATCCTTCTTTCAGCCTGTAAAGACTGTATCTTTACAAGGTTGAATGTTGCCTTGGAGGGAAAAAATCCAACCCACCTACTGCTTATATTATTTTAAAATATTAAACTGTTTGATATTTTAGCAGTGTTATGAGTGCATTAATCAATTATTTGGGGTTCAATAGAAACAGATACTGGTTATTTCTGACCAAAAGAGCAGAATATAGTTTGTGCCAAAAAAAAAAAAAAGTTTGAATAAAGCATTGCATGTTTCGGCCTTATTTTCCCTTGGGAAAGTGCTAATGGGGGATTCATTTCAGTATCTCCTTAAAAATGTATATTCTTCTTTTACTACCCAAGTAGTGCATGTTTATCAGAAAAATTTTTTAATTAAAAAATACATAATCACTATTTTTTCTTGTCTTGAACTTGCACATATAAATTATTATAAAGAAGTGAGACAAATAGCCATTTATACCTTATTTGATCTGTGTGATTCTGAAGATGAAACCAAAATGCCTGAAATTTCCAGAAATTTCCACTTCATACTGTAAAAATTCAGAGTATTCTTTCTTTACTCTAAAAAAAAAACTGTTATTGAAGTATAGTTGACATATAATGTAATATTTGTTTCAGTTCCTTTACTTTTAACTTGTGTTTCCGTCACTATCAGTGCTTTTTGCTACTAGAATAATAGCAATTATAAAACTCTTGAAATATATCACAGCATGAATATATCTTTACTATATATTTATGAACCAGCAGATATTAGCTAGTGTTCCTTTTCTAGATGTGACATAAATAATTCCTTTTTATGAATGATCATTTTAAGCCTTACACCTACATTATACACATCCTTACCTTTCTTATTATTAAGCCCATAGAGACTTATTATATAATACTCTATTTTTATTTCAATTGGTCACCATCTCCTCCTTGACTTCTCCTGCTCCCTCCAAAATGTATATATATGTTTGAATTTACCCGAATCTGTGGGTTTATGTTTCTTATTTGGCTTGTCTCCAAACTTACGGTAGAACGTTGACTGCCACGTGACACCACAAAGGGAAAAACTGTCATCCTCAGGATGGGGACTCTCCATCAGGTGTTTTATGAAACCTGAACCCAAACTAACGGGAATGTCATAGAATTGTTCCTAAAACTACATCTGTTTTATGCAGCCTCCCATGGAACATTCTTTAGACCTTAAAGTTCAAATTAGGAGTGATCGGTGTCTTGCATACCGTATGTTATTTAACCCATTCAAAGAAGGTTCATGGTTGTTACATCCTAACAAGATAGGACAGAGAAATCAGTCAGGAAGAGTGCAGAGCAGCCAAGATGAGTGCTCAAGCACCTTTGTGCATGTAGAAGCATAGAGGAATATTGACAAATAACAGAATATTCCTGGGGTAAATTTAAAAATCGAGGGGTAGATGGAGGGAGCCAAAGAGGGAGCAGAGTAGTATATATAGAGCCAATCATTATCTGATAAACAGCTATTTCTATTTCAGGGTAATGCATTCTTTCACGGATAACCCTAAGTAAAATCCAAACAAGCACTGGAATATATATTCTTTGCAGGAGGAAAAAAATAAGTTTTAGCAATGTGTACACAGAATCAAGAAGCCAGGCATAGTGGTCTTACCCACATTTCCACACATGCTGTCAGGCACAGAATGATTAGAGTATAAAAATAAGAGAGATGTTGACCAGGTTATTTTTTACATTGGATGTGACTTGAAGTTTGAGTTTAAACAAGGTATTTTCAAGCATATTTCCTTTCATAAAATTTTTTAAAGACATATGGAAAGACACATGTTTACGAATTATGAGATAAGTTCACTTGAAACTCTTTAGAATGAGACTGAAGTTCTCTAAATCATGGTGTCTCTGATTTTCAAAAGACTAAATCAAATCCCTAAAAGAAAGCAATCGTGATGGAGTTAATTAAGACAACTTTGTGGCTATATTTGATCATTTTTAAAGAGTATAAGTTTCTAAAGGGTATAGGTTTTCATGTTTTAAATTGTGTGGGTCTTCCGTATGAAAGGACCAGTTCCCCTCACCAGATGTTTGCGTATACCTGCGGGGGCTACTTATACACGCATAATGTGGGGGACTAAATCCCCTGATGATCTGGCTTTTATACATTCACATTTAAAAATAAATTTAAAGATTAATTGATCAAAATCACACAACGAAATAAAAAAATGCATCTACATTTCCTTGTTAAATCTGATTCTTTAAAGAGCATTTTTTTTTTTTTTAAAGAACACGTTCTTAAATCTTAATCTCTTTTCTAGTTCAAAAGACTGATTGGACTATAGAGGAACGAAACAGCGTGCCCATGTCAACAGATCAGTTTATTTGGGCTCCAGGTTTCTGAATGAACTTCCACACATGCCCTTGTAGACATCTGAACTTCATAAATCCACAGGTGTTTAAGGAGCCCTAAAGCCTGGGTCAGATAGCAGACATGTTCCCCTATGACTCTGTAAGGATTTAGTATGGTGTAAACAACTCTTGCAAGGATTTCTCTTTACTGCTGGATAAAATCAGTAGCAGGAAGAGCCACGTTTAGTTTTCTTCCTTAACTATGATGTGGTTTGGTTCTATTTCCGTTATGAACTCAGTAGAGTAGGTTATCTTGTCCAAAGTGCAGGCAGCATTTTTGTTCTTTACTTCACAAACAGGACAGCTTGGCACAAAGCCTCTCAAAAGGAAAAAAAAATAGCCATCTTAGAAGAGAAAATGTATTCTGTTTCCATGATTTTCCATCTTTCCACGTACTATACTAAGAAAACAGTTTTCAAATGCCCGAATAGCATTTATTTGCTCTTCTTTAAAACTGAAAGTTTGCATATCTCAGATACCCTTTCCCTAACAAAAATTGGAGTAAAGTTAGCATAAGCAAATGACAGATTATACCCATAAAATGTCTGAAAAATCTAGTTTTGTTTTGTTTTAGTAATTATGCCTGAAACCAGATTTAGAGGACAAATTCAGAAGAAAAACAGAAAGCTTCATAGAATAATAAATATACAATATGCCCTGAATGATATGACAAACTATAATATCCAATGTTCCTCAATAGAACAATATTAGTTCAGCTTAGACTGAGAAATTGGGTCTAAAGAAGAAAAGCAAGGAATTGAAATGGGGGGAAATACGCTTGAAGAATGAAAATAAGTTTACCTACCTCAGTGCTGTATGTAATTAGAAACTAGGGAAAAAATCAAAATCATTAGGGGGTTTTCAAGATCGGAAGAATTTAGAGGGGAAAACATTAAGGTCTATAAGAGGAGGTTACTTGAAAGGCATAATTACCTCAAATAAAAAGGCTGGAGTGTCCATGTTGCTCCTGTTTTAAAATTTCAAGTAATTTCAGAAATCTGTTTACGATAAAATTTTTCTGTCACATATGAAAATGGTATACTTTGAAGTATATTTGAAATTGAAGCAGAATTAAAACACGAACATCGAAATGTTCCTTTGTATGCTCTAAATGGTATTTCCATGCCTTGCTTTACATGCAATATTTTGTTTTTAAAAAGATGTTTCTAGGATGCCTCAAGAGCAATGAAGGCAAGTCTCCAGGGAAATGATACTTTCTTAGGCACCATTGCTATAGAGTCCCGCAGGTATCAACAGGGACCAAAGCATCTTGTGACCTTTCTGCGTGAGAAGGTTAGCGAGGACCACTGCCCTTGCCTCCATGATGAATACACAAACATTTGGGAAAGAGAGACTCCGAGCCACTCAAGCAAACATTGATTAGCAGTCCAGCCTGATTCACCTATCAATGAGTCATGTATAAATGATGAAATCAAGTGAACGACTGAAGATCAAAGACCATCAGCCTGTAAAAGGAAAGACTCAGAGTTAACCTCCACGTGGGATTAGACGTCTACTGAGCCAGAACCTCTGACCTCCCTACACCACCTTCCTCATGCTTCGTGCGCATGTGCGGCCTCGGTATTTTCGAACTCCTCCTATGTGGAAGCCACCGTGCTCGCTTTCTTAGGAAAAACGTGCCAGAATCTTTCCTTTGAACATCTTCAACAGGAGGAGATTGTAATTTCTGAGAGGAGTTTGGTTTTGAAAACAGGCAAGAGTTACTCGTACCCTTGTTCACTGAATCAGATGAGAAAACAAACCAAACAATGACGTGTGACAAAAACCCATGTGTGCACATCTTTATCCTGGCCTTCGCTGTAGTTTATTGACATCGTCTGTTTATAATGCTGATCTTCCCTCTAGACCACAAGCTCCTCAAGGTCAGGAACCAAGCTATTGTCATCACTCTGTATCAACTCCTAGCACATTGCTCAGTAGTTGAAAAGAACTGATCTGGGGCGCCTGGGTGGCTCAGTCAGTTAAGTGTCTGTCTTCGGCTCAGGTCATGATCCTGGGGTCCCCTGATAGAACCCTGCATTGGGCTCCCTGCTTAGTGGGAGTCTGCTTCTCCCTTTGCCCCTCACCCCGCTCCTGAACTCTCGCTCTCTCTCAAATAAATAAATAAAATCTTCAAAAAAGAGAAAAGTACTGATCCTTTTGCATGGTTCATAAATTGCCTCTGAAGGCAATCCAAAAAAGAATCATAAAACACGAACATCTTTGTAGTACGTATTAACTATTTGGATGAAAAAAACTATACATGTTCTGAAATTTTAAAAGCTAAACCCAATTATTTATAGATCAATGCAGAATATCTACTACAAATTGATAAAATTTCAATAAAGTGTATAGTGCTGACGCAAATTATTTAAAATGCATATCAAGTAATATATCATTATTTCTTTTTTCTCCCCAAGTGCCATGTATAATTCCGAATTCATCTCTCACTTCCAGAGTTATAGAAATCTTCCTTAATTGCCTTTTGTTCATTTAGACAACACAGAGATGTGTTTCACATGCTTTGCATATATCAGTTAGAAAACCTACCTCACGTTTGGCAGATTTGCAAGTGATAAATTTCTAATTTCATTTCTAATTCTCATTTAATTTTTAGTTCTAGTTTGTGATTATTGACTCAACAGGGGAAAAGTAACTTCATCAAAATGTACACCTGTTTGAAAGTATCTTAAGACTTCTGGGGTGCCCGGGTGGCTCAGTCGGTTAAGCATCCAACTCTTGATTTCAGCTGAGGTCAAGATCTCAGGGTCGTGAGATGGAGCCCCCCATGGGGCTCTGTGCTCAGCCTAGAGTCAGCTTGGGTCTTTCTCCCTCCCCCTCTCCCTTTACCCCTTTCCCCGCTCTCTCTCTCTCTCAAATAAATAAATAAATCTTAAAAAGATAATAATGTCTTAAGACTTTAGAAAGGAGGGATGACTGGGTGGCACAGTGGGTTAAGCGTCAGACTCTTGATTTTAGTTCAGGTCCTGATCTCCGAGTTATGAGATCAAGCCCCTGGAGGGGTTCCGCACTGAGCCCGAGGTCTGCTCAAGTTTCTGCCTTTCCCTCTGCCCCTTACCCCCACACGCTCACGTGCACTCTTTCTCTCTCTAAAATAAATAAAGAAATCTTAAAAAAAAAAAAGACTTTAGAAAGGAAGCAGGAAGTGATAAGGCTGCCAGATAGAAGTAATGGGCAGGGCTAATGGTTGTATCAATTTAAAGCTGAATAAATAAATGAAAATAAAAGCAGCCTAATCACATCTGAAGTTCTAGCAATATAAGTCCATTTAAAGATATATTAGAAAATGGGGAATATTGCTGAGGTACAAAGGAGCTGAAGTTGTGATTTAATAACGCTATCAACTCCTATGATCGTTCAAGGTTATACTCCAGAGTTTGAGGCAGAGTTTATCTGAATAAACATTTACTTGAAAAATGGGCAGGCTGTAGAAGATACAGAAAAATGTGCACAAATGTCAGCCTAAAGTATATTTCCCTCACAAATACTTAGAAATTGCTGGTTTTTTAAGCTACACATGGTAATATCTTTATTCAGTGCAGTGAAATAGTTTGGTAAAGAGTACATGTGTTTTGTTTGTTTCCAGCAGGGTATAAAAGGCTGATCTCCAGTGATATTCCTTCCATCTTTTCCGATAATATTTTGATTATCTTTACTTAGTAGGTTGAAAACTCTCATGATTTTGCATAGGTGGTTTGAACTAATTAAAAAAAAAGAATGGAAAAGATAAATGTGGAACATACATAAAAGGCATTTTTACATAAATGTCTTTGTAAAATGACAAAAGAAGTGAAGAACACTTTAAATTCTACTCACTTTTTCATATCAATTTCAAGTAGATTTGTGTATCTTTCATAAGTTCAAAATTCAGTTAAATGTAAAGAACTTTATTCTGATAATGACAGTCTATTGACCGAGAGCACATGGGAATGAGAAATGTAATACAACCTAGAAATACTTAGATTGTTGCTAGAGAAAAATGGGCCGTAAATGAGGGATTCTTGGGCCCAGACGTGCTATAGTATGAATGTGTTTCTAATCGTTGAAAATCATCACTGTGTGATATTCAAACTAAGAATGCTTTGTTTCTAAACTTGGAAAAACTGATTTCATGTGAATAAAATCGTCCTCAAAATTGGATATAATGTTCAATAATCTGAGCTCAGAAAGACGTTTTAAACAGCAAGGCATTTAATGTTGCCGTCCAGATCCTATTCTGACGTGCTGAGTGCAGTGAGTAGAGCGCGCTACTGGCGTAGATCCGAAATTTGCTGATGGAGGAACCGATGAATAGACTTCCTTTCTGGATTTCTTCCTCAACCAGAAACAGAACAGGAAGGTCGTTTTAGTGGGGGGCGGGGGGGAAGCAGAATAGAAGAATATGTGTGTATATAAAATGACTTATTCGGATTGTGATCTCTTCTGACATTGACTATGTAATGCATATTTTTTAATCTAGAAAGAAATATGAAATATATGTGAGTGATAAACAAAACCTGCAAAAAAGAAATAAAAATTCGTTTTAAACCATATATCTCTATATATAAGCCTAGTGCTAGTGAGAAATACCAACCTCTAAATGTTATATGCTCTAACCATTACAAGAGGCAAAGTCATTCAACCTCAAGGAGGTCCATAAACTATATTTCAGGAGTGAGCAAACAAACAAAATTCTTAAAAAGTGAGTATAATAGCTTGATAGCTAAGCAGAGGCTGTATCAGGCTGCCCAGCATATCGCAATTACAAGACGGTATATTACGGTGACCAAAGCTAAACTACTAGCGAAAGAGTATTTGCTGTCCATCGAACATAGACCGATGGTTGCAATAAACATTTCTCTCCATTTTTCACTGGCTACCTGCCTATCTTTAATTTCGGGCCTTTGAAATTTTATCTCATGAAATATTAAGATATGCTTGTGCTCTCCTATTTTTAGTCCTATTTCTCAAAAGCGTTCTATTTGTATAATACATCAAAAGAGAAGACAGTGGCTGCATGTTTCTTCCCTTTGTTGGGATGTGTGGAAGGAAGGGAGTGGAGGTTATTTTGGGCATGAGTTTGCCTCTGGTCAGCTGAAACACATCAGTGAAGTAATTGCTATTTAAGTCTTGGCTTTGTCACTCAGTTTGTAACACGCCACAACTATCCAACAGAAATCAAGACACAAATCAGTAACGGTTGCCAGAGAAAACATACAGAATCCAAAGAATTACATTTATAAGGTGGAGGGAGTGTGTTCGTTCACAGCACAAGGCACCAGGCTCATCAGAAGTGAGGGTCGGTAGATGCTATATACTTGTTCAAAAATCTCATAACTGTGTAAGAGACGGGGGCAGCTGGGTTGTTCTCCATCTCATTCTTGATGTGGAGAAAATAAGAGGAATTATTGGGTGAGAAGGACAAGATTGAGGCGCTTTCCGAAACAGTTTTACATTAATAGCTCTCTTCACTTTTAAATGAGCTGAATACCAAGAGAGTGTCAACATTCCCAAACTCACGTCTCCTTCCTGTTTTGACAATGTTCACTGACCTAATAGCATCAAGTTTTGCAAACTCTCTTGCCTAAATGGAAATTCTGCATATTAAGTTAGCTCTGTTTTGCCAGGGGGTGTCAGAATCTTGCTGATTTTCACTCACTGAAGTGTAAGACTTGCTTCTATCAATCAGCAACATCCTTAGCAATTCATCCATTCTGTGTAAACTGAAGCAAGATCTGGTGTCCCATTTTTAAAATTCCGTCCATACTCATCATTTTTAAAAGTGCAATCAGAAGGCTCAGAGCCCCTCTTCTGAAGGTGGATGATTTATTTCGGAAATGGCTTTTCCCTGGGCAAGATCAAATGCCCATGAGAAAACCAAATCCATAAAGTAACTTTCCCATCATCTGCAGTGTGTTTCACAGGAATAAATAATATAGGCACACAATTTTACTGGTGGAGGAAATCTTAAATATCACCTATGACATTCATTTCATGTCACCACAGAGGAAACAGAAACTCAGAGAAATTAAGTAACTTTCCTAAGAGAGAGTAAATCACGCTTTGGTGGAGGGTACAGGCTGGCACCCAGAAGTCTTCATTCTTAATCTGGAATTCTTGTCTGAATACCTACAAAGGTTACCCTAAAAAGTGTACACCGTGACTTCTTTCTTTTTACAAATTTGCTGTCTTCTCTCTCTCTCTCTCCAGTTCTCCAGTTTTACTTTTTCTTCACCTTGAGAAATTTAGAATCAACAATTCTTTTCCCGGAATACTTTGTTTTAATACAAAATATTAAAGTTACCTCTTTTTTTCAATGCCTGAGCTCAAGGCCATTGATAACAAAAGTGTTCAGAACTACACATTTCCGGGGCGCCTGGGTGGCACAGCGGTTAAGCGTCTGCCTTCGGCTCAGGGCGTGATCCCAGCATTGTGGGATTGAGCCCCACATCAGGCTCCTCCGCTATGAGCCTGCTTCTTCCTCTCCCACTCCCCCTGCTTGTGTTCCCTCTCTCGCTGGCTGTCTCTATCTCTGTCAAATAAACAAATAAAATCTTAAAAAAAAAAAAAAAGAACTACACGTTTCCATATAATGAAGCTGCTACTCTACGTTACCATTTTTTACTTAACAAAATTAATCTGCCCATGTAAACCCTGGGTAGGCAAGTTTGCACTCAGAACACATCAGAGAACCACATTTGTGACATAGATGACTATTAACTCCTTTTAAGCTTTCAAATGCCTAAGAATGTCGGAGCAAAGGATCTAAAAACTGCAGATCGTATTCAAATGAATCAGGATAGAGCAGATGGTTGAAGAAGGCACACAAGCAAGAAGGAAATCTCCTGTTCTCCCTTTCTGATTGCTTTGCCCACAGAGGAATAAGGATTCAAAGAAAATCAGTAATCATGGCGGATGTCATTAGCATATTCCCAATAAGGGAGCTTACATAAAAATTCCCAGAGAAAAGGAATGACTGCTTGAAGATCAATGTGCAAAGAGCACATTTCCAGCTGCCTGCCTTCTTCCAAAATGCGAGCTATTTAAGACTTTTAAAAATTAAAGTTTGTAAAAGGTATGGGCAAATACTGAAGGTTGTTTAAATTAATAATGATGATGATTATAAGCAAAATAAAGCAAGTATGTTTGCAAGTTGGTCAATGCAATGATTAGAATGCTTAGTTCCTTATCCTTCACATTTCTTGATTAAATTCCATTTGGGCTGCAGCGAAGTCCAAAGACTTATTAAAATATTGAATATCCCTTTTCTTCTCACCCCTGTGTAACGGAGGATTAAACGAGCTACAGTGAAGCACCTTCATTGCTTTATCGTGAATCCATGCGGTAAAATGTGTTTTCCCCCTCTTGACTGATGAGCAGAAATCATTGAAACAACACGTCTACTCTAAATAAAAACTTGCATGAAACATTTTTAAAAGGGAAAAATTCTAATTCAGGTAACTATGGATCGAATGTGTCAATACTGAGGAAAAAAACCTTTTGGGAGATGTGCTTTTAATGAAATGCTAAGCATGAAAACAATAGGTGCTTACTTAGAGCCCTATGCTACACACCTGATGAGAGCTTGCCATTGGTATACATCCCTTGTTGTGTTTTTGTACCATCCCTAGATTTCTAGTTACTAAAGGGATACAAACATCCATTTTTTTGTCAAGCTGAATATTTAACCCTCAAACACGAGACTTGAAGTATTTCCCCTTTATAGGAAGAACAGCAGTCACCAAATATATAAACACCTTAATCAATAATAAATCTCCTTGTAAATTAACCATGAGACACCATATTGGCAGGTCTTCCTGTTAACTAGGGAGGATCTAGGTAATGTTATCATTGATTGGACCAGCAGGAGGCAGATGGTTAAATAACACAATAGGAAATGTCACAATAGTTTTAATTTTATTATTAAAACCCAAACTTTCAATGGCGGTAGACAGATTGCCTTCATTTTTCATCCATAAAACAGCCATCTTGAACATTTCATCAAAAAGAACTTTTCTTACACTGGCATTGCAACCAATAAAACCTTTTATGCATGGCAAGTTGGCAGAAACTATTAATAAAATGTCTGTCAACTGCACATCTCTCTTTTTTTTCTTGAGCAAAAAAGGGGGGAAATCATTAATTACAGTTTCTGTCACACACAAAAGACGCAATGATTGTTCTGGTTTCTTAACAGCCTGAATTCACCTAGTGACCACCTCTTCTGTTGCATTTGAGGAGGGGATAGGTCCTTATCCATCGAAGCAAAAAGCTACAGAGCAATCGGAACACATTGCCTGTGTCTGCCTGGGCAACAAATGTGGTATTTTAGGTTGACTCTGAAAGAGGATTATGAATATGGATAGAATGCAAATACTTCATCTATCTTAATCAGAATACAGGAATTCAAGCTGTTGAGGAAAAAAAAAAGACCTTAGAATTCCCATACAAGGAAAGAAATTTTATAGTGCTTATTGAATTTAGAAGACAGAGATTAGAAATGAACTTAATGAATCCGTTCATCAGAAGGCAAGCAACAGACTTAGCAACAAGTGTAGCTCAATTACCCTGATGACAAATAAATATAATGAACTTTCAGAGAGGGAAACAACTGCTTAGCACAATTAAAAAAGAAAACGATTTTTTCCCCCTTTGGCAAATTTGCTCTGTCCTTGCCTTTCCACCTGACACAAAGTTTTTTCTCCTATTCACTATTTTTAAAAACCCTCTCCATCCTCCTAAAATGATCTTTTCTCACACAAGTTTTGCAGTACGTTGGTGGAAAAGAGAAAGCACAACCATGCCATTTCTGTAAAAATAGAAAGAACAAAAGGGCCAAGAATGACTTCCATAGGTTCCTTCTGAATTTGCAACAAGGTTTTAGTAATAACACGGTGGAGAAAGCTGCCAGTTTTCTTTATTATTTCAATTTATCTGCTCCAAGTCAGTCAACAAAAAGGTCTAGGGAGCCAGGTTCAACCTGTCTGGGCTCCCCATTTCTTTCACATTTAGTCGATTCATTTGCTCCAGGCGCTGGAGTATTGAAATGCAAGAGCTTTTTCTTTGTTTTTTTTTTTTGTTTGTTTGCTTGTTTGCTTGTTTTTTACTTAAAGAAACTTTCAATTTAGTGCAGTTCTTAATATGAACACTAATATTATGGGTCCATGATGCTATATGTTTTTAAAATATACACTATAATTATTTTATGAATTTTATGAATCAGTCTACAGGTTGATGACAACTTTATGTTGTAACAGACATGTATTCAATTTCCAGCTTGACTTGTTTTTTAGCTGTGTGACTTTAAGCAAGTTGTTTAACCTTTCTGGGCCTCAGTCTCCTCATCTGAAAAGGAGGAAAAGACTAGTAGCTACATCATGTAAAGATTAAATGACTTAATGTATATAAAGTGCTAGAACACTACTGCGACATTGTAAGTGCTATATAATCATTAGCCATTATTTTGAACCGTCCATTTTCATTTGAGCCAAAGCCAACAATGAAAAGATATGAACTAAGTTTAACAATAACAAGATTAGTGCATACACTGAATCTTTTCTCATTCTTGACTACTGGCAGAATAGGTATGGTAAAAATTCGAATAAGAATTTTATAGAATAAAAGTAGGGACCATTCCACTTGAAGGGGATATTGTGAGCAGCTGTTTCATTGGGAGATTAAAGACCACAGAGGACAATAATATTGGTAATGTTTAAGGATGTGTTGTTTCACTTCTGTTAGGGAAAAAACAAAAAAACAAAAAAGAGCTGTAAAAACCTGTCCAGTATCAGAACTGATATTATCTTGTTCATAAAATTTGAATCCAAGGTAGGAGGTGACCGTGCTGTTTCTTCCTCTATCTAACATGTACATGGGTACATATGGTATATATCTATATATATCTGTATGTATGTATGTCATCTCTATCATCTTTTTTCAAAAACCTCTGTTGAATAGAACTTTATTACCACTGGTTAAAAATGTCATATCACAAGAATCTGGCAAGCATTCAGAACCGTTTAATCTTTCATCAAGGTTTAATCAGAAGAGGTTTATATCTCTTTTGTGCATTGTCAAGTGCCCACCACAATTTGTCTCCCCCATACTGGACTGACAGATTGAGCGCATAAGCAAAGAGCCGGAACATTCGAGTATAATTGCAGTGTCAGCACTGTTAACTGTATTTATGAGAAGAGAGTTAACACTATGACATTAATAATTTCATCAGATTACACATGTTTGCTTGACAAACAAGCAAGCTATTCTCTTTAAATTATCTGTGACTAGTGCTGTTTTCAGCTGGAGAACAGCCATGAATTCCAGTTTAAAAAGAAAAATAAACTCACCAAAACACCATTCAACTTATTTTGTTATGTTTTGGGAGAGGGAAAAAAAATTAAGTCTTTAAATATTTGCATTGAGCCAGACTTCATAAATCCTGGTTTCCTGTCAATAAGAAAGAAAAAAATGGCTAGGAACGTACAATAAAAAGGAAGGGCCAGGAAGTATAATAATTGTGTCTAGCTGTACTGTAGTTCAAAAATAGCTTCAGGCAGAGACATGAAGTCTTTTAGTTTTGCCTTGACTTTTTAAACCACTAGATGCTCACCTGCAGTGGTGTCTGTGATTTGTGGCAGCTTACCAAAGGCACAGGATAATAAAGACAGTTTGTTACCCTCTAATTTTGGAGGGGCATAACACATGAAGCTTGTACAGCAATCTCTTGCCTACATATTTCACTCCATAAGGGGAAACAATAAGAGAGAACATGACATGTATTAGAGAAGTAAATTACAATGTTATACTCTTTGGTCCAATAAACCATCGTGGGTTGTCATGCTCCTGACTACTGAAGTGTTGTTTTATGCTACAGCTTAATCAGCTGGGTCTAGGCTGTGCTTTCATATGCCCGCGCCCCAGGCAGCATAAATGCTATGATTCACACACATGATCACAGGAGCCTCTGTGGTGAGGTCCGCACCACCTGCCAAGAAATTATTGGCCGGGGTGATGAATCTCCTTGCACTTAATTTAGAAGAGGGAACGGACCTGAACCCGACTGTTAAAATTATCACAAAACGTCAAGCTGCCTGTTTGTCTTATTTAATAAGAGCATCTTGCTGGTGTGGTTCTAACAAAGGTAATGTTTCATCATTGGAGCCTAGAGTCTATGCCCTTGTGAAAACCTCGCAGGCAGAAAGCATCTGTATTTATGAACTTGTGTGAGGCAGCGTAATGTTGACCTGAATGCAAAAAGTTAAAAAGAGATATATTGATTGTATCACTAGTGAGCCCCAAAACAAAAACCCACCGCTTCCACAAATACTCACAAAATCAAGTGTCGAAAGAAAGTATTTGGATACCTTTTTTATCATTCTGATAGCAATTTTATATTCACTTTCATTATTCTTATGCCAGTAAGTATTGATAACATACCAAAAACAAATAATACGACAGTAATCGGTTATGTATTTATTATATATAAATATTACATACACACACACACATATACATATACATAATCCCTGTTACAAACACATAGAGTATCACTATGCTGTCTTGAACAAAACTAATAGATCTGGTGAGAAAGATGGAATAATGTATTTTTGGACTGAAAAAAATCTCAGTTTAGTATCAGTAACTTAGAAATCGTATCGCCAGAGTTTTATAGAAAATGAAGAAAGATATTTATGAAACATAAAGGTAAAGCAAGTTTTTCCCACTAAAATGGTTATCAAACAACAACAACAGCAGAAAACAAGTGGTGGCAAAGATGTGGAGAAAATGAAGCCCTGTCCATTGTTGATGGGAATGCAAAATGGCATAGCCGCTGTAGAAGCAGGGTGGTGAGCCTCAGAAAACTAAACACAGAATTGTCACATGATCTAGCAATTCCACTTCTCAGTTTATACCTGAGAGAATGGAAAGCAGGAACTCGAATAGGTGTTTGTTCATAGTAGCGTTATTCCCCATAACCAAAAGATGGAAACAAATGTCCATCTACAAATGGACAAACAAAATGTGGTGTATACATAAAAGGGAGTATTATTCAGCCTTCCACCATGGATAAACCTTGAAGACTTTCTGCAAAGTGGAATAAGCCGGACACAAAAGGACAAATATTGTATGATCCCACATAAATAAAGTAACCAGAATAATCAATTCATAAAGACAGAAAGTAGAATAGTGGTTACCAGGGGCTGCGAAGAGGGATGAATGAGGAATTATAGTTTAATGAGTACAGAGTCTCCGTTTGGGTTAATGGAAAAAATTCTAGAGATGGGTTGATGGCGATAGCGGCAAAACAATGAATGTACTTAATGTCACTGTACACTTAAAAATGGCTAGAGTGGTAAATTTTATGTAATATATATTTTACCACAATAAAAAAGTAAGTTTCTTTAAACAAAAATGGGCTCCTGGGTTGCTCAGCCATTAAGCGTCTGCCTTTGGCTCAGGTCATGATCCCAGGGTCCTGGGATCAAGCCCCACATCGGGTTCCCTGCTAGGCGTGAAGCCTGCTTCTCCCTCTCACACTCCCCTTGCTTGTGTTCCCTCTCTCGCTGTCTCTCTCTGTCAAAAAAATAAATAAAATCTTAAAAAAAAAAATAGAGCCTCTGCCCCCCAAAACTAGTTGATATTCAGAACTAATAATTTAACTCAGAAGGGAACTAATATAAGCATATTAACTTCAATTATAGTAAAATTTCAAAGCTGTGGATCTTCAATTGATGGTAATATGTTCAAGCTAGACCAAAAATTCCTATGTATTGGATTCATACCCTTTGTCCTAGAGGCTAGAGGTGCTCACTAGTACCCTCGGGATTAGGCTCTGGGGCCAAGTTCACTGCTGCTGCAATGTTAATCATTTAAGGACAGATTTGATGCCCATATTAGAGAAATGCCAGTATGAAAGTATTTATATTTATAAATTCTGTTCACTTCTTTACACAAATGCAGCATTTTAGCCCTCAAATTATGAGTAAATTTTTATGGGTTTTACCAAAGACATCTGGTGATTTGTCTAGAAGTCCCTCCTAATAACTCATTGGTATACTGTTCTGCAATATTTCTGCTATGTGATTTTTACTAACTGTCTGGGTCAGCTCCTGTGTGCGTTGAGAGTGCAACGCAAGTTATTTCGGCTGCTATACCTTGACATCTGGCCTCAGTAATAGTTCACACTCTGTTCTGAGAGTGCACCGTATGCCTTATCGTGTTCGTATTTTGGTTCACTCATCTAGGTACAGGGCGTGTCTCTGTTTCAACAGGAACATCAATTACAACAGCGGGATCCTGAAGCCCGGAATTGAAAAACCCTGACGTCTTGTTTTATTTTGTTTTTACCTTCTTACATCTACCTCAGTTTCTGTTCATTAATATGGGATCAATATCATTGTGCCATTTTCATTAAAATCATTTAGAAAGCACCACATTACGCACAAGATGGGCCTAAATATTGTGCTAAGATCATTACAGGTGGAATGGGTCCTTTCCTTCTGCCTGGGGGAATTTCTGTTCCTATTCTGAGCGAGGCTGACTGATGGGCATGAAGAATTATAGGAAATGCAGGAAACAGTAGGGCGCCCGTAACCAAGCCTGTGGCATTTGTATCAAATACAGGTTAAGTAAACTTCCTTTAGTGTGAAATGCAAGAATGTGATGAGCCTGGAAAGAGCGGGACCCAATGGCAGCACCTTTCTAATCAGCCCAAGAAAGGCTGCTTCATAAAATATTAAGAACTTGAAGGGAAGAGGTGGATTTACTCTGGTAAAATGTTCATTTAAAATTCTGTGAAGTCAATAAATTACCACTTAAGATGACATGTCCCAAAATGTGTTCCAAAGAATACTTGTTCTAAGTGGGGGGGGAAAAGAGTCCTAGGGTCCAATTGACTTGTGTCTTCTATCTCTGTTAGAGACTGACAATGAACATGGAGCTATCGAAGGCCTATTAAGTCCTACAATAAAGAACACAGTTGTGTTTTGTTTAATCCAGTCTTTCCCAAACTTCTTTGACCTTCAACCATTTCCTCTCTCCCCCCACCCTGATTCACCAAAGATAAAATAATTTAGAAAGCTGGAAAATTTACTACTTGGGGACAAATCCCATTTTCCATTTACCTGGTAAAAAAATTTCCTAGTTCATAGAGGGCCTACGCCAGCCCAGCAGCGTTCTAGGCTCTGGGGATACAGCAGTGAGCCAAAGACAAAGACTTCGCTTTGGCCAACTATATTATTAGGAGAAGACCGACAATGAACGAATCAAGTAAGGTATATAATGTGTCAGAAAGAATTAAACGCAATTGAAAAAAATGTCCAAATAGCAAGGGGAAAGGGTCGCCTGCTCTTTTAGAGAAAGTGGCCAGGGTTGAGATGACAGGAGGCACAGGTGAGATGTGCTGATTTGATCAGTTGCTGGGGGACCAATGGCAGCACCCGAGGAACATGAGAACTAAACACTCCCCTCGAGAGGGAGCCCCTCCGTATTTTCTCTTCAACACAGGAGGCTTAATAATGGTAGGAAAGCTCTTCATGGACACACTAACATTTAGCAATTCTATGGCTGGGTCAAGTGGTAAAGTAACTATCTGGTGCTTCTAGGGCATTGTTCATTTACTAATTAATTTATGAATCGTTTGTTCCTTGGCTCCTAATTAGTCACATTCTCCTCAGTGACTGCGCATTCTGGAAGTGTGCTCCTTTCAAGTCCTCCATTTCACATTGTACGATGGCCATTCATCTTGCTCCTCATGAAAGAGGGAGCACATCGGAGCAACTGGTCATACATTATTTGTCATAACCAGAAAGGTAGCTATCAAGTTGCTGAGCTGTGTTGAGTGGAACAATGACAGGGCCCTGACAGGTTTGCTGCCTGAGTTGATTCTTGAGACCAAAAGAAGGGGTTCCATTTACTATTGTTGTGATCAAGATTGAATGACTCCTTCAAAGATAAAATAATTTAGAAAGCTGGAAAGTTTCCCTTACAGTACTTGGGGACACATCCCGTTTTCCATTTCTCTGGTGTAGAAATATTTTCTAGTTTCAAAGCCAGCTACACAGTTTGTGGAGTTCTGTGCAAAATTAAAATGTGGGCATATTGTTCAAAAAGCAGGGGAAAGTGGTTTTAAAGGTCCTAAAATACACAGCTTTCTTTTCCTTTCCTCTGTAGCCTCATTCTCGTGACTTACGTTGGTGTTTATTTGCTATTTTGTGCCATTCTAAGTAAATTTTAAATTAGCATGAATTTCACCATTCAATTTTATATTGTGCAATGCCCATTTTAAATGCAAATATAAGAGCTTTTAAGTCACATGGAAACACTGAAATCACACAATTCCTATTTTGTAACTTTGATATGTATATGTATTCTATTCTTACCAGAACAGTGGAAACTAACTCAGTTGTTTTCATTTCACTTTTTGATACATGCACACTCTATAGTCACTCTGTATCTCACTGAAGAGTAGGAAGGGTTGAACAGGAAAGAGCTATGTGTGGCCCTAATTTTAGTTCCTTTCTCTGTCATCATTACCACCCCCACCTCAGTAACAGACGTAACCCACTTACCTTGTGCTCACTTCGAAACTCATTGAACTCCCACACATTATGGGTCCACTGGAGTTCTGTGCCCATTGGGGCACCACAAATGTTCTACGTGCGTGGGAGATAAGGAACAACAGACATGTGTACTGCATGCGTCTCCTCTGGTTTTGTCCACGCGCCATCGTTCTAACAGAGTTCACTTCATACAACACAAGTTCAAAGGTAACATTATTAAGAATTTCATACATCAAACTAAAAGGTTTCCGCACAGCAAAAGAAACAATTCACAGAATGAAGAGGCAGTGGGAGAAAATATTTGTAAACCCTATGTCAGTAGTGTTTAATATACAAAATATATAAGAAACTCATATGACTCAATAACAATCCTCATCACCATCATCTGAGTGAAAGATGGACAGGTAACTCGACTAGCCATTTCTCCAAAGAAGACACAAATGCCAAGAGTACATGAAAAGATGTTCAACATCACTAATGATCAGGGAAATATAAATCAAAACTGAGATTTTGATTGAGATATCACCTCAGACCTGTTAGAATTCTAGGCAGTTATCAAAAAACAAGACGTAACAAGTGTTCACGAAGTTTTAAGGGAACCCTGGTGCACTCTCCGTGGGAATCTGAACTTGTACGTGTATTATGTAAAACAGTATGGAGATTCCTCCAAAAAGTAAAACTAGAACTGCCATATCAGCCAGCAATTCTACTTCTGGGTGTATATCTGAAGTAAATGAAATCACTATCTCAAAAAAATATCTGCACCCCTATGTCCATGGCAGCATTATTCATAAGAGCCAAGACATGGAAACAAACTAAATGACTGTGGAAAAAGAAAATGTGATATCTATATATACAACAGATAGATATCACATCTATATAGGTATATAGATATATATGGAATACATATTGGAATATTACTCAGCCATAAAAAGAAGACAATCCTGCCATTTGCAACAACATGGATGGACCTTGAAGGCATGATGCTAAGTGAAATAAGTCAGGCAGAGAAGGCCAAATACTGTATGATATCACTTATGTGTGGGATCTAAAATCAAAAACAAACAAAAAAAGCCAAGCTCATAGAAAGAGAAAATAAAATGGGCTGAATGGACTGGGGAGTGTGGAGAAAATGGGGGGATTTTGGACAAGGGTACAAACTTCTACTGAGAAGATGAATGAGTTCCAGGGATCTAATACTCAGTCTGGTGACTTTAGTTAAGAATACTCTATTATGCCCTTGAAAGTTGCTAAGAGGGTAGGTCTTTAATGTTCTTACCACACACAAATAAAGCACACAAATAAAGCACGGATGTGTCAACTAACCTTATTGTGATAATCATTCCACAATATATACATATCAGACCATCACATTGTATATCTTAAACCTAGACAATGTTCTATGTCAATTATATCTCAGGAAAAATAGAGGAGGGAATGAAGTTTATAGAAAGAGGCTAAAAAGAAAGCCTAATTAATGGGAAATATGTCCTGATAAATCAAATTGATTCCAATCTTAGTAGTCCATTTAAATAATAGAATTGGTTACTAATATCAAATTTGGTAAAGAAAGGGAAAAGAAACAAGTTGTTTCGATACAAGACATTCACTGGCTGATGCCATATTATATCCATCCGATTATACCGTTCATAATAAAGCATAGTCCACAATTACAAAAAAAAAAAGCAATAGGAATTTCAAGACTACAGCAGAGCATTAAATCCTGAGGCCATGTGCGCAGGTCATATCCCGAGAGACCAGCCCTGCCAACTTTATCCAGCACAATGTGAGCACCACAGATGAGGGTATAGACACCTCACGAGCAATGTTACAAACTCTGTTCCTTCATTCATTTTCCAGATCTACCTCTGACATAACCTTTAGAAGGTGAAATATTCACCAAGAATATATATTAAATATTAGTTTGGAAATAGCTTCAGGACTTAGCTTGAACAACTAAGCTCAAAATGCTCCCAGCCCATGTGCCCTTTTTCTGGAGGCTCAATTCAAGAAAGTTTTGATCCACTAATGGAACGATTCTTCCATCTTTTAATGTATGCAATATCATAGCTCCTCTTTCCCTCTTCTCCCGCTAAAATCACATTTTGATTAAAGTCGCCCTTTGCTTCCTTCTTTCAACCGCTGCCACATTCCTTGTGTATCAAATCCCTGTCTTTCAGAATGATTAAAATCTCGAGTAATGGAGTGCCGCAAGTGCCAAAATGAATCGGAGATCAATGCACAAAAACACACAAAGCCAACGAGCCTGCTCGTAATTCTGACACCCCATTAACTGCATCTTAAGGTCTCGTGGCCTTTGCTTCTCTTGGGGACAGCATAGCCCTCGTTCAGCTCGAGGCGCATTGTCTTCCTTTCGTGGGAAATCACTTAGAAAAAAATACATCAGTGACATGGCAAAAAAAAGATGCGGCCTCTCTTAGGGACACACAAAAAGCTGCTTCCCGGCTCCTTCTTTACCACTCTATCTGGCGGCCGCCACTGGACTGACCTCGTGCCCCGTTCACGTACGTGCTTTGTCACCGAAGCGGAAGAGACAGCATGTTGTCAGTTCTATGCATTTACTGTAAACCCGGTGCCTGCCTGCATTGTGGTGGAAGCGTATGACCATCTTCCTAACGAGAAGCATTATGATGTTAGGAACTGTCAAAAAAAAAAAAAAAAAAAAAAAAAAAAGTGAATGCAAAGGGACTCGTTTACACGGAGCCCGAAGAACTAGTTCACGAAACAAAGCCCTGTTTTCCATCTTTCATGTAAAACAAACGGATTAACAACGGGCACGAAGCTGAACTTCCGGCCTGACTCGCTGTGCCAGGCAGGCTCTCTATTGAACGGTTTGCACCAGCCATTTCTTGTGTGCAAACAGGAGGAACTTGTCCGGGCAGCAGCCACTCCGAATGGTATGCGAGGACTTAGCGAAATACGTGCCCGGGACCGCTTTCTGAATCCTCGCCAGTGTGCCCGAGCGAGGGAGTGCCAGGGACACGGCGCACGCAGGCGGACCCCAAGTCTTTCTTGGCACAGACGCTCACGTCCAGAAAAGAAAGTTTGTGGAGCTTTGTTATATATTCAGTTTCTGTTCACTCAAGAAACACCACTGCGAGGAGCAAACGTGAACCGGATGATGGTAATAAACAGGCTGGTACTACCCACTGATTAAAGTGTCGTGATGCCTCTTTGGAAATCAAAGGAGTTATCCTGCTAATGAGCTAAATTAGACTGAACTAGCATTCATGTTAATAATTATTACTTACAGAGCTGGCTGTGTTAGGCGCGATAACAATAATGTGAAAGCTGAATACAGTAATATTTCTTAGGTGCATATCCTCCCGTTGAGAGCAGATTCGACAAGGACCCACGCGGCCCAGTTTTGCAGACTGGAGGGAATTTTTTCAGAGTATGGACGGTAGATTAGGTCCTAGGTGAGCAATGAAAAGAGGGCTGAAAAACAAAATTCCTTATTAAAACCAGAAGTGTTAACCTGACAAACACACTCATTCAAACTCTTTAATACTATATACGAAATACATATGGTACTCATTTTCCCTTAAAATGAGCCATGATAAAAAACAATTTTATATTCTCAAGGCTAGAACCAGAGAAGATATGCATTGGTGATAATATTGATTTTTTTTTTAATTCTACTGAAAGGCTATTACTAGACATAGGTTATAGTTACAGTGAAAACCGAGAGCTGCTTTTAATCCGCTGGGGGGGAAAAGTTATGTTGGCTCCTTTTTGTCACTGTCAAGGTGTAGAAAGAATGAAAAATACTTTGGTGGATTTCATTATTAGTACACATGAACAGTTTGAACTCTCCATTATTGGGTTGTCTTTTTTCATAGTCAGTGCCTTTTCCAGGCTTCTTTTAAAAAACTATTTGACAAGGAAAAAATAGCTTTCTGGGTTTGATATGTGAGTACATACAAGTTTTTACAAGTTTTCACAAGAAAGTAAATGAAGAGCGTGCCCTGAAAGCTTAATCATATTAACTCGGAACACGATCAAAGCTTCACATCTTAACCAAATCTCAGTGTTTAGTGTTAGTGGTAAACAAAGACTGGATGGAGCTATTTCATCATCTTGGACCAAAACAATAATAATAATAATAATAATAATAATAATAATAATAAACAAAATAGATCCCTACCCTTCAAAGCAAACATTAATTTCTAAAATACCATGAAATGTCTCAGGTAGCTGCAGCCAGAATCTACTGTCACTGGACCATGTTCAGCGTGGACTCAAGTCCTTCCAAAATAAGTAATCATTGGCAGTCAAAATGCTGCCGGTACCTTGAGAGAGGTCATCTCCCTTTCTACGGAGGGCACAACTAAAGAAAACCACAGACTTTTCAATACACAGATGACTAGGGACTTCATCTTTCAGTCCTCTGAAAGCGTTGCTGTTAATAAGTATAGGTACCCCGCACCTTTTATTTGCTTTGTGTGGGGAAAGAGGATTTTTTTTAATTAGTAATGTCGCTTTTTCCATCAAAGTTTATTTGTTTGATATGATTCTCCTTTCCACATGTTTCTTCTGTGCTGCTTTGTCTTCTAAGGCAGGCAAGGTGAGGCAAAAAGAAAAATATATTTCACGTGAATATTTAACTTTGACACTATTTGGACCAAATTACAGAGAAAACAATGTTCTGGAAATGATTACCTTTTCTTAAACTCATGAAGTGTCGGGATAAGCCTTAGTGATCAAGCAAGCACATTTTTCAAATTATTTCAGTAAAGGATGGGAAGTTGTAAAAACAGCTTCTTAAATCTTGACATTTTGGGATAGCTTTTTCCATTGTTCTCCCAGGGGAATGCTATCTCTTTAATATGGAGGTGTTTGTCCGTGATGCCCGTCTGGGTGAACTTAGTCTGGGTTTCACCTCATCGCGCTAAATGAGCAAACCAAGTGATTTTAAACATGTGAGCCTCCTCCATTTTAATATGGGAGTGTCCAGCCGGCTGCGGGTAGTCTCCCACAGTTACAGTGTGATGTTTCCCGTCACTTCCAAAAAGATGAGAGAATGGGTTACTTGAAGAGTTTGTTTCCTTGTAATCAACTGTAAAGAGACCAAGGTCATGTAACAGATTTCTTCTTTCTGTCTTAGCCAGGAAGTCTATGTGAATGCAAATTGCTTTATTGGTGAAGGGAATTAAGATTATAAAAAGCCAGGCTTAAAGAAGTGCAAAATCAGGGCTGTGTCGGAGCGGGGACAACATAATTGTGGTATGGATTCCCATATGGGACTAAATTATCTAGATTTTAGTAATGTCAGCAGTTCTGTGGAGTTGCTGGAATGCAGCCAATGTGCCATATTTGCTTCATTTTTTAAGATGGTTGTGATTCTACACAATTTTAAATATGCACAAAGCTAAAATTGTTTGGGTATTTTGGTGGCTCTTCTCAGATACATGTCTACGCCTGTCAGGAATTGTATTTGACTATTAAACAGGAAGTGACGCTGACGTGGCTTTATTTTTCTAGACAAAATGCCATTTATTATCATTTCTATCTAGGCTATAAAATCTTCCCAGTAGGGGAAAAAAAAAATACCCACTTCTGTGAGTACACATCAAGGTTGTCTTCCTTTACAGTGTACCATTCAGTAATACTGTTTTGTAGCAACTCAATAAAGCTGATAGTTTTTCTGGGTAATTACCCACAGCCCCCTGCAGGACAAATTAGCATTCATGACCTGAATAATGCTTACTAGAAAGAGTTCAATGGAATTTACTTAATCAGAATCATTGCTTTCTCTTGGCTAATTTTTTTTACCTCGTCCCCAATGCCTGGTAACAGCAAATGTCTCTCAAGCCAGTGTTTGATACCTGACAGAGAGAGAGGGGAAAAAAAAAAAAAAAAGCATGACTCTTTAAATTTGAAATGTATTTGTGGTCTTGGAAAAAAATGCATATTTTTATGTGAAAAATTAAAATATCTATCTTCCTTAAAATTTTCTATTGTTTTCTCTTTTTAATGCTTACTGGTTTTGGAAAGGCGGGGGCAGTTTTCATTTTCTAATTATTCCTCAACAGTTTCTCAATTTGTTGAGGACAAGCCTACACAATTGGCCATGATTTTGGAGTGGATGCTTGTAACAGCTCTGTATTCCCAGGCATCAGAAATCAGACAATTTTGCCACAGACCATGGGTGTTGTTTTTGATGATTTGATTTTTGTTCGTCTTTGATTATTTATTTGATGATTTGAACCAAAATACCGGGCAATCTGGTTATTAGAATATTCAAAGAAATGAGAAGGAAAAAGTAACACTCACTGAGCTTCTACTATGTGCAAAACACTGCCAGGTAAACTGTCTCTTCTATTTCTTATTCTTGAAAGAGTGCCACGAAGGAAGCGCTGGTAGGTTCCTATTTACAAAGGAGGAAAATGAGCTTCATAATTTAAGGTACTTCTTCCAGATTTTACACACTGTTACCAAAACGTGATCCAAAAACGTTTTGAATCAAAAGCTTACACTTTTGTTGTTGTTGTTGTTGTGTTTATGTGTAACGATTTTACTTAGAAAGTCAAGCAAAAGGAAGTCTTAAATCAATTCCATGTACTGGATCTTTAATTTGGAGGAGATTTCTAACCTGAGGAAGGAGATTTCTAAAATGCAGTTGCCAATCAGTGTCTTTGAAGGACAGCCACAGTCTGATAAGGGTAGAGTGGTCCACGGCAGTGCCACCATCCCACAAAGGTCACGTCAGCCCACTTCTTCTCCCTGGTATCTTTTATCACAGAGTCACAGAATGGTGTGAACTTCTGGAACACGGGTTCCTCGATGGACCTTTACTGAGGGTTGGAAAGCAATGCAGTTAAATCAAGCGAAAGCATTTGGGTCTGAGATAAGATCCAAAATAACAAAGCCAAATCGGGGTGGTCGGCAGTGTTTCTCTGTACTGAACTCGGTGGAGACACAAGAATTTCTGTCGGTTCGGGGAAACTGTCTGGAGGCTTAGTTTGTGTAACAACCTTGAAGTTTTTACTTACGTGGTATGGTTGTTTGGGTTTGCATATTATGTTTGTTGATTGTTTATTTATTGTATGTTTATTGGAGGTGACTTGAGGGGAAGCTGATGGAGATTATATGGGGTAGTTAGAGCCCCAGAAAGAAACCTCTTGGCTCCTCCACTGATTAGATTCCATACTTCCAATGTACTAAAACCCGTTCACTAGAACTGCAAAGGGGGGGTTCACTCATTTGGGCCCCTGTGCCACGCAGTGCTGAACTGAATTTGGTACCTAATTAAGTTTCCTGGGGTGCAAAATGGTTATCCTATTTCTAAATCTAAATAAACCAAAATGTTTTTTCAACTTTGGGGGTTTCAGAAAACCCGCAACACATTTCTGCACAGATTTTCCTTCCAAACACTAGAATATTGCAAGGAAAATTCAATCCATATGTTTCAGATTTACTTAGAGTTGTATCAAAATCTTGTGTTGCAATTGACATTTGATGTTCATGAAGCTTTCTGAATGCTTTTTATTTGCCTTTAACTCAAGAACAGAAAGATGATTTGTCAAGCTTATATGTACCAAAACCCCAAAATATTAAATTTGGGTGGAAGACAGCAAACTTTTAAAATTCGGCATCGGGCGTAAAATTTAATAAAGCATTTGTCTTGCCATGTCTCCAGGGTTGGGGACTTGCAGATATGCCTATCCCTGGCCATATGCTGTCTATAGATATACTTTTGATATTGACCCGGTGAAAGGAAAGTGGGACAAGGAAAAGAAACAAGGTCAAATACATATATTTTTTTATTCCGGTATTCCTTCCTGATTTAAGTATTAACAGTCTATTATCTGTAATGGGAGGCAAATTATATGTGCAGTGACAACCTCTACCTAATTTTCTTCCATCCTTCAAACAATCTCCCTGCAGTCTCTGATTGGCACTCGAGCTCTTCCTCTCCCGCCGGGGTGCAGGAGATCCTAGATTTTCTGGTCAGTGGTGTCCCTCCCCATCACCAGACAGAAAACAATGGGAGGAGGACAGGCAGGAGTGAAAATAAATAATTTAAACGGCAGCATTAGTGTCAGGGAAGGTAGTACAAAAGAATCTGCATTTGTGGCTGATAGTGCTATTTTAAGGGCTTCTAAAATGATTGCTTCCCTTTATTCATGGCTAATAAGGTGGTTCTGCCTCTGCTTAGAACATGACAACGGTGCCTTCCAACCAGAAGCCGTTTGGAAAGAGGCATTATGTTTCTAAGGAGCCAAGCACCTCAGGGGAAAAAAAGAAAGTTTTCTGTTAGCAGAAAATAAATCCCCGTCTTCTGGCGCTTGTTTAAGGCAAGTGTCTCCAGAACGTGTAGGAGAGGGCCATTCGCTTAGTTTGTTGTGTGATCTGCGCGTGCGCCATCTTCCATAGTTTTCACTATTTTTACTTCCTCTGTGTCCTCTCTTAGAACCAAACTGATATGGAGAAAAATAATTTTTCAGTGTAGGAAAATAAAACGTATGCAACCAGAAGAAAACAAAAAATTCCTAAAACCTCTCTTCCCCAAATAACTGTCATTTACATCCGCCATATATATGTCCTTCTATCGTATTTTCCATACATAAACATGCATATCATTTACAGAAATGATATCACATAACGCATACCGCCTTATTCACAGGCCGTACAGAGTCAGAGACGATTGTGCTGTATTTTAAATGTCTCCGTGGTATTCTACTGTTGGAATGAACTATTTAATCACCCAACTATTCAAATATAATTATTCAAATTTAATGATTCAAAACATTAGTTTTCACGTTATTCTAATATATTGCCTACTGGTCACATAAATAGCACGACAAATATCATCTTTACTTAAAATCTTTGCCCATGCCAATAATTATTTCCTTAGGATAAATGTCCAGACTGAAATGATTATTCAGAATATTAAGGCTTGTGAAGCATATTTACCAAAATAGCATGCAATTTTAATTTTATTTTTCCTTTCAAAATGACAATGGATGTAGGGGCCTGTCTCTGTGACTTCATCTGATCCTTGTCAGGACCAATCCCCCACCTGTGCAAGATGGCCAGAAGGGTGGGAAGGTAGCAGGTGGTGGGTGGCCATGAAAGTCCAAAGGGGCTAACACAGTGTTATTCCAACACACCTTCTTGATATTCAGATTCCCGTATTTCCTTCCTTCGTCTTCCTGCATTACTTTCCTTTGTCTTACTCAAGACCATGATCACTCCTTCAAAGTATTACCTGACCTTTTAGGGTCTATTTTAAGCCTCCCCGTGAACCCCCTGTGTTGTCCATGAACACAGACCATTTTTATAGTGAACCCTGATGGTTTGATAAAATAATAGTTAATTGTAAGGAATGTTTTTGGTGTTCATAAAAATTTAATTTAATTTACTTTTTTATTTTTTTTTAAGATTTTATTTATTTGAAATAGAGAGCACGAGGGCAGAGAGGGGCAGAGGGAGAGGCAGAGGGCGAAGCAGATTCCTGGCACAGCAGGAAGCCCCATGGGGGGCTCCATCCTGCACTCCGAGATCATGACCTGAGCATGATGTGAGCATGACCTGAGCTGGAGTCAGACGCTTCACTGACTGAGCCACTGAAAATTCTTTTCAGTCCAGCATTGACCAGCTTCCACGTGGGGGCATAATCCTCTGTGACACCACCGTGGAGTGAATAGGGACGAAGTGATCAGAGATTGCAATCACTCTATCCCCGCCTAGGAGGCAGGACAGGAGAGCCAGTGGAAACATATATATATATACCTTCCAGAAAAAGACCCGGTGTGTACACTGTGTGACTTTAAGCAAAAGGCTCAAGCTATCTGAGCTTCAGCACCCTCTGTCAGAAGCTAATAATATCATCTTCATACCATTATGTAAGAAGTCAGTGGTGCTAGCAAAACACCTTGTGTGCAGTGAGTGCTTAATCAATACTAGATCCTTCAGATATATTTAGACAGGGAAGGTGCAAGGTAGTCATCGAAGGCCATTTTAAATGCCTTTAGCCCATTTCAGCCAGAGGTCATATTGATTAAGAATTGTGTTCTGCTACAAGTAATAGAAAAAGAGTAACTTAAATAAATAAGGGACTTATTCTTTCCCACATAATCCCACACTCGGAGGTAGGCCTCGTTGGTGTTGATTAGTGGCTTAAGGATGTCAGAACCAAGCTGTTTGGGATTAATTTAGCCTTTTCCCTCAGCCATCAACATATGGCTGCTGCTGCTGCTTTAATCCCATGTCCTCATTTCTGAAAAGGAGAAGGAAGAAGTGACCAGGAGGGAGGTGAAGCACCCACATGAGAAATCCAGAGCAGACTGTGAATATCTTCACTGCCAGGGAGGTTGGGAGAGCCGGCATTTGCTTTCCTAAAGAAAACCAGAGTAATCCTCTGCCTGCCAGAGATGTCTCTTCCCCTCCCCCTAGACACCCCCCCCCCCCCCGCCTTTTTAGCCATATCTCTTTCTTTAACTTGCTTCCCGTCTGAGACAGAGAAGGCTCAGTTGCATGAGTTGAAGGGTATTGCAAATCCCACCCAATAATCTTTCCTCACCCACCAGTTTCTATTACTGCCCTAAATTTTATCATCTGCAAATTAAACTATCACCCATATGTTCTAATGCATTGATCTCCAGAAAGAAAATCAGCACATTCCTTCATGTCTGTTATTAACACCTTAGATAGTCAATAAATTCATAGTCAATAAGTTCATTGATGAGACCCCCCTTTAAAGAGGAAACTAATGGAAACTGGGTTTTTAGCTAGAAGGATGGACATCTTAGTTCTGAGCAACAGGCATGAGCCAGGCAGGCGCAGAGCAAGGAAGAGAGCAGGACGGGAGACATGAAGACACAGAGGGAGTGGAGCTGCTGTAAAAGTTAAGATAAGCTCATCAAAGATAAGTGCCACCTTTTCCACAATTGGTCCTACGGGTAGATTGATTACTCTTTTCTCTTCCGTCCTCAACACCTGTGAATATGTGTGATGACACACAAAAAGTAGCCCAGCCTGCATCAGGTATCCCCTTAGCTCCTGCTTCGAGTTCATGTGGCTGCGCTCAGGCCCCTCTATCCAGGGGAAGGGGAAGCGCGGCTGCGCAGGCTGTTACTTAGGTCAAAGTCTTCTGATCTGATGTTAAGGTATTAGGAAAGAGGCATTCATCTTAGCATTTTTTTAAATCACACAGAAACAGTGTAGCACTGTGGCTCAGCCAAGGCTTTCTAGAATCAAAGTGCCTGGGTTCCAATTTATAGCAGCTGTGGGAAAGGTAGTTAACATCTTTGCACCTCAGTTTCTTCATCAAAATGGTCATAATACTGGTATGTGTCTCCTCAGGGTACTGTGAGGATTAAATGAGGTGACAGCATCGAAGTCCTGAGAACCATGTGTGGGAGGCAGAAGTGATTTGCTTTATTAAATTGAAAGTGTTCTTCTTGTTTTAAATCTCTGACTTTTTCCATAGATGCTAATAGTCATCTCTGTATCTAGATTCCTTTACAATTTCCAAAGTGCTGTGTTATATGTTTAGTCATTGCCTTGTAGGTAGGCTGTTTCTATCATCCCCGTTTCACAGGGGAGCGAATGGAGTCACAGAGTATTGTACTCATGCCCAAGCTCACACAGAGGGTGACAAGGCAGAAATTTCAACCCAGAAATTTGAAGACAAATTTAATGAACTTTCTGTTATGCCACACTGATTTCTATTTGGGGGGAAAAAAAGGTTTGAAACCACGGCAAAATGAACATGTCTCCGGATTGACTCTGTTTGAATGTGTTAATGATTCCCAGAAGCTGAGTCTTCCTGTACGTGTAGCCCAGTATTCTTGCCAAGATGGTATAAGGAGTGTTTGACTGCCTGATTTCGATGTAATTTTTGTGGTATCCCAAAAGGGTCACAATTTATTCCACTAATATTGAATGACCCAGTAATTACACTTGTAGTAGTATACCCAAGAAAAGAATGCTAAATGGGGGGGGGGGGTATAAAGGTTGTTAATTTTAGAGTAATACATAATAGCCAAAAAAGCAAAAGCTAACTCTAAATATCCTTGGCCTACGATCAGATACATCAACTCAAGGAAATAATAATAGTCACAATAACTACCATATATTAAGCATCCAGTATGAGCAACGCCTTCTACTAGCTCCTTTCAGATAGCATCTTTTGATTTCCGAAGAGCTGGGCATCATTGCCACCCCATTGTCTAGATAATGCCGCAAAGTCAAGGTCCTATGGCAAGTGTGACAGATGAAGCAAATGACTCATCCTTTAGCCATTCTGTTTCTTTATTGCTAAGGGAGCTCTGATTTTGTTTGAGAAGAAAGGTAAATAGCCGCAAGAGGTGAATCGAGAATAGTCTAAACTGATTAGAGTCGTCCCAACCTCCCAACCTCCTTTGCAAGTAGTAAGTCTGGGGATAGGCGCATGATATAATTCTGGTCAATGAGATTTAGAACAAATTTGCTGGGAGCTTCTTGAAAATAGCTTCCTACAACCACTTTGTCTCTTTTCTTTTCTGTTCCCTTTTTTCTTGCCTTTATACATTTTTATGTAAGTAGATGATGCTAGAGCCTGAAACAGCCATGTGGGGATCAGAGAAAAAAGATGAGAATGATGAAGTAAACAAGGGAAATAATCTAGGTTCTTGCCAGTTGCAGTGAGCTGCCAAGCCACACTGGTATTGCCTGCCTTTGAGGATATTTTGTTGGTTTTGTTTTATTTTATTTTTATGGGAACAATATGCATCCTTTTGGTATAAACCACTGTTCATCTATTATTTGGCACTGAAAGAACTGTATTAGTTAGAATCAGATAATGTTGTGAGTGACTTAGAACTTGTCCAACTTAACTGGGATTTATTTTTTTTATAATAATTTTTTATTATGTTATGTTAGTCACCATACATTAACTGGGATTTGAACACGTATAAAAGACTCTATCAGAAAAGTCAACAGTGGTAGGCAGTCTGGGGTAAATACGGCATTCCACAAAGTCCTCAGAGACCCAAGCTTTTCTAGCTTTTCTCCATCCCAGAAGTGAGTTTTTGCCACTGGGATCAATATGGCTGCTTGAGCTCCAGCCTTCATACATGCATTCTAGCCTGCAGAAAAGAGGAAGGGGCAAGAAAGAGCAGCTCATCCTTACTTTTAAGATAAAGCCAGGAAATTTCATACACCATTTCACTCACGTTGTATTGGATAAAACTGCTAGCTGTAAGAAGGCAAGAACATGTCATCTTCATCCTGGGAGGTCATATACTCAGTTAAAAACCAGCAACTCAATCAGTAGGGATAAAGTGAAGAACATACAGAGGAAGACACATATGGTCGTGAACCCACACTGTCCGGCTCCTAAGCCATGCTATATTCTACTGTCTCTTCTAGCCAATTAGACTATATAATGATGGGAGAAGTCTGTTATTTTATATACTTTATTTTTAAACTATTTTACCATTCAAATGTACTATAAAAAGGAAAATGCCTTTAATGCAGGATAAAGTTTTATATAGAATATATGTGGTAAATTACACTTTCAAAATATTCGAAAGAGGTTGTATTTGAATTTAGGAACATGAATGAATCAGGGATTTGTTCCTACACTTCTCTATTTTTAAGGCTTCTTTAATAAGCAAGTAATAATTTTATAATAAAAAGATCTTACACTCATATATATATATATACATATACGCACACACATATATATGCACCATATTAAAATCATATGAACCAAACAGAACATTTTTATATATAGCCACTAAGCAGAGTGTATAAGTGGTGAATTTTATGAAGAAGAAAAATGATAAATAGCATGTCATTTGATGCTTCATAATTTTTGGTTTGTAACTTTCTGGGTCACTGATTTCTCAAAGAGTTTTCATTCTTTCCGCACATTAGTTAGGTGATTGAGGAAGGTGTCAGGCTACTGAGACATGGGAAAAGATGATGTGGAGGAATTAAATTCTTCTTTTCTTTTGGCTGAGTATACAAAATGCGCAGTGTGATTTAGTAGTCCTTCCCTGTGTGTGTTCACCTCTGTCTGCGGTGGGCAGTGTTGAGAAGACATTGTCGTCGGCGTCTAAATGAGATACATCACCCTTTTTTTTTTATAGACATGTGCTGATTTAATAAAATCAGCGCTAAGATTTGGTGGAATAGTAAGGACCAAGAAACTTGAGAAGAGATTAGAAGAAATTGCTGGTTCATTGTGATTAAGTAGTACGTTGAAATAGGGGAGGGAAGAAACATTATTGGACGAGCACTGTGCGTACAATAGGTCAGCTCAGGAGATCTGCCTCTCCGTTCAGTTAGTGCACGTGCAAGGTGCTTAAGTGGTGGCAGGAGTGGCCGGCAGCACGTAGCAAGAAGCAGTGGAATCCCTGGAATCCCCAGACTGACCTGTAACAGAAGTGATACATGCCTTGGAAATGATAGGCACATGTAGTTCAAGCAGTACTTTTCTTGTCTTCTGTGTTTGCGTGCTTGCTAACTTTTTGAGGAAAAAAGGCACAAAAACTTAACATGTAAAATGATTAAGTCAGTGAGCTGGCGTGTAATTATAAGATAGATATAATCGATATTTACCTTGTAAGTTGTAAGAATGATAAAGCTAATTCATGTGTGGTTTGTATCCATTTTCCAGTCCAATAAACTGAGTATAGAAACCTGACTCTTTTCCAACAAGAAGTCTATGGCTCATTTCTAGTCATTTGTTTACATTCAAAGGCTTAATAGAAATTTCATCTCTGGGGGCGCCTGGGTGGCACAGCGGTTAAGCTGTGATCAGGGCGTGATCCTGGCGTTATGGGATCGAGCCCCACATCAGGCTCTTCCGCTATGAGCCTGCTTCTTCCTCTCCCACTCCCGCTGCTTGTGTTCCCTCTCTCGCTGGCTGTCTCTATCTCTGTCGAATAAATAAATAAAATCTTTAAAAAAAAAAAAAAAAGAAATTTCATCTCTGAATATGTTCTGGGGAAGACGTCCTAGTTTTCAATTTTCCAACTCTGTCATTCAAAACCTACAAAGTGTAGTACAATAAAAGTTTGGCTCCTCAATAGCAACAGGAAAAAATCCAAAATATCTGGGAAATAATTTAACCAGAAGAATGAGAAAACATTGTATGATGAAAGTTAAAAGTTACAGAAGAACAGAAATGACTGGAATACCTAGCGAGGCATACAATCCGATGTTCTTTGATAAGAAGACCCACATCATGAAGATATCCATTATCCTGAGTTTACCTGTAAATATGGACCCTAATATAAAATATCAATCCGTGTATCTTTGAAATAAGATAAGCAGATGCCAGATTTCATATGAAGAAATACACAAACAAAGCCATGAAAAGTCTCTTTTTTTTAAATACTAATGTATGTATGTATCTATGTATGTATGTAAGCTCTACACCCAACATGGGACTTGAACTCACCAACTCAGGACTCTACCAACTGAGCCATCCAGGTGTCCCACATAAAAAGTCTTAAAAAGAAAAATCATGAGGGGGAACAACCTCTTCCAGTTATTAAAATGCCTTGTAATGCTTTAATAACTAAAACAGTGTAATATTGGCATGCACGTGTATACACACAGATACACGAACATGTGCAAACATAAATAGAACAGTTCTAAAAGTCCAAAAAGATACAAAAGCATAGAAGAATTTAATATGTAAAGATGGCCTATCAGACCAGTGGAGAAAAGAGTGATTAGTTAATAAAGGACACTGAAAATTAGAATAGTCATGTGAAAAAAATAATAATTTGGATATATAACTTATCTTCACTATATATCAATATTTAAGGGGCACATGGGTTGCTCAGTCCGTTAAGCATCCAACTCTTAACTTCAGCTCAGGTCATGATCTCAGGATTGTGAGATAGAACCCCGAGTCAGGCTCCACACCCAGTTTAAGATTCTCCCTCTCCCTCTCTTTCTGCATCCCCCCCCCCCGGTGTTCTCTCTCTCTCTCTCTCTCTAAAAAAGAAAAAGAAAAAAAAAAAGATTTAAAAATTGTCCAGTAACTCATGGGTAAGGGAAATATACAGAAACTTCATAGAAAAGCAAGCCCTTTTAAATAAAACGAAAGATGGTCAGTATCACTCATTATCTGGGAAATAAAAATCAAAGTCATCTTGAGATTTTTTTCCCCATGTATAACATTAGCAAAGATCCAAAAGTTTGGTAATACTGAAACTGAAATTACATTTCTAAGAATTCATTTGAGAACGTATTTGAGACTATACATATACGTGTGCAAAACCACGCATATAAAATGCCATAATGGGAACTTCGTGCATGGGTAAAGGCAAAAAATAGAAAATAACCTAAACAGAGCCACATCAATAGGAGGCAGTTCAGAAATATAATGGGAGAGCCATGCAATTTAATATTTATGCAGTTATAGAAAGAATAAGGGAACTCTTCATATATAAATGTAAAACACCTATCAATATGTATTAACAACAAAAGGTGAAAACAGTACGTATAGTATGTTACCATTTATGTTTTGAAAATGAGGGGATAGGTTATATACATTTGCATAGAATATTTTTGTGTAGATACACGACACAGATATAGGAATTGATGACATTGTTCATCTCCAGGGAAGAAAACCTGATGGCTAGGATACAGGGATGATAGACTTCTCATAACTTTTGTATCTTTTGAATCAGAATCTTTTGAGTGTATTAATATTCAAAACCAAATTGGAATATAATAAACTTTAAATACCTTAGCCTGTGACTGACAGTTATACCCCATAACCCAGTGCGACTGGTTTCAAGCACATGTTTTCTAACTAAAGGGAGAACTGCTCAGCGGTGTGTTGGAGCCAGCTCCCTTCAAATAGGTAGGCTTGAACTTACCACTCAGAGAGGCAGGGTTTAAAAAGCACCCAGAAAGAACCTAATATTCTACGCACGGAAAAATGTCGAAATGGACATCCTAAGTATACTTTCTGACATAATTTACAAAATGTCTTCCCAACTCTGTTTTCGTGGCATCGTGTTGGTAGCTTGCAATTGTCTTTCATGGGCGCATTCTCCCCAAGGACAGCAGCAGCACAACGAATCAGGGCATTATTAGTGCCTGGGACGGGGAGAGACAGTGGTTAGACACTTCCCAGCACAGCTTCGACTCAAATGTTCTAAATCTTGCCATGGTTTTCTTTGAGGCTTTCCAATTACTTGGCATTCTTTCCTAATAACTGGGTTGATATTTACTTGATAATGAAGCTGATAAAGAAAGATAAGCCTGGGGTGCTAATAATTACAAATATATCCTCACCTTGACGCACAAGCAGGGGCACTCATCGGGAAGAATGAGAGCATGGAGATACTATTCGTTGTGCCTTCCCAGTTTAAATGTACAGAGAATTTTCTATGTCTCATTTTTAAACAAGTATATAAAAACTAAAGAGATAAAATTAAGTAGATTTGCAAGCTTATTTTGTTTCCTTGTATCATATAGTGCATCTCATTTAATATTTGCTTGTTTCATTAATAATTGAAAGCAACTTTGCAACACATAGGCATGCAGAATAACTTTTGACCCTATGGGAATTAATGTCTAGTGACAGTGGTCCAGAAATGATACAAGTTATGATAATAAAACCCTGGTCAGCTATTTTGCACTTTATGCACTGTAGATATTTTCCCTACAGGAATGCCCCCCTTCACATGGAATTTGTACAACAAATTTATCTAGATGTAACAGCTTGATAAGTAGCAAACTACTTGTAAATAGATAGATGGCCATAAAATAAAATTAACCTTTTTAAAATAAACGTGATGAAAGAGAAAGCAAAATGTCATATGCATCTTCAAAGGAAAATTACTTCGAATGTGTAAAAAAAAAAAAGGAAATGTAATGTTTAACATCTTTCTGTGTTAAACTTTCATAAGCCCCAATTAGGACTCCCTTCTACTGAGGTTTTTCTCTGAAGTAAATATATGTTCGAGAGGGAAAAGATTTTGTTTTGGGTGAATGTTTATATTTTTCCTGCTTCAAAACCAGCTCCTGGTGATGTATATATGCCTACCTTGCCATCACCTCCATCAGCACTGCCCAAAGGGCAGTCTATTCCAAATACACAAACTCTTCATATTTGGGAAATAAAAATTAAATCAGATCTTTTTTCTATTTGTTACTAAAATTCTGGAGTAAGTTCGCCTAAGGGCAAAGCTACTACAAGTCCACCTATTTATACAGCGTAATGCACATATTAATCTTATTTGAAAGAGTTGTATTGACCATTTTGGGACACCTCTGACTGCGACATTTCTCTGGCTATCGGGGTAAAGGATATGTTTTGTGGGTATAAAAAAATCAAAAGCCAATGGTCTTTCCATCACTTCTAGCTGTGAAAGTTGCAAAAGCAAAACCAAAAGTCCATATATAAAAATCAAAATGTTTTTATCCAAGAAATTCAAATTGAGCGCTTAAGCGGTCCGGTGCTGTTGGCATCACCAAACCCTCTGCTCACATTAGGAACGCTCGAAGACGAAGGAGATCATTAACCAGCGGCACGACGCCCAGCGCGTCACGCGGCCTCCCTACTGTTTACTCGTCTCGGAGTGGTGTTAGTGGGTAAAATAAGCAACATGCGTTTTGTACCAAAACTAGTGCTGCAGTGAGTACTGTGCGGCGTGGAAAGGGGACCACGGAGACTCGTTAGAGCAGAAACAGAGCCTCGCCGTTTCGGTCCCGGAGCCCTCGGCGTAGTGCCGGCCACATGGTGAGCGCTCCAGCCGCTGTCGCAGGATCCAAGCCGGCAGCCGTTCATTGCTGGTGGATGTAGAAAGAAAACCTATGGATAAAATAGAATTTTAAGGCCATCTTGAAGGATGGGCAGGATCTGTATCGATGAGGAGACTAGGAATGGGTATTTTAAATGGGGAAAAGAGCAGAAGCCAAACTGGAAAGAAAATGAGGAGAGGGTGAGGAGGACAATGAGTAAGATTTCCAGACTAGAACGAAGAGCACGTGGAGCTAAATATGAACGTTGCTGGAAAGGTGAAAAGAGATTTATGAAGAGCGTTAAAAACCAAGCGGAGGAGTGTGGGCTTTATTGGGTAAATAAATGAGCAGTGGGGGAAGACGGGCTGAAAACTGCTGTTGGAGGGAGTTGACCTGGCAGTGGGGGGGGGACGGAATCCAGGAACGAAGCTGGAGCTGCGGGCCCACCAGGGGAGGCTGGAGCAGCACAGCAGCTGGCGTGGAGGTGACGGGCAGTGGAAAGGACAAGGGAGGAAGAGATTTGGGAGAGAAGCTAAAGTAAGAAACCAGAACATTAGTGACTTGTAATATGAAGCATGAGGATGAGGGGCCAGGAAGACAGGATGAAGCTGGTGCTAATAATGGACCGTAGCAAGGACAGACAGCCCGTCTCAGATGGGCCCTGTGGCGCTCTCCGGAGAATAACTGCAGTATTTGTTACAATGCACCATCCAGTATATATCGGGCACATTATGTATTTATTGGATGATTACTCTTTGTCCGGTCTGTACGAGGTGCTCTGGGGGATATCAAGGAAGTACGTCAATGACGCGGAGGTCCTCAAGATACTGGTAGAGATGGCGGTTAAGAATCCTAAGACCAGCGCGTATTGAGCACATAGTATAGACTAGCTACATTAAACAGACCATCTTATTTAATCCTCACAACAACTTTATACGAGGTACTATAATTTATCCTCAATATACTTAGCCGAGGGGGCACACAGAAACTGTGTCTTACAGTGGTGGGTTAACTTGCCTAATGTAACAAAGCCGGCAGATAATAGAGTCAGGAATAAAACCCCATCAGTGTGACCCCAAAGCTCGCAATCTCACTGTGTGTAGAAGTCACTAATGGATGACCGAAGACTGGATATGGTTGAGGAGCACCTGAATCATGAATTTTGTTTCCAGGCAGGAAGGAGAGAGACAGGGCTTACAAGAGATGTTACGTAAACAACTACACAGAAAGGAATGAAAGTGGAGAGATTGGCCTGACTGTCGCGTGAGGGTGAGTAATGAAGGGGAGACAGTGGAAGGTGTAAATTGGGGCCACATGATGGCTGCAGGGTGAACTGCCTGGAACGGAGTTGTGGCTAAGTACACACTGGAATCAATCAACTAATAAATACTGATCACCAGACATCTTTCCAATAGAGGCAGGCCCAGGAGTTCAGGATGAATAGGCCTTCTCCCATTTCCTGGGCTTCGGCTTTTCCTGCATGTCAGTGCGGGCTCAGGAGGCAGTCCATCCAGGCGTGTACCTTATTTAAGATCAGTTCAAGCTGCTCCTTTTTCTGGATGGCCCCAACTCAGAAACATCCTGCGATCTTCTTCTTCACACTCGGCCTCATTGCATTCAGTCTTATTACACTGGGACGAAACCTCTAGAGGGTCTGCATGACCAGAGGAGAGTGTATTTTCTGTATATGGAATGGATCGGAGAGGAAAAAGAAGAGATGCATCAGTACCTAGCATTCTATCTGATGCGTACCTGCAAACAAATATTTGTTGAAATAAGAAGAAAACTGAAAGAAAGGTTTTCTGATAATCAGAGTTTGAAGAGACAAGGACTTGTGCTAACAGAAGAGGAGAATTGGGATTGAATCAAAAGACATTTCATAGGGAAAAATCAACACAGGAGACTAGATATGTGGAGAAGGAAAGGAAAAAAGTCATGGTTGGCACTAAGGTTTGGAACCTGTATTATTTGAGAGGAGGTGACATAACAAACCAATTTCAAGAATTAAAAGTCACTTTAGGGTAGGTTTATCTCTGTGGTTCTGTGTTGTCATCTAGAAACTAGCAGCATACTTAATACACAGTGGACAGGCAATAAATAATTAGGGCATAGAATACATAATACACAGTTCTAGTTTTAAGAAGAAAACCACTCTCATATTCTGATGCTGTGAGTCTCACTTCAGAGAGATGACATTTACTGCCAGGAATCCATGTCTTAACGAACCACTGTTATGGAAGGGACTTTGTTATATCCTTTCATAAGTTAGAGAAGAAAAAAGCAAAATAATAATAATAATAATAATAATAATAATAATAATAATAATAATAAATTGAGGACCACCACCTTAAGGCCTAGCACAAATGCTTAGTGCTAGTGCACAAATTGTTGATTTAAGGTTAGGATGGGAATCTTAACTAGCATGAAGAGCCTGGGTTAGGGGTTGGCTGTATTCCTGAAACCAACTAACTCCAAGATAGATTTATCAGGAAGGTCAATGGACCCTTCACTTGCATGAGCCCCATATCTAATTTTTTTTAGTTTCTTAAATTTGTATAGGCTCCAGCTCACACAATACCTGGACCCATCTTTGAACCACAGCCACATATTAGGGTCAGCTGGTGCAAGAAATTATTTGAATATTTCTGTTGCCATTTCTTCACCCCAGATAACTGATGTTTACACCCTAGACTTTGGGTCAAGCTAGAACTGAGTTTCAATTCCAGTTATGCCATTTATGAGCTCCATGGCTTTGGTCCACTATTTCTAATTTCCTCATCTGCAAATGGGAATACGAATAACTACACTTCAGGGTTATTATAAAGCTTAAATGTGCATAAGAGTTCAATAAATTGCAACTCTATTATTATTACTAATTACTCCAGTGATTCTTATCCTCATTTTTCCCATTTCCCATTTAAAATTTTATACATAATTGACATTTTGTTATAAATCCTTAGAAGCCCATTAAATAAGATTACCATAACTTTTCCTTTACTCTTCAAGTTCTCCTGCTAGGAGAATTTCTGGATGTGTTGATTTGCAAGAGTTATGTATCAAATTCAGAATGCACATTTCCTTTTCTTAAATTTTTACAATCTCAACATCCATTGAATGTAAGTCTAAGCTTAAGCACTAAACTTTTATGAATAATAATTTGGTCTGCAGATTTTATCCTCTCACCAAGTTATTCCAAGGAATTTTCAGACTGAACAAAAACTAAAATCACAAAATAATTTAGTGGTCATTCTTACCATCAGGAAATCCGAAAAAGCCATGTGAAATCGATGAATAAAAGAGTAAAATTGTATCAAAATAATGACCAACTGAAGAGCGATTAGAATTATTTGGATAATCATCTTTTAAAGAAATGTGGACTACTCACAAACATTTTTTTTTAAGATTTTATTTATCTGAGAGAGAGAGAGTGACAGAAAGAGAGAGCGCGCACAAGGGGGGGAGGAGGCGGGCAGAGGAAGAGGGAGGAGCAGACTTCCCGCTAAGCAGAGAGCCTGATGTGGGGCTCCATCCAAGGACCCTGGGATCCTGACCTGAGCCGAAGGCAGACGCTTTACCCACTGAGCCACCCAGGTGCCCCTACTAAAACACTTTTTAAAAAAGATGTATTTATTTATTTATTTGAGAGAGAGAGAAAAAAAGTGCAGGCCGGCATGCATGAGTGTGGGGAGGGGCAGAAGGAGAGAGAATCTTCAAGCAGACTCCCCACGGAGCACAGAGCCTGGAGTGGGGCTCAATTTCATGACCCATGAGATCATAACCTGAGTTGAAACCAAGAGTTGGACGCCTAACTGACTGAGCCACCCAGGTACCCCATCTCACACACTTTTTTTTTTTTTTTGATGGAGGTGCTCCCACATAGTTTTGCCCTTAGATATGTTCCCCTGAATTTGTTTTCCAACAAATACCTACTCACTATATTATTCCAGCATAGGAAGAAATGGATTGGGCCAAAATTTCCCAATTTTTTCAAAGTCTGAGTTGTCCTTATTTCCAGTAGTTGTATGTACTTTAATCCTTTAATTAAAAAAAATACAAAACACCAAAAGCCACTCTGAATTCCGTAATGCCTTCAGATGAATTTCATCTGAGTAATCTTAGTAGCAGCTACACACCTTGGAAGCATTGCAATACAAATGTATGTAAGCTATATAATATATTCTATCACCGAGGTTGGTGTATTTTTTATGGAAATAACTCCAAGTCCAATCGCTCCTCCCGTCTGACTTGCCCCTAGACATCTCAGGAGCGCCAACTAGGAATCATTGTCTTAGGCACTTCGGAGTCTGGGGGATGAGTGTCTCTACTCATTCTGTAGGTCTTGACTCCTTCCTAGCGTAAGAGATCATCTCATGAATTCCAAAAAGAAAGGGAACCCATGGGACACTTTTATATTGTGGGCTTTTCAGGCAAAGCCTCACCATGAAAATCGGAGGAAAATCTCTTTTTACAGACTTTGGTAAACCCAAGTTCTAATTCCGGTCCTGCCGTGCATTAAAATGTGGGTGTCACCTAACCCCAGTAGTCTTCATTTTCCTTATCCGCTGATTCGAGCTGTGTCCGGAGATCATGGTTTGTATCTGCATCTCGCTCTAGCAGCATCAAAGCACTTTCACATGTATGATCTCATTTGATCTACATGACAACTTTGAGCTAAGACAAGACAAATAATACAATTCCCATTTTTCAGATAAGAGACGTGAGATTGAGAGATTAAATAGCTTGTCCAAGTTAGACTGCATTGGTGTTTGAGGATGATACCTAGCAAGGTCTTCTGATTCTTGAACTCATGAGTTTCTGGCTACACCCCATTGACTCCACTTCTATAAATCTAGGATTGTAACAGTCATGTCCCATCTTAGAGATACTTTACATGGTTTATGCCTGAGAATATTCGGTGTCTGGTAAGAATGGAAAAATGCCACCATTCTTTAAAGTTTTTTCAAAAGTTACAGAACCAAATGCAAGTTATTTTTAAAGATTCTTTATTATTTTAGGTATTGGGTGAAAGCTGTGATTTTTTAAAAAAGTTCAATGACAAGAGCATACATTTGAGAAGCTTTCTTCTCTCTCTCTTTCCCCTTTTTTCTCTTAAATCACAATCAGGGTTCTAAGTTTTTTAGCATCTCTGGATGAATCTTAGTGATTTGAAATCGCCGCTACTGAGCTGTTGCTTAGTACTTGAGTTCAAGTCTTCTCTAAGTGTGTAGAGCATTGAAAGAGTTCTTTTCTGAGACTGGGACTCTAAGCTTCGAGAATTGTTAAAGGGTTTTGTTTTCCCAGAGCTGTCAAGTTTCTTTGAAAGAACTGAAAAGAAGCAACAAAGGAAGATGTGAGAGTGATTTTAAAATATTTTAAATATCTCTTTGGTTTTCCAATCTTTTTCAAATTAAAGATCTGTTATTAACCATTCCATAGCTACATGTCTCTATCTTTGGAATGTTGCTCTGTAGTGATGTACCCTTCTTGACTGTACATGTGTCCGAGTGTAAGGGTGTGTGTGCTCTGTCCTGTCCCACCCTTTCGTTTCCCTTTTTTCTTTCCGCCTTTTCTCTGAACGGTAAAGTTTTATCAAAGACCAAAAACTAATCTTTTCAAAGAATCGAATTTGTAGTTAAAATGGTTTGATCTAGACATAAAAATGGAGATGCCGTGAAAATATATGTAACATTCGAAGAAGAAGAAGAAGAAACAGACAGCAGACCAAAATGGTACAGCAGACCATGTTTAAGTGATTTACTTGGGGTTATGTGTTTTTAAAAGCAACGTATAAATGCATAGCAGGGTTTTGGCAGATGAAATTGTGCTGTGTTTACTTTAAGGCACTCGACGATGATAAACAGTTATTTAGTACAAGTGGTATGCCTATGGTGCAAAGAACACTGAATTAGATACAGTTCCTGCAAAGTAGGTTTGAAATCTAAAAACAAATTGGAGAGGCAGAGTATAAAATACCCAGAAAAAGCCTAACATTCTACACATGTAAAAACATCATCAGGGGCATTCTAAGTGTACTTTCAGACGTAATTTGTTAAATCCCTTAACTGTACATACAGACATTATAAATAGAGTCATACTGACACAGATTTGATATGTGCACAGATGTAAGTACATGGGTCTCAGACATGCAACTTAAGGGTGATACGTTTAGCTGCTAAATACAGGCATCCACCCAATACTTGCTGTCTTTACTGCTCATCTATTACATTTTTCATTCCCTCCAAATTCTCTTTTAAATTACAAGTTTGCATTAACATGCAAACATTTGTTGTTTCTGAATAATGTACGTCAAGCAGATATTTGAGTGAAATTTTCTCTAAATAATTTTAAAATTTTGTATTTCATCTCTGTAGTAGCTGTTTGATCACTTTATGAAAATGTTTTACTTTTTTTTTTAATTGGCAAAATGGAAAATTGAAGAGCTGTTGAGAAAAACAAACCAAATTCTTCATGTGAACAATTGTTTCACATTGATGTCTTGAAACAAGAAAGATTTCTGCTATTTATTTACGAGAGATGAGTACAGATAATTTCATTGTGCATCGATTTTCTCTACAGAGGGAGGAAGTGTGGTCAGCTAAAACAAAGCACTGAAATAGGGAATCAGCAACCACGGCTTCTATTCTCATCTCGATCTTCGGAATTTGCTCTCTTAGAAACTCACTTGATTACCAAGATTCCAGTTTTTTTCGTTTCTTTCTTTGTTTCCTTCAATTGGTGTGTGTGTGCATGTGTGTGCGTATGTTTTAATGGACAAGATCAGACTTATAAATAGAATTCTTTGAGTTCTTTTGTTGGAATATTTTAATTGGCCTGTTCTATAATCAACATAATGATAAAATGGGAGCCAATACAATTGTCCGTCATTCAGGAACATAATCATTCAACATTCATGTAGCCAAACATTTAGTGAGTGCCTACTGAGTACAAGGCACTGAGTTAGGCTCTGCATAAATATATTTGGTCCTTAAATCACAACATAATTATGAAACTGTCATTATGTGAAAAAATATAGTTCCCAGCAGGCCAATACTATATGAATTAAGGATAATTATCCAAAAAAAGATCACTATTCACTTTAAACACAAAAGATCTTTATTTGTAAAAAATACGTGTTAAACACATAAAAAATTCCAAGTCCCTTAACCTGCTTTTATTCTGTTTTCAAATTACTGTTTCTAAATTTGTGAGATTTATCTATTGTGTACATGTAGAAACTTGGCATGGTGTTGTATCTATTTGGGGATTTGGGATGCTTATTTATGTATTTACATATGTACATAAATAGAATAAATCATCATGCTTATGCCTGAAACACGAGTCTCTACCTTTCCAAATTATGAATTATAACTCATAGGAATACTATCTGTAATTAAAATTATTTTATCCTTATAAGAAGTGAACCTGTTATTTTACCTATTCTCAAGTTTTTTATGCCAGTTCCATATTCTTGGTTACAGTGAAAGAAAAAAATTAATTAATTAAACATCTTTTTCAAGTTGTTGGTATTATATTTATGCTGGCTTTTTAATTTGTCATTGAAAACATTTCCAGGACTAGATATTTAACAAGAAATTCTGTGACTTGTGCTACATTTTACTTATATTTTTCTCTTCATGTCTATATTAGATAAAAATCTACGTAAGCTGTTACAACAACAAAAAGACCAAAACGCAGAAGCTCAAATGATATAAAAGTTTGTTCTCTCTCACAGAACAGTTTAGATGGCCAGCATATGGCGGCAGTGTAGTACTGGGGACACAGGCTCTTTCTACTCTGTCATCCTCAACTGTGACTTTTGTCTCCTGACCCAATATGGCTGCTCCAGCTCCAGCTATCATGTTTGCCTTCAGCCAGCAGGAAAAGAGAAAAGGGTAGAGGAATTCATGCTTTCTTTGGAGGGCATAATCTGAAATTTTCACACGTAACTTCTGAGATGATTCATGGTAGACATTCATGCGCAACCACACTAGAAGACATTATGAAGTAGTGAGATGCTTGAAGCTATACACAGAATCTCTGTGAATACAATAGCCAGAAATGCAGCTTCATGCCATGATACTGAGTTATACTGAGGCAGCATTACAGTGGGTGATTTTCGGAAATGGTGTGCAATTCTTAGTAAAGTTTGGAATAAGATAACACAAAAGCTTCCCTCAATTTACAGTGTCTTTGCATTTCTGAAAAAAAATCATGAGGGACATCATGAGGGATGTAGATCAGTTCTTACTGTGTGGGACTTTCCTCTACATTGCAGGACATTTACCATCCCTGGCCCTGACCACAGAATTCCCTCCTCTATTTATTGTAACAACCCAAAAGAGCTTCACAAATTTCTAAAATGTCTCCAAGGGACAGTACAACTCATACACACAGCTCTAAAACTACAAGCTGTGTTGGCACCTGGTCTAACTTCCCACATATTACAGACAACAATTTTACTGAATATTTTGCAGCGGTCTAATGAAGGGTCATCAAATTTCTAACCATTATTATCATTACCACCCATCACCCAATCCTGCACAATCAAGACTTTTTTTAGGACAGCATGCCACTTACAGATACCAAATCGTGTACTAGTTATAGAAAGGAACCCTAAACAGGACAGATGTTTATTTCCCTCTCATGGAAAAGTTTTCCCAGGTATTCCAGGACTGATAAGATGGATTGATAATTTGGGGATCCAGGATGTTGCTCTCTTTTTGCTCTGCCAGTCTCAACATATATGGTTTTCATTTCATGGATCCAACGTGGCTGCTCTAGCTCCAGCCATTACATTTGAATTCCAACAGTGAAATGGGAAAAGATAAAGGAAAAAGGCATAATCCTTGTCTTCAAAGGCAAACCCCCAAAACCACACAGACAACTTCTGCTTTCTCCAAAACTCAGGATTTTAATTTTTGAGATTCTAAAAGTATAGATTGTTGGTAACTCCAAGCATCTAGTAAACACTGTTCTACCAGACAGGTGGCATGGTGAAATGAACCTCAAATTAGACACTCTAATTCTGGCCGCGCGGCTAACCAACTTTCAGATCCCAGGCAGATCATTTCTCTTCTGTGGTTCTGTTTCTCTATCTGCAAAATGAGGAAAGGGGAGTTGAAAAGGTTATTTCAAATTTCCAAAATCCAGAGTGTACTATAATGCTTAGGACATTTTATGACTAAACTCAGTCTTAAAACATTTTTTTCCTAAAAATTTTCCAGTCCATTCATTGTAGGTTATGGATTTGTATTTTCAAAAGTCATGCCAGTTTTACAAAGTACATTAGGAAAGTAGAAGTTTGGGTTTGTTTTTAATGGCCACTGCCCAAGTCCATTTCGATTGGTTAGCATCGTGCTGTAGCAGCTACCAAATACCCTTCAATGTCATCCCAGCTTTGTACCAGATTGTTGCCATTCATCTCCAAAAGGGGCTTTTTTTTTGTTTTTTTGAACCTGTTCCCACACTCAATCTCTTCTCTCCTCAACTACAATCCTTCTTGGAATGGCCACTGTCTCTTTTTTGTATTATTGCATTAATCTCCTATTCGATTTCCTGCTCCTACTCTTGGATCTTCTTAATTCACACTGCACAAAGCAACCAAATAATCTTTTTTTAATTTTATTTATTTATTTATTTATTTATTTATTTATTTATTTTTACCCCCATTTTTCCCACCTCTCACCCTGCCTCTGGCAACCAGGAATCCATTCTAACTATCTATTGACTTGTTTTGTCGCTACTGTTGTTTTATTGAAGTATAGTTGACACACAATGTTACATCAGTTTCATGTGTACAACACAGTGATTCCACAAACTTATTCCTTATCCTACGCTCATCACGACCGTAGCTACCATCTGTCACCATGCAATGCTATTATAGTATTATTGCCTGTGTTCCCTATGCCCTAAGTTTTATCTCCGTGATTTATTCATTCCGTAACTGGAAGCCTGTATCTCCCACTCCTCTTCACCCATTTTGCCCATCCCCCCACATGTATTCTTTTTTTTAGATTCCACATATAAGAGAGAGCATACAGTATTTGTCTTTCTCTGACTTATTTCATTTAGCATAATAGCCTTGAGGTCCATCCACATTGTTACAAATGGCAAGATTGCATTCTCTTTATGGCTGAATAATATTCCACGGTGTGAGCATATCATATCTTCTTTATCCATTCATCCACCAACAGACATTTAGGTTGCTTCTATAACTTGGCTATTGTAAATACTGCTCCAATGACCATGGGGATGCATTTATCTTTTTGAGTTAGTGTTTTCATTTTCTTTGGATAAATACCCAGAAGTGGAATTGCCAGATTATACGGTAATTTGATTTTTAATTTTTTGAGGAACCTCCACACTATTTTCTCTAGTGGCAGCACCAATTCACATTCCCACCAAAAAGGATTCCCTTGTCTTCACATCCTGATTACACTGATATTTCTTGTCTTTTTGATAATAGCCATTCTAACAGGTATGTGGTGATATATCACCATGGTTTTGATTTGCATTTCCCTGATGATTAATGATGTTAAGCATGTTTTCATGTCCCTGTTAGCCATCTGTATGTCTTGTTTGGGAAAACGTCTGTTCAGATCTGCCCATTTTAAAATTGGATTGCATGGATTTTGCTTTTGAGTTTATGAGTTCTTTATATTGTTCAGGCATTAACCCTTATTAGATACATGTTTGGCAGATATTTTCTCCCACTCAGTAGGTTGGCTTTTCATTGTGTTGATGGTTAGTTTCCTTTGCTATGCAGTAGTATTTCAGTTTAATGCAGTCCCACTTGTTTATTTTTGCTTTTGTTCTTTTTGTTTTTGGTATCAAATTCAAAAAATCATCGCCAAGACCTATGTCAAGAAGCTGATCACCTATGTTTTACTTCTAGGCGTTTCATGGTTTCAGAACTTACATTCAAGTCTTTAAGCCACACTGAGTCCATTTTTTTCAGGGTATAAGATAAGGCCTAGCTTCATTCTTTTGCATGTTGCTGTCCAGTTTTCCCAGCACCATTTATTGAAGAGACTGTCCTTCCCCCATTGTATATTCTGCCTCCCTTGTTGTAAATTAATTGACCATTTATGCATGGGTTTATTTCTGGGAGTGAGACAGAATTTAATGAAAAAACTTACTCTGTCTTTGTAATTGAACACTTACCATATGCCAGACACTGAATTACACACTGGAGATATAATGGTGAGCAAGATTGGCACAATGTCTTCCCTTATACAGATAGATAGACAGAAAATAATTGTAGTTTATAGCAAGTGCAATGAAAGAAATGGTTAAATATCTAAACAAGAGACTAACAGAGGCGACCAGCTTTACATAGGGCCATCACAAGAGACCAAACAGAGACCTTTAGAAGCGAATGAGCTGGCTATGCAAACCGTGAGGACAAGGAGAGCATTCCAGGCAGAGAGAACAACCTGTGGTAAGGTCGTAAGACCTGGGAGGAGGGGTTGGGGCTGTGGAAAAAAGGACCAGTGGGGCCAGAGACTGGTGAGAGGGGAGGGAGAGGGAAAGTGGCCCAAGAATGGAAAAATAAATAGGGACCAGATCATACCAACACCGATAGGCCCTAGGAAATGTGGATATATTCCAGCTTATGTCCAAGGAAAGGTTGAGACATTGAAGGGCTTCAACCAAGGGGATTATGTGACTCAATTTTCTTTTCTTTTTTTTTTAAGATGTTATTTATTTATTTATTTGACAGAGAGAGAGAGCACAAGCAGGGGGAGTGGCAGGCAGAGGGAGAAGCAGGCTCCCTGCTGAGCAAGGAGCCCAATGCGGGACTCGATTCCAGGACCCTGGGATCATGACCTGAGCTGAAGACAGTTACTTAACTGACTGAGCCACCCAGGCACCCCTCAATTTTCAATTTAATGTCGCTTTTGCTTTTGGTGGAAAAGAAACAAAAGAGAAAGAGAAATTAGTAATCCAGGGAGAAATGGTAGCAATTAAGACAGAAAGGTGGCAATAAGAAAAAAACCTTTACAAAGTATAATTTAAATGTTTAATTATACCTAATACTACATACAGTCAACCAACAAATAATCACATTCTGAGGGCCCACCATATGTCCAGCATGGAAATGTAGATATATGACGGATTGTTCCTGCCTTCTGAGAACTTAAACTTTATTGGGGAGGGAATTAACATATAAAAAACTGTATCGAGAATCTCCTAGAACCTCTACTGACACCTTATGAAAGGTTATTCCTTTAGGTTAACAGGGAAAATATGTAGAAATCTGAAGATAATGTTTTTGTGTTAAGTCATTGCTGGTTTTTGTAATATTTGTAGCCTGATTTTCCTGTGCCAGTAACCAGAATGTGAGCAATGTCCCAAGAGACTATTTTGATATTTCCACATATCATGTTTTTCCTCATTTAGGCCAGGTTCTGGACATGGTAGACCCCAGATTGCAGCAGGTGGTGGAAAGATTAAAAGAACATTCAATTTAGACTTTACCAGTATATTCCAAGCTCTCACTCACCCCTGCCTACAGAGATCCTGAACTCCGGCTTCTTTGCAAGATCCACTTTCCGGAAACACTTCAGCCTAAATAGGAGACTGATGGCCAACATACACTATTTGCTTTCTAGAAGTTATAAAAAGCTGATTTAATTGAAATAAGCAAAGATGATCAAATGTAGCAAATGATCTCGTTTAAAATAATCAATGAGCCATATTAGGAATATCTTTCAAAGCAATATCTTGAAATAAATTGAGCAACTTGCCTCAGACTTAAAGGTCCTAGATGGGAAGGACTCTACTTTTGCTGTTTAAATTATTTGTTGAGGCAAATGTTCAAAAATTACAGACAGTGGAGAAATTCTTGTGATAGCCTCATGCCAACGGCGTGGGAAACTACCAGACTTTTTGCATTCCTCACGGTAATCCCAGTTCTCGTCCTCGGAGTCTGTCAGGAACAACTGGAATAAGAGAAGGAGAAAGAAGCCAGAGGTCTAACACTAATGACCATTACCATTCCCAAAGTGCCTTTTGCAGGAGTAGGCAATGGTAATTCTGATATCCTGGAAACATTTGAAACCGAGTAACAACACTTTGCCTACTTAAATGCCCCCTGTCATTTCATTTAGCTGGGCATGCTTCTGAACATTCTTTTGCTGTTAGGCGAGGCATGCTTACAGCCAGCATGTATTGCTTCAGCAATGAATAAAAGGGTGTTCCCATCTAGAACCAACTTTTCAAACCTGTGCAAGGGCAAGGATATAATTTAAACATTTAGGTCCTAATTTGCAAGACAGTTCCAGAATAGTAGGGTCAATAACACTTGTATAACATTTCTACTCCTGAAAGAGGTATAAAATCCAAGAATATAGTGGCCTATTAGTTTGATTGTCAATTCAATAAATGGAATCACGGCATTATTGCTTTTGGATGCCTAGTTAATAACCACATGGTACAACTCCAGAGCTCAAAGAGAAATATGAAAGATATTCATATCAACGGATTAGTCAGATTTCATAGTAGAGATCTCTCAGAAAATAATACCAGTTACAGAAATCATATTTTTCTAACTCAACATTTCTCTCACAGAAAACTGGTGTCCTTGGAGATCTTTGTAGATGTCCATCACAACCGTTTATGTTAACAAGTTTGAGATGTGCTGGGTTAAATAAAGTTAAAACACCTTTATTTTGTTTCACAATGCTTTAATAATGTGTGCTAATGCTCATTTTGACCTCCAAGAAAGGAGATATAGTAGGTAGGACTGTCTTTCCGCAGTTCATGTGATTATAGAACCCTGGAACATATGTTACCATAGCTGGTATGTATTTGCACTACTTGCTCTCTCTGCTTGGACGGGTCTCTCCCCAAGGACCACTGGGTTTGCTCTCTCCCTTCCAGTCATTTGCTCAAATGCTACCTTCTTGGTGGGACTGATTCTCACTCACCTATTTAAATACCAACGTCTGCCCTCACCCACTTGGGCATCCTGATTTCCCTTATTCTGCTTTACCTTTTACCCATCGTACTTATCATCTACGTAAGTAATTTATTATGTTTATTTTCTGACTCCTTCCATTTGACAGGAATTTTTACTTCTATTTTACTTTTAGTTCCTAGAATAAGGACTAGCATATACTAGGTTCTCAGTAAATATTTGTTGAATGAAGAGGGAATAAAGAATTTTATTTCCCATATGATTTAAAATCAAGATGTGTCGTATAAATGATATGTTTTCTTTTTTTTCCTGTTAGAGAATTTATGATGTATGTTACAGTCAGTTATGTCTTAGAATCTAGGAAATATAAATCAGGGGACACTTGCATTGTTCTGAACTCATTGCTGCCAGAGTTAATTTAATATCTGGTAAGAAAGAAACAGCTTAATGTCATTCATGACTTTTTTTCCTCTAATTTTATCACTCCCCTTCCTCCACCTGAAATTAATTTTTGCCAAGTTGCGAAGGCCTTCCAACTCTATTTCAATAATAACTTCCTCATTAATTTCCGTCCCTCCTTCCCTACTAGGAAAGGCACATGGAGGGGGACAGCTGGCAATAATCCTGAAGAGGAGGCCGGAACCTTAGCATAGGTGGTCTTCGAGGCAATTAGACTTTCTGTGGGAAGCAACAGAGAGCCACTATCCAGAGAATTTTTAGAAACATCAGAACTTGTGGAAAGAGATCTCTGACCGTGATGTAACAAACGGTCTGGAGGTCAGCATGACACTCATTTCTAATTCTGCGCTAACTCTCGGTTTCTCTTCTTGTGAGGTTCTTTCCATCAGTTTCACATCTGCTTTCTCTGAGGCCACCTACTCCCATCCCAGACCTGTTATCCAAGAGGGTCTGGATATGTAACAAAGAAACAGGCTCCAAGACATCCCTGTTGTGTCTCTTCCAAGGTCTTCTGGAGTTCTTACCCACACTGACAGAAGACACAGGTCAAGGGAAGAAAGGGGAAAGTGAAGAGCTTGACATTTATTTCTTATCATAATCTCTAAATACTCTCACGTGATGTGAGTTAGTCCCACTTTACAAACAAGGGGAATTTAGTTAAAAAAACTGAAGTATTTTATAGAATTTCATGTAGGTATTCAGGTTCAAGCCTAAAGCTGCCCCCAAAGGATAAATGAATAAGACCAGCTGATGAACCCATTCTCAGTTCCAGATAGTGCGGTGCATGCTCTCCACGAATTGTCACTATCACTTACAACAGCCTCATGAGAAGCTTCAGTTCTTTTCCCCATTTTTCAGGAGGCTAAAGTTAGGAAGATTCCACAATTTGTCTAAGTTCACACAGCTAGGAGACAGTGCTTCTAAGCACTGCAGCCCATTTTATCTGACTGAAGGGAGAAGTCCCACGTGCACATTATCAATAAACTCTACTTCTTTCCACTATTTCATCTTGCCTCCAATGGTATGAAAAGCAAGGACACATGCTGGCCTGGCCCTGACCTGCCCGATGGTCTGTCGGCCTTGGGTGTCAGTGGCCCTCTGCTCTCCCTGCTTGTCAACATGTCTGGACAGCCATGGATCCTGCCGGTTGTGTGTGGGGCGGGGGATGACGAATAGCTCTGGACAGATCAGTGTCCTGACCATAGAAGGTCCTTTTTACTGTTTCTTTTCCTATTTCATTTTAACAATTTATATCCCCTCCACCTCACTACCATCTTTCCCCTACAATTGTGGGGAAGAGATTAACTTTAAAATGTAAGACACAAAAATTAGAGCTGAATTTCAATCGACTCTCAAAGCAGAAAGGTCCTCTGCAAACTTAAAAAATTTACCATTATTTTACTGTCCCTTACTGTGGATTCCTCTGGGGCTGGGCAGCATTTTACATGAAAACCCAAAGACTGGCTTTCCCCTTTTTTCCTTCTTCAATATTCATTTGGGGTTGGTTCTGTAGTTCCAGTTTTGGGTAGAGACAGACATCTAAATTAGTTGTTAATTTGTATCAAAGAAGCTGTTACTCAAAATACTCCATGACACAGAGACTCGAGCAAATAAAGACTTAGAAAAAGTCAATCCCCATAGATATAATGATATAATGCAATAATAATGATAAAACAGAAAAATCAGAAATGTATTTTCACTATGCTCAGCTGTGCAGAGAAATGAGGATTCTTTACTTCTTTTTAAGTGATTAGGTTTTCTTCACAATCCTACACCCACCAGGTAGTTTAGAAAAGTTGTTTTAGTTAAATTGCCAATTCAGTCTTACTTGCTAATTCAACCCATCTCTTTACGTAACCCAGTTTCTGCTTAGATGAGTCAGGGAAACACTTGTCAGAGTTTTGCCCTCTCCACCTGCGTATCTGTAGGATGACTGAGGTGTACGTAATCTTAGGGGAGGAGGAGTCCTGGAGTGCATGAGGTATCCTCTCAGTTCTCCAGGTTTGGCCTACTCCTACAGCTGGTAGTACCTCAGGAGTGACTTGTCCATCCCCTGGGCATTCTGATGTACCCACTGCTAAAAACTGCTTTTCGGTCATATTTTGTTCACTTAACTCTGACAATGCTACGGGGCGCCATTTCCTCGTGGAGACTGGGCCCTGTCTCCACTTTCATTGACGATGTATATCCCTGACACAGGACCGTGACTCCCAGTTGGACCTTAGTCTGTGGTGGATGGCTTCATTCCCCTTCAGCAACCTCATTCGGCAAAGCTGCCAGGCAGGTCCTTCAATTACTTTCAGCCAGATCCTTCCAGTTCATGCCACAGGATGCTCAGGAACTTCTGGATAGCTTCACACCATACAGGAGCAGAAGGAGACTCTAAGAGGCTTAAACTTAGACCTTTCTGTACAAAACCATATTAAGCCACTGAATTTAATTTGATGTAACAGCCCCCCAAGTTTAAGCAGAAGCCTGTAGGCGATCGCTTCCCATAGCCTCTTGGAGAGCAGCAGCCGTTTTCTCCTCTTCATTCCCCTCAACCTCTCTATACTTCTCCTCTCCCACTGAACTCTCATCTCCAGGAATTTGTGAAGAGAAGAAAAATTGAAGCCATGCTTTCCTACCTCTTTGCCTTCTTTTACCCAAAATTCTGTGGTACCTGAGAAGCCAGGCATGGCCCACCTTGTTCCTAACTTACCCTGTCCCCCTCTCCGTTAAGACTCTCTACTATTGTTTGTCTGGCCAGCTTCCCAATCTGTTAAGGAAGAGACGAAGCAATTTAGAAAATCCTTTTCTTTCTTATAACCCAAATTTCAGGACTGTTGTTTCAGAAGAGTCAGTTTATGAGATCTAAAACTGATCAATGGCTCCTTTGTTCTAACTTGGGAGAGCCCAGCTTCTTTCCTGGGGCTATATGCTCAGTAGGTAGAAGTTTGTAAGGGATCTTGAAGTAAGGGAGAAGTGTAAGTACTTTGATTTATTATTTCCAGTGATTCAAATATAATTTCAAATATAAATCTTAGTAAAACAACAACAATATTTGTTTTTCACTATGTCAGATACTGCGTACCAACATTATTTTAGTTCCTAGTTAACTCTTACAACAACCCTGTTCTGTCAGTCTTATTACACATATCTTCAGAGAAGAAAACCAAGGCACAGAACGATACACACAGCTGGTAAGGAGCTCTTGCCCTTATCCACTGTGGTCTAGAATAGTGCCTCTCGGTTTGACTACAACTCCAGTAACAAATACAATTTATGTCACAATCAAAATACACACATAACCAAAGCAGAGTTTCACACAGCAATACTTATCAACCACTCTTTTCCTATGTTCCGTGCAATTGTATTTCTTTGTCTTGCTCTTTCTTTCTCACTTTCTGTCCTTCTTTTTAGTGCTGGGCACAACCAACAAAATCGATTCTACAAGCTACTAACGACTTGGAATTGACACTTGAAAAATGCTGCTCCAGCAGCTGCAGTATCAATATGACCGAATTCTAATAGAAATTACATCAAACTATTTAGCCATTTAGAAATAGGCTAAGGTAATTTTTTGTGTACATGTTGTAATTGGGAGAGCTTGAGTATGAAAGTCTTAAAGCAAGTAAAATAGTGAGTAAAATATCAATTAAATACTGTTAAGTAGCTTTAAAACTACTTAGTAAGAGGAAATCCAGAAGCTGAACAAACATAGATTTGTGCTTTAAACATTTACCATTTTCACAAAGTCTTCTTCCATTTGGCCTTCAGAACTTACACCTAGATATTTTCACCCTTCACTTTGATCTACAGGACTTAACTATCATACCCCCAAATTTTAATTTTTCTTCTAAGGATTTAGATAAAACATAGCATTCGTTCCTTCAATATTGTATTCAAAATCTCAACATGGCTTCAAAAGAGAAAGGCTTTCCTGAGTTCCAAATTCATAGATGATAAATAGTTCGAGTCCACGGACTTTCTGCACTTAGAATAAGCAAGACAAACACAGCATTGAGGTTGCCATGAAGACCTTGGGGATGAATGAGTGATATTTCAGGAAACAGAAGGTTCAGAAAATGTTCAAGAATTTCAAGATCATAAAACCTAGAAAAAGTCAATAGATTTCTGTCTTTTTCAGCAGGAGGATCATTAAAAGGTTGTGTGCTGGAGTACTTTGCTTTAGGCAGCTTCCAAGTAAATCAAGAAATGAGCCTTCCCCCATGTTTATTGCACTTTCTAGTTCTCACTAAATTATACCTTTGACCTCTGAGACATTTGCAATAGCACCAGGATGTGGTTACAAATTGGATTAGTATTGCCAAGCACATCCTTTCGGCAGGCTGGAAGCTCTAATCCATCGGTAATCTACTGAAGCCAGGGATGACATAAGTAGCTCTCAGGGTTAGGTTTTTGAGATATAAACAGATACTTTTGAAAATAGGGAAAAGAAGCTATTCAAAACACGGTAAAGGGTACTTGAATAAACCCTGGAAGACCTGAGTTCTGGCCCTGCAACCACTGCACGTTAGTTTTGGAAGCCCTGCAGAGTTACTTGGCCTTTTGGACCTCAGATTTCCCATCTGTAAATATCACCCATAGCTTTGCACCTGTAATGGTCTCATAGCGACCAATGTGAGGCCAAAGATTCAGGATCCATTAATACCCTCATGTGGCACATGAGATCAAAATCACCACTGCTGAGTTGTTTTTCTCAATATTTCGGAGAATACTAGAAATTACCATCCTCCTGGATTCCAGCAAATGGAGAAAAACCTAGCACTAGTCTGTATCAGGAGAGGGTTAAAAAACCCAAAAAGTATAAACAAGATTGTGGGAAGAGAAACTCATATAACCTGCAGGGGGCACTAAGGTACTTTTAGAAAAAGAACCATGACTGGGCAGGAGAGGTACCTGTCACCCCAACTGTAAGGAGGCATATGAGAAGAAAGGAACAGAGGGATATCTTCATTTATCAGTCCTCATATGGTCTGTTACTCCCTGCCTTCTATCTCAAGTAGACTGCCTGGACAGCAATCCGTGATTATAAAAGATAAACTGCTAACTGATAGGGGAAGGAAAAAATTCCAAAAAGAGAAGCTTCTTCCTAAGGGTTTGATAAATGAGGCTTTGCTACCTCATAACTTCAGGATTTACCATTTAATCAGGATTAGGAAATCCAAGGAGAAAATGTTCAGCGCTCATGACATATGATTATTGGCAGAGCTGTGGTAAATTACAGACAGAATTCTAGGCGTCTTGGTTCTTCCTTTATAGGGTAGGGTCAAAAGGATATCACAGATAGAAGACTCAAGTCAAGGCCTTTATATTACAGGATTGCTTCTCAGGAAGGAATGAATCAGATTAAGAATGATGCCCAGAAATGCCCTTAACGTTTGTATAATACTTAACAATTTGTAAAGCCCTTTTATGTAGAAATTATCTCGCTTGATCCTCATGATGACCATTTTATATTTGAAGGTTTAGGGAGGTTAAGTGGCTTGCCCAAAGTCACACAGTAAATTTCAGAGAGGAGTCTTCTTTTTTTTAAAAAAAAAAGATTTTATTTATTTATTCGACAGAGATAGAGACAGCCAGCGGGGAACACAAGCAGGGGGAGTGGGAGAGGAAGAAGCAGGCTTATAGCGGAGTAGCCTGATGTGGGGCTCGATCCCATAACGCCGGGATCACGCCCTGAGCCGAAGGCAGATGCTTAACTGCTGTGCCACCCAGGCGCCCCCAGAGAGGAGTCTTTAATGGAAATATTGATTTCTGGTGATTTTTAACAGCTCATTGGGCTGTTCTGCCAACCAAGTGTGTTTCGGGGGACTTACTCACAATGGGAAAATTCTGTTACAAACCCGAGAGATGTCAGTTTATGTTTTAAAGTGAAAATCAAATGGCAGATAGTTACAAAGCAAAATAAGGAAAATTTCTCATCACATGTTTTGTAGTTCCAAGAAGCTAACAGGAGTTTTCACAACATCATCGAGCCAACACAAATGGCTAATCTTAACAGTACGCTAAATTGGCAGTCATGTCGTCTGTGTGATCAACAATATGCCATGCTGCTTTAAATTTATCCTGTTACAAGTCCTCTGGGTAAAGGTATCGTTTCCTAAGGTCCCTGTCAGAAATGAAACAGAATTCTAGTAACAGAAGTTCATAGAAGTAGAACCGTGTATGCTTTCCATTTCCCACCCTCCCCCCAACACCCCGCCAGAAAAATTCATTACTGTCTGTATACCAAAGCCCCATAGCCCCAAAGCCAAAGGGAACCAGGAGCCAAAACAGGAAGAACAAGTTTGGGTGTGAACTCCACCTGGAAGTCTCAGGTCTCGGGATGAGACATGATGATGTCATGAGCTTAAGGAGGGGCTTTGAAGTCAGACCTGGGCGAAATCCAGCTCTGCCCCTTGGAAGCGGTTAAGACTTAATGAGCCTCATTTTCACATTTGTGAAATGGAAATAATACTGATCCTGCAAGTTCATGTAAGGATCAGAAACGATACATGTAAATGTATGGCACATACCAAATCCTCCATGACTAGTGATCAGAATTTGGGGATCCCTGATGCTTGGTGGGAAATGCAGCAGACAGCAATGTTGAAAGGCCTGAAGACAAGTTTGACCGCCTTCCAAGCCTACCTAAGGCTAGCCCTGACATCAGGGCTTGGGTGGGTCTGCATATTCTCCGGCCACGGACTCTGCCAGGGCCGTTCTACATTCCCAAATGTAAGGACTGATTGTCCTTTGATTGTACTAGTCCTTCAAGATCAAAGATGGATGCTGAATGTTAGTTGTCAAATGAATGAACTGTGGAAATATAAAAGCAAAACAATTCATGTTGCCTTAGGAATAGCTCATCTGCAAAATCTAATATGCTATTACATTGACATAGTTCCTCATTTCATCTATTAAATCTTGCATTTTAGTAAAACTAGTTTGTCACAACCAAATGCTACGATCATGTACACTTACGGACACATTGTATGTCTACAGTCTGCCTAGAGTGTCTCACAAATGCTGGGATTTGGGGGGGAAAAAAAAGGAAATTAAGATCCAAAGATGAAAGATGAATAACAACCTCTGTGTCTCAAATAGCTTTGAGTGCGGCTACATTTTTAAAAAGTGCTTCCAAAATTTATAGCTTTCTAAAATTTTAGTTCTAGCACATCTACCCATTAAACTAGAAATTGTTCTTAAAAACAAAAAAACTGTCCAGCTGAAAAACCTAGGAACGTAGACATCATGAATTGAAACGCCTCAGGTTAAATGCAGTTTTTCAATGGGCTTTGCTGTGGGATACCGTCCTGGAGCGAAGGACTCACTTTCCTGTGCCCTGAGCTTTTGTTCTAATCCTCCATCCAGGACTTGGCTGATTTTACTTGCATTTACTTGCTTGTGGCCTGGGAAAGATGTTTCTGTAAAGACTGACCCGTCTCTGGGTCTCCCAGCGCTTGGTTGTGGTACGGATGAGGGTGCTCATTCAATCTCCTCTGTGCACGGTTGACTAAGACCTTGAAGGGTCCTTCAGGCTCCACGAGGCCCGAGAAGAGCCTATTGAGACTTTCAGCCTTTTGCTTACTGCCCAGTTACTTTTTTATTAGGCTGATAAACTTCTGAATTGTTGAAAAGCAGCTGTTCAAAAAAGGATTTAGCTTATTCTCCTGGGGTTTCTGGATGTGGGGGAGACAGACTTGTGACTGGGATCCACCGGTCCCCAGCACAGTTAGACCTGCACGACCTCTCTTTCTGACTCTAACAAGGTTTCTGGATTGTGATGGAAACAGCACCACTTTTCAGAGAAAGCCATAGCCACTCCCTCAATGTTCTTTCTGTGTCCCATCTCAATGTGGGTATTTCTATATAAATGTTAGTCTTTAAAAATAGAATTTCAGTAATTTGATGTTCACCAGGTAAATTTGATGTTCACCAGGTAAGTGCTAACCAGAGAGAGTAAATGCAGCTGTGCTAAGAGGAAGAAAGGAAAAGAGAAGGAAAGAGAAGAGAGAACGCCAGGGGAAGGGTAGGGAAGGGTGGGGAAAGGAGGACGGGAGAGGAGGGGAGGGCAGGGGAGTTAGGGGAAGGAAGGCAGGGAGGGCAGGGAGGGCAGAGAGGGGAGGGCTGGGGAGGGAGGAATATGGAGGGAAAAAACAAGACAGAAAGCTCAGCCACAGTAACAGGAGTTCTGACTAAGGCTAAGTATGGTCAGATGCCTGAAAGGGTTTAAACTGTTAATTTTCACATATTGCTCAAGTAAGCAAAACTAAAAGCTCTTAATTTTTCTAATAATCTCAGACATGGTTTCCTCCTAATGTACTACACAATCTGTATTGATTATTCTGTCGGTGAGATATGCATTTAATAAACATGTATTCCAAAGTGAAGCGTAAAATCAAAGTTTAAATTACTCTTTTTGAAAGCCACTTTTTTCCCCCAGCGTGTCAAAGCAAAATGTAGCGGGGGAAAAAGACTTACATTTCAATTGTTTCTTGAGAAACTAATTCATAACAGACATTAAGATGAACAGGGCAAAAACAGGCAGCAGAGGACCAAGAGAATACATTTCATACTTTTTCAAAACAAGCTGGATGTAGGGGTGTCGTCCGTGAGTTCTTTTGAGGACAAAAAAGAGCTTAGCTGGGAGTTACAAAGGAAGAATAAACTTTTATGCTTCTGAAAAACAAATAAAATTTTCCAGTATTATTTTGAAATTGTTAAATTGACAAAGATATTTAAATATTGATCCACTAAATATTCCATTTATATGCATGTAATAAAGATTAGAGTATAAGCTTTTAGCATTATTTACAAAGGGCAGTATTTACATATAAGAGCAATTACTTTGCCAAATTTAAGCAACCAGTTTCTGAACTCTTAGAATCCCCCAAAGCAATATACGCAACTATGCAAAAATTTTACACATTTTTAATGCTCTTCAGAAGGGTTTTATAGGAAAGGAAGTTGTCAATGTGCAAAGTGGTACATAGAAGGGGTGATTAAAAGGAAAAGCAAATTTATATTTGTAGTAGTGGAGGGTACTGTTGTTTTTGATTTGTTATATGCTTTAATCTGGCATGCTATTTCACCCTTCATGACACACATCAATACCTTCTTTATGTCTGCCTATTACCACTCATTTAAAAATCTATTTTACATGATTCTTTCAGCCAAAAATGGACCATAATGACACAGAATACAGCATGTGCTTCATAAATTCTGTAAGAATCAATACTTTGGCTGGAAATTTGTCAGTCTCTCAAAGTTATGCATCATTAAACTTTACTGTTATTACAGTGGACTCTTCTTCAAAGTTCAGTACCTAGCTCGTACTGGAGAAATGCTTTCAGAGCCAGGAAAGGTTCAGAAAAGCAAAAGCTACTCGCAACAGGGTAGATACCTTGAGATGATGCTTAATTCGCAAAATGCAAATAGAACTAAAGCTATTTTGCTTCTGTATGGAGAGGGAGTTTATAAGATTCAGATTACATTTATCTAAAGGTGGCAGAGGTGATCTCCAAACGAGTCTGAAGAATATTCGTCTACTGAGCAGATTCCACCTTTCTTCTAATACTCTGACAATTATAGCACACAGGTTACGAAAGACATGGCACCTGGATTCTTCACCCATTTGACACCACTCTCTGACTCAACTGGTAATGAGAACGCCTTTTGTTTTGTCCTCTGTGAGAGGCCCTTGGTGTTTGTCATGATGACTGGCCTATGTAGACACCTGCTTTTTAGGCACACCTGTAGGGATTCCAGCTGTAATCGTGTCCCCTACCAATGGCCTCAGGAACATCAGAAAGAAATATTGAGGGAATTCCCTTCATGAGCTGTCTCCTGCTTGCCACTCCACTCTCACCAGGCAAGATCTCACCATTTTAACCAGAATGAGATACTGAAAGTTCCCAGAACAGACTGAGCTCTTGCTGCTGGGTTCAAGGCCTTGGCTCCTGTAGTAAACTTCACCTGTCCTGCCCTTTCCCCTCTTAACTATTACTTTCTTTATGATTTAGAATGTTTGTCATCTTCTCTGTGAAGTTCTCCCTGATCAACTTAGATTGAGTTCAGTACCCCTTTATTCTGGTGAGCACTCCTATTTGCCCTAGACTGTATTTGTACCTAATGAAATGTATTTATTTATCATCTGGCCTCTCCGTAACAGTGACCGTTTGGGCAAAAACTCTATCTTATTTACCACTGTACTTCCTCACCCAGTCCATTGCCTGACACATAGTAGGTGCTCAAAAAATCATCAGTTAGTAAATGAATGAAGTCTTCCATGTGCCAAGTGAAAAGGTAAACACTAAAAATCTCAAAGAGGTATAAAACTTAGCTCCTGTTCTTGAGGGGCTTACAACAGGGTAGGGAAAACAGAGCACAGACACACATTTTTTTTTTATAAGAAGAAGAAGAGACACTAAGTAAAAATTATAAAAATGATTTTTATCAGCTTAGAGAAAGTCTTACTTTCTTTGTAATGATATCCTGAAAAGATTATTTCTCAAACTAGTCATTTAGAGACTATATGGAGAAGTAAAAAATAAATGGCCATGTGAATGAAGGAATTATATGAAGCCATAACAGCTTTCGTAAGCATGTTTTCGCTTATTCCTGTGGCTGAAATGTCTCATCCACTGGTTTGTTGACAATGCCTTCGGGGCCACGTTGCTACATGGGAGACTTGGAGGTACAACAATTCTTCTATATTCATTCCTTTACCCAAACTTGCAGCTCCATCTGTATTTCCAACTTGGGTCTAAGCTCTTAACGTTTGTTCTTAGGAAAACACCAAAAAACAAAAAAACAAAAACAAAAACAAACAAACAAAAAAAAAACCCAAAACCAAAAACAAAAAAGAACCTCAAAACCTGATTCTCGCTGCTTCAATGCGAATGTAACAAAGTGCTCATGATACTATCTGGCACCCAGTTAACTTTTGTTGTGTGTTTGTTTTTCTCATTTCATACCCCCTGATATCTTCAAAATACCCTTTCAGAAGCACAGTATCTAAGCTTAGACGCAATACACATGGAAAAGGATAGGGATCTAATGAATCTTGCAGCCAATTCTGGGACTATTTTGTGCGTTTGAAATTATAGTTCAGAGCTTAGTCATTTGAATTGGCTGCTACACAATAGGAGTTGCGCGTGGCCTGGGTAGGCGTAAGCAAGCTGGATTCTGGCACAGGTAGGATCCTCACTAGTCCATCATTCTGGCTGTATGCCCTCTTACTTTTGTGATCTTCATCTCTGATTTTTCTATCAACCTGCAAGGGGCCTGGGAGTAGGTCATCCTCCCACCGTTGCTGAGAGGCAGCCTGGCATGGTGGGCTTTGGAGTGAGAAATTCCTGACTCAACCTGGCCCTCCTATTAGCCTCCCCAAATCTCCTTTTTTATTATTTGTGAAGAGGCAATTAATAACCAGTCATACTTTAAAATCTTTTGAGGATAAGTGCTAATTAATATAAAAGTAATGGCATAGGTATGCTCTGATCTTGATGAGAGAAAATCCTCTTCTAAGTAGGTAACTGATTAATGTCAGTTGTGATGGATATAAATACTATAAAAAGTTAGTATCATGTATAGTTCAATGGTGCTCTAGTGCGTCACAGTATATGGTCTGTGCCCAACAGGCTATGGCCCATATTTTTAAAAATATGTCTACCAGGGCCCCTGGGTAGCTCAGTTGATTACGCGTCTGCCTTAGGCTCAGGTCATGATCCCAGGGTCCTGGGATCGAGTCCTGCAACAGGCCCCCTGCTGAGTGGGGAGGCTGCTTCTCCCTCTGCCCTTCCCCCTTGCTCTTGCGCTGTCTCTCTCTCTCTTAAATAAATAAATAAATAAAATCTTTTAAAAATATGCCTACCACACAATTTTCCACACTTGTTCAGAATTCAACACGTGTTTTTTAACTGAATAGAATTGATAAAATAAGAGATGATCCTCAAAGAACGACAAGAACACACTCCCTAAAACTTTAGTGTCTTATTACCGTTCAAATAATAATTTTCAACATTGCTGAGTTATTTGAGTTCATATGGAAGATTTTGAAAGTCTATCAGTAAAGCCCCAAAAGGTCTTATAGAAAAGAAATGAGTTTTCTGACCTACTATGAGTGTTCTGTCTTTCATCTCTGGGGATGAAATTTTATTTTCTTTTATTTGGCTCCTGCGGCGGCCGTGTCGTGTACAGCACTTCAGGTTGTGCACTTCACAAGGGCGTCACCTCTAAGGTATACCATTTACATCATAAACACGTTTAATCATCTTGGCTTTCATATATATTCTACCTTTGCACCTACGAATAAATTTGTGTATTTATTATGACCATTTTCCATCAATGGCAGTTAGATACCTTGCTCTTCAAAGATCCGAATATTACAGTAATTTTCCGCCAGAAGAAAGTAAAGTGTCTTCAAGAATAGACAACTTTTTCTAATTCACACGAAGATACCATAGAGGCCCGCAGCTGCCCTGTCTCTGCAATGCCTAACAGCACTGAGAAGACAGTAGAATGGTAATAAATACTTGGTGAATGAACAAGTGGATAAAGAAAACATTTCAAAGAGTATGAGTATTGTAAAGGATTGTAACAATAAAAGGCAGTCTTGTGAATGGTCAAGGTCCCAAACCGTGGAGTCAAAAACACCTGAGAACTTTTAGTTCTAAGAAGTTTTACTTCTATAGCTCTCTGTCTGCATATCTTGGATGGGTTATTACATCTGCCCATGCTTCATTTTTCTCATCTTTAAAATGAAAAAAATAGTAGCATCCATATTATGGTTGCGGGGAGGACTGAGTGAGCTAACACATATAAAACGCTTAGTATTGTGTCAGGCTCAATAGTGGACCAGAGGACCATATTCTATAGTCAGAATTGATAGAATACAGTCTCTATTTTTTTAAATGTGCCTGACACAGTTTTGCACACATTAGGAATGAAACACATATTTTTGGATTGAACAGAAACGATGAGAAGAAGAAAACTGTGGAAATACACTCCTAGAACTTTATTTTCGTTTTTAAGATTTTATTTATTTATTTGAGAGAGAGAGAGAGACAGCCAGGGAGAGAGGGAACACAAGCAGGGGGAGTGGGAGAAGAAGAAGCAGGCGCCAAGGGAGGAGCCTGATGCGGGGCTGGATCCCAGAACGCTGGGATCACGACCTGAGCAGAAGGCAGACGCTTAACGACTGAGCCACCCAGGCGCCCCCACTCCTAGAACTTTAGAATCTTATTATCGTTCAAATCAAGACAGGTGTTCAGCAAATAAATGCCTTGGCAATGAAGGCGACCTTGGTGAAGGAGGAGGAGGCAGAGGAAAAAGAGGCAAGGACAAAAAATTGGTCGATCAGATGTCAAAGTCAGTAGTCACAATGGCTTACAAGTCCCTCAAGATCTAGACCAGCACCCCGTCCCCCAGACACATTACCCACCAACCTATCTCCCTTCTCCCCCTCCTTCCTATCTCTGTTCCAGCCACATTCACCTTCTTGCTGCTCCTTGAATGTATCACACACACCCCTGCCTTAGGGCTTCCTTTGAAGTTCTTCTCTCTGCTTCAGATGCATTTTCTTCAGGTATTTGTTGGGATAATTTCCTTCTTTCTTCAAGTCTTTGCTCAAATGTCACTTTTTCAGCCTCCTTTATAATACCAGCTGGGTCACACTCACCCTCACCTTGCCTCCATGCACACTTCCCTTCCCTGGCTCTACTTTCTCTTTTATCTTTGGCACATATCACCTTCTAACACATTATATAGTTTATTTGTTATGTTTATTATTTACTGTGTCCCTCCCTTCACCCAAGTGCCCCTTCCCCCATGGGAATGTAAGCCTAAGGAGGGTGGAGTTTCTTGTTGATTTTATTCACTGATATAATTCAAGGACCTGGCACAGTACCTGACTCATAATAGGTGTTAAATAAATATTAGTTGCAGGTTTCCCATTTTTTAAAATCCCTTTTCCCTCTTGCCATTGCTTTTTCTTTCTGTTTAAATCCAATAAGAATTTTCATTTTGCACCGATATTACTTGGGTTATAGAATTTCCATGAAACAATTAACATTCTGTATCCTGGCCTAGTTCTAAAATGAACAAAGACCATACAGAGCCTAGAAGAGCAAGATTTTGCTTTGCTTTGTTTTGTTACATTCAGCCAAACTTCATGCCTTTCTGGGCAAACTACAAAATACAACAGTTTGCATCACCTATATAAAAACACTCCTGATTCAAATCTTTCTTGAAGAAGCTAAAATATTTTTTAAAATATATAGTTTTCTGGTACAAGAACAAGTGCATAAATGGCTTTCCAAGGAACCTAATCACCATTCACAATCACCAATATGTAGTTCTGGTTGTAAAGAAAATACAAATGCATAAATAGTGAATAGAAGATAGGATAAGTGTGAGTAGACTGGGGAACTTTTCGGAGGGGGTGTTTCGATAAGATATACAGTAATTTAAAACTCTGGAGACTCTTAGGTAGGTAAGAAAGGTAATTCAATAAGAAACACCAGTAACTTTGTTCTGTATATACATTCTCAAGTGTGTGTATATATATCCACTCCACCCACACATATTTTCATTCAAAGACTAGGAAATAATTACACCCAGACTGTGTATGTTTAGTGTACTAAATAACTAGCAAACAAAGATTGCGAAGTTAACCCTTTTTTCCTAATGCGGACATTTCTCTATATCTACAATTAAATTTTTCTCTTGCTCAATACATACTAAGTAAGTTTTATTTGTTTCCACTTAACTCCAAATATTAAATTACAGACTGTTGGCTGGAAAATATAATTTATATAGAGACTTTGTTAATTTGCTACTATTTCCTAGTAGATATTTCTATTTAGGAGTTTAGCAAATGTCATTTTTAATTTTTTGCAAACAGTATAAGTTTTTCAGTTTTATGTTTGCTTTTAAAATATTTATTTAGTTATATTAGAAGGAGAGAACATGAGCAGGAGGGGCAGAGGGAGAGGGAAAGAAAATCTCAAGCAGACTCCATGCTGAGCATGGAGCCCAAGTTGGGGCTCAATCTCACGACCCTGAGATCATGACCTGAGCCCAAACCAAGAGTTGGAAGTTTAACTGATTGCGCCACCCAGGCACCCTGTTTGTTTTTTAGATTCTATTTTTAATCTCTGCACCCAACGTGGGGCTCGAACTCACAATCCCAAGATCAAGAGTTGCACGCTCCACCCACTGAGCCAACCAGGTGTCCCAAGTTTTTCAGTTTTCAAAAAATATTTAATATCATATTTCTGTGAATCTTAGGAAATATTTTTATATTTATTGCCTATCTAGTAGATTGTTTAGAGAATTGTTTTTCTTATTTTGAGTTAATTGTTGTTTAATTTCTAAATCCAAGGGGTTAATGCCTAGAAACTTAAGTATTATGAAAGAAAAATAAATTTTTTCATTAATATTATTTCTGTAATATTTCATACAAACCTATCATTCTGGAAAGCATTTAATTCCTTCTTCATTCATTCACCCATTCAGCAAATATTTCTATATTCTTTTTTACCAAAGCAAAGCTTGACTTCTTGACTTTGATTTGTGGAAGTTCATTGTTAGGTAGATGCCACATTGTGCAGGATGCTGTGATATGTTGTATTTAGCTGTCAATATCTATAAACATTTCTCAATATGACCTGTGAATGTTAAGCTGTTTACAGTATTTCCTGCAATTATCTCTTCAGAAATGTGACAGAGGAAACGGGTTCATGTCACCCATAGGATTTGAGAAGCATCTTATGAAAATCATTGTCGCTTGGCTTCTATTTTAAGACATTACATGCCAGTTATTATCATGCACTTACATTATTTTTGTGTCTTGCAAAATATTTTAGAATGGCTTTATTATTATTCCTTGACATCCTCCTGATGTTTAGGACATTAGTATTTATGTTTTTAGTGGGAGTTTTTTTATTACCTATGTTCCTCCTATCCAAAGGAATGGCTTATACAAAATGCTATTGATTGATCCTTTCCATAGGAATAAGAATGTTAGGAATTTAAGGCCAAATGGGTATAGATGTAGTTAATATCTCTAAATTTAAATTAAGGAATAATTATTATAAAAATAGCTAATACTTTCTGGGTGCCTATTAAATGCTAAACGTTTTTGTTTTGTTTTCATGATCTAGCTTTAAAAAGCACCTATGAAGTAGTATAGATAGTTTTACAAATGAGGAAAGGAAGGACCAGAGATATTAAATAACTCCTCCAGTGTCTTAGAGTAGTAAATGGCAAATCCAGACACAGCCCAGATGTTTCTAATCTCAAAGCAATGATTTTATCCACTATGCAGTTTTCATAGTGACTGACATCAAATCAGTTTCCAAAATTAATTCTGGATAGTGGGATGGGCATTGTGTACATAAAGGTAGGAAAAGGAATTCTGTTAGTCAATATATTTGTTATATATTGCTGTGTAACCAATTACGTTCAAAACCTAGCAGTTGAAGGCAACAAATACTTCATCTCAGTTCCTGTGGGCAGGGAATTGGGTCTTAGCTTAACTGGATCTTTTGGATCAGGTCCTCTCAAGCCCACAGTCAAAGTGATCACCAGAGCTGCAGTCACCTCAAGGTCAGATTAGAGGCTCACTCAGATGGGTGGTGACAAGATTCAGATCCTCATGTGTTGTTGGACTCAAGGTCTCAGTATCTCATGAGCCATTCATTGGCTGGAGCCCCCCTCAGGTCCTTACCACATAGGCCTCGCCGTAGGGCAGTTTGGAGAATGGCAGCTGGCCTCCAACAGGATGAGCAAGCAGAAAAGCAACAGAGGGTGGGTAAGACAGAAGTCAGTCTTCTTGTCAACTTGTCTCACAAGTGACGCACCATCTCATTTATCATATTTTATTCATCAGAAGCAAGTCACTAGGTCTCTCCTCCTTCTCCAGAGGAGGAGATTTTACATGAATACTAGGGGAAGGGCAACACTAGGGGTCATCTTTGAAGTGGCCCACCATAGCCAAGAAAGTGTTTTCGGAGGATACTGAAGACCAAAGTCTCAGTTGACTCTGGTCTATGTCTAGCTGTAGCAAAACTCCTGAAGCGAATGTCCTTCAGTAGCCTCCATCCTAACTCACAGAGTTTAATGTTATGCAGATTACAGCATATCAGCCTCCAGCGCAGCCTGAGAAACAATATATAGGTCTGTCTAGGAGTCACATAGACCAAAATTCTTTTATTTTTCCAGAACTAAATATTCATTTAAAATATAAGAAAAATAAAATAGTAAGTGTAAGTAACCATTTTTTTGTATATTATAATGAAAAGAAGGCAGCTTCTGGAATCTTCTGTCCATGTTTAAAGATACCTCTCTAATATGCCAGCTGTTTGAACACAGGCAACTCCCTTACCCATCAGAGCCTCAGTTTCCGGACTGTGGTTCAAGGACATACTAATTCTCACAGCGCTACTACGAAGATTAAGTAAGATGATCTGTACAAGATCATTTTGTTAACTGGAAAGTACAACATAAATACAAATTTTGTCAGTACTTCCCTTAGCTACAGAACAGGACAGATTGTTAAGAACAGCTGCCTAGCATACTATTTAACTGTCTTATTAGAGCAATAAATATCTTTGGAATATAGATAATAAATGGACTGTGTTTTTACCGTGGTCAAAGTACCATTAGTAGCCACATTCGCTGTTGTTTACTAAAGAGGAAAAAAAAAAGATTTCCAGGCGTTTTTTGCTTCAGAGCACTTGTGTTTTTAGAACTCGCTTGCCTGACCACACTGCAGAGATTTCAAGGCAATGCATAAACTATCTACAGTGTGAAAACAATCTGGCAGCGTGCACTTCCTTCAGCCGTTTTCCCTCATGCGACACTGCCCCCCGTTAAAATGTTCCCGTGCTGTGTGTGTCTTTGACTTGAGAGAAAACATTTTTCCCATTTCGTGTAAGAACTACATGGAGTTTTGGCCCCTGATGGACCAGAAGAGTACATTAGCCTTTCTTCTGTAGTGGCCCAGATTGAAATCTCATCTAATGTTTTCCCATTAGAAATGAGATGGCGAGATATTTTCTGGGAAGTGATTTAGGTATACTAAAACAATCTATAAGGATCTATTGATTAGAAGTAGGCTTGACTCAAACTTGATTTGTGTGCAGTGAAGTATCTTGGGAGGTGATGTGATTGACAGTGAAGAATGGATTTGGGGCTGGAATAGTTAAGATACTGCAGCTCTTTATGGGGTACATGGACAGGGCTTCTCCGTAGAAAACAAAAATTGAGAAAGAAAAATAAGGAATTTAGAGTACTGAAATATTGCACACTCTGTGGATTTGTTTGTATATATAAATTCAAACAAACCAACCCAAAAAAAAGATTTGCATAGAGTTGTAAGAGAAAGGAAATTCCATGGTATTTCAACGAACTTAAAAAATATTCCTATTCCCACAAATATGTATTGGTTGCCATTAGGTTATTCTTATCTGGCTTTGGTCAATCACATAGTTTTAAAATAACTTAATCAGCAGATAATAATGGCATTACCCATTTAACTGGAATCAAACAAACAAAAGACCTTAAACTAAATGGTCTGCCCATAATCTTGTAATACAATGTTGTAGAAACTAAAAAAATGATGATTTAAGAATTTCACAACTAGAGTAAAAGGATAAAATATATATTAACATAATAAGTCAAACCCCAGCCAATTACAAAAATGCAGGAGTCTGTTGCAAATTTTGTGTTCATTCTTTCCCTTCACTCCACAAATTAGCTTGAACTCAAGTCCTCACGTAAGCAACATTTAAATAATATGATATTAGGTATTTCCAGGCATATTTTGCCTGAGACAAAGTTGAAACAAATATTTTACTTTTTTATATAAGTAGGAAATTAAGATCCAATAGCATTTTATTTATTCTGAAGATAATTCTTATGACTTGTTTGAAGAAATTTTATATTAATCATGGCATTGAACAAGACAGAAACCCAGTTATATGAATAAATAATAAATCTGAAACAATTAAATGTTAATTTAATTTTATCTGAGCAGCTCAATTTTTTGTAGAGAGCTGTTAAATACATCTCGTGGTGTCTGTATATGCAAAATACCTCAAAGAACAGACACTCCCAAGTACATTTAAAAACAAACCCCCCCAAAATAAAAAATTAAAAAAAATAAAAACAACACCCCCAAAATAAAAAATTAAAAAAAATAAAAACAACACAAAGGTTGATCTTTTTAGACATTATCCATGTAGGGGTAAGAATGGCTGGACCTACAAATGAAGATAATCAATTGCTGTGGAAATGACTGTCGAAAATCTGGTCATAAATGCACTGTTTAATGTGATAGCCACGAGCAACATGTAACTATTTAAACTGAAACAAATTAGCGTAAGTAAAATTAAAAATCTACTATCTCCCTTATACGAAGCACACTTCAAGTGGGCAATAGCCACGTGTCGCAGCTGCGGTTTGGGCCAGCACGGGGACAGTGCCTTCCCACTATCGCAGAGAGTGCAATCGGACAGCACTGAAGTCCACTTCCGGTCCTCCACGTCCCTATGTATGGTCTGTGTCATGGGTAGAATCAGAAAACTATGACGAGCCCTTGATATTCTGGCCCAAGTGCTGATAATTAGATAGCATATCTCTTCCTTTTTAAAAGTTAATGAACACAAAATACTTCATGGCCCAAGGTGTTCCATTAAAATACGAAAGTTGTAACAAAATGAGTGTTGGAAATACCTCTCAGGTTCACTGAAGCACTAAAATATGCTTATCAAGTCTCCATTTGTCCTCTGTGTTTGGAAAGAAGTTAATGGAAAAGAGCATATTTGTTAAAATACATTTTACACTAATGAAACAATATTATCAAAGAAAGTTCTTAATGTGTATAAAGATTAGAATGTCACTAAAACAAAATACCTGAGAGAGCAGAATCGGGTTCACTTTACTGGGGGGAAAAAAAGAAAAAGCTTTTTCTTCCCCATATTCCAATATTTTGCTCTTGCAAGACTTAAACTGAATGTTTTCAAAGGTTCAAAGTCATCAATAATAAGATAAGTCATAGCATTTTTTTTTTTTTGTATCTGAGCAGCTGCTATCTGAGGATCTCAAAGTAATACATTGCCTTGCTGTAAAACATTAAAAAAAAAAAAAGTCAGCGTGCCCAATTTTTTCCTACCCTTTGCTGCTGGTTGTGGTGTTAAGTGAAATACAATGGTTTCACAAAGAAAATCAAGAATTCTGAAACCTCGAATTTAACCATTAATATGATGACTTAACTAGAAGGCAGATTTTTGTCTAAGAAAAACACAGTGGCGTTTTTCACTGTTATAAAAAGAACAGCTGAAGCAACGGCTTTTCTTCGTGTAATGTATTTCTAGAAACAGGGATCATCATCTCTGAACTTTCTTGACCTTAGCCTGTTCTTTTTGCTAAAGTCATTAAAATGATTAGAACCTCACGGAGGGTTACTGTGTTCTATTCTTTCTGTCTTTTAAACTCACTCTGAACTGAATCAACCAGCTTTAAATCCTACATACACCCTATTAATCCCATCTAGCTCTTCTGTCTGTCTGGATGAGTTTCTTCAACAGATTCCTTGAATGTGCGTTAAAAAACATAAATCACTGGATTAAACTTGTAGGGAATGATGAAAGCTAAATTCGTGTATATACATGTGGTGGGACAAATGGACCCTTTTATTATTTAACCTGGATGAAAGCAATAAATTTGAAACTGGTTTAACTGATGATATTGGTAATCCGCAACAGATTTCGTAAGTGTTTTTGAATGAACATCGGTTTTGTTCAATAATCCCCTGGATTAAAGAAGGGTTAGATAACTCAAACAACCTGCAAAGCATCGTATTATTTTGCTATTTATCTTTTATTTTTACCAAAAAAATTACGTGTGGTTAGGCGTTAGCAAATTAGACCAAAAATTACATTTGTCATTGTGTTTTTAAAAATTTGTGGCCGCGGTTAGACTATAATTTTACCTGTTTTCTTGGGTAGCAGCCTATTCTTCTTCATCCTCTATTGTTTTTATACGTAATATTATGCAGAACTAATATGTATCTTGTTTTCCAATATAATGGAAATTTCTCTTAATTACTTGCTTTACTGATAGCCCCCCATCTCGTTGAGGTGTGCCAAGTTGCATAAACTCTAGGATGTGAGCTAAAATTCCTTTAAAATTCTACTATGGATTCACTTAGTTGTCAAAAAACAAAGAGCTTTGAAAGAATGCTTATGTTTATACTTGGAGTCCATTCTAATGATAATTAAAAGCAACTAATTGCTAACATTTACGTAACAATTACAACCTCCTAGGAAATCTTTTCACTCATTACTTCATTGAATTCCTCACAACAATTCTATGACAGAAGGGTAAATTATACCCCCATTTTTCCAGAAGAGAAAACTAAGTAATAGAGCTAGTAATCTGCCCAAGGTCATGCATCTAGCAAGTGGTAGGTCCAGGGTTCAAACACAAGTTGTGTGACATCAGAGCCCACATTTTCATACACCATGTTAGTTATCTTTTTTTTTTTTAAAGATTTATTTTAGAGAGAGGGAGAGAGCACGTCTGCACGTATGCACACGTGTAAGCAGGGGGAGGGCCAGCGGGAGAGGGAGAGAATCTCAAGCAGACCCCCTACTGAGCTCAGATCCAGATGTGGGGCTTGATCCTAAGACCTTGAGATCATGACCTGAGCGGAAACCAAGAGTAGGACGCTTAACCAATTGAGCCACCCAGGCACCCCACCATGTTAGTTATCTACTGCTGCATGATGAATTACCCCAAAGTTATTGGCTTTAAAACAGTAAACACTTACTATCTCATAGTTCTGAGGGTCAGGAATTCAGGACTGACTTAGCTGGATGTTTCCGGCTCCCGGTCTCTTATGAGGTTGTGGTGATGTCAGCAGGAGCTGTCGTTCTTAAAGGCTCAACTGAGACTTGAGGGTATGCTTCTAAGGTGGCTCACTCACTGGGTGTTTGTGGATTGCCTCAGTTTCCTCAACAGCTGTTGGCAGATGGCTCAGTTCCTTGTCACATGGACCTTTCCAGGGAGCTGCTTGAGCGTCCTCCAGACGTAATAGCCGGTTCTTTCAGAACAAGACAGAAATCACAATGCCTTTTATGACTTAGACTCAGAAGTCACAGTCCATAATTTCCACAATGTCCTATTGATTACACAAGTCAGCCCTATTCTATGTAAGATGGGACTACACAAGAAAGTGGATATCAGGAAATAGATCACCTTGGGGCCTGCCTGCAATATGTACTAAAGTATACCACCTCCAGAGACAAGCCCTATATTCCCAGCAGAGAATATAAAAACTTAGACATAAAATTTAGACATTCCAGTTTTTCACATCTATACTTACTATTGAACAAAAGAACAGCAGTGAAATGGAATTCCAACTGCTACTGATTTAGATCTTTAATGAGGAGAATATTATTTTTATTGGATAAGAATTTCCAGAATAATACTCTCATCACATTCAAATATAAGAACAAAATTATATCCCAAAGGAGATGTTAAATGTATTTTTAGTGATCCATCATTTTGATCTTACCCAAACTAACAAGGGTTATCTATGCTACCTCTATAAAGGGCCAGGTAGTCAATATTTTCAGCTTTGCAGGCCATACAGTCCCTCTTGCAACTACTCAATTTTTCTGTTGGGGCATGAAAGCAGTCATAGATAATACATAAGTGGGTAAGTGTAGCTGTGTCCCAATAAAACTTTGTAGATTTGGCCCACAGGACATAGTTTGCCAACCATTGGTCAAAACCATTCTTTAAGAGGCTTTTAAACAGTTACTACTTTGATTTAAGGTAACTAATTTACTTTAAATTTTACGTGACAGAATCATATTACGTGGTTTTGTCCTGGTCCATAAAATATTGTACAATTTTAGGAAAGTTGGCAGCATTGTCAAGATAGAAAAGGTGAACCGCTGTAAAAACTGAGCAAAATAGATAAGACAAACAATTTACACATGAAATCATCACTCTAAAAATATCAAGTTATTCTCAAGTATAAACTAACTAGGGGGGGTGAAATTTTGAAAATTCTTAAATCTGTTGATACCTGTCTGATGAATATTTCATATTTTTGTCTGACCTTGAATTGTCCAGACTATACACTGTGCCCAGCATAGAATAGCACTCAGTAAATATTTGTTGAATGAATTAAACATCTTACCTCTTTTACCTCTTCTATACCACACGCTCCTCACCCCCAGGCAGCCTTTTCTTATCTCTTCAATAAGTTTTTCAGAGCCTAGTATGATATATGAAGTTCACTATGAGTCTGCTTTTAAGAAGTCATTCAACAAAAAGCAAAGGGCAGGTAAGAAATAGCTATTGGAAGATAATTGAAGATATAAAGACTTAAAAACAAATTGGAAAATTACAGAATAGAATGAACATTGACTTCAAACAGACCGGCTAACAGGAGCAATAAAGCATCAGACAATAGAGTAATTGGTGATGAATTTACTGGCCTCTGACAAAGCTATTAAAGACCAGTTCAATTTAGTCATTCTCACTTTTACTTTTGTTATTTTTACTTTGAGGCCAAAATTACGTTCTTATGTGGTTATATCCATAACTTAAAAAGATGTCTATTGCGGTGTTCATTTATTCATTTAAACAAATATTCACTGAGTGCTTACACTGTACTAAACACCATGCAAGTTCTCAGAGATACAATGGAAGACAAAACATGGACCCTGCCCTAATACTCTTAGGGGCTGAATACAGAAAAGTAAACAGGCATAGTGAACACAAACAGTGACATAAGGTATAAGGTTCATAACCAACTTTAATGAATTGCACATTAAGCAGATGTATTAAACTTCACCATTCTGGTCCCAAAGTCAATACCAACTGTGTAATTCAGCGATTTTTACTCTTCAAAACAAAAGCAACAACAATGAGATAATAAGTACTGATACTGGAATACCCTGTTTTATAATTGTGTTCCAGAAAATGCAAATTATTAACAGTGTTTTAAGGAGAATAAAAAGTTTCATAGCTTTTTTTTTTTTTTGGTAAAATGTTGGATTCAACATAAACAGGTTTTGTTTTGTTTTGTTTTGTTTCCCATGCAGGACTTCTCAGTGCCTATAATATGGTAAGAAGCATTGTGAGTTCCTCAGAGGGCAAATATGGTTTGGTGTCTTAAAATGTATTTGATGAGAGCATGCTTTTTTTAAGGAAGCATCAAATCACTACCACATACAATTTCACATGCTTTAATCAAATCATATTTATTATATTCTAGGAGAGCTAATTCCTTAAGTGAAATATTAAATCTTTTTGTTGGATAACGAACTGTTTTTGCAGAGTTCTCTAATTCTGCATCTTTCAAATCCAGAATTTGATTGCTTTGCTCTTTTTAAAAGAAACATTTGCCATGGTCCCATTAAAGACTATCAATTTTGCTAATCCTCAGCTAATTATGAAACCAAATTCAACGGAGTCCAGCTAGGTAGCAGAGGCATTCGTGATCCCTGCTTGCAGAGGATGAGCCAAAGCACATTAAGCCAAATGATGGTAGCACTCAACTGTGTCCCCAACTTAAGCACCCCTTTTCTTTGCCTTCCTCCAACTTTTTTTCTCTTCTTCTTAACTTCTTCTCTTTTCTTTCTTTTCCTCCTCTATTGTTTTTGATCCTTTGTCTCTTTTGTTTCATTTCACTTCGGTTCTTCTTCCTTTTACTCACTTCCCTTAGGAATGACAGGTCCATGTATGGCCACCAAAGGTTTAAATTTAACCCTATGGTGCCATCACAGCAACAATATTTCAACAGTATTTTATAATTTGTATGTGGGAATGGAAATAGTGAAGTAGGCAGCTCATTCACAGCAATGGAAGGGATAAAGACATGTCATTATCGGCACAAACTGACATCTGGTTTCCCAATCTCCTCTCTATGGCTCTATTGGTACTGGCTCAATCTTGCATAAAGTACTTTAGGAAGATAAGACTGCATTATCTCAGTGCATGTGTGTGAAAGGGAACTTTTTCTTAGGATTTGACTTATACAACATTTGCCTCCATCTGGTACCCAATATTTGAGTTGTTCGATTTTAAGGTGCTCTCCCAAACATTTACTTTGAACCATAAAGCACTGTTTGAAGAAGACACAGACTTGTAAAGATAACTCAAATAAAAATCATTTCTGAATTGTTAGGGAAGTCTTTAATTGAATTGGTAAAAATAGGAAACAAAGAAAGTTAATGCAGGCAATATTTCTGGGGAGTCTTGGCTCATAACTGCAAGTGGTAGGTAACATAAACAAATCTTTATTCAGATTACTTTAAAAGACAATATAATAAAATGGAGATCAAATGGATACCTACAAAATGATTTTTTGAAAAAGTTATAAGCACTTTTAAAAGAAGCCTATGGGAATCCTTACAGGCTTAAGCAGGAAAATCATCTAACATGTGGTGAATACCTACATAGAAGGGGGGTGGGGGTATGAAAATGAAAATGGTTTAAGCTAAAGAATGAAGGAAAATCAGAGATTGGTAACTGACCAAAGGAAGCACCTGCTTTCCGGAAATTAAAATCATGTATTAGGCAGCTCTGACTTAATTGCCAAATGGGGTGCAGCCCAGTCTCTAATGTAAAAGGGTCCCAAATTATAATTGGGCATCATGGATTAAAATTCAATACCTGAAAATTTCCTCAGAAATGAATAGGCTACTGGGACAGACTGCAGAGCCCAGTACAATATGCTTCCCGCTGCTGACACTGGCAGGTCACTTTATTTGGCACCAAATAAAGTTCCCAAGTGGTCTTTAAGGGCATTCAGCTGCTGAGTGCTTATTTCATTCATCCCTTATTGTGCTGCCAGTAGCAGATCCAAAGAAGTAGCATGAATCAACTCCGTGGATGAAATTTTCTCAGGCTGAGTGCTGGAGACGCAACTGGACTAACTTCCCGGCTTTTGCGGGACCTCTGCGAGCTGCAATACCAGCATTGTGCGGAATGTCTTTCACACAATACCGGCCGTTCAACAGGGAGTGCGGGGAAAGGCAGGAGAAGTGAATGCTAGGATACTTCCCAATAGATATTGTTTAGTGAGGAAAAAGTCTTCTTCATGAGAAACTTTATATATTTTCTGTGATTATCATACAACTTAGAAAACTGTGAAACAAGGCTGCGGTCCCCCTCGTGTGCACCCCCAGACACACAGTAGAGGCCGACCCCTCACATTTCTTACTTTAAGACGAAAACTACGGCATTATATTTAGCTCTATTTATCTGGTTCTTTTTAAGGTACCTAGAGGACTAAAAGTCAATCCCTTCCATATATGTATTTTTATATGTGCTCATTTCAGAACATAGACTCAATATTGGAGTATGTTTCCTTGTTTCTGTCAATTCTAGTAGAATTTTCTAATCATAAAATAAGATTTCGCGTCTTCTCCCATGCCGGCTTAAGAACTGCAGGAGCGTCAGCAATTCCACTGAGGTCGTGAACCTGTCTGATGAACTACAGATGAATGTAAAATATTCTTCCAGGCTTAACAGGCCTTATTAATGTGCAATTCCAGTACACATTTTTTATTTAAATTCATGGAGAGGTTAAAAGGCAGTAGTTTTTATTATTGTTTTGCCTTTGGTTTAGGACAAATTCTGCATGTATCTACCACAGAAACAGTCTGCTAATTATTTCATATAAATCACTGTTAGCAGCAGTATCTAATGGTGCTACTATAACTGAATATTAAGAGTCTTACATTTCCATTAGAATTAGGACCAAGGGCTAATTATTTTAGTTAAAGCTAAATTTGATCTAAATGGGAAGCATATTTGGCATTCAGTCTAGAAACCTAGGGCTGTTATAAAAAGACTGGTTGTGAATGCGGAGAGTAGAAAAATATACACAGATCTTTTGGTTTTTCCATTTTTAGGAGAATAGTATAGTTACAGTGGGATCATTAACATAAATATAGTAATATAATATAATTAATGTAAGATGTTCTGTTCTCCTGTTTATGGCCAAATTTTGCAGTATAAAATGAATTAATTTTGCCAAATAAATTTGTACAAGATCTAAATGCCTCTCTAATTGAATTTCTTTTAAATTTTTCTTATGGAAAATTCCAAATTTACACTAAAGTAAATAGAATAGTATAACGCACCCCTATGTCCCAGTATTCAAATTCTATGATCATCAACACATTCTTTTGCTTTCTCTATACCCCAAAACTTTCCTCACCATTTGTCCTCTTGAACAGACTAAATGTGCAAGACAAATAGTATGGGATTCTACAGTTGGTGGAAATTAGTTTTAAAACTGATGCATGCTCGGTTTCAACCATTTTACTTAAAAATATACTTTTCCCCAGTTTACCAAGGAAAGGAGTGGTGTACTATACCCACAATATGAAAGCATGGATGAGTGTATATTTAGTAAAACCATACCTCAAACACAAGAAATTCAATGATCTAGGTTTTCATTTCCTACGAATTTTCTAGGTAGTTGATATGATGCTTTTTTTCTCCAGTGGAATTTCTAGTCTTTAAATTCTACCGCTCTTCTAAATCTCTCAGCCTTTCCTTTTTTCTCTCCTTATTTATTTTTGCCTCTCTATAAATCATAGATAATAATAGTTCCCACATCATAGCTTGTTAGATTTTAATGACAGCCTCCAAGGACAGGTGTCAGTTAAATGAAACATATAATTAAAATTTGTGCTATTCTAAAATTGGGTTACTTGGCAATACTCCAGTCAGAGACTAACCCCATTCAGATGACAGGCGTGCAGTACTCATCGGGGTTACAGAATGTGTGGCAGATTCCATCAAGGCCAGTCTTTGCTAGGTGCCAAAAATATGATGGAATGCCTAGTATCGCACACCCACATTTCAGGTGTTTCTACCTCATGCCTGAATAAGTGTTCTATGCCGTGGGACTTTGGTAACCCGTGCTCTTGTTCTTGATTAACTCAACATTGGGGTGAAGGCTATATATGTTTTACCAAGCAATTAATTTAGGTACAGGGTTACACGTATTGTGTATGCAATCACCATACTTGGGCAGTAAGTATGATATTTTAAAGTTCTTTAACCTCCAGTACTTGCTCACTAAGAAATAAGGAGGCATGGTCTCAGAATCAGTCCTGCACATACACATCATCTTGTTGGATCCCACGCTTGTCATTTCAGGCATGGTTATCATTTTCCTACAAGGAATATCTTTTGAAATATCCCAGCTTACAGAAGCTTCTGAGACCCTTTTGGCATTTACTCGAAAGTAAGCTCTTTGACTTTGTTACTATCCCTGTTCATTTTGCTCAGGTAATTCTTCAGCCTTTCAATGATTTCTATATCTTTGGGTTTGCCATTTTTGCCCTGTTGAACCTACCAAGGGAGAAACATATTCTCTACCAAGTTGGAAAAGTCATGATCTTGTCATCTGTAGCCCTCCACTATTAACACCCTGCATGAATCTGTGCCAGGTTCTCATCCACTTGGCCCCAGTAACCACTGAGATGCATTCCCTTCTACTTTTGGATTCCTGGTCTTCAATCTGTCTGCTACATATGGTCCTGCAACAAGGGTCTCCTCTGCCTATACAGTATCTCAGACAGTATGCCAAAACACTGGCAGGTCTTCTCAATATTCTCGCCATGCTACTCGGTGATACACAGGCTGGCAGACACATCAACTGGACTCAGCTCTATTTTGTAGCTGAATCTTGAGTGTCAATGTCTCTTAAGCCTGGGCCTCTGCAAATTAGCAGTAAGACTAGGACAAGTTCTTTTCTGCAACGAGGTGCCACTTGCAGGATTATCCTGTTAGGAAATTGGCCCCTTCTCTTTGCTCGTGTATGCAGTTTCCCATTTCAAATCCTTCCCTTCTCCCATAGCTTCAGGCAAAAAATTTTCCAGGGTAAAAAAATTCAAGTTGCCGCTGTTCAACCAGAAACACCTTTATTTTTAAATTATTTAAACGTTCAATCTTTCCTGCCTCATTTTGTGTGGGTTTCATTCTAACAAATGCCCTATAGAAAAATCTAGATGTATATTTTATTTGATTTTCTTTTGAATACATCTGGATTTTTTTTTTTTTAAACCAGCAAGAAAAGGCACAAACCATTAGGAAAGCATTCAGGGTAGATTAATTGCTTATCAAGTTTTCATTCTCTCTTCAAACTATTTTGAACCACTTGTTTTACATGAATTCCAAAAGCTGGCACTAGCTTTCACTTCAGGAAATAAATGACACAGGGTATTATATTTTAAGAACCATTAAAACCTTGAAATTGCACAGTGACTTAAAAAGCAACAAGTTATTTAGCCTGGATAGCTTTGTAATGGTTATACAATGGGGAAATTCATTGTTAAATGACCCTCCCACTCTAACTTCACATATACTGCTTGGCAGGAAGAGGAAGGATCAAAGAGACTAGCATCCGGGTACTCAGGGTGTAATGTCAGTGGTGTAGGAACATTATGGGTCTGCGTGCCAAGTGGCTCGGGGAGAAGGCACCAACCCTTTCTCAGAATCTTGCGCTCATCGACCCATGGTTGGTGATCAGAAACTATTTTTGCCTGGATTAATGAGGCTAGTTCATTGCTGTTGCCATAAATCCAAAGCTCTATGCTTTGTTCCAGAAGTTGCTCTTATCTATATGTTAATATGTTGGGGATAAACAGCAGAAAGAAGCTGTAATATTGTTACCGAAACCATTCTAATACATGATTTTGGAATTATAGTAAGTGGCATTTGAATCTGAAGCTTCAATTGTCTAATTTATCACCTTTCTAACCTTTTCTTTTACACCTTCATTAGAACATCTAGGAAGGTAATGAAACCTAGCTACCAGATTAAAGGCAGAACATGCCACGTCCTAAAATAATAAGAATGATGACATAAAGAATTCTTTGGAGCAAAATTACAAACCGCCACCAACAATAAACAAAAGCAAACCCCACCTGTTTTTATGATGAAAACCAAACTGCATTTGGGTCTATAAAGAAGCAATAATTGCTTAACTAACCAAAGTGATACAGTTCATTATTTTTCTATTGCACATTTATGTAGTTTTCCCCCCTGAAGCACACACACAATTTGGGTATGTGGGTTTTTTTTTAATATGATTTACATATGGCACTTGAGGAGAGATGTTTTAGAAAACCATAAAGTGTTCTTCCTTGTAAAAGCAATGTCCTTTCTTGTTAATGCCAAGGATGCTTTTCCCCAAGCTCTCATTCCCTGCTCAAGATAGTGTAGCCACTAATGAGGAAAACACGGCAAGCACCTCAGTTGAGTGTTTTCCTTTGTTTATCTACAGGGAGTTCATTCTGCAATGGGAATAATCCCTTAGTATCATTGGGTCTGAAAGTGCTCAAATTCTGCCAAAAGGAAAGTTATAAAGCTTTGTGTACCTGCCGTTTAAATTAATCTAAAGCAACGGAAAGGAACTCTATCATCCCAAAGAACATCAACCACATTGTTTCCATTGTCTCCATTTATAAAATACATTCCTTCTTATTTACTTACATAGGTCCCGTTTTCAGCTATAGGGTCACTGGCTAGCAATATTAGAAGATGTGCATCTAAAATGACAAGCTCTGTTACTGGCACTTGCCACTTATTAAAGGGGTATGATGTTTTTCAGTCTATTTGGGGTTTCCAGAGTAGTTCCAGTTACTGGCAATCAGTCCTTAAAAAACGACTCTATGCCCAATAATAATGAGCACCTTCAGACGGATTTTTTTAAAAGATGGCATTAATTCAGAATATAAATTAAGAGAATACGTTTGACGGCGAGAAAGTACAAACCTACCCGCACATTTTGGTTTCATGTATAAAATATAAATAGCATATGAACTCTCCCTTGTGTCCTCAGAGAGAGCTGCAGCTTTTTTTCCTTCTGAAGGGTGTTCAAAATATGCTATTTTAAACATAATAATCCATAAATAAAATACGGTGCTTGCCAAAATTATTTTTTCACCCATATATATAGGGCCTTTAGACACTGTTCTGAACTCTGATTTTCTCCTGAGATACAATTTAAGAGCTTAAAAAATGTCTTTAAAAGACTTCCTATGAAATATGCAGGGTTTCTTTTAATTTGTGTTTCTATATGGCCAAATTGCTCTGTTGTTATAAATACTGTATGTAAAATTACCAGATTTCCTGGCATTCCATTTTTACAGGGGATACTGCATCATTAAGCATTGAAAGAATATAATATAACTATTGAAACTGCTTAACATATTTTGTAACCATAAATTATTATCCAAAAATATTTTTCAAGTAGATAAAAAGAGTTGTCAATTCTGCATAGTGAATGCCTCATAAGGGGCTCGTTTGTGGTTGAAAACTGAATAAAAGCAGTAAATTAAGACCAGACTTAACCATAGAGAAGCTGTAATCCACTGCAGATTTCCTTGGTGAATGAAGTATTGTTATGTGGCTTTATCCTCCTTGCTTGTACAGTTAACCAGTCACATCTGGGGCCAAAGTGCTGTCTGTGCTCACAGACAACATGGGTTCACTAACCCTGAGGAGGTAAGCCCACTCTGGTTTGCATTGTACTGATGGGTGCAAAATAAGCTTCACAACCGTTTCACACGGGGGCTGCCTGTGCAGGCAGATAGGATATTGAACCGGGCTATTGTTAAGGAAGAGAGGGCTATCACAAAATGAGCGGGACCTAGAAGAACGGCACGTGACTCTGGGTGTCCCGTTTTCTAATGGAATGGTGTTAGCAGAGGGGGCCAGGATGAAACCAAGGGAAATGTGGGTGTGAACGAAGCATGGGTGCGTGTGGGCTTTCTGAACGCAGGCTGAGCAGAGAACTGATGGAAGTATGGTATACATTAAAGAAGCATCACTCATCATAAATATTCAATTTCAAGAATTTAAATAGTTTACAGACAGAGAAGCCCTTGATGATTATTTTATCCAGCATTGTTGATTTTCCTCCGTTGTTGTGGGCAGCCACCATAATTAATGAATAAGACCCTGGAAGTCTTGACAATGAGTCGGTTTAGTCTTCAGTCTGTGTATTTTTCTTTGTGATTACATGCCAATAACATAACTGATTTGCCTTTTTGTAAATTAAACTAGGGGGAGCCAAATAAGTCATATTTCTGCTATTGTCATTTTTTTTTCTTTCAGAGCCCAATGTTTCCAAAGGACATTAACTTTGATTTCTCTGATGAAGGCTTGTGGCTGCCCCTCATGCTTTGCAAAATACTACCAAGTCAGAGCCGAAAAGAAAACCGTAAGTGAATGTTATCTCAAGAAGTTATTTTTCATTATTTAGGAAAAATTTCTCAGATTTCTCTATAATTCATGCAATGGCTCACTTCGTAAGAAATGTGGAAAAAGAGAGACAGAGAATACACACACAAAAAAACACATCTTTTTATGCTGTGGAGGATTGATATTTAAAAATCATAAGATCTCAACATCTTTTTAAAACAGTATTTTATAAACAAGATCAGTTTTGCCAGGAAAAAAAAAAAAAAGCTTATTCTGGAACAGAAGCAAGTACCTGTACCTTACTGTTAAGGTAAAATGTACGTAAAGTATGGACATACTAGCTTTTTCCAGGATTTGAATCCTTCAGATCAAGAAACTTTTTCTCAGAATTTTTCAAAATTGGAATATTGCTTTTCTTAAAGAGGGAAAATATTTAGGCTAATGAAACTTTAACAGATTCAGTAGTTCTACTAAAGTATAAATAGGTTACCTGCTCCAGGAAAGACCACTGGGACTTAGAGTAACATGGATTTCCTTACATTAGTAAAGAGATCCCAGAAAACATTAACTCTTTCAAGTATGTGCTAGACTTGATTTGATTCCTGAAGAATAAAGTGTATAATTTCTAGCTTTATTTAATTAAAGACTTGATTATACCCATTACATCTTTATCTTAAAATCTCTAACACTGCAGGATATATATATATATATATATATTACATGTACATATGTATATACATATATATACACATACACACACACATACATATACTGCCACACATATAAGGAATATATATATATTCCATTATATATATATTTAAATTGTTTAAATATATATATTCCATTATATATATTTTTTTAATTGTTTAAATATATATATATATATTCCATCAATAATACTTCTGAAATTTCAAAGCTTTTCCTTCTAGTTAGTGAAAAGTGCTGTGCTAATTGTCTGTAAGTTTAGTTCAAATTGCCTGCAAATACTGTGTAAGTGCCTGAACCTAAAGATGATGCTTTTTAGTCAAATACAACTGTTTAAATCACCTACCCCCCCCCCAAACATCCTTTGGAAGCCAAAGGGAGAAAACTTCAGTAGAAACTGTTATTAGCAGTAAATTACTCTTTGGTGCTTTGGAATTTTATTTTCTAAAATGGTTGAAACTTGATCAAAAAATAATGATTTATTGTTATACTTTTGCATGGCTTCTGTGTACTGCAACAATTTAATAAAGTAACAGAACTTCCCCTTAAAAGAAAAGGTGCTCATTAGCGTTTGTAATTCCATGTTGTGTGGCACGGTAAGTGTTGTGAAAAGGTTATGGATCTACTCACTGTAGCATCAAAAGTGTAAAGGTGATAGGTGAGATTCTCTTTGTTGCAAGTGCTGAGAAATAATCATTTAAAGGTCAGTTGCACTCAAAAAAAAAAAAAAGAACATTTGTTTAATAAGTAATTCATTTTGGGATATGCTGCACTTTTAAAGGTTACAGAGTAGACCAATTTGCCAGTGATGTCAGCAAGAAGTACTATTAAAGTCATTGGTCCTATTAAAACAATCCTTTGTTAAATTCAGATTGTATGCCTTCTCACATAGCCCAGCACACATCAAAAAAGTGCCTAAACTGTTGATCATGAGGTTTCAAGGGGACGTTGCCTTCTGTACTTTACCTTAAGTAGTCATCTCCTCTTAAAAGAAACAAAGGAGTATTAGGAAAATATGTTAGGACACACACACACACACACACACACACACCACATTAGATTCATTCTATTTTGCTTCATTCTTTCAGTTTTATTAATTTCTAAGAACATGCTTATATGTCATGAATGATAAGATTTCTCACTGTATCATATACCAATAACCATCTTGCTAAAAACTCTGATATAAATGAAATAACTACGAGTCAGCTATATAAGTGAAAAACTATTTCTATCCTTTCCTATTCCAAGAGCAACTTTCCTCCTCACAAAAGACAAAGAGAATTTGGTTTGGCAATAAAATGGGATATTAATCTCATATGGAGACAAAAGAGAAGTAACAATAATTATAATATGGGTAAAATTTGTTTAATACCAGAAGGGTTTGGTTTTTGTTTGTTTGTTTGTTTGTTTTTCCCCGAGAGCTGAACAAAGGTGGTGGTTTATTTAATATAGCTTTTGTACTATTAAAATCTTTGCCTTTAGGGAACTGATGCCCAAGAAATAAAAGTTATTTTGTTGTTTTGTATATAGCAGCTTCGAAGCAGTGTTTTAAACTGGCAATAATTTTCTCTAGAAGATTAGCTCTTGCCTTGAGATGAGTATATGAATAGAAAAACTTCAAGAAAAACCTCTGCAGAAAGCAATCCCTCTGAACACTTGATTGCTTAAGATTTACATTTACTTTTTTACTCTTTACATAGGTTGCAAAGCTTCCTACTTGTGACATTTTGTTGGTGGTAAACAGCGTGATCTTCAGTTTTTACAAGGAGTTGATTTTTAACATGTGCTAAATAAGAAATTAAATTACTGTTTAAAACAATACATTTCCATGTAAACTTCTAAGGTTCGTTATTTAGACCAAAGGAACTAGAAAGTTTATAACTCTCACCCTATTGTAGAGTAAGAATTGTCTTTATGTACAGAAGACATTTGCAATTAGAAGAAAATACGACACTCTTATTTCTAGCAACTTAGCTAAGAATCAAGTTATTCTCTTAATTTGCCTGGCTTTTCATTTGAAAGAGAGCAAAATCTATTTCCTGAGCAATTTTGCAGAGCAAAGATATTAATACTTTGGGGTTTAATTGTATCCTGTGTTTAAATACACTGTGGGTGAAACCCCAGACCTCTGCTTAATTGCTGTGAGAAAATAGCCTGATTTCTCTGAGATTAGGCACACGCTTATGTATACTTTGACCCAAGAGTGCCTCCTTCAGAATTAATCTTCTAAGGTAGAGGGATTTGCTTTTATATGTGCAGCAGGGCCATTCGTGACAAACGGGGCCTAATAAACCACCTTCACCCCCCAGACCTTGCTTTTGCTGTCAACGTTTTTCTTCATCTATTCATTTCACACATCTCTTGTCCAGTGGCTTATTAGCAGAACGCTAAACGGGGCAGGAGGAATAATTTTAATGGTGTTTTTAATTAGAGGACTTTCAAATTTAAATAAAATACTTCAGAACTAAAATTGTAAAAAAGAAAAAAAAACTTTCATTTTTACTAATAAAACATAAAGTGTTCTAAAATAACTCCACTTAGGTAAACACCATAGCCCTGTGAAAAGACAAACAATTCATATTTACTTAAAATTTTGTTCTGCAGCTGTATTTTGTTGGATTCGTCTAATGCATGAAAGCACTTTTTCTTTCCCATCAGCTACATCAGAATTGTTTTTGCAAGATGTAACAGAATGTTCTGGCTTTTAAATATTTATATTAATCAAAGTTAGGGCTGTTTATATTTTTTGGCAATAGGGCTTTTCTTTAAAAGTGATGCACTTCCATTTAACTAAACAAAAGTGTTGAAATGGCCTGTCATATAAACTTCAACTTAGTACAGTTGGTAATAGAAATTTTGAAGACAGGAAGAAAGGGGCACTAGTTTCTAGGCTTCAGGTTAAACATGGATTAATAAAATGTGCAACACTGGTAATTTCCGAGATTTTCCCGAGGAAATGTCATTCATTGCCACTTATAAACTACAGAGTTACCTGGTTGAAAGGTTTGCATTCAAGTTTCTTGCTCTGTTTTCTTGGGGCGTTGGTAAGTCGAACCTAAAAACTGGCTAAAAAATGACAAACCACTAAAGCTTGGGGCTTACTAAATCATTCAATTCATTAAAAAAAAAAAAGAACCTTCCTTTATATTTTATATATTTCTAAACTATTTTAGTAATGAAAATTACTTCACATTACTTATCTGCAATCTTCTCTATTCGTGAGCATAAATAGCTCAAACTGAGGCATTTTCAGGCCAAATCTCCAACTGTTGTTATTGCTACAAGGTCTGATTGGTTAATACAGAACCATGTGGTCTATCTTGTAAGGAAATGGAGTCTTTATTAAAGACATCTGAACAGCAAACCAACCTTGATGAAATTCACTCATAATTATATATAATTCTTTTGTAGTTTGGACGATCCCAAATATTTTGGAAGCCTAATAAGACACAGCTTTAAGTTGACTGGTCCAGTGGGGATTTTGTTTTTGTTGTTGTTTTCACTTAGTAGTTCCCTTCTGTGGACAGTCACCCTAAACAGGGAGAATGGGACCAGAGTACTTCGTTCCTAACATGAAAGTTATAAATGCTTTTGTGTTCAGGGAATGGTAAGCACCTATCAAACAAACAGGAAGTTTTATTATGCATTGCAGGCAGAAAGGCTAAAGGTCTCCTGTTCGAACTTTTGGCCCTTCCAGAATCCTGATCCTTCATTATTTTGTTTAACTTGATGTAAGTCTTGACCAGTAGCTGACTCTGAGAAAACATTTCCTGACATCATTTTCACAGGTGATAAGGGATTTTTATGCTTGCCTTCTCCTTTTGGGTTGAGAATGAAAAGCCCTACAGTGGTTTCTGGTTATTACTTCATACATGGTCTTTTAATTACCAGGTCAGGCTAATTCACCCGTTTGACCTTTAGCACTTCATTTTCAAACATTGGTTAAAATTATCAATGTACACACACACACACACACACACACACACACACACACACACACATTCACAAACACACAAACATATTTAAAGAGGCAAAAATGTGCCATAATGGAACAAAAAAGAAGTAGACTCTTTTTAATTACCTCATTCATAATATAAAGTGGTGGGAGAGGAGCAAAAAAGGTCAGGGTATAATAAATATAAAATTTAAATCTCTAAACTAATTTACTTTTTTTTATTATACCAGCTAAAGCCAATGAAAGTAAACATGTATTCCATTATGTCACACTATTATGGATTATTATTAATATCTTGTTTCCAATTTTATGCAATTTTGGTATAATCCAAATCTGTGCATTAGCCTGGGTAGGGGGTTTTGCTTGAGGTAATTGACATTACATAGTCCAAAGCACAGAAAGAAGAAAACATATCTATAATCTTTACCCATTCCCAAACAGAGGGGGATAATCAGACCAATTCTTCTATTGTGTGCCCTCCCTCTTCATTCAGAGTTTCTTTTGAAGTCAGAGGGAGCTGGAGGAGCCAAGGTTGAGAAATGTGGCTGGAGGAAAAGAATGAATATTATCAGGTCAGATTCTTATAACCAGGTTTTATGCCACATTAACCATTGAGTTTCCTATAATGCAGAGGCTTTCATGATCATATTTACTTCTTGTTTATTTCAAGATCACTAATGCAATTTCTAATAATATACTGGGGATTTTCTTCAGTATATTTATTTAAATTTCCTAGGACTAGATCCATAACCCAGCACCTCAAAAATACAAAGAAATAATGGTGTTTTTTTTAAGAAAACTCTGAAAACTTAAAAAGCACCATTTTCTGCTTAAATGGAAATCTAGATGAATCAGAAACACTAGCCGAACAAACTGGCCTCCAGGGTGACTACAGTATAAAGAACTTATGAAGTAGGTGGGGGGTTATCATGGTCAAGCAGTTTTCTCTCAGTTTTCCTTTGCTTGCTACCACCTTCAAGGCGAGATCAAATATAGGATTACATTTATGTCACCGAGCTAAATTTCAGGCTTGTTCCTGCCCCTTAGAAGTGTATTTCTTAGCCCTGTTTGTTACAAATCACAGGGAACATGAACTTGTATGAATGTATAGCAGGTAAAGTTACATTAACTTGTGCAATAATGGACTAAAGGTATAGACAGTCGTTTGGTTTAAACGAACAGATAGTTGTCCAAAGACTCTCTTCAGTTTCCAGATCTCCAACAAGAGGAAAATGATCAAAGGCAAGAACGAGAATAGAACTGACCAGAGGTGCCTGGGTGGCTCAGTTGGTTGAGCGTCTGCCTTTGGCTCAGGTCATGATCCCAGAGCCCCCAGGATCGAGCCCTGGGGCTCCCAGCTTAGGGGAGTCTGCTCCCAGCTTAGGGGAATCTGCTTCTCCCTCTGCCCTTCACCCTGCTCTTGTGCTCTCTCTCTCCTTCAAACAAATGAATAAAATCTTAAAACAAAACAAACAAACAAAAAAAAAAACAACTAACCAGCCTGTCAGGTTGAGGAGCTACCTAAGAACCAGCAAAGTTCTTCATATATATATATAAAGAGAACTACGCTAAGCAACGTGATCATTAGTACAGATACAGAAACAAATTCCATGGCCCTTGAAGAATTTTAATTTATGTGGGGGAGAAATAAACAATCACAAAAAAATTGTGATGTTAATAAACAATCAGAAAAAATCGGACAAGCATCATAACACAGGTGAGTACTTGATGCTATAAGAGCACAAAGAAAGGAGTTATTGAATCTTGGGGTTTGGGAAGAAGTTTAGAGTTGGTCAATAACAGCTTCACAGAAAAGTTGATAAATAATCTGTGTCTTAAAGTATAAGCAGGTATTCACAAGCAGAAGAGGAAAGAGGAGCCGTCCCAGGCAGAAGGAATAGCACTGCTTGAAATCAGCATTCCTGATTCAGGGACTGAGACGCTGTGCAATCTGACTGCAGCACGTGGTGTAGGAGCTGTGTGGTGGGGGGGAAGAGTCTACCACAGTTCGGTACAAAATTGCAGTCCAATAAACAAAGCCTTGTATGTCATGCTAAAGCCTTGAGACTTCATCCAGGAAATAGTATAAAGTCACTAAATGTTTAAAACGTTTAGTCAGAGGAGTGACATGATCAGATTTGCATTTTAAAAGATAGTCTGACGTCAGTATAGAAGAAGTCTTAGAGAGTAACGTGAATAGAATAATGGTCATCAGTTAGTAAGGCTGAGAATTGAAAATGAGTGAGAGCTTTTGCTATGTTAATAAATTAAGGAGAGATTTTAGGAGGTAACTTTTTTTTAAAATTGGAAACCTCAATCTATATAACTTTTCATGTGCATACTATCAAGTTTGGGTCAGAACGAAATGGGTGAAGAAAAGATTGTTCCGGTACAGTTAATAGTAGAAGATGGTATCTCAAGTCAGAATTCCTAGAAATTGGGCTTGAGACTGAAATGCTTCTGAAAATGATTTATTAAGGGAGTGCTCTCAGAAGGGGAGTGGGAGAAGCAAAATAGGCAAAAGCACTTAGTCAAGAAGGATGTGGTCTGTGCTGAAAACTAGCGTTAGCTGAGCCTGGTCCCTTGGGGGACTCTGGAACATAAATCGTACCACAGGGTCAACGCCTCTCATTCCCAGGAAGGGTAATTCTCAGCTGAGTTGGCACTGTTCGGCTGAGGGCAAATCTTTGTGAAAAGTATGGCCATGAACTGTTAGCAGCCAAACACAGCCGCTGGTGGGTGGGAAAGATGCCAACAACCACCCCCGCAGTCCATCCCTTATGCTGCGCAGACCCACTTGCTTCTCATGTCAAGCTCGCTTCTTTCAGGCCCAGCTGCATCAGGATTCTGGTTAGCCACATTTTCTGGGCTAATGTGTAAGAGAAGAGGTAGCAGAATAAACGACAGCTGCCCCTGCTGCGGTTTGTCCCCAGGCCGTGACATGGTCATGATCTCCCTCCTCCATCACCCTTCTAGGTGCTCCTCTTTAGCGGCTGGTATTTCTGCAGGTCTAAGTAGATTGCCTGGCAAGTAAGCCAAAGGATCAACTCTAAGGTGTCTGAGCCCTGGGCTATCATGCCCTAATCAGGCTGCGGTCGCTGTGCTTGCCCACTACAGTTCAGTAGTGGGATACCAAAATATGTCCCAACAGATCACTGGAACGACAAGTGCATTGCGCCTTGCCTCTGATATGTGGCATCACTGCCGCTTCCTCAAGATGATCAGGTCAGTTTCTCTGCCAATATAGTAACTTTTTTGTGGTGCCAGCTCGTCTCCTGGCACAAGGAGCCCAAAGTAATCTGGCAATAGTTTTATGTTTACTGAGACTCTTGCTATATCTCCTGGTAGAAGTTTCCCTCCATTGGGGCCTATGAACTCTAGGCTCACAAAACCTAAACTGGCAGAGATGGCTCTCTGCAAGTGATAATGCGTTGGGTCCATTTTATGTCTACCCTTTAATTCCTGGATTCATGTATTCTACCTCTTGGGGATAGAGCATCATATAATAGCTACTGGTTTAAAGTGTATACAGGGGCGCCTGGGTGGCTCAGTTGGTTAAGCATCTGATTTTGGCTCAGGTCATGATCTCGGGGTCTTGGAATCAAGTTCTGCATTGGGGGGGGTTCCTGCTCAGAGGGAGTCTGCTTGTCCCTCTCCCTCTGCCCGTCCCCCTGCTCATGCTCTCTCTCTGAAATAAATAAAATCTTCAAAAAATTTTTCTTTATTTATTTGAGAGAGAAACAGAGATAGCAACAGAGAGCACAAGCCAAGGAGGAGAGGGAGAAGCAGACTTCTGCTGAGCAGGGAGCCCAACTGGGGGCTCGATCCCAGGACCCTGGGACCATGACCCGAGCCAAAGGCAGACACTTAACTGACTGAGCCACCCAGGTGCCCCTCAAATAAATAAAATCTTTTAAAAAATAAATTGTATACAATCCCCTGAAAGATGGTATCCATCCTCACAGGATATCATCTCTAAGTCGGTGCCTTACTTGTACCAGAGTATAGTAGGGCCAGTGAACCTTACGCTCATATGTCTACTGCCATACTTCCTTTGCCATGAAGTGAGTTCCTTGGTCCAATTATAGTGCACAAACATGATGTTCTGCAGAATGTCCAGACAGTTCCAGTCCCTTCAGACTATATTTTGACTAAGCTAGAGAATTAACATAACACTAAGACAAGACCATGACTGCTGTTGTTCATCCATATGAATGCAGACTGCTTCTGATCCTCCTTCCTGATGGGTATTGAAAATAACATATTTGCCAGGACAATAACCACATACTTTATATCCAGTTAATTTGCCCTCGTGCATATATCACATACTGCATGGCAGCTGCAGTTGAAACTACCACTTGGTTAACTTGGCAGCATTCCACTGTCATCTGCCATGATCCATCTAGTTTGTGTATCATCTAGACTGTTGAATTACATGGAGGAATGATGGGGATCCTCACCCCTGCATTCTTTAAATCTATGAGAATGGTACTAATCTGTGCAATTTTCCCCAGGATGTAATCATTGATTTTGATTTACTAACTTGGCAGAGAAGATAGTTTCAAGGACTTCCACATGGCTTTTGCTAATGCCATAGCCAATCAAGAAAACAATGGTAGAACTCTACCAATTTCTAATGGATCTATTCAATTACACATTCAAGGACTAGGTAAATGACCACTGGGTGCACAGGCAGACCCAGCTGACCCACAATGAAATGAATCTGGGGCAGGACTCTATTTACTTCCCAACATTTACATATTCCCACTTTAACAGGGACCCATGAGGGGCTGTAAGCATGAACTCATACCTTGTATCTAATAGTCACAGAAAGGTCTGGGTATCCCTTTTTCCCTAGTGTACAGTTCCTGAGTAAATAGCTCTTGCCCTTTGGAGGAAGGACTAGGGAGCTATACTTGTTGTAATGCTGCAGTTCCTTTCACATGAGACCCAGAATTTCCTTCAGTCAGTGCACTCTGGGTCTTAGAACCAGCTCAGGTCTGAAGACAGAGCAAGAGATTAAGAGTTTCATTCAGTTGCCTGACCTCAGCCTTTGGGCAATCTACTTTTTTTTTTTTTAATCTCTTTTGATTATCTTGCCTTACATAAGGTTACCATTTCCATAGGTTTGGAATAACTTCCACCCCCACCCACAGGACAGCCATCCCAGCCTTGCTTCCCTTTGTGGTGACTGTACCTACTTTGTTTCTGACAATTCAGTGTTGTCCTGTAATCTCGGTAATTTGGAATCTACCATCCCCATTGCTATTCTGTAGACTCCAGTCCTGTAACAGTATCTCCAACTATCCTTGGCCTAAAAAGAACTATGCTTTTCCAGTGTTGGAATCCTCTTCATCAACAGATTCCTCACCATGTTAATAAACAGACAGTCCTGCAAGCCCTCCTGAGGAACATAGTCAAATATGGATTTTTCAGTCTTACTTAATGGACCCATTTTTCATGTCTATTTCCTATCTGTTTTTTCCTTCTTCTACAATCTACTAGAGCGCTGGGATCTCTAATTCATTTCATGTGAACCACCGCTTTTTCCATGCAACCAAGAGCTATCCCAGTTTTATATTAGACATATCATCGAGGGCCTTACCAGGGTGTTAAATTCAGTGCATTGACAGAGTGAGCCCATATCAGCGAACAGTCCATATTGCTTTATATTCTGCCCACCTTGATCCAGATCCCTCAAGGTCCAATCCCAGGCATACATGTCAGCCAACACCTGGTACTCCCTTGGTACATAGCTCATCTCCTCCCTTAGTAGGCCATTACTATCTTAGTCCAGATATGCTGAGATAAGACCCAAATTATCAGTCTGACTATTGTGATGGAAAGTCCAGACAGATCCTGAAGATTGTCTTGTAAGGTACCTGCCTCATCTGAGACTTTATAGTCTTCAAAACAGAGGCTCTCTTTTCCAACAAGAGAGGAGGGGCTTACTAGCCACTGCTGCCAACCAAAAGTGTTCAGGAGAACATACGGAGTTAAGGTTCTCAACTCCCCAAATACCCTTATCCCAAACTTCAAGATGTTACTCCTTTTCTTTCAGGGCTCTGACTTTGGCCTAAGAGACTTGCCAAGGCTGAGAATTAAGCATTTTTTATTTTTAAGTTCTGCCACTTTTACAATTTTTAAGTTCTGCCACTTTTACAATTATGATGTGAGTCTGATCTTCAAATGTGTCTGCCCTCTAGCTACAAGAGATGAGTGTCTCTTTAAATGCTTCTAATGAATCTTTCTGACTCTCACAGTTTGCTTTAAATTCTGAATAATAGATATGAGCCTATGTGGCAGATAGACTCTTAGATGGCTCCCAATGAGCCCTGCCTCCTAGCATTTATATCATTGAGTATGGGCTGGCCTTTAACCAACAGAATATGGCAAAGGTGATGGGATGTCACTTCCATGATTAGGCTACATCAGACTGTCACTTCCTTTTTGCTAGCAGGATCCCTCTCTTGCTGGCTTTGATGAATTAATCTGACATACTAGAGAGGCCCATGCAACCAGGAACTAAGGATGGCCTTCAGCCAACAGCTCACAAGGAACTGAATCCTGTCAATAATCACAGGAGCTTCCAACTGGATGCTTTCCCAGTCAAGTCTTCAGGTGAGACAGTACCCAAAATGACACATTCATTGCAGCCTTTTAAAAGACCCTATAGCAGAGGACCCAGTAAGGCATCCCTCAGCTCCTGACCCATAGAAACAGAGAAAATAAGTGTGTATTGTTTTAAGCTGCTGAATTTGTAATCATTTGTTACACAGGAGTAGTAACTAATAGAGCATGTCCTTTTCTCTCTTCAATGCATCAATGATACTAACAGTTACCCAAATCCACAGTGCTCATAGTTTCAATTTCTTTATATCCCTCAAAGCCAAAGACGTTAAACTAGCTACAGCATCCCCTTCTACCTGTATCTCTATCCAATTTACCACCATGAATGAAGATTTTAGCCTGGAGTCAGTAACATAGAGGACTCATCGCCATCTACCTCCAGGATCCCATCTCAGACTCTGCCTCCGGGGACCACTTCTAGTACAATCCATCTTGGCTTGGGTTCTCTCAAAGCAGAATCTAAGAGAAAGATCCTTATAAAAATGATTTATTGAGGCAGTGCTTTTAGGAGAAGTTGATGAGAGAAGCCAGAGGAGGGCAAGGACAGAAGCTAAGCAAGGATGTTGTGTTCAGCTGAAAATTGTGAGAGCCTTGTCCTACAGGAAGCTCCAGAGCACCAGAATTCAATCCACTCTTCAATCCACCTTTTATGTATCAGTTAATCATGGCTGCTGGCTGCCCTCATGGGGGAACATGCCAAGCAAGGCAGCTTCCCTTCTCAGAAAATAAAGGCAGTTGGGAGCTTTTAGTAACCACCCCTCACAGCAGCTGGAGAATGGGTACTTCTCTATTCCTCCCGTGGGGCAAACTTTACCCCAATTAAACTCTTCTTAATAGCTTGGAAGTATTTTTCATTAATTTCTAAAGGATGGAAATGAGGTGGTTAAAATACAAAGAATATTAATGATGCTTAAAAGGATGCAAAAACATTTCTGTTAGTTTTTGTTATATATTTTATAGTGCTGATTATCACTTTCCTTGGCCTTCTGTCATACTACAACCAACATAGTCAAAGTGGATAGAATTGAAATGACAGTTTGGGGAGCAATTAAGGAAAACATGGGCAGTACCAAGATGCAAAACAAATAGCTCCAAGTTCTCATTTCTTCTGGTGTTCACTATCACATAGTATAACAGCAATCACCACAGAGACCAGCTGCTTCATTTTCTCTCCCACTCCATCCCATACTAGCTGTGTGAACTTGAGCAAGTTACCTAAACTTTTGTGCCTCCATTTCCCATCTGTAAAATGGTGCTAATATCACTACCTAGCACCTATGGTTACTGTAGGGGAAAAATTAATTAATACATGGACTGTTTACAACGGTACCTGGTATGTAGTACACCCTCAGTGAATGTTCATTTTATTATTATTGTTGTTGCTGTTACATTTACTGTGACCATTAACTTACCTACTGTTATATTTAAGTAAGCTTTTTAGCTTACCCTTAATTGCACTCTGTGTTATGGGCCCTATTTCTTAGTCCTGCACTTCAGAATACTAAGAGTGAGAATTAGATTAGTCTGCTCTTAAGCAAAACTCCCAAGTCTCCTTTCTGAACCCCAAGGGAAATTCTGCAAAAAGCCATATTCTTGAGTCCCTTCTGTAGAGAAAGAGTTGGAAGTGAAGGTGCACCCAGGCTTCTAAGTGAAAACCAAGAAAAAATTTTTGTTTCTATCCACACCTGAGATAATTATCCTTTAGTAATAAAACTTCAAGAGCCTCCAATTTTGTTAAGGTAGAATTATGCCTTAATTTTCTGATCCTCATTGTCTGTCTAGCATTTGTACTTCTCTTCATCTTTATAAATCACTACCTCTCTTCGTCTTCATAAATCACTGCTCAATAAACAAGAAAATAGGAACCAAGCAACAAAGGAGATTTGGAAGAAAGATCACAATTATTTGAGGAGTGAAACATCTGGAAAGGGATCATGGCCTCATTATCTTTCAAAAATAGTTAATGAGTCTCTTCTTTTAGTTCACTGAAGAATTGTAAGTGGAAGTGCTTCATCAAACATTAACTAAGAAAATGTATGCCAATGCTTTGGATAAGTCAAGTTGTCATTCTGCTCCATAAATATTTATTCTGCAGATGGTTTTTAAACCAACCAGTTTCCTTTTTATAAGGAAAAGTTAAGTTGGTATATTTGTTTTAGATTATATTACAGAACTTTTCAACAGTTGGGATTTTGAAAAATATTTATTCAATTCTTTCTCCTATTTAAAATCAGTGGCTTGCATTGAACAAATCATAAGGTAGTAGGAATTCTCTAACTTATCAGGTGAAAGATTAGTCTCACCTACGACAAATCTCACTGTTTCCTTGGCAATGTAAAAATCTGTTTTAAAAAATTAGAAATCTTTTGAAATCCTGCTCTTCAGAAAGAAAATATTTAAAATCAATAAGCCATCGGACAGCAAACAGCCTTTGAAAGATAATTAAACTAAAGAGCTAGGGGCACCTGGGTAGCTCAGACGTTAAGCGTCTGCCTTCAGCTCAGGGCATGATCCGGGCGTTCTGGGATAGAGCTCCGCATCAGGCTCCTCCGCTGGGAGCCTGCTTCTTCCTCTCCCACTCCCCCTGCTTGTGTTCCCTCTCTCACTGGCTGTCTCTCTATCAAATAAAATAAAATAAAATAAAATAAAATAAAATAAAATAAAATAAAATAAAATAAAATAAAATAAAAATAAACTAAACAACTAAATTATTTCAACCTAAATGTGATTATGCCTTTCTGGTTTAAAAACTCATTCTTTTAATAAGGACTTACGTATAATATAATAACGAACAATTGGTGTCATGTGAGCCAACAAACACATTAAACATCAACACTCTGCATTGTGTCTATTTGATTCAATCACCAAACATTTATTGAGCACCAACTAAATGCCAGGGACTGTGACAGGTGCTAACAATGCAAAAATGAAACAGTGGTTACTGCCTTCAGGGAATTCATAGTCTAATGCAGGCGACAGCCACTGCAGCAACTATCTATAATCCACTAGGACAAGTGCTGTACTAGCAGCATCAGCTAAGTAGTATGGGAGCAGGGGAAAAAAGTGACTGCCCAAATGTGGTTTAAATTTGGGAAATGCAATAAGAACTTTTTAAGAGCCAAGGATCACCAAAAAAAGGCAGTGAGTATATGAATGAAGATTAGCAAAAGCCTTCCTGGGAACAAAGAGAGAGGAAAATACTTCACTGTAACCTCCCAGGAAAAGCGCGAGTAAAAACACTTAAAGAGCCACCGGATTGTGAGCACTGTCCCTATTTTAACATCTCAGGAATGTTTTGATGGAAACTAAATTGTGACTCTAATGACCGGCCTCATTCTGTGCAATAGTATCCCTGTAACTATGAATGCACTAAATTTCACTAAAATCATTAACAATGACAAAAGATCATTATTTCAACATGGCAGATGGCCCATGCTACAAGTAAACTAGCACTGTGCTGTATTCAGTTCTGGAATACATGTGGTCACAATGGATTGATATTCAAGAAAGTTACAAAAAGTGACATGCTCAGCTCTTCATTCAGTTAATAAAACTCATTTAGTCGGCAAGATATAATTGCATGAACCTGTAATATAAATGTATTGCTTTGGCATTTGCTTTCCTATCTTTGTAGGCTGTTAAATATATTACCAACCACTGTTCTTTATCTGACCTATCTTCTCCCCCCTTTGTGATTCTGGAATGCACAGATTTTATTCTTTTTTCTGGACAGGTTTCTGAGCAAGGTGGTTAAAGGGTATCAAGCGATGAAAACCTCTGGCTTGACAATTTTTTTTTCCTGAAAAATTTCCCATGCATTTTATTTGGTAGGTAACACACAAGGTTGAATAGTCTTTAATTCTCTGCCTCAATGGTCAACTTGCGTTTTGGTTGATAAGAGGCCACTACTATGTAAAACTGCAGCTTCTTGAACTCTTCCCTCTGTGTCTCCAAACCGTCTGGTTTTGGTCAGTAAGATTTTTTTTTTAATCTTTCTGAATATTTGAATAACATGATTAACTTTTAAAAGCACTCTACAAAATAAAGATTTAAAGACAGTCCCTGCCCTGTGAATTTATAACATAATGAAAAGGCACCTTCCAAACAAAGAAAAGATGGAAAGATATTCTTCCCTAGAAAAGTAAGTGACAATAGGGAAAGCCAGTTGTCTCTTTTTTAATCCTTTGTCTTTGACATCTGTCATTTTGGGGAGAGGGTTATGTGGGTGTTGGGTGGTATTACAGTAGTAGTTGAAAAGTTCTCTTCACCTTGTGGTTCTAATTCTCTACCCTTTGTCAATAACTTTCTATCTTACATTATTATTTTCAGATATTTTTCTCTTTAGCTCACAGCTAAAGAATTATATTTGCAAATATTTTACACACCTGAATTAAAGTTTGAGAAACACAATAGCAACAGCATTAACAATTAAAATGTATGGATTCATTTAGTGTTGCACAATTTTCAAAGCTATATATATATATATATATATATATATATATATAAAATCTCATTTGATCCTCATTGATAACTGTGTGGATAGGGAGGACAGATACTATTGTTTTCATTTTACATGTGAGTAACTTAAATACTTTGATTGGGTTCCCCTAGAAGCTTATTCTAACACAAGGAATCAAGGGCAGGTACAGTAATTCCCCCTTATCTGAGGAGGATACCTTCCAAGAACCCCAGCGGTTGCCCAAAACCACGGTAGTACTGAACCATATGTAGACTGTTTTCTTCTATACAACATACCTATGATAAAGTTTAATTTATAAGTTAGGCACAGCAAGAGATTAACAACAATAACTGATAATGAAATGGAACAGTTGTAACAAGATACTGTAATGAAGGTTATGTGAATGTTGTCTCTCCCTTTCAAAATACTGTATTGTACTCACCCTTCTTCTTGTGAGGATGTGAGATTAAACACCTCCACGATGAGTTGAGGTGAAGTGAATGGCGTAGGCATTGTGACAGAGCATTGGGCTACTACTGACCTTCTGACAGTACCTCAAAAAAGTATCATCTGCAGCTGGATTGCCATTGACCGTAGGCCACTGAAGCCATGGAAAGCGAAACCCAGATGAGGTGGGGGGACCGATGTAATTTATTTGGGAGCTGATCCCAGGAAACACTGACAGGGAGTGAGGAATGAGACCGAGAATGGAAGAAAGCCAATAAAAAGTGCATTTTCAAGGCAGTTCCAATTTGGCAACTGGAGCTTAGTCCTGCTGGGGACCCCTGAAGGATGGTGTAGAACACAACTTAGTATCAGCCCAACCAAGGGGCAAAGAAGCTGGCGTGTTTACCTACCAACTCCCCATCCATCTTTGGTTGAAATTGGCCTCCAGAGAAAACAATTTTAGGGCATTTCCAGCTTGCTTTATTTGTAAACTGAGCTTATCCTCAGAGCGAAAAACAAAAACAAAAACAAAAAAACAAAACAAAACCATCCTTAGCCCCAGAGTCACAGGTGTTCACAGTAAGTAAGCAGTCTTCAGGTACAGAGATGGATGCTGAGTGAACATGGGCAGGGCAGGACAGAATCTGCTGACCAGCCTCCGCAAGGGTGGGATTAATCAATCCAAAGTCACACAGTTAGTGTAGGCAAGGCCGGGAAGGGACCAGGTAGATTCCCTGATACCATCAAATAGGTGGCAGTCCTTGTGTTCGAAGTGTAGGTTAGGAGAGAGAAGACAGAATATACTGAAACATGGAAAAGTATTCTTTGAAAAGGTCTTACAGTAACTGAAAATTTAGTCACCCTGTACATATATAAAATTATTCAAAACCTGCAGCTTTTATAGAATGCAAATATCAATATCAATACATGATCCTTTACACAGCAGACATACTAATATCCTGCCAAAATACATTGCCAAGGTTTTCAGTCCAATTGAGGCATTTTGCCAAGGACACTGGAACCAATTTTAGTATTTACAAGTGCCATAATACATTTAAAGGACAAGTGTATTGCAGAAAATTATGACACGTGAGTAGTTAGGCAAACACCCTGTAGACAAGTCACAGAAAACGTGTGTGTGCCACCATTTGACGGCCTCTTCACATCAGCAGCACACACTCACCGGTAGTAGTGGGTTTTCACAGTTGTGAAATAATTTGCATACAGATGTGAAGGTATTCTTGTGGCTTACTCAATAAACCAGAATGGGGCTTTATGCACCCCTGAGTTTTCAATTAATGTTGTTGACAGAATGAATGCCTATTTATGCCTACCAGCCTTTCATGTTCATTCATGGTACACAATACCTAAGTCTTAAAGACCTCATCTAAATGCCTCCCCTCTTAGGAGGGTGCTTATGGATTCCATTGTATATATAGGGTAGCATAAGGTTCAATGATTCTATCTAATCAGCAGAGTGGACCTTACATTTTAGCAAAGCCTGCTGAAGCCTTTGTTCGGCAATGGGGCATTATCCTACAACTTCTACAATAAGTCGAATGTCTGTACAAAGATCTTAGGCAACTGACGCCTGAACTTAACTTTCCCAAGTATAAATACCCCATCCTCACCATATTCCAACACTCAGATGTTTGGGAAAAAAAGATACCTACACCGGAGAATTGTTTTCCTATGTGTAGTAAATTCTTGGTCCACTCATCTATCTGACTGTGTGAACAAGGGCCAAGCGCATAGTTGGAGCCCAATAAATGCTTGTTGATTAAATTACAAAGCTATCAGCCTTGGCCACCGTATGTTCTAAGCTTTCTGCAATATGGTACAGTTTCTGGGACAGGAAAGGTAAAAGTGAAGATCCTCCTTCACCCCACCCATCCCACAATCCTTTCAAGCAGGGGAAGGAATGTGGAAATGGGATCTGAGAAAGCTGTTCGTGGTAGATGCAGGGAATACCACCTTTCTACTTGGATTAGAAATGGAGACTTCCATTGGGTGTAGTCATTATTCATATATCAATTAACATCAAAACAATAATTTTCCTTGTATACAGATTTATTATTTTAAAAAGGACTTTCACGGGGCGCCTGGGTGGCACAGCGGTTAAGCGTCTGTCTTTGGCTCAGGGCGCGATCCCGGCGTCATGGGATCGAGCCCCACATCGGGCTCCTCCGCTATGAGCCTGCTTCTTCCTCTCCCCCTCCCCCTGCTTGTGTTCCCTCTCTCGCTGGCTGTCTATCTGTGTTGAATAAATAAATAAAATCTTAAAAAAAAAAAAAAAAGAACTTTCACAAATATATGATGTCTTTTTAGTGGTACGCCAGACCTATGAAGTGACTGAGGATTACTGTCTCTATTTTTCAGATGAGAAAACTAAGTCACTAAGCTTAAGTGATGGCCCCAAACTTATGTATTTAAGTAGAAGAAAAGCCAGAATTCCATGCAGGTGACATCAGAGACTGGGATACTGATGCAAGCTTATCATACATCATCTAAAATAGCACATTTTAGAAGTTCAAACTACGTTTCCTAAGTTTCGAGATGCCACATTAAAAATGCAGACATGTTTGTTTACTTCTGCAAAGCAAATTAAATGTGTAGTCCATGCATTATTGATGTCTATTATTTTAATTCCTAAGAAGTATGTGTATCAAATTGCCTTTACAAGAGAAACTATTAAAACAACTTGTATTTACATGTCTTTTTAGTTTACACTCAAGTATTTATTTTACTGCTAACTTTAGGACAGTGATATAACGTGACACTATTTTCAATATAATGTGACACTATTTTCAAAATCCGATATGCTGTTTTCTGCAGCCCAGATCAGTGCCTGCACACCAGGGAGCTCCAGCCTGGGATGGGAATGTACAAGGTAGAGGCTCTTCATTAGTGTTCCAGGGAAACAAGCAAAGAAGTCAAACCAAATGGTCACCAAAGGCCTTGAACTGTAACCTAAACTTGAAGGATTTTTTTTAGTTTTTACAACATCTGCCCAACATTTCTAGAAAAATTTCAGTGGTTCTAACCCATCTCTAGCTTCTTATTCTTTTCAGGTATAGTTCATTTCTCTTGAAATCTTTCTCCTTCTCTATGGCCAGCACAGGCAAGTAGGGGCAGACAAGCCCAGCATAGACCCCAGGGTTCTTAGAGCTAATTTAGAGCAAAGACAGAGAGATGCCTAAGGCAAATATTCACAGGGCTCTCAGGAACTCCAACAGCAGGAGACATCACTGCCCAATTTATAGTTATATACTATGACTATCAGAATTCTAACATGAAAGAGTAATTAGAGATTATCTAAAATAATATACTTGCCGAATAGATTAGGAAGCAGGTCTCTGAGAACATCTATGACTTGCCCAAGTCAACGGCAAAGCTAGAGATAAAACACACCACTCATAGTGAAAAAAATATATATTTATTTGCTTAAAAACATCAAACATAATCAAGATAGACCAGTGGTGAAGCTGGTGGACCAAACTAAAGAGCACAAGATTTCCAAGTAAATCTTGATTTATTTAGAAGCCTTGAGACAGAATACAGCAAGTTGGTTTGGCCTCGCTGCCTAAATAATGAGGTTAATATTTATTTCTGAAAAGGCTTAGATCTATCATCTCAAGCCTTAAATCATATCCATTCAATGCCAGGCTTAAGCATTATAGTAATGAAAAGGAACAGCCAGTCTGAAACACAGAGGCTGATGATAGATGCTAAAATAACGAGTATGCTTCCACCCCGTGCATAGGTGATCATTGGCAAGGGAAGGGCATGACTAGCGACTGCTTTCTCCTTGGTGCCGTGTAGAGTTGAGCAGGATGATTTATAAACCTCAACACATTGAAGACCAAAAAAATAAATCATTAAGTAGCATGGCTCATGATTCAACTTGCCTTTTTTTTTTTCTCTAACATGGGTAATAAATTGTGCGGGCTTTAATAATTTATAGGAGATGTTGTTATAATGTGAGAATATTAACTTTGGTGGGTCTTTTAATTTGCTTGTGATGTCAATAGTGTGTTTCTTCTGCAGGACAGCGATGCTGCTGGTGCACAATTGTATTATGACACTTCAGTCAGAGGCTCCTGGGGACTAGATGAGACAGTTCACTTTAGCACTGAGCTTATCAAATTGGTGCACGTCCCTCAGGAATTACATGCCACAAAGAGAATTAAACAGAATGGTTTGAAAGCACTTAGAATCATATTAACACATTCACATACAACCTTTTCCCCCCATGTCCTTGTGGAAACATAACCTGACAAAGGCTATTTTATTTCTGCCCGGGACTACTCCTTGGGTTTGCAAGAAAAAAAAAAATAGATAAAAGAGAAAATTTAAAAACTAACAGAATGCAACACCAGGAAAGCCACTGAAATATTCTAGAGTCATCTGGGAATGGGGCCAATCTTTTTCCAGTTAATAATGTCCTTCACGGATTTCCTCAGATGTGTGACAATAGTGACTCTCTCTTATTTCAGACATCATTTCTCACTGTCCTGCCTATGTTTTCAGTCTGGAAGGAAAGAGTCTTGTAACCATTTAGTGAACCTCAGAGCCAGAAAAACATACACACAGAGGAAAAAAAGAGGCAGAAGGAGAGAAAAAGGAAGAGGAAACAGTTCAAGAGAAAATGTGTAAGAAAAGAGAGGGTCTGGGTGACAGGACTGAAGAGGTTGACAGCAGTATCAAGGTTCTGTTCCCAAATTCTATCTTTAATCTAGAAGCCACGCCATATAAATAAAGACCTGCATCATTTCCTATTTCAAATCAACATCTCTTAATAAATAGTTCTGAGAGGTTAAAAATGAAGCCACCAACACAGGAAGAAACCAGTGGAATGAACAGCACAGGAAACCTTGGTGGTGAAGTGAGGAAGGCTGTGTTAAAATATCGTGAAGGTATCAATACCACGTGACGGTAGGAGGTCAGTGAACGATGGAAAAATGAACAGAATTGATGACTTATATCTTGGTCCTGCCGCTCTTTTGTGTTCCTAATGGCTATTCCTGTGTCTTTGAATTTTCATTAGAATATCTTTCCTTTGACCTGAAATATTTAGTTTCTCTCTCCTAATCTGAACCTAACCTGAATTTGGGCCTTTCTCTCATAAACTAAGCCCAGGAAATTCTCACCAGTCTCGGTTGGCTATTTATTCTTTGATCTCAGCACCTTGTCCTGCTTTCCTTATAGGGTCTAGCTCAAGGTTTGGTTCTCTCCAAAGATGGGATGTGTGAGTGTGTGTGTGTGTCTGTGTGTGAGTGAGGGTGTGTGTGTGTGTAATGATATATGTATTACAACATGGTTACTTGCTTCCCAGAAAATATAAATGTATTATCTATGCAATAAATCCCTTTCATAACGAAATCAACCTATAATAACACCAGGTCTCTCTGCCAATGGCCAGGCTGACCCATATGATACCATACATTTCTGACACACTAGGACAAACTTTGAAAGTGCAAGCTTTTAAAACTGTTTTCTTGTATTTGACAGTCCTATCCCTTAATCAATTCCTGACATTCTGAAGAATGCTAACATATGGACTATTACATGGCAACCTGTGCCATCAGAGAGAAAGGGAAAGATACTCAGGAAGAAGGGACAGTTAGGGAAAATATTTTACGATTGCCAACATTTGACTACTTATTAGTACAGTATTTTTTTCACCCAACAAGAGAAGGGGGAAAAGCAAAGGTCCTTTTATCAAAGGTTAGTCCTACTCCTTCCCTTTTCTTAAAAGCATTCTGGCTTGTTTATTATTTATTAAATTATATTATTTATTAAAGTCTAAATAAAGTTAGCAACTTTATTTTTTTTAAAGCTAGCTATGGTTCTTAAACTTTGTTCAAAGAACATCTTTTTTTTTTTTAAGATTTTACTTTTAAGTAATCTCTATACCCAACATGGGGCTCGAACTCACAACCCCAAGATCAAGAATTGCATGCTGAACCAACTGAACCATTCAGGCGCCCCTAAGAAACATCTTTTTGCTCGTCAGTGTAACACCGAACCCAATATCTTTCACAGAATGTGGAGGAGCTACTGTGGTTGAAATGGTAAGAGAAAATCTGGAGCTCTCAGTACTTGACTTCATGTGGGCAGGGCTCTCCATGGACTCCTGGAGTGCAGTGGGGTACAGTCTGAAAACCCTCAGGTTAGAGCATAGCACAAAGGTAAGCATAATTATGTTGCGTTCCAGCAAAATCAAATAAATAGGTAAGGTCAAAGCAGATTGTCAAAGCAACAGGCAAAAGTGCCAACTGCAAGCCACCATCTCACAATGTTCAGTTTTCATGAACAAGCATTAAGAAATGAGGAGCAATCAAGCCCAGAACTGGGGGGTTTGAGGGTGAAAATTAGAGAGCTCTAGGTTCTTTGATGGGGATATTGGGGGGGGGATACAATGAAAATGTACCCACTGTTATAAACTACAACACAGAGGGCAAGTATGCAAACATGCTCATACACTTTGAGAAAGTCTTAATGTGTTTATTCTTATCACCAATTGGTTCTTCCTGTAACAAATAAATGTGTTGTAATGTACATATCATTACACACACACACACACACACACACACACACACACACCACACACACCAAAGACCAAATTTTCACTTTTCACTCCAAATTTAGTGCCTGGTGTCCTACTAACCACATAATCTGGGGATGTGATTTAGGGTCACTGATGAGGACAGTGTAGGGGCAGCAATTCTCTCAGATGCTATAATGTCTGCCATCCAAGGTCAACACAAAGAGCCCTTCCCCAGGCTACAAATCCTTTTGTATCAACCCTGTCTGTGGAAACTGGGCTCTGCTTAATTACAAGGCCGAATTCTAAATGTGCTTGGTGTTTGTCAAGTCAGGAAGAGAGAAAACTATCCTGTCTGTGATTTATGTGTGCCCAATGACAAACTAGATTATTCAAGTGAGAAGAGCAGATGGCCCCAAAACAAGACAGTTATAGCCCACAATTATAATAATTATAGCACCCAGTGGATCTCCAGGATATCAAGAGAGCAAGGAATCTAACAGTCACCCCAAAGACACTTAAAGGAAAAGGAGTTTAAACTAAGCCCCAACTAATAAAACATGTCGAGAACCTTCTTTGTCAAGATGAAAAGGTTTATTTCCTCATAGTAGAACACAGCACCATAGGGAGAACTGTGCCTCGAGTAGACCATGGCCCCAGGCAGGACTTGCAGTTTCTCTGGGAATGTCACCAGCTACTTCTGTGAACATCAACTTTGTGAGCAAGGACATTACACTGATTTGGGTTATCTTGGGAGAAAGCTAACTTCTCAAGGGCTGATTTACATCAGTCATTTTTGTCCCTTATTTCCATTGCCGACAGTCTGGTTCTATTGTCTGTGACGATTAGATTTTGCAGTCTTGAAAATAGCCATGCAAATTACCAAAATGTTTTCCATTTGAGACCTTATACATATTTGAACAAAATCAACTCTAAGCTGTTAAATGGAATTAAATGAAATAGGCTAAATCTGATGACTGAAATTTTAAAACTTCTGCAAGAGGCTCCCCCTATCCCAACCCTTTTATTAATGGCCAATTGTAAATGACTTTCGCAAATGGAAACACCATTTGTCACTTTTTTTTTTTTTAACAAGTACTGCACTGTACTGTCTCAACTCCCCCCACTCAATTTAAGCATCAAGATTTATAGCTCATCGTGAGCTCCTCTATCTTTCTGTTCCTTCTTTGTACCTCTCCAAATGCTCAAGCAGCTTTTTTTAGAATAAAATGAAGATAGTTTGTACTGAACTCACGCTGAGCATTCTGAGACTTGACTTCCAAACATTTGTATTCTCCCCACTATATAGTTTGTGCTCCTTCTCTCCTGCCCCAGCATCACCATACTCTATATGAGCCTACTCTTTCTTTCAAATTTCCACTCTGTATATCTTTGGTTTTGTTTTGGATTTTTGCTACTTTGAAACCATCCTGTATGTATAATCCTGATTGGCCAGTAAAGATTTATTCGCCACCTAGCAACCAGTGACAGTAAAAAATCCAAACTATTTTGTTTCACTTCATCTTTCTGCAAGGTGTGACCAAGTTTTGCTTTAGTATTTATTTCATTTGTATAGAGAATTTTATCAAAGATTACAGACTTCCAGTACAGCGTGTGCATAGGCCAATGAACACAGTACACTACCAAGAAATGAGTCCTACATACATAAACACGCAGACACACGCACACATACCTGAGGCTTCAGTTTAGCTTCATATCAAATATCGGTTTGCTTTCATTTGGTTAATTTATTTATACCAGGAATCCAAGAATTTGACTATGAACCCAATTTTTGCTCTTTCTGCCTATCTCTTTATTTTACTTTTCTTTATTTCTTCCCTTTTCTCTTTTTCTTTTCATCCCTCTCTATACACCCTAATATAGCCATGCAAACACAACATGTAAATGAATGTCTCAAGAAAAAGAACTTGTGTGTGTGTATGACAAAATAAATGTCATCAAAACTGCAGACTGAAGGATGAATGGTAATTAGTGAGACAAAGATGAGACCAAAGAGCTCCAAGTGGAAAGAAAAGCACATATGAAGTTCAGGGCTAAGAAAGAGCACATTCTCTTTGTTATTGTTTTTCCTTTGCACACATTCATATGTCCCTGCTGTTATTCAAACATTTAATGGTTTAGTCACAGGCATTTTGGAGTATTTATATTTTAGGAATTTCTCCCAAGATATATTTGCTTAATTTTCTCACTAGATTTGATTTTTAGTTAAAAGATAATAAGAGAAGGAAAATAGTCATCTCTTTTTGGTACTTACTGAGTTTAGAAAATTTAATTCAAATGTTTTAGTTGCAATATTATGGAAAAGAGATAGAGACAAAATCCATTAAAAGTAGCTTTTCTTTTCCTCTCTCTCAATCCCTAGAGTTTATTCTCAAGGGCATTCTCAAGGCCATAAACTCATGAACCCTACTAAAGTGAAACACCTTTATAATATTTCTCCCAGGGCCAAGAAAAGGAAGCATTGAGCATGTGTGAGCATTAGGCTGATCTTTAAAAGGATGTAGTAAGTGGGTTTCACTGTACTGGCAACTCTCAAGGGTTCATTTTTTCTGCTACACTGGGTAGCACGTTCATATCTGATTTTTTGTGCATGATTGCTCCTAGTTATCTCTCCGTATTCCTGCTTCAGGAAGGTTCAGCCATTCAGCCCATCTTCCTTTCTCTGGGTGAAGGGTGGGTCAGAAGGTAGAAGTAGACTGAGAGTTGTTTCCCTGGCCCAGTTGCAGATGCCCTCCATGCCTGAGGCGTGTGGGAAGGGAAGGTTAGACCCTTGCCCCAGAACTAGCTTCACAGGATAATGAAAGCACTGGTATTTTCTTCAGCCAGTTTCCTATCCACCACCTTTATGTTTTTCTAAAGCTTTTTTCAGAGTTTGTTAATAAATGTCACAGAGAAAAAAAGAGCCCCATGTTCAAATAAGTTTGGGAAATACAGGGTAAAACAAAGTTAACATGGTGTTTTGGTGTGTGTGTGTAGACCTGTGTGTGTGTGTGTGTGTGCACATGTGTTCCCTAAAATGTCTCTCAGAGACTTTGACATGCTCATGTGCATTGTGGATATTTGAGGGAGAGGTTTATGTAGTCCTTATCAGTCTTAGTGAACTACTCAATATGTTTTTCCGCATAGCATCTCACAGGGCCAGTATTCCAAGAAACACATGTTGGAATCCTAGCTCTACTACTTTTCTCCTTGCCAGTTTAAGACTAAGGACTCTTTTGTCCTCTCCATACATCTATTCTTCATTCTTCTCTCCAGTTTTCCTTACCCCTGTTTCTCTGTTCTATTCTCTCTCTCTCTCTTTTTTTTTTTTTTTAAGAGAGAGAAAGAAAAAGAGATTTGTGAAAGCGGGGGTGGAGGGACTGGTATGGGCAAAGGGAAAGGGAGAGAGAGAATCCCACGCAGGCTTCACGCCTAGTGCAGAGCCCAACTCAGGACTCAATCTCATGACTCGGAGATCATGACCTGAGCAGAAATCAAGAGTCAGATGCTTAACCAACTGAGCCACCCTGGTGGCCCTCTGTTCTATTATTTTTACCTTTCCTTCTCCCTTCCCTTTATGCTATTTTTGGAAACCTAAAATAGCCACTGAGTGACTGAAATAGTGCTTCCTAGGTCCCAAGTTCTGGTCAAGGCTCTGGGAAGAGATCACCTAAGACCTCTGCTTTTGGGAGATTTACACTGGAGTCACGGGTGCTGCAGAGGAGATACTAAACAAGTAAACCAACATGTAAGTGAATTTTATTTATTAATTCTTATAAACCAAGCCAAAGCCCATTTGGGATGCACAAGTCTTGGGTTCTCTTTGATAGACAGCAATTATCATCATAAGCTTTGAGATAGATAAGGGTGAGCTACTCCCTCTACAACCTTGCTGTTAGGTTATAAACGAAAGCAAGATTCATACTAACTCCTACCACACACTAAGGACTTTATTAAATAAAATGGATTAGTCAATAGGCTTCCCACAGTTAGTGAAAGCTGTTCTGTGGCTTGATGGAGTGCCACCTCTCTGTCCTTTCAGATATTCCCATCACCATCTTCCATGAAAGGTTTCCTTGAGATGGACATGACGATATCCCAGAGGCAGGATTCTGCTGCCCTCACGATCAGCAGCAAGCAATCAAGTCTTCTAAACCAATAGATAGACATGGGAGATTTCAAGATCAAGTTCTGCATTCCAGTTCCAAGAAGAAAGTGTTTTTTAGTTTTCTATGCCTTGTGCATGCCAGATTGGCAGAGATAACCAAAATGTTTCTGACACATCCAACTCTAATTTTACCAGTGAGAGTCCCTCTCTAGCATTCATCATGTTTATTAAGGCACTAATTTCACCAATAAAAATCCACTTCTAGGGGCACCTGGGTGGCTCAGTCAGTTAAGCATCTGCCTTCTGCTTAGGTCATGATCCTGGGGTCCTGAGATTGAGCCCCATGTCTGACTCTCTGCTCAGTGGGGAGCCTGCTTCTCCTTCTCCCCATTTGTGTTCTCTCTCTCTGTCAAATAAATAAATAAATAAATAAAATCTTTTTTAAAAATTCACTTCTTACATTTACACTCCTAATTAGCAAATCATCTTTAGCAGAAAGATAGTGAAGTGCTAGGTAGTAGCCTCCTCTGGAGTGTGGCCTTTCTGAACAGTGTTAGCTAACAGCCTCCCACTGCCTCTGGGGGTGTGAATTCCTGATGAGAGTGCTGTCTGCACCTGGAGTGCAACTTCCACTAACTCACCCTTAGATCACAACACCTATTCAAATGCATTTTGTGTAAATTACAGCGTGGCCTCTCTCAGTCCTAGAAAGAAAACAAAACAAGTTAGGGACTTGGAGTTTATTTGAGATGGTCCCTGGGAGGAGAACAGGTGATAGCTAAAGATACTCAAACTAATATCTGAAGGAGGAGAACAGCTAGACTTAAGAACATCTTGGGGAAGTGCATTCCAAGCAGAGGTAAAAGAGTACAAAGTTTTCCATGCAAAAGTAAGCTTGATGTGTTTGGAGCTGACACAAGTCCTGTATGACTAGCACGGGGACGTGCTGTTTGGAATGAGGTCACAAGGACCCGCAGAATCTGGATCTCAGAAGGCCACATGTTAAGGAGTTTGGATTTTATTCCAAATGTAATGGGAATTCATTGAAGAGTTGTAAGTAGGGGAAAGACATGGGATTTACATTTTAAAAAAGGTCTCTTGGCTAAATGAGGAGAACGGACTGCAGGGGGGCAAGAGGGGAATCCGAGAAACCACAGTAGGCAGCTCTTGCAGTTTATGAAACAGATTATGGGGGTCTCATTTGAAGAGGAAGTAAGAGAGGAAAGTGGAGAGAAATGGAAAAATGTAGGATATATTTGGACCTGGAGCCAATTGGACTTAGTGATTAACAGGAGTTAGGAAGCAAGTGAGGGTAAAATGAACTAGGCTGCTTGTGGCTCCCTTTGTTAAAATGGGGAGGGCTGAGGGAGAAATACAATCTTTTGGGGAGCAGATGGGAAGCAGAATCAATATCCCAGAATGAGATCTTCAACATCTAGATCAGGATCTGCCTGTAGGGCCCCAAATTCTAAACCAGTGGTTCTCCAGCCAGTTTCTTCCACTAAGCCTGGCAGATTTTTTTAAGGTTTGTGGAAATTGCTAGAGGCATACTAAAGCCTTCAGCAGCATTGTGCTATCCATTCCATTCAGCAGTCTTGCAATCAAAAATCCTATCCTTCTTATCTAAAAATCTAAAAGCTTTGTGAAAATGAAATGTCGTTCCTTTTCATATAAAGACTAGAAGTCCTACTGTGACAGTCATAGGCCACAAGGCAGTTATTGAGGAACTGAATACATCGTGGCCTTGGGATTCAGGAGATACGAGATCAAATTCTGGCAAAGCTCCTGATTCACACCATGACTTTGGACAAGCCTGGCAGCCTCAGTTCTCTTGTTTGTAAAAAGGAAATAATCAATGAAGTGAATGCTGAATAAAATAATGTATGAGAAAAAATTTTAAACTTAGTAAAACTTCTATATAATATTAGCCATCATTTTTATTATTTAAAAAAAAAAAACATTCCAAATAACACAGGCCTCCTTTGTGAATGTAATAAATACGAAACTCACTCATTGAGCCTACTACATCTAAAGCCCTCATTTTACAAGCCTTTGCCATGCATAAATTACCAATTTTAAGAAAAATATATTCTCCTGAGTCTCCAAGAAGTGAGGATAATAAATGACATTATCTCTTAGCTACAATCATTTCAGTGGTATACAAAAATTCACTGCAGCAAAATCACCTGGGGAGCTTTCAAAAACGCTTGCCCTAACCCTGCAGAATCCGAATCTGGGAATGGAACCCAGGAATCAATATTTACCAAATACTCTCCTGGTGATGGTGGTACAGCTGGCCCACATTCAAACACTTGGGAAGCCAGTTTATAGATGAGATAACTGAAATAAAGAGAAGTAAAGTGACGGACCCAATAACATCATTGGTTTGAGAGCCTTCTTTTCCAATCTAGACCAACATGCCTTCTGCTGCATCTCAGGGGCACCATCCAGGGCCTGGGTCTTGCTGATCCTTCTAAATACAAAAAACCTTGACAGGTAGCAATAGTAAGAGCCAATCCTCTTTGGTACGTGAATCTCTATGTATAGTTTAATCAAAAAAATAAGCAAGTACTCATGAGATTAAAGCTGAAAGTGAATTAGAACAGGCTCAAATAAAGTAGATCAATAGGCCTAATGAAAGTTAGACAGAGAGCCTGCCCATATTTATGCATATACTTGGTGTCTCTCGTGCATTTAAGTTGAAGTTCATTGGCAATTGCTGGAGAATCCTACAGACATTTTATCCCTATTTTCTGTCAGATGAGAAAGCAAAATGGTACATTGAAAAGAGTGGGGTCTTTACAGACAGATCTATATAATCTTAAAAATGTTTCTCAACCCTTTAAGCCTCAGGTTCTCCAATATAATAAAAATGATTTTACCCACTCTGCAATGTTTGTGGATAATGCATACAAAAATACATGCAATTCCTTAGCACACAATCAGCACTCATTAAATATTATCCTTGTCCGTGTTATTATTATTATTATCAAGCTGTGTGTACCACGTAAGGTACTGTAGATGATAGGTGATCATGACATGGTCCCAAGAAGTTTACACAAGTAGGGGAGACAGACAAGGAAACACTTTTTTTTTTAAAGATTTTATTTATTTATGTGACAGAGAGACAGCCAGCGAGAGAGGGAACACAGCAGGGGGAGTGGGAGAGGGAGAAGCAGGCTCATAGCAGAGAAGCCCAATGTGGGGCTCAATCCCAGAACGCCGGGATCACGCCCTGAGCGGAAGGCAGACGCTTAACGACTGCGCCACCCAGGCGCCCCAAGGAAACACATTTTTTTTAAGATTTATTTCTTTGAGGGGCGCCTGGGTGGCTTAGTTGGTTGAGTGTCTGCCTTGGGTTCGGGTCATGATCTCCGGGTCCTGGGATCAAGCCCTGCATTGGGCTCCCTGCTCAGCAGGGAGTCTACTTCTCTCTCTCTCTCTCTTTCTCTCTCTCTCTCCCCCTCTGCCCCTCCTCACTGCTCATTGTCTCTCTCTCAAATAAATAAATCAAATATATATTTTTTAAAAGATGTTATTTGAAAGAGAGAGAACGAGAGGGAAGAGAAGCAGAGGAAAAGGGAAAGAATCCTCAACCAGACTCCTGGCTGAGCACAAGCACAGAGACTGACACAGGGCTCCATCTCACAACACCGAGATCATGACGTGAGCTGAAATCAAGAGTCTGATGCTTAACCCACTGAGCCACCCAGGCGTGCCAAGGAAAAAAAAATTATTATAATGGTATATTTTTTAAAGTATGGACTCTGGAAGCAGTTTGAATCTCAGCTCTGCCACTTACTGGCTTTGCAATCTTGGGCAAGTTACTTAACCAAATATGTGATTTTCTTACATATAAAACAGATCATTATATTTGCCTCCTAAGATTGTTGTGATGATTACAAAGACAATGCATGAAAATACATAGCACAGAGTCTGGAACATAATTAAGTGCTCAATAAATATAGCCATCGTGACAGTCAACTTGTTATGTGAGAAGTGGGCAATGTATGTGATGGCAGTGCCAAGGAACCAAACCAAACTCAGGGCTGGGGACGGTTTGTGTGCACAAAAGCCTGTGAAGAGGAGAGGCCAAAACTGAATCTTGAAGGTCATATGGAGATAACCCAGAAAAGAGAAAGGAGTGGAGCATTGAGCAGATGGTGCAGTTAGTAATAAGGTGGGATGCAATCAGGGAGCTACAAATAATTTCGCCTGGATGCAATAACGAGTGCAGAGCAGACAGACATGTGAAAGAGGCCGGGAAGATGGACAAAAATAGTGATGGGAAGGTTTCCTACAAGCCTAAGGAGCTTGGATTCCATCCTATAGAAAACCCAGAGCCTTTCAAAGATTTTAATCAGAGGATGACATGATCAGACTTGTATTTTATATGATAAAAATAAACAATATAATCCAGAGGAATAAAAATAGCTAGGAGTAGGGAGGGGTTAGCACTTATAAATGTGAGCAATGCCTATGAACATTTTCTGAGCTAAATGACTTTTAAAACAATTTCCATTGCTGATTTAAGATACTTTGCACAGATGTGAAAGCGCATTTTTTTCTGACGGAATCTCATTTCTGTTCTAAACTCTTTATATCCTTTTGTTTGCCCTCATTTGTGTTTACACCACCTGTCAATTTAGTATAATCTGTGATTTTAATGTGTTTTCTCTCTCTTCCAGATCATTATTAAATGCGCTAAATAAAACCAGACCCATCACTGCCTCTGGCACTTCCCTCCCTGAACACTTCCACCTAGTTCAATATGCTGATTGTTATTGACATAATACTTCTAAACTCCTTGAAACTTGCTTCGTACACTCTAGTCCATATCTATGAACAAGACAGATAGACAGATGTTTTCTCTTTCACTAGGCAAGACCAGGGCTCTTTAGCTTGGTCCTATGAGGTTTGGCCGTCTTGATTTAATCTCAAACAAGGGCACATATATGGAGTCCAAAAGAGATGTTACTTGATGAAGCGCATGTAAATCAATGGGTTCTTGCTCCATGTGGTCTTCAATGCAAACGTCCTCATGGATAGACCTAATCAATATCTTCATTCTATAGTACAGTGATTGAGGAGTGTGTGCGTGTGCGTGTGTGCACGCGTGTGTGTTTTGGGGACATGAGCTTCTGAAGCAAGATTTTATGGCATCAAAATCTCTTCTTTGCAGAGAAGCCAAATTTCTCCCAAGTGGCCCAGATATTTTTTTATGTAAGTCTGGAAATTCATGAGTAAGTCACAGACATTTTCTTAAGCATTCTAGTTACCACTGCCTCTCCATCTCTCACCTCCAGCTTAGTTCTACTCCTAGCTTACAGTACTTTAGGAAGTCAAAGCCGCCGGTGTTTGTGGGCACACTGAAATGGCATAAGAAATGATGTAAGAAAAGAGGAGAGGTTGTATTCTTTGCAAGAGGTAATTCTAAAAACAGATATCAGTAAGTCAAAAGGCAGTCAACATAAACACAGGATACTGCAGACCATTCTTACCTTGACTGCTAGATCTGGCCTTCCCATTCATCCCGTCAACAAGTATTTTTTGAGGCCCAGTCTAAGTGTTAGTCCTAGTATATGCTCTAGAGACCAAAAAAAAAAAAAAAAATGGAAAAATCAAGATTGAGAAATGAAGAATAATTGGTCTCTAGCTTTAGGAAACTAAATCTAGTTGGGAGGCATGACTAGGAGAAAGCAATCCAGAGATTATATTTTTGTGCATTTTAATTTTTTCCCATAACCAAAATGGTATCTCAGAGATGATTCTATTTTAGACATGCTTTTGCCTAATGAAGTCGGGAGTTTCAAAGCAGACAGCTTCATATTGCATATGGCAACCATTCACACCACCATGCCCATACCTTATCTTATTGCATCCCCATACCTAATAATTTCCCCCTTCCAACCAAAGTCAAGACCTGAAACAGTCAACCTTGCTTCCTGGTGCCATAGTCACCTACAGAGCCATCCCTGGAAGTGTCTGGAGCCTGGGCATCTCCACCAGTACAGGGCCTACCCCAAATCATCAAACGTAAAAGGAAGCCACACTGCAGACATCTCCTACAGGTTCCCTAAGAAACTTTCGTAACTGAATTTTAATGAGGTTCGGAAAGGAGGAATAAGGTATCATGCTTCCCTTTTCCCCCATCTTTCTTCCAACAGACAACAGGCACAGGACACAGGGAAGCTGCCTCAGTTGCCTGAAACAAGAGGCAGGTCCGATCATCTGTGTTCATCTACTATATTTGGAATTTTGGAAAGTCTGGCTCTTTCTGGTCCATGGTTGCCTATTTTTCTCTTTTTGCTTAAATTTTCTCTTTTCAGGTCCTCTCCCTTCACATGCAGCTCAGTGAGGCTAGAGGAATTTTTCAGAGAAATTGTGCTTTCATAGTTGTTTACTCCTTAAGGTCAATTTGCCTCAAGTGCTGTATTTTATAATGCTACTCCTTCCAAGTCTTCAGAACTGTGAGCCCTTTTGCTTTGTGACGATGCCTACGCACTCGTACCCAATTCTAGTTTCAAAGAGGTCAAACACTTATTACCACGGGCAAGTTCATTGAACATCTGTCTATAGGACTGTTGGAAGGATAGCAGGCAATACCACTCACAGGCATCCTCCACCTGCGTTACCTAACGCCAATGTCCCAAATGACCCCCAGAGCAGCTTTCTTTACTGGCTTTTGGTAATAATCTTAGTTTTTCATTTCCCATTTTGCTTTTAAGTACTTAATCTCTACCTGGGATGTGAACAACCATGGATTTATAATTATGTCATTGATATAGGGCCCACAATCCACACAAAGTACCTTTCCCTTTTCAAGAACAAATTTGGCTTCTTAGTTGTACCTGGAAGGTAGCAGAACTCAGATGTTATGTCAATGTTTCTTTAAATGGTGTTTTTTCATTGCAAGCTCCATTCCTGTAGCATAATCTAAAATAGTCCCTGTGGAGTTACCTCCACAAACAAACACACTTCAGTAAGTAGCCCTTTGCCAGGGTCGTTCAACTAAAATGAACAACAAAAAAATTCTACCCACTCTTATTCCTGATGGCGACCTAATATTACCCTTGAAATGTGGAAGGAGCAACACCCCAGAGCATAACCTTAGTTGCTTATGGACCTTCCCCTCTGTTATAACACTCCTTTACCTTCAACTGCTGAATTTTTACAGCTACATAACAAAAAGCTTTATGGCTAAAGGCCATGTTGCTTGTTTTCCCTTGCAATTATAAAGACTGTATCTTTGTCTTTGCAACATAGGAAAGGTAGAGAGAGTAAAAGAGCGTTAAGTAGGTATATTAAGTGATTTATTTTTACCATACGTAGTTTGGATTATGGCACTTGACATTGACATTTGACTATATCGAAGCAACCAGAAACAAAGCTTAAATAGTAAAGTTTTAGGAGAAAAATCAGTTCTCGGTCACCATATAATAGTTTTGTGGATCCCTTGCCCCTGAATCCCTTGCCATCACTTATAATACACTGTTCCCAGTCCACTCAGAGGCTACTGTCTAAACAAGATTGACTATTACAAGAGGAAGAACAGAAAGTTTCCCATGTAATGTCACCATTTTTTTCTTACATTCTGAGAATCCTTCCCCAGGCACTAGCACAGTTTTAAAGGCAGAAAGGTGACCATATATTTATGACAGTTTTTTTTTTTTTTTTATTCCCTTGGTCTGAAGTTGGAGCACAAGAACAAAATAGCTCTTTTTGTTCATTGTACCAAGAAATTCCCTCCTGGATCTATCAAGTGTGACTGTTCACCTAGCAAATAGCTTGGACATATCCAGACATAAACACCATATGAATAAAACATGTTGCAATTGTTGGATATAGTTATGTTTTTACAAAGACTAGGTGTTCTGCTCTACCCGATCTACAGAAGTTCAGGGTAATCATTCTCAAATGTGACATTTTATCTTATTAACTGAATAAAAATACTTTTAATTATCTCAGTTAACTCTGTTTATTGTGACAGTACATGCATCATTAATTTGGAGAACTTTTTTTTTTTTATCTGTTACTGTAACATAATGGCATTGTGGGTTGGGTTCTGAATTAGTTTTTTTTTAAAGGCTGAACATTTGGTTTCCACATTTCCACTCAGACATTTATTTATATATTCTCTTTTCCGTTAACTTGAAATGAAGTCCTTTAAAATGAAAACTGTTAGTCACACCTTGATGTTTTACTGATAATCAAAAGATCCCGAAAATAAACAATTCTGTCTAATCCAAATTGCTGTACCATGTCTAAAGAAAATATAATCCCTAAAAGAGAATTCATCTAGGCCACACAGCGATGTTATAGGCTGAGATCAGTGCCTTGATTTGCTCATAGATGCTGAAGAAGCCAGAGTATGTCACCATTTGTGAGTGGACCGCTGGAGCCAAGCACAGTTGTGGGTTGTTTTTTTTTTTTTTTTTTTTTTTAAGTCTGCCTTCCAACCACCTGCAGTGCCTTTAGTACCTCGTTGCCCTGGGCACTGACCCAGCGGAGATTTCCCTATTCACCAACAATCTGAAGCAATTTGCACTTATTGACACCATAGCAACTAATTGGTCTTCATGACCTGCAAACTTTCAGGAAGGTCAATTTAAGCCACTTTTGTTGTGTCAGGGATCAATGTAAAATTCCTCAAATCAGATGCACTTCTGCTCTCTAACCCCCCTGGAAAGTTGTCTGAAGTTGTTTTAGTTGCCTCCATGAGAAGGCAACAGGCATATCCAGTCTGAGGCTTAAAGACTGATATAACACATTCTGTGAACTCTACATAAGGATGAAACAAAATATACCAATATATCTTCTAGAGAGGTCACAAAATTGTACTGAATTCTTTCTATAAATTAGGTCTGGTGCTAGGTAAGGGGTGTGTGTGTGTGTGTGTGTGTGTGTGTGTGTGTGTTTTGCTTTGCATGTAATCATCATAACACCAGATTAAACCACGGAAGCAGTACACGAAGTAGTTAAGGCAACATCCTCTGGAGTCAGACTGTCTGGGTTCAAATCCCAGATCCTTGCTTAGCAGGTGTGTGACCTTGAGCAAGTTACCTAACTTCTCTGGGCCTTCATTTCCTTGTCTGAAAAAACAAGGCAGATAATGACATAGGGTTGTTTGGCAGATTTAATAAATGAATATGTACAAAATATTTAGAGCTTTACCAGACACATAGTGCTTAGGGATAAACAGTAATTGTTACTATTGTTGTCCTGATCCTGTATTTTATGGCTCAGAGGGCTAAGGTCTAAAAGAGGTAGAGACAGATTCTGAGAATAGAAGTGTTCTCTCTATGCAAGTAATTCCCCACAAGCTGGATAAGCGCTGTTGGTGGTACGGAAAACATCTGTAGGCGGTATGTGGATGATACTTTATTTCAATATTAAGTACTTTCCTGTGAAGTTGGAAAATGTAAAATGTGTAAGTAGCGTATGAAGTACACGGCTTCACGGATACTAGTGTTTAGGTTAAGGTCAAGTAAAATTCAATTTAAAGAAAAATACTATGTAAGATGTAGTATAAGAAATCCACAAATACAGTCCCCAAATTAACTCATACACGAATATCTTGAGTTCAAGAATACTCCACTGTAACATACCGTTAAATTCTCCTCAAAAACAATAGTCTTCTGGGCACCTGGGTGGCTCAGTCGTTAAGTGTCTGCCTTCGGCTCAGGGTGTGATCCCGGCATTCTGGGATCAAGCCCTGCATCGGGCTCCTCTGCTGGGAGCCTGCTTCTTCCTCTCCCACTCCCCCTGCTTGTGTTCCCTCTCTTACTGGCTGTCTCTCTCTCTCTCTGTCAAATAAATAAAAAAATAAAATCTTTAAAAAAAAAAAATAGTCTTCTGAATTCAAGTTCAGGACCACTATAGAAGTGAAGTCCCTGTGCTCCGTCCCTAATTTCTGAGTTTAGCCGATTAATGAAACTAAATTATACACTTGTGATATACTCAGAAATCTGGTTTATAGTAATGTGAGAACTCTGTCCTTGAAGAAGGAATACTTTGAGAAGAAAAAGCCAAAAGATGTGAATGAGAACTTACAAACTGACTAATCTGCATGGGAGTATTTATAAGTCAATCTTCAAATATGGAAGTTTTCAGGGTACGGAGATATTAGCATGCACTGGAATAATCAGAAAAGGCTTCGTGTGAACACGGAAGCAGAATGGTGCTTGTAGAGGCTCCAAATATGTAAATGGAAAGGGCAAGGCTTTCCACATGTTAGGAAGCATGGAGAAGCTCACAGGTACTCACTATGGAACTTTGAAAAAATGGAAATACCAAGATTGTATTCCAGACCTTTATGTCAGAATCTCCCAAGGCGTGCAGCAGGATGTTGTGTATCTTTTTTTCCTATGTCCTGGTGGTTTTGTTGTAGATGTGCTCATGTCCTTTTCTGGTTATGCCTGCTTTTGGAAGACTGACGAGCCTTTTCTCTTTGGCTACCAAGGAGAGCAGCCCCTACCTGAAAAGGCCTGAGGAAGGCAGGGACTGACTTTGGGGTGAAGTCCATTTTTCCTGCTCTTTCTCTTATTGTTTCTTAGAGACTTCTCAGTGTGCTTTGGTTTGTATGGTAGGCAGAATTCCAAGGTGGTCCCCTGATCGCCATGCTCTGGTGTTATGATCTATCTGTCCTTGAGTGTGGGCGGGACTCCACCTTGCTTCTAGCTAATAAAATATGTAACCTTAATGGCATGGCATGCCTATCTAACATTCTGTCTTAGCAGATTGGAAAAAGAGATTTTCCTAGAAGCCTTAAAGAAGCAAACAGCCATGTGTGTGCTCCCTACGGAGAGAGGCATGTGGCCGGGAACTGCAGGTGGCACCTAAGGCCTGAGGGCACCCAGCTGACAGCTAATGAGAAGCCAGGACCCTCAGTCATATAGCTGCAAGGAAATGAATTTTTCCAACAGCCTAAATGAAATTGGAGTAGATTCTCCTTTAACTGAGCCTCCACATGAGAATGCAGCCTAGCCAAGACCCAAATCAAAGCCTACTGAGACTCTAAGAGGAGAACCCCAGTAAACCGTGCCTGGACTCTTAATCTACAGGTAACGTACAGACGTAGGAGATAAGAGATGTCTGTACTGTTTTAAGCCTCTAACTTTGTGGTGATTTGTTATACAGCAATAGGAAATTAACAATCTGACTTTAGCCTGAACAAACGGAGGGACAAAATCACACTAGTATCTGAATCAGAGACACCACTTGACTCCCTCACTCTCTCCTCTGCGACTAGTTGTAGTTCACCATACATTGACCTTTTTCCTTTGGAGATTTGCAAGAATGAGTAATACTGGGGTGCATGGCTGGTTCAGTTGATAGAGTGTGCCTCTTCTGATCTTGAGGTCATGAGTTTGAGTCCCACATTGGGTTTGAGTTAACTTAAAAAAAAAAAAGAATGCGTAGTTCTACCATAGGTCAACAGTGTCTCCCTCTTCCATTACCATTTTAAAATCCATCCCATTCCCAATATGCAAACAAACCTTAAAAAGTAGAGAAACATAGATTTATATAGTTAGGATTTTTGATAACTTCTTTTCTCCTTATTACAGAACAAACGTGTTCTTTGCAAGAAGTAAATCATAACAGGAGAGGAGTCATCTAAAACAGCAGCATGAAAAAATGTCCACTGTTAACATTGTCCAATATCCATCAGTCCTTTTATATACATCTAAGCTCAAAATTGGCACCATGTATCCTTTAGAGCCAGCATTTTTAAATTAACAATAAACCATGCATGTTTTCCAAGTTATTTAACAATCTTTGACATCATTGTGAGTTTTATATGATATTCCATTTTGCATATTTCATTTAACTTATTTAACCAATCTAGATAGAGGTAGATTTGAAGGGACTTTAACATTTTCCAAGGGCACCAGCCTGGCTAAGTTGGAAGAACGTGTGACTCTTGACCTTGGGCTCATGAGTTTGAGCCCCACATTGGGTATAAAGATTACTAAAAAATAAAAATAAAACAATGAACTTAAAAAAATTAAAAAATAAAATTTTCCAACAAGTAAGGCTTTGGAAAAATATTAAATTGGGTATTAATTTTGTCCTGAACAACTTCAAGTTTGTCAAACTTTAAAGAACCTCACCTGGTGATCTCATTAAAATGCAGATTCTAATTTAGAATCAGGTCTGGGTAGGCCAAAATTCTTATCTCTACCAAGCATGTAGCTGAAACTGTTGTTCCCAATCTCTCAATCACACTTTGAGTACCAAAGGACTAGGAAAGGGGGGCGCCGGGGTGGCACAGCGGTTAAGCGTCTGCCTTCAGCTCAGGGTGTGATCCCGGCGTTATGGGATCGAGCCCCACATCAGGCTCCTCCGCTATGAGCCTGCTTCTTCCTCTCCGGCTCCCCCTGCTTGTGTTCCCTCTCTCGCAGGCTCTCTCTATCTCTGTGGAATAAATAAATAAAATCTTAAAAAAAAAAAAAGGACTAGGAAAGGGAGAGACTAGAATCGATAACTAACTTGGAATTAAAGGCCTGGCTCAGGACAGACACAGGGCAATGGACAGTAAAAGAAGTTGATAAATATTGCAAAAGAACAAACAACGCAACCTCATGACAAAGTGAATCTAGAGCATAAGAGTGGTAGAAACATCATAATCATGTTTTTCTTAATCCCAAACACTTCAAGATTAGTGATACCATTCAACAGAAAGGAAGACAATTTCAAAAGACTGTGGTGAAGTTCATTTTGACCATGTTGAATATGACATAAGAGTAGGTTATTGTGAGTTGAACTGTGTCCCCCCAAAAGATATGTTGAGGTCCTAACCCCAGGTACCTGTGCAAATGACCTTATTTTGGAATACGGACTTCGCAGATGTAATTAAGTTAAGGTGAAGTCATACCAGATTGGAGTGGGCCTAAAATCCAATGACAGGTGTCTTTCTAAGGAGATGGAGATTTGGAGACACGGATATACACAGGGAAGTAGGTCATGCGATCACAGAGCCAAAGACTGGAGTGGTTGAAGCTGCAAGCCAGGAAATGCCAAGGATTGCCAGCAATAGTCAGAAGCTAGGAAGAGGCAAAGAAAAATTCCTTACCAGACGCTTCAGAGGGAATGCTGCCCTACCGACACCTTGATTTCAGACTTCTGCCTACAGAGCCACAAGAGAATAAATTTCTGTTGTTTTAAGCCATGCAGTTTGTGATATTTACTGTGGCAGCTCTAGGAAACTAATATGGTTATCTAACTGTTAAGGTGTGAAAACAAATAGAAGTATGAGATTGAAGAACACACTTGTTAGAGATAGTGGTGCCAATTTTAGAAACTTTAGAATAGAGATTATAGTTCAAGTTTAAATAGTTCAAGTCACTAAGAAAAGAAGCATATAGAAAGAAGAATTGACAGCCTAGTCTTAAAAATCACTCACAGTTGAGGAGAGTGAGCAGGGAAGTATAGTAATCCCCAAAAAGTCATTTAACTTCTCTAAGTCCCACTATCCAATTCTGTATTTTTTTTTAAAAAGGGCTGAATTCAACAGTGTTTGAGTTCTTTTGCAGCTCTATTATTTTACATCCATCATTAAGCTACTACTCCGGCTAGACACTGGGAAGCTCAGAAGCAATAAGAGGGAGTACAGAGTATGCTTGGTGATAATGACAACAATAGGAATACTTTGTATTGTGTCTTTCTGGGGAGTTCAAAACATTTTTATCTGTAATATACTATTAATCCTAACACCTTCACTATGAAACAGAACAAGCATTATCATCATTTAAAGGATAAAGAAACCGAGACACGGGAGAGTTAAATGAAAAAGAGTCTTCAGTGTAATATATTGCGTGAATGAGGCAGAATGCTTATCAGGAGAAAAACTAATGACAATATAAAGAGCATAGAAATACTGCTAGAAGACACATCATCAGCTCCCACCCTCCCTCCCTTCCTTTCTCCTTCTCTCCCTCCTCCCTCCTCTCTCCTCTAAATTACCTTGCCCCTATTTGTAAAAATAGATTTTTGGTTACAGAATATTTGACACTCAACAGAAGAGAAATAATTGACATGTTGGGTGATCAGGAAAATAGGTATTTTTCTTCCTGGTTATTTCAAAGGTTCTCCTTCTTAGGGTTAATGAATAAAGAGTAGTTATGTTAGGTACTCTATCATTTCTGTAAAGCTGTCAGTTTTCTCCAGTCTTTAAGGACTGGAGCAGCTATCAGTGGTATTTTACTTATGGAAAGAAACTACAGAGCTGCCAAGTCTATGTCGTGAGAGTTGGGCCTCATTTTGTTCTTTAGAAAAAGTCAATTCCTAAGCTGTCTCACCCCTTCAAAAGAGACATTCCTTCTGTACTTCAACAAAGTATTAAAATTTTACCCTTTCTTTCTATAGTTGCATTCTTTGGGGTGCTGTTACCTAAAAGTTGAAAAACAACAACAACCAACATCAAGCAATTCGTATTAAAACACACAGGCCACCAGCAACCATAATTTCCTATTAGCAGAACCATCTTAAGAGTAAATGACACGTAAAAATAATGGCATGCCTTGCATGAGCTAAATGTGGACTAGACATAGTTAAAAGTTCTTTGTTTAAAAAGCTGTCAGAGAAGAATTTTCATTCTTTCATTTCCCTTTGAAGAGTGACTAGCCTGCAGCAATCTCAGCTATATTTCTTCCACTATGGCACAATAACAATCCCAAGTGATACACCTCCGGAATGATTGGAAATTGGGTTAGGCTGCAGGAACTTGAGACCCAAAACACAGCAGCTTAAACATCCTGCTACAAAGCCCCATCAGCGATGGATGGCTTTCTAACATATTTTTCTAGTGGTACTTCCCTGGAAGAACTCCATTCTTTTCCACCTCTTGACTAGTAAATGCCAACGACCAACAAACAACACCAAAGACCAAGGTAGTGGTGCTGCCACCAATCAGTGAACTGTTGAGTCAGTGACCTGCTACACTTTCATAAAAGTTATAAAATAGGACAATTGTTATCATCATTTAAGACATGTAAAAACTGACACATGGGAAATTTGGTTGAGAAGATTCTTCACTATAAGATAATGAACTGGCCAGAGGAGTGGACCTAGGAGACATTCCAAGGCCTCCAAGAAGGAATATTTTTCTTCAGTTCTTTGACCAATCCCTCCAAGAATGCATTTAATAAATATTTGCTGGTGTGGAAATGAAAGCATGTGTATCTATACTTTATCAGTAGGAAGAGAAAATTGGCAGTTACACAGTCTAATGATGCCTTACACCCTCATGAACACTGGAATGGTGAAGGGCATGGTGGGTGGAGGGGCGGGGAGAGCTGAGTTAAAGATGGGGGAAGGGAGGGGTCTGCTCTTTTTGCTTTGATATTTTACTCATTACAGTGATGCCAAACCAGATATACATACTACTCAGAGGGTTTTTGTAGTACCCTTAGTAATTATCAGTAAATGTTAGCTATTACTCTTATTACTGTTATTAATATTTTAGAAATGGGTAATGGGTTCAGAAGTCATGAAAACTGAATCCATCTTTCCATAGCAAATGTGACTATAAAGGCACATGACCACTAAAAAAAAAGTACTTGAATGTATACATCCAATTTATCCAACCAGTGTGGTGCCCTTAATGGCTTTCTCTTCTCCCACAATATGAACTCAGAACACTCTATAAAAGGTTCCTTACCCAATTAATAGTTGTCAAGGATCCCCTTTTTGATAAATATGCCTCTAATTGAGCTGGGTTTCCTAGGCATTGAGCTGGGCACGGAGGTAGATTGCGCTGCTCTGAATAATAGTAATAATAATTATAATTATAATTTATTAAGAATTTACTATGTGCCAGGTGTCCCATTGCCCACTCTATTTTAATCTCATAACAACCCTACTGAAATGAATGCACTATTACTACTTTCACTTTCCATAATGAATTGGAGGCTCAAAAAGGTTAAACAACTTTTCCTGTGGTCATCATGGAACTGTCTTGTTCTGAGTTAAGAGCAGACTCTGACAAGCAAAGGCAAATTTAAAACAGTAAGACAGGGAGCTTGAACTGGATGAGAACTATAAGACCAGCCATATCTTAGCTAAGACAAATTCTGAGCATGGAGCCTTGAGAGGTCCCTTAAATTCTAGGCTTATACAAGCTCCCAAGCCTCAAGCTCTAAGCTCTTGGCCTCAGTACACCACGAGATTTCAGAGCCCGGCTCTGGCCTGCAGCTGGGGTATGATCCTGAGCAGCTGGGAACTGTCCTTGGCTAGTTGATGAGGATCACCATTGGTGGTTTATATCTTCTTTACTTCTTGGCAAGCCAAGCTGATCGCCTAACAATCATGTTAGTTGCAGAGAATCAGAGTATTTTTCAGAGTTCCTCTTTCCACGTTGCCTTCAGGTCCTGTATCACAATTTTTTTTAAATGACTTAACCTTTTAAGGTTGAATTGGACTTTTAGAACCATGTATAATCATTGAGATCTAAGTCTGATGAGAAAGGTACAGCTGGGTAAATACTGAATAACATTAATAATAAAGTGTGACTATAAAGTGAGATTTCTTTTGAGGGCAATTCCCAAAGTGGACTTTTGAAGATGTTTGGAGTGAGAATGTCATCACTGGGCTCTACCTGTGGCATCTCAAAGCTTCTGTTTGGATATGGAAGTTTCAGTGGGTATGTTAAACAATCAGAGAATTTTCCTATGGTTTTTATGACTTCTCTTACCATCAAACTAAATGTCCTCTCTTGATGAATCTTGATTGATACAAATTAACATTTACTGAATATCTACTGAGTGATAATGAGCCAGACATTCAACATATTATCATATATTTTTCTCACGGCAAACCTGTGAAGTTAGGACTATTATCCCATTTTACAGAGAAGGAAACTACAGTTCATAAGCAAGCCCTATGCCACACACTTCTTTGGTAGAATTAGTATTTAAATCCAGGTCATGCGTAGGAGGATGCTTTCTTTCCACCATTCACAACTGCTTCAGCCTTGGCCTTTCTAAGTCCCTCTCCAGGAAGAATTATTTGTAGAAGACACAATACTTCCTCATTTCTCAATCAGTCAAGTGCAAACATATGTCATAACCTCCTCTCAAGAAGAAAATTATTTTTTTAGGCTCAAAAACTGAAGTTCTTTTACTTCAAAAATATTTATGGCCTACATTAGATATCTTTACTTCTCAAAGAAATAACAAGAAATAATGTGATTTATTTTAGATAAGGTTTTAAGATTGTTTAAAAGCTTTTACATTTAGAGGATAGTACCTGAATCACAGATTGTATATCATTCCTGGGTCTCATTAGAGCTTTCAAGGAGAAAGTCATCCTTATATATCTACCAGCCAGTAGAGTATCTGCCAATACAGTTTAGAGTGCAAGAGTGACCATTAACTCCTACTGCTTTGAAGCACATTTTCTCTTAGAGACCTTGACAGTTCAGACACAGAGCAAAAGCTCCATTTATTGACTTCTAGTTGAAGATGAAAAGGGTATTTTGAAAAGAAATACTAATAAAAATAAACGTTGAATCATATAAGCCTTCAAGGGAGAAGATAATAATACCATGCATATGTCAGTTATATATTTTTTCCTTCATATTAAGTATTATATCACATTAAATTCCTGAAGGTATTAACAAAAACATCCTTAAACCTTATAAAATCAGGCCTGACACTATCGAAGGCAATATTTTCAAACTAATGGTTACAAGTCTCAAGCACATTGTTAAATCAATTTAGTGGGTCATGAACAGCATTTTTTTTTTAAAAAGGAAGAGAACACAGTAGATTATAAAAGAAAATATTAGAATAGAATACAGTATATCAGCCTACATAACACAAGGTAAAGTTAAGTTTTATGTTATAAATGTAAACTCCATTTTTACTGCTATTTCCCCATCAAATAGAACAGAGAACTGTGCTTGGCTAATAGGCAACATTTCTAACATAATAGATAAACATTTGTTGCTAAATGAATGAATATGTGTGTGTAGGTATATAGATTTTTATCAATCTTCTATACTGGATCAAAATGCAAAATGGACTTCTTAATCTAGGGCAGGATAAAAATTGTGGAAAATTTTGTGTGTTATGTACACATATATACATATACATGCATATACATATACATACATACATATAATATATGATACTCATGTATACAGCGTCTTAGAGCAGATTTCCCAGAAGCAGAGTCTTAGACAGAAGATACTGGGCAATTGATATATGGAGAGTGTTTTTAGGAGACACCTAAGGGAGGAGGATGAGCAGGACAAGGAAGTGGCAAGAAAATAAGGCAAAGCTCTGTCTTCAGAAGTCTAGCCTCCCCATTTTCTCTAGGAAAGGCAGTTCCCAAGGGCAATCCCCTTCCAGAGAAGGAGGCAGTGATAAGCTCCCACACAAAAAGCTGATAATTATCCATTCATTTATTCAACACATACTTACTGAGCACTTACTCCATGCCAAGAACGGTGTTAAGCTCTTGAATCTGACCCCACCTCATCGAGATTATAGTTTAGTAGGTCGGTGCCCAATTGTAATTTTCGAAAACATAGACTACATATGATAAAATACTTTCTAATAGGAACAGGGGCCATTTACATCGCAAATCAGATTCCTTGGATAATCCTCACATTTCTCTCACTTCTTAGTTTTCCTTCATTTTCCTCACCCTTCACAGTGAAACTAGCACATGCATTTAGAATGAGGTGACATGAATGTGAAGGTATATATTAAGCTTGATTAGCAGCCTAGAGGAATTTCTGAATATACCAATACTTTCTTAAAATATGTAAAGTATGTTACAACTTTAAAATTTGCAATTGTATGGTTACATGAAGTGGCCAACCCCCCCCCCAAACATGTCAACTATGCTATTGATATGGAAATAAAAAGTCATATTTCTGAAGAAAAGAATTTAGCAGCATCTTAACAAAGCTAACCAAGCAAAACAATTTCTAATCTACTCTTGGCTTCCACATGTTCTCCTAATTTTAGGTGATGTTTTTAATATTTGGATGATTAAAATAATAAGCTACACAACCTAATTCTGAGACTTGTGGACATACAGTAATATTGAAGAACAGTGAAAAAATTACTGCTTATTCTCATTCTTATACTATCCCTATCTCATTATTGTTTTTTCCAGGAGTGCATCAGGAATTTCTACCTAGTAAATCTGAGCCTAAGATACAGATTTAATCATGTCACTCGCCAGCTCCAACACCTTCACTATCTGTGGTTCTTTTACAGTCTGGAACCAACCTATCTTTCCAATGCCATCTCCCACCAGTTCTCTTACACTGTATTTAAACCTTGCTTGGATCCCTGTTCTTTTAAATGACCTCTTCTAGAGCTGAAACAATTTGTCCTCCATTTGAATGACCCCTACCCCCACCCCTACTCCCAGGCTCTGGATCTAACTCCGACCTAAATCAGAAAACGGTGAACATAGTGGATTTATGGTTCTCTAATTCACCTCAGGGACTTGAGGATTAATGACCTTATCTCCTGCCTAGTTCTGACCTTGTTGTCTATATTAGTGCTTTCAATTTCAATGTTCACCTCTCGTTAAAAATGCAGATTCTTATTCAGGTAGAGAGGGATGGAGCCTTCGATTCTGCATTTCTAACAAGTTTTAGGTAATGCCAGAACTGCCAGTCTGGGGACCACACTTTGAAGAGCAACAGCCAGTTTACTGATTCTCAAATTTGTCTGCACCTTGAAATTATTCACTGGACCTGGGTCCCATTCCTAGATAGCCTGACTCTATTGGTCTGCGGTAAACCTCATCTTGGAGAGTTTTAAAAGTTGCTCAGTTGATTCTAATAGACAACAAAGTCTGAGACACTAATACATACCCTAGTTCTGATAATTAGGTCCTTGATTGTTCTACTTTGCCTGAGATCTAGTTTCAAGTGTCCACACAATTATTACCATTCTTTTTTTTAGACTTATTTATTTATTTTAGAGAAATCAGGGTGCAAGCAGGGGGAGGAGCAGAGGGAAAGGGAGAGAGAGAATTCTCAAGCAGACTCCCCACTGAGTGCGAGCCAAAGCAAGGCTCAATCCCAAGACCCTGAGATCACGACCTAAGCCAAAACTAAGAGCCGACTCCCTAACCCACAGAGCTACCCCAGCACCCCTGATTATTATCATTCTAACTTCTTCCTTCTCCAGCCTCTACCCCTGAACCAGACACTGGAGTTGTTTCCCTAAATGGCTGGTGGCAACCCACTAAATTTTGAGAGATTTCCTTGCTGATTATAGGGCCTGCCTGCCTAGATCTTTGAATCTAGGCTCTGAGATTTCCTATCACAGCATATTTCTCCTACCCAGCAAATATTTTTTATGTGGCTTTCTATAACATTCTTTAGTCACATAAGAAATACATGATGATATAAGCTTAAAAAAGAATGATCTGTTCACTTATTTATTCAATTAAATACTTACCAAGTATCTTTCACATGTCAGGCAATTTTCCAGGATCTGGAGATACACAGCATTAAACAAATAGACCAAATAAAGCCCTAGCCTACTGATGCTTATATGCTAAAAAAACAGATAATAAGCAAATAGATACATAAACTAGGCTCAAGTGGTGATAAAAATTATGAAGAATAAACAGAGTAAATGGAAAAACAATGACAGAGTCTGATATTTCACATAGGATAGTCCAAAGACTATCTCTTATAGTGGAAATATTTGAGCAAGACCAAAATATTTGAGCAAGGCTAGGGGAAAAGCCACACACATATCTGGGAGGAAGAATGCAGGCAGAGGAAAACAATAGAGGCAAAGGCTCTGAGAAGGTAACTTGGGGTGTTTAAGGCAGTCAGAAGACTATGATAGGTATAATTGAGTGAAGAAGGGAGCTGTGCTGGAAAAAGGGTATAGGTGGGAAGGGACCAAGGTTGGAGACAATCAGATCATATATAGTCAGGACTTTTATTTAAATAAAATGGGAAGTCTTGGAGGTATTTGAGCAGAGGATTTTAAAAGGACTGACTTGGGGCACCTGGCTGGCTCTTGATCTTGGGATTGTGACTTTGAGTCCCACTTTGGGTGGGACATACATACATAATACATACATAAATACATAAATTACATACATACGTAAATACACAAACACAAAAAACAAAAAAAATAAGTAAAAAGGACTGACTTGGCTATCATAGATTTTTTACATTAAAATCTATTTGAGAAGGATATCCTAATGTTTTTGGTGGCTAACCTGACTGTGAACATTTTAGGATATGCTGCATGGGAGTGTTTATCAGCCCATATCATCTTCTACACTTTCCCAAGTATTTAATGGTTAGACAACTATTCTTCAATTCTGTAGTCCCAATATACAGAGAGAAGTAGAGAGCCTTTATTTTAAAGCTTTGTAAAATTCTCATTTAGCTTTTAATTTTTTCTAAGAACTATTCATTTGTGAGAGAGAGCACATGCACACGTGTGTGGGGGTTGGGGTGGAGAGATGGAGGGAGAGGGAGAGAGAATCTCAAGCAGACTCCCCACTGAGCACAGAGCCTGAGGTGGGGCTTGATCTCACAACCCTGAGATCATGACCTGAGCTGAAATCAAGAATCGGCCGCTCAACCAACTGAGCCAGCCAGGTGTCACCTCATTTAGCTTTTTAAATATATCTATGGATGAGGGAACCTCTCCTTTAGATGGAGCACTCCAATGCCTTACACATCCTATTTGAATACCTAACAAGCATCTCACACTTAATACAGTCAAAACAGAACCATTGATTTTTCTCTAACAAATCTACCCCTTTCTATTTCAGTAAATAGCACTATTGCATATCCAGTTGTTCAGTCAAAACTAAGTTGCCATCTTAGATTCTTCCTGGTACTCACATCTAATCCATCATTAAAACTTGTGGTCTATTCCTCCAAAAAGTTTCATGAGCCAACCACTTTCACTACCTCTACTGCTACAACCTTAAGCCCTACCACCACTTGCAGGAGTGAGGGGAATCTAGGGTTCAGTTTTTGACATGTTAGGTTTGAGGGGTCAGTCAGACCCCCAAATGGCAATGAAGCAGGTAGTGATGTAAATAATTCTGGAGTTCAAGAAAGAGTTCTGGTCTAGAGTTACACATTTGAAAGACGTATGGGTGCCAGTGGTATTAAAAGCTGAAAAACTGCCTGAGATCACCCAGGGAGTATAGAGAGAGATCACCCAGGGAGTATAGAGAGAGAGAGAAAATGTCCCAGAACTGAGTCCTGAAGCACTCTAAGAAAGGAGACTGGAGAAGAGTCCCAAAGGAGTGGTGGAAGAATCTAGAGAAAACGGTGTTCTGGAAACTAAGGCAAGAAAATGTTTCAAAAGAAAGTGATCAATTGTGTCAAATACTGTTTATAGATTGAGTAAAATGAAGACTAATAATCTACCACTGAACCCGACTAACTATGATACTTGCCTGAACTACTGCAATGGCTTCCTAATCCATCTTCCTGCCTCTTCTCTTGCCTCCTTCCAGGCCATCCTCCACTAAAAACCCACAGCTCTCTCTAAAGCTTGATCTTATCAGATCAGTTCCCCACTTCAAATCCTCCAATAGCTACTCCTTGCAAGTGGACTTAAAACTGGCAAAGTTATACATATCTGGCTTCTGCCTACCTCTCTGAACTCATTTCCCTTCATATTCTCCCTACTATACTACGACCAAGTTAGCCTTGACTCATACTCGGTGAATGACAGACACTGTTGGTGCCCTGCCTCATCCTCCCTGCAGCTGAAGAGTTCTCGGCATATTGACAATTTCCTATCTTTAGCACCCATGTTTCTCTTTTATTTGCGTGAGGACTTTCTTTAGTTCTTTAGGAGTTTGCTTGACTTCCACAGGTACAACCTGAAAATGCAAGAGTGAACACCCTGAGGTTAATACTCAGCCAGTGGAAAATGGGAGAAGTCAGACACATGGCCCAGCCTCCCAACCCTCTGGTTAGGATGATCGTGGGGTGAGTTCCAAATGATTTCTCTAAAGGGTTCCACCCCAGGGGAAATAAGCCCCCATTATCCATAGCAGTGAACCTCTACTAACACAGCCTCTACTGGGTTGTCTTTCTCCTTGCCCATGTTCTCCATTTCCTCTCTGGTGCTTCCTGAGGTGACTTCCCAAATAAACCTGTACCCTGTCCTTATCTCAGGGTCCACTGTGAGAAACCTGAACTAAAACACATGTCAAGTCACTTCCCATTCTTGGGCTTTTGCAAGTTGTTCTGCCTTTAACTTAAAAAGCTCTTCACTCAAATCTTTGTATGGCATCCTTCTTATCAGTGGGCTTCAACCTGAATGCTTCATCCTCAAAGAGCTTCCCTGACTGTCTGGCTCAAATAGCTTCCACCAGTCACTCCATCACTGTCATATCTTCTTCATAACATTAATCAGTGATAAAGTTATCTTATTTAATATCATTTTATGAGTTTATTGGCTGTCTCACTTCTCCCTCCCTCGGCACACAAACCCCCCACCCCCATGCATCCATAACACACAAGGCTGTAAGAATTCTTTAAAGGCACAAACTCTTACTGCCTCCTTGCTCGCTCCAAAAACAGTATCCAAACTAGAGAAGGCAGTCTGACTGAATGACTTAAGGCCTTCCTTCACACCCTGGAGTACATGTACTCCTCCCATGTCTGCTCGATATTGTACAGGGGAGTCTGTATTTATATATCCAATAAGCATGACATATTACACATCATCCAGGAATATAAATCAGATCAGAAAAAAGTATATGTATATACGTGTGTGTGTGTATGTGTGTGTGTGTGTGTGTGTGTGTAAGAAAGCATTAAATCATTTACTTTTCAGTAATTAAAATTTTTATTTTTATATTTAAACAAACAGAAATTTTATGAAGTAACATGGGAGGTTCTCATGGGCTTTCATGATAAAATGAGTGTTCAATGTCCCTTGCTTTAGGGGTACTTAGATGGGAAAGTCTGAAAGCCTTCCTCTAAGGGACCCATAATCTAATTGGAAAAAGGGAGGAAACTCTAAGGGGAATGGACAGCTACACAAGATATCCCTATTTTTTCTTTTTTCCTAAGCTTTTCCCCTGTTCTCAGGAGCCTTAAAGCCATTACCCATACTTCCCCATTTTCTGGCCCAGTTTTCCCCAAACTGAGTTCCCTAGAACCATTAACTTCTGTTCTCTAGAGATTAAAGAAAATCTGTGTTCAAAGAAGATTGGAAAACACCACATTAAGTCTCCTTAGAACCTTTAATATATTAATGTGCATTTTCTTATACCAAAGAGAGGGACGGAGTATGTGGTCTTCACCCAAACTTACTTGACCCTGAAATCCTTTTTAGAGTTTTTTGAAATCAGGTTGGGAAACGTTGTGCTGACCCATGAGGAACAGGATGGTATTTCAAATCCTGAGCACATGTCCTAGTCAGGTATCACGCTAAAAGCTTTTCATAGGAATTCGTATACCTATAAGGTAAGTGAGTGACTATTTCTCTTTCCTTTAATCCTAGGGGGAAAAAAAAAACCAAAGCCCTTCAAGATTGGAATTATAATTTTCAATTTCTGAAGAGAAAATTGAGAAGTAAAATAATTTGACCCAGCTAGTAAGTAGTGGGGAAAGAATTTGAAACCATGTTGGTCTGGTTCCCAGGGCCCTTTTTGCTATTTAGCACAGCTGAAAAAGAGCTGGAAGGAGCTTCTACTGAAGCTAAAGAATTGGATTTCCAGATGTCCTCCTCAAGAATAAGGGACTCAGCAAAGGGGATGTGGTGAATAAAAAATATAATATTTGAAAACTATTGCTTATTTCAGCTGATATTTTTATTTGCTGTTTGTAAAATATTTGCTTATGCTATATTCTTCCTAAAAATAATTATTTTCAACAATTTCATGGAATTTTGAAGAAAAGTCAAATTTCAGTTTGAATTTATTGTATATAACCATTCCACACATGGTTTGTACATTGAAAATTGAATTTCCCCCCCTATGGAAGCATTTAAGAGTGAAATATGAAGCTTTCTAAAGTAATTATGAAAATATTAACTTAAAATTAAACATACAGTAATGTAACTAGTGTAGGAGGCAAGGGCAGGCCACCTCAAGATGGGTCACTTTGGCATGAATATTATTTTGCATTAAAAGCAATCAAAACTTAGCAGATTCAAGAGAAGTTCTTTGCCTCCTCAACTACCTACCTGTACTAAAAAGAAAGCTATTAATAGAAATTTCTCTTTACTTAATAACTTATCTGCATAATAGGGCAACCTTTGTTTTCCAAACACCTTCACTCATCTTCCCGCTAATCGTTTTTCTTCCCTTTGTATCCTCAGATCTCTACTCCTCTCCTTAGCTCATATAAGCATCCTGTTGCCACAGTGTCTTTGGAATTTCCATGTCTGTGTGGATTCCATTATTTGATTTTCTCCTGTTAGTCTGTCTCATGTCAATTTGATCCTTAGTCCAGCTAGAAGGACCTTGAATGGTAGAGGAAATTCTTCCTCATTAACACCAGTGAATGTTATTTGTTGGACTAACAAAGCATCTTATGAAAGATACCATGTTAGTCTACATACCAAAGTTATTACCATATACATGTTTTTAATTCAAATTTTTGAAAAGTCTAAATAATTTTTTTAAACTTCACATGCTCTGTTTTGTTTTGTTTTTTTTTTTTCATTTTACCAGACAAAAAGCTGAAATACAGGACTGTATAGTTCCAGTTACTGAACATCTGGCAACCCTACTGAGAAAAACTCATTGGGAATTTATTTTTTTTTAATAGGAAGACCAGTTTTCTGATGGTAGAATAAACTAAGTGGCATCACTGAACCAGCCCAAGTTCCATTTCCAAGTCTTTAACTTTTCTTCTTCCAATCATATTTTTAACCCGGAGACCTTGAGGTAGATATATCCCTGTCCCTATTGGTAGTAACAGCTATAGGTCAATTTGATGACCTAACAAGCAGTTGAAGAGTTGATAGCACATTGTTGGGGTAAACCATACAATCCTCTCACTCACTGAGCAGCCATTTATACACTGTTTCACAGTTGATTATTTTCTGGCATCCTTTAGGGAAGCAAATAGGATGGCTACATTCTTACTTTCAAAAGAACCTATCACTAAACTTTCTGAAAAATAAAGCAACTGAATGACACTGTGAAGACCTCCCTGTCTCCAACTGAGTGACTTTAGGCAAGTCATTGAACCTCTCAGGCTCTCCATTTCCTTATTTGTAAAAGGAGGCTGTTGGAATCTCTAAAAATGTATCTAAACTTCTGTAAGTTCCAAAATTCTATGATTCTTTGTCTCAGTTCTCCAAAGTATGCTACAGCTTCTCTGTTATCCCCTCTGTACCTCATCTTCCTCTTTTTTTTAATTTGCAGAAGTTCTCACACAAGAGTACTGAGGAATGGCATAATAGAGTTCAACTCAACGAGAATTTATTGTGCACTTTTATCAACGTGGCAGCTATTGTCAAACATTTTATCATATTTATTTTTACCAGCAACCTGGATAAGAAAATATCATTCTTCCTATACTATATTCAGATTTTTCATGCAACTTTTAAGGGGCAAAGTGGGATATAACCCAGATTTCCTTTCCACTATATTACAATTGAATGCCTTTTAGTTGTTTAATTAAACAAAATTTAATAAATTTTCTTTGCAAAAGCCATTTTCGTTTTGTTGCTATCAGAGCTGAGGCTGGTATATTAAAGTGGAAAAGCCACAAAGAAGACATCTAAGAGCCATTCTTTTGCCTTAATCTCCCACACTTCTCAGTAGCTCCTGCTCTTATAGTTTAAAATTTAAAAGGAAGGTATAAAATAGACTCTTCTAACCGGTCTGAAAGTGTGTGAATCAGGTTGTCAGGGTTTTGTCCTTGAAGTCACCCTTTCTCAAAAGTTGTCCCTGTCCAAATCCCTCACCCCATATCCCTAAGAGCAATAGCATCTTGCATTTGCAGAGCAGGGAATTTTAGCAAGACATACTGGCATCCTAAGAGTAAACTCCAAATTGTAGAAGAGGTGCTAGAACCAAAGCCAGGAGATCCAAGATAGTACTCCATAGGAAGCACTAATAAGCAATCTGACCTTTAGCAAATTTTTCATACTTAAGAAGAAATGGGTAGCTTGTGCTTAAAACCTTTCTAGCCCCTTGTAGCTCTCACATTCAATGATTCACTTTTGGTTTTTCAGAGTGCCTGTCAATGAGGTGTTAATACATATACAGTGCATTCCTTCTTTTTTTAATATATGAGTACATTCCAAAAGAAAAATCAAACATTAGAGTTCTAAAGTCTCCTTCAACTACTTCTCCCCAATCTTAGACCTAGAGGTCATCATTATTATCCATTTTAAGTATGTCTTCTAGTATATTTCTGTGCATTTCGATAGATGATAGATTAGATAGATAGATAGATAGATAGATAGATAGATAGATAGATAGTAGGGTTTAACTTCACGATATGTATTAACTTTCTTTCCATATCAGTAAATATTGATTGTCTTTATTCTTTACAACTACTACCTAGTATGTCATAATATGAACGTACTCTACCCTGTGAAATTATTCTTCCTTTGCTGGACAGTTAGACTGTTCCTTTTCTCTTTCCCTATGATAAAGAATGATGCAGGGGTGCCTGGTGACTCAGTCGGTCAAGCATCTGCCTTCAGCTGAGGTCATGATCCCAGGGCCCTGGGATCGAGCCCTGTGTTGGGCTCCCTGCTCAGCAGGGAGTCTGCTTCTCCCTCTGTCCCTTTCCCCCGTTTGTGCTCTCTCTGTCTCTCTCAAGTAAATAAATAAAATCTTTTAAAAAAAAAATGATGCATTGGATATCCTAGCATGTGTGTCTTTGGTCATATATATAGTGTTCCTTTGGTTAGACATTAAGATGAAATGTATTTTTAATATACTGCTAATTCATCCTCCGAAGTCACTGAACCAATTCACTCTTCCCACCAGCAGAGTCTGAGAGAACCCCACACCCTAGCCAATATTTGATGTTATGAAACAACTTACGTCAAAATAGGAGGTAAAAATGTTATCTTACCCTTGATTTCAACCGGTCTTTTCTGTACTAGACCTTCCCATCACAGTTTCTGGTCTCTATCCCTCCCAACTCCCCTTCAGAGGTTCGATCAGTGCTCTTCTAGTAAATCTTTTCTCAGGAAAGAATCTGGTAACACTTGCCTTCATACAAATATAAGTCAATTAGCTACTATTCTTACGAATATTTGCACTCCGAGCTTCATATTTAATTGTAGAATAAAAGACCGTAGAGCAATTTTTAAAATTATATAAGAGGAGAATTATTTCTATTTCTATTAAAGGTCTTAGACAAGATCCACTAGGAATGACTTATTGACGTGTGGAAAATCATGATGTTCTGGTTAGAAAACACTTGCTTATGTCGATTGCTATTCAGATCATTTCAGTATCAGAGAATTTTTCAAGTAGCAAATGCACTACACTCTCTTCTAAAAGGCAACATGGTATAGCTATTGAGGGAAGATGAGATTCTAGAATTCTGCAACAAAATTCATTTATATTAACAGGAACCCCATTGAGGTGTAGTTGTATATTTACAGATCAGAAATGTTTCCTCCAAGTTTATAAGAGTAGACAAACATTTCAACCATTCAACAGGTCCATTTTTAAATTAATAAAGCTCTTCCAGGGGGTGCCTGGCTGGCTCAGACAGTAGAACACGCAACTCTTGAACTCAGGGTTGTGAGTTCAAGCCCCACCTTGGGTGCAGAGATTGCGTAAAAATAAAATATTTTAATAAATAAACAAACAAACAAACAAACAAATAAATAAATAAATAAAACTTTAAAAATAAATAAAGCTCTTCAGAATTTTTTGTTAGCAAATATGCTGCCTCTGAGGACTGCCTTTGGGTTTAGGATTCAGTTTGAAGAAATGTTTAACTTCAATCACTCTGGACCTCAAATTTCTCTTAAATGAAGGTAAAGTGCCTTATCAGCCTCACAGGGTGGTAAGAGATTAAAATGCTATGCAATATGCAAAAGTACTTTTATCAACTATAAAATAGGGGCATCATTATTATTCAGTAAATAAATAAAACAATACTTTTGAGTACCTACACATGCCTGATACTCACATTTATATTCACAAAGGTCTTGTGAGATAAATATTGTTGTTCCCAAAAGAACACGGAAACTCAGAGAAATTGAATATCATGTTTAAGGTAAACTTAGCGCCAGCAACAAAATTTACATAAAATCTTTGAGTCTAAAATCAAGATTCTACCAAGCACATAATCTGCTTTCATCGTTTTATAGTGTATCACACCTGGTAGGTTGAATAACTGTATTTTAAGTGAATACATAAATGAAAGTTTACATTGTGTTTAAATGCAGAACCCTGAATGCCATGAGATTGCACTTCATTTAAATACGCACGTATCTAAGTTATAACATTAGTCGTATCGATATCACTCACAATGCATAAGTTTCAAGGTTCACTCCTAACAAAACGGCATCTATCGATAGGTAAGGCACTGGAATTTGGACTCACAAAATGGATGGCAGGCCTGACAGAGCAAGGAGGAAGCTGCTACTCCACGCAATTTCCCCAGGCTGGTGCCAGTACACAATTCTGCGGAGATGCGATAACAGCACGTTTTACATCGTCGTGTGTTGAAACCAATAAATCTTAGTCCTTGCAGAAGCACAGCCCTGCTTTGGGGTGAAATTGCAGCCATTGATCTACAGTTCAGCTATGACTTCACTTTCTGCCTTTTTTCTAGTCATGAAACCTCCACCTATTTAGATGTGGGTCACTGGGTGGCAAAATGCAAAGCAAACCAAACGTGGGGGATGATAAGAGCAGTCAATAAGTTAGCATGCAGGGATTTCTGCTTCTAAATAGAGGCCAAAAGAGAGGGATTTCAGAGCAAATGCTTGTTATATCCCAGAACCCTCGGTGAGATCAGAACCAAAGGGCTGTGGCTGCTAATTTAAAGCTGAACTAAAAACTACTTTGATAGCAAGGATGACTGGATCACACCAACTCAGAGCATTAGAACCACAGACCAACCAAATCGGACTCCTTCATTTTATAGATCGGGTAGCTGAAGTCCAGATAGGAGACACAGCTAGGATTAAACCCAGAACTCTGGGCTCAGTTCAGGGACCTCTGTCCCAAGGGGCTGTTTTCAGCAACCATTAGCTGCAGCTTCGCAGCACTAATGTTGGAACCTAACACTTTATAAGTCATTTTTGTCTGCTGAGGCAACACAAAGGAAAAACACATCTTCCTTCTCCCAAAAGATAGGGTGCAAGATCGTGCACAGACGTCATGGTTAACTGCAGTTAAAATGTAATGTCATGAGGAAGGATTGCAGTAGATGGGAAGAGGGGAATGAAGAGTTAATAGGCTCTAAAGAGAACTTAATTTCTGATCCTCCTTGAAGGATGGGAGCTAGGGGCTTTCCATAGCCCTTAGGATCCATGTTACAGAGTGACTTTCCATAAGCCTCCAGTTTTCTAACCAAAGCTTTTTAATAGTCTTGGGGAAGAGGTATTCCTGAGCTTCCTAGCTTGACATATTTCAGAGAAGATATGTAAAGGTATAATTTAAATAATGAATGCAAGCAGGTTTCAGGGAGAAAATAAGCTCCACACTGCCCAGGATTCTGATTCATCCTCCTGGACAAGTGTCTGCCTGCACAACCTTTGGACACTTGGAACCAGATTGTTGTTCTGTACGGGAGGGTTTGCCCTGACCAAGTATCCCAGCTCAGGCATCGGCAGCATGTCAGGGGCACCAAAGGCAAGACAAGAGATGATTTTTATTGACACCAAGCAGTTAACAATCCCAACCTCAATTGCAAAACAAAGGAAGTTTATTTTGAGCTCTCCCACATTTTCCAGATTCTTCCTCCCTCTTTTGGAATGCCTGCCTCATCATCCAAGCACCTGGGCCCTCAGGCTTCCACCTTTGTAGCCTGAAGCATTCTACGTTCTATCCAGTTCTATCTCCTCTAGATCTACTCTACCGAAAGTGCACAAAAACCCTCTTCCTTCTTCTTGCTGTGCAAGAGATCTCAAATAAGATATTATTTGATTAAAATAATTTATAACAGGGTGACCACTGAGGAATATGATCCCTTGCTCCTCCTACCCTCAAAGACTGCGCTTTAAAACATCCATTGACTTATCCTAAAGGAATCTCTCAAAAAGTGGAAAAGGTATTTTTGTGCTGAGGTCCTAGATTTCCTTGGGCACCAGTACTCCCAACACTAGTTCTGACCAGGAAGATACGCTAATGGTGAATTTCCAATTCTCTTCTCCTAGAACATCTCATTTCTTTTATTCCACTCACTTGAACTTTCTTTGTTCTTAAAGAGTTATGTAAGAAAGTTAACCGGGTATTTCTGATCCTGCCGGAAGGATGGATTGATCTATCCTAATTAACTCTTTCTGAGTCTGGACTTTACAAATCTTTTATTATTTACTCTTTCCTGCAATCCTCTGAGGGATATTCTATCATGATCTCCATTTTAGAGAAAACAGGCTTAGAACCATTAAGTAACTTGCTCAAAGTCATGGTAAGAAGCAGACTTGCGTCAAACCCAAATCCTTCAGATCCCAGAGCCCAGGTTTTCAACCACTGAACCATCGTGAGAAAAACACTAACTCCCAGTCAGAAGACCCAAATTTTAGTCATAGCTCTGCTACTACATGATGATAATCACCAATTTCATTAACTTTTCTAAAACTCCTTCCTAATCTGTAAAACAGGCTAATAACAGTACTATGCTGGGCTAACATGAGAATTAAATGTGAAAAGTGATTTACAAAATGGTACCAAATTCTCACTGATGTAAATATGGTGCCTATTCTTCTTCTTTTTTTTTTTAATCACCTCTCCCCAAAGGAATTATTTCTATGTTTATGTGAATTCTACAAAAGATGGACTTGGAACATAGATGATAGAATCCTGAGACCCTCTCTGTCTTATTCTTCACTCAAGCTCTTCACTCAACAAATACTGGTGAAATAAAGGAATGGTTGATTGTTGCTTGGAAAATGAAAGAGGGGCGTGACAGGTGAAGGGAGAAGGTTTTCTTAATTGAGAAATTGTCACTGGTATAAGGAAACACTACTGACTTTTATCAAGCCCTATGTCGCTAAGTAATAAGATGTACTCTGATATCACATTAAAATGAATGAGATCTTGTGTTAGTTTCTAACAAATCAAATGGGTTTTCAAGGTTTGACTTGTAGCCCTACTTTGACCTGTGTTTAGCCCCATTTAGGCTTGCTAAAGCTACCTTAATCCTACTTGAACTTCTGTACCCCATTTCCCAGTGATTTGCAAGTCTTTAAAAACATGGCTGTATGGAGAGTGTGTTTGTTTAGTCCAGTTCCTTTCCCCACCCCCACCTCCATTTGCTATTTTCGGCTTTCACCCTCCCTTCTTGTACCTGGCATGTTTCCCAAGAAGTGCTTCAGTTGCAAAGAAGGAAAATACTGACAGTGCATAATTTAAATGAGAGAGATGTGCCATGCCACATTTTCATTAAAATTACAGAAAAATCCAAGCTGTGTGGAGTTTAAGGGAGATCAGAATAGAGTCCAAAGTGCTATCATTACATTTTGTAGTGTTTTTTTAGCTCAATAAAGCAGCTGTCCTATATTTGCAAAATAGCTTAGAAATTGTTGGTCGTGGAAAAGGAAAGATGCACACTGGGTTTTTTTCTTTCTTCATTTCAGTTTAGAGTTCTCTACTAGTTACCAGAATTAGAAAAAAAAAAAATCCAAGTGCACAATTCCTACCATCTCTGTTAGTATCTAAATATCAAACCAAGAATATGTTGAAAACAGTTTGTAAAAGTGGATTGGGACAGAGCCTTCCTAACAGGGTAACAAATTCTTACTCCCAAATCAAATGCTCCTCTCGTCAATAAGCTTAATAAAACACCGACACTTGTTTATAATGGTGTTTCAGGAAGCAAAATTTTCTGTGAACTTATGCCAAGTAACCAAATAAAGACGTGATTTAAAAGACCTGAAGTAAATGTGGAGAATGAAGAATACTGCAACAATACCTATTTCCTCAGTCATGGTTAAGCTCCCCCACTCTTGAATTCAATCATCCTTTAGAACTGAAGACTTATTATATCAGGCATCAGTTTGTCATATTTTGGCATTAGTAAGAATAACAGAATGCTCCTGTTATCAGCCAGGAGATTTTCATCTCAATAGTTAATAACTTTCTTACACCCAGTTAATGCCCACTTCGTCATACTATCTTAGGATCTAGACCCAAAGATCAAATATATCAAATAATAAAAAAAAATTCTCTGAGCTATTTGGGAATCCAACAGAAAAAAAGCAAGACCGCTTAGGATTGTGAGAGAAAACAAACTTAAAAGCTAACTAATTTCACTGGTTCGGCAATATACTACATTTCTATGGCTTCCTAACTGAAAATATGTAATTATGTGACTCTGGACACAATGTTCTTATAAATATAAATTCAATTCAACTTTATTGATAAGTGGGATTCTCACTCTACCATATATCTAGAACTTCCATTCTGCCAAATCACCCCCTATGTCCTATGTTTCAATTTTTAATGTTGTATTTAACTATACATATAGCACATGAACGCATTACTGTAAAAAGAACAAGCAACATGGAGGAAGAAATTTATCACTCAACTGGCTCCTTAACTACTACATTATTTAAGTTTTGCCACTTCTCCATTTTTTAAGTCTCTTTAATCATAGTTCCCTTCCATCTCTCTCTCACTCCTTTTATTATTATAATTTGAATAAAATAAATAATGTAATCATTTGTCCTAAACAGATACCCCCCCCATTTTGGATTTTTTTTCTATTATTACATTTCTGGTGTTATCCAATATATTCCTCTGTTCTCTGTAATTTCTATAAATTGGTAGTTGATCTAGAGGCTTATTCAGATTCAATGCCATGCCAAAAATATATATATTACATATATATATGTATGTATTACTCATTCAAAATTCTTTATAGGTTATGGGCATTCATCATCAAGACATTGTCTTTCTTGGGGCACCTGAGTGGCTCCGTCAGTTGGGCATCTGACCCTTGGTGGCTCCTCGTGGAGCCTATTAAATTAAAAAAAAAAGACCTTGTCTTTCTTGCAACCTATTTTACTTAATATGTCTTGCAGATCCTTACCCCCTCGATACATGTTGGTTTACCTTCATTCTTTATTCCATAAAATTATTTATCATAATTTGTATTATCTTCTTCCTGATAGACATTATTTTAGCTTTTATCAACAATGCTACTACATTGAACATCCTTATCTACTCACCTCTGTGCACATAAGTTTTATACGGCAATGAGGTCTTTAGTCCTTTTTCTTCTGTGTGCACTAAGAGACTCTGAAAAGGGAGATTTTCATTCATAGGAGAAGGAATAGTTTTGTTCATTTGTTCATATTGTTCAGTGCAAATGCATTCAGGTTCCTTCCCAACACTGGAAAGGGGTCTAAGATATTGCTGTGAGCTCTAAAATGCGGTATATGCCTATCAGAGGGTCCTCAAAAACACCACCGAGGCATAGGAAAAATGTTGGAATTTCTATTATTTTCAGCATGGATCTTTTATAATGTACAATAATATATGCAAATAATTTATCAATAAATATATATGAATTATATATGTATAATACATACATATACAGATATACATATATCTATGTATATGTATATATTATGTATGTATGTATGTATGTATGTATAAAGCAAGTATGTACTCAAAATATTTAATTGAAAAGGATGTCCTGAAAAAAAAAGTTTAGATACTGTTGTATGTTTGTCAAGTGGAGCCAAGTTCCTGCAAAGCTGATTGCCTTCTGTGAATCTCCACCTAAATGGTTTATCACCTCAAACTCAATCTATGAAAAAAAACAATCATCATTTTCTCCCTCCAGGTCCCCTTTCTCCCTCTGATCTGTTTCTATTGATGACGTCAGTCACAGTCACCCAGCCTGGAAACGCCGAGTCATCTTCCATTGGCTGCACTTACCTCAGTGGATGCAATAGCTTTTACAGCTGTGTTTCCTTCTCCCTTCTCCACAGCCACCACCCCTTTTCAGGCCCACTTCAGGACTATTGCAATAAATGTCTGGTCTACACTCATTCTCTCTTGCTTTAAGCTAATATATCCTAAAAGGTTAATTTTTCTGAATCATGTTTCTGATCACATCACAAGGCTGTTGCAACTCCATATATAATTAAAAATTGCCAACTGGAAAATGTCAAAACAATCCCTATGTATGGTATTCAAGAGCCTTCATATGCCTTGGCTTCAAACTCTCTCCTTTTCTATGCTAAGATTTATTCAATTGAACCCTTACTCTATGCCTGACACTTCACTAGCGTTAAGGGAAGAAGAATAGTCCTCGATCCTCTTAGGGTCTCTGGCTGGGTCTGAAAATTATACTGACAGAAACAGATTAACAAGAGAAAAAAGCATCATTTATTTAATATAAGTTTTACATGACATGGGAACCTTCTTAAGGAAATAAAGACCCAGAGAAACAGACCTGAGTACATTTATGCTAGGCTTGATGAACAGTTGGCAGTCGTGTACAAATATGATAGTTTAAGGAGAATGAAGTAAGTGTAATAAACTGGGGGAAATTTAGCAGTTAATTGCCAGGTTCTTCTTGGCATTTCTTTGCCTTATGAGATAAGGATGCACCTTCCCTCTGTGCAAAGGGAGGGCCGCTCTCCCATGAGGGTTTTACGGCCTGTTTCAGGAGAAAAGGGGAGAGAGGGAGGACTCTGACCTTCCTGCTTCTGCCATTCTCAAGCTCCTTCAGCTTAATATATTCAATTTGGTGGGTAGCGTGTCCTGACCCCATCACTGGGCCTATTATAGGCGTTGTCTCATTTAATTCTTGCCATACTGTATGAGATAGATGACTGAACTTCTAATAACGAGGGGGATTCCAGAACCAGATTGCCTGGATTCCAATCCTTATCATATCAACTGTGTGACAAACGACTTGCTAGACAAGTTTGTTAACCTCTCCTGCCTCAGTCTCCTCACCTGCAAAATATGGCAATGATTGCATCTACCTTGGAGGATTGTTGTGAAGACTGTGTTAAACACCTTTAAAATGCTTAGACCCATGCCTATGGTGCTCAGTAAAGGTTACTGTGTCCGTTTACTATTACCGTGACTGTTATTATTAATATTAATACCGTCATTTTCCAGAAGAGGACATTGAGGTTCATAGAGGCTACGTCAATTGCCCCTGCTCACACAACTGCTGATTGTCAGAACAGGAACTCGAACCTACACCTGTCTGGCTCCAGGACCCATGTATTCACACAATGTTTCACCGCCCCCGGTTTCCAGACCCATATCTCCTACTTCCTGCACATCTGTGCTCACAACGCCCGTTGAGTCAGCTCACTCACATGTCTCAAAGATGCTTTGTACTTTTTCCTTCCCTTTTCCTTCTTTTCATGTTTTGCCTTTCCTCCTGATATGTTTCTATTAAAATCCATTTCATTCCTCTCCTTCCTCTTCAGTGGTGATCTCAGCCTCTTAAAATCCTGCCCATTTCTGTGAAAGGCCACCTTCCCTCTGATACCATCACTGACCCTCTTCTGCCCTTTTCCATGAAACAAGCAACCGTGTGATCTCAATCTCTGTCTGAATGGACCTATACGCTCTGGTTGTTATCATATTCATGCCTTTTAGTACAGATATTTGTGTACCCACAATAGAAACCTGGATTTTGTGTTTGAAAATCCCCCAGAGATCGTCTTGCCTGATGACTGTTTTCAGAGCCCCAGGGTTCAAAGGAGGTTCAGAGGAGGATGACCCAGGACAGCCAAAGGCAGCTGAGAAAGCCTGAGTGGGCAGATGTGCGTGACCTTACACACACCCACAGCCCTTCACACAGAGTGTTTCACGTATTGGGGTAAATGTCTAAACATCTCCTATAATAAGTTATTGTCTTCTCTCTCCCACTACATCTCCAACACGTTGTGGGAAGAGAGAGTCTTATGGAGAGTGTGTCTCCGGCAACAACTAGCTCAGGGCCTTGGCAGACTGCTCATTCAAGGCAGGTCCACAGAGGGAAGACACTCTGTGCTCAGCACTTCAGCAGAGCCTGTCTCAAATATTTAACCTCTGGACAGTCGTGCGATGTAGGCCTTCTCTCCATTTTAAAAATATGTAAATGGAGACTAGCCTCACTAAAGTTAAGAAACCTGCCCAAGTTCACACAGCTAGTGAGTGATAGAGGAGATTTCAAACCAAGATCTGTCTGGCTCAGATTGTGATTTTGGATGGACCAAGATTCAAATCCCTTTCTATCTCTAGCTAGCTCTGTGATCTTGAGAAGGTATTTGATGTTCCTGAATCTCACCTTTACAACAGGCATAACCATACCTCTAAATACTGTTTCTAGGATTAGATTCTGAATGCCAGATGTCTGGCTTTCAACCAACGTTGACTACTATTATTTCACTATACCATCTACCATAACATTTTCTGGAAAAACACCAGGTATCTTAGTCTCTGAATCTTCTTCAGCAGCAGGTACTAAAGAGCAGCATTCTGAGACATTTTGCCATGGACCCTATGTAATTTTAAAATGTTCAGAGAGCCATGCAGTGTCTATCAGGGAGAGGCAGCAATTCAAGGCTCCAACATGAACCAGTGAGACAGCAAGTTCTGTCTTACAACACAGCTTGAGGTCTGGTGAATCTGGTCTGTTAACGGAATTCCCTCATGGTTAAAATATCCTAAGAAAAGTAGCACTTCTGCTCTCTTCCTACTAAGCCCCTAGGTATCCAAATCTCAATTCTCTTGCCAGGAGGATCAGTCAATTGTGAGAAATGTGTGTGTGCGTGTGTGTGACTTTAGTGCATGTGTGTCCTTATTTCACTGTTATGAAGATGGGTAAGTCACTTATGAAGCATAAAAACAGAAAGAATGGCAAGACAACAGGCCTATCTGTACCTGGCAGAATGTTCTTGATAGGTTCATATAGTTTTAACACATATATAGCACATTAATTAATGTTTAATCATACCATTATTTATTTGTATACATAAACATTGGCTGGGTTTTTCTAATATAGTAAACACACAATATTACGTTAGTTAAACATTATCTATTTTTAAATGCTTGTTTTTTTATTTATTGAAATTCAATTAATTAACATATAATGTATTATTAGTTTCAGAGGTAAAGTGATTCACCCAGTGCTCATCACATCATGTGCCCTCCTTAAAAATGCTTGCTTCTAATATGAAATTTGCTTTATTAAATGCTTATTAGTTACAATTTTGAGAAGACAGTGATGAGTATTTGTTGCACCCGTCCCAAAAAGAGCATGCAATGGGAATGAAAGAAGTAAACATTGAACCAGAAGGGAACTATTCTGCAGAAGAATTTAGTATAAAGTTTCTTTCCTAAGTCTTTCACTCCTAAAATCTGGATTCTCCCCCTATCTGAGAACCCAATAAAAGTAATGGGTTCCTTTTATCAACCTTCCCAGAGAACATGTTCATTTTAAAAATGGATTGGCAATAAAAAAGGCAATTTAAAAAAATGAATTGACTGGGGAGCTTGGGTGGCTCAGTTAGTTGGGCATCTGACTCTTGATTTCAGCTCAGGTCATGATCTCAGGGTCGTGGGATCGAGCCCTGCATCAAGCTCCCTGCTCAGCACGGAGTCTGCTTGTTCCTCTCCCTCTGCTCCTCCCCCGTTCATGCTCGCTCCTTCTCTCTCTCCCTTTCTCTCTCAAATAAATAAAATCTTTTAAAAATAAATAAATAGAAATAAAAATGGATTGATCACAGAATGAGCAGCATCTATGACCCAGAACATTGCCATGTGTGGAGGAGCTCTTAAATGTAATTCCCTAATGCTGAAAGACTAACAGATGGCTGTTACATGTCACTGTTAGCTGCCTCATCATGTTTTCTTTTAGAGCATCCAACTGGTTTACCACATTTTAATAGAAGTTCCTATAACTGGGGCGCTTGGGGGGCTCAGTTGGTTAAGCACCCAACTCTGGATTTTTGTTCAGGTCATGATCTCAGGGTCGTGGGATCAGGCCCACATAGAGCTCTCTCCTAATGGCTGAGTCTGCTTCTCTCCCTTTCCCTCTGCCCCTTCCCCTGCTGGCATGTGGGTGTGTATGTGTGCGAGCTCTTGCTCTCTCTCTCAAACAAATAAACAAATCTTTAAAAAAAAAAGTTACCAAAACTGAATTTCACAGAACGTATCAAAAATATTTCTAAATTACTTTCTTTTTCTGGCATTAATTTAGGTAGTGAGCCATGAATCAATATTTATTAGAAAAACAGAACTTCACATACAATGTGCTTTTGTGTGCGGGAAAGCACATTTTTGCAAAGAAAACCATTATTTCAATATACAAATATTTTCAGACTCTATCACCCCAAAAATGCCTCATGTGATCACTACAAATGATTTTCAGATTGATTTTTGCCGTTTTGACAGTCTCTTATCAATATCATATGGCCATATTTTCTTCCTACCAAGCACAGAGTCCAGTAATGAATTGGATGTAATCTCAGAATTTGGATTTAAAGTTTCCTTCACTAAGCATGTCCATGTTGGAATTGTGGTCTAAAGGAGACATATGACAAAGGGACACTTCTTAAATTGGCACTTGTTTAATGGGTTCAATTTTTTTTAGCCCTCTGCAAAGTAAGAAAGTGCTATCTTTTGTGTACTAGTTCTGCCATCAGCTGCTTGTTTTCCAAACTGTTAATAGGTTGTACTGAGTAATCTGCACTCTCTTTGTGACCCAAGAGAACTCACTGGGCTTGGAGGTACAATCTGTGACTCTGGGGCAGTGTCTCTCTGCGTAAAGCTAATAAAACCTGCACCCTCACCCTTATTAGTGCTGTCCTCTCCCCAACTGAGCTAACACCTCCAAAAGCAAATAGATGATTTGCACAGAGCCATATTCACATCCAATTTCCAAACTAGCTCTTCCTGTGTCGCAGTGGGGAGGTACCCTACAGTGAAAATTTATAGAACTTTTAGTCGTTTTTATAAGCTTCCTTTTCCAGGTTTAGTGGAAAGGGGATCGCTGAAAAAAGTTGAACATAAAATTCAAAAGAAAAGAGAACCTGGCAGAAACCTAACAGAGAGTATTAATATTCAAATAGAGACGTCTTATTCTATCTTCTTAAGTTTGTCATCACATGAATATATTTGGTAAAAAAATATTTATTGAGTATCCACTTCAGGTCAAACATTGTAATTTAATGACAGATAAAGCATAGCTGGGTCTTGCAAAACATACAGGCTAGTTGGGAACATAAACAAACAATAACAATTAAGTGCTATAAGAGAATTCAGGGGGAAGTTATAGGATTCTGGGAAGGCTTTCTGAAAGTGTTAGCAAATCATCAGATGCTAAAAGTTTTCCAGTCAGAAAGACCCACTTTTCTTTCATTTTATTTAAATATATTTCTCTGTACTCTTTTAAACACTGCATTTAATTCTGTGCTCTAAGATTCTTTATTTCTCCTCTTTTTCCTTCTTTATTGTTACAAGGCTCTTGAAAGTAAAATATTTAAACTTAAACCTTTTAGGTGTTTTTAAAGTATTTCCATAAGCCCTCCCTAGGAAATTAACAAGTGAGGGCATCACCTTTGTAGCAATGAGAAAATTAAAGGCACAGTGAAGGTAGGTCCAATTTGGTGCTAGTTTTAAAGTCAGAACAATATTCCAGGTTCCTTCACTCCTACTTTAATGGTCTCTCCACTTGGCTTCAAGCTTTCTACATCTTGCTTATTAATCATTACGAGTTTTTGGTTGCCCAGGAAATTGTATTACTATAAGAGTTTAAGATGATAAAAGCTTTTAGAAAAGTAAAAGTGAAGAATCCTGAACTAGTCCTTGAAAAAAAAGTATGTAAATACCTGTTATTTAAACCAGAGAAGATACAGAAGAGCAAGATGCTTTGAGTCAATGACATGATTTTCAAAGACCAGCTAATCAATTATGTGGTCCAAACTTTAAAAGCCTTACCTAAAAATAAAAAATAAATAAAAAAAAAGACCTTACACAGATTGTATACAACTAATTTCACCAACCTGTCTTAACAAATTTTAAATTGTCCAGTTATGGCTAATTATTCATAGGCTGATCATACATCCCAGTTTGCCTGGATAGTCCCAGTTTACCCCAATTGTCATAATTGAAAATAGCACCGTCTTTCACTTGAGAAGCACTGAGTTTCAATAATAAATCATATGATCACCCTAGTTATTCACCGTGTTCTGGTCAAATGGGTTCAAAACAACAGGATTGTGCCTCCCTAACCCACTCCAACTCTCCACTGCCTATCTTCTTATCATCTGTATATAATTTTGAATACCTGCCAGATAAGTATTACCTAACTGTGATAGAGTACAGGAGAAAAAAGAAGGAATGCAGTCTGCTCAAGTGTTCTTCAAGTATCGGTGGCAAAATTACCTCCAAGTCATTTGGTAATAGTACACTGGTCTAATTCTTTTAACTAATCACTATATTTTGGTTGCTTTGTTAAGTTAGTCCTGATTGATTGCAAGAGGGCATGGGCAGGTGGTGAACATTTGGCCATTTGGTCTGGCTGTTAAATGTTCCATTTGTAGGGTGCAGACATTTGCTAACCATATTAATTGTTAAAGTCAAGTTTAGAAGCGTGATAAGGAAAGAGAATATGTTCTTTAAGACTTGGCTCCTTATTCTCATTGTACTTCCTGTATGTGATCTATAGGGTTTTTTGCAAGTATGGCAAATAAATTTGGTAGATAAAAGTTGAAAATAAAATATTTAAACTTAAATATTAATATGGTTTTGATTTTTGAAAGGGGAAGGAAGGATGCCCATCTTAGGATTTAGGTAATCATATGTTCACAAAGCTAGAAGGATCATTGGTAAATTGTATATTCTGCTGCCCTAAAGCATGATTAGAGATCATAAAATATCTCAATTGTCAGGGGAAACTACATTATCTAAGAAGTTTTTTCTTTTTACCTACCATTCTATTTTGTATTTGTATTTCTAAATTATCCATATCTAGGAAATCTTTATATTTTCCAGTGCCCAGCATAATGCCTTATAATATTCAAAGAAATATATTCAAATATAATATTCAAAGAAATACTTATTAAGTGAACAAATGAAAGGATTCTACACATCTTAACAGATACCTCAGATTTCTAATATATATATATTATATATATATATAATATATATATATATAATACAGTAAGGTAAGCTATAACCTGGATTTAAAATAAAAATATTTTCTTATGTTTTCATAATTCAAGGGTATGTTAAGAGCTGCGTGTATATGGGCATTTCTCTCATAAAAGCAGTAAAAAATTTTCAAGCAGAAAAACCTGTAATTCCCTTCTGGTTCCACTATAGTAGTGCTGAGGTGCCGAAATAATCAGTTCCTTTAAACAACAACAACAACAACAACAACAACAACAACATGTAGTGATTAGAGTATGCATTCCATGAATGGTACCAAACCTTTTTGTGAATCAAATTCTTTCAATTCTCAAGGGTTTGCCTAACCAGGCATAGATTCAAGAAATTTCTCAGTGATTGCCTTGCTTACTAGAGAATGATTGAAAAGGAACATATATTAAGCCTCCAAATTCCGACAAGCTTTCTAAGGGCACAAATAATTGAGACAACTTAAGAAACCACTTTAATTGGGGCACCTGGATGGCTCAGTCAATTGGATGGCTGACTCTTCATTTCAAGGTCCTGGGATCAGGTCCCATGTCAGGCTACATGCTCTGCGCGGAATCTGCTTGTCTCTTTCCATCTGCTCCTCCACCTTCCCCCACTTGCTCATAGTGTCTCTCTCTCTCTCTCTCTCTCTCTCTCTGTCTAAAATAAATAAATAAATAAAATCTTTAAGAAAAAAAAGAAACCATTTTCATTTTAGTCCATGAATGAGTGTATCGCATTATCATTTTCTTCTCTCTGTCCCTCTACAGTCCTAAGGTATCCATAAATATTTTGTCTTTGCCTAAGCTCATTTAATTTGTTTATTATATTTATCTGGGTGGAACTTTAGTCTGAAACAGATTTGATATATGTGATGTTCAGGCCACATTCATTTATTTTATATGTATTTATTGAGTCACTATGTTGTACCAGGTACTGAAGTTGATGTGAGAATACAATAAAAAATGAATCTGACATTGGCCCTCCCATAAGTATATCATAGTCAGAGAGGGGAGGAATGCCAATAAATAATTAAAATAAATACTGTGTGGCTCAGACAATAAGAAAGAGTTGATCAAGGCACAGTGATGACACAGAGAAGAAAGTGATTCATAATGAACTTTGTATGAAATTGTAAAATAAATCTTCAGAGATAGATGGGTAAACTACATCTTTAAGAATTAGTAGAGTGAGCCAAGTAAACACAGTTCATGAAACCATTCCAGGTAGTACACATGCAAAGGTATGTTATAGGGAGACCCTAAGTATCTGGAAATCACCGAGGCAGTATCTGAGAATGTAAATAGCATTTTCCTTTAAAAATTTATATTTTATGTGCTTTCTATGCAAATGATTAAACATTTGGTCCTTTTTGACCATTCTCTTTAAATAAGTTAATATCTAAGCTGAGAAGCACTTCATTTCTTATTCAGCAATATAGGCAATAAATTCTCATGAAGGAATTATTAATCCCAACTCCAATTTTAACATGTCATTTTTCGTACAATTATATTTGTCCCCAAAATGAGTAGTCAGAGTTGATACTGTGTCTTCCACCCTTATGAGTCTTAGTCTATGAAATTAGGTTGATATTCCTTTGAGAAACATGTTACATAAATATCGTATTATCTCTGTATAGGAACTTTTGGATGTTATAAATCGTCAACCTCTGAGTGAGATATCATATCTAGAAACCCCCAATATTAACAACAATGCAGGTATCCCTCTACATTGAGATGTTTAAAGTTCCTTCCATTTCTAGCACACTGTGACTAATTGCCTTCTGAACCTGTGGAGGGTCTAGTTCACATCAATAACCTCCAGGATACCCTGTGATACTCCAGGTACTAGATGTCGCCCTCCTCACGACACCTCATGAAGTCAGCTGAACTAAAAGAATTCCTGTGCATAATAACCTCACCTGTTAGCTCATGGGTTTCTTCCTAGTCAGAAAATAGTTTCCTGCCTAAACCTGAATGGCCAGGCTAAGCCAGACAGGGTTGTAGAAAATCCCTAAACAGACAAAGAAGAAAGCACGACCTAGGAAAGCTACTGTCCTGCCCAAATGTAATGTGTCTTTTTAAGTCAATTTTGAAATTAGACTCTCAAGAAAAGGAAATGTTACTGCATGTCACAACATCTACTAAAGTGTATTTCCTTCCAACAGAAATAATAGGACAACCCCATGTGGCACTTAGCTTACTGAAAACGGCCGAAATACTAAAAAAATTGCAATACCATAAATAGACACGGTAAAGGTTTGTCAACTCCAATGGAAGTGGTTTCTGTGGACTCTGCACTTTTCCATGTCCCCTGCATCTCCTCACTCCTATAAGTAAATAAGTAAATAAACAAAACTATGAAAATGATGGAGCCTAAATATAACCTTTTCAGCAAGAGATAAAAACATATTGATTGGTGACTGCTGAAGGATGCCATTAAACTCTCAATGTTTGATTTCATTTCTTCTTCTCTTATTTTATTTATTTATTTATTATTTGGTCGCCCGCAGGCATCTCTGTACTGACTGACCCTGCTAGTTCAACTATTAAAGAATTTCCCTCTCCAAGGAGGCCTGATGTAAACATGATAATCTGTTTGGCGGCTCCTATGATGGTCCATGAATAAAACATATGACAACCCAGTTGGAGTTCAAGCAGTTCACTATTTGTTACCAACGAGAATGTTTGGAAGCTCATGGAAAGCTTCACCATGCTTAATCCCAGAGGCCTGGAATCCCGTTCTTGGTTCAGACTTAGCCACGAGAATTGTGACTTAACTATTGGCCTTATGGTCAACCACCCTACGATATCTTACTAAACAGACCTAATGCTAGGGATTGGATTTGAATGCACCTCTAACTGTGGCAGAAAGCAAGTCTCTCCTGTTAGAATGTATATGCTGTATCCTTGACAACAATAGAAAATGTTGACTAGGTGAGATTTGGAAAGAGAAGTCTGAAAACCACAATGAAAGAGCTAGAAAGCAGCTCTATTATATTTAAGCGTGCACACACTGAAATCAGAATGCAAAGATACCTACATAGGTCTTTATAACATCACAAAGAAGTGATTGGGTATTTTTTGCCCTTGATTACCTGTACTACTATAAAAAGAAAGGGTTGTGGTATAATCACTGCACTAGCAAATCAAAGAGGCAAAACCTGTCCCCGCTTGGGTGGATGCTGTTGGGTGGATAAAGTCAGAGAGGGATTATTTAATGTGACCTTTCCCACACAACAAGAGAACAATTGTTGTTATAATTCAGGTTTGTTTTTAAAGCACAGTCATTAAAAAACTGCTTATAACACATTTTTTTCCTGGAAATCTCTCCCTTTGTGCATTGTCTCTGGCCATTAATTCTCTAATTATGTTCCTGCATATATTTAATTTTTGATCTTCTGTAGAAGGAACCATAAAGTGAACATTTTATATAAAGACAGTTTTATATTGCAGTGTACCAGCTGCTATTGATGAAACAACTTTCCTGGGACTGTCCTTTGTCTGTCAACAAGTTCTCCTTGTCATCTCTAACATACTTTGTACTTTTTACGTGGATGTCATTATTCTTTATTTCAAGAAAAAAATTAAATGCAATTCTAGATACTAGCAACATTCGGAAATTTAAAATATACTTTTGCATTCATAGTATTCTTTAAAGTTAAGTGTGATTTTGAGGGTCTATGTGAGTGTGTATAGTTTTTGTAAAATTCAGCATTCTGTAAAGAGCACTGCCAACATATAGGGGCAAAATTAATGTAAAATTATAAGTTAATGTCCAGGACACATCTACATTTAAAATACTATAAATAATAAAATTTGCATCTGCTGCATATGTATAAGAGCTATTCTATTTTATTTATGCACCTCCCTTGTAAGATTTAAGTAACTTAATTTAAATATACTGTCTAACTCTCATTAAATCATTATTGGAAAAAAGTGGGATTTTAAAACTTTTTGAAATCATAATGAAATCTCTTTCCAACAATCCTTTGAAAAAAATCAACATCTAAATATTTCTTTTGATATTCAGTGAGAAGGAGCACCTGGTTGGTTCAGTAGGTTGAGCATCGGATTCTTGGTTTCAGCCCAGGTCATGATCTCAGGGTCTTGGGATCAAGCCCCGCCAGGAACCCCTCCTCCAGCCCCACCTGCTGCCCCATGTGGGGCTCCACGCTCAGTGCAGGGTCTATTTGTCATTCTACCTCCCCCTCCACTCCTCTCCCCCATGCTCTCGCTCTCTCAGATAAATAAATATTAAATAATAATAATAAAATAAAAATATTTGGTGAGAAAATTGGAGTAGCGCCTAATTTATAGGCTTCACCTTGGAGTATGATGTTCCACACAAGCAAATTTTTCTGACAATTGCCCTTTACCCCCCCTTTTTTAACGAAAATCAAGTGAGATAAAATGTAGAAAAGGGCTCTATAAACTTTAAAATATATTATAACAGATACTATTATTTTTATTATGCTACAAACTTGCTTTCAGATAATTTATTTCTAAAAAACTTTCCAAAATATTTATTTTCCTGCCTTCTTAAGCAACATATATGGAATACAATTTTTCCTGTATTTTCTAATGGAGATGGATAATTATCACACTAATTGTGGGATTATGACATTTTACAAAGGTACCCTCTGCAATATCTCACCCCCGATAATGACTCCACATTGTTATATTCTTTTTGTTGTCATTGTGATGTTCTTTTAGTTCTTTTATCTGTAATGTTCTGTCCTCTCACTCTGTGAAACTGTCAGTCAAATTGGCTTTTTTCACCCCCTCTTTGTTCTCCTCCCTGCTTTTTCTTTCTAGTTTACCACTTGGGTCTGTTGTCGTTTAGGAAAACAGATAAACAATCCCCTTGGTTGTGTCTAAACAGTAAAATTGGTCTGGGTGAAGGTCCAGTAGGTTCTTGTAAATTTTGGTGGGTGTGTTTTATTATACAAGTATTCGGAGTTTATATTCAGGCTACTAAATGTGAACTTACGGAGCAAGTATATATTGAGTGGCCTGTGTGTTTCAGGTACATAATTACACAGACGTAGCCCTTGTCTTCAGGAAGCTCACAGTCTACTTGGAGAGACAAACATAAAACACAAGATCAACCAAATATTTAATTAGACTGGATAAGTGCTGTGGTGAAGAAGTGCAGGATGCTCTAAGCACACCTGTAAGAGTGCACCTCAGCTAATCTAGGAAGGCTTCCCATTTCAACTGAGACCCCAAGGACGGGTGGAACTAAGGATGTCAGATGAAAAAAATAGCATATAAGGAAGGTGAGTAGTGCTTAGGAAATGTTTCTTTCCAAAATCTTCTAACTAGGTGAAATGGCTTATTTTAAAGACCTCTTAATAAATGGTTAGCTTACTACGTAATTTCTTTCAAGAAATTTTAAAAATTCCTTTGATGATTGGCTGTATTTCAACTTACTTTCACTTGCTTCTCTTTCTAGAACTTGGGGAATTCTTCTCTAAATTCTCAATGCGTTTGCTATTTCATTGTGGAGTATGGCTCTTCTGGAACCAGCCACTTAGGCTGCCTTACCTTAAGGACAAATTTCCAATTCTGGATGGTACTCAGCTCTCAATCCGATTGTAGAACTCCCACTGATGGCAGCAGGAGCTGTGCCTGTATATCTAGGAAAGTACACTGTCCTCTGTGTCACTGTCAGCCTCCTTTGGCACAGAGCCTGGAAGCCCGAGCGTACATGTGAGTCTCTCAGGAAACATTGCTCTCGGCGGTGCCACGCTAGCAAGAGTGTGAATGGAAGCAGAGAAAATAGATGAAAAGGAAGGCATGGCATCAGGACTAACACCCGTGATCCTGCCAACCAGGGCAGTAGGAGGAGGGGTAGAAGGAATTGCAAGCATTTTTTTTTTTTAAGACTAGACTCTATTTCATAAAATCGTCAACTTACAGCCACAGATTGATTTTTAATAATTACCATACTCCCTAACATATGCAAGGCCTGGGCAAGAGTACAAATGGAGGCCTGAACTGGGGACTAGCCCTACCCCTTTCCCACTCCCGCTCTGTTCAGGAGCGCAAGGGGCCTCCCAAGCGTGTGTCCAGCCTCCATCTCTCGCCTGCCCCCACGCCAGACAGCCACACCCTTAGGAGGGCTGACCCAGGGAAGAGGCCCAAATTGGCCCTGGAAGTGGGCTTCAGGCCATTTGGACAGGGAATTTCTGGAAACACTTGCTCTTAACCACTCACTAAACTGTACTGCCCTTCAATAATGGGGAAGTTCATAATGGTTTGAAATTGAAGATGCGTGGGTTTTAAGGATGAGAGGGCTGTACAACTTTTAAAACTTGCTTTTAAGTCAGTGCTTCTCAAACTTAATGCGCATGAGAATAATCCAGATATCTTGTAAAAATGCAGATTCTGAGTCAGTAAGTCTGGGGTGGGGCTCCAGATTCTGCATTTCTAACAAGCTCCCAGGTCATATCTGTCTATAGCCCACACTTTGAGTAGCAAGGCCTATGAGAATATTAGTGGTTTCGGATGTGCATTGGTGTGTTTGTGTGTGAACATGCTGTTACTTTGGGATGGGAAGTTTTAATACTGAGTGTAAAAAGAAAAATCAGTGGTAGCATGAGTTTAAAAGACATAGCTTTTAGATTATCGTTATTAAGATTCTTGTCTCCGATGATGTCCCAGACAACAGCTCTCATACCTATTCGTCCTCCCTATTAATCTGATATCAGTGATGTCACCAAGTCTTATCTTTGAACTGGGCTCTCAAGTGTCACTGTAGCAGCCTTCTAAAACCTTACAGATTTCTAAGATACATATTAGAGCCAATGGAAGACTAAATGTCTCTTGGTGTAGAAAAGAAATTTTGATTAGATTTAAACAGCTGTCATCTCTGAAATTTCCTTCTCTAAATCATTTCCTGCTCTCAACAAGCTCTTGTATGTTGCTTTCTTGGATGGATGCTGCTCTTGGTACACTTCTAACTACTCATGTTAACTGGGACCTGTGGCATGGAACTGATAGATATTTAAGAACATCTTCACAGCTAAAAAAAGCACTTGGCGTAGAGAGATTTTACTCTGGTTTCTTCTTTTCCATAATAACTATATTTCCTTGGATTGAGCAAAATTCAATTACATGAAGAAGGACTATGATGCCACAGCTTGCACTGCTAAAAGCAGGTTTGAAGCCGTCACAAAAGTTGTCACTTTTCGTTTTACTTAGATGAAGTGCGATCTAAAGTACATATGTTTTCAAAAGCAACTTAGTCTCAATGATCACAAGGTCTCCGGACTGGTGAGACATGGCAATTTAAAAAGATCACATTAACAAAGATTACATAATGGAAAATTGACTAATGTTTTAGGGATAAATACATTTCTAGATTGTGTTAGTCTACATTTTTAAAATAAAATCTGAAATATTCTGCTAGGTAGTGGACTAAAACCTCCCCCTGAGAATTTATAGATTATTAACTGAAATGGCAGTTTTCTTGTTAGCCATGATCAAAGTGATTTGGGAATGTCTAAAAACATGTGAAAGTTGATTACACATTTTATTACTGGCACCACATTGACTGGCCACCCATATGATGGAGCAATTGTGACTGTGGATTAGTTCCAACTAGCCTCAGGGAAAGAGCACACTGAGTTGAGACCTTTAGAAAGCATTTATTTGCTTGCCTCATTTAATCAAGTGACTTTTATAATTTTCCAGCTTTTACCCTTATTTATTTCACATAATGAGAAAGAAAAAATATCTTATTTCTGGCCTTTAAACAAAAGATACCCACCCTTTAAAATTTCATTTCAAGACACAAATACCTATCTTTTTCAAGAAATGTATCTGTTTTGTTTTTCAATGAGACAAAGACAACCTTAAACAGAGGAATTCTACTTGATCATAAAGTACCCATTATTTGTCTTCACAGTCACACTTACTTCTCAAAATCCTACCCATTTTTTGAAGACCAGTAAAAGCCCTTCTCTTCCAGGAGATCTGTAATCCTCTAGTCAGAATTACTCTCTCATTCTTTTGTATTCTGACAGCAGAATTTATGCACAGGTAATAATTAGTCCTTTATGTAATCTTTGTGGAGCGCAACTAGATATGTTTGGTACTAGAAGGTGAGCTCCTAAGGAACAAAAATCATTACTTATTTCTTATTTAATGTATTTAATTTATTTAAATTTAAATATATTTATTTAAATGTATATTTATTGTTAGTTTTCCAAAATCGCATAACCCAGTGCTTTCTCATAATAAAGGTATAGTGTATAATGGTTGAATTAAATCTTTCTAATTGTTAATGACTATGGATGAGTGCATTGTGAATGAATTCATTAAGATCACCCAATCATCATATTGACTTTTTAAGAAATAACCTATGGTAAATGATTATTATAAAGTATTAGAGCCCTGACATATTTCAAGATTTAATATTTGAACACAATTTGGATAAGAGAAAATCATAGTTTAAAATATGCTTTGTGTCTAATGAATCTCCTTAATATGGAAATTTTAACCATTTTGATGGTGTTTCTCTTATTTTTAAAAATTCATGGAACGTTTACCTCTCTTGTCCTGAAAATAAACAGAATCATGTATACTCAATATATACATAGGATAGCTGGTATGTCAAGATCCTCCATTTGCATTCCAAATAGTATTTGTAGTTGGCAAAATAGTGTACTACTCAAGCTAACACATAAATTAAAAACACATCCAATGATCATTTCTGTAGACTGTCAACTATTGTAGGAAACTGAATAAGACAGGCCAATAGAGAATCAGAGCCAACATTAATGCTTACCTCCCAGCGTAACTTTCATTTATTGCAATAAAATATATAGGTTTCTATATTTTCTTTTCTGCTTTCCTTTTTCTTTTAATGGGTAACCTTGGCAACTCTTCCATTTTCCCTATTTTTAGAAAATTGTTAACAAGTCCACCAGCATCAGACGAAATATACTCTCTGGAGTATTAGAACTCCAGAAATGGTAGAATGATAATCTACTCCTCCAATTCAGAGAACTCCTTTACAGTGGCATGAAGAGGCTTTCAGATGAAAAAATATATAAATTAGTCATTTAAATTTAGGCACTGAAATGAGAAAAATTTGGGCTTACAGACCAGTTCTCTCACTTTTTAGTTGAATGACCTTGAGAAAGATACTTCATCTCCTCTAGGTTCAATTCCCTAATCCAAAACAATGGAAATGATAACAAGACCTATGTGGGTTGGTTGGAGGATTCTAATGCATGCAAAGCACTTACCACCATGCCTGGCAGAGAGCCCATCCTGAAATCGATGTGACATGGCGTGGTGGGAAGATCCTGACAGCCAGACCTTGCCATCCATCAGCTGGTCAGGCATGTGAGCTCCTGAGCCTGTTTGTCTCTTCACTGAGTGTTTCTGTTTTTGTTTACTCCCCAGCAAAAGGGGACACCACATTGTAGCAATTAGAAGAGAAAGTGAGAACCCTCAAAGTCAGAGAAAGAAAAGCAAAGCAAAGACTTAGTCACTAAATCTTCCAGAAGGAAGGAGAAAGAGGAGCGAAAGCTTGATGGATTACATTCTGAATGCAGTTTCTTAAAAGGAATTTTTTGTGGTAAGGGACAATGGAAAGATACCAAGTTACAGTACAAACCCAAGGGCAAGCCTCATGGAAATCAAAGAAAAGTGACACTACAGGCACATTGTAGAATAAGGGAATGTTTGAAAAGAGAGGGTTATGTATTTACCATTTTGCTTGATCTACATATCAAAAGCATCCTCCAACTGTATATAGAAGATCCTTGCAGGAAAATGTTTCAGATGAAAAATAAAAAAATAAATAAAGTAAAGTAAAAAAGAAAAAAAGAAGAAAGTGCTGGAGGCCATGTCATTTTTTTTTTCATCCTATTCTCTTTCACAGATTTCAGGCCAGGTGCGACTAGCTCATGCAAACGAATACCTTCCCAATCACCACAAAAGCAAAAGAAGATACTGGGAAATACAGCATCCACTGTACTTAGAATGAGAAAACCTAACTGAGAAATGGAAATGACTGAGGAAAATTAAGTGGCCTCAGCACGAAAAAGCACACCTTATTTTTTTTTCCATCCAATAACCTATTATGTAATAAATAAAAGCCCACTGTGCTTGTTAGGAAAAAAGAAACTTTTGCTCAGCTAACTATAGAAATATTTTTATCTGATAATATATTTTCCTAAGTATTTGAATCAGTAATATTGAAATATTGAAAATCAAATCTCCAATGAGTTGAAATCAAGTGATTAGCTCTTTGAAAACCCATTATTCTACCCATGTATTAGGCCTCATCACTATGGCAAAAATTTTTCCTTAGCAAAGAGATGTCCATGTTTTTTTAATGACAAACCAGTTAATGGGAGTTTAAGTTTGTTTTCTGTTATGTTATTGTTTAACAGGAAAAAAAATCTAAAATTTTTTTAAAATTAAAAAAAATAATAAAATAGTCCAGTTTTAGAAAAAAGAAATTATTTCACTCAAAATGAAATTCTTAAATTTGTCATAACACTCATTCTTCAAATTTCTGATTTACTTTGATTCAAAATTCATATCAGCATTTTAACGGAAATTTCATTAATACTACCTGCAGGATTACAGAAATGTGTGGAAACCACACTGACTTTTAGAAGATGCGGATTCCAACCCTGATTCTATTTTGTTCTAGCTGGACACTGGGCAACTGTCTCCCCTGTCCTGAGTTCCATATAAAATACTGATAAAAATCCCTATATTAACTCATTGTTAATGTGAGATTTGAATACAGTAACATGTGGAAATAACTCATTATAGTTCCTGAAATATTTGGAAGAGAAGAAAATGTTAGTAGCCTTTCCCCATAGGAGCTCCACTATCCAGACAACTGTTCAAGTTAACCTCCCTCTCCCAGATATTGTATTAGTTATGTTAGTTATCAAGTCCTTCATTTCTACCTCCCTTCTCTCAATTGCATCTTTTTCATCTTCTGTTACACTTCCCAAGGAAATACCCTCATTGCCTTATGCCTTGACTAAAATGATGACCATGTAATTCACCCTTACTTACAGACTCAACTACTGCCACCCATTCTTTATGCAGAATTCTTTCTAGTAGAACAAATAGAATTATATTATTTTCTGCTTAAAACTCTTCATGACTTCCTGATGCCCATAAAACAGAATTTAATTTCCCTAGAGTGATTAAAAAAAGGCATTTACGATTAGGTAGTTCAACATCATCTTCTTCTTATCATATACGCTATGTAATAAATGCACTATACTATCCTTTCCCATGGATTTCTATCTTTGCACTTGCTGTTCCCTCAGCCTATGATGTATTTCCCACCCTCTGACAGTGGACAACTATTCATCTTTAAGACACAGCTGAAATGTCATCTCCCACATGTCACCTTCTCAGAGCACATAGGAAGAATTTATCATTCCCGTAGGACTTATTTCCATTATACCACACCATATTTTATTAATTGCTTGTTTACGTGTCTGTCTCTATTAGACTATGAGCTCCACCGTACAGCATAGAGCCAAGAATGTGGTAGATAGTATTTGATAAATATTTACTGAATTAATGATTGGGAACAATAATAAAAAATCAATGATGTTACAATAGATCTGCTCATGAATTAATGTCCCGAATTTGCAAGTGCCTTTTTATTTTTACTGTATATTTATAGCCTCTGTCCAAACAGGGGACCAAAAGAAATGGAATTGAGATCATTTTTTAGGGAAGTCTAAAAACAACAACAACAACAACAACAACAACTTTTGAGTCAATTATATTGATATTACAAGCAAATGTATCTTTGGCCTAAATTGCCTCACGTTGAAATGTCTCCATTTACCCTGCTTTTTTAGACATAGCATGAACCCAGAGTATTTTTGTTATTCTTAGAAAACACAAATTTGAGATAGTCTTTTCTTTCCCTTTGCAGGCAAGCACAAAGGGAAACAGGACACACATGCAACAGCAAACTGACATTTACATGTGGCTTCATCACCAAGTCTCAAAGAGTTCACTTTGCACCTTGGTTCCCCTTTCTTCAAAAAGTACCTCTGCCCTGAAGTCAGTTGGTCTGAACAGGGCCTATAATTTCTCTATTTACCCAGGTTGCAAATTAGTGAGGGGTGGCCGGTGTGTGATCACACTCACCAGCAGCTGAGTATTCAAGTAATGAGCACTGGTGTGCCTTGAGGTTTTGAGCGCTGAAGTACTGAAGGATGGTGATCGGCAGTGTGGAGTTTTAAAGTTGGTGGCAGCAGCAGCTCAGCCCCATTAGAGGCTGTTTTCCTGGAGAACGGTCAGCCATGCTGCAGCAGGGATAGAACGTGAAGTTCCCAGGACCAGTGGCCACCATCCATTTGGACTGACAACCTAGGCTTCAACAGTTAGTGTGGAAACAATGTTTAACCTTGTGCTGAGATTCGGAGAAGCCATTCTTACCAACAATAGAAAATGTATTTGACAACCTTTTTCTAGGATCCAGACACTCTTGGTGACATTAAATTCATGAGTCTTCTAGCATTGCAACTTGCCCAAAGGGAGTTTCTCTACTTTTTAATATAGTATAAATTTGTTCTGTTGGGTGAGGGATTGAGGTTTTTAAGCTGGAAACTTAATTCTTCCCCAAATTAATATTTCCATGCAATTACCATAAACATAAAAAAAGAGAAAGAAGTACCTCTGTCTTTAGGATGCTGTGGATTTTAATGAGAAGATTCAATGCCAATCCATTTTTTTTTCTTTTTTGGTCAAGAAAATAAGAGAGAAAAGTAAAACATCTTGGTGTACAACTGGAGGAGCCGGGCTTCCGTAATTAAGTTCATTTAATGCCTAGCGTAGTGCTGACAGTGAGTAAATGTTCCTTGCTGGTGACGAAATACTAAACCTAAGAACCTGTGTTTCCGGTTCTGTGCTGTCTTAAAGCTGCTATTATTCAGCATTTATTAGGTACCCACAGAGTATGAGGCATAAACATGACAAGTAGAAAACACACAATCCCTAACCTCTAAATTACAAAAGACAGATGCACAGGAAAGTAGGTGGACCTCAAAATTGTTTCCAAATGGCTATTTGTAGGAGGATTTAGAGAGTAGGAAAACCGAAGGGCGGCAGGGTGGGGTGGACAGGACGGAGTGTTAGGAAATGGGAGGAGTAAGAGGAGTTAGTGTTTTCATAAAAGGAACAAGGTAGGACATCAAACCAATTTCCAGAAGCATAAGAGTGAACAGGAGAGATCCACTGGTGATACTGAAGAACCCAAGGGAACAATGAGGGAAGAGGTTTTTCTATTGTCTGTCCATGTCCTCTTTGCTAGTAGGGACTCTTCCTCTAGCTTCCCTGATTGGCAGTAAGAGAAGAAGCATGATTATTTTGAAGTAAGACACTCCCATGCTAAATGAATGGGTTTGTCATTTACTGGCCTCAGTTCCCTCATCTTTAAAATGGAACAATAATACTTGAAAGACTCAACCTAAGAAGATGAAGCACGTAAATGGCCCACACTGGTGCCTCCCACATCCTTTAGGAAGCAACTCCAGAGGCCCTGGAAACGTAGGCTAATATTCTCATCTGTGACATCCCAATTTCCTGCTTTGTTTGCTTTCTCCTTCTTTTCTTTGTCAAAAGGAGTAAGATATCTTTTAGAAAGACAAGATCAAGTTTTAAACAAGCAATCCTGGTTAGTAGATATGTAGATGGGATTTATGTTAATGCTAGGCTTCGTTTCTAACTGAATTTAGAGCCAGTGAGATTTTTAACCTAGTTAGTAATTTCTTTTTACCAGTCAGATAGAGACCAAAAATATCACAGTGAGAGCCTTGTAAAATGGCTCTTGGGGCCCTCAAGGGCATTTCTCTCAGTTTTTTCATCAACAGAGCTGGTCTATATCGTAAGTCTTATTTATAAGGAGGCTTTCAGGCAATTTCACACTGCTTTTCTCTGATGCAGCCCCAAAAACATGTAAACCCAAGGGATTAGTAGCGACTTAAAGGGAAAATAGTGTAAAGTTACACCATGAACTGAGGCAGTGCAGCTGCCTTGACGCACTGTTCCCTTGGGCTCCTACAGTGAATGAAACTTATCTAAGTGGCCCAGTCCACTCCCACACTGCCTCGCAGCCCTTTGTTACAACTTGCGCGAGAATTGCTCAATCTCAGGGGGCAGCCGAGTCGGTAATGACCTGCATTGTAGAAACACACAGGAGTTCACTATCTAGGAATGAAAACTTAAATCTCCTTTTATATTTCTTTGTTGACAGTTGCAAGCAGGGCTGTGTAGTAAACAAAATGTTTATTCTGGCAGTGTTGCTTTCATAGGCGGTTCAGATACATTTATTGAATAGGGCAGCAGCCTGAAATGGAAATGAAATGGGAGTATCATCTGAGGACCACGGAGAAGTCCCGAAAAAGGCTGACTATTCCCCAAATGCAACCATCGTGAGGTTGGCATACTTACATTGATGATCTCACCCGACCAATAATTAATAAGCGTGAATTAGGCTAATGAAATCAGATCGGGTAATGAAAGGCAGCCTCCTGCTTGTTAGCATTGCTATTTTCTTCACTATTTAATCTCTGACAGAAACCAAATTTGCTGCTCAAGGTCTAATTGGGCCTATTTGACTTCGAAACAATTTTTTAAAAAGTGTTCCAAAGAGCCTTTACGAAGGTATAATTGTGAAAATATTAAGAATCTATATGATACGTGCAACATCGGGAACATAGATCAAATCAGAACAACTGTAGGCATTTCCTGATCCTTTGATAAGACTAAATTGCAAGTAAAGGAAATGATGAAGCGGAATTTTTTTTCAAGCCTGGGATTTTTAAAAGGCAGAGATCCTCCATCCCCAAACGCCACCTTCTTTAATTTTTGACACGCACAATTTAGTAAATAATTAAACTATCTCTTTCTCTCTGAGGGTAAGCACTATAGTATGATCTGGAAAAGCAATGCGGATCAAAACTGAGTCCTTTGGTCTATAGAATGGAGTGGTGAAGACTTGACCTGGAAATGGAACAGGGATATCACCTTCTGTGATGAGAATGTATGAACTGCCACTGTATCTTAAATCTGCAAGAAAAGGATGACTTGGTTCCGATTTGAGGCTTCTCTTCCAAAGAAAGCTTGAGAATCTGCAAAAGGAATCAAGGGCAAAGGAAGCATGTGCTTCCCATTCTTCTTCCCGTTAAGCAGCATGTGGATAAGGGGAACCCTGTGCTAACCGAAACTGTTTGCAGACCATTCCAGTGACTTCACTTTTTCTCCTGTCTTCCGTTTGAGCACAAGTGCCAAAAAGGAGACAGGAAGTATGCATTTGTGAGTGAGGGGTTAAACCCAGCAGGATGTGTGATAAAATTACAGTATATTTCCTATTTGATAATATTGGATCTATTTTGAGATTACTTATCAGTTGGTTATTGTGCTAATAATTGCCATTAAAATTAATACTGCATTTTGGGAATTAGGCAAAGAGCTAACAAGTTTGCTTTTACACAGAGCTTTCCAAAAGCAATCTGGGTAACTTGTTTCTGGAATGCAGCTGTGTAAGTTTTCATTAACATCTTGCAGGTGGAGCCTAATTTTAGTTCAGCCTTGAGAAGGGGGAATTGTTTTCCTCATGATAGGCACAGCACCACAACAGCAGCAAAGCAGGTGGGGCTTCGCCAAACGCTTGTTTACTTTCCTGTTTTTAAAAAACAGATGATTCATGTCGTTAATCATACAGTTTCTATTTGATTTTTACATGTCTTTAACAGAAGAGTCTGGAGTACATTTGACCTACAGTTACTCAAATGTGAAACAAAAGCAATGAAATGGAAAATGATAAGAAAATGAGCATTGAATCCTAAATATAGTGGAGGAGAAGCCAGTGAATGAAGTGAAGTAAAATTTAGAAATACATCTGTTTGGCTACAAAAGCATCTCAAAAAGCAACCTTCCAGATTCTAGTTTGGCAATTTGAAGTTGGCTCAGTTAGAAAGTTCAATATTTTTTTTTCTGCCATTGCAAGGAGGAAACTATTAGGGGAAGGAAGCAGTTGCTGGGGAGAGGGGAGATGAGGGGTCAGAAAGGAAAACTGAGATGCGGATTGTTTTCTCTTGCAAGTTCCCCCGCCCTCCTTTGCATCTTGGGGAATGACTGGTAATCAGCTTAAATTTTAGGTCCAAGGAAAAAACATTTGAAGGATTCAGAAAGTGATTAATGACAGTAATTTCTCTTTTAATTTGTTTAGGAAATATCTTAAGCCCATGTTAGACTTCCAGGGCACAGACCCCATATCTTCGCTTTGTTTAATGTGTTTGAGCACAGTGAACCTACTGTGTGTGTCTCTTTGGATGTGACCACAGTGTGATATGGCCACAATACTGCCGAGCGGCTCCTGGTCTTCTGGCTTAAACAAACGCCTTTGAATTCTTCTGCCCTGTGGGGTGTGCATGAAAATTCCATTACCTCCACAGAGAGGGGGCAGCTCCATGTGCATATTTGTTTCTTTCAATTCAGTTTCTTGGAATGGATGGAATTTGTGATTATGTTGTATAGGAGTCTATTGTTCTAAACCTTAAAATAAGCCTTTTTTTTTTTCCCTTGAAAGCCCTCTTCTGGACCCTGAAGGTCACCGTTCAAGGGCTTCGCCTTTATAAAAATTCTTAACCTGAGATACAGGTTTGTCCATGAATGAGCTTCAGGGTACTTGGGAACAAAGTTTCTTGTGGTTTTTTTTCCTTTAATAGATTTTTTTGAATGTGTGTTTTTGTCTCAGGAGAGAGTCCATAGCTTTTCTTGGATTCCCAAAATGAATTTATAACCCCCAAAATCTTAAGACCTATTACCTTGTAAAGAATGCTTTCAAAAAAATATAAATACTTATTAAATATAAAGGAAATACAGTAGCTTACTTGGACTAATGATTTTAACTAAAATATAGTACTTGTCAGCCTTCCTCATATAATGAATCTCAGTCTGAATTAGAACTAAGCTCACACTATAAGTCTGCCTAGTTCCCTCCCCTGGGATATCACCATTCTTCCCTTATCTTTAACCTGTAACTATGCTAAATGAGCATCTAAGAGGCTATTAAATTTTTCGATGTGTTTCTTTATTCAACATGTATTTGTGAAGCACCTATTATATTGAAGGTACTTCTGGATTTCAGAAATACCCAACAGTCTCTCTCTTTAGGGTCCCAGACCTGTGACAAAAACAATCAACTAGGAAACGAAACTCAACCGACTGATCTGTTTGTAAACGGGAAAAACATTATGTGAGCTTTCAGATTTTCAAAACATGTTGTACATCCTCCTTTTGAGACATAAATGCAACAGTTAAAAACAAACAACGGTGACCCTTTGACAAGAACCATACCACACCCAAACCTGTTTGTTCTGCCAATCCATTCCATCCACCCGCACACTTGGAAGGAGAGGGGGCTGTGTGGGTGACAGAAGGAAGGAATGGACCTTCACAAATGGCTCCCATGAGTGGAATGGGAGGAAAGGTCATCAAAAGGCAAGGAGGAACCAGTCTGAGATTTAGTCTAAGTAACTATTTTTGACTGATTTGATCTTACAGATTGCCTAAAGTTCCATCAGATGGTGATTTTGCAACTGTCCTGAGGATAGTGCTACTGGAGATTTCACACACACACAAAAGCCCTTCCATTTTCTCAATAAGACCCTATCTTTGGATGAGATCTATAGCTCCTGGACACCTGAAACCCAGACTTTGTTACTGTTTCTTTCATTCCCCAACATCTGAGGCTCTTCTCACTCTGTCCTCAAATTTTCCTTGACTCCATTATATCCACAGGAGTGGGAAGACAAAAAAAAAAGGGGGGGGGGACAAGTTGATAGGAAGCAGGAATGGAGTACTTCCAATTCTCTCTCGTAATGACCCAGACTACCAAGAGCAGATGCTGTGGATTTGATCTTCTCAATTTTCGTTTTGCTTTTAGCCTCATTCAGAATGCAAAATTCAGTACCCAACTTTTATTCATCATGAAATCCAGGACTATGTTGGAGAGGATGAAATGGAGTTGCAGCCCTATTTCCGAAAACTATAAAAGGTTATTTTGGCTATCTATACAGAGGGCTCAGTTTTTGAACATTCCTAGTTAAAAATCATAGAATTGGCAAGCTGCCTTCCTCATTTCTAGGTTTTTCATTTCTTTGTAAATTTTTCCTACACTCCTCTCTAGGCAAACCTACACTTTTCCTGCTGAGATTCCTTAAGTCGTAGAGTAAAATGTCACCTACAGGAAACATGTGATTCATTTCATTCTTGCTGGTAGGTACATTCAGGATTCGACTTCAAGAGGGTTATTTCCCGTTTTTAATCTAAACCTTATTGTGCGGCCTGCAGTGGAAGCCTCGACCACAGCTGCTGAAATAAAGTCTTTATAGAAACACTTAAAGAAGACCTGCTTGTTCTGGTGTTGCTTCTGAAGAAGTTCCAATCAGCAGCAGGGTAAAATTTATAGTATGCTTATGAGATTTTTGGTTTCTTAAAAGAGCACACATGCCACAGAGAATCTGAATATATTCTATGAAAACTGTACAGACCTCTCAACCAGCACAAGGACATGCACAGAAAATTGGAGAGGTCACTGTTTGGCAGGACCACACTCAAATCATCTGAGACAAATGAGATAAATCCTTTTTAAAGACTTAAAGTAAAAGAAAGAGAATCTGCAACTTCAACTGGGGAGCCCTGCCAGCGTAGAAGTGTTTATCTTTAGTTTTAAGACCCCGTCTATAGCATTTATTGGTATCAGCTCTGCTTGTTGGTTTTTTTTATTTTTTGGGTTTTTTTTAGCCTACAAATTGGGTAACGATAAATGAAACTTTGGCCAAAAACTCTGTAAGTACATGAGAATCTCTACTTTGTAGAAAAGAAATAATAATTTAAAAATAGAGAATATTTTGATAGCTCATACCAATATGTTTGGGTAATGTCTACTCTTAGTTTTCTTTTTTAGACTTTTGATTACCTAGAGGTATATAAGTTGAGACAAATGGCTTTCATATATATGAAAAAAATATATTTATAGTGTAATCAAATTTGATGATATATTTTAAAAGTGTTTATACCCACCCTCTGGCCAAAGGAAGAGCCGATGCTCAACTAACTGGAATCAGGTGGGATAACACGTGCACCAACCCATCTTCGCCCAGCAGTCAGCAGCGTTGGATCCATTCCTCTGATGTCAGGCTGTGGGTGCCGTGCTCCTTTCTGGATTACTGTTAGATAAAAATAAAGATGGGATAGAGTAAAGTGAGACACAAATTGGCTTGTTTAAAAAATAAGAATAGGTTGGGACACCTGGGTGGCTCAGTTGGTCAAGTGTCTGCCTTCGGCTCAGGTCATGATCCCAGGGTCCTGGGATTGAGTTCCGCATCAGGCTCCCTGCTCAGGGGGGAGTCTGCTTCTCCCTTTCCCTCTGCTGCTCCCCTTGCTTGTGCTCTCTCTCTCTCTCTCAAATAAATAAAATCTTTTTAAAAATGAAAATTGCTGGCATTGATAATTATATAAGTGATATTTTAATTGCTGTAGCACATTATAATTTTCTAAATATTTATCTACAAGGTGATTTGATCTTTCTAATAATCTTTTGAGAAATATAGAGCAAGTATTATCAACTCATTTCATAGAACAGAAAATTTACATCAGGGGTGCCTGGGTGGCTCAGCCTTAGTTAAGTGTCTGCCTTCGGCTCCGGTCATGATCCCAGGGTCCTGGGATTGAGCCCCACATCGGGCTCCCTGCTCAGCGGGAAGCCTGCTTCTCCCTCTCACACTCTCCTTGCTTGTGTTCCCTCTCTCTGCTGTCTCTCTCTGTCAAATAAATAAATAAAATCTTAAAAAAAAAAAAAGAAAAGAAAATTTACCTCAGGGCTGAGAGAATGGTAATAGGCATTATTTTTGCTAGTATAATATTTAATAAAATATTAAACTAGTTGTCCATACTTTAAAAATTGGAGGTATCACAAAGAAAAAAAACTGGGTAGCTGAATTATCTAGAATAGTTGAAAGTTCTGCTGTGGCTGGCTACCACTAGGCCCACATGCCCCATGTCAAGGCAGTATGCTACTTCCTGTTGTCTTATTCCCCGTCTCCTTACTCATTAATCTTTACTTACTGGGCCTTCTTAGGCATTTGCTTTTTTCACCCACAGTGTGAAAAGACTTTTATAAGGCCATCTCTTGAAGTCATGATGGAGGTAGACCTCCAGTACAGGTCTACTGATGTATTTTTAATGATAAAATGCTCAGGTGGGACCATGTGGCTAACACAGTCTTCTCTACTCCAAGAATCTTCTGCTCCACTGAACTTCTCACAGTTACCCAAGAGGACCTGGGCCCCTGTGTCCCGATGTGGTTGCTGCTCTTCCTTGTTTTTCATTCTGCCTGCTTGCCACTCTCCCCTCTTTTTTTTTTTTTAAGATTTATTTATTTATTTATTTTTAGAGGAGGGGAGGGGCAGAGAGGGAGAGAGAGAGAGAATCTAAAGCAGACTCCCTACTGAGCACAGAGTCTGACTCGGGGCTCAATCTCACACCCCTGAGATCATGATCTGAGCTGAAATCAGGAGTCAGATACTTAACCAACTGAGCCACCCAGGTGCCCTAGCCACCCTCTTAACTAAATTTTATTCTAGTGTTCCACTCAAAGGTCTCCTGCTCTCTGCAGCCAACTCAGAGCCTGCCCACAGCTTCCCACCTCTCTTCATGTCATCATTTATTCAATAAATGTCAGATGAATGGATTAAAAAAAAAAGCAAAGAGTGGTATTATGCCAATGCACTAGTCTGCACTTGACTTTCTCCTCTTCCCAGGTTTATGTCAGAGTGAAAACATTATAGCTTCCTTCTCTGTTTAAACTGTGGGTCACTTTACTTAATAATAAAGACTTTTGGGAAGAATGATATTGAGCCACATTTATCACGGGCACGGTGGTCAAACTTTAGGTAACTTCTCTTTGGGGTAGTCCAACATAACGCTTGTTGATTCAGTATTTTTAATATATTTATCAAGAATACTGCTTGCTTGAGCAGAGAAACTCATGTTTCCTTACCACTTTAGTTTAGTAAACAGGGAAAACATTAATTCAAAGTGTAGAGAAGGCAGTACTCTGCTTTCCTCCAGCAGGAGACAAATTGGTGCCTGGCAGGGAAAATTATGAGTCGAAAAATGATGCAGAAAAGATAAGGGCTAGCCCCAGTTATTGATTCTTTACACAAGTGTTTGTTAACAGCTATTGCATTTCAACACCAAGCTAGGCCCCGTAGGTAAGTAGATATGTAAGTAAATAAAGAGCCGTGGATATTTTGGGTGTATACAGGCATCTGAACAGGGTACAGGGGATACAAGGGAGACAGCAGTCAGCTCTGCTCAATGAAATCAACAAAAGCCATAAATAAGTTGACCCTTGAGCTAGCCTTAACAGACAAAGTATATTTTGCATTCACTTTGAATAGGATATATTTTTTAAAGATTTTATTTATTTATTTGTCAGAGAAAGAGAGAGAGCACAAGCAGGGGGAGCGGCAGGCAGAGGGAGAAGCAGTGTCCCAGCTGAGCAGGGAGCCTGATGCAGGACTCAATCCCAGGACCCTGGGATCATTACCTGAGCCAAAGGCAGACGCTTAACCAACTGAGTCACCCAGGCGTCCCTTGAATAGGATATTAAGGACTGGTTGGCATTACAAACTAACAGAAAGATGGATTTTTCCTTCATGAGAGTATAGAGCATATGAAAAACACTTAACATAGCAGGTACATAAAGAAAGCTCATAGTAGATGCAAAATAAATAAGCAGTATACAGTTTCCACATTAACTGAGTTTTGTCCTGGCTCAATTATATGCTAACTATGTGACCTTGGACAAGTTGCTTAACTTCTCTGTGCTTCAGTTGCTCCTTCTTTTAAAAGGAGTTGATAATATTATCTACTTCATAAATTGAGGCAATAAATGAGATAATGTATGTAAAGTGTTTAGCACAATACCTGGCACACAGTAATAAAACAGTTAGCTATTAGAATTATTATAATATAATGCAGTATAAGCCCATATAACATGTTGCTTCGAAATAGCCAGCATCAAAGAAAAGATCATATATTTCAAAGCACTTATTAATGAAAACTTACATAATTAAAACAAAAGAAGAAATCTAATACCTAATATGCTTTGCATCATTTATGTTTCAGTTTTGCATTTTATTCTCACTCATCTTAGATAATGAAACCAGACCAGGTCTCATAATTGCCCTTCTGCAACTAACTGTTCAGTATTCAGTTTCTTGATTTTTCAGCAAGGCTCATCTTCCAGCTGTAATGCATTAGCATAATACTACTGTGCTGATGCTTCCAATCCTGCATATTACCAAAGAGAAACATTCTCAGCAACAAATTTTTACTTTCAAGCTGATTAAAAATTGTGAATCTTTTTTTTGTCACATACCCGCACATATATACACATATCTCTTTTAATAATATAATATATGAATTATTTTATACTCCCCATCAGAATTAGTTTTATTATTAAACATATTTATTTTATTAAGAATAGTCTAAGAATATTGAAAATAATATTATATGTGTACACACATGATATTCTTCTGGAGAAAAAATGGTCTTAAAAAGCCTTTTACTTCCTGACAATTATTTGGTTACTTCTATGAAATTCATATTAAACTGATGTTTTAGTCTTTTCTAGCTAGAGTAAAATAACATTTTAAAGAGTCTTTCATATCGGAGGACTCGACATTCTCTTGATAACATGCCTTCCTTTCATTCTCTGCTTACCTTCCAAAAATAACCTTGGGTTTTTCTATGTAATAAAAATATGTACTACTCCATGAAAGAATTAATGCAACTCCTAAAAAAACAGTGTAATAAAAGTATGATTAGGGAAAAATTATATCAGTAGAATGTTATAAGAAGATAAGGGCTTTATTATTTTCTAATATCCACTCAAACTGGAATAATAAATGTTACCCACATAGAAGCTCTTTCCTCTTTCAAAGGACTTTTCATTTTACAAAATGGGATCATCCACTATCCTGAAGAAAAGGACGAGGTCCTCTATTATCGTTTCTGTATCACCTCTTGGGCTAGCACAGCCATGTTTTGAGATTTACGCGTAAGCAGTTTCAGAATTCCTCCCTGTCTGTGTTCCTCTGTTGTGTTCTGGGCTTTCTGCCATGTTCGTGGGCAGCACCTCACACCACTACACTTTCATACCTCTTCCCTTCTTCCCATGTCCAAGTCTTATTTCCCAGACTGACAAATTGTTCATAATGTATTACAGGGAAATTTAGCCCTCTCTTTATCTAATGTTGCCCATCAGGCTATGCCCAAAAGGACCTTGACTTTCTCAACTTCAATACCTCATCCAGATTAATCTAGTTTTTTTCCTTAACAAAAGAACCATTCATGTCTGATACAAGTGTTGCTCCTCCCAAGAAGGCAAAAAATAGGGGTCTTTTTTCTTTTACATAAAACAAGATTGTAGGGCTTTTTTTTTTTCTTCTCCACAATGTCGATTTTTTTCAACAAATATTTAAAAGTGTGTTCGACATGTAAAACTTGGTGCAGAACAATTCAGTCTTTACTTTCAATAACTCACTTTACAGGAAATGAACCCCAAGAAGGTGAAGCAGATAGCTACATAAATATGTTCTGCTGTCTTCAGGAAAGAAAGAACTTCAGATGTGTTCATGGAACCTCTGTCAATTATTTCTGAGGTATCATGGAGAATGGGGAAGAATCAAGAAAACCGAAGATGAGTCTATGCTGATCTGATTTTATTAGAAAGGAAAGAAGGATTCTGTGAACTGCAAACCAAAGAGTTTGACATCAGTCTCTAGCAAAATTTGGACAAAAGTAAAACTGAGCATTTTGAGACGATGTCAGTGACTGTTACGAACCAGTATGGGTTTGGGGCACCTGAGTGGGTCAGTTGGTTGGGTGTCTGCCTTCGGCTCAGGTCATGATCTCGGGGTCCTGGAATGGAGCCCCACGTCAGGCTCCCTGCTCAGCCGGCAGCCTGCTTCTCCCTCTCCCTCTGCCTGCTGCTCCCCTTGCTTGTGTTCTCTCTCTCTCTGTCAAATAAATAAATAAAATCTTAAAAACAAAACAAAACAATCAGATGGGTTCACTAAGAACAAAGTAGCTCCAGGTAAAGTATATTACTTTTACTCTTAGAAAAAGAAAAAACGGTATAACCAAATTTTGGCAAGTTTTTTAATCAAAATTCTCATACGTTCCTAAAAGATAAGTTAGACTAGTCTATAGTATAGTTAGAAAGTTTCCAAAAACGGCAGAATTACCTCTTTAAGAGTGATGAAGAATGAATTTTGGAGTCACGGAAACTTGGCGGTTCAAATTGAAGCCCTGCAATTTATCAGCTATGTCAATTTGTGCAAGTTGCATAAACTTCCTGAACCTTAATCTCCTCAACTGTAATGAGGGATTAAAACTATCTGTCATAAAGATGTTGTGCTTAAACAATACCGTGTACATGAAGTGCTTTTTACCTATCCTCACATAAATGCTCAAAAAAAATAATAGGTGTTATATTTTATTCTCATGAGCTAAGGGTGATTGAATGTTGTCAATCTGAAGAGAGATCTTGGAGAATTGTACTATCTTTTTTTTTTTTTTGCCAATGATTTGAAAGAAAACATGGAAAGCATAATAATTATATTGGCAGTGTCCTTGCTTTGCTGTGAGCTTTTTCACTTTTGTCTTTCCAAGAATGACACAAAATAAAATATAGTAACTAAGACATCGGGTAGCAAAATCAGGATTCAAAAATGCCACAAAGAATTAGAACAATGGCCAGTACCAAATATGAGCTCTATTATGGATGGATATAAAGTCCTCTATTTCCACCCAAAACTTAAACGACAATAAGAACACATCTCAAGAGACTGGATTAGAAAGAATTTGGTATGAAAAATATTTAGACATTTTAGTTTTGTAAAAAGTTCAAGAACTAAGAATATGATAATGATGCCAACCCCTCCTCAGAATGCATTTCCTGCCTTCATAAAATTCTAAATTATTAGAAATAGAGTGCAGAACAAGGCAGGCATCAGTATCCACGTACTTTGCATAATTAGACCATGTCTTAAGTAATGCATTCAGTTCTGATGCCACATTTAGAAGAGACATGGACAAACTGGAATCTATCCAATATGGTGAGAAACCTTAAAAGCCATCTCATATTAGAATGATTAAAGGAATGCTCAGACTGAAAAAAGAGTAGACTTAGGGAAAAATGATAGCCATTTTTCAAATAGTTGAATAACTTTCATGTGGAATAGGGATTAAATTTATCCTCAAAGCTTCGTGAAACCTCAGAAAAAATTCATACTGAAGAATAGACAATTCAGGAAGATATTGGTCAAAAATAAGGGCGATCTCTATCTAAAATCAGAATGGATCATCTTAGACTTAGTAATGTATTCTTTCCAAAGTTATCTAATTTCAATTTATTTAGAAAATGATTACCATTTGTGTTTATATGCAAACCTTGCATAAGCCCTGTACAAGAAGGAAACCTTCAAAAGTCTGCAGGTTAGTTGATTTATATCATTTACATTGTCCACATACACAGTTATAAATGTACCACTAACTATTTACTTAGCAAAAATCTATTATATATCATTATGTACACGTCAGTTTTGTGTTAGCTGGTGGGCAAGTTGAAGAAAAGGCAATATGACATAAGAAATTTTTCCTTTGGGTAAGATACTGGGCCAAATATTTGAGTTTAGATTGATTCCCCCCCCCCAAAAAAGGAAGAAGAGTTTGCTTGATTTAAATGTCACTGAGGAATTGAGGAGTCTAAAAAAATTAATAGGCCATCACTTTCAGAGTACACTGATAAAATGGGTAGAAATTGTAAGTCAAAGACATGCCATTTACATCTATTGAGCTCCTTATTTTCTAGACTTCGTTGTGATCATGTTATACTTACAATGATTAATAAAACATGTAATGTCATGTTTCTAGAATCTTATCTTACCAGTTGCAAACCTGAATTCCATTTATACATATACCTATAAGGAGATATGCAATCAACTTTTTAAAAATACCACCATTAAAAAAAGAAAAAACGAGTACCAGCTGTCTATTACTCCTTAAGGTGTAAAAGATTCCCTTTTCTTAAGAAGTTTACAGAACATCTCTCCTATATCTTTCTCCCATAAGAAGTAAAAGAATCATAACTAAAAAATGTATTTGATTTGCTATCAGAAAGTTTAAGAGCAGAAAATACAACATACGCAGTCATGTTCATTTTAATTGTTTGGGGAACTCCAGTTTTCTTTGCCTTTTGTTTTGCAAGTGTTTGCTTTAAAAAAAGGTTAAAATATAGTAATTCTCTATGCTTATAAAAGCTGTATTTTTAGGGAACGAGCATCAAAAAGAATCTATTTTTGCTAAATGGTTAATTAGAAGAGGATGGTTTCTAAAAAGGAAACAAACAGAAAGCAGTAGAACTGCCTAGTCCTGCTCAGTGCAGCCCAATCCTGATTCAGCAAATAGGTATTTGCCAGTAGCAATGAGCATTGTGTACTACAATGACGGTGCTGCTTAACTCGATACTGTTCCCACACCTCTGTTAGTCCGATCCAGTGCGTGGGTAACTCGTGAAGTCACTGGGTACCTGAGCGAAATTTTGAAAGCATGGAGGTTATGAGGGTTTAGAGACAGGTGGAACTGGCTACATGATCACGGCCACGCCCACCTCTTAAACTGCACTTGGCAACGAAATTCATGCCAATGTGACACCTGTCTGCGTAGGAAATTCATGACAAGACACAAGGGCAGGCTTCGGATCACAATAATAGTGACTGTGATCTCCCCAGAAGCCTCTCCGGGAAAAACTCCTTTCTCACTTGTGTGCCAACTGGAATTTGAAGGGAGCTTACTAACTGATGTTCTATGTGGACCCAGAAGTGCTACTGATAAGGTAAGGGCAATTATATCTCTTGGTTTGATCACTAGAGATTGATTTTAAAGGGATCCACTGCTCGATCTTTCCTTTCAAATGTAGATCACTGGGGCAATCTTCTTGGCAGTGTATTTCAGGGTCCTGAACTTGAGGGATACAACTGTTTGGTGCCTGCTCTAAAAAGAGACATCCAGCCCCTGCGAATAGTTATCTGTGCAGTTTCTGGCTAATGGGATACAGAGGAATGAGGACGATGGTGAGCTGTAGTTGAGTGTTAAGGAGTGATTTCAGAGGAATGTGTGAAAGCAGCTCATCTCCCGGGCCCTACATGGCAGTGTTTTTTAGTAGCCACCTGTATTCAGAGATTTAAATTTATGAAAAGAGAAACGTAATGATATCTTAATTGCTCTAAGGATGTCTTTTCAAAGGAATTGTCACAGAAACAGTTCCTTCAGAGGAACTGAGAAACCAAAGGGTGATGGCTTTATCATGGAAGAGCTGAGGAAAGCCTCTGCCCCTAGAAGTTAACGTTTATGGATCTCTTTGGCAAATAATAGTCTCCGTTGCAATACTGCTGTGTTTGATGAGGATTCAAAAAGTCTTAATCAAATCTAGCAGTCATTCCTGCTTCTTTCTCTCCTAATCTTCCTGATCCTGAATTATGAGATCCTTATCTATGAAAATAAAACACCATTTGTTAAAGCCTTTTCAAAATTAAAACAAAAGCCATCAAAACTAATTGTTCGCTACTATCAAACAAACAGATTTTTTAAGTTTGATGAATTGTTTGTAAGCACTAATCAAGTGGGTGGAGTCATAAAAGAGGGAGGGAACCAACTGAAACAATATATGTAATTTGTTTGCATTATTATTTGAGATAATTACAAAGCAGGCGTTCAAAAGCTGTTCTTTATCTTTATACCAGACGGGAGAAAAATAGGGAGGAGAGGAGAAGCACCAGAACACCCAGCCATTGTCAGCTGCAATCTAAAATATTGCCGGATTCACAATTGTCGAACATTAGCATTACTAAGAATGCCAGGGACAGAAATGTCACGTTGAATGTAGAGTGATGACTTCATAGGAAGGCAAAGCTGAGGATATGACCAGTTTGCAGTCACAGAGAAATCAGCTTTAATTAATTTGAGTGCCAGCTCTGTGTATAATTACACAGCATGAGAGTTTGCATGCAAATGCGGAAATGCTGATTGTTCAAATACTTGCACTTGCTCATTAATACGTTGGGACTAAGCAGGGCTGGCAAGCAGACAGGGTACGGCACACACGGTGCCTGCAGGCTAATTTGTATTATACTGTAGTTAGCAAACAGATTTCAGATGTTTCTCCTTTCCTTAAATAATAAGCACAAAAATATGTGTGTCATTTTCATCTGTGACATACCTTGTTTTCTTCTTGATTAAAATAAAATGTTTTGGGTTTTTAAAAAAACTGTTGAGGGTACACTAAACGTTGCTAAAAAGCCGATTTATAACTATTTGATGGCAGTTATATTTATGCCGGTTATAGGCTATTTCTACTTGACATTTATGTAATTATCCGAAGAGGTCATTTTTCATAATTGGTGAAACTATATTCAAAAAAGGTACATTTTTAATTAAAACCCAGTGGTCACAGTTGAATTGTCTATGTGTCTACTAAGTCTGGTATCTTGTGGCCTCAGCTAGGGCTAGAGACTTCAAGAAAAGGACTTTCTTTAAGAGTGCATCTAACCCTAAAATGTACTGAGGTGAGATTTTCCAATAGGACCACTGACTCTCTTAGCAGAGGATCAATTTCAACCAAATTCCTAACTTCCTTGGCAATGCCTCAGGGAAAAACCTTAAATCACAACCCCAGGAATATGTGATACTTTCTTCAGAAAATAGTATAAGAAAATAAGGAATTTGCCAAAGTCCCCAAAACCTGGTACTACAATCAAGTGCTACCTATTTCTTTGGTCACATTTCATACATTTCAGTTCCACAAATATTTAGGGAGCACCTCTTTCTGTCAGAGGATATGAAGTAAGCAAGATGGACAGGGTCCCAGTTTTTGCCACATTTCTTCTCTCAGGAGTTGTATAAGGGAACCTAACTCAGTTTCCCTGGGAAATACATGCTATTAGCAGTTATTACCTTGTGGAGAAGCCCACATTACTGAAACTTGAATCTATGGTCTTCCATAAAGAGAGTTCTCATGGCCTTTTTGGGAGGCTAACTCCCTCTCTGACTTTTCTTTGGCCCTATTGTGTTAGATAAAGGGAGCTGCCTCTGCCCCCAGGGCTGAATGGACACTGTGAAGGATCTGTCAAACAGTCTATCAGGCAAGCCCCAAAGTCCATCTATAGAAGAATAGATTGAAGAGGAAGGCTGTCAGTATCCTTTTCTGAAAGCCTGTATCTGTAAGAATAGTCATTTCTCAAGGACGCAAGTCGGATACATCCCATGGATGGATATAGGACACTTCACACCATTTGGTCTGACCAAAAGTAAGCAGTCATCTACTTGTCTTCTCAGTCAGCTCAGTATATGACATGCTAGGGAACAGCACCTAGAGTGTTCACTAATATGACCCTTCCTCCCTTCCTCCCTCCCTCCCTCCCTCCCTCCCTCCCTCCCTTCCTTCCTTCCTTCCTTCCTTCCTTCCTAAAATGTCTGTTCAAATATGCCCACTGCCAAAGACTTCCTACAGATATGAGATATGTATATGTATGAAGTGAAAAGGTGACAGTGAAAATATTCAGACACAACACTGAGGCTCCCACTTCACTTTCACGGCCGTCATCACACTTTCATCCTACATATAAAAAATATGCAAGGGAAGAAGGAGAAAATCCAGAGTAGTGCAAGAATTCAAGGGTGTCTCCATGATGTGTACATGGTGATTTGGAAACAGTGGTTTTCAAGGGCTAACTATGAATTCCAAGTACCCTGAGCTGAAACAACTTTTCCTCGAAGCTCTATCACGATCAGACACCCACAATCAGAAAAGGAAAACAAAAATAAGCCAAAAATAAATTCCCAAAATATGTATGCATTAAGCAAATTCTATCTGGCTGGGATGAAAATATTTTATGTGAGTATAAAATGTGGATATATTGGTATCTTTACCAAGGAGAGCAAAAAAATCTTAGAAGATGTTGTCTGCAGAAAATGACTTCTAGTGTAGGGTTGTGATGATATATGAAAAGACCTCTATTCGTGGATGATGCAAATGATCTCATGCAACAATCACAGGGTCAGAAGGAAAGAGAATAAATGTGTAGAGAAGGAAGAAGAGGACTTACTATGGAGATGGAAGGTGTTCAGGAAAGCTTGTAACCCAGTGTAGAAGCGCAACACCCCAGGGTGATTCAGAATGGTCTACTGTGCTTATTATTATAGAGTGAGAACCATAGATGGGCTGGCAGCAGCTAATGTTTCAGCAAGGGTTAGGTCAACAAGAACTGTTTCCACAGATTCATGGGGGCTGAATACATCCTTCAAGGGCATGAGAAGAATGAAGGTGATAATATCTAGAAATAGAAAATGTGTGGAATCTTTATTCAAAAAGTGAAAGGAAAGAAGTGAGGCATGAAAACTTTTCTAAGAAAGTGCAGAGTTGACCATGCTTATAGAGGAGAAAAGAGCTGCTGGAGCAGGAAGAATTTGGAGTAGAGAAGGAAATGTGTCCTTAATGGAGAAGGAACTGGGGAGAGTCCAGCTTATTATGCTAGCTATAGAGATTTGTTTAAAAAAATCTTACTCCAAGAAAAAAAGAGAGGAAAAGAAGATGGTGAAAAAAATCTGGGGTGAAGGTGAGGGAAGTTTCGAGACTATGTGCCAGATGCCTCTGATCCTAGTGAAGACGTTGGTGAGATCATCCCCTGGGAAGGTATCGGAAAGGATGGACATGACAGGGAGGTAACAATGACTTTACTTTCTTATTGGAAAAAAAAAAAGGTACAGCAAAATAATTGACAATGAAATTAGGTGAAGAAATGAGGGACAATGGAGAAATGGAAATGGGTTATTATAAAAGCTTCACTTAGACATGAACTCGCCCCAAGGTAAAGTGAGTAATAGGACTGGACTTATAATTACCTAACAATCTAGTTTACATTCTCCACTATCAGTACACTTAAAGTAGTTGTTTACAGTGTAGCACTCTTGTATTCCACAGTGAGAGAGGAGCTGTGGGGAAGACATCTATCTGCACAGGAAGTAGAAGAGACATTTAATGCACAAAAGAGCTTCGTCTTTGGGAGAAACACTATCATCTCTCTGGTGCTTCCCTTTCCCTCTGCTCTCCTGCATCCTTGTAGGTGACAGTCAATGTATTTATTTAACAAAGGAGAAATCTGTATGATACTGCTCAAGTTTCTCTTTATCATAGTACTTTCTTCCCACTGAACCCAGATTCTGTTGGCTCATACTCCTTAGGTCAGGCACCAATCAGGGCAGCATCTTCTGAAAAACCAGTGTCTAAGACAGTATCCATGTATCACTTGGCAGAGAGAAGGTCCCAAAAGTCTAACTCTCTGCTTGATATGTCTGGAATTACCATTAGCATTTCAGGACAGGTGCATTCTTAGGCTTAGCTGGCTCTTCCAGTTTTCCTGCCAGAAGACAGAAGCATAGCACATCAGTCATTAAGTGGCTGCCAACAGACACAGGGCATCCCCTGGGAGTGGCAGGCCTGGGTGTGGTATAACAGGGGCACCAAGCATTCCAAGATTCCTGGAGAAATGTGGTTGTGGTATGTGCATGTCTGGGCCCCCAAGGACCAGGCAGCACTCAGTAGGCAAAAGAACAATATACATATTGTCTCAGAATGCTTCCAGCCTGCCACTTGCTGGGCTTCTTTCAATTTCCTTTTTGTTTGGGCCTCTTCCCCTGCCTTCTACTATCCTCTTGCCAAGCTTTTCAGATCCCAAGTCTAAGGGTCCAATTGACCAGGTAAAAATTCATGGGGTGTAATAAATAGGGAATGTTGAAGGTTTCTAAACAAAGGAATGATACTAAACCCAACCCCCAAATCAAAGATTTCCTGAGGGTCTACTTTATGTCAGTCACTACAGGGTATGTTGGAGATTCGAAGTAGACATATCAGGCTCTTTACTTACGGAGCTCAATATCAAATGAGTCTAACCTGTTAGACTAGACTACTTAATGATATAAAGGCACCAACAAAAGAGAGATTTCTTCTGTAGGAAAAGAAAAATATTAATGAAGCAAATGACTGTAGCAAATGCATTTAGATAAGGAAATGTATATTAACATGAAAAAACTCTGTTTTAAAGAGATTTTTCTGGGATGCCTGGGTGGCTCAGTCCGTTAAGCATCTGCCTTCGGCTCAGATCATGATCCCAGGGTCCCTGGATCGAGTTCCGCATCAGGCTCCCTGCTTAATGGGAGCCTGCTTCTCCCTCTGCCTGACGCTCCCCCTGCTTGTGCCCTCTCTTTCTCAAATAAATAAATAAATAAATAAATAAATAAATAAATAAAATCTTTAAAAAAAATAAAGAGATTTTTCTGGCAGCAACATAGAAAGTGGTTGGATGCAGAAGAGCCTAAAGAACATTTATGAGGCTATTGGGATAGTCTATTGAATGGATGGAAAAGAGGATATAAATGGCAGCAATATCTCAGAGGAAGTATTGACAGGGTTTCGCAAATTATTGACTTTGAGATTTCAAACATTGGTGATGACATTTTTAAAAAAATAGGAAACATGAGGAGGAGATGGAAATGTGAGAGGGAAGACACTAAATTCAGTTTGGATATAATGAGTTTTTTGGTGCCAGAGCCTACCTTTGTAGAGAGTGTACAGGTGGATACGTGTATCCGGCACTCTGAGGGGATGACAGAATTATGGGGGTCACCTGCAGTCACAGCCCAACTAGTAGATGAGATTGTCAGAAAAGAGAGAGGGCTCTTGTTAGGCAAAAAGAGGGCTGAGGAACAAATTTTTAGATCACAATATGAACATGTGAAGAGGAAGGAGACAAAAGCTTCAGTCACACAGTTAGAAAGAAAACTGGGAGGGGTGCCTGGGTGGCTCAGTTGGTTAAGCATCCGACTCTTGATTTCATCTCAGGTCATGATCTCGGGATTGTGAGATTGAGCACCACTTCAGGCTCTGCCCTGGGCACGGAACCTGCTTAGGATTCTCTCTCTCCCTCTCCCTCTGCCCCTCTCCCAATACAGAAAGAAAGAAAGAAAGAAAGAAAGAAAGAAAGAAAGAAAGAAAGAAAGAAAGAAAGAAAGAAGGAAAGAAGGAAAGAAAGAGGGAGGGAGGGAGGGAGGAAGGAAGGAAGGAAGGAAGGAAGGAAGGAAGGAAGGAAGGATAGGAGGAAGGGGAAGGGAAGGGGAGAGGAGAGGAGGGGAGGGGAGGGAAGGGAAAAGACAAAAATAGAAAAGGAAAGGAAGGGGAAGAGAAGAGAAGAGAAGAGAAGAGAAGAGAAGAGAAGAGAAGAGAAAAAAGAAAAGAGAAGGAAACTGGGAATGTCCATAGAAAGGAAGGGTGGAGAGTTTCCAAAAGAAAGGACTCCTCAGGTGAAGAGGAGGATACACAGACAAGGAAGATGAAATACGAGAACACTGGATGTCACAATGAATTAGTCATTGAGACCAATAGGAGAGAGGTTCCACTGAAATTATGGGAAGAGAAATCATATTGCTAGGTGATAAATTCTCACCAAATATCTTCAGTGTATTTGAATACTGAAAATAAAGCAAAGCATTAAGCTTTCTAGGAGTTTGCTCTTAAATGAGAGGAAGAAGAGATAAGGATAAGTACTACCTCAAAGAGTGAGGCAAGTGACACCAGTTTAACTTGGTCAGCTGCACCATTTTACCCAACCAGAGGCCTGTTGTAATTCTGGTTTCTCTCAAGCTCTTACTTCCTGTTGTAAGGTGAAGGTGGGTGGCAGTTAATGGGGAGAAGTTGATGGTATTCAAAGATGACTAAGGCTGTAAGACAATCAGGCTCTTCCTACAATTCATGCTTAGGAATTGAAAGAATCCCCTCCCCACCCCCCACCCCACCTTCCAGAAAGTCATCTCTACTCCACCCACTGTCCTTGGCTTATTTTATCTTTTTGAGCACAGTTTACCCTTATAGACGTGGGTACTTGTCTTACGTGGCAAGACCACTTGAAAAGACCTTGATAACATCCATTTCATTTAAAGGTGTGTTCCTCAGCTACTAGTGATTTCGAAAGGCTACAGAATTCTCAGAATAGCTTTCTCAGACTGGCAAACTCAGTGGTCAGTCTCCCTACCTTATTATGCTTCCCTTAAGAAATAGGTTAATCTAGAAAATCCTACGTGAATGTACATCTTTCCTTGGCTTTTCTTTGTTGTATCCACATGTTGTAGTGCTCAGTGCTCAAATCTACACAAAGCAATCAGATAATAAATAGTGCCATAGGAATAGAAAATTATTTTTAGGGTGCCTGTGTGGCTCAGTCAGTTGGGCGACTGCCTTCAGCTCAGGTCATGGTCCCAGAGTCCCGGGATCAAAGTCCCCCATCAGGCTTCCTGCTCAGTGGGGTGTCTGCTTCTGCCTTTGACCCTCTCCCCTCTCATGCTCTCTCTCACTCTGTCTTTCTCTCAAATAAATAAAATCTTTAAAAAAAAAGAAAAGAAAATTATTTTTACCTGGGAGTAGAAAATTATTTCTTGCCCTATTCAAACACTTTTATTATGAGACACCCACAAATCCTTTCAACTATATACTGATGCCTGTTTAAGTGTGCAGCTGAGGTGTGGTATCTAGACTGTTGGAAGAGAATATAATTATGTGTTCACTTACGTAATCTCTCTGTTACCAAAGAGTTATGCATGGGAAATACGAATTATTTGTGTCCCATATTATCATAGTGTTAGATTGCACATCATTTGTGTTCTTTTCAAAATACAAGTAGCTATATGATATGTCTAGGCTTTATCTATATTTTTAGTTGCAAGAAGATTTCTGTCTCACATAATTCTACAGGATTTTCCTTTGTCTATATAAGTATATGTATACACACACACGCATGCACGTGTGTGTGCGCACGCACACACACACACTATCAAGCACTCAGGGAGGCACCTTCATAAACTTGCCCTGCGTGGTTGTTGGTTTATCTGTCAAAGAAATTCATTACCAAGAGAATGCCTTGCTTTATATGCTTACTAAATTTTTAAAAAATGTTTTTCATTATATTTATGCAAACGTACCTTGGCTAGCTCATAATTTACCAAATGTGAGCATTTGTCAGGGTTATTTCCAATCACTCAGAAAAATGTGCCTTTGTGTATTTTGATTATTTAAAGCAATTTTGTTTCCATTATGCGTCTGTGCGGCCAGAACAGCATGACTGTCTTGACTGAGGAAGTGGGAATGCTCTTAATTTTCATACGTGCATCTGCAGAAGTACTTTTGATTGTTTAACCAATGTACAGATAGTGACATGGGCATAAATGCTTTTGCACACATTTATTTTCCTTGGCACTTCAGAAGAGAAGGGTAATGCAAAGGAAAATTACATATGCTGTTGTTTGTATTAAAAATATATATAATCAATTGTAAGCTGTGGATATGTTTAATTTTTTGAAGCATAAAAATTAGGATACAGTCTTTATATAGAAATCTCTGTCTTGTGATCACATCTTATTTATACATTAGCTAAACATCTGGAATTTTTTTCCCCTTAGGCCTGTGCAAACTTTGTACCAAACTCTGAAGTTCTCAGGGATCAAATAGTGTCGTTCAAATTTGCTTACCTTGTCTTGAAGCAAATCAGCTTATCTAATGAGCATTAGATGAGAAAATAGTGGTATTTTCCAATGAGACAGGAAAGGGAAATAGAACCAATTCAAGGCATTAAGGTCCACTATCCTGATTACGGTGTCACCATATGACTATAGAATCAAGTCTTATGTAGTTTTCTGAGATACTATGTCTCATTGAATTTAAAATGCTATCAATACAATATTGATAAAATGCTATCAATACAATATTTTATATTGTACAAAGAAAATTTAAAACTATGCCAATGAAACTATGATATATCATTGATTGAATAGCCTTATCCCAATTTCAGAAATGTTAAAACAAGGGGAAAAATGCATCTCACAATGGATAAAATAGCATATAAGAAATAATTACAGAGCTTTAAATCTTGGGTATAGTATATTAACCACATCAGCACAACTGAAAGGCATTCCTTTCCTGGCAAGAGAAGATTTATTATCTCCTTCATTCAGGGGGACTAAAAATATGTACTGTGTATTCCAAACTCTTTCTACTTTTTCTCATTCATAGAGTTATCAAGAAGATGTTCTCTTTTTTGAAAGACCTGACCTTTTTTCCAGCTTTATTGAGGTATAATTGACAAATAAAATTGAAAGCTATTTAAAGAGGACATTGTGATGATTTGATACCTGTATAGTGAAAATATTTCTCCCATTGAGTTCATTAACACATCCATCCCCACACATATTTACTTCCCCCCCCCCTTTTTTTCCTTTCCTTTTCTTCTTCTTTTCCCTCTCCTCCCCCTCCTCCCCTTCCACCTCCTTTTTTTTTTTTTTTTTTTTTTTTTTGGTGAGGACAGAGTTGACTTTGTCTTGAAGGAGGCAAAATACTAATACAAAAAGAAAAAAAAAAACTTATGGTTTAGAATTTTTTAAGCTCTGACTTGATTCATGTGAGACTTTAACCTGTAAATCAATCTAGTTGAGACTCTGTGGCCCCACTCACTTTGTCCCCTCAGGTTTCTGTTTTTCTACCCATCAAAACTCCCCCTCCATAGCAGTCTAGGACTAATAAGCATTCAAACTTTTATGACAGGAAACTGGGAAAGAGATGGGTACTAAATATTCCTTAAAGCACAATGATAAAGCAATATAAAAAACAATCAACCAAAACTTGTTAAAATCTTCAAAAGGCGTTAAAACTATTTTATCCCAAACACGTTTGTTGTAAAATATATAAACAAGTAAATTCTTTGACTTGGCTGTCAAATAATGAACTTTAAGAAAAATAAACTATTTGGTTGTCCCTCTCATCACCACCTATACCCAACCTAGAGCCAGGCAAGTAGTACTTTCCTAGTAGATGTTTCTTGAGTGATTTAATTACATGATAAATTATGACCAAAGAGTCTTTTTCCTTGTCTCAGTTTTGGAGACAGGCATTAGGAGGCAAGAAACAATGATAGATAAATAATAATAATAATAATAAATTGCATTGTAACTGATTTCCTTACATATTGCATATCAAGGTATTTTCTATTACAGTAAAGATTTTTCTGGCATTCTATACAATATTTAGTTACTTTATCAACCATCCATCTATTAAATAAACATGTATAAAGCACCTAGTGAATAACAGGCATATTGAATAGAAAGATGAATGAAGCAGTGATTCTTACATTCTTACATTTTTTAGTTTCATCACCCAATTCCATCCTCAAAAATTACTGAGGATCCCCAAAGCTTTTTTTTTGTGGATTATAGCTCTCGATATTTTTCACATTAGAATATCGAAAAAATTTGATATATATGTATTCAATTAAAAATAGTAATAATAACCTCATTGCACTTTGGCATAAAAACACATTTGGGGGGCACCTGGGTGGCTCAGGCAGTTGAGCATCCAGCTCTTGGTTTCTGCTCAGGTCACCATCTTAGTAACTTAAGATCAAGCCCCACCTCGGGCTCCATGCTCGGCAGGGAGTCTGCTTGAGATTCACTCTCTCTCCTCCTCTGCCCCTCCCCCCGCTTGTGTGCTCTTTCTTTCTCTCTCTCTCAAAATAAATAATTTTTTTTAAAAACCACATTTTTATGAAAATAACTGTATTTTTGAAAACAAAAATGTAGCCTGAAAATTGACATCATTTATATTTTTTTTTGCAAAATCTTTAATGTCTGTATTAAAAGAGGACATCCAAATTTTCGCATCTACTTGTATATCAACCTATTGCAATGTATTGTTTTGTTTGAAGTATATGAAAAAAATCAGCCTTACAGATATTAGTTGAAATGAGGGGGAATTATTTTAATAGCCTTTTAAGATAAATGCGATATTTTTCTTTGTTACTAAACTAAACTTCAATAAATAATAGTTCTTTAAAGGTTAGTTGCAAGGTGGATCTGAAAGCATATCAAAGAACATTTTAAAATCTGTTGCATTAAAACACATTGGTTTATCTTGCATTTTTTAAAAGTAATCTCTATGACTACCATGGGGCTCAAACAACCCCAAGATCAAGAGTCACATGCTCTACCAACTGAACCAGCCAGGCTCCCCTTTTTATCTCACATTTTGAATAGATTTTTTACCCATGCATTACCTGCATGATTTTATAACATGATGGAAAATACTGTTTCACTGAATTATGCAGATTTCCCAAAAGTCGACATATGTCATAAAACTTATTTTTTTCATCACCACTGTTAATATCACCACCAAGCTTATCAGAAAAGTCTTTAAGTATTGGGAAGTTGTCAAGTTCACAGTGGCAGGTACAAGTTGTTCTTTAGATTATAATTTTGGCATGAATGTTTGAATTTTATCATTGGCAATAAATACCATTGGTTGTTTTCCTTGAATTGACTTGCTTGCTTTCATTCATCTTTTGAAAAATATCTGTGAAGTACCGATCTCTGAATAACCATGGTTTGTCTGTCAGTTGCTTTTTAAAGTAAAAATGGTGTTCCATGAAAAGAGAAGCTATTTCAGCTTGCAACCCAAACATTTATCTCACAAGTGCTTGACAATCATCATCCTTCAGTTACAGTGCGAGTGCTTTTTATATACATCCCATTTCAGTACACAGAATTTTAAAGATGTATATTCAGGAATTTGGGCTTTATAAAATGAATGTTAATTTTCATTGTTTTTAAAAGGGCATTCTTAATTGAAATTGGTATGTTACTTTTTGTTCTTTGTTTAGTGTTATTTTGCTTTTGTTTTATTGCAAGTGTTAGGTGATTAATATAATGACTACAATACTACAGTTTGATTTATAAATTGTATGCAAACTAGTTTGGTGCCACTTGCCTTAATTCAAAATTTTAGCAGTTTTATACACCAGTGTTTTTCCATCATCAGTACATATGTCAATAGAGTGAAAAAGACAAGTAATATCTTAGTATTATTTTGAAAGTAGATTTGACTTTGCAAATCCCCCTAAAGGGTCTAAGGGACCTTGAGGAGTCTGCTGATTTCACTTTGAGAACTGTTACTCTGGAGATTGAAAGGTTAAGGGAGCAGATAGATAAATGAACATTAATTTTCTGTGGTTTGTAATAAGTACAGTGATAGAGGAAAGCACAGGGTCTTTGAGGAAAATGTGTGTGACTGGAATCCTGAAGGACAACTAGGTGTCAGCCAGGTAAAGGATGGAGTCTGGCTGATTGAAATCTGTGCCTCACATTATTTCTGTTTTCATTTTACTAATGCTCTTTGTAAAGTCTAAGGAGATCTCAACCATATGGTTCCTATATGGCAACTGGATTCCAAAAAACATGCATGCCTGGTCAAGTAAGGTCATTAATAAGCTATTACCACTCAAAGCTGAGTTACTATGGGAATTTGAAAGAGAGAACCTGGATAGTTGCATGAGGCTCCGTGTTGTGTTGCACAGACATTTTTATGTGTTAAGCCAGATGTCATCTATTTTATGTGCTTTTGGGCTCTGTGTCCCAACAGAAATAAATTCAAACTGGTCCTCATCAATGTGACCTGGTTAGGTATCATTAACTATTTTAACTAACACAAAAAAGAATGTAAAATAACTGACATGGTTTGAATTGCTAGTATGTGAGTTAGTGGGCTTACAGACATCACATTTCATTATCAAACAATTTGCTAGGTATTTATAGTATCCCCATTTTTAAGACCAGGAGACTGAGGTTCAGAGAAATTCAGTAGCATGCCAAAGGCCACAAAGTGCATAAAATGCAGAACTGGCTTCTAAGCCAGTGGTACCCAATGAGGGGGTCTCTGTTCTTTCTCAAACTGGGGGAGAGGTAACCTGGACGCAGGCAGAAGTGTTTCGGGAGACAGGCAGATCAAGAGCACACACTATGCATCTCACTGGAGAACAGAATTGCCTTGGTGGCAAATTTTTAAAACATTTTAAAATTCAAAACAAAAACAGGCATGTAATGAAATAAAATGGAAGCCACTTGAATTACGAAGAATCCAGATGGAGACTTCTAAGGAATTTTCTCTTAGGAGGGGAGAATCAGGCATTTTTCCCAAGTTGTCCAAAAGTCAGAGTTCATATTCCTCTGCCTTGAGGGGACTTTTGAGATGCACTCTGAGACACTCATTCCTATATCAAAATGAACCAATATGTTGCCCCAGGAACTAGAGCAAATGCTGCCCATGTAGTGTTCAACACAGTCTCAGTCTAAAGTGCTAGGAAAGTGCTCCTAATTCCTGGTTGTTACGGGTACAAGGCACATTTCTAACCATCTTCCACAGATGTGACATGAGTACTAGAAAAGATGACGTTAGAAGGAGAGAAGCAATTAGCTCTAATATTTACAAACAGCCACTAATGGCAGATGATAATGATGATTATGAGAATGAGTGTGACAAAAACTGTATTTTTGTGTATCTACCATGTGCCAAGCACTATGCATAAATTCATCATCTTAAGTTAACTGCACAACAATCTTATAAGGTGATCTTATTATCCCCATTTGTGTATGTACCCAGACATAATACTATTGCATTCATGTTATCCCAACAAGTCTATGAGCTATTATTATCCATATGCTGTTGACGACAAAATTGGTCTCAGAGTAGATAAGTAATTGCCCGAGTATACACAATAAGTAAATGATGGAAATATGCACAGACCCCCATGGGCTTGTCTCAAAAGCCTCAGATCTTTTCATGCCATGCTGCCTTGATATTAGGTAGGGGTAACTATATAATTTTGATCTAAACTTGGATGCCTCTGAGAGTAAAAGGGATGCTATTAATAATTGTGCCAGAGCAAGAGACATAAATTGGGATTGCCCAGATGAGGGATAAATGGTTACCTTATTATTAGGCAAACAGACCTATATACCATTAGGGCTATATGGTGTCAAACTTCTTAAAAATAAATGCATTTTGATATTTCTTTGTTTTATAGTATTTAGCAATCATTTTACCTTAAGCAAATTTTTGTAACTTAAGGGTAAACACTTTTGTGTATGCTTGATAGCTGAGAAATAATTTTTACTTAGCAATTTAAAAAAATGACAGTAGAATAAAAAATATGCATAATTTTTGATGCATTTTTATACACAATGAAACAGAAGTCAGGCATAAAACTCTAAAGGGGATAAAGAAGATTTAGAAAACTCTAATTCAGTATTAGAAATTAATAAATGTGGCACTTGCTGTGTTCTGAAATGCTATAACTTACTGATTGAGGGGAGAAAATTCTGGGAAGTATGTTACATACTTGAGTATTTTCCTATTTCAGAAATAATCCTGTAACAATAACTTGAGATGGTTTTATATAATTGTGGCAGGTAGCTACTCCACCTTGATCCAAATACAGGTTTGGGCATGTTTTATTCTTTTATAGTTGCTTCTACTCCAATGTATCATAGGTGCAAGTCTTAATTCCTTTACAGTAAAAGAAGAATAGCTTGTAATTTCTTTTGTTTCTTTTCCTTTGATGCAAGAGTTCTCTCCTCCCAGTTTTTAACCTGCTTTGTTCAGTCTCTTTTTTTCTGCTCTCATTTTTTTTCCTCCTCAGTAGATTTACATAAAGTTAAATGACTTAAGCTGTTTATAATATTATTTTTGGATTTTACTGCTTCTTGCTTTGACTGCTCCTGATCATATCCAGATTTATTTTCTAGAAGAAGCTAATTTAGTAAAATCCTTTGTTTTGGAGGGGTTTTGTTTTGTTTTTTGTAAAATAAGTACTATAAACTTTCAACCAAACAAGCCCTTCAAAAGTACAGATTCGTTCACAAACAGATGAGTTTTTCTTTTTTCTCTTTTTAATTCTGAAGAGACATACATATATTCTTGAGTGATACAATATGTACCAGCTTTGAACAAACATTTTATGCAGACATTAGGTCTAAACAAGAGAAAAAGCAACAACTCAAATAGTGTATTTTACCACTGTGAGATTTTGCTCTCTCTGTATGTGTATCTTGTAAATTTTTGTGCTTAGAGTGGCCTTTCAATCTTTTAAAATCATCCTTATGAATCTTTTCAGTTGGCTGGACATAAGAAAAGAAGGCTTTTCTCTTGAATGAATATGAGAATTATTATGGTAAGCGTTGAGTAAGAGTGTGCTGAGTACTTAATGCAACTTGACATGCATGGTACTCCCCACAAGCTTACCTTCAAAAGGATGAGACAGAGATAAATACAGATCTGCATACATGTCAAATTGCCAAGTGCTGGGGGAAATACCTCTTATCCCCCCTGCTTTCTCTTTTTCATTGTTTCTTCATGAGACCAGGGGCACATAACATAATGAGGAACAGAAGTGAAAGGAAGCAGAATTCTTAGGTCCAGTGTACACATTAGATGAACCTGGTATTATAATTAAGAGCTGAGGTTTTGAGGCCAACTAGATCAAGGTAGGCAAAGGCATCCTGTTCCCACAGACACCACTAAGCTTGGCAAATCTAGAGTTAGGGATGGTTTGTTTCTTCCCTTCACTTATGACAGCCGCTGCCAGACATCCAAAACTCCACAGTATCACAATTGCTCAAAGTACTGAAACATATAATATCATTTCATATAAAAATGGGACAAGAGTGGACAGAAGGATGATGTAAGTGACAAGATGGGAAGAAAGAAAGGCAGTTATGCTATTGTATCTTATGCTAATGATCTTCACTTATTTGTCAGATCTTAGTAGTTTATTTCTAGTCTAAAAGAAAGTAGCTCTGAAGAGTTAATATTCCTGGATATGGAAAGCACAAGGTCCACAGAGGCAGAAAGATCTGTGTTGGATCAGTTCTGCTATAGACTTTATATAATCTTAAACAAGTTCTTTAAATTGTTTGAGCTCCATTTTGTTATCTGTAAAATGGTTACAGTAATACTTACTCCACAGTGTTGTGTGAGTGCTGAATGAGTTTCTATACTCAAAGCATCTAGCATATGGCCTGATGAGTGTGCACACATTCACTGGTTATTTTTATTGTTGGTAAAAATATAATTACATTCCCAGAAATTACATTTTGTTACTGTCAGAATCATACAGACCAACAACAAACAGAGGAATCTCTATTTTCTTTTCCATATATGGTCAGCAATTTTAAAGAAAAATCTCTTAGAGGGAAATAAGAGCAGAACTAACTGTAATTGGCCAAGGTCATACAAAGAGCTGCATGCTACCACCACCAGCAACAAAATCATAATCTAAGACCTAAATTAAACCAGGTTAAAAACTATCAAAAGCAGCATAAAAGAATAAAACCACAAAAACCAATGTATATCCCAAAAAGTACGTAGGGCAAATTACTTTCTTGGTGGTGGTGGTGGTGGTGGTGGTGATTGTGTTGGGGAGGATTGAAGGGAAAGACAGTATTTAAAGTGGTTAAGAATGTTTAAAATCCAATTCTACTACATAGCATTTGATCTTCTGAAAAATAGAGTGCTATATGATTTTAATCCTCAATCTTTTCATCTGTAAAACAGAGACAATAATAGACCTACTTTATAGGAGTGTGCAAGGCTTATTTGGGATAATGCATGTAAAGCAATCAGCATAAGCCTAAGTAAGCACTCAGTATTTCTATCAGTGCTTGTGGGTCTTTTGCCCCTGTTTAGCATGGTCACGTCTCCATTTCTTCATCTGGCTGGTTCTTTAAGTCATCAGGACTTACCAAAGCATAGTCCTGGGACTGTTTACTTCCAGAACGCTTTGTGCATTTGAGAGCTCCATGAGAGTGAAGCATTTTAAATCATGAGCCAGTCATACATTTCTCTGCATGGGCCCACAGGAACCTGAGGCTGGGCTTTTCTTTGGAGAAAGACATTGCATGGTTCCCAAAAGGCTAACTACAAGCCAAAGGTCATGCATCATGTTTTGACATTTCACGATCAAAAATCATCTATCAGTGAGACTCCGTTCAAATGACTAATCTTGTTTGATTTGGCAATGAGGTGAAATGTCAATAGGCTTCCTATTTTGACTGAAATTGTTGAATATACCAAAGGGAATATTGCATGTGTTAGTCATCCCAGAATAAAGATGAGTACACTTTCCTGAAAAGTTCAGCTACACTAATGGGATAATGGATCACCAGAATACTTTATATTTGAAATGGGTACTTTGTTCACATTCTTGTTTCAGTTGGAAAATTGTGTCATTGTTGCCAAAGTCTTGAGTTTCCTTTACCCCATGCCTGGATTCTCCATTGACACTAATGGGAATTTCACCTTCAAACACAGACAGTATATGGAACTAAAATGACAATAGCAGAAGGTAAAGAATACATTTTATACATTGTGCTACATAATATTTTTCTTGACTGTTTCTGCTATAGTCATTGACTATTGCTAAAAAAGATCCATTTGGAAATCTGAAAACATATTGTCTCTAGGGGCTAGTCTTTTGAAAACACACTTTTACCCATACATGTCATCACAAATTATATAAAAGAATAATTATAGATCAATCTACATAATTTTAATTTTGTGGTTAGTTAATTACAAAAGCATATCCCTCTGGCACTGCCATTAGTCTATAAGGTATGTGTTCTTTCTTTCTTTCTTTCTTTCTTTCTTTCTTTCTTTCTTTTTTTTCAATCTAAAGGAATGACATTTTGGAGGAAAAAAAATTGTCCATATTTTCTTAAGGAAACATAATGTAGAATTTGCCACTTGCTGAAATTTAAAGTACGATGAACTTTTTGTAGTTCATGTTCACACATTAGCAATAACCTGTAGAGAGAGCTATGAGCTGTTAGAATGTAGCATTAAAAAAGAAAACCTATATGAAAGAAGAAATATAAAGCCCATTTTTATGAGTGACCAAATGTCAAAAATGTATTAAAGCAGTTTACAGGCTATCCTGTTCATTATTTTGCTGACTTAGAAACCTTGAAGTGTTTTGTATCCATTTCATTATCTGCAAAAGTATGAACTGTAATGGAATTTACATAAAAATCCTGCTAGAGAGTGGGGACTTTACTGCATAGTCAGCTTTGCCTCCTAATCCAATCTTCCCCAATGCAGTTGGTAAGGCAGTTGCCAAACTCAAACAGCAGGATCTCTTTTATAAAGAAAAGTATGAATTTGAGCTGTAAAATGAGCACAACTATTTTTCTATTACTCTGGATACTTCCTCTTGCTGCGTTTACATAAGAAGTCTAGCAGGAGGTGTTATTAAATAGCCTCAGAAATTAGCCCCAAAACAATTATCTTGGTTTAGCCATGGAAAAAGACACAAGAGGCTTAATGAAAAGAGCATTTAAATTTTTGTGATTGAATATCTGTTGGACACCTCTGTAGTTATTAACCCTTGTGGGCAGCGTTTCAGATTTTTTATTATTTTTAATTGAATTGTTTTCAGAAAACTGCAGATTAAAAACTGTTTTCTCCCCTATGTTAGTCAGAGATCCCAGGGCAAACTGTGTAATAATGGGTTCTTTAAAAGTTTTGTTTAAGCCTCGCTGCATGGCAAGGAATATACCCTTGTTCAATATAAATTTGAATTTACATATTATAATAGATTTGTAGAAATACTAAGTAGGAAAGAACATTTCCAGTCATATCACCCATCACCCATTCCTTACAATCATCTTCCAACACCCATGGCTTTCTTTGTAGTTAGTAGTAAATTTGCCATGAGTTAGAGTTTCTTATGGTCTCCTTAAGAGTATTTCAAAAGTTACTATTTGTGTTTGTTTTTCATTTTCCTCTGTATGTAGCCAGAATTTTGGATTTCTCAATATTGCTTATTTTCCTGTGGTCTTTTGCCCAAATAATTTCTGTGTCTCAATAGTATTTGCTATTTTTTAAAAAGATTTTATTGATTTATTTGACAGAGAGAGGGACAGCCAGCGAGAGAGGGAACACAAGCAGGGGGAGTGGGAGAGGAAGAAGCAGGCTCCCAGAGGAGCAGGGAGCCCAACGTGGGGCTCGATCCCAGGACCCTGGGATCAGGTTCTGGGCTGAAGGCAGCCTAGCTTAACAACTGAGCCACCCAGGCGCCCCAGTATTTGCTATTTTAAATTATTTGTTGGCTCTTATCATGTCAGATCTTAAAAGTTACTTAGTCAGTTGCTTTAATCTTTCTTCCCAAGCCCCTCCCAACCTCACCTCCCTAGTCATTTCATCATTTTTTTTCCCTCTTAACTCTCTCCAATCTTCTACATATTTCTGGAATTGAGTTTATCCAAACTGAATGTACTTTTCCAGGTGCATCATATATCATTCCCTAAGTCTGGGATGTGATGGCTCTTTGTATATAGCCCAAATGCTAGTGGAGTTCATGGAGTTTGTTCTTTTTTCCCTGATCACTGTCAGCATGTTGACTCAGAGTGTTTTTTGAACATTTCCCACCGATTCCTGAGGGAGCTTTTCTGAAAATGGGCTATCTTCTACCTGGTTAGTCTATTTAAGGGATATGAAATGAGGGAAATGTAATTTTGTAAACTCTGCTAGAAAACATGTCCAGTTACCCCACCCAATCCCCTGCCATTTTTAAAAACACATCTATTTTCTTGGCATTTTCATCTTTGCTAACTATATTTCATTATGAAAATGGAATGGAAGCATATGCAAACAAGTTGCTGCTAAAGCTATCAGAGCAAAAGTGGAGAACTCGACTCAACTTAGGGCACGATGATTCTCCTAGCTGTATTACAGATGTTTAAAAGAGAAAACAAACAAAATACTTGAAAAGGCCTGCCCTGAAATTAAAGCATTCTTTTTTTAATGATAACAAGCTGGGTCTTTTTTTTTTTTTTTTAAGATTTTACCTATTTATTTGACAGAGAGAGAGACAGCCAGCGAGAGAGGGAACACAAGCAGGGGGAGTGGGAGAGGAAGAAGCAGGCTCCCAGCAGAAGAGCCTGATGCGGGGCTCGATCCCAGGGATCCAGGATCATGCCCTGAGCCGAAGGCAGACGCCCAACGACCGAGCCACCCCGGTGCCCCAACAAGCTGGGTCTTTGCCTTTTCTTCACCTATTCTTTACAGTTCATTGTAGCTACTTTTTCCAACCTTCAAATCCAGTGATAGTAGGTATAAATTAGAGGAGAGAAATAAGAGAAAAGAAATATAAAATTAAATATGGCACACCAAAATGTTAGCAATAAATTATACAAATTTCTTTCTGTATCATCATAAGAACTATGACTAAATATGAAAAGACTATTAAAGACATCCAATTATTGGATGGAAGCAGGCTACCAAGCCTCTTCAAGCAGTATACAAAAGATCATTAAGTACTTATGCATCAGTAAAGCAAATCTGAGAACGTATGAGCTGATGAATATGGGGGGGGAAATTATTGTCCTCCCAAAGTTTTCTATATTAACATAAATATATATCATATTCATAGATGCTAAGAAGCTATCAACTGTAAGAATCTACTCCTGCTGATTTGGTAAAAGCTTTTCAGAAAATAAATAACATGAAATTTACACACAAGAGTTCTGTTTGCTCATTGGCAACAGCATACAATATCTATATGATTACATATCACTTATATTTGAATTACAAAGTTTGACTCAAAATCTTTTTGATATCCTTGGAGTCACTTTTGAGCCTTGATAGTGGCATCAAAGAGACAACCACGACTTTTCAGTTAATTCACCTTCAATTATATATCTCAGTCAATACTCCTTCAGTTATATATCTAGACAACCAAATAGCCCCCAAATGATCTTGAGCAAAAAGGAAAACTATTGGCTTTTGTAATTTAAAAACCTGTAAATAGTCTTTATGCACTGCCAGTTCATAGACTCGAGAAACATCATCACAATCTCATTTCTCTCTTCCACGCAGTTTCCGTACTCAGCAGAGTTGTCCCTTGTGGAAACTGGACTAGCTCCAATGTCATATCCTCTTTTATTCCAGTAGGGTCATGAGAACCTCTCTCTTTCAACCCTTACAAAAGTCGTGGTCCTGGCTCTCACTAAACTGATTGGATCATGTGTCCTCTGAATTCATCACTATGGCCAGTCACATGGGATTTCCTGAGTTACTTAATTCCACAGCACAATTCAAAAGAACTTCCTGTGATGACGGACATGTCTACAATTTACACTGTCCAACATGGTAGCCACTTGTCATGTGTGGCCATTGGTTACCTGAAATACGCCTGATGCAACTGAGGAATAAAATTTTAAATTTTATTGTAAGCAATTTAGATTTAAAATAATAGTCACTACTGCATTGAACAGCACAGCTCTAGAGTTTGTTGTGTGGGCCAAACCTACATGGATTACATGAGCTGAGAAGGGGCTCCCCAAAGAAAAGGTTTTTGTAGAGAGCAGGTCCTATTTTCCAGAGTGGGAAATACAGATGCCAAGGGGTAAAAACAACAGATGTTCACTATAATGTACCCTAAAACTTGAACTTTTTATTAACATCTTCAGGACTGACAGTTTAATTTCATATTATACGGTTTGCATTATATTACTTGAAGTTTTTCTATTTTCTATGGTTTTGTTTGTTTTCCTTGATTAAAATGCATACAATGGGAACTTTGGACATGGAGCTGTTCAGGCTTGAATGAGAAGCTATTGTTTGGGATCCACTACCTTTAATTAAATTGTCTTTTAGGTACACCGTGCTCATCTTTTCAAAGGACATTTTAAACAATATATATGGATCCAAACAAGTTAAAATTCATGCGGCATTTTAGAGACAAATAGCTCAACTGGAGAGACAGAAGTATTAATCAGCTTATAGGCATTGATAATGTCAAACATGCACTGTGACAATTGTACTACAATGTGCTCCTTTGCCTAAAGTATGAATGTTTTCTTTTTGACACTAACACATTCATTGATTCAGCTAAGTTTTCAACACAAATTCCTGCCCACATTGAGCTCATAATTCTCAATTTTAAAAATACGAAAATGTGAAAATCATGCATCTTACTCTTGAGGCAAAAGAGACCAAATTAATGTAGGTTTATGACAGAAAATCTAGAAACATGGAGACATACTATGAGCAAAATTAAAATTATCTATAATCTCATCATACAGAGGCAACTACCATTACTGTTTTCGTATATATTTCTTTTGCTTTAAAAAAGCATATGTGTGTGAGTACTTATCTCACTATTTGAACTATTTTTCATAAGGATGGGAACCTACTATAGTTACTCCTTTGTAACGTAATACTTAACATTATATTCTTTAAAAACATGTTAAATGGCAACATAGTATTCCACTGTGTGAAAAAAATACATATGCATATATCTAAAAACTACCACTGTTAGGTTAAAAGGATATGTACAGTTTTAATCTTTTTGAAAAATATGTAAGTTCTATGCAGGCAGATTTTTGTCTGTTTTGTTCACTGCCAAATTTCAGTGCCTAGAACAATGTCTGACATAGAGAATACATTCAATAAGTATTTGTTGAATGAATGAGTATTGGTATATTTCCTATTATAATTCAAACACCCAAGTGTGAGATGGCCCATTTCCCTAAACCCTCATCAACTCTAGGTTTTTTGGTTTGTTTTGGTTTTTTCCCCCCCAGTTTTGTAGACAGAAGATGGCATCTTATTATAGTTTCTTTCCTAACCTTTGTATTTCTACCAGAAGTACAAATTGTGTCACATCAGGGTCACTTGGGCAAAAACACATTATGTAGAGAAAGAACTTGCAGCCTAATTTTGGATAACCGTTTCAAAATCTAAAAGCTTTAACTAAGCAAAATCTAATAGGATGGTTATGTGTTCGGAAATCATATTCCAGTCCACTAAGACACCATATGACCTGGAGAAGTTACTAAACCTACGTATTCCATTATTATGTGTTAACATATAGAGAGCCTATAAATATAGGTATTGTGTTTTAGTAAACTACCAAATACAGGAACTTAAAAGAAGAGAAATATGATGATTCTGTCTCATATTTAGCTCTCCCCCTAACTTCTGCAGAACCTTACCTTTTCTCCATGCCCTAAATTTAACTCATAGCCTAATGCTTGAGCAAATTGAAGATTATAAAAACTGTAGGGAAAACTCTCAGAAACCCAGGTTGGGGACTTCAATCAAACCTCACGTGAAACCGTAACCATATAGAACAAGACGAAGTTTCCTGGGGCTGTCTCTCATTGAGTATCTGCTTTTCTCTTGTGCGTACCCTCTCACTTTCTTGCTTTTGCCCCTCAGTCTCCCTCTCTCTTTGCATCTCTTTCTCTCTTCCTCCCTTTCTCTCAAGTGACTTTCTCTGCTTCTGCACATGCACATGCCCAGACACAGCCCTGCACTGGCTTCCCATCCCTTTCCTATTCCCGCCCTTAATTAACCGTGCTTCAGTTCCAAATTCTCAAAGGGAGAGAATCAGCTTTACCTATCTTAGGGCAGATCTCTTTCACTCTGTCCTCAGTCCTATCTCTTATGAAGACAGGGAAGGATCACCTCATTCAAATATGGAACCTAGCATCTACTATAGAAATGGAACTAGTTTTTGAAGAGGGTTAGGACTAGTAAACCTCTCAAAAGGTATATGTCATATGTGCTTTCACTTATTAGATGCTGGGATTAAAAATGTAGGTAGAAAGTGACCCCTACTATGTGATAATTAACTAACCTAACTTGAATATATGATTTTAAAATATCTTCCAAACTTCACCATTTTAAAAATCATTTATGATAATCAGGGTTTTGTTTTGTTTTCAATCTAGTTTTAATTCTATGGATAAGCTTCTTTACATTTATTTCTTTTTCAACTTCAGTGTTTTGCCATTTGTCCCTGCTTGAGATCTTTGATTCCCTAGAAACAAAACTTTTTTTTTTTTAAGTTTATTTTTTGTTCTACCAAGGATAGCTTCCTATTTGTAGCTATTTTTTAACTGGGATGCTGTGTTTAGCAATTTTAGTACCTTCTGCAGTACTGTTTTTTCTCAAAATTATCTGACTTTGCAAAAAATTTTAAAAAATGAACAGAACTACCTTTTGCAATGCCACATTTCAAGCATTTTTGGAGATTATCCATTATTAACTGTGCTCTCTATATTAAGCAAAATGATTCATCTGAACTAATGACTTGATGATGATGTGTATTTCTTCCCTGTTTTCATTTTCTTTGCATTTCATAATTTTTACATTTTTCTCCTTCAATTCTGATGTAATTTAAATCTGTTATGGGATAAACTAAATCATTTTCTCTTTCTTAGTTAAGTAATTTCTGACGGTTAATCTTCCCAGTCTTAACCATGGTTATTTTCACGGAAAAGGAAATAAATTATACTTAAGTTACACCTGTGGACAATAAACTATTTAAATCAAGCCATCTCCATCATTAATATCCATCACCCTGGCCACCGACTCTAGATCTTATAATATGTGATAAATGGCTAAATTTACAGGATTGGCCATGTTGCAGTTTCATTGCTTCCACTGTTCAGACATGTCCTCAAATTATGGCAATATGCGTGAAATGACAGCCTTCCTTAATGACTGATGGGGATAGGCTCATCATGGTTCTGGCCACTGTGATGAGCATCAATCACAAAGACAGCCAAAGACGTCAAATCTGCTGAGATGCTCTTTAATCCTGTGATCCTAGAAAGTCACAACTGTCAGCACAGAACCAAGCAATTGTCTAGCTCGGTGGTCCCTAACCTTTTCCAGTTAGGAAAATGTATTATACTGGAAAACATTGTTGAAGAATTCCTCTTTTAGTTTTGTTTAAAAAAAGCATACAATGGTCCAAACCAGGCACATGGTAACAAACACCCTCTGGGATATTTTGCACTGCCTTTAACTAACCCCTCTTCTCTGAGAACTGCTCCCCCATCTACAGAGGTGGCACTTTGTGCTATATTTGAAGTCAGAAACATTTGTAAATGAAATTTTGATTTTTCTAAGTATCATAACACTTATTCCAAAAAAGTGTAAAACATGCTATTTATTCAGTCAACAGATAGTGCTTATCTTGTTTTAAACAAGATGAGAACCACTGATCTAGAAAATGTACTCTTTATAAAACCCACTCTTACCTTAATGATTCAGGTAATTGAGGGAGAAGTTTTGTTTTTGTCGTTTTATTCTTTACTCAACATTATTGATTGACTTGATTCTCTAATTCACCTATACAGACAAAGCCTGTGATTTTATAGAAAACCATGTCTAAGGTACCACAATTACTCTCCCATGATTCAGGTAGGGTAAAATTATGAGTGTATTTCCCTAAGGTGCAGTAAAATAGTTTATTTATTACTACTTCCTCAATGTCTCACTCACAGGTGGTTAGATTTTGAAAGATTATTAACTAGGCTTGTGTAGGCAAGTACAACAATTTGACTTCAGGAAGCCATTATCTGAGCCAGCCTCCCTTCTGCTAGGGCCCAAGGATATTATTTACAGAAATGAACCATTGTATTATGCTTAATACATTCTTAAAACATTTATACATATATTATATCAAGTTTTCCTGTTTCTCTGTTGTATGAGTTCATTAAAAAATTGCCCACATTATTCTGTCCCTTAATTCCATTATGCTTTTCAAGTTCCTACAGTGGCTTCCTAATCTATCAATTTCATATTACTTACCAAATGAGAGCTCACAATTTCTTCAAAATTGGGCTGAAAACTTATTTCCTACAAGAACTTTTCACAATATATTCCATTTGATTTTGCATTTCCTCTAGAGACTTCCTAAGATTTCAAATGTCCTATCACAGGGGGTGGTGGGTGGAGGGTGGAGGGTTGAGGAGGTAACAGCATAGATGCTATGTTTATATATTCTGTTTGAACTGCTTGATGGGTTGTGAGATATATGTAATTGCTGTTACTTCCTTATTTCACAGATGTGTGCCTGTGTTTGCTCCTCTCTATGCATCTTGATAATGCTTTGCTTGAGCCTGAGGCAAAGTGGCCTATGTGTTTTTTGTTTTTTGTTTTAATTTCGCCAGATGGAGTTCAGTAGCATTTATCACTGTTGACTAAGCAACTAATAATATTTTTCCTAATGAAGAGTGGTGATACGTTTTGCAGTTTGCTCATTCACTAACTTACCCATTAAAAATTATTTATTAATCACCTCCTGGGTGCCTGGCACTGTGCTAAGCACCTGGGAAGCAATGACAAAAGAGAGAAACAGTTCAGTAGAGCTTACAGTCTAGACCAAGAAGTCTGTTCAAAGCACTTGAATCATAATGCTTTCCAGTATCATTCCAACACTCACATTTTACCCATAAAGATTAAAGTATCAGTAGCCTTATCTCCCTTGCTTTTCTCAATAACCTATTTATTCACGTTAACACAGTGAAGAAACATGTAGATTATGGCAACTGTGAGAAAGCCATGAATTTTCAGAGGGAACTGAGTGGTGGATCACATATTCATTGTCTTGACCTTGGAGCAGGTCAGAATAGACACAGAGGAAAGGAATGCTACCTGCTGCCAACTATTGTTAAGAGAGTAAAATGTGAGATCCACCCCCAGAGTACTGATTGATGTATTGCCCTAAAACCTCTAGGTATGCCGGTCATAAGTAATATGTCAGATAAATATCCCAACAATAAATATATTTGAAGTCACACTTGTTAGAGAAAAGCTTAAGAGAACTAGATATGCTTCTTTAACGTAATCATTCTGGCTTTCTGTTTTAGAGGTTGACAATATCATTATTAATATTTACTGTTAATTGCTTATGTATATTATTTGAATGCCAACATAGGCTTACAGATGTGCTGTTTTTAATGACAAAGATAATGATAACTGAATTGGTGATTAAAAATACACTATAAGCTTAGCACCTTCATAAAAATCCCAAAGCTCTTTACAAAAGCAGTAAGACAAAGAACTAAAATAACAGCTGTGCTAATCATAAGCTAGTTTAAAAAGATAACACTTAGGAGTTTAGGGTTTTTTCAAGCCCATAAATTAAAAGATGCAAAGTTTCATGCTCATGAAAGCTATTTTTAGAAGTTGCTAATGAAGGATGGTAGAATAGGTAACTTAATATATAAGTGAAATGGCGTTTAAGTTCAAGTGGGGTAAAATATTGTGTTACGTCTTAGGACGTAATAACTTTACTTTAATAACCAAAACTGTCAATTAACCAGATTTTTTTAACATTTAACCAGCAAAAGGAGAAGGTAGATCACAAGTAAACAAGCTTATAATAGTCCTTTTTAATCGAAATCCTCTATACCGTCTAGATTTGACAATAACCATACCATTCATTATGATGGTCTGAGATACTACAGAATTTAGTTGTCAGGTACTTAACTATATTCACTGTATTTCACTTAAGTCAGCTACAAAATGCAGCAGAATTTCAGTTAAGTGACACTACCTACTGTATTAAGTAGTATCAGAGCAGGAGGGAAGTGAACTTCCCTCACATTGTAAGGTTACTGCAAACAAGGGATTCATGAGTACACGGTAAGAAGTCAGGTTCCAAATGATGAACCACTAAATTCTACCTCTGAAACTAATAATACAGTGTATGTTAATATATAAAAATAAAAAATAAATACTATACTGAAAGTGAAAAACAAAAAAAGTCAGATTCCATGTGTAACCGCTAGACCCCTAAAGAAACCAAAAAAAGGGGGTACCTGGATGGCTCAGTCAGTTGAGCTTCTGCCTTCAGCCCATGTCATGATCCCAAGGTCCTGGGATAGAGTACCGTACTGGGGGACCCTGCTCAGTGGGAAGTCTGCTCCTCCCTCTCCCGCTCCCCCTGCTTGTGCTCTCTCCCTCTCTCTCTGATAAATTGATAAATAAATAAATAAATAAATAAATAAATAAATAAAATCTTAAAGAAAGAAACCAAAGAAAGCAGGCTGCTCATTAATTTTATGTATTATATTAGTTCGTGAGGGTGGCCTAACAAAATACCACAGACTAAGTGGCTTAAACAACAGACATTTTCTTGCACTTCTAGAGGCTGCAGGTACACACTCAAGGTGTCAGCAAGTTGGTCTTCTGAGACCTTTTTCCTTCGCTTAACAAAAGGCCACTTCTTACTGTGTCCTCACACACAGTATGCCTTCCTCTGTGCATGTGCATCCCTGGTGTCTCTCTTTGTGTTCAGATTTCCTCCTGTTATAAAAACACAAGCCAGACCAGATTAGGGCTCACACTAATGGCCTCATTTTAATGTGATAGCCTCTTTAAAGGCCCTATCTACCAAATGCAGTCGCGTTCTGATGTACTGGGGGTTAGGGCTTCAACATATGGACGTGAAGGTGTGCAATTCATCTAACCACATATTTTGTAGTGGAGTGAACTGTGTTCCTTCAATAGATAAGGTCCACTTGGAACCTCTCAGTGTGACCTTATTTGGAATAAGGATCTTTGCAAATGTAATTAAGGTAAAGATCTCCAAATGAGATCATCCTAAATTAGGGTGGGCTCAAAAACCAGTGACATATGTCCTTACAAGTAACAGAAAAGGAGAAGAGACACAGAGACACAGAAAGGAAGGCCACATGAAAACAGAGGCAGAGACTGGAGTGATGTGTCTACAGGTCAATGATTACCAAAGATTGCTGGCAGCCATAGAAGCTAGGAGAGAAACAGAAAGTATTTTCCCTCAGAGTCTCCAGAAGAAACCAGCCATGCTGACAGCTTAATTTTGGATTTTTTACCTCCAGAACTGCGAAAGAATAAATTTCTGTTATTTGAAGCCACTCAGCTTGTGATAATTTGTTGCAGCAGCCATGGGAAACAAATACAGATATTGGTATAGGGAAATAATAAAACTACCATGTACTGATGACTTCCATGTGCAAGGCCCTATCCTATGTATATATTGTCCCTTAAATCCTCTCATCACCTGTGTGAGATAGGTACTATTTTACTCATTTTACAATGAAGACGCTGAGGCTTAAAGAGGTATAAGTAAACTTCCCAGGGGGCACAGACTGTAAATGTCAAAGCCAGAATTCAAACTGATATAGGTTTGACTCGGTGTTGTGGTCATTCCACTAAGTTGCATCAAACTGACAGATAAGAGTATCTTGGAGCTATAATGAATTAAAGATTTTGTGCTGAAAAGGCTCAATTTATTGAGTTTAGGCAGTGACCCACGGAGGCAGTTATAGAGAAGGGCAAGAGGCAGGCAGAAGAGGTATCATAGGGAATTAATACTGATAGGGAATATTGTAGGGAACCCCTTGCCCCAACATCATCCCAAAAATAAGGCAGAGGAATGAGGTCACCTTCTCTTCTAACTGTGCTATATCAATTGGGGCTTCCATGCTTTATTTCCTCCCTCAAGGCTCTGCTGAACTCAATATCCCCTACACTCACTGATGGGCAGGAATGTTCTCTTCCTTGATGTGGGTCTAAGAGGCGTATTCAGTTTTTGATCTTGGCTTTCTCTTGTACTCGGATCTCTGTGCTTAGTAACCTCAGTCTGATTCCTAGTTGCTTCTTCAGTGTTCTGGACTCTGCATATCATGAACAGAGTAGAAGTGGTCACTGAGGACAAATTTATCAGGAATAAAGATTGAGATAGCAGCTGGAGTTTTATGTGAGCATTCTTTCCCCATCCATTTATAAGACTTTGTTCTACTCCACTAATAGCCTGGAGAAGACTCCCTCAATCCCAGTCCCTCACCCTGGCTCCAACTGATGACTTCTGCGATGTTGATGGAGCCCAGTTTTTCTAATTTATAAGTCTGAACCATGAAACAGGAAATACTTCCGAGGCTCAGATATTTTCATGTATTTACATACTTTGAGTCCATGGAATACATTTATTTTCCATGTCTTCGAGAGCCTGCAATACTGTCAGCATGATCTGAGTGCACAAACAGAAGCTGACTAAACAGCAAGCAGGATACTAGCCATGGAGCTTCTAGAGTCATCCTGGAAAGTGGAACCTTTCAGGTCTGGCTTTTAAAATTAAAGCAATGTGGGGCACCTGGGTGTCTCAGTCATTAAGCCTCTGCCTTCATCTCAGGTCCTGATCCCAGGGTCCTGGGATCAAGCCCTGCTTCAGGCTTTGGGCTCCCTGTTCAGTGGGAAGCCTGCTTCTTCCTCTCCCATTCCCCCTGCTTGTGCTCCCTCTCTCACTGTCTCTCTCTCTCTGTGTCAAATAAATAAAATCTGTTTTAAAAATTAAATTAAAACAATGTATATCTGTTTGTATTTATAGTTGCAAAACTAGAAAATGTCAAATTCCACAACCCCAAATATGTTTACCCCATAAAATATTTTTGTTGAAATTATCAAACTATCCTTTGATTCACTGGATATAACAGAGACTTGAGAACAAACTGAAACCCAGGTTAGAATTCAAAATTTGAAACCGTCTAGTAAGCAGATCACGGTGGCATCAGAACTAAATTTAAATAAATAATGATGTCAAAACAAACTCTGTGCATCCTGCAATGCGGGAAATGTATCTGTGTTGCCAAAGTATGTCTTTAGGCTGCCATACAATTTAGCAGGATCTGGATTTAGGTCAAGATTGAATGCTGAGCTAACTTATAAACAATACACCAACCAATGTCTCCCTTACCCAAGGTCCTAATTCTTAAGACTAGAAGAATGACAGATTCTCTGAGCTGGCCCTTATTCTTCTATAGTAGTTTCTAGTATGATAGCAGCTGTTGAAGAAGCGTTTCAGTCTCAGTCTCATTCTCCATCAGAAGAGATAGCTGAACACAAGCAAGGTCAATGAAAAAGCAGAGTAGAAAACGAAACCTTTCCATGCGTTCCTAGACATAGCTCCCCCGGTTTAGGAACCTAGAACTAAAAGTGAGAGATTAGTGTTCACCATCAGGAGCTTATAGAAAAAAATAGATAAGCTAGGCACAAAGGGCTTGCCATCGTAGCTACAGATGCAGAAGGGACCCCAGCAAATTCAGTGGACTATGCTTGCTCTGTCATCTGGCAGTTTGACCTTTCCCCATCCTACACAGTGAGCCTGAGCTGTGGTGTGATTTTTCTACCCTGTTTTTCTGATGCAAAAACACCTGTGTTTTTTACCTCATTTTCCTTGTGCTCCCTTAGGCTTACCTCAGGCCCTGACCTCTGTGTTCTTTAGCTAGAACCCTTAACCTGGTGACCCAAGTGATCATTTCCCTAGATTCTATCTTCACAATAATTAACCTGATTAGAGAGCTGTAGCCAGTGGGACTTGGGCTACTTCTGTCACTCCTTCCACTGGGTGCTTCTCTATACCTGCTGCCCCAGGGACCAGTGGCCTAGTGTCCTCCTGATAATGCTTATGTTTTGCTTTTGGAATAATCAGGCCAAGAAAAAGAGCTTCACCCAAAAGCAAAAAACGCAACAACAACAAAACCTTTTGTGCTGGCAACTGTAGACAAGGCAATCTATTCAGCATGATTCAACCCGGCGAAGTAAGCCTGGCAGACACAAAACAAAACAAAACAAAACTACAACTTCACACAACAAGAGTTGAATTAATTAACTCAGTTACCCTAGGACAACCTTACTTGTTGAGAGGGCAGTCTCTCAAGTCAGATTGCAGGGTTATATCCCTGGGTCTACCACATGTTGCATAATCTTAGACAAATTCTTTAACTGATTAGTGCCTCAGTTTCCCCATCTGTGAAAAGGGGATAGATGTGTTGGGAGCCTGAAAATGAAATCATGTATGTAAACATCTTCAAAAGTGCTGGTATCATAGCTAGTGCTCAATAAATTATTAGTCCTTTGATAGAGTCCATCAGCCTATTTCCTCAACCTTAGACACAAAACCATGAGCTCACTCGAGAAAATACCCTGGCCTGAAACACTGAGAAGGAGCCAGGCAGGGTAAAGTCTTGTTAACTGTTTATATTAGGATATATTATAAACTAATTTCTTTCTACCCCAGTCCAGCCCTATAGCCTGAGAAAAATCGAAAAAGAGCCTAAATTGTTCATGATGAACAATAAATATTGATTGATAAATAAAGCAGGTAAGTGAAGTGGGAGATACTCACCTCAGCAGAGGCCCTATAAATATCAAGCTTAGACTCACCCATCCTGCCTGTCAAGCAAATCTCCATGACATTACCAGTGTTTCTCAACAGGGGAACTCTTGGGGTTAAGTCACTTTAAAGAAAAGAGTGTGTTCATGTGTTTTTCTTCCAAATAATTCTCTGACAAAATTATTATTATGTAGTTTCCATCCATTTAAACAAGGGTTTATTAAACGCTACTGAGTACATAGCACTCTTGGATACATATCCACTTTAAAAAGGTTATTTGAATCAGAACAAAGCACAGTGAGTTTCTGGCATCCTTGAATATGATTTCTAGTCTATTTAATAGCCATGTCTGAAGTGGCATCTTATTTTTGAGCTTTGAGTAGTTGTCATTCACATGCTATAGCTGAAAGTCTTCCTTCCTTTCTTTCTTTCTTTTACTCTTTCTTTCTTTCTTTCTTTCTTTCTTTCTTTCTTTCTTTCTTTCTTTCTTTCTTTCTTTCTTTCTTTCTCTCTCCTTTTTGTTATTTTGTGAACCTAAGTCAAACTCTTTGGCTTGGCAGTATTTCTGTTACAGATTCAATGCCTTTTGGTTTGAATGATTGCACTGAATAATCCTAACAAAGTTGAGATAAACACATGATTATTCAGACACAGATATGGAGTCCAGACATACACAGGGAAATAATTCAAAAGTTTTGAGCTCCCATTGTGCTTACTGTCGTACTGTACTGTTTGTACTGTACTTGCCACTTGGTGCTCCAGCCAACATTCACATTTAGTATTTGAAAGTGAAACCACTTGGTGGGCTTTCTCCTCTACATCCCCTCCCTGGATGAGCTACCTAGAGGATCAGCTGCCATGAACAGAAGTAGGGAGCTTTTGAAAGGAGATAGGCATGCAATATAGCAAAAGGGATGAAAGAGGTTCAGATCTCAAAGAGAGTAATAGAGAAGGAGGGTCAAAACCTGCAAGTTGAGTGTGGAAAAGCAGGGTGATGGATTATAGAACAGAATGGAGAAAGACATGGTTAAAGGCTTCTATTACCACAGAAAGAAAGGCTTCAAATAGAAAAATATATATATTATAAACTGGAATGTTATAGTTTCAGTACACGGATTGGTCTTACCCCCCTTTGTGTATTACAGGCTAGAGGCTAATCTCAGGTGGAGATGAGACAAGGGAATTCTAAGAGAAGTGACAGGTTATAGAATAAGGGTAAAGAAAATTACAGTGAAATGAAGTTGAAGAGTGAGGCCAAAATAGATACAGGAAATGGGAAAAAAGGAACCAGTGATAAAGAAAAGTATATTATAAGGAAAAGAAAAGCATACAAAAAATAATTTTATGCTTTCCTTTGAATTTAGAGTCATCTTACTTTTAGAAAACAGACCATTTGGGCAGTATATTTTAGCATTTTGAGTACTAACCACTAAGATACTGAAACTTTGTTCAGGGAGATGTAGTCCTTGAGTTTCAAGATCCATATCCTCAGAGCAACTTTAACATAGTAATGATCATACTCAGAACATGATAATTACATACATTCAATTAAATTTCATTGAGAATTACCTTTATTTCTCACAAGACTTGGGATCTTTTGCATTTAAAATTTAAAAGTCCATGTGAAGTCTACACAAACCTATCCACTTTTTCTCTGAAAGCTAACACATTAATGCCCGTAACTGAATTCTCCTTAGACGCTGCATTTTTCTAAGAGAAATCAACTGAAGACAACTTTTAAATATGTCTAACCAAGAAGACTGCAATATTCAATCAAGTTAATGTTATCAGTGTGGTGATTATTTGAACATCTTTGATGTCAGAGCCATGCCTGAGAATTTCAAAATTCACTTCAGTTTGAAATCAAAGTATACATGCATTTTTCCTACTGTAATATAAAATATATATATATTAAAATTTTATCAAAAAATTGAACACACAAAAGGAAAGTGCAAACTTTACCAAGGATTTTGATAAAAACTTAATTTGTTTTCAAATATCTTATTATCTATGAACTATATAAAACATAAGCTAACTGTGAATGTGGTGTATATTTTACTATTTGTATGACAGAAGACTGCTGGTTTACATTAGCATGTGCATTTTTAAAAGGCGGAAGTGTGTATTATAATAAAAGAAAATCAAACCAGGATTTGGAAAACCTGTTTTAGCCTCAATCCTGCTTTCATCTACTAGCTACTCCACTGGTTTTTCTCTTTCTCTTTTTTTTCTGTGAAGAACATCTTTTTTAATTTTTATTTTTTATTGAAATATAGTGACATACAACTTTTTTCTCTTTTAAACTGGGAATAATATGTTCCCTACCTAGTTTGTCGAACATAGAAAGGTAGTTTTAAACCAAATCTATAAAAATATATGAAACATAATTTCATTATTTAAGTGTAATTTCCTTAGGAGTCATGGACAACTTCACTCACTAACCACTCGTTATCCAATATGTGGCTCTCTCTCTTTTCCTCAAATTTTCACACTCTTGGACTTTTCTTCTACTGGTATAAAAGGCAGGAAAGGGAAGGGAAAGATGAAAACATTTTACTTTTCCAATCCATCACTTTATTATCGTAATTTTAACTATTTTAGTTGAAGCTTTTGAATGAAATGACATTGAATTCAATACTTAAAAGTACGTGTTTGATGTCTTGTGTGTACCTTTTGACTTTGAATGGTATCATGTGAAGACTGAAGAATGGAAGAAAAGTATGCAACAAAAAATAACTTATTCCATAAATGAATACACCAGAAAGTAGAAATTTTACTGTTAGGCTCATTATTACCATTCCAGGCTCTAGTGTAGTAGAAGATCTGGGATATTTATTATATGAATGAATGTCTGTATCTTTGCAAGAAAAAAAAATAATTTCTATTCTTCTCATACCTAATTATTTGCCATGGAGTCATTCTTACCACAAATTTTTCTCTGTCTCCACGTAATTGTTTTTCCTAGGGTTTCTAAATTAGGATTTGTTGCCATTTTATCAAATGTAGGACCTACAGTCATCCCTTAACTTGTTCGGCAAGTTCAGTGGTAACACTTATTGCTTCTACTTAATCGGGAGGTGAGATTTCCAGAGCATCTCAAAGATAGAGGGACAAGGCTTAGAGAAGTTAAAAAAAAAAAAAAAAGGCACTGTCCTTGCAAAGAGTGATGTAAGAGGTAAGGAGGTTAAGAGACAAAACTCAACAAATGAGTTTGGGGAGAAAGCTAGCCTTTTATAGTGTAAAAGGAAACAGAAGTACTTTCGGCCAGCCTAATGAACGGTTTTGAAATTGAGGGTCCTTAGAGGAAACCTGGAATTAGAACAAGTTAAAAAAGTAAAGAATGTAGGGAGTGAATGGAGAGGTCTTGTTTGTCTAGAGTTGGTGCCTTAATAGAAAAACGGCAGGCCAGCAGCAACGCTGCAGCTGATAAATTGGCATGTATAAGAATGGGGACAGGAAAGCGCAGTGCTAATGACAGAGATTTTTTTTTTTAAAGGAGCACATGAACTAATCCAAAGGAGTTACTTAAAATTACAGTTTGCTCTTTTCTCTCTCTCTCTCAGAATTGTTTAAAGAGAAGGGGGAGAGGAAAAGGAAAGGTGTAATTTATAGGATGTACCTTAGGAACTATTATTAGAAGAATAAAAAGGAGAACTACTGGCAAATGTAAGTGCATTAGAAATGCAGTAATTAAAAGGTTCTACAAGAAAAAAGGAAAATCAGAGCTAACAGTCTTCTATTAACCCACTGTGATTTATAACTCACATTCTACTTTTTTCTCCTAGTACAAGTTCTCTGTTACTGTGTATAATATCCACATGCAATTTTCTGTTGTGGTAACCCATATTGGTAGTAGTGAGTGGATCTTAATTTGTTTTTAATGTGCCTCTAGTTCATCAGTTTCAATTTCAGGGGAAAATTTCTCCGTGCTTTGAATAGCACCCAGTGTAGCTACTCTGTATTTGCAACTGATGTCTATTTTGGTAATACAGCAGTTATCAGTAAATAAGAAGAAACAATGGCATGTGTTACAACATTGAAGGAAAGGAAAGGACAGGATAGATATAACTGATGATGAAGTGTATTTATTCTGGGAAAACTGAGATGGTATGTAAATGTTGGTAAGTGGGAAAAGATACATTAAAGATAAATCTAGAAAATTAAGTGAGAATAAGATAAATGCAAGGAGTATGACGAATCATTTCTTAAGGAAATTAACCTAAATTCCTGATGGATGGTTAAGCATTCTCTGAACACATGAAAGCACTGGTGTTTCTAAATGTTAAATTAAGATATGCTCAAAATTTCGTGAGAAATCAATACCTATTAAAATGCTGATCATGTTTGGCAATGTTCTAAACACTATGAGCATTATCCCATTTAAAATACTTCTAAATTACATAGGTAAGAACTAATATATTCCCTATGAAAAACTGACATACAGAGATATGAAGAAGCTTGCCCAAAGTCACACAGGTAGTAAAGTGGTGGAGATTTCAAATACAGGTTGAGTCTGGTTTCATACACAAGTTGACTCCTGAGTCAGGCACTGGTAGTTACTATACTCTCTGTGTCCAGGAGAACCATAAAGATAGACTGTTACTGTTGCAGCTGAAATTTTTACAAGGAAACCACTAATGGAATTTAAGTACTTCACTGGAGTAGCACACCTAGCACATGTGGATAAGAAAGATCTTCATGTTCTCTATGCCGAAGCTGGAGATGGTCTCTCCCAGGCTTATTGCAGTGCACCAAATGCTGCTCAAAGATAATGTCTCAGAGTGCCTAACTTAGGTTCTTCTTTCTTCTGCTGTGTCTGCTTTCTAAAATGTCCCTGGTTCCAGCTCAAATGAAATCACATGAAATTATGTTTGAAGTTTATTTTGTATGCTACTTGAGAATTGATCATGTCTCATGAATTTTTTTGTTATCTCCAATAGCCCTGTACCTCATCTGTCCCAAGGACATCAGCGAGAATAATTTGAGAACAAACCAAAGTACTTCAGCACCTTAATCATTTAGCATTGAGTTGATAACAGAAAGGGCAGGGATGGGTGACTGCAGTTACCCTATCATTTTGGAGGAAAAACATTTCAGAAGACAGTAAATATGATGGCCTTTTTATCTTGATAACAAAAGGCATCATTTCCTAGTAATCCTTGGTAATTGGAGAATGAAAGACCCAATAGGATGGCAGGAAGAGAAGATTTTATATTAACAGCAGAAATAGTTTAACATTTTTAGCAATACGAAATTTACAAAGTACATAAGCAGATATAATCTCTTTTGATCTAACTCCCTGAGAGGCAGGTAGCCGTGTATCCTTAGAGAAGTTGCTTGTTCTTTCTTAAACATCAGCTTTCTCAATTTAAGATGAGAAAAACAATGATTCTCCTTAGGCAAGTTACTTAACCCCTCTGTTCCTCAGTTTCTTCATTTGTAACATGAAACAATAGTATGAAGCCGAAATACAATTCTGCTGATATTCAACTGTTTTTCACCTACAGAAATGGCAATTTCGTAGGGGTTCAACCTAATATTTGTAGTGTTGTTACGAAGATGAATACACTTAAAACAGGGCCAAGCTCTTAGTACACACTCAGTGTTAATTTTATAAATATGATCTCAGTTCATTCTTACAATAGCCCTGTGACAGATAATTGGGTTCCACCTTTGGATATAAATTTATGTGAAAAAAACATAAATACTATTTATGGATTTATAAAGGGGGGGGGGGATTGGGCTTTACAGCAAATGCCACTGCAACGTGACCCTTTGCCCTGTGCTTTCTAGGCTGCTCAGTGTATGTATATTGTATCAGCCGGCTAACAAGGTCTCTGAGCTGCTTTTCCCTCCCATCCAAATTTGCCGCCCCACTGGATAGTTCACTAGTTTTGTAGTTGAGGTTTTAACAAATACTCGTGTGACTTTGTTTACCTTATAAAATGGCTTAAGGCTAAAAAAATGAGTATTCCTATGCTCATCAATTTAGATAGGGATATAAAAGCATGTCCAAGGAAATTTTTAAGTGGATTCAGGTACTGCTTGCTTAAAAAAAATATAGTAAAATGGAAGAAATAAAATCAAAGTCCAGAGTTATTTGTTTGTATATTCTGATTATTTTGTGGAAAGTTTTTCCATTTTGGTTTTGATTTCTAAAATACCAATCCTAGCACATATACTAAAAACTGGAATGATACAGAGGAGATTAGCATGGCCCCTGTACAAAGGATGCCATGCAAATTCATGAAGCACTCCATATAAAAAAAATAAAAATAAAATAAAATACCAGTTGAAAGGTTCTTGCCAGTGAACATTGTGCCTTTGCAAATACGTGTGTATAATATGTACACTAAATTGGTACACATTAAGAAGGAATAATTCATTAAAATTGAAAGTATAGGATGCTAAATATTATGGAGGTAAAATGAGTAAAAGAAATACATCTTTGAAACTGTTTAATCTGTATTTTATAAAGTGCCTTTGAAAATGAACTAGAAAAATCACATGCATATTTTGTAAAGTATTCTCTACTATGAATAAATGTACTATATAAAAGTCAAGGTATTATTATAGCTAACAAAACTTATTATTGGATTCTTTTTTCCAATAACTTAAATAGTACAATAGTTATTTTGGGTCCTCTTCTCTCTGAGAATGAGTAAACTAACCATGTACATTATTATTAGTTATTTGAGAAATAATATAGAATGTATCAGGATTTTTTCATAAAATGTGTTTTTGCACATATGCAAAGTCTAAATGATTAAGATGTAGACATCTTTTGTGAACCCTATCAAAAAACTAAAGATCAAAAGAGAAATATAATGTAGCTATTTCTCCTATCCTTTTTCTGAAATATAATCATTTGAGAGGATTATTGTAATTTTTTAAAGGATCAAAACTAACAGAACAGTAATCTTAGTGAATAGGAATTTTAATAATTGAGTATTCAACATATTCTCTTATTTGACTGAAAAACAATTTTTCTTTTAGTACTGTATGTGTGTGTATAGTGGGAGAAAGTGTGTGTGTCAAAACACACGAGGCTGGTATTTTTTTATTGGATTTGTTTGCTTTAACTCTAGAATTTTGTTTCTAAATGGTGACTTTAGACACAAACTGACATCATCTTCATTTTGCCAAATAGAAGACTGGAGATAAGAAAGTAGGAGCTGTTTGCCCAAAGTTACCTAACAGGAACTAGGAATAGTTCAATCAGGTCTCAAAATTCCTGTCCAGTGCTCTTTCTCTTACATATAGATGCTACTGACTTCTACTTACTAATCTATCCTAGAATTTTTTTATTTTTTTATTTCTTTAAAGATTTTATTTATTTGACAGAGAGAGACACAGCGAAAGAGGAAACACAAGCAGGGAGAGTGGGAGAGGGAGAAGCAGGTGTCCCACTGAGCAGGGAGCCCGATGCAGGGTTCGATCCCAGGACCCTGGGATCATGACCTGAGCCGAAGGTAGACGCTTAACGACTGAGCCACCCAGGTGCCCCATCTATCCCAGAATTTAATGACTTTCATTTTCTTATTTTTCTTTCTGTTAAATTGATATTACCAATTCTTTAAATTTATAACAATACCATTGGGGTAGATAGAAGTCTATTGAGCTAAGGAATAAGATACCAAATTTTGCTTGAGAATAACAGAAGGCTTTTGAGCCATATCCATAACTTTGATTATTAAAGTAGAGTCACCATTTGTGGGAGTTAGTAAAACATACATATCTGGAAAGCGGCTAATGAACAATAGAAAGATTTACAGATTCTTGTCTATCTCAATCAATTCATTTTCCATTCTTTCTTGTTCAGGATACATAAGCTCTATCAGCATACTATTTGAGTAGAATTCAGCTACTGTGAAAATATTTTTTAACAAAAATAGCTTTTAAACATCATGAAGATACCATAACTCCTGTAGAAAACCTAAGCTGGGAAACAAACTGAGGGCTTCAGAGGGGAGAGGGGTGGGGGATTGGGATAGGCTGGTGATGGGTATTAAGGAGGGCACATATTGCATGGTGCACTGGGTGTTATACGCAAATAATGAATCATGGAACATTGCATCAAAAACTGGGGATACTGTATGGTGACTAATATAACAAAATAAAAATTATAAAAAAAAAAAAAAGAAAACCTAAGCAATATAAGGAAGTTTCTTTTTTAATTTAAAAATCCACTCAAACCTCTTCCCCAAATAACTCTTTCTTTCCCTTTACCTTCCCCAATTTGCCATCTGGTTTAATATCTGCCCAGTCCCTTCAAAATGATTTAGATCCAACTAAGAGTTTACTATAAATATGACCTCAACATACTAAAGAAAACCAGCAAACAAATATGAGAACAATGTATTTCTCATCTTGAGAAAGAGAATCTCATTGGATAAATGACAAACTGATAGCAAGAAAAAACTAAACTAACCATCTGTCTAAGGCAGCTCTCCTAGCTTTCTTTATTTTTCTTCTTAGTACTTGTAATACCTGGAATAGCACATATTGCCTGTTTATTGTCTTTTTTCTCCTCACTAAGATGCTAAACTCCATCAAAACAGTAATTTCAATAGATTTTCTTAAACAGTGCCTGACACATATAGATGCTTACTAAATATTTGTTGAATGAATAAATAAACTAGAAATAGGTTGTTTGGGGAATATAGTTTTATGGTTAACAGAATAAAACAATATCTGTTGAAAATATTTCTAACATGTCTATAGTGAGCATGGCAGTATTTAGATTGCGATTGAGTTTCCTATTGCCTTTCAGGGTCATAATTCTGAATATCACTTCTTATTATATAGTATAATATATAAGTCATACGAATTACAGTAAAATTCATACTGACTTTATGACTGACCTTGTTTGGAATAAATCTTCAATTTGGATATGATTTCTTATAATTGGCTAATTTCCCTGAAAAGCAAGTAAGTAAAATATATTGATTAATTGAGAACTGCTGTTAATTGGGTTTTTACTAAAATTTATTTATACTGGCACAGAGTAGGTACTTAATAAATATTTGTCAAATATGTGAAGTCTAGTTAGTTGAAGTAGACTTGTTATTTTGTTTTTAGTTACTCAATAAAAAGAACTTTTCAATTAAATATGTAATATGCAATGGCATTAGAATCCACACAGCAGACAAATAAGCAATTTAAAAGTATTACAAGTTCTTCTCATTCTCTTCTTTTTCATCTTCCTTTCCATCTTCCCTTCTCTTTCCTTATCTTTCTTTCCTGAACAATTTAGTCCCAAACTCGTTAGATGGGGACAAGTAGGGTTAGTATCCGTAGAGAATGTGGGTGGGGAAACCTCAGCAGCCTGAAGAGCAGTGTTGGAGCTCAAGAAGGCTGAGAAGAACATCTGGTGGGGGGAGGGAGGACTGGGATGTTTAGCAGCAGCAGGATAGTGGTTATACGTGAGGGGATTGATCAAATAAATAAATATATTAAGGATAATTAGGAGACAGGGTTTTCATTGTTGAAGAAAGTAGTTCTAACTACGAAAAGAAAGAAACTATGTTGGATCCTGTGGTGTTGGTTTAAAAATGGACATATCATTGTGAACTCCTAGCATATGGATATAGATATAAGATATATGTTAATGTGTATATATATGTAAAAATAGATAGATGAATTTTTCCTACATATATTTCCTTAGTTCCAGATTCTGAGAACAATGACACATCCAAAACAATGGGCACACCTACCTCCCAAATCTTGGTTTCTAAATACCATTTCTGAATAAAAGAAACTAGAACTGCTTAGAGAATTACCTGTTTGCAGAGCCGGGGCATGAAAAAGACGAACAGGGCCTATCTCACTGTGGCAAAAATATGGAAGTACTCAAAACAATGCCAGGGACATGTTAAAGAAAGAAGTCAGATTAAAGAGGATCACACTGCCCATATCTGAGACTATTGGAAGATCAAAGTGAATAATAATAACAGCAGATTATAACCCATTGGATAAAATGGATACCTATGACTTCATATGGATATAAGTAAATCAACAAGTTGAAAGTTAATGTACTTCTCCACAATGTACTTAACAAAAAAAAATTTTTTTACAGTGATCACCTTAGTCATGAGTTAATACTAACATCACAAGTAATGTACCAAATGATAGGATACTATGAGATGAACACAAAATCACCTTCACGATTCTTCAAAGACAGATAATTTAAATCCAGTAGTAAGAAAGTAGAAGATAAACCTAAAATAAGGAGCATCTTGCAAAATAACTAAATTGTAATCTTTTTAAATGTCAAATCCATGAAAATAATGGGAAAATTGAGGAAATCGAGATTAAAAGAGACTAAAGAGGCATAATAATGAAGTGTGCTGCTTGATTCTGGACGGGATCCTTTTGCTATCAAGATTACTGAAACAAGCAGCAAAACCAAAATGCAGTCTGAGGATTATATGGTAGTGGTGTATCAGTTTCCTGAATTTGGTGGCTGTATTTCATTTATACAGAGAAATGTCCTTGTTTGTGGGGAAAACATGTTCAAGTACTCAGTTGTCATTACTCTCAGATTGTCATTACTCTCAGATCATTTAGGAGCCAATGTTATTTGTACTGCAGTTGCAACATTTTTGTGATTTGGAATTGTTTCAAAGTAAGAAAATAACTTTTAAAAAATGCAAATCCAACATCTTCTATGAAATTTTGTCATAATCCTAAAATGGTGTTCAGGTTATAGGAAAGTCATTTATATTTCATGATTTGTATAACACAATCTGAGTTATAGAATGCAGCTTCCCCCCCCCCCCGCCTTTAAAAATAAAGTAGAAAAATATAAAAAAGAACAATATACTTTATGGGGGGGTTCCAGTGAAAACAATTAAGACTTCTCAGATGTTTGGTACTAATGGTTGTAGTGATGGCTTTCTGTTTTCTTTTGTTTAAATGTTAAAGGCCTTTTTATATACTTCAGTAGGAAGGAGCCAAATCTCTATGATAGGTATTCTATTAGATAATAGAATATTATCTAAAAGGAAAATTATGAGGGGCGCCTGGGTGGCTCAATTGGTTAAGTGTCTGCCTTCGGTCAGGTCATGATCTCAGGGTCCTGGGATTGAGCAGAATGTTGGGCTATCTGTCCTACTGGGAGCCCACTTCTCCCTCTCCCTCTGCCTCCTGCTGCCCCTGCTTTTGTGCGCTCTCTCTCTGTCAAATAAGTAAATAAATAATCTTAAAAAAAAAGAAAGAAAATTATGATACTTCCTGAGGGGCAGAAAACTTAGTAGAAATAATATATGGATAGGGGCGCTTGGGTGGCTCAGGTCATGATCCCAGAGTCCTGGGATCAAGCCCTACATCGGGCTTCCTGCTCAGTGGAGAGTCTGCTTCTCCCTCTCCCTCTGCTGCTCTCTCTCTCTCTGTCAAATAAATAAATAAAATCTTAAAAAAAAAAAAGAAAAGAAAAAATATGTGGATAGATAAGATTTTTGTATTTACTTACATTACTACAATAGAACTATTTTTAAATAGTATGGCAAATAATAGATTACAATGTTCCCTCCCTGCATGGACTTGAAGTAAATTCCAGCAGGAACTAGCCATGCAGGTCATGGATGAGGAGAAGCGTAAGGTGGAGCTACAGATGTCACTGCATCTATTCAATTTATCAATGTCTGCATGTGCAACAGGCAAGCCAAATTTAGAGGAGTAAGTAAATTTATGAAGTGGAAGTTGAATGTGCTATCAAAAATGGATATGCTCGGGGCCCCTGGGTAGTGCAGTCAGTTAAGGGTTGGACTCTTGGTTTCTGCTCTGGGTCATGGAATCGAGCCCCACATCAGGCTCCATGCTCAGCATGGAGTCGGCCTGGGATTCTCTCTCCCTCTCTCTCTGCCCCTCCTGCTTGTGCGCTCTAGATCTAAAATCAATCAATCAATCAATCAATCTTTTTAAAAAATGGATATGCTCAAAAATATATTGGTGCACTTGGGAAAATCAGATAATTCTCTTTACAATAAAATATGAAAGTGCGTATTTACAGAAGTTATGACATTATAATACCAAATTTAAATATTAAAAATTTAAATGAGAATATTAAGCTCATGTGGCATAAAATATTCTACTTGTATTTGAATGCTAGTTTAGTTGGTCAATCAAGTAATAATTTTTATCGTATCTGGCATTTAAAATATGTGAAAGATTATCATTATTAACCTAACAAGGGATCACAGAGGTCAACTATCTTTCCCTAAAGGCAAGAAAAAAGTTTAAAGGAGACTATCTTTTGAATATTCTTTTCCCTGTTTTGGGGAACACTCATGATTCTTTTGTGGAATTGAGCTGTGGGCATGAGGGGTTCAGAGTACGACTGGAGAGGTGAGGAGTATGGGGCCCCAGGTTATCTGAAATTTGCTATGCTTTCATAGAAAAAAAAATTCCCCATGTCTAAATGTCTGCCAGTCTTGGGGAGTTCCTCCTGGTCAGGCATTGTGATGTACTAATAGAAACAAAAATATAACAGTAAGACCTCTTACATTGCCTGGACTCTTTCTTAACTTGTGAGAATATTAACTTTTCACAAATATTATGATTTGAAAAAATTTATAGTGTTCACTTAAGAAAACACTCAGAACTCTATGTTATTAAAGACAAGTTAGGCTAAGATCAGTAACACAGTGTAGTGGGTTCAAACTACAATTCTGCTCTATAAATATGGAAACTTAGACAAATTATTTAATCTCTTTGTGTCTCATTTTCCTCATATGTAAAACAAGGGTAATAATTACACTTAAATCATAGGATTATTATGAGCATTAAATGAGACAACACATGTAAATTGCTTAAAGTAGTACCTAGGACATAGGAAACACTCACAAATTCCTATCTGTTATTATAACTATTTGAGATTTCATTTGCTATCAAGCAAAAATGGAAGCTACGCTAAGAAATCAGTGATTTCTTAGAACACGTTTTGACTGGGGTGCCTGGGTGGCTCAGCGGTTAAGCATCTGCCTTCGGCTGGGGCCATGATCTCAGAGTCCTGCTTCTCCCTCTCCCCCTGCTTTTGCTCTCTCTTTCTCCTTCTCTGTCAAATAAATAAAATCTTAAAAAAAAGAACACATCTTGACTGATCATTCTCTGAATGTATTCATTGGCATGTAGCTAACGTCATATTAAGGTATGCAAGTATTTTTTTTTCCATCTGTAGAAATGGGGATGATAATAGCAGTATTCCTTAAAGCATTGTTATAAGGATTTAATTATAAAACTTAGCAATTTGCCTGGCACTACTAATAAGCACTCAAAAAACTCTAGTTGTACTACTGTTACTAATTATTATTATCTTTATAATATAATAAGATCAGAGTCTGAGACATACATCTGAGGGCATAATTATAATTTTATAGTATGATAAGAACAGAAGAGCTAACATTTCAACTATTTTTAAGAAGGAATGCAGTTTTTCCAGATGGAGAGGAAGGGAAGAGCATTCATGAATTTCCCATGTGTTTTACCTAAACTTGACTTGTTTTTAAAAAGTCAGTGGGCCCACAATTATTCCACTGAGAAAGTACTTTTGAATTGACCATGTCCACACAAACTAATCAATCAACAGGTAATTGAAAACCAAATCTGTGAAATATGCAGATAAAGTGTAAGACAGCCTCCCAGCTGGTTTTCCTATATCCACATTCTCTCTTCTTTAGCATACTATTCATAAGGTTGACACACTAATCTTAAACGCAGTTTTCATCTTGCTATAACTGCTGGAGAACATAGAGTAGTTTTCAAATAATTGCTGTATCCAGCCCAGATGACCGTGTCTAGCTTTAAGGATCCTCTACAGTCTTGCAATTCGGAGTACAGCACCAGCACCAACATCACCTGGGAACTTGTTAGAAATAGATAATCTCACGCCTCAATCCAGGCCTACTAAATTAGAGTCTGCATTTTAACAAAAACCCCAAGAATGCAAATTAAAGGCTAAGAAACACTACTATACAATATCCATTAATCTACACCAAACAAAATCACTAACCCATAACACAACCCATGGTCCCATCAAGCAGAATGAAATCCTTTCATTAATATCTCTGCATCCAAACAATCCCTTTGCTCATTATCTTAACACCACTAGAAATACCTTATTTCCTTCCCCTCTTCCATCTAAATCCTATCTATTCTTGAAGGCCCATGTAAAAATCCCTTATCTTCCATTAAACTAACACCATTTCAAGCCACATTAACCTTGGGGAACGTTCTTACATTTAGGTCAATACCATTTCATTCCTCTTATTTATTATTCATTCATTATTCATTGAATAATCATTTTCCAAATGGTTATTTTTGTTTACCAGGCACTGTTGCATTGGCCAGAAAGCAAAGACACAGACTTTCCCTGCCTTCATTAAGCTCACAATCGGAGCAGTAACGGTTCAGTAGAGATACGTTGTGCTCCACAGACAAGAAATGCAAATGGGTAGATGTAGAGGTGCGTGGCCATACTGGGTAGAAAGCAACATGATTTTTGCTTTTTTGTTGTTGTTAAAACTACTTAAATGAAGGAAGTAGTGCTATTGAAATATATTAAAACCTTCTGTGGCATAAAATAGATTAACGGATAGAGATAAGACAGAGGTATTGTGCTTTGCTTCATGTTAATTTTATAATCCTATGGATGATTAAGGTTTTTTATAGGACAGCAATATGTCTTTCTTCATTCATTCAACAAATAGCAGAATTTTAAAATAGCTCCTATTTGTCCTTTTCTGACTCTTTAAGCTTCAGACATGGTATGCACTAAATAAATACTTGCTGATTGAAGACAGTCTTTGATCTCAAGTTGGGGACTAGGTTTACACACATGGAACAACCATTGCACAAATGCAGCCCTTTCCTCCTACTGCTTTTCATGACATAAGGAAATGTTCATGAATTTGCAATGACACTTTGGTTTACTAGTAGTGTCTTTTGGATCAAAAAGTTCCTCCAGGGTGCCATGGAAGTTTCTGTTTTTCTGTAGCTAATGTTTTTGTTCACCAGAGACTGTTTTGGAGGATAGCCAACCAAATGGAATTGGCTAGTAAAAGCTTTTGTGGGTGAGCAGTTTGGAAACAAGTTTCAAGACCATTTGCCAGCAAAACCTCAGCAGGTAGAATTTTAAACAACATAAGTTAATATAAAGGTTTGATTTGAAGAAGACTGGAGGAGCAGGAGAGAGAAAATGAAGTATGTAACATCCCATCTTCTTCAAGGGTAAAGATTAAAGTTAGCTTTTCTTATAGCTGCGAAACTACCCATCAGCTCTTTGGATAGAAACAGATGCTTCTGGAAGACAGTCATTCTTCAAAAGATCTCATGTTCCAAACAACAGCACTAGACTACATTAAGGTTAGATACCATGCGAGAACTTTTGTGAACCTCTTGTTTCCTTCAGTGTGATTTGACAGCAGGATCACACAGGGAAATTTCAAAACCAAACTAAGTAAAAAGACTATTTTCAACTAACATAAACTAGAACTTTTTAGGATCTAGTATTACACAAAAAGTGCCCATTGCTTTAACTCAAGAATCAGCAATTTCCTTATATTTATAATCCTCAAATTAGTTACAACCTTCCCTTATCTTATTCAGCAATCTTGATGAAGATGAGCATTCCCACATCATGTGCAATTTTCTCTTCAACTTTTAATTTCTCTGGGCACAGAAAAAAAGCTCTGGACCCTTAATTGAGCAATTATTATTTCTTAAGTGAATATAGAGCTTGAGGATAGTGCCAACATCTTCTTTTCATCCAGAGAACAAGTCTAACACAGCGGCACACATTGTCTGGCAACACCCCAGCTTTAGGTAGAAGAGCCAAGTGGAGACTGAAAGGGAAACTCATTCTTCACCCCTAGTCACTCCTTGGCATCTACTGAGGTTCTTGAAAGAATGCCAATTAGGACCGATTTACATGTCTCCTTGGAGGTTTTAGATAACTCTTCACTAAGAACTGTTTGTTTTTCTCATTTAGACCATTTCTCCAGAGTAGGATTTGCAAACTTGCTGCTGAATATGCTGTTTGCGGATCATTGCTAGGTTTCCATACTGACATAAAGCACTGGTACTCGAAAATTTCATTAAGAAGTGACTCATCTGAACTCCCAGATCTAAATCTGTGGAGTGATTCTACCACGTTTTCTACAATGTTGTCCCAGAATTCAAGCAACAGAAAATAAAGAGTCCATATGCAAAGTTTATAAAATATGCCTCAAAAAGGAACTTACTGCTTCATAGCTTGAGCCATGTTTGAGCAATTCTAATTGTTTTAAAATGTTCTTTATATAGAGCGGGAATCCACTTCTCTGAAACTTCTACCATTTGTCTTGGTTTTCTAAGATACTCACTGTCTCCTTTACATAAGAAGCCCTTCAAATATTTGAAGATGGGTTCCATGCTTCTCTTCTACAGGTTTCTCTTTTTAATTAAACTGCTATTCCTTCAGCTACTTCTAGGGTTATATGGCTTCCAAACTTCATCATTAATGAGCAGATTTTGAACATAGTCTGTTAATAATCAGCTCAATTAAAGTTAAAAATATGTACAACCGGTACCTTAAATAATCTTTTTTATGTTTGGTTAAGTTTTGATTGAATGCTGTATTTAGTGGTCTATAATACCTAAGATACAATCTAGAAATTGCTATTAAAATGTCAGCTGGTAGACCCAGCTACAGAAAGCATCTTTTTGGTTGCTTCCATTAATGAAAGTTTTACTAGACATTACTAAATGGTGATTGAAAAATCATGCTGAAATATTACTGTTAGTTACTGGTGTAAAATTCCCACCAGAGAACTATCACAACTTCGGGATAAAATGTTTGCTATCTAAATACAAATTTTAGCAGCCACTAAAATTGTTAGGAAGACCTTAGATCACTTTGCTTCTTAATTACAGTTTCTAAAAAGAATTTATTATACAGTATCAAATTAAAATACAGTTACTACTTGAAAAAGTCCAAGCATTTATGAAAATATAATAAGCTAACCCTTTAAATCAGGCTTAAAGACAGTTTGAATATTCCTTGTATGCCCACAAACGTTTCGTTAGTCTTTTGCAAAATGCTAAAATGACGATTTGTCCAACAATGTAGATGGTTAATATTCACCCAAGTGACATCAACAATTTAATGCATCATGCTTTTTCTTCTCATTAAAATTGCTATTATTAAAGCTTGACTAAGTTTTCTTCATGCTTGGCCCCGTTTAAGTCTGATACTCTACGGTTTTCCTCCTATATCATCACGTTCTGCTTTGTCTTCAGTTATTTTTCTTCCTTCTCTCACCTGCTTTCAAGAAATAGAAAGAGGCTCTTTGATGTGCCAGTTCCAAGTATATTCAGATAAAATGCAAATCATTCAATAGGCTTCTTCAGGAGGGTTGACATTTGAATGTGACAGGTTGATTCCCTTACTCATTGGCTCTCCTATTGAGGTTAGATGACCCATGGTACTGACTTGCTGGAGTGAGTTTTGAATTGGTAAAAAACTTCTAATAAAGGAATGGTGGCAGAAAGAGAGAAAAAAAAATCAATGAAATAGGAAAGTCCAAATGTATATTCTTATCAAGTCTTATACTTGTCCAATAGTTACAAGCCTCTCTGAAAATATTTATATGTGTGGGGGGAGGCAAGTTGCCTATTAAATTGTAGGAAGTGTTATCAGATTCATCAGGACTTGGTTGTAAATTTGACTACACAGTTTTGGCTCATAGAGAAATAAGGAGGAAATATCTGATTAAAGTGTGCATTGCTGCTGAGGCAACTGAATGTTGCCATAGCAATTGAGATGAAATGTGCAAGAAGTGAGATAATTAAATCTAACCCCTTTAGTAGTTTTGACAGTCAATGCACTGCCAATAGGAAAAGTTATCTACAGTATTAAGATAAAAGACATTCCTCATGGAAAGTCTCCTTACTAGTATTTTGTTGTTCCCTTTCTAAATACATTGCTTTAGGTGTCTAATTTGAATGTTCTCTTTTAATAATCAAATACAGTTTTGACCTTGGTCTACAGCTGCCTAGAATTTCTGCTAGTTTATTGTATCATGGGAGCAGACATCTATAAAAAATGACCAATTTTTCCCACCTCAAGTTCTTAAAAAAAAGTATACTAAAGCCAAAGCTGTCATATTTGAGCTCAGAATTCAATAATATCTAGAACGTGCTGCCCTCTTCAGGAGCTGGTGCTTAAAAATACTTTGCTTTTTTTTTTGCAGTTCAGAAATTATAAATACGAATTATAATATCAAAAATTGTATTGATAATTCCTTGGGAATAAGCACCACATCAGTAAAGTATTTCTAAGTTAAAGAATATTTTCCATTAAAATATTTCACTAAAGATCAATAAATACAAATTTCGAAATAAATTATTAATATTTATAATTAAGTATGAAAACAGTTTTCTTAAAAGAAATTACACTCATTGGCAGAATTCCTAAATCACTACAGAATTTCAGACTTCCATAATTTCTACCCAAATGTTTCTTTAAGAATAAAAATGTCAAAAAAATATGATATCTTTGATGTCAAAATCTAAGTGGGACACACTTCAAATCTTAATTTTATTCTCTAGAAAAAAGTAAATTTTGTGAATATCAATATTTGTCATTTGAGGGGCACCTGGCTTGGCTCAGTTGGTAGAGCAGGCAACTTCTGATCTCAGGGTCATGAGTTCAAGCCCCATGTTGGGCACAGAGCTTACTTAAAAATACGTATTTGTCATTTGAAATTTTAGCTAGCTCTCATTTGTAGAAACATTATCTTTCTTGGAAATAACGATTCAGATTACATTAACACATGATCCTTTTTATTCAAAATCACTTCATTAAAAAATAATCCTGAAGGGTTTGAAATATCATTATCCAAAAATTCAAGGAAAAACCCTTTTCTGAGTATGTTATCTATTAAAATTTCCTTAGCCATCATCTAGTTTTGGTAGAAGGGTTGAGGGAGATGAACTCATTGTGTTTTTCTCAAAATTAAGTTTATGATATTTAAAAAATAAATAAAGGAACAGAAAATGACCAATATGTAATAATATTATCAGGATATGAGAAAAGCATATTTTCTAACATCCGGACATGCTTCTTTATATTAGAACTACTGACATTAAGAAATGTTATTTTTTACTAATTATTAAATGTGAAAGTGTTAATTAAAAATTTTTAAAGAACACAATGAATTCAAGAGCAAATATAGAATATAATTTTGTTCTAATTCTTAACATGTGATGCAATTAAAACCTTGTTTTTAGTCAACAGAAAACAATGAGAACATAAATAATGCTTTCTCATCATTCATTTAGTGTGAAAAAGTAGGAGCCTGGACTCCTGATTTTGTTTCTCAGTTCCTACATCAGATTTCCAGTTCAAGATTCCAAACAGGAAACTATTTACATTTTTTAAAAATGGTAATTAATGTTGACTTCAAGAAAGTAGAATGACCCTCAGTTTTCCCTTAAAGAGTTTTAGACATAGCTGTTCCATCTGTATCACTGAAAGATTCAACTGAGCGAAAGGGGAGAAGAATAAACAATTCATTGACAATATTCTCTTAAACCTATAATATTTGTTTGGGGAAAATAAAATGTTTTATTTCTGACTTTGAAACTACTTAGCAATTGCTTAATCTTAAAGTAGCTCTGTCCAAAGGCACATAATACGTGTTCAATAATTCTTAGAACACTGATTCATGTTTTCTGCAATAGATTTACTTCATTTTTGTTTTGCTGCTGATGCATTACATTTGGCGGTTAGAACCCCTGTGGATGGAGGTATAATAAATAATATTTTCTTTGCTTTCCAGGGTATTTATGGCATAATGATAAATTTCATCTTTCCCAGAATGGTAAGTAAAGAGCTCTTTCTATATATGATAGTACTCAACACAAACAAGAAAAAGTGAATTGTTATAATAAAAGTGGAGTGGCATTTGCTAAATACATTGAATGATCTGATAATTATAAGGTAGCTTATACTCTTGAAATAAATGGATGCTGCATTCAAATTCTATAAGCATTCCAAAATTCTCACCATATAAGCTACAGGCTCTTCGGAGGGAGTTTAAGGTTTCTGTTTTCTTTGTTGTATTGCACTTGAACGTAGTGTAGTCAACATTTTGTTTTCTGGGGTAGTTCATTTAAAAATATACACAGATATAGAAATAAATGTGGTTTATATTCTATGAGCATAAAGAAAAAGCATATCTGTGATACATATTGAGAGTGGTTGAGTAAGAGTCCTTTGGAATTTTTACTGTTACATAAAAACTGATGGTAATTTATGTTTGACCAGGGCTTTGCAGCATCTGTGAATTTAAAAGTGTTTGTTTTTTAAGAGCATATATCATAACTTCTCCTAGGCAAGCTAGCTACTGTATGATTTTGTTTAAACACATAGTTTTCTTGCCTTTATGTTTTTATGATGCAAAAAGGTAATACTAGTTTTAGTCTTAATCATAACCTCTTTACAATTTAAATAACAATAAAAATTAATTTTATTGAATGGGAAAGGTCAATGTAAAATGATATTTCTCAGCAAGTTATTACTGTCTCCTACGAAGTTTTTTCCCCCCAAGTGGTCTTGGATATTCCCTATAAAAAGAAGGAATTTCTCACTGTAGAAAAAAAATCTCTTTGAAATAAACTGATCATCAAAAAGTGCTATTAAGTGAAAAAGCAAGAAGAAGAATACATACATTAAATGTTGTGTACATGTATGCGTGTGTATCCAGGGTAGAGAGAATTGAGAGCATACTGGTGGTAAGTTTAGAAAAAGTTTCACAAAAGGTGCACAAAACAGTGGGAATATGGGTGGTTTAATAAACTTTACTCCATCTTCATTTCCTATAATAAATATGTATTATGGAGTGCCTGGGTGGCTCAGTCAGTTTAGCATCTGTCTTCAGCTCAGGTCATGATTTCGGGCTCCTGGGATCAAGCCCTGCTTCAGGCTCCCTGCACAGTGGAAAGCCTGATTCTCCCTCTCCCTCTCTCTACTCCCTCTACCCCCCACTTATGCTCTACCTTGCTCACTTGCTCTTGCTCTATCTCAAATAAATAAATAAAATCTTTTAAAAATATATGTGTTATTTTTATAATCAGAATTAAAGTATTATTTGAATAGGCTACTCAAAACAGTATTTTACTATTAATGAAATATGGATATATATAATAAAGGAAATACCTCTTGTGCCAATTGCATAATCAAAATGATTTTATACAATTAAAAAAAAGCAAAAACAGAAACAAAAAAACCATTCCACCTAATCACAGAGGGAACCAAAAATATAAATTGAAGATTACTTGGATTAAAAAAAAAAACACAATGAAGGACTTTAAATGAGGTTAAAGCTATCACTTACTAATTTTACTACAGTACAAAAGTACTCCTAGAATTCAGGCAAACGTGTGGGAAAAAATAAACATTTTAAAACTGAAATTAAAAAATCTGCAGAGTCACATTGGTGTTTGGTATATAAGAATTTGGTATTTTATGATCTTTTTCAGAAGAAAAGGTCTAAGGGCACCTGGCTGACTCAGTCAGTAGAGCTGTGACTCTGGATCTCACGGTTGTAAATGTGAGCCCCACACTGGGTGTAGAGATTACTTGAAAATAAAATATTTTATAGATAAATAAATAAATAGAAATTTTTTAAAAAGGAGAAACGGTCTAGCTAGGGAAAGGCTAAAACACGAAGGTAAAACTTTTAAAATAACTCAAACTTTAAGTCGGTAAATCAAACTACTCAATAATAAAAAAAAACTTTGATCTAAAATCTGTGTAATTTCCAATTTCACTGTGAAGCTAAAACTGCTTTTAGAAATAAAGTCTACATAAATAAATAAATAAATAAATAAATAAATAAATAAATAAATAAAATCTGTGTAATTTACTCATCTACAACCAATAGTCATCTTTGCAAGTTTAATTTGCAGAATTATTTTAATAATCCAAGATTAAAAGAAAGTGTAATAGACAGCTAGGCAATTTTAAGGAACTTTTAGCACAAGAGTTTTTTTTAACCTAAATAATGTTAATAAATAACTTATTAATTGTAAACATAATAACAGAACAAAAAGAATATTTTTAAGATTAAAAATTTCTTCTCAAGAGCAATTTATTTTAGGGTGAAAAGTTAGCATGAAAGTATAAATTACGGTTGTATCTCAAATACCCAGCAATTTTATCTGGACATAAGCCAATAATTTTAGAAGAAATTTAGGGAAGAAAAAAAAAAGTGCTCTAGCAGGTATCTTAATCCTGTTCATGTTAATGCTTCCCGAATTCTCACTTCCATCCCACTTGCTCTCAGTTTACATAAAATTAAAACAGAATTTGTTCTCTGATTGTCTAGCTCACAAACTAGAAAGGATACTGTAAAAGCCATGAGGGGCAAGAGAAATGAATTGAAAAGTTAGAGTCCCTTCACACCTACTCATTAGCTGTAAGAATTGAGAGACCAAAGACTAGCTACATCATTTTGAGAAGATATATGCTATACTTTGGGTTTAAAATTCCTGATCTCTGAAATCAGAGAGTTATACTGGAAGATTTTTTCATAAAATCTGAATTCCTTTCTAGCTCTAGAATTTTACAATACAATGATGTATCTTTAAACTTACTATACAGAGCATAAGATAATATTGTGAGATTTGAATCATTAGGATGAAAAAGATTTTAATGATTAAAAGGGTAATTTTCATTCATTTGCAAAATTCACTTATATTTAAAGTCTCATCCAAATTATATTGTGTAAATGAGATATTATATATTGTGCACTTTGATGACATTCTTCTCATAGAACTATTTTTTAAATGTGCCTAAAAATTTAACCTGAAATTTCTCACTGTGCTTTAAATAACACTGTAAATAATGTGAGGGAAAAATCTAGCATCAGTCTTTTGTAAAGAGTGGGAAGCCAAATTCATACCTATCTGTATATGGAAATGTATATTTTGAATAGGTTTATTCTGCCAAGATGCTAATCTAATGTTTTGGGGAATCAAAAAATTTAATTTATAATTCTCTTTTTGCATTTACTCTATCTTTAGTACAACTGACATATCAAGACATTTTAGAAAAAAAAAATAAAATTAACTTTCCATCCATAACCTAGATCAGGTCAATGTAACAAATTATTGGATAACTAAAACATCTGCTCATTCCAATTATTTCTTTCTGATTTGTAACTGTGCAAATTTAAGCAAGCCACTCATTCTCTGAATTATTACATGAACTGAATTGAAATGTAAATATATATTTTGTTTGACATGTATCTATTCAAACTAACTTTAAAATAAAATAAATCTTCAGCATTAACAAGTTTTTCTAGTAGATTAGAGATAAATGCCAACTATTTAAATAAAGCAAATTTCTCAGTGTAATTAATCTGCACTTCAACAAAATAGATCTTTCCTCTCATTCCCAATTCTGACTTAATGAACAAAGATTGAACGCTTATTTCTGTGAATAGTCACAGCATCTAGTCCTCAATGAATAATAAAATATATTTTATTTCTGAGAACATTAATAAAAATTTGTTACTTTATTTCATTAATGACAAAAATTTCATATTGGAGTTAACTATAGCCAATAGTCATTTTGCCATTTATCTTTTAAAATTCCACAACAGGGGTGCCTGGGTGGCACAGTGGTTAAGCGTCTGCCTTCGGCTCAGGGCGTGATCCCGGCGTTATGGGATCGAGCCCCACGTCAGGCTCCTCCGCTATGAGCCTGCTTCTTCCTCTCCCACTCCCCCTGCTTGTGTTCCCTCTCTCGCTGGCTGTCTCTATCTCTGTCAAATAAATAAATAAATTCTTTAAAAAAAAAAAATTCCACAACAGTTTCAATACATCAAATGTCAATTTTTAGGGCAGATGTAGTAATAGTAAAGAATTGTTAATTGGCCAACAGGTTGATTAGTTTTAAGATATTGAAAAAAGCAAAGATTAAAAACAGTTCTCTCCTTTCTTTCAATTAAAATTGCATGCAATTATTCTTATAGATTATAGATCTCTTTTGGGATTTCCGGCTTCATATAACTTTTTGGTTCATTTCACAGGAATAATATTCATCTTAATTAGCTAAAAACAGTTGATGGGCTTTTTATAGGAGGGAGTTCACTCCATGCACTGATTACTGCCACTAGATTATTCTGTTTAAAAATAATAATAATAATAATGAAACTCTGTTTTTAGAGGAGTTAAATATGTTATCTGTTAAGAGCCATTGTCTGAAAACAGGATGTCTTTCTTGATGGGTGGTTAATCCATTTTGTTTTAACCTCAGAACTTTCCTAAGCAATACACTAAATTGGCTTAAGAAATGATTTTCTAGGGTGCCCGGGTGGTTCAGTCTAAGTGTCTGCCTTCAGCTCAAGTCATGATCCCACAGTCCTGGGATCAAGGCCCGCATCGGCATTCCTGCTCAGTGGGAAATCTGCTTCTCCCTCTCCCACTTCCCGTGCTTGCGGTCCCTCTCTTGCTGTCTCTCTGTCAAATAAATAAATAAAATCTTAAAAAAAAATAAAGACTTAAAAAAAAAGAAATGATTTACTACCATATCAGTTAAAACATACAAATCAAAATATTAAACAAAGAGACATTTCTGGTGTGTTATTGCGTTGCTTTTCATAGTTTATAAGGTGAAAATACTTGCCTCCTTTAAAAAAATTTAAAAATTTAGAAGCTAAAAAATAAAATTTCCAATATATATATAAGAAATATATCATGAATACCTGTGTCCCCTGTGACCTTTCAAGCTCTCTTTGTGCCCTTCTACAATTCCTTAACCTTCTTCTTCAATCAAAACTAAACATGATCCTAAATTTTCCCTATTCCTTATTTTCCTTGTAATTTTATTTCATGTATTTGCATCCCTAACTTATTATTGTTTGGTTGACATGTTTGCAATGATATGTAAATGATAATATATGTATTTGTCTGACTTTTCCAGTCAACATTAAGTTTTTCAGTTTCAAACATTTGCAGCACATTAGTTTACACTGTCATACAGTATTCTATTATGTGACATAATTCATTTGTCTTTAACATTGATGGATATTTGGGTTGCTTCCAGTTTTTTGGTTTTGTTTTTTACTGTTTACATGGTGCTGCTATAAACATTCTAGAACATGTATAAATGGATATGTACAAAAAGTTGTCTAGGGAGAGTAGTTCTTAACCTGGGGTAATTCTGCCCCCAGGCAATATTTGGCAATGTGTAGAAACTCTTAGTTGTCATAACTTGGGGAAATTTTACTGGTTTCTTGTAGATAAAGGCCAAAGATGCTCTAAACACCGTATAAGACACAAAACAGTCCCACAACAAAGAACTTTCTGGACTAAAATCCCAATAGTGTGAAGTTGTGAAACTCTGCTCTAGAATATACACTTGAAAAAGAAATTGCTGAATCATAGAGTATGAAAATTTCAAATTTATTAGAGAACTCCTAACTTGCACAATGTATCAATTTTACATTCCTGCCAACAGTGTAAAGATAAATGTTCCAATAGTTCTACATCCTCGTTAGCACTTAATATTGTCAGGTACCTTAAAATTTTTATCACTTTTGTGAATAGGAGATAAAAACTCCTCAGAGTTTCAATTTTCAATTCTTTGAGTACTAATGAGATTGTGCATCTTTTCTCATTTTATTAATACTTAGGGTTTCCTGTTCTATGAGGTACTGACTCTCTTTAACCAATTTTTAAAAATTAAATTGTAGGGGCGCCTGGCTGGCTCAGTTGGTGGCACATGTGACTCTTGATCTTGGGGTTATAAGCTCAAATCTGGGTGTAGAAATTACTTAAAAATAAAATCTTTTTAAAAATTTTTTAAAAATTGAATTATAGGCATTATCTTTACTAATTTATTATTCTTTATTTGTGTAATAAATATCTTTTTCTAGTTTGTGGATTACCTTTTCACTTTTTTTTAAGAGTATATTTGACCAAATATTGATTCAAACAGAGCAGTATCAAACTGGAAATCATTAGGTAGTCCCCATCTTTTCACTTCATTAAGGTGCCCTTTTATGAACAGAACGCTGACTCTTAAAGCAGTTAAACTTAACAAAGTTTCCTTTTTTGCTTGTATCTTATATTTCCTACATAAGAAATTTTTCCCTTGAACTTTTAAGTATTTTAACATTTGCTTTTTATATTTAAGCCTTTAATCCATTTGAAATTCTTGTGTATGGTATGAAGTAGAAATAATTTTAAAAATAGAAATTAGAGGGGCGCCTGGGTGGCACAGTCGTTAAGCGTCTGCCTTCAGCTCAGGGCGTGATCCCAGCATTCTGGGATCGAGCCCCACATCAGGCTCCTCCGCTAGGAGACTGCTTCTTCCTCTCCCACTCCCCCTGCTTGTGTTCTCTCTCTCTCTCTCTCTCTCTCTCTCTCTCTCTCGCTGGCTGTCTGTCTCGGTCAAATAAATAAATAAAATCTTTTAAAAAAATAAAAATAAAAGTAGAAATTAGAGGCTTTACACCATGTACCGAATAGTTTATACTTTCCCAAATGATCTTCAAAGCTAGCCTTTTCATGAATCAAGTTTCCATATATTTTATGACCTAACTTTGAGCTCTCTGTTTTATCCTGTCATTTGTCTCTCTCTTTACCCCTATTACACTGCTAACTTAAAAACTGGTAAATTCCTCTATTTGTTCTTCCTCTAGAGTATCTTGGCTCCTAAGGCCCTTTTGTCTTCTATATAAATCTTAGATTTTATATAATATTTATATATATATATATATTATTAATCTAGTATTTTATATAATATTTTTCTAAAAGGTTTTATTTCTACCATAAGTTTGTTAGATATATCTCTAAATGCTATTTTATAAGTTATTTTGAATTATTTACATTTAATGATTTTTTTTAAGATTTTATTTATTTTGAGAGAGAGCAGAAGTGGTGGGGAGAGGCAGAGGGAGAAGCAGACTCCCTACTGAGCAGGGAGCCCGAAGTGGAGCTCAATCCCAGGACCCCAAGACCCCGGGATCACGACCTGAGCCGAAGGCAGATGCTTACCTGACTGAGCCACACAGGTGCCCCAGTGATTTCTTTTTTAAAGTGATGGTTTCTAATGCTTGTTTCTGATATGTGGAAACATAAATTTTTGTATTTTTATTTTATCCAGCAAAACTTCTGAACTTTCTTATTAATTCTTACAATTTATCTGTATTTTCTCTTATATTTCTTGTGAAAACAATGATTTCTTCTGTGAGTAATTTCAGTTTTATTTCTTCTAGTTCTTATACCATTTCTTTTTTGTGTACTCCACCAAGTCGACTTCTAGCCCAGTATTATACAGAAATGGTGATAGTAGACAACTTTTTTCCTGATTTTTAAAAGAAAATGCTAGAAAATATGACCATTAAACTGTAGGGGTTTTGTAGATATCCTCTATCAAGTTAAGAAATTTTCCTTTTTTTTAAATCTTTGATGGATATGAAATTTTATCATGTTTTTCCTACAGTAATTTAGAGGATAATATAATTTTTCTCACAAATGTTTGTTGAGCACTGAAGTATTTCTTACCTTAAGGACATTTACTGAATGGGGTGAGCAAAAATTTTACTTTTCATGTTCTTGCTGGTACTAGAAAAAGTGACAAAGCCCAAGGCTTAGTGCTAGGATCCAAAATGGATATATCCTCATCATTAACCTGGTCTGCAAATAAATCCATCCCATAGAGGACTGCAAGAAAAATTGTAAGTTTTAAATGTATAACTAAAGAGAAAAAATGTTCTCCTCTGAAAATTCATGATCATAAACCAGCCTTACTTTGTTTCTAGCAAAAATTCACATAATCTCAGTGGTCTAAAGACTCCAGGATAAGAATTTAAGCTGGTCCCTAGTTGTGCCTTTTAGGCTCAGTAAAATCAAAAGAAAATCTACTCTAGAGAGCCCATCTTTACTCCATCACTCCAAGAATGTTAACAGATAAAATTCCACTAGCATAAGCCCACAGACAGAAATCACAAACACACTATTAAAAAAAGGAGGGGGAAGTGGGGAGCAAATGTTCAAGAATCAGGTGAAAAAAGATAAAAAGCAGAATCAGACCCACCAAGACTTCAAATATCGGAATTACCATGTTCATTCTTTTCTTTTTTATTCTCATTCATTGGTGTACATAAAACTAAATTCAAAAATATTTTTTCTAGCATTTAATTTCCTCATGAATAACACATAAACTTTCCTTTCTATAATATTATAAATTACTAATATAGTCAAGTTTAACTTGCAAGCTAAACCCGGTTATACTGAAATGGAATTTGATCACATTTATTTACCAAGCTATAAGAGCTTTGGAAAACAAAAAAGAGTAGAAATAAGAATAGGTACTTTTCTGTTCAGCTTAAACAAACTAGTAAGATGGTAAATACTGTATTCGAATAAAAATACCAAAACAAATATTGATGGCTATTATAAAAAATCTATCTTTCAAACTTTTTTTGTAGACAGATCCATTTAGATAAATACTCAAAATGATAAGTATATTCTAAATTCTTAGAATATCCTTCATTTGTGTAGCATGTTATTTTCACCCAAAATCTCAAGGACTTTCAAATATTTTTACATTTGTGTTTTGAAAATTTCTAGAAAGGAATTGTATTCTCACTTGACCTTGAACTCCTGATTGGTCTTATGGTGCCCACTAGCCAAAGCTGAGTCAATCATAATCTGTCCTTGTAATTTTTTAAACTGGAATTATGGAGCCGATTTGTAGGCAAAGGGAGAATACATGGGTTTATGGATCCCAAGGAAGGCTGATTTTGAGCCTTAATTCCAGTTATTAAACTTTCTAGGGATCCATGAACCAGTAAATTGCTTTGCTGAAGCTTATTTGAGTTATTTCTGTAACTTGAAACCAAAATGGTCCTGATAACTACACTTATATAAAGAAAATTAAATTCTGAAATGGTTTCACTGCATGCTGATAGTCATAGAAGGCAATGGATGAATAATACTTTTAATACCTTTTCCGCCACAAGGGAAGGGAATTGGGAAGAGTCCTGGGTGAGTTTTTTTGAAGCCCTGCCTTGACCAGAATGTACTTCTTCCCTCTGATTTATTCTTGAGGCAGGTCAAAATTAGAAAGATTACCTAAGGTTATTCCTTATAATAAGGTTTAGGATCCCTATTATTTTGAAAATTAGAACTTCTGGTATCTAGAGGGATTCCATCATGTGGCCCTGCCTGGGTGTATTATTTTCCAGTTTTCTATTTGAGATTTTACATGGCCTGAAGAGGAAGGGACTGAAATTTAAGGGAAGAATGTAATATTTATTGAGTGTTTGATGTTATAGTAAGGACCTGGTTGGTCCATTTTAATTCCTTTCCTAGTTGGGTGTTATAAGCTGAATTGTGCCCCCCCCCCCATTCATGCGTTAAAAATCTAAAACTCCAGAGATGTCTGGCTGACCCTGTCAGTGGAGCATGTGACTCTTGATCTTAGGGTCATGAGTTCAAGATCCACATTGGAGATAGAGATTACTTTTTAAAAAATCCAAAATTCCAGTACCTCAGAATATGGCTGTATTTGCAAAGAGAACCTTTAAAGACGTTATTAAGATTAAATGAAGTCATTGGATGAGTCCTAATCCAATATGATGGTGTCCTTATAAGAAGAGATTAAGACACAGACACGCATAGAGGAAGACCATGCAAAGACCAGGGAGAGGACCACCATCTAAAAGCCATTTCTTCTTCTCAGAAGAAATGACCCCGTCAAATCTACTCAAAAATGTCTGCTCTAGTCTCTGTTCCCACTGTTATTGCCTTAGTTTAGGCTTTGTTTTTCTTACTTGAAATATTCCAGTAGCCATCAGCTTCTCATCATTCTAATTTAAACATTCATAGTCATGCTGGCAAACCCACTTACTGAGAACAAGGTCTGCTCTGTAGTCTCTTTTTATCCCTAGGGTAAAGCCCATGGTTCTGAACCTGGCTGTGCATCGGAATTTGAGGTGGCATTCTTTTAATTATAGATTTTCAGGCCCCAGACAATTTCTATTGATTCAGAATCTATGGGCATGTGGTCTAGAAAATGGTATTTTTAATATGTTCCTAAGTTGATCTTATGAATAATGGAATCTGTTACATTTATTTGCCCATCTTTTTATTAATGATCATATGACAGCTTCCCCAAAACTTCTGACCTCAGCCTTTTGAAAATATATTTCTTACTATGCCTTCCATGATCACAGTGTTTCTTGAATAATAAACTAATTACACCTTTCTGAAGTAAAGTGGTGATTCTTTTACGTTAACAACGCAATTTCAGAAATTTTTCTTTTAAAGTTCTATACCTATTGTAGGTTACAATATGTCTGTCTCCTGAGAAGCTACAAAAGTCATAAAGATACTTTAATATGTAGAATAGTAAAAATAAATGAAGCCTATCTAGTTTGTTCACATAAAACCCTTCACTACTGTCTCCAACTATATGAAAGGACTGGCAGAAACATTTACTTCTCTTGGAGTTATTCTGTGGCCTGGCCCTCTTCATAGTGATACAAATTGAGTGGTAGGACCACAAGTGAATGTGGGTTTAGAGTTCACCTTCGAAAAGGAAGTTAGATCTCAAATCTAATGTTGTCCTCCATACCATAAACTCGATCTACACACTTATCATTTGGCAAAAATTGACAACTTTATACCCCGAAAAGAAAAATCATACTGCTTTTCTTACCTTAAATTAAAAAAAAAATAGTTTCAAGGCTGAAACGGTGGGTCTTTGTATCTACCCATAGATAGGAAACATGACTTTTAAAAAGAAAGATAAATAATGGCAATACTTAAAAGCAAACTCTGCTGTAGTATACACTTGAAATCAAAAGCACTTTTTCTGACCATATTTAGATAACAAAAGAAAAACGTGCTGAATATATCTGCCAAACCATTAATTCATTTGTTTTGTCTGTTATATCAAGCATTATGTAATATGGAATATCAAAACAGACATTGATTCTTGATTTTGTGAAACTTTCAGTTTAGTTAATGGAAGTCCTCGTTTAAAAAAAAAAAAAAGAAAGAAAATGGTATGCTTTCAGGAGCCTGGAATGGAGGCAGAGAGGGAGAGCGTGTATGAGTAGAGGGAAGTCATGCCCAAATGACACTTCCTGGAGGGACCACTTACTCTGTACTCATGTCAACAGCCAGGAGTACTTTAGAACTTGAGTAAACAAATGAGCATGCCCTCTTTCAGTGCAGTCTTTGCTATCTGTGCACACTTGTAAAAAGGCTGGTACAAAGACTAAACATTATCCATGGTCTACTTTTCCTGTTCTAAATGTGTACATTCATATATTCATTACACAAATATTTTATTACAAGTACCTATAAAATAAGGCTTCTTAAGTAAACTGAAAGGCCTCAGTATGAAGTGATATATTAACAACTACCTAGACCTTGGCTTAATTTTTGCTGGTTCATATTTCTAACATGGTTGATCCTTCAGATTATAATCTTAATCACATAGAACAATAAAATTGTAGTGTTTCTAGACTTGGCTTAGCATCTGCAGAAACAGAAAGATCACTATTTCTGCAATCAAGATACTGTATCTTTGAAAAAGTCTGACTATAAGTGGTTCTGTTTTTAAACTGAATTATGCCTCATTATACCTTGCAGCATCTTAATTCAGCATCTTTGGGACATTCAGAATAAAGCTAATCCTACTTTCACATAATAATGTCTTTAATTCAAAAAATATAGGTGAGATTTTTATGAAATTAGGATAGTCTTAGTCAAGAAAACTTGGACATTAAAAGAAGTGGATAAAAGAAGGAACTAGCCATATTCCCATTACCTGACACCCACATTTAAAATATTGATGTTCCATTTCCAGGCTTCTTACTGTAAATAGTTTGGATTCTCTCTCATTTTACGTAATTTTATCACCACATATGTAAACACACACTCACAATACATAATTGAGTTTCCATCTAGTGGGGGAAATCTGCCATAGAGGATAAATGGGCAGGCACTGGAGAAAGACACACCTGGGTTCAAGGTCAAGCATTATTTTGCCACCTTTTATAACCTCGGATGTGATATTTAATCTCTCTCAGTCTCAATTTTTTAATCCATAACTAGAACCTATTTCTTGAGGTTGTGGCTAACATTAATTAACATAGAATGTTTAGCAAATAGTATCTAGCAAATAGTAAATGCTGAATGATGATTGAAATTACTATGTTTATGTTTATACTATTCTAATAAAACCATCAAAAATAACTCTCAGGCTAAAAGTTCCTTGAATCTTTTAACCTTTTCTCACGTGAGATGGTTTTAAGTCCCCTTACCATGCAGGCTTCTAAATACCAGAAGTTTTGTAACTTTTCCATTCGTATCTTCCTTAAAATGTTGCTCTGAGATCTGATCTTGGTAATCTGAAGAGCTTGAAATACAATCAGATTATGTCCTCCATTATTCTATGCACATCCTAAATTTATTAATGCAGTCTAAATTATTTCTTCATCTTCTTCTTTTTCTTCCACCCCTCCTCCTCTTCCTTCACCTCCTCCTCCCTGTACTTCTTCTGTAACCATATTATACGTATCATTGATTCACTGCCAAGTAAAGCTCTTCTTTTTTTCCTCTTAATACTGTTAGTAAATCTCATATCCCTCAAATTGAATTTAGGCAGTTGGTGTTTTGTCCCAAGGCAGGACCTCACAATTATTCCAAACAAATTATATATTGTTAGATTTTGCCCATTTTTTAGTTGTTAAGAACTTTTAGATCCTGATCTTATAATCTAATGTATCTACTACTCACTTTCCCTATCTCATGTAACCAGTTTTTGACAAGTATGCCTTCTTACAGCTTTATCTCAGTCATTGATAAATATGTTTACATCAGACAAAGCCAAGGCCAAGACTTGTGGTACACCACTTAAAAACCTTCCTCCAGGCTGACACAGAATCCTTAAAATTGCTATTGGGTGCATTCATTCAGCTAGTTATGAAAACACATAATAGTACTATTCCTAAACCTATATTTCTCTATCTGGTCCACAAGGATATAAAAAAAACCTTATTAAATGACTTGCTAGAATCCAGATGTCTATTTCTATTGCCCTAATATACTGGTTTATCAATTTTATAGAAAAGAATATATAAGATTGGGCTGAATAGCTTATTCTTGTTGAATTTACACTTTCTCCTAATGGCCATTTTAAAAAATGCTCACAAAATTGTCTTTTGTGATTTGTAATTGCCTTTTATAAATATCATCTAGGCTATTCTCTCCCGAGCAACATTAGTTTCATGGATGTGAAGTTTGCAGACTCTCCCATTTTTTTTAACATAAGGTAGTCTTCTCTTATCCCCTTCATTCTGTTTCTCAAAGGTAACCAGCTAAACACTTCATAATCTCACTTAGAAGGTCTCTGGTAATAACTCATAGGGGTCCAGAAACGTATTGGCACCTAGACCAGTCAGGTCCTCCTAGTATAGCATATAGGTGAAGTGCTCAAACCATGGACTTAACTCCTGGCTCAAATCCTAGCTCTACACTGCTCTAGTTATATGATCTGGGACAAATTATTCAATCTGATAATGATGCATGCTTTATAGCTAGGATGATTACATGGAAAAATGCAAATAAATACATAGATGTATGACACCTGTTAGGTCCTCGATAAATGCTATTTACATTAGAATTACTTTAGCTATTTTGTATTTCAATTTTTGACCAGTGCCTGATGGTCTTGACTTCATTCATTCAACAAATATTTATTGAGTAGTTCTTGGTACATACAAGGTGCTCCAGATACTGTACTGAATAAATCAAAATTCCTTGCACTCAGGGAGCTTACATTCTAGTACAGGAGAAGAAAAACATGTATGTATGTGAAATAATGGCAGTCAGTTATTGGAAGACTGAAAAGTTTAAGAAACAGAGGATGTCAGAGAGAATTATTTTGTAAAGGGTGGGCAGGGTCCTCTCTGAAGAGACGACACGTGAGGAGAGATGCGAATGAACCAATGCTACCTTCCTATATTTGTGCTTGATCATGTGCCCCCTTTTACCATCTTTTGCACATGTTTTAAATTCAGAGCCTGTCAGTTGGTCCCTGTGCTGCACACTGGTTTCTTTAGTTTCTTCCCCATTTTCTTGCTCATTAGAATCATTTGTGTTTGCATAGGCAGAACACTGCTTAAATCAAACTCAGAGTGCATGGTTGCCTTTCCCCAAGGTTCCCATCATTTCCATCTTACCTACTGGTTTCGGTCAGAGTTGGGTTCAGAGTGGGAGTTCCCCTTGCTGCTTACTTTGCTGTCTGGGAAATGAAATTATCAGCAAGGTCGGTCAAGAAATTGTCAGTGTTTTGCTTTCTGAGGAGTGAAAGTTTCTGCAGATACTTTGAAACTGAAATCCCTAACGCTAAGATATGTTGCTGCCTGGTAATTTTGTGGTCTGCACTAGAAAAACATCCTTCAGTACAGGAAGTCTGTAATGCAGTCCCATAGTGCTATCACTTCTCTGTCTCTTATTTATATTCATCTAGATTTTTCTCCAGTGTTCCTACATTCACAGGTTCTTGACTTTTCATGTGGGTTCACAGCTTCTAACCAGTCAGGACTATTCACCTATTTTTTCAATTGGTTTGGTCTACTTATAATTAAAAATAAATTAGATTAGAAATTAAATTGTTACATGACCAAATTCTATGCCTAGGAAACCAGAAAGTTTCCCTACGGCTTAATACTAACATGCGGCATGAAATCATAGAAGGCTTTGGAATAGAAGGTAAATTCTATTCTTGACCAAGCCGTATAGTAGAAAGACCCTTAACTGAAGGACGAAGATCTGGATTTTGCTTTTACTGAGGAGCAAACTGTCACCTAACATGGTTAGTTGACTTGTTCACAGTCTCACAACTAGTTAGAGATAGGGATTACGAGATAAGGTGTTTTTCCCTTAGGCCAGTAAATTTCACCCCACTAGGTTACCTTCCATGAATAGCCCAGAGACTTACCTCCCCTCAGTGAAAGCCAAATGCCTGCCCTTCCTACCTCACAGAGTTGTTGTGAGAAGGAAGGAGCTAATAGATGTGTAAGGACAGTGGCTGTGTAAAGTGGTATTATTATGATAATGATTTTAACGATTTAATCTGTTGGTTTCTGCGGGCTTTTCCCCCCTTCTAGTTTAAGAGATTTGCATTTTAAATTTAAATCTGTGGTGAAATGTGCTTACTTTGTTAAAGATTTACAAAAAATTGCAGGCTGCATCCTGCAAAAGAGAATCTGGGTTTTGGCATCCCGGGAACCAGGATGATAATCCCAATTTTGTCACTCAGGGCATACATGACAATACGTCATCTTCTTAAATTCTCTGTTTTTAGTTTTCTCATCTGTTAAAGAGCTGAACATTCCTATCTCTTCAAGTTGTGTGATCTGATACAGAAAGTCTCAATATTGGTGGTTGTTTTTATTTGTTTGTTTGTTAATTTATTTTTCCTGTATATTTCTCCTCCCTCAGATTATGAGCTTCCTGACGGCAGACAGTATTTATTTGTCTTTGTATTCCTAGAGTCTGGCACTCAATAGCTACACAGCATGTTTGTTGAATAAATTATTTACCAAGGTGAACAAGAGTGGGTCTGAGGGCAGCAGTATTTTGGAAGTCACTGTTTTTCCAACTTGACTCTTAGGAGCACTATGTTAAGTTTCATGGAGGTACTCTGGGCACTTCTCAAAGTAGACATGGCGTAGCTGAGAGTGAACTCTTGGCTTTCATCTTGCCTTAATCAGAGCATACAGTAATTGTTTATTAACAGATTGAGTTGCTATGTAAGATTGTTCTTAGAGAAAAATGTTTTTCAGCTAAAAGAAAGTTGAAACAAGATGTGTACACTTTAGAGTCTCAAAGCACATCCTAATACTTATTTTACTATTAGCGCCTTAGACAAAGTAACCTTCCTTTGTCACAATTTCCTCATTTATCATAGAATTTACAGCATTTCAGGTTGGTTATAGATGGGCAGGAAGATAGCACATACACACCTGCCATTTCCCAATAGTTAGCCAAGAATACCAAAGTGGATTCCACCTGGATCCAGGTGGCCATTTGTGTCAGAAGCAGGTGCATGCAGACACCGTATACCTTGGCTTCACTTTTCTCTTCCTCTGGTTCCCTATGGGCCACACAGCTGCCAGAGACACTACTGCCAGGGTTGAAAAACATAATTTTTTAAACTCAACTTACTATTCTAGAAGAATTTATACCCTAGGCACTTCCATGTAAGAAAATGCTTACTCATACTGGTTTCTCCCAGTTCTAGAGCCAAACTAGCACAAGCAAGAAAACCTCCTCTGGGCAGGATGAGGAGGGGCAGGCCAAGTCAGGGTCAAGGGTCCCTGACTAGTATCTCTGCCTCCAGTTTCCAGTGTTCCTGTCTCCCTGGAGGTTTATTTCGAACATTAAATAAAGTAAGGGTAACACTGAAATATTTAGCAATGTGTAAATGGTTGAGCTTGGGCACTAATAGATCAGAACAGATGCTGGTCATAAACTACCAGCAAGCCTTGCTAGTGCTTGCCAGCTGAATGCCAGCCTTAAAATAAAATAACATTAAAATGTCCTCATGATATCTGACACATAGAGATGGTGTTTGATTAATGTTAATCTCCTACCCTGCTTCACAACTTCCTTTTGTACACAATCCAGTAAAAGCAAAATAGCAACTCCAAGAAGACATAGCCTCAAATAACCAGAGAAGTCAAGTTTATTACTTTATGAGTATGCTATATTAATGGAGATCGTTTCTCTTCATACCAATAATACCAAAACTCATTCTGTGCTCTATAGTAAAATGGATATACTTTTAAAAAATTAATTGTAAGCTATTCCTTCAGTTAGAACCCAGCAATTAACTAGTACTATGTCTTAGTTATACCCAGCCAGGCCATTCTCTCTCTCCTCTGAGTTTATCATTTCCCTGCTAGGAAGGGTTAATTCATTAAATTTAGTTAGATTCTATAGTTGCTTTAAGGCTATGTTTCCCAGGGGTTGGCAGTGGAAATGGGAAACACTCCACCAAAACCACCTGAGGCTCTTTCTCCCCACTCCCCAAAGCCCTTCCAGAGATTTTGATGCCTTCCTTTCTATTAAGAATCTTCCGGAATGACTATTTATTCAGAGTTTGCTATAGCAGACAGTCAGTCACAAGGCAGACTCAAAGTCAGGCAGGGGTGGGGATGCTTTGTAAGTGAAAAAAGGGGAAGGCTTCAAGTAAGCACTGATTAGAGGCTGTTGGCATGGGGGAGCTAGAGGTGGCTTAACTAGAAGTGAGAGTCTTGTTTGATGGTTTGGGAAGCACATTTGTCTTTTTCTGGTTGTCTTGAGTTAGAAGCAGGATCAAAAAACAGGGAAGCTGGCAGTCACTGATCTAGTTTGACCATTCTGGGTTGATTGCTGCAGAGGTTGTGGGTCAGAATTCTACTGTCATATTTGGTTTGCCTATTGTCTATTTGTATATTCAGTCTCTCAGACAACATGAACATATATGTAGAAAATCGGGAGGAATCTATTAAAAAGCTCAAGAAATAATGAGTGTAGCAAGGCCTCATGATATAAGGTCAGTACATAAAAATTAATTCTATAGGCAAATCCACAGAGATAGAAATAGATTAGTGGTTGCCAGGGGCTGTAGGAGGGAAAATGGGGAGTGGCTGCTAATGGGTATGGGGGTTTTTTGGGGGGTGCTGAAGATGTTATAAAATTAGATAGTGGTGATGACTACACAGCCTTCTCAATATACTAAAACTACTGAACTATATTTTTTAAAAGGGTGAATTTTATTCTATGTGAATTGTATCTTAATAAAAAGTATTAATTTTACTTATATATACTAGCAAAAAAACAACCGAAATTGAAAATGTAGAAAAATATTATTTACAGGAGCATCAAAAGATATGAAATACTAAGGGATAAATTTAACAAAATATGTGCAAGACCTGTACACTGAAAACTGCAAAGTATCTCTGAGAGAGAAATTAAAGAAGACCCAAATAAATGGAGAAATATTCTATATAAAGAAAATAGTCTGCCAGAATGAACCAATGGAAGTATGTATAGGATTCCCTAAGTAACTAGGCTTTAAAAAAAAAGTTGAACTAGCCTTTGGGAAGATTCTGTTGTTATTGGAACAACAGAGGAAAGAAGGAAGGACACCTTTGTAGCAGAGGCAAAACTGGACTATCAACTTCAGTAATGGAGAAGACAGGATGAAGGGATGGACCAGAAGTAGAGATGAGATGGGAGGATAAGTAATAGACCAGTATCACTACTTGGTCAGGGTTCTCTCAGGTCTCATCATCAGGTCATGCATTTGTGGGGCATTGGGAAACTTGAAACAGCCCCCTTCTCTTTGTGTGGCTCTTAGACTAAAGGCAAATCTAAAGCTGGTATGCATATAAGCATGCCTTGCCTGTACTGATTTTCCTGCTTCTTACTTTCCAATCTTTAGTTTTTCTTTGCCTTATCATTCTTAGTTACTCTTACTACTCGTATTTCTATTTATTTGTAAATATCCTTAAATTCTTTTTGGAATATGAAGGATTATAAATTAATAAATAAAAATTAGGGTGTCTAATAGACAGCTGTCATCGATTGTGCTTAGCTATTTCACAGTGTAATAAGCTTAAACAGATACTCGTCCAATGTTATGGATTTATGAAAAAACTAAGCATTTCTATTTTATAGAGAAAGAAAAAGAGAGTGAGCGTGCATGAGCAGGGGGACAGGTAGAGAGAGAGGGAGAGAATCTTAAGTAGTTCCACAGCCAGTGTGGAGCTGGATGCGGATGTGGGGCTCAATCTCACAACCCCAAGATCATGACCTGAGCTGAAATCAAGAGTCAGTTGCTCAACTGACTGAGCTACCCAAGTGCCCCAAAATGAAGCACTTTTGAATAAAAAGGAATGAAAATCATAAGCTGTGAACAAAACTAAGAGTGAGTAGATTCTTCAAATTGTTAACTTAAAGCAATCAAAACTACCAGCAACAACACTGGCATACATGTAACAAAAAATTGTCATTCAGTCAATATAAAGCTATATGTTTCAAAACGTACTTTTAAAATCTTTTGCTATTATACAACCCAATATGTAAGAATATGTAAGAATGTTCAACATTGTTTCACATTAGCTCCTACAGTTTTAGGCATTTATGTGGCAGCATTTTGAAGAGTTGTCAACTGTTTTATGCTATTAATGTATCAAAATAATAGTAAATATTTGAAGACTGACTTACTATGTGCTAAGGACTACCTGTATTAATTCATATAACCCTCACGACAACACTATAAAATACACGTAATTATGATTCCCATTTTAGAAACAAGGAAAGAAAGAAAGAGTTAAAGATGAGCCTCTATAACTTGAGCAAGTTATGGAAGCCTGAACATGGTAGAGCTGAGACTACTGGAGGTCTGGTCCAAATTCCAAGCTTTTAGCTTGTGTTGTTTTTCTAAACAATTTTTTCAAACATCTTAAAATTAACATTAGCCAAAGTTCAGTGAATTTATACTTTCTGAAGCCCTTTACAGATCTTTTTCAAGATAAAGTAGAAGAAGAGGTTAATCTTCAATATAGTTTTTATCTTAAAAAAGTAGGTCGGTGGCTTTTCTGAAAAGATATGTCAAATGCTTCAGTGGTGGTGTTTCAAAAACTTTTGCAGAGCACGGTGATTTAAAATGGTATCTACCAAATTCTTGACTGTACCAAATTGCAGAATTTTAAGTAAGAAGTGAACATAAATGATTCAAGCTTGGTATAACCTCATGGGATGCTTATTAAGCATTAAGAAAAGAAATTCTACTTCTCAATGTATGTATTCTGTCAAGCGTCAAAAACAATAATAAAAAAGTACTTTTTAGTATGGACACAGATTAAGTTAATTGGCCAAATTAATTATCCAATTTTATGAATGGAATATATCTTTTATCTTACAATTTGGCAGAAACAGTGAAGAAGAGAAGACAAAATTTTTGAAAAATAAATACTATGATTACTAGAAACAATTTTACTTTTGTTATTACAGAAGAGCTTAGCTTAGTGAAAAAAATTAAAAATTCCTAATATGAAAAAGATCCAATCATATGCCAATATCAGTTTCTAGGTTGCATGGGAAATTTGAGATTTTCTTTTAAATGGTGTCTGTCTCAATAATTGACATATATAATTGTTCTAATAAAAATTTTTAAGATTTACTTATTTATTTGAAGGGGGAAGGGCAGAGAGAGTCTTTTAAGCAGATCCCTGCTGAGTACAGAACATGATGCCGGGCTCCATCTCAGGATCATGAGATCACTAACTGAGGCAAAATCAAGAGCCAGACACTTAACCTACTGAGCCACCCAGCTGCCCCTAAAATTTTATGAAACTTAAATAAGGACAGCAGTATTTCAGTAAAACTACTACCATGAGCACAAAAGACTCTTTTCAGAAAGTGTGTATTAGGATTTTTTACTGATACAAAGGATATTATGCAAACTATAATTTATAGGACTTTTTCTAAAAACTAGTATATTTAATATAGGTGATTCTCACTTTCTGGAATTAATTCATTATAATCATATTTTCCAGTTGACATACTTACATAAAATTGAGTTATATTCATATGGGAAGATGTTTTGACCTGTAATCATAATAAAAACCTTGTATATGAAAATACAAAATATAAAATAAAATTAGGAATACTGATATTAATACTCATAAATAATACTCAGAAATAAGAAACATAACAAATTTGGGATAATGAAAAAAATGTTCCTGAGTCAGGTTCAGTAGATAATCTTAATTCTTGGTAAATTCTCTCCTTTGAAAAGTACACCCTTAACAAGGAATATTTTTTAAACATATCTGAGACTATCAATTGCTTCTAGTATTTTTTAGTAAAGGCTTATTAGCTTGTTTGACTTAAAATATGTTGCGTTTAGCTTTTTCTGTTGTATTAGTGTGTGTTAATTATTTTAACTATTAAGTCTTAATAAGCCCTGTGTATTAATACTTAAAAGGTATTTGCTTCCATTTGTTTGTTTGGTTGAAAAAGACTGATTCCTTTCATGTGTCCTCCCTTGGTGAACTACACTTATGAGATATTAGGTAATGCAAAAATAATCAAAACCATCATTTGTTACTGTCAAGTTACCTCACCATGTAGGGGGAAACTGAGCAGATCACAGAAAGAAAAGAATATGCAAGAGTAAAAACATCAGTGAAAAAGTGCTAGAAAGTGTTGTCAAGTGAGGAGAAAAAGAGAATACTGATGAATACAAATATAAGTAGGAAGAGGATTGAACTAATTGGTGAGAATGGAGGGTGCGGTGTTATAACTTCAATATTGAAGCTATGCAGTAAGTGCACAAATGAGGTAATGTATATATACATCCTCTGAATACAGTAAAGCACCATTACTACTATACAATGCATTTCTTCATGTCTTTCAGTATATATTGACAGTGTAATTCATGCATTCACTCACATACAAGTTTTTGACCACTGGAGCTCAAAAATTAAAATGTTTATAAGAATAAGAAAGAAAAAGTGAGTGAAGGGCAGTTAGGTTAAACATATAGTTCTCTAGCTCTATCTTTCTCTTTCTCACTTTACAAAGATATGGGTAAAGGGGCACCTGGCTGGCTCAGTTGGAGGAGCATGTGGCTCTTGATCTTGGGTTTGTGGGTTTGAGCCCCATACTGGGTGTAGAGATTCCTTAAATAAATTAATTAAAAAACAAAACAAAAACAAAGATATGGGTGAAGGTATATTTCACTTTGCTTTAATGACACTATTAAAGTAGAACACAAAACGTTATCACTGATTATGTGATTCATGGCACAAGATACTTTGCCTTGATTTTGAGAAGGTCATAGGGAAAGGTGGAGAATGTGGTACATGTTTTCATTAAAAGGGAAGGCCTCTCCTGTTGAATGCTGCTATGAAGTAACATCCACCCAATGTTGTTGGAATTATTTTTTTTCAGAAGCTGGAAATCCATGTTTTCATAAAAACCTAATTTTTAAAACTTGACAAATAACTGTTTAAAAACAAACAAACAAAATTCTATGTAACCCAAGATCTATGGAGCCAATAAATTACATTTGTTGGCTAGATTTTATACAGGCCAGCAGTTCATGTCCTCTGTTGTATGCTGTGCTAAGAGCTTGCATAGAGAGTTTAGTGAGATTTTAAGGAGCTTACCGTCTAGTGTGAGAGGAGTCAATCAATAAATACAATGATGTGTAATAAGAGCTATGATAATCAATGTTCATTTTTATGGTTCTTCAACAGTCAAAAATTGCATGTCATCAAAGAAAGATAAAATAATATTCACTATGATTTTCTTAGATAGCAAAGTACTATACTAATATATTTTTATTTTTTAAAAACTAGAAATATAAACAAAAAGAAACAGAATTTAAAGTGTCAGCAGAAAATGAGATCTTCCTTGAAAATTTTGATTAATTTACTCCTTAAGATAATATTAATAAAATTTGCAAGTGATTTGGCAAGAAAAAAAATGGTTAAAATGTTTTTTTGGCTCTTGGATGTAGGGTTCCGGTTTTTGACTGCTTAGTGAATCATAAATGAGCTAAGATGGAAGTATGATACTTTTACCATAATGCATAAAATATCAGATGTTTTGAGTCTGAATAAAACCAAAGTACTAGGGTGCAAAATAAAACCCTTTAAATGCTTCATGTAAGTCCCATTGATTCTAATTTCTGAAGTTCCCTAGATACATCATTACGTTATATAAGTTGTTGGGACAGAAAAGTAGAAGGGAGAAAGCTTGTTCTAGGTAACATAGAACAGACAGCCAACTTTTCAACTTCTCTGAATTAAAAAACTCAAACATATTAATTTCCTGCCTTCCTTGAAGTATTTCCCACCTCTCCAACACACACACACACACACACACACACACACACACACAATTGTGCTATATACTCCCTGAACAATTTTGTCTGTATTTGTGATTCTCTTTACTTAAAAGCACACTAACACACAAATATCCTTATTAAATTAATTTTTAGGAAAACACTCACATTTTCATTGTAGTCACCAATTTGTAAAGATAGTAAAATATTTACATAGGGTCTATAAAAATATTTCAATAAATTGGCTAAACAAATGTGTTAAGTAAACTTATGTATGTGTGTTTATATGTACACTTGTGATAAGTATATTTGTATAAGATTTCTAGGTTATTTGACTTGTAATATCCATATCAGCAAAGCAATGCTACAATATTTGGATAAGAAGTAGCCTTATTATTGAACTAAATATTATAGTAGTATTCATGATTATAAGATTCTGACTCATATATTCTATAAATACGTTTCAATAACCAACTATAGCTCAGGTCCTTTGCTAGACACTATAGGGGCCACTGTTTTTCAAAAATCTGAGAGTAGGTAAAGTGTTTAAAAAATTACTTCACCTGATTGGTGTGTACCATTCTGAACAGTATACTATAGTATACTGAACAGTATGCTATATATGTATGCTTGGAGGTATTTTGAGGGCTATTTATACTTCTCCATACAAGAATGTGGGCAGGGAGAGAGGTCTTCCAGGGAGGAAGTTCCAGATAGGAGTTTTGGCATGTAATGAATTTTTGAAAGACTATTGTCTCCCCAAGAGTACATGACTCTACATTGGTAAAACAAGGACCTGTAACAGTTGTTTCAGTCCATTGAGAGCTTTTTATACCAGCTTACTAAGGTTTGAGTACTGTGGGTAATGGGTATGAAACCTTACAGTGTTATAGCTGGGTTTATGGATTGTTGGGTAAGGGAGAAAAGGACTGGAGAAAACAGAAGCTTCAAATTTTACTAAATGCCACAAACATAGACTGAGATTTTAATATGCATAACATTAGGACCTCTCTGGTAAATAAAACTAAAAGAAATTTGTTGAAGGACGGGTCACAAAATTTATTCAAACCTGAATGAACCCACCAAAACTTAATTGAATGGAGAGGGGTAAGCATCACAAAGGAAAAATTGGATGGAGTTTCCAAAAGAAAGATGACTAGAAAGTAAAAACAAAACATATATACATCTCCTGTTTTGTTCTGTGCAGGAGATACTTAGGTGAAAGCTTATTTTCCTGTATGTTTAAAAAAAAAAATTGGGGAGAACTTTTCATAAATTTATTCTATAACCTTACCAAACCTGGGGAAATATTCCATCATTTTCATGATTTTTATAAGTAAAAATTCATCTTCAGGGGAAAAAAGAACAGTAAGATCTATTTGAGAGAAAATTTTGTGAAGTAATAGTCTGTGAAGAAATACTATACAGTTAAAATTCCTGAATGCCATGCATATTAAGCGTATTATATAAATCTTTATGTCCTAAATAGTTTTGTATATTTGTTTATAATTTTTTGTGTATATTCTTACTTATTTTCCATGTATATTTGCCCTCTCTTTCCACACATGATTTATTTCTCTGGGGAAGGAGTATGTTTACCACTTCCCACTAGCACCTAGAGCCCTGAATTGAGGGAAGCAAGTTTTCTATGAGTGTTGAATAATTGCCTTTATTATCCTTACATTTTGAAAAATATGTCAGCCTGCAATCTCAGTAAAAATGCAAAATTAAAAATGAGTATAAAAGATAATGCTCACATTTCTCTGACATTAAACCACCCTATTGGGCCAAATGTAGCACAAATGTCCCTCTAACAGGGGTCCTATGCGAACAGTGGGTGATCAAAGAACACTTTGCAGCAACACCAAGTCACACTGGTGGTGTCAAGGACAATGTATTCTGAATTCTATTTCGTATTTCTTCTGTGATATTGTGCCAGAACACAAATATATAGACACAGATATATACATATACATGTGCATATATATTTTACAGAATTTAAATAATTCATTCAAATAAATTATTTAAATGATTTAAAAATTCCTTTGTCAAACAGATTAATGGAACCTTGTTATTCAAAAGATAAATCATTTTATATGAAGTGGCAAAGACTTCAAGGGCTAATAAAGGTTTTATGAGAGATAAACTTTTAATGAATTAATACTTTTGCATGTACTTATTTTCTATATACATAAATATACACACAGATGCTTACAATGATATTTATACCAATATTTCTGACTGACTTTTAAGGAAACAGTATTCACAGTGTTTAAAACAAAGTGTTTTTATATATCTGATTTTTAGGAGCTGATGGATTATAATTCACCAAGCTAAGTAGAAGGTTTAAATAATAGTGCCGTAAATGTTATAATCTGTGTAATGAGATAAAACAGACTTTTTTCTATATGTAATTTATATGAATCATTAATCCTGAACAATTTTATATATGTCATTTTCTAGGGTTTATAATGTATTTAGCACTTACACCCTTTTGCTGCACAGGTCTTCATCAGAAAGATGCTTTGCTCTAGAAAATTATGGTGAACTACTATTTGTATAACAAGACCTTAAGACCCTGGGAAAAATTTTTAAGGATTTTTATGAAGCTCAGTCCACATTCTTCAGCTAAATTTTGGCATAGTTTCAATTTGAGACTCCAGTGAAATTCAATTGGTTTATTTTATAATTAAAAACAAGGAAATCATAGTAACAGAAATATATAATGTATAGCACTCATGTTTATAATAGAAACATCCATAAAGAAAGAAACATGTTCTAACTTTTCTCATTACTCCAAAGAGAATTGCATCTTTAATCACACAAAGCGCAACTGCTTTCTAATTTTGTTTAAAGTGTTTCAATACTTACAAAACCCAGATCAGGTTATTGTAAATCTAGAGCAAATTAGAATCATTGGCCTCTGCTCAGCTCTATGTAAGGGTTCTATGTAAATCATAAATTTAATGACATACTAAGACACACATCTGTTTCAGTTTTGTAGAAGTTAATAATCTAACTATAGAGTATTTAAACACTTCTTTCATTAACTGGAAAACTGAGGCAATGATAGACTTTCCTTAGTTATAAGGTGTAATATTTTATCTGCAAATTTTGATAAGCTATAAACTTACCTACGTCGTTAAAGGTAGTTTTCTAAATATTCAACCTAGTATCTATTTTTGACATTACACGATTTCCTCCTATATAGAAATATTCATTATAAACAAACAGGCTAGCATTATCATCTCAAATCTACACCTGCATAAAATACTTTGCTTTATATATATCATATCTTAAATCATTTTGCAATAGGGCATTGGAGAGAAAGTAAATATTGAGTAATTATATGAAATGTCAAAATTCATTCTTTTAAATATTTTTCAGATTCCTTATTTGATTACCCACAGTTTTTTTAAAATGATAAATGATTGTCTTCTGGGGATCCATATTTATTTAAAAATAGTTTATATTCTTGAATCCTCAAACATTTACATTTCTTACCTAGCATTCTTACTCAACATTTCTTTAATTTTATTTTAACAAGTTTTAGATATTTTGTCATGTTATTTCTATGACCTATTTCTTTGAGACATGCTACTTCATATACAGCAGTAATCCAGTATTATAATGAATTATTGTGTTTCAATTATCATTAGATAATAAACAGGAAATTAGTTTTTCTTGTAGTGTATTCTACATTGTCTGAACAATGAAATATATGTGGTTTGAATTTGGGTCATTAATTCAGGTAGTAAGGACATAGTTCTAATTAAATTGGTGTCATAAATTACATTCCCATAATGAAGGGGGGCATTCTTCTAATGCACTAAAAGAGTTATTTGTAGATATGTGATTTTGGTAACCAGGACAGTTGGATAAGAGGGTGGATGGTTCAGTGCAACACATCTCCATCACTGAAACAAAACCATTCAAAGAATATATTGTCCAGGTGACAGTTCAGCAACTTTTTTTTAAATGTAGAATAGCTGGAGAGATTATGTGTTTTTATTTTTTAACCTAAAACAAAAATCTTTCATTGACTATAGCTCCACAAAACCTTATCATTTCCAAATCATTTCAGTATTCCTTTGAGATATTAATGACATTTTAGCGTAATTCTAAATTTGGATGCTTATTTTAAAGAAAACGAATTCTTTTCTAATGCACTTTTACTTATCAAAAAACATATGCCTATTACATCATTGTTTGGTCTAGGTCCTAAGTGATTGATTTCATAGTGACCTTAAGAATGCACTGTAATGAGCTGCAATAAGTTGAAACTTAATTATAAAGATTTAAATTATTCTTGAAAATAGAGATGGCAACATTCTATTATCTTATCAAGAAACTATGATGAGAGCTAGGCTTAGAAGAAAAATCTTTGCAAATTGCTATTCTACTTTCCACATCCTCAGACAAATTTATGGTTACTGAAATATACACAAGAAAGAAAGGCCTTTAAAAAAATAAAGCAGGTAAGTGGAGTGAAAAATAAGTATCATATTAAAGAACAAAATTGTGAAAAATGTTAGTAATAGGTAGTTTATATGATCAGAAGGATCAACCAAAGTCAAGGTCAAACATCTCATGTTATACAGTTTTACGCTGTATTTTCAAAACTGCGACAAAATTTTTTGTTGAAAAAATACTGAGATCATAGATTACAATTATTATTTTATTATTTTATGCTTGTCATTAAGAAAATTACAATGTTTTCTAATATGAAAATATTAGCAGTGCTATATAATTATGCCTTTGACTCACTTTCTAAGATGCAAGAGGCATTTGTGAGTTTGTTTTCTGACTCTTAAAAGCCTTTTGCAAGTTTGCTGTGCATAAACTATGACATGAATAATCAAAATCATTTGCAGAGACACTAAAAATTCTATTTGGACTTCTCTGAAGTTGCCGTTTGGTTATCTTTGAGGGTTTAGATTCAATAGAGTGGATTTGCTTCTACTATTAACCATTGACTTGCTTTTGTTCTCACCCAAGCTATACATGTTTGCTTTAGAAATAAATGCCCATCCAAACTTTTATATTTAAAACAAAGAGTTGTGATTTGGCTACTCTTAGTTTAGCTTCAATATTTAAAAAAAATTTAAAAAATTTCATCTCTATTGTTGATAGAGATTTTCTGCATATATTAAAAAGGGATGGGGAGACCTAAATATTTTAATAAAATATTTGGTTGTGAGTATGATTAACAAAATAATTATAAGAAGTTATAGACAGTTGTATAAAACAAAGGTTATTATAGTTATACTTCATGGTTTGACAGAAACATTGATAGAAGAAGATCTATAAGACCCAATTATAGAAAATCCTCAAAGTGCAGAGATTAACAAGAGTTATGGGAACAATCTATGGGAAAGAAAGACTAACTTACAGTTGCATAAGTCTCAATGAAACAATGATTATGTAGGACATCTTTTTTAATTTGCTTACTTTTGAGTATCATAATGGCAATGTCATAAAATTTTTGTAATTTTTTATATATAGTTATACATATAGACACTAAGTGCACAGAGTCATGCTACTAGTTGTATCGGTGGATTTTTTTTTAAAAAAGTGTTAATTATAAAATGATAGGTATATAATAGTATATGTGGTGATTATATACTTCTAAGTAATATCAATAAGCACAGTTCATAATAATCAAATGTATACTATTGCTTGAATGTCATTACTTTTGGAGACTACATCTCTACATTTTATATGGAGTTTGGCTTTTTTGGACAAAGATTTACTCAGCTTGAAGAGAGCTGGGAGAACAGTTAAACTTATTGGCTTTGCCAAATGCTTTCATATGTTTCTGCTCTCATGAAAAATGAGTTTTGATTTCTTTTCAGCCTACATGCATGGCAAAGCTAAAATGAAAAACAAAGCTAGCAACTTTCAACCAGTTCTAGTTAAGTTTGGTATTCACATATTGCTTTGATCTGCTCTAGAGCTTTAAAATACTTACTTTCTAGAGTAGGGAAAGCTAGTTTCAGCACTAAGCATCACTGAATAGTAATGATGAAGAAACTGGAACTGGTTAACTTTAGGGTGAAATCTAGCTAATTTTATTTCTGTTTGCGTATTACAAACCATGCCAGTTTCACCTGTTATTTGTTTACTTGTTTGTTTCATTTTAGAACTCACATCGCTCTCATCACAGGCAAAAATATACTCCCCATAATGAATACAACCTACCCTCCTTAATAGTTTTCTACAGCTGCATAACTCAAACTTAGAATTTTTGGCCCAATAGCAAGTCCCGAGTATCACCACTCCACCCCAGTCCACCTCCACGTAGCCCCTTTTGGAACTGTCTTATCTATATCTAAGTTTACCAGAGTGGGGCAGTGAAGAAGTTACTTACTGTTCTACTGGCTTGTACTTATCATAATATTTTAATGCCCATTTTCCTACTTGTTCAGATTCTTTAATTTGGTACCCAAACTATTGTTTTTCATACCTGTATTTTGACCAGTACCTCATCACTTTCCTTTAAACAAAGGTGCTTAGATGGTAATAGCTTCAAAAATTAGCATAATTTCTGTATCAGAAGTATGTGAACCCATAGAATAAAATAATCTAGTTTCTTAAAGTTGCTTAAATTAAAAACATGAGTTTCTACAGTTGGAAAAAACATATATGGTTAAAATGTTTGAAGCCCATCAATCTCTCTAACCACATAAGCTAACGAGTTCCTTCTGTTTTCTTTGAATGAAATCACCATGAGTGGTTAGATGTTGATTTAACATAAAACAAATGGAAATGGGTGTTTCCTTTGTCCTTTGCAGAATGTATTTTTAAAAACAATTAGCAAGTATTATGAATAAGTCAATGATTTTGCCATTACTTAAATAATAATACAGATTGAGTAGTTAATTTGATTGGATTTTAGGGAATGCATAATATACTCCAACTCCTCTTAACTTGCTAACATCTGCAGACATTATTAAGCTTCTCGTTTCATTTTTTTTCCTGCCATAACACCTGTATTGTTATAAATTATGTTTTGAATTGTCATGAAGTGTCAGGCAAATTATGTTTTCTGGATGTGTATGTGTCATTTAAGGGTTCCTTTGTAATGGCAGGTTTGTGGCTAACAGCTTAATCTTGAATACATCAATGCAATTAAAAGCTCTTTTTCAATTCTTTGTGGACACAAAGAAGGTTGAAGCATTATTATGGGTAAAGTGCAAGGAAAGAATTAAAAATTCTCTAATATTTAAAACATCCTAGAGAAGGAATACATTTAGCAGTAATTTTAAAAGCACAGCAAGCTTACTATATTCTTAGCAAAAACACGTTGAACCCTTTGAACTCTATAAAATACACATCCTATTGAATTAAAATTAAAAACTTGTATGACGCATTTTCCACTCCCTATAGTTTTAATCCACTTCTGACAATTTCTTCCCCCTCCATGCATTCCCCCTTTTTTTGTGATGTAGTCTCTTCAGGAACATAGTGGAGAGTGACTCACTTAGGTCCTGAGCATCAAAGAATGTCAGACCGATGAAATGTAGACAGTGGGTTCTTCCAGAGATTCTCTCTGAGAAAGTTAAATAAATAAGTAAATGAGCCAACATATGGCCTGCTTAGTTCAGTCAAAAATTTCCATTGATTACTTAGTAAGCTCACTAAATAAAAACTTCAGCCCAGGTTTTGCCTCCCAAAAGAAAATAGGATTAGACTGATCTAGGCACTCATTGGGGCTTCTTGTGAAAAACCTTCAAAGATGAACAAAGGAAAGGGCTAAAAATTTTCAGTAAATGTAGATTATTATTAGCTTGACATGTTTCAGTTTATAATCTTGAATAAAACGATTTTAAATTCCAGAAGAGACCATGATATAAATGACCTCTGAGGTCTAAGAATTTTATAATTTTGCCTCTTTTCAACTAAAGTAGCCTGATTTAATTCTCCTAGGTAGAACTGTTGTATGTATAATTTTGACAGATTTAAAAACCTTAGGTACATAGTAAGGTTTCACACTAGCTCTGTATAAGTGTTTTTTCCAGACTAGGCTTGTGTCCTGCATCGATAATATTTGAATTATGTTATCTAAGAAATTCCAAATGGGAGTGTTTATGTAGTTTAAAGCACAAATGCTGTGAGTGGCTCCTCTTATCTTTTGGAATGGTGGGAATATTAAAACACAATACATTAAGTAGAAAGAAATTTGATTATCAAGGATTCTTGTTTTGAGAAGTACAATGAATCAACCAAAAGAGTATGTTTCGGTTATTTGCCCATGTGTGCTCTTAACTTATGATTTTTTACAAGTTGAGAACAAATTTGACCAATAGCTGGATTTACTTTAGTACTACAAATATCTGGCTCTGTGACAAAATACTGATAGGTATTTAGAGGCTTCAAGTCTTTTGAACAATCTACTGTTGACATTTTAATAACATTGTTGTTTGAAATGATTTCTGAAGTATCATGACTGCAACATACCCGCAGCAACAAAAAGTACATAGTTTCTGAAAGCAAAGAAGCTCAAGTTTCATCCTATTTTCTAGAGGTTTTAAATCCTGATGAATCGGTTTTTCTTAAAAACCAATGCATGCATGCTTCTTTGATTGAGGGCTGCCTTCATTAGTCGTATCAGTCATTGAGAAATACATCTGAAAACTTGGTGACTTTCAGCTTAGAGACTTTGTAATTAAAAAAAACAACAACCCAGTTTTGATTTTCCTCGTATGCAGAGGACACTTAACCTGCCTTTAAAATATTTTTCAAGCGTGATTTGTCCCGTCATGGTCTGCTCTCTTTAGCTCAGGTCCATCGTTGGCGCTGCCTGGCTGTTTGCTGACACTACCAACAGAGAGGTGGCAAGGAAGTGTGGTCAGAGGACAAGAGCAAAAGCAGTTTCAATGTAAGGAAATGAGGGAAACAGACCTAACAACACGATGAATGCACTTGCGAGTAAAGAGCCTTGTAGTCTCCTTTCCTTCCTTTGCTTATCCTGGTGGGTTTAATCAAAAACAAACAAAACGCTCTTGTGAAATATAGTCAATAAAGTCAAAGTTTGGCGAGGTCTCTGTAACTACAAAGAAAAAGTCACCGCAATTTTAAAAAATGTAACTTTCATTAACGAGCGCGCCGGAAATCTCAGGTATCAAAGACGCATTAACCCTGGAGCGTCCCCCGCGCGCCGCAGCCGGACGGAGGCAACCGCGGCGAACAGACGTTCTTTTCTCCTCGGAGCAGTCACACAAAAGGAGGGCTGCGGGAACTAAAAGTTTCGAAGCCTACGGCTCGCTGCGTGGAGAAAAGAGAAAACCTGGAGACAGGGTGGGTAAAAGACGCATCCTGGGCGCCTCTCCGAAGTGCAGGCAAGGAGAAAGCTCCTGGGCCTGGAAGGAAGAGGGGAGGGGGCCCCCCGCAGCCTCTGGCCAGCCCCCTGCGCCCCGCCTTGGAGGCCCGAGCGCCGCACTCCGCCGTGCTCTCCCAAACACCCTTCACCCCGTTCCAGAAATAAAATAAATGTTTTTAAAGTGCGTGTGTGTGGACAGGATGGAGAACGCGCGCCAGAGGAGCGCGCGGAGGACCTAGCGCGCAGTGAGTGGAGTTTGGGGGTGGGGGTCAGGGTGGAAGGGGTGTGTTGATAGTGGGAGGGGGGAGGCTGGATGCGGAGCCCCGGGACTGAGCGGGGGGTGGCGAGCGGACGGGGAGGTAGAGGAGGGGCGCCAGCCGCCGCAGGCCGCCTCCAGGGCGCGTTCCGAGGCCGAGCGCGCGCGTCCCTCGCCGCCGCTGCTCGGACAGCCCTGCGGCCGCCCCGCCGGCGGAGCAGGGGCCGGCCTGTCCTCGGGCGGCTGCTCGGCCACCGCCGCCTCCACTCGAACTGCTGGAGCCCGTAAGTGTCCCCTTTCGCTCCCCTCCCCCCTGCTCAGGCGCACCGCCGCCGCAGCTGCTCAAATGGAGTGGAAAATGGCCATTGGGCGGCAATGAGTTATAGATTATCTGCTCCACGTTTTGTACTTAGCTGCCTGTAATCTTCTTTTGAGTTTGCCTGAGCCCCTTGCTGGAAAAATCAGGAGGGAGAGATTTGTCCTTTGCCGCTGTACACGCTAATATGTTTATATGATTAGTCGAACTCGGGAAGGGGGGTGGGTAGGTGGGGATTTGGGGAGGAGGAGGAGGCTGGAGGTGACTCCAGTTCAGACCTCGCCGAGAGTCTGTGTCAGGACTTCGCACTCCCCCATCTCTCTCCCTCTCTCCCTCTCTCTCCCTCTCTCCCTCTCACTCTCTCTCCGCTCACACACACACTCGCAGAGGTGCTGGAGCGAAATCGGGAGCTTACCGGAGAATTCCTTGGGATTGTTGGGGGGCATCTTCCCTCTGTAGCTGTGCGTGGCGTGGCTCTTCTGTGCACCTCCCTGCTTCCCCGAGCCAGAGTCCTCGCCTTCAGCCTTTCGTGGGGCAGCGGCCACTGCTCAGCCTCGGTCCGGAGCCCCGAAATGTGAGGAGGGGCCGCCGCTGTCTCCTGCCCCAGGCCGCAGGGTCGGCGCGAGGGATGCCAGTCCGGCCGGCGCAGACCGCGGGCTGAGGGGCTTCGCCTGACAAACTGAGCTGGCCTCGCGCCGCCGGCGTCTGCCCGCCCCTCCCGCGGCTGCCGCTCCGAGGGGACTCCCAAGTCTGCGCACCTCTGTCGGGCTTTTACCTCCGCCACCCCTTTCGCTCTGATTCCCGAAATTTTGATTTTTCTAAGGGAGCGTGTGGTCTGAGGGAGTGCGCGCGTGTGTAAAAGACCCCTCTCGCGGAGCGGCGTGTGGGAAACTGCGGGAAAATGTTGACCTAACCCCAGGAGCCGCCCGGCGCTGGCTGCTTGGCTGGAGGAGGCGGCGGCGGCGGCCGAGCAGCGGCGCCGTGTCCGGCCGGCGAGCCGCGGCGCTGCCTCCGGCGCGGACTCGGCGGCCGGCGACCCGCGTGCGGCCGGCCTCGGCCCTCACCGGCCGGGGTCGCGCTGCCCTCTGCTCCTCTCCCCGCGCGGCCCCCGCGCCAGACGGCCTGCCCCCGGGGCGCGCTCGCAGACCGAGGTAAGAGCCGCAGGAGCGAACAATGTGCCTCTGTGCCGGGCTTCGGAGACCTGTTTGCTTTGCGTCTCCTGCCCGGGGGTGGATGCTGGAGGTGGAGGGAGCCGCGGGTGAGTTGGGGCTCGGCTGTTTGTTTATGTTCGGCCGGGCGGAGGGGGAGACCCGTGCTGGCTCTTGCTGCTCCCCCTCCCCCCACCTCCTCTCCTCAGAAATCGATACGCAGAACTCCAGTCCCGTCCAGCCAGCTTCTCCTTTTCTCAGGGAGCTGTTGTAAAGCTCTCTAGGCATCAGTCTGTTTGCAGGGGGCGTGGGGGGAGTACGATTGGGTTGTGCGTTTTTTGATTTTGTGAAAGCTTGGGTCGGAAGGAGCCGCTCGCCCTTTTACAGCCCGTCTGGGGAGGGGGGTGTAAGGCGCGCCCTCCGTGGGGCCGCTCTGCTCGGGGTGCGGGGCCCAGTCCCCCACCGCCCCGCCCGCTTGCAGACCTGTCCCGGGCTGTAAGTGGAGCAGGGAGGCCGGGCGCCGGGAGCGAGTTCGAGGGAAGTGGGCGGTGGGGGGAGGGCTTGGGTGAGTTGTTGCGGGTTGTTGTTTTTTCTTGTCGGTGTGGAGAGGCGAGGATGACAGCAAAGCGCAGCCAGATGTGGCTAGGCCGGCGCGGGGGCTGGCAACGATTAGGGGCGGCCCCGCGGGGCGGGCGGGTGGCGGGACCCGGCACGAGGCGGGCCCTGGGGAGGGCAGAGAGCCTCCCGGACCCGCAGTGAGAGGGCAGCAGCGGGCCGCGCTGGGCCTGCGGGAGAAGTTGCCGACCGTGGGCTCCTGGGGTGGCTGTGGGGCTGGGAACCTTGGGAAGCCTAGTTTGCAGGATGGGGGTGCCGGGTGGGGATCCGCGGGGAGGAGAAGGCGTGGGAGGAGCGGGAGGAAATGGGAGATCCCTGGGCTAACCGAACCTAGGCTCCTTGATTGGCTGGGGCGACCCGACCCCTCCGGTAGGGAGGCGAGGGCGGGCGAAGCCACAAAAGCGTCCTAGCAGTGGGGAGGCACGCTTGCGGGACTCCCTCACTTGGGATCAGTAAAGTTTGTTCCTTTCGCCAAACTACGGGGCTTGGGGTAGGGAAAATCGCTGGAAGCTTTACTTTGTGCCCAAAGTGTCGCTGATCGGAGGCTAAGGAACGTATGTCTTTCATATATATATATTTTATCCTCTTCGTTCTGTCTTTTAAAAACGTAGTTGGAGGGAAAAGTCCTGCGGTCCGTCTTCTTTCGTGGTCTTCTACGGACTCCTCCCCCCTCATCCTTTCCCCCTTCCCGGGCCCTCTCATTCCGTTCTTCCTGATGCAAACTGTGTTGTCTCGGATTCAGAGCGAGGAAATGTTTTCCTCCTGTTTCTTGAAAGGTGTCAGGCTGCTTAGCCGCTCCTCCGAGCAGCCTGGGAGCGTCTGAGCCGCAGCCACCAACCATATGGTTCCCGTTACAAAGGCCGGGTTCTAAGGCACTCTCCTCCCCGCCCCCGCCCCAATTCTTAAATTTTCTTCTTCAGCCTTTACAGTCTGTGTACTTCTCTCTTCCCCTTTCCAGAGGCGTAGATTTAACGGACGCTGTTGGTCCATTCATTTCCCTGTCAGTGTTTGTATCTGGAACCGGCCTCACCGAGTTTGCTCTTTGCCCAACTCGAGTTGCACAATGAAGAAAAGTCACATCCGTTTGGTAAATAATTTCCTGTTGGGATGTCTCTTACTAAATCAGGTTTGATCTTGGGCAAACCTTGAAAGTTTGGTACTAAGGAGGCAATATGCGTCCACAGCAGAAAAATAGAATAGTTTGTGTAGTGTCTTTAGCAACATTCCAAGTTGTTATGGGACTCTTGACCTAAGTAAAAAGGTAACTTGGTAAATTTAAATTTAATATGTTTATAATATTTGGAAAACCTTATATAAGAAAATCTACTTCTGTTCAGGTGTGTTGTGGAACTTTTTGTTGTTCCTCCCTCCACCCTCCAGGAAATTTATGCATGATAGAGAGAATACTGCAGAACAAATGTTCTGTTGTTTAGTTCCTTCAGACATTCCGATTCTCTCCTTTTGTTGCTTGCCTCTAAAAGAGGTGCCATTTCACATCATTCTGCACAAATTGTTTGAATTAATGCAAGTGTGAATTCTTACCGTTTGAAGGGGACTATTAGCATATCAAAGGTTTCTTAGCTTTAGCTCAATTGAGAAAACTTCAGCCTGTCTTCCATTTGCTTCCAAGCAGAGGCCCAAAGGGCAATGAGAATTGTAAAGGGTAAAAATAGGGAGGTGGATTCAGGCTGTGTTTCTGAACTTTCACTGTTTTGTAATTATGTGAGTGAAAAACATTGTCTATTGCTGTGGAGCCCTTGCAAATGGCAAGACAATTATTTTCTATTGATAAATGGTTTGTTCCTAGAAAAAGGGTGACCTTTTATTTTATGATAGTCACTGTTGCCTGTCTTTTGGGGTCCCTTCAGTGGAAGAGAGTGAGAAAGCTTTTCCTTCTAACTTAATACTTTTCTAGGGCCTACACTTTGTTATATTAGTAAAATGGGGAAGAAAGTCTTTTAATTAGTCTATAAAACAATAGAAATCTTGTGATAAAGGGACACTCATTTTTACACCTAGGAAACTTATTTTTAATACACTTGCTAAATTAAGGGGAAAAAATCAATGGAGGGTTTGGATATTAAAAACTCAGTATGAACTTTGTTAATGCACTTCTGCAAGTTTAATTTGAAAAAGGGTTCTAGGTGATACTCAGATTATTTGTGAATTCTATTTAGTAGTAATTCTTTTTGAATATTGTTTGCTTTGTCTCGAAAGTTTTGTATTTTATCAAACACCGTAAACTGGAGAATTCAGCTTACAGTTGGTTTATTTTTTCCTAATATTTGTAGCATATTTGTTAATGCTTTTTTTACATTTGCAGAGAGATAAGTTCTTTGAATTTAACAACTCAGTATCCATGAGTGAAGAAACAAGAACAAGTACTTGGGTCATTTGGGTCATTTTATGGCAAGCAGATGGGTCAAGGGAGAACTTTTTTCATCAACTTCTGGGAAAGTGTTGGTTTTATTTATTTAGCTCAACATTTCCTAAAGACTAGTTTTAAGATGAAAATGAACCTCAGAGAAGGTTTTGGAGCCTTTTTTTTTTTTATAGTTTTACCTTTGATGGTTAGTTGATTTTGAACATGAGTTTATATTCTTTCATTAGAAGAGGACTCTTTTTTTTTTTAAACTAATGTTCGGAACTCCTTGTTTTTATTCTAATACTGAGAATTAGCTCTAATAAACAATTTTGGAGGGAAAAATATCATTACATTAATCGCCTAACATTTTTAGTTTTTAGTTTAATAAGATACTTTATTCAGACTAAGATAAGATGTTTTTTTAGTGGCATTCAAATTGTATATCATTCCCCTGAAATCATTTTATGATAGTTTATTTATCTGGTCCCTTCAGTTGTCCAAGAACTACTTTTGAGGTAAAAATGCCCCCATTGTTATAATTGCTATTATTGCACTTAAGTTGCTGTTAACTAGTCTGCTTTGAATGCAGAGTGCTATAAAGAAAACATTATCCTTTAGAGCTATTAGTGATAATCTAAAAATTGTCTTGAAAACATTGTTCTTCATTTTATATGATGGTGATCCTGAATTCAGCAAATCCCTGAAGGTGTAAAATGCGGTGAAAAGATTTTTTCAACATTTCAATGACAAAATTGGACTACTTAGAGAAAAATTAATGTGTTGTAGAAGCACTTCAGCTGCCATTTTCAATCATTGTGGGTTACTGTGTGTTGGCAACAGAAAATGAATTTAGAAATGCAGATAGCTCTGGGAGCAGGTAGTTGGAGAAATCAGAATATTAAGTCATGTGGGGTAGAACAAACCAATTACTTCTGGTTTTGACTTGAGAATTTCCAATAAATATAATGTTTTCAGGCTTTTGACTCTGCTTTATTAATGGACTAACATCAAAGCAGACAACAGAACTTCCAAATGTTATAAAAACTAATATTAAATATGCGGATCTCACATAGAGTAGTACTACAAGACTTAATATAAGACAAGCAGTTGGAGTTTTTATTGCTGCAATTTTCACAATCAGCAGAAACGTTAACACCAAGCTTCTGGGCGTTTCCTTTCTTAAAATGAGCGAGAGGAGAGCTTTAAAACCAAGGTTTACTTACAGTTAGATCTTTATTTGATCATTATTGAAGCTTTCTGTGTTTTATTAAAAAATCTAACATAATATTTTAATGTCTTAAGTAACATAGGAATATGTGAGCTAAGATTGAGAAGTTGGGAAGGTCAAGAGGTAACTGGAAATCTATACACCATAGTAATAAAATGTTATTGCTGTATTTTCTATCAAAATATTTATTTGACCTAACTTTTGTGAATAAATACTCAAGTCACACTTAGTTTATTGACAGATGTAGTATGAGATGAGGAGAGCATTACAATTTAGGTATGGGCTACACACACTATATCTACCTGGGAGAAATCTGTTCTCATTTTAATAAGAATCCATACCACTTGCCTAATTGCTGATACTTAAGAGTGCAGATTAACTGTATTTAGATTAGGAATGAAATACAGTCTTGGAAATGTGAAGAATTCAGTGATTGAAGAATTCAGGTTTGCTATTTTTACAAAAAGTCTCCTCAAAGACTGTACACTTTGCCTCTTCTTGTCCACCGTATCTGATTTGAGTCTTGGAGAGGTACACATTTGACATGTCTGCTTTTCTGCAAAAAAGGTTCATGTAAAATTAAAGTGGAATTATTTTCAGACTAATAAATTCTAGAAATAAAGTGGATGATTATGAAGACAGGTTCATCAAATTATTTGCAAAAATACTTAGCTAAAAAATTTTGCAAATTGTTGGTTTTGATCAAGTGTTAAAAAGAGCAACTTTAGCTCCTAGACCTGAAAAGGCCTTGAAATCCTCTTTATGTTTTGGTCATATCAGTTCTTAAGGTAATTTGTTTAAATATTAGTTCATATTACCTAAATAGATAACTGTTTTGTAACTATTTTCAAGAAAGATTAAAACATTTTTATTTTAAAGATAGGTTAAAATCATAGCTTAGGTAAGTTCTCTCTTACATAACACTAATTAGTCTATAGCCCCACCTAAATATTCATCTCTTCAAATAATTCTTGATTGAAGGTTGAAAAGTATTTAATCACCCCGATTACTGTAATTAGACTTGATGTTATCGGAAAAATTGAGGCTGTTCTCTGAAATCTTTTTGCTACTCAAGATTGGTCAAGTAGTGACTTTTTTTTTTAATGCTTTAAGAAAAGCCCTTAAGAAATGGGTTGTTTAACATAGAGATAGTTAATGATTGGAATTAGTGAATTAGAATCCTAAAATGATGACATTTTTCTTGACCTAAGTGAATAACTTTTAAGGGGGAAACCATATAACTGGGGATCTATAATTCCTAAATTTTATTCAGGACTTCAGTGTGGTATTTTGACTTTATAGGTCTTGTTATGGGTATGTTATAAGCAATGAAAATCTCTTAATGCTCTTTTGACATAAGTAGGTATTTTTTTAAGTGGATGACTGTGTCATAAAAGGTCTTAATCAACCAAAAATACTTAAAAATCTTTTTACGTCATTTATCTGATAGACTAAGTGTAGGCAATTATTTGCAGATATTTTCTAGTATATTCTTATGCAACGATTTTTAAAAAGTTATTTCTTAAGAAGAAAATGACCTCCCATATATTGCGAATAAACACTATCTTTAAAAAAGGTAGATCAAGTGAAGGAACCTAGCGCTAAACACCTGCAAGTAAAGTGCAGCTCACAGCAAAATACTATTGATTGCTTTGAAGCACAGAGCAAGTTTAAATACAATTTGTTTAATTACAACAAAAATGCAGTTTTATGAAGTAATATAGTTTGTCTTCATAGAGAATTTTATGCATTGTGTGGTGGTAAGTAAAATCCCATCACAGTTGTATAAATTTGTTCAATTACCAGAACGGCTAAAAGAAAAAAAATCAATTTACGTTGAAAAGCAACAGAAATTAGATTACCTTGGTTAGTAGGAACTTGCCAGCAATGTCTAAATTGCCTAATAATATCAAAAGCTACCATGTTTCACAGTGTAAGGATATTGGTGCCTGTTTTAATACGCATATATCTTATTTACTTGGTGACTTCTGTTACGTGAACTTTTTTTCTTTTTGTTTTCCATTTTTGTTTTTATGGAAGCTGTTACATTACGTACAAGAAAATATTTCCACTTGCATATTCTTACTTGTTTTAGAGATCTGCTTTTTGTAGTTGCTTTTCTGCATTTCTAGAATTTGTAATCAGCTGATATTTCAGATGAGTGTAGTGAAATATTAGATGTAATTTTAGGCATCAAAAGAAATCCAGCCCTTCAGTATGGATAGGTAAGTTATTATCAGTAACAGAAACACATTTTAGAAATTTTTACTACTGACGCTAGAATTATAAGGAATTTTAAGTCTTAAATTCTTATAGCAAGAAGGTGGCATGGGATTCATCAAAGCGGATAGCTGGGCACCTGTTTTATTACCACCTTGATTCATTCTGGCACCCAGATTTACCCAAGTGCAAGAACAGGCCACAACTGCTGCTCACAGCCACCCAGCTGTTTTTAGGTCATGAAGTCAACTTCCTGGCATTTCTGGGGAAACCAGTTGAAAAGGGAGGACAAATGTCACTTTAAATAGAGATGTTTAAATCAGATTTCTGCCTGAGGGTAAAATTTAGGTCTGTTTTAGCCCGGATGTAATGTCTCCCTCTACAGAGCACAGCATTAATCACTACCTGACAAGAAAACCTATGCTGAGCAAAACGGGCCCCTGTTGGTCTTGTCATTGATTTTTCCAATCTGTGAGGAGTACGTTATAAACATTAAAATTCACACACAGGGATTACACCTTAATCTCTGAATTTCAGTATTGAAATTAGTTGCTTTAAAAGAAGCCTACTTAAAGCTAAGAAAGAAAAAACTTTGGGAGCTTTTTGTAAGGATAGATTCAATATTTTTATAAAAATAGAAATATTAAAAAGCAGTCAGGTTAAGCAGAAGGTAACATCCTGAAATAATGACTTAATTCTGTTTAGGATGCATTAAGTAACTTCAAAAATGTATGGTTTTTTGTTGTTTTTTTAAATTGATAGTAGAAAAAAGAAAGATAAAAACAAACTATTAGTTCTTGGCCATGAGAGGTGGAAGAAGTTGAAAAGATGGTTAACTTTAGACTTAGATCTGTTCAAAGGCTTATTATTTTGTTAGAACAAAACCGGATAAATCTTTTTCTAGGTGAATAATAAAATCTTTAGCCATTGCAGTAGTGAAAAATCCACCATGAAGTTCCTCATAAAAGAAAAAGGGTTTTGCTCTTTCAATTATTAGGTAATACTCTTTAACTCCTTTCTTGATCAAATAAATATATACACACGTACATATATAAGCATGGAATTTATATTCTGTTCCTTTAGATATATCAATATTTATGACAGTTACTGCCTAAAAATTACCACAAATGTAAGTTTAAAATGTAAAATATGTGCGATTAAAATAACTTTTTAAACTGATTTTGAAAATGATGTGAATTAGTTATTCTCTGTTTTGTTCTCAAAGGTATTTACTACTTTTGGATCATGAAATGCTTGTACTACCTATGCTTTGCATCATTTTGTAGGTATTTTTACATCAGCCCATACCTCAAACAGATTATTGCCCTGGATTTAGATGACAAAATAGTCTAACCCCAATTATTGTCAAAAATGGTTCTGGGCTTCCGGGGGTGGGCTCGGTGACCTTGCTTTTGACTAATGCTTTCTTTTGTAGAGGACAGTAAATAGTGTCTATAAAGAGAGCAAAAGAGAGTTCTGTTTTGTTTATAAAGTAAGTTCTAATTTTAATAATTTTATTCTTAATATAGAATACTGTGACAGCGGTTCTCCATATAATGAGGGGAACCATTACAAGATTTTAGAACAGGTCTTTAGTTGATATATATTTTTGTTTTATGTAGATCGTATTTACCTAATCAATTCTCAACTACAATTTACATAAAAAAATCAGTGGAAAATTATTTTCCACATTTCTTTACTTTGAAACAAAGTATTTCTATTTGGAATTATTATTTCTTTATTCCATTTGTACTTTCCATACAGAAATTTTATTCCTCTGCCTTAAAAGCCTACCATTTTTTCACTGGTTATTACTGTTGATTACTATTGATTAGAACTTACAGAACACACGTTTTTATACAATATTTTCTCCACTCTTCTTTGTGTTCTTAATCTCGAGATGCCTATGGTGTGTTTTAATTCTTAAAATTCCTGGTCTTCATGTGGTTAATGTCCAAGAGAGTGTGGGGAACATTTATTTTGGTGATGTTGTAAGCTTATGCATTTGTATCCCAGTGATTGTGGATATTTCTATAGAATTTGACAAAGGCTTAATGTAGTAAATGAAGAATTGATGCACTTTATGTATCTTGTATTACATTTAAAAAAAGATGGATGTAATTCTGAAACGTTTCATTTTGCTTCATATCCATCAACAAATAAAACAAATAAAAATTATATGAAAATTTTGATGTCTTAGACATTTCATTTTATTAAGGACGTTTAACTGTTTCTGTCCTTTCGAAGTTCTGTGAATGTCATGAGAAAGATAGTATTTGGATATTAGTTGCTTCCTCTGGGTAGCTCTATAGATGAATAATAGAAACATCTCCCCCGACCTTTGTTTTTTCTCCTGTAAATGCTGTGACACCCATAGCTTTGATGGAGGTCACTTTTCATATTATCATTTGTTTTAAACTAGGTCTACAGCCAGAATATTTAAAAATATAAGTGAAACAAAATTTTATTTTTCTCTTAAGTGAAAAACTCACTACAAATGCTGCTTATTACAAGTTGCCTTTCCCCTTAGCCTTGTTTTCTTTGTTTAAGTAGAAAAGAAATTTAACTGGTATCTCTGTATGATATTTTTGTATGTTTAGCATGAAAGTGAGTATATCTTTTATAATTTACATGTGTTTAATAAGGATCTTAGTTTAAAAAAAAAAACCCAACACTTTATAAAGCCTGTCAGTTCATTTATGGGCAAGTCAAATTTAATGCCTCAAATTTCTAGTCACTGCTTATATGCTATAAGGTGGTGCATACATGTTTGAAGGGAAAAATCAGGAGGACATCAAATTGTCCAGTAATAATTTTTGGTAATACATTGCCCCCAAGACTTTGAAAATATTCTTAACTTTGCCTTTTTTCTCCCTGCTCCCTTGTCAGAGATGTACTTTATATCTGTATACACGGAGAAAGGAATATGGTGAAAAGGAGAGTGTGTAAACACAAATCTAAAACAGATTCTGAAAAAAATATGATGGAGGAGTAAAGGGCATTTTGCAAATCAAATCAATTTTTCTTTTTCTTTTCATATTGAATTAATGAAAATAAATTTATTTTTCAGAAGTGAATACTTCAGGTTTAAGTTTCTGAATTTTTCTAAATAAGAAGAAAATGTAGTAGTTACTGCATTTATTTAAAATTCATCTTTTATCTTTCCCTGTAAGTCAATCCTAAAATACCACCTTTGATTATTTACTTTGGGATCAGAAGATGCATCAGATAAACGGGTTGGACAGCTTTGTTTTGGGTGGTCTATCATTTCAGGCTGGTGCTGTGTAAGCAAGGTAAATGTTTTCTTTTCCTTGAAATACACCTTGTAAGAGTGGCTTTTGGGTGACTTTGAAAAGTTTATATATCCTGCCTGCTCAAGCTGCATTCTTAGCCAAGCTGAAGGACAAGAATAATCATGTTGAACCACAAATTTTCAGAAGCAGTTATTTTAATCAGATAATTGGTAAGGAGAAGACTCTGGATAATAGTATTTTCATACAATGGTGACCTGCATCTTTACCAGGCAACTGCCTGCATGTTTCAGATATTTTTGCTAACCCTTGTTATTACCTGCAGAGGGAGCTTGTATATGAGATAAAATAATCAAGGCAGTATCAGTTGATACTGCTTTTTTGAAAATTCTATTTTTTAATATATTTTAAATTTTTGTTTGAGAAAAATTGTTCTAAGGAAAATAAACTATTTGGGATTAGCCAAATTATAGTGAAATTTAATATACTAAATGTCCAAGTTTATCATTGCCTGTATTCACAGATTACAAATGTGCTTTTTACCTTTCCTTAATTAGTAAAAATAACTTGAAAGATAATGAAGAAAATGAATCAGATTCATTTTGAGATGCTAAATATTTTTATGATCGGCCAAAGCTCTGGGTGACTGTAGAACTGTGTCTTGTTTAAATATCTAATAATTGTTAAAAGAGAGATCGGATTTTTTAGAAAAATTTCCAGATTATGTAAAATATTATAAAGTGATCACTGAACAGTAAGTAGTAAATTACATTCCTCTACATTTAATTAGTAGATCAAAGTAGATGAATTGCATATGCTCTTCTCTAAAAACAAAAATGATCACTTTGGATTAATGACTTTTACTTGAAATAACGAACTGATTAGTGTAGTGACACTTAAAAACAGGGAAACCACCAGTAAAGATCTAATATTAAATGGTTTAGAAAATTGGAAAAAAATGAATGCAGGCAGGGTAGATAGTACTTAATTAAAAAATGGAATTACATTTATGAACACTGTGTCAGCTAAATTTCTAAGAAATTATAAGACAGATAACTGAGAAGTACTTGAGATTTTTCCGATCAGGTGTTTTGGTAGTCTGGGTTAAAAGCCTTTAGGAGCATTTGGTTCTTTTCAGTGAGCAAAATTTTTCACATCATATGTGTAATTGTGCCAGGAAATTTAAGGATAAGATAATTAAATTTTACTAAAAATGAACATTTTATTTTTATTTTTACATTTTTAGTGTAAAAATGTTATTTCAGAATTTGCTTGTTGGAAAAAAAAGAAATGCATCCTTGAAAAGAGATGTAATAGCTCATTTCTTTTCCTTAGTTTACCAAGGAATGATATGACAAGTAAAAGTATTTATTTTGTATTTTAGGAGGCTTTGTTTCTTAATGAAATTCTTTGTTGTAGACTTACTGTTTTATTAGCTAAGCTTTACTAATGTGAAAAGTCAGATTGTTACTGTTACTTACCCCCTAAGTAAGGAAACTATTGTCTAATAAAGAGATTTATGGTACTGGCATGGGCTTTTATATAAGTATTAACCTCTCAGCATGGTCATGTATTATCTTAACAAGTCTATGCTACACTTATGCAGAGCATTTTCATACCAGGGTAAGAATATTAGCAACAGCAATTACACTTCAATAGGATTATGATGGTATGTTTTCACAAAAGTATACAAATGCTCCTTTTCGGTAGAATTATTGATAGGCATCCCGTACTGCCAACTTCATTGTCTTAAATAATATGGTAAAAAAGATTTCTTACCATTGTTGGTGTTAACTATGATCTGCACCGGAAAATGGAATCTGATGTTACAGTTCATTACCCTTTTCCCTCGAATATTACACCTCCCTTCACAGAGAGGTAAGGGTTACTAGAGAATTCATTCCAGGAAAATTGTTACGTGAGGAACAGTAACTGTCAGAGTGCATAACTTCTGTGAGGTTATTGGAAAGGCACAGCTAGGGTAAGTTGTACTTGTTTTGTCTTAAATTTGGAGATAGACTACTGGATGTTTTTTTAAAGTAGTGAAATTTGAATTCATTGCAAAGAAAATGTTTTGTTGACAAGTTAATTAAGTCGTTATTGTAAAGTGTTATTGGTATTATATTGGGGATGTTTAAAGGAAGTTAATTGGCAATGCTTTTTAGTTTAAAATAACCTTGATATTCTTTGTAGGTTATCAAAGAAATTTCTATCAAATATTCTTGAATGAATAATACAAATATTAATTATGATATAAGATTCTCTTCTCATTTGTGTACATGTTGAGTAAATGTGTATGTATTAAATTGTTTCTACATCTGTTTGAGCAGATTGGCTTTTTTAAAAAAATAAGCTATATTATGAGTAGAACATAATATGAGGAATAATTCTCGAGATAAGAGTAGCATGTCTTATGAATGCATATTTGAAATAATCTTTTTTAATATACATTTTATAAAAATGGAAATTTCTATTAAAAAATTTGCTGTTTTATTCTCTTTGAACCAAGTCAAATATTTTAACAGGTTAACATTTAAATGGAAGTTAATAAAACATGTAAAAAACCCTAAATAATATTTATTCAAAATTTATGTATACCTATATGAAGAGTCTGGAATCAGAACTATGAATCTGCATGTTTTAATTACTGTTGGAAAAAATATATTTTATATTGCCTTATTAACAGAATTTAAAAACTAAATTTAAAATTTAAAAACTATTGCTTTCATTTTAATAATAATAAATTAACAATATTAGTTTCTTTTTGTTTTTATATTTTTCAAAGGCATAGATTTCATCAAGTTGAAATCTAACAAAGGTTTAAAAGACTACTTTTTATTATGTACACTTTATGTAATATGATTTTATGGCATTCACAGGATATTGCTAATTCAAAGCTGCACTGAAGAGTAAAAAATGTTAAAATCTTAGAGTATCAAATTTCTATTCATTTTTAAAAAGAATAAATTATAAGATACACATTTTTTCTCCAGTAATTTAAACATGATTGTATTACTTATATATAAGAATAAGCACACCACCTAAGGAAATAACTGAAATTCCAACTAAAAATATTGATGCTTTCTATTCATGGATAATCTTGTCTCATATTTGTATGGTTTTCATACTTTAATATAAATACGAGTTTAATATAAATTTAAATAGCCTTTTTTGAGACTTAAAATTAAGGAGGAAAAGAAGCCATTTACTCATTGAATTTTTATGTAACGTTCTTTAAAAATTAGTTTATGTTCAGTGGTCTTTAAATCAGAATATTGATTGGAAAGGCATTTTTGTTTTGACCAAATACCAGTCAAAGCTGAAAAGTAGTTGTGATTACTCATATCAGAGGCCTGAAATAAAAATTTAGGTTCAAGGAAATAGCTTAGCCCAGTATTTCATTACTTGTCAGAGCATCATAAGGGATGCATTATCTCTTAGTAGTAATTACTGGCCCATGGTAGCTGTTGGCAGATGCAAAAATAAGTACCTGGACCTTAGAAATTATTCGAATTACATTCAAGAAAATCTTTGTTTTGGATCTTTGCAACATGGGATTCAGATAACAGCTGCAATATGTTAAGGTATTTAAGAATACACTCTAAAAGCACTTTTCTGTCTTTGTCCTCTTCATAGGAATTTTGGGTTGATTAGTGCTTATAAAATATTTTGTTAAATTATCGTGACATAGAATTATAATGAACTTGATGGTCAAACATAACTCCTATACTTTGCCTATTTTAATAATGTAGTCATTCTCTCACACCTCACATTCGTTTTGTTGTTGTTTTTTTACTAATTCTCTTGTATTGTGTTACTGAATGGTAAGTGCAAAGTTCTCCTGACGTTTCAGCCTGAAACCTATAATTGGTTTCATTACATGAGAAAAGGTATTTTTCAAAGCATTTATTATTCAATCACTAATGTTACATGATTAAAAAATCGAAGAACAAATCTTAAGTATCTTAGAATTCACATTTTCTGAAGTTGGCTTTAAAAAAAATTTAGAATTGATTTTTAATAACTTAAGAGTGTTCTTAAAAAATTAGAACAAGAACTCTTTAGAACAATACTAAATTGAACAGCCGTTAGTACAACCATTGCTTAAGTATTCGAAGAATATTGAGAATCTTACAGATTACATACACTAATAGTCTCATTCTCTATATTGCCTTTTAAATCTGGGAAAATCAAGAACGTTACCAAGAAGGTTGCAATTAAATCCCCACAATGTTAACGTTTAATTGAATATAAATTAAAATACAGGCTTAATTTTTTAGCTTGTTTTATTAAAATTGAGTTTTTCTGTTTATGAAAAATAAATCACTCCTATTTATTTATAAAATTGATATTTTCAAATGTTTTTGTACTTAACACTTCTTCAGTATTTTGTATATTTCTTTATAATATTTTTGATATTTCCTCTGATAGAATTTTTTCATCCTATTTCCAGGTTGATGGCTGAGAGCCTTATTTCTTTTTTAAAAAAATTAAATCACATTTTTTTTCATTTGACTTCCAAGTAACATGCTGTTTGACCTCTGAGAAAGAGCAAGGTACAAATTTAGTGATTAGTATCAATGTATAAGTTTTTTATTTAATGTGGAATCATGTGGTGGTGGTCTTCAGATTATTTCCATATGACTGAATATATTGAGCCCTCCATAATTAAAAAAGGATATTTCCCATACCTTCATGTTGGGCATTATTTAACTCCTATAAAATATTCTTTTAATGTTTGGTCTGATAATCCTTTATTCATCATGATATATGAGTGACTTTTTTATACTTGCCTATTTTTGTTCAACCTACAAAAGAAAAACTTTAGTCCATGTACTTTTTTCTCAAAGAAAATATAGAAAATTTTTATTGAAGCATCTTAAATGACAGTTTGAGGAATGTATATATTTTGCCATTCTATAATTCATGTTATGGATTAAATGATTTTAAAAGAAAGTTTGTCTACAAAGAAGGATTTGTGTGGGCAACTACGTAGTACAATTGATTTGATTGGCCTGCTATCCTCTTTGTTTTATTCATATTTGCTTCAACCAAAATATGATAAGGCAAACATGTTTAGGTTGTTGGCCAAGGATTCAGCATTGTCTTGTTCTCATTTTTGGCTGAAGATTAGGCTGTCTGTTCTCTAAACTTAAAACTTATTACATTATGTCTAAGACCTAAGTATGTATAAATTTTCTCTCCTTACTCTTTTAGAACCTAAAAGTTAGATAAAATTGTAATTTTATTATTTTAATTTGTTGACATTAAATTTTTTGCATAAAAAAGATTCAAACAAAGTGAAAGATAGACAACCCTGTATAAGGGTAGGTGTTTAGATAAGGAACTATATATAACACGTATGAATAATTCAAGTAGTTAGAAAGTTAAACTAAAAATATTAGGAAGGATTCCAGGAAACAATATATAATTTTGACTAAACAGTTAAAATTTTCAGTAATGCTGCTTATTTTGGACAGAGTCACAACTATAACATTCAGAATTTCTAAAGCTCCGCTTCCCTATTTGAAAATTAATTCCTTACTTATTAAATTGACTTTTTAATGCTGAGTACTCATTAAAGCTTTAATATTTTACATCATTTTAACATATAATCAAAAGTTGTGGAAATTGAAGTGTTTAACATCCAGGTTAAAATGTTTCGTAATCACCTGTCATGGTGGTATAAAAACCGCTTTAAAGGTAAGACTTAAGTCCATTTTTTTTATTGTTGCAAGATTTGTGAATAGATTGAAAAATATTTTAATGAACAAGTCAGTGCAAATTAAAAACTCCCTATCTTTAGTCATAAGCTTCCTTTATATGGACTTGGAGTTTTATTAATTTTACTCAACAGATAAAGAATTGGATGATAAATCTAGAATAGCACAGTTTTTGGCTTAATATATGTAAATATTACAAATTTTAAAAAATTGAAAATTCTTAATTTTAAATATAGTAGTCAGAATTTTGTTTTTATCTTTCAGAATAATAGTGCATTTGGTGTACTTAGCTGTTTAGGTGAAAGGCAGATTTTTCATCTTTGGAATTGTATTCAAGACTGTATTAGTCTAGGGGCGCCTGGGTGGCTCAGTCCTTAAGCGTCTTGCCTTTGGCTCAGGGCGTGATCCTGGCATTCTGGGATCGAGCCCCGCATTGGTTCCTCCGCTGGGAGCCTGCTTCTTCCTCTCCCACTCCCCCTGCTTGTGTTCCCTCTCTCGCTGGCTGTCTCTCTCTCTCTGTCAAATAAATAAATAAAATCTGTAAAAAAAAAAAAAAAAAAGATTGTATTAGTCTAATTAAAACTCCTTAAGCCAACTTTTCATTTATAGGGACATTTATAGTTTACAGCTAAGATCATAAAGGTAAATTTGATAAAGTAAATCTTAATTTTTGGCGGCTTAAATTTTGTCACTCTTCTGTGTTGTGCAATTTATAGTTTTCTCAAGGCCAGAGGGGATTACCAAGCCAGAGCGATTAAATTATTGCCACTATGCTACTTCTCACTCCCAATTTTGATAAATTAAATTGTATTAAGATGCACAGTCCTAGAGATTTCTTACTATATAAAAGAATTCTTTCGAGAGTCCAATAAAGTCAAATCCAAATTATCTTTGGAAAAATTTCATATGTGTGTGCATTCTCCTAAAGTACGTTATGCTTCTGTAGTTCAGAGCAGTCATTCTTGACAATGTTGCATGTGTATAAGTGACAGGTGAGGGCTTGGATTTACTTTAATAATTCACAGTATTTATAATGCTTTGGATTTTACTTTCAAGATGTTATTTTTGGTTTCCTGCAATGCCACAGAGGTTATTATGGCAGCACATGTGGTTTTAAAAATGTGAGAACTTCTAGTACTGAGTTTGCCAAAATTGCCAGACCAAAAGTATGCATTTTCTTGAATTGGTCTTAAAGTCTGTGTTTTACAATATTGATTGTGTTTTATCCTTTACAAGAACAGTTTTATCTATAAGTATATTTCATCTAGTTGTCCATTAACTTCTGGGCTTTAATTGTATTCATTTTGGATTAACAGCCATTTATTAAGGCCCTGCCTAGAAAAATGTGCTGTGTAAGGACTGCTCTGTAAGAGTTACTTATAATCTCCTGAGAGAAACAGACATTTCCACAAATAATTATAATATAAGACATACTATAGTGGCATGCCAAACTGAAGTGTAGAGGACAGACTGGGGAATATAGGGTAGGTGGGGTGAACTCAAAATGAGTAGTATGGAAAAAAGAGACTCCATTTAGGTAGACCTGAAGGCAGAGGATGATTTCAGCAAATGCAGGTTTTTTGAGAGGCAGACAGGTCAGAGGTAAAGGCACTGGAAACAAAGGAAGAAATACGGTACCTTCCGGAGAATGTGTATGGAAGGTATGAATCACACAGCAAATGGAAGGAGATGAAAATGAGGTGTTAGTTTGGAACGTGATTATAAAGAGCCTACTCCACTAAAATTAGACTACATTTGGGCCATAAGAAGTGTTAATATTTTTGATTGAGAACGTGTTATATTTTTAATTGCTAACTCTCAAGATGGTGTAAGCAATGAACTAGAGCAGGGAAATAATGGAAGAAATAGAACCTGAGAAGATGTGGATGACGGTCCAGGTGCAAGGCAATGACTATAGACAGATGGGAAAACTTTTGTAATGATGGGATAGAATTCGGTAATTGAATGTGGGGTAGAGAGCTAGGAATCAAACATAGGTTCAAAACGTCATTCATTCCTTGGGGCGCCTGGGTGGCACAGCGGTTAAGCGTCTGCCTTTGGCTCGGCGTGATCCCGGCGTTATGGGATTGAGCCCCACATCAGGCTCCTCCGCTATGAGCCTGCTTCTACCTCTCCCACCCCCCTGCTTGTGTTCCCTCCCTTGCTGGCTGTCTCTATCTCTGTCAAATAAATAAATAAAATCTTAAAAAAAAAAACAAAGAAACAACAAAAAAAACCCGTCATTCATTCCTGCCATTAGCTTGCTTGAAAGCAAGGGAAGGAATGAGTCCATTTTTCTGCCCATACTTTGAGGTTCATGCATTATGCCTAAATAATACCAGTGGTCCAAAAAAATTGCTTCAAGGTGAAATGCACATTTTTAATGTTATATTTGTGAAAAAAATATTTTGCTTCCTTTACAAATGTTCCTAAAAATATTCTTGAGTATATACCTATATATGTTTTAAATTATATTCATGTTTCTTTAAGTGCTGATTAAAGTGAACAATTTTATTATGTGGATTTGAGGCTATAAGGTTTAGGTTTTTGGTTTATTTGTATTTCATGTGAAGTTTCTTCTAAGGTAATCAAGACTTACAAAGGTCAGCTGTTAAAATCTGGTTAGAGAGAAATTTTTTATTTTGTGCAAGAATACTTTGGGCTTTTTTAAGGGCCATTTTATTAACATTCTTAACAGTTCCTTCACAAACTGATATTCTCAGGTTTCCTTAGATACAAGCCTTGTCCCTTTTTGGAAAGTTTTAGGAGTTTCTGTGCCCTCAAAGGTCTTTTTTGGTAATTCATTACAATTTATTGTGGCTTTCTCTTTTGTTATCATGAACTTATATATTTATTCTGTTGGTACCTAGAAAATTTGTTAGCTACATCTTATTCATTATTAAGGATAATGAAATTATTTCCTTGATAGTTTTTCAATTCTTTAGACCCAGTAATAACTTTTAGGTTTTATAGCTGGTTAATCATGGGTGACAAAGCTGAACAACAACCACGAGCACCTATCAGCACCTATCATCAGTTATTAACTCAGAGTAGGCTCTCAATATATTTTTGAATAAATAGTTGTCATTTATGATAATAAAGATCACAATAAATTGGACTAGAACCTAAGCAGTTTCAGATTCCTCTCATGGATCTAAGAATGATAATAGTAATAATACAAGAGTTAGTACTGATTTTTTTGTGGTAATCTGAAAGTATTCTTTCCATATAAGAGAATCTGTGGTAATCTGAAAGTATTCTTTCCATATAAGAGAAAAATTGTGTGATGCAGTTATCAGAGTTTAATAGAGCTTCATACATGGAAAGCTCTCAGTAAATGCTTATTATTATCATTATTGATGTGAATTAGATTTGGTTCACATATTGAAGTGGCTCCTGTTGTTTGGCATCCATTTTCACTCTTTAGATTTGTTCTGTTTTTTTTATTCATTTTTGTTGGGAGACTCTCTCTTCCTCCTTTTTTAGTTCTGCTCAGAGTTTTCTATTTTTGTCGGTGTCTTCTTTAGGTGGTAAATCAGTGATTGACCTGATTTGCCTTTATCAGAATTGATGTTCTGATACTGAAAACAAGAAATGTTGATGTCTACCCACCCACCTGAAAACATCTGCTTCCACTTTCACTGTGTGATTAAATAAAAAAAATCAATAGTTTTCCTTATTTTACTATAATCTGATATCTGATTGAATTACCATATGGAAAAATGCAAGTAGGATTCTTTTTTGTAGTTCTTCTCCCTGACCTACAATCACAGTTTCAAAATCCCTGCCCCCAAATCATCACAAAGATTAGGATCCTCCCATGTATTAACAGTTTTAAAAGGAAGGCAGTAGAGGCTACTTGTCAGAACTGTGTCCTGGTATGAAAGCTGACTTCTTTTTTCTGCTGGTTGATCAGTTATGCTGAAGATAGATTTGCATAAGGTAATCAACATGAAATAAAGGGAGGTTAACTAAATGTGGGTGTTGATACTGTAGTGTGAATTTTGTTTTTTTAGTTAGTAAAGAAAACCATAAAAAATAATACAAGTGTTTAAAAAGATATTTTAATGGTCATTAGATAAAATATATAAAGAAAAATTGTGACAATATTTTAGCAAATCCATGTTGTAACCATCTAGGCATTTAGCAAACTATGAAAAAATAGTATTTAATATTGCATATAAGTTTCTAGTAAGAGTAGCCTAAATCTTAGCTTTAGAAACGTTTTCTGGTATGTTAGGAGTCATTCTTCCATAATTCCTTTCCTCAGTGGGTATCACAGGTGGATAATTTTTATCTTTTAACTGTGAAATGATAGTTTTTCTGGAGGGTGGTGGTAGTAGATGTTCACCTTCCAAGATGTCTTCTAGTGACTAACACCAGATTCCGATTAAAATCTCATTGTGTTCTTGCATTTACAGAAAACTAAATTGCATTATATGAAACTGAATAATAACTATGGTTTGATTTAAAGTATTAATAAATTCTAAATTTGCACATCGTAGCTGTAGGGTTTCAAGATTTTAATTTAGTGAAATGCCAGAACAATTTCTTGTTTTTAGTGTGATGAGTATTATGTGAGAAGTGCATCTTCCCAAATTAGGACAGACATATATATTATACAATTTACAGAGTCTAATTATTAAAACCTGTTAAATTTCATATTTAATATTCGGATATCTTTCTGCAAACAAGCTGCTTAGATTTATTTTCAATGCTTGATTCATATATTAAAGTCGATTAAATTGGCAGTGCTGGTCTGAGGAAAGGTGGAAAGTTAGGATTTGGAAGTAGCTATGGTTTTTCAACAGCCTCAGCAAAACATAAATACCAAAAAAAAAAAAAAAAAAAACTTCAATGCCGCATGCTTTATAGGCAGTACCAGATACCTTAATTGCAAAGTAAGGCTGAAGTGTAATTCCCATTGTGAAATTTACTGTCTTTTCATTTAGAGGTGCAGTATAAGCCCTACAATTGGCATTGATTTGGAGTGCTAATTGTCAGTCTCATAATTTAGGGGGAAAAAGGTATGGATTTTGATTTTTCCATTCTTTCTTCTGAATGGTGATAAAAGTGTGTTGTACCCATGTGTTGCCCTCTATTTAAAAACTTTCACTTTTAAGAGAACTTTTACCAAAAAACCAAAAACTTCTACTGATGGAAATAATATTTTCTCCAAATCCTAGATATTGCTGGGCAAATGTGTAGATGTGGAAGCCTACCTTGTCAAAAAGTTTTGCAAGAAAAAAATTTTCTTGTATTTTTAGTGTACTTTGAAAATTTTAAAATATATCCAGTCTTATTTTTATTTAAAAGCAGATTTATCAGGCATTTTTAGTATAATTTCATATAGTTTCATATTTTGTAATACTTGAAAAAGTTTTAAATGATTTAAAATATTTAAATTACAGATTGTTTTCATAGGTTCTATTACATTTTCAAGTATTTTATTTTATTTAAAGATTTATTTATTTAAAGATTTATTTATTTTAGAAAGTGAAAAGAAAGCAAGGGGGAGAGGGAGAGAGAGAGAGAGTCTCAAGCAGACTCTGTGCTGATTGCAGAGCCAGACACAGGGCTCGATCCCAGGACCCTGAGATCATGACGTGAGCTGAAACCAAGAGTCAGATACTTAACTGACATAGGCACCCCAGATTTTCAAGTATTTTAAGGAAAAACTTCCATTAGGGGATTATTTAACTGGAGTTTGGTTTTGGTTAGAGCTGAGTTGTAGGTTTAGTTTCCCCATTAATTGTGATCTTCCTGCTTCACTTTTATAATAAGGAGGCTAAGTTTATTTGGCTTCTGTAAGTGATAAAAATGATAAAGTAATATGCCAAACAATGGTAAATTAAGCTTTCTGAAAAACATTCATTTTTTATTTTGTCTTTTAAATAGGCATTCTCAATATTTAATTAAACATTTAATTAAAAATAGTCTTGTGTAGGAAGAAAAATCCTTGAAAATCCCTATTCTAGGGGATCTTACATTTGTTTCTACTTTTAAAGTATTATGTTTGTTTCACACTTTAGTTTCTGGATTCCATTCACTTTTCTTTATCCTTTCCACCATTCATGGTCTTGTCTTTGCATCTGCAGTTTAGTTTATTCATTCACAGCTTTCTCCTTTCTTCCCTATTTTCCTTTCTTTCTGTCAGAAACATTTGTTAGGTGCTATTTGCCAAGCATTATGCAAGGCTGCCTAGCACCGAGATTATAGACGTGAAAGCCATGGGTTCTGTTTTCAGTTAGCTTACAATAATTTGAGATGATATTTTAGATACTTTGTGATATAGTACACTGTGCTATGGACACAAATAGTAGTGCTCTTTTGGTGTATGTGGTAAGGTTTAGGGGGAGGAGGGAGTTAGATAGTTTAGTGATAGGCCTAAACTGAGTACTGGAAAAAGAATAGTAGTTGGCCAAGGAACAAGTAGCAGAGGGAATTCCAGGTGGAAGGAACATCGTGAGTATGCCAAGAAAGGTACAGAGGTGAGGGTAACCCTCCTCTGGTCCAAAAATTGAATCTAGCTGATTTTTAAAGAGGAAAAATAGGAAATAAATGAATGATGATCATTCTCAAACTTAGATGTTAGCTAAAAAGGGAAATCTATTAAAAGTGGTAATTTCCAGAAACCTGTTTAATTTATTGTGTATTCACTGTATTAATCACCAGTGTATTATGCTACATATCAGACTTGATTAAAGCGATGGGCAAAGCTATGGTCTGTAAGGACAACTTACTTAATTACATTAAAGTAATTTGTAGTTATTTGTGCCTTTGTCTCATTTTCTTTTTTAAATTTTTTTTTTAAGATTTTATTTATTAATTTGACAGAGAGAGACAGCCAGCGAGAGAGGGAACACAAGCAGGGGGCAGTGGAAGAGGGAGAAGCAGGCTCCCAGTGGAGGAGCCTGATGTGGGGCTCGATCCCAGAACACCGGGATCACGCCCTGAGCCGAAGGCAGACGCTTAATGACTGCGCCACCCAGGCACCCCCTTTGTCTCATTTTCTTATCTTCTGCATCCCTGTATTGCTTGCAGTACCAGCCATAGTGTCTGGAACAAAGCATATATATTTGAACTTTTTTGGTTTGGTTTGAAGAGACTGATATTGAAGAAAGATAAATATGGGAAATTTGGACGAAAGAGATTTTAAAAACAGTTTAAAAGCTTAATTGAAGAGGAGTCCTATGATAACCCAAGATCACCTACTGTACAAATGATACAGATGGTGACTATAGTAATTTGTGGAAGGAGAAGTTTTTTCACCTTGAGGTGGTCAGGTTGGCTTTATGGTTTAGGTGGTTTTTAAACTTACCAAATCCATATATATTTCCTTAGGTGGGAAGGAGGGTAATGCTTTGTATATGGGTATCTTGGTAAAAATCAGTTCTAAAGGCATATTCAGAATTACTGAGCAAATAAATTTGACAGAAGCAGAGGTTTTAAGTTTTTTTTTTTTTTTAAAGATTTTATTTATTTATTTGACAGAGATAGAGACAGCCAACGAGAGAGGGAACACAAGCAGGGGGAGTGGGAGAGGAAGAAACAGGCTCATAGTGGAAGAGCCTGATGTGGGACTCGATCCCAGAACGCCGGGATCACGCCCTGAGCCGAAAGGCAGACGCTTAACCGCTGTGCCACCCAGGCGCCCCTGAGGTTTTAAGTATTTTTGAAATTAGATCTATTTGGATTCTAGTCCTACTTTTGTTTTTTGCCACTTTTTATTAAACTTTCCATTTATTACTCCTTCAGCCCCCAGTTGTAATTTCCCTGTTGCTAAAATAGAGATACTAGATTTGTTGTGATCATTGAATTACAGCAAGGTAATATACGTACTTATGGAAAATTTAAAAATCAGTTCTGCGCTTTGCCTTCGTCAAGTCACAACCCCAAATGTTTTCTTTGTCTTATGTATGAAGTGATCTCTGGGATTGGTTCTAGTTTTACACGTTTTTACGTTGTAGAGTGAAATGAGGAAGATTAGTCCAGTGGAGATTAGCAAGCTGAATGGAGGGTGAGGAATCACCTATGAGGTTTTTGCACAAGTTTAGAAGGTGTCAGGGCCCTGGGAATGAAAACAGTGAGAAGGGATTAAGACATTTCAGAGAGTCAGATCAACTATGAGTGAATGTGTGCCACCTTACATTGAAGTACGTTTTATATTTACAGAGCACTGGTGTATTGAAATTTACAATGGGTAATGCTACCGAGGATTTTTGGTTTTAAAAACTATTAGAGACTGAGCTAATTTCATTAGTGTTTCATATATCTGCACATGCACACTCAAATACATTTCGTTAAGTTTGGTTCAGAAAAATCTGTTACTCACAAAGAATGCAGGGATTTTTTTTCTTTTACCATTTCATACTAATGTATTTCTTTGTTGTTGTAAGTCACCAATTGAGGGATATATATATAATTTTTGTTAAATCAATATATTGGTGTAGAAGGTTTTTTAGGAGACTAATAATGGAGTAGAAGCTTCTTTAATACATATGACTATATAAAACATTATTAATGTTAACAGATGTTGCACTTTAATCCCCTAGAATGATTGTTTGGTACCAGCAGGAGATTTATTAAGCCTGAATTGTGTGAAATTGTGTGTGCATAAGCTGCTAGTTAGATTGTAAAAATGCTATTGAAAACTGTTAAAAAGTTTTCGCTATAATTGGCAGAGAAGTATTAACTGTGCTAAAAGAAGTATGTGTGTATGGTTGGCCCATGCGCCTTAACCTTTTTATCATTTATCTTCTTGTATTAATGTCATTGAATTATTAATTCATGAGCTAGAGTGGGAAGGGTGAAGGCACCATTTAAATGTGTGGCAAATTTATCCTTATCGCTAGAGACATGAAAAAAAGTCATTTTGTGTTATCTGTAAAATGGAGAGGACATTTTAAAATTTCATTTACGGTAATCCACTTCACTTCCAGTAAAACACCTAGATTATTACTACCATAATATAATGCTCTTATTAAAAATTTGTAACCTTCTCCACTCTTTTGTCTTTTTTTTTTTTTTTAAAGATTTTATTTATTTATTTGACAGAGATAGAGACAGCCAGCGAGAGAGGGAACACAAGCAGGGGGAGTGGGAGAGGAAGAAGCAGGCTCATAGAGGAGGAGCCTGACGTGGGGCTCGATCCTGGAACGCCGGGATCACGCCCTGAGCCGAAGGCAGACGCTTTAACCGCTGTGCCACCGAGGCGCCCCCACTCTTTTGTCTTATATATAATATTGATAGAAAGGTTTAGCCTTCTTGTATTTTAATGTGATACCTATTAATTGTAGCTTAGAAATGTTATTCTTATGATATGTTATAGCATGACTATTCAATTTTAAGAAATATTAGATTGTAGAAAATAAAAATATTTACTGTATTGGTAACATTCAAAATATTTTGATTGGGGAGAATCTAGATACCCTGAGTTGGAAAGCTGTAAAAATGCTTGTGTTCCAAAAGAAATGTGTGAATTTATTGTGACTTCATAATTTTTTGGAATAAGATTGGTGATTTTGGCCTTGTAGAATTTTTAGCTTTCTCGCAGAAATTCAGCAAATTAGAATTTAGCAGTTTCCTGTTGAATACAATGTAGAATTGGGATATATCCAGTGTTTCATATGCGTGAGTAGCAATGGTGACAGAAATTTCAGGAGTTTGAAGCCACTTTTACCAACAGCTATTTGAAACCATCATGCTAATGGTAGAATACCTCAGGGGTCTTGTCCAAACCTCATTACTTTTCAGTCTTCCATTACTTATTGTTTTGATTGGTTTTACATTCTCTCCTGCCAAACAGAGTAGCAAGATAGGTTACTGTGGTAATGTCCTTTATTTTCTTTTCTGGAGTTTCTCCCCAGACACTGTAAGCTGTACATATGGCTTTGTTATACACACACAGTGAAAAGCTAATTTGTTTTGGTCAGTATAATGTTGCTTTGTTTTATTTTTCTCATTCCAGCATGGTTAATTTACCTTTACATTAACATTTAAATTAATTTCTTAAAATAACAGACTAAAATTGGTTTGATTATGTTGGCAGACATTGATAGCTATTGGTCAGTTCATTACTTGACTGAACTGCATTTAGTTATCTTCATCCTGTGCCAGTTCATCTATAGCTGGGCTTGGCAAACTGTAGCTGGCTGGCTGTTTTTTGTAGTAAAGTTTATTGGCCCACAGCCACGCTCATTCATTATTATGTATTGTTTATAGCAGGTTTCATGCTATAATGGCAGAGACTGTAGGGTCCTTAAAGCCTAAAATATTTACCGTTTGGTCATTTATTGAAAAAGTTTCCTGATACCTGCTTTGTAATATCAGTGTACATAGTCCCTTGTTTCTCATCTTTCCAAACATAATGGAATACTACTGATAATTTTTAGCTTATGAGATTCGAAGTCTCACTAGTTATTATCAGTGGTAGTTATTAAGTACAGCTTTTTGCTTTTCTTTATATACGGCCTAGTAACAAGGAATATATTTTCCTCAAAGTTTTCTGAATTGGAAAATTTTTAAAAATTGTTGAAATACTACAAAATACATTAGTCTTTTACTAAGTAAGAGGGTCTTGGGGCTCCTGGGTGGCTCCGCCGGTTAGGCCACCTGCCTTCAGCTAAGGTCATGCTCTCAGGGTCCTGGGATGGAGCCCCACGTAGGGCTTCCTGCTCAGTGGGGAATCTGCTTCTCCCTCACCCTCTGCCTCTCCCTGCCATGCGCACGCACGCGCTCTCTCTCTCTCTCTCTCTCTCAAATAAATAAAATCTTTAGGAAAAAAAAGAGTCTTGGCAAGTTAATTCAAGCTTGTAGTCAGTTTTTCTCAGCTTTTTATAACCTATATATTTTTTATTAAACATCATTCTTTTATTACCACTTGAATATTATTTGAAATTTTAATAGAGGCTATAAAATTACATTTTGAAGTTGCAAATCTTCTTTTCTAAAAACCAAATACCTCCCCCACTGCATGATTGAGTAGTTAAAAAGCACTAACACATACAACCTGATTTTAATTTTTTAATGAACTAAAGTTTATGTTTTATTTTTATTTGTTTTGTATTTAACAACCATTCAGCATAACCCAGTCCGTTACTATTTCTTAATAGTTTGTCCGTGATTATTTTTCTTGTCTTCCCATCTAAGTCCTAATGTTTTTTAGAGGAGTCAGCCATACCAACAACAGAGAATGTGTCTAACAATGAAGTAAGAGTCTGTTCTGTTCTCACACTTGGACTACAACTTTATTTCTGTTGTTAATTAAATTAATTTTCAGAAATAATTTATATTTTTTTAATAACTCAATAAAATGCTGTTGTCTTGAATTTTGCTTATAGACACAGATTTATATGGTATGCAACATAGGGTTTGAAGAAAGCAACGCTTGTCAAGGCACAAGAACTTGCTTTTTCTGGAAGAAGTCCCTGATGTCATCTTGCTTTTTGATCATGTGTAGTTGTCCCATGAAGTCAGAGTGTGAAATATGTGAGCTGAGTAACTCAGGTTATTATCATTATGGCTGCCAGTGTGATCATGTATAAGTAGGTTTCAAAAAATGTTTTTCTGAAATAGCAACTCCTTTAGATACAATTTTTAGAATGTGAATTATTAGAATAATTTCTGAGACATATTTTGAGAGAAGAGATAAGCCCTAGTAAAACATATTGCAGTAGCCCCCAAAAATCTACTTTAAGATTACTTAAGATAGAATCAGGACCATAAATGTGTAATTGGAATAATTGGGAAAATAATGGGATAGTAGATTTATTGTCTATTCCTATGCTCATATATAGTTGGTTGACTTGGGGACTACAGGTTTGTGAATTGTATCAACCTTCACAGTGGTAGGTTAAGACAGGATTCCACAGTGTGCTCCTGATCTCAATTTTGGACTCTTTCTATGCAGATGATGTTAGCTGATCTAGGTACACATCTCAAGAAAAACACGGGTCCAGAAACTGCTTTTATTTCTCTTCTCTCTCATTATTATGGTATGAAATACATTTATTACCATAGAGTTTTGGGGGAGTATAACAATTACTAATTAATGCATATTTTGGGTCTTAGTCATTTTCTTCTATTTCTAATTCTCCTGAGAAGATTATTAACTTTTTGAAGGTGGCAATGATATCTTTTTTTTTTTTTTTAAAGATTTTATTTATTTATGTGACAGAGAGACAGCCAGCGAGAGAGGGAACACAGCAGGGGGAGTGGGAGAGGAAGAAGCAGGCTCATAGCGGAGGAGCCCGATGTGGGACTCGATCCTGGTACGCCGGGATCACGCCCTGAGCCGAAGGCAGACGCTTTAACGACTGTGCTACCCAGGCGCCCCTGAAGGTGGCAATGATATCTTAATCTGTATTATAATTCCTTTTGAACCTAACACAGGACCAATTAATAATATATAAGATAAAAATAATTAACAAGTAAGTAACACTCCTCCCAGTACTCAATATCAAAAATATCTAGAATGTAATCACTAGTCATTGACCTAAACTGACAAACATGCAGTTATAGTGTTAATAATATCTACTTTATTTTAGAAGTGAAAATTGTAAGTTTAGATGACAGTATATATATTGACATAGCTTGCAAATGAGTTGTATCATTTATTGATTACATAAGGCAATGTGCTATACTTCACAAAATTTTCTTCAGCTTCTTACTGTGTATTCATAGTAATTTTTCATATTTATTTTTAGGATCATTTGACATAGTTTACTCAGATTACCTAATTATCTCTAAGAAACCTCTGATGGTGATATTGATGATCTGATATACAACAGATCCTGGGTCATTATTATTTCATTTAGTGGTTGTATATATAGACCAAGAGGGAATCTGAATATTGATTCAGGGAATGACTAGTAACGATGATTTATGAACAAAGGATCCAGTGCAGTGAGCCAAACATAAGATTGAATCTCACGAGCAATATTGGATTTTTTTCTTTTCTGTTTGGCTGAACAATGAATGATTAGTCCATAATATTATAGATGTTAATGTGAAAACATTTTTTCCAGGACTGTTAAGATTCATTGTTAATTATAATTGGAGGAAATACTTAAGTTTATTGTTTGATTTGTAAGCAACTTCTCAGGTATTTCGGCTGATAAGATTTATTAGTTTAGAATAATTTGTTAATTTAAATAGCACTATAAGTGAATGAAATTAAGATAGCTTGACTGGAAATAATAAAAATTAAGTTAACATTTAGCTATCATTACCTAAGGGCTGTTAGTTTTACAAATGTAAACATTTTGAAAATCAACTCATTATTCTTTTGGTATTTTGTCATTTTCACAATCCCAAAATACCTTTGTTTTACTTCCATTTCTTATTCTTTTTTTTTTTTAAAGATTTTATTTATTTATTCGACAGAGATAGAGACAGCCAGCGAGAGAGGGAACACAAGCAGGAGGAGTGGGAGAGGAAGAAGCAGGCTCCCAGTGGAGGAGCCTGATGTGGGGCTCGATCCCATAACGCCAGGATCACGCCCTGAGCGTGAAGGCAGACGCTTAACCACTGTGCCACCCAGGCGCCCCCCATTTCTTATTCTAAAGGGAAAGATGATAAAACAAAGTAAGTTTATCCGAACTACTTAATTAGTGGCAATTGTGGTTTTAGAACATGGGTTTATATCCCAGCACTGGTATTTACTTCCTGTTCTTGAACAGTATATGTATTCTCGTTTTAAGGCAAAATGGAAATAATAATATATATTTCTTCAAGTTGTGAAGAGTTCATGAAGTGCTATGAATAAACTATTTAGACCTAACTATGAACCAGGCAATTATAGCTTTTTATTAGGAAGGGTTATTTTTGAGGTGGAATGTAATCTCCCAAGCGTAAAGAGTTTTGTCTCTTCTGTTCCTCAGTACCCACCACATAATAGATGCTCAGTAAATATTTGTTGATGAATAATGTAGTGACTAGCAGAAAGAATGGCTTTGTAATTAGCCTTGATTAGAATTCAAGCTCTGCTACTTGTTAGCTGAATAACTTCAATCATGTTACTTTTCCTCTCAGAGGGTCAGATTTCTGACCTTTATAATATTTACCTCATGAAGAATTAGTGATGTATGTCTAATATAGTGCTTTGCCCATAATAGGCACTCAGGAAATAATTTTTGGCTGTAGTACCCATAATTTGTATATAACTAAAAAAATTGCACAAGAATTCTAGACTATTAGAAAGTTAAAGGGAGGGGCGCCTGGGTGGCTCAGTCGTTAAGCGTCTGCCTTCGGCTCAGGATGTGATCCCAGAGTTCTGGGATCCAGCCCCATGTCAGGCTCCTCCGCTGGGAGCCTGCTTCTTCCTCTCCCACTCCCCCTGCTTGTGTTCCCTCTCTTGCTAGCTGTCTCTCTCTCTGTCAAATATATAAAAATCTTTAAAAAAAAAAAAAAAGAAAGTTAAAGGGAAACATTCAGAATGTCTTAAATTTAGAGAGGACTGTCGTTTAAAAATACCTTTCCCTTTCCCCCAAATGAGGAAAAACTAACTTCTTATATTGTAGGTGGATTATAATTTAACAATAAATACAAAGTATTTTAAACAAACGGATTTACTTTTTTTTTTTTTTTTTGGGTAGAAAAGTTGAGGAAGCCATCAACTTTTTATGATAACGTAGGGTAATATTTTGAACTGGGCATGTAACTTTGTTGTTGTTGTTGTTTTTCTTTTGAAACTTAATTTGCAAGTTTATGTTCAGTCATAAATGTCCCCTGCATTGGTTTGAAAATGACAGCAATTTGTTTTTATTATTTCAACTGGAGGATTTTAATGAAGAGAATGACAGACTGCCTTGCACTGTGCCTCCATTGTGCACAGCTACAAGTCTCTTTTGCATACTCAGCATGGCTGGTAGATGTTACAGCGATTGCTGATGTAATATTCTAGGAGCATTCCTGAACTCTTCTCTTTTCTGCTCTAAGACCTCTTCTAGAATAATTTATTCCCTCACAGTGCAGAAGTTTCAGTAAGGGGTCAGACCAGTAATGAATGTTAAGGGGACTTTGGCATAAATAGTTTAATTAAAGTACTCTGGACTTGATACCAGTGTCCACAGAAATGAAATGGAGAAAGAGGGTGGCGACCGGTGATTGGCCACGTGGTTTTAAAGTCTCTATCAGCATTCCCAGCCCCAAACTATCTTTGTGAAATGAAAGAAAATAAACTGAAACACAAAAGAGCGTTGAATGTCTGGAGCTAAAATAAGCCCACTGATTAGCGATAGCAAAGGTTTACTTAGACAACTTCCTGAAAGAAAACTCCCAAGAGTGTCAGTGTTTTCTCCGATGTTAACAAGAAGGGGGAATTCTGGCCTGTCAGGCCCACACATAAGATATTTCTGGAAAGTGAACACCCCGAATGAGATTTAGATTGAAATGAAACTGTAATTTATTTTTCATTTTCTAAGCCTTTGCATGGGGGCATAATGGGGTTAGTATTACCCTTTATTGTTGTCGTTTTGTTTCTTTGGGTAATATATAGAAGAGCAGGTCTCATTTGCTAGTAAGTTCCATTTCATAATCATAATTTTACAGTGCAAATAAGATTAGAAAGACTGATTTTCTATAGATAGCTTCTTTGTCTTTCATTTAGTACTGACATACATTTAGTGCGTAGAACGAAGCATTAATGTTTCCTTTTACACAGCATTAGTGCATAATAACAAGGATGGGTGACTTTAGTTAGTCACATGCTTAGATGGTGCTTTTCTTTCCCTGTTCTCGTGTGTTGTTTTGGGTTTATCATCCAGTGGTCTTAATACCTCAGTGTCCATAAGTAGAAATCAAAGACAAAGCTTTGGATGTGAATCTTTATGTTGGTTTTACTACTAATAGAATATCAACCTTAGCTAACCAGTTTTAGGAAACTTTAAATTATCTTTTCCTCTTATTAGTTTGAAGCGTGGTCTAGTCTGCCTCTTTCACTGACACTTACAAACAGGTTTTATTTTTTTCTATTTTTGCTGAACCGGCACATCATATACGAGCTTAAATGTGATTTCCTGGTAATGTAACATAAATACTTGAATGCTAAAATGATTAGTAGTATTTTCCTAATTTTGCTGACAGTTTAAAGCATGGGATGTTTTATGCAGCCAATAAATATAAGCAGGTTACTGTTTGAAAGACTACACCTAACTGTACATTGTACGTAGTGTATAAAACATTGAGGAGTATAAACAGTGCTGAGGCATATTCCTGGAAGTCGTTGTTCAGCTTTGGAGGGTTTAGTAGTAATGATGCATTAATTGACTTTTTACATGACAGAGTAGTGGGATATTTAGATCTAAAAATCTTGACAGAGGTTTGGTAGAAATAAGATTAGGATAAAATTGTTTGAGTCTTCTTATTTGAAGGATAAAAACAAGGTTGAACATCAGAAGTGGTTTGGAATTTTAAAAACCATATTATTTATAGTTTAAGTAGAAATGTTGTTATCTGATTTTATTAAGAAATGAACCGTTACTTAGCATTAAGAGGAGTTTGATCTGTGCACTGTGCCTTCATAGTCACAGTTCCTCACTAAAGTTCTTGGAAAGGGGTTTTCTAAAATCTAAGGACAAACTGGTTATTAATATGGAGAATTACTAAATGCTTTCTGTTCATTGAAAGGACATTTAATAGCTTTTTTTTCTGATTTTATTCCTTGTGTTTGCTTTGCATCCAGAGAAGCTTTTGCTGAGCTTCATTTTGCAGGTAGTTGAAGCGTTTGAAGGAGGAGTCTGTTAGCTAGCTACGTTTATGCCTATGAGTGTCCTTTGGCTCCACTTTGATTAGGAGCAGTGTTTTCCTAAGATTAGTTTCACCATGTTTGATTATTTATTCATTCTATCTTTAACTGATTGTGGTTTGTTAAGTATTTCAATTTTCATTGACTTTTTTTACTGGAAGATTGTTTTTAATTTGTTTTTTCTTTTTTTTTTTTTTAAGATTTTATTTATTTGACAGAGAGAGACAGCAAGAGAGGGAACACAAGCCAGGGGAGTGGGAGAGGGAGAAGCAGGCTTCCGGCCGAGTAGGGAGCCTGATGCGGGACTTGATCCCAGGACTCCGGGATCATGACCTGAGCTGAAGGCAGACGCTTAACGACTGAGCCACCCAGGAGCCCCTTAATTTGGATAACAGCAATAAAATCTTTTGACTTCGTTTTCAAAATTGCATTTAAAGCTTGAATTTTTGTAAATAATTTTATTTGATGTGAAGATGATTGGATATAGATTGTAGTATGAGAAAAATTAATTTGATATTCTTTTTACTTATTGCACAGATGGACATAAGCTTTATTTGCATAAAGAAAACCATGATTTTATTACATTCCAGAACCTGTTTCTGTTTTTTAGAAATAATCATCTATACTAAGTCTCATAATTGACTACAGTGTAATTTTAATATTGTGTTTCACATTCTCAAACCTTAAAATTGTGTTTCACATTAAAATCCTTAAGAATACACTTAAATTTTACTAGAGTTAAAAATCAGTTCATGAAATATCTGTCCTGGCCAAAGACCACAAAAGAGGTCTTGGTTGTGCGGTTTCCTCCTCATTTTCCCCTTACTAGCAGAGGTTTTCCTATCTTGGCAGCTGTTTCCTAAGAAGCAGTCATCAGTCTCTGATTTCTTCCTTCCCTTTCTTCCCACAAACAAGGACCCTTTCAAATAGCAGATGACCGAAGACAGACTGATCTTGGATTGCTTTAAGAAAGTAGAAATGTGTTCAAGAGTTGTGCATGTGGGCAGGCAGCCTGTATGCATGTCATTGAAATGAAAATACTCATTATAAACAGTACTTGGACAGTCAGAATTCTTCGCTTAAATCAGGAGAATTCCAGAGGCTGACTTTATTTTATGCGTACTAATTAACGTGTCTCGTCCACACATTAAAATTATTCTGATTGCTTGATCAGATCATTGAACAATATGGAGGATATAAGAAGTTGTTTCTTGATTAGCCTTTCCAATGTGATAGGTCATGAAATTATCTGACTTCTTTTTGTGCTTTATATAAAATATAAAGTTTTATATTTTTGCAGTTTCAAGGGAGGTAATTTGCCACAGCAGTTGTAAACTGCAGGTTAACATTGGGTTTTGTCTTTTGAATACTCTTTGGGAGTTCAGTGTGAGAAAAGAATAGAGGTAGCCAATTCTACAAGGTTGTGTGCCATGTTTCCCCACCAGATTAATTTTTGATATATCATTCTTTTTATATTTTTGGCATTCAGGAGAGGAAGTTTGCCCTTTCCTTTGTCTTTGTCAAATTTCTTTGGGCATGGAATCATCTGAAGTGTTCTTAGAACTGGGTAACACCATTTCTGACACCCTTCATCATGATACCTAAACGTCTTCAGTAGTTTCAAAAAGAGCTAAAAAATCGAGCTGTTCTGGGTCATGGAGGGATGTATAGGGAAGCAGTTTTATCTCTTAAATTATAAGCATGATAAAACAAACTGCTTATTATGGAAATCTTGCTAGTTTCATCTGTGATTTTATGGATCTTTATATTTAAACACTAGATAATAGCTCCAGGTTAATTTTTTACATTGTTTTTGGTGTGGTTGTCGGTGAAACAAGGTAGTGACTTTGTAGGGTGATAAGTGTTCCAAACTACTTAGAATCTGACTGCTTTTCCATTGAAGTTATGTCATAGTGAACTGATAATAGAATATAGTGAATTGATAATAGAATATAGTAAACTGCTAATAGAATCATATATGATACATGAAGCATGTAGCAAATGCATAGTAGCTCAGATAATGTGAAAGAGAGAACTCCAGAGTTATCTAGGAAAATTTTTCTAAATTTTCTTTATGCTTTCGTGACAGCATCTAAGTTATATGGGTACCTTTTTTTATAGATACAGCTTCAGAATGGGAGATATTCCCCTCACTCCCCCATTTTAAGAAACTCTTTGTCTGCAACAGATTAATGATAGATTGAGAGAACTTGGTAAGAGTATTATTTAGAAGAAAATGACAGGAAGTTAATATGAAGAAACTGTTCAGATATCCCTTTAAAGGAAAATTTTGTAATTTTTCTATCTTCAAGGCTAGACCAGGAGGCTGGATGTATTTGAGAACTGTCTGCATTTTACGTGTATTGCAAGGCTAGTATTTACTCTGATTCCTCATGTTAACCTAGGCAGAAGTGAAACACTTCAGTAGAACCTAGCAAATAACCTGGTCTTATGTTCTAGGAACTGAGAAATACTGAGTAAGTCATGCTCCTGAAGTTTTTGTATCCTTTCCAGTTGAAGAACTGGATTCTTAAGGGCTAGTCAGAATTAGACTTGGCTCCAGGTTTTATGTTCTTTACCCCCTCCCAGTTTTTAGAAAAATAGTGTTACAACCTCGGAGATACAATCATCATGGTCTTGGGGTTTTTATTTGGGTCTAGTGGATGGACCAACCTGCTTAAGGATATAAGTTTAGGGGTGCCTGGGTGGTGCAGTCGTTAAGCATCTGCCTTCGGCTCAGGGCATGATCCCAGGGTTCTGGGATCGAGCCCCATGTCAGGCTCCTCCGCTGGGAGCCTGCTTCTTCCTCTCCCACTCCCCCTGCTTCTGTTCCCGCTCTCACTAGCTGTCTCTGTCATGTCAAATAAATAAATAAAAAATCTTAAAAAAAAAAAAGGGTATAAGTTTAATCTTACTAAGTTATACGTTGCTATTAAAAAACCCCCAATATAGGAAAATCTAAAACTTAAAAATGAAGTAGTTAAGAGACCCTTTATCAAACTGCTCCCTCTATGAATAACTATAGCAATTTGATATGTAGTGTTTAAGAATGTGGTTTTTTTGGAATGCCATTATTATATAAATTACACCCATGTTTTAAAAATTGTACGTCCTTGTATAGAAAAATAAACTGCTTAATTATACCTCTAATCTGTCCTGCAAGATAACAGGGTAAAATAGTAGATAATATTGCTGTTATCATCACTAGAAACAAACAAAAAAGTATATGTATTTATAAAATTTTTTAGAAGCAATAGATACTAAAGCTAGTAATTTGGTAAAAAGACTTATACGTGGCGTAGAGAGACAGATGTATTGTTCTAGAAGGACTTCCTAAGCTTTTCAAAGAAAAAAATCATTAGGGATTTATATAGCTGGTTCTACGAATTCATATGTCATGGTTATCTATAAATGTTTTTTGAGCTTTGATCATTTTCTTTATATTCTTTAAAGGCTCAGATATCCAGTTTGTAGAGCAGCTCCCATATTGGATGTAAAATCAAAATATATACCATTTATTTTTTTTTTAATACTTAGGAGATGGAGGGAGGCAGGGAGGGAGAGAGAGACTTGTTGTTATTATTTTTGCATTTTTTTGTGACGTAACAGGACCATAAGAGTAAATGATGGATTTGTTTGTTTTTCAGATATGAGGATCAATGATGCAGACTGCTGGGTTCGATGAAGCTGGGCATTTATAACTAGATTCATTAAGGAATACAAAGAAAATATTTAAAGGGATCAATAATGGTGTCTTCTGGTTGCAGAATGCGAAGTCTGTGGTTTGTCATTATAATCAGCTTCTTACCGAATACAGAAGGTAAGATGCAATTTAAATTTTATTTTTTAAATCTGGATGAACTTAAACTATGCAAACTTCTCTATATAGAAGTGGCTAGAATGAGTTCTATTTTAAAAAGTAGCTATTAAAAAGATTTCCCGAATGTCAAATTCTTTTTTTGGTGGTTGAATTTATTTTCATTACACACAGCTATAGTACAGAAGAAAGAGTTGCAAGTCTGAATTTATGTTTCACATAAATTTGTAAAATATTATTGTTAATAATCCTGAGAGAAGTAAATGAAAACTTTGCTTTGGTATATATTTTACAGTTATTGACTAAATTTATTCCAGTAAAATTGAAAGCATTTCATGTCAATTTTTTCACTTCATCTTTAGTTTGTTCGCTTCTTAAGTGGCGTCATAGTTTAGTTCTAAAACTCCTAAAGTTTTTTTCATATCATCTGGAAAATATTGGGGGTTTTTTTGTAGTGCTTGCTTTTGAATGTTATTTATATCTTTTTGAAGATGGACCTGATTTTTAAAGAAGTAAATACACTTTTGAAGCTTAATGAAATAATCGGAACCATCATTTATTAATTACTGTATGGATTTCTCGGTATCCATTATTTCTTTAGTCTTACATACTATTTCCATGTGAAAATAACACCCTTTCAGGTGCTTTTTATAGAGCAGGTCAGAAGTTAATATGGAGCTAAGATATGTTAATTTTATAGCTACTTGATAGTGGTAGTTATGTATTCAGCGTGAAACTATATTAATCTTGTAAAATCTGTGAAGAGTACAAAATCTCTGAGAAATGCATGGATTTTATTTGTCCCAATTAAGTATTCTTGAAAAAAATATTTTAAAAATTTTAAAATTGGTTTTATATATATTTTCAAGTGATCCCATTTATACCTATTAATAAAATGATAGGTGGAGGCAAAAAGGCAGCCCTGTCAACTAAAAGAAGCTTATTATTCCAGCATCTTTGTAATAAACTTCAGTGTTAACATTTTAATTTTGCTGAAAGGGTTTTATTTGAATTGCTGTCCCAAAATTATATCTCATCATTTTCTTCTTGCCTTCCCAGTCCCCTACTTTCAATATATTGACATAACTTAATAATATAATTCAAATAAATGACAAACTTAGAAATATTTTAAAATAAGGAATTCTGTATTCAGAAAGTAAATAATGTTCACTTGGATTTAAGTCAAGCTTGAAAGTTACAAATGGGTTAATATTCTATTTTTAGAAGATACTGCTCTTCGCATCAGAATTGAAAGATACATCAAATTTAACAGTAAAATGTAATATGTCTGAATGAATAGTACCATAATGATAAACAACAAGCAGAAACTGAGTTTAAGAATATGAATCTCTGGCTTGGATTGTTATGAAAATCTTGTGTATAGTCTATAATTTTGCATCTGTTTTTTTTTGGGGGGGGTAAACTAACTGAATTCCTGCTGTTGTGTTTGAATGTTTTTATACATTTAAAAAAGATTCCAGGTGTGGACCAATGGCTCATTAGTCCACATAATGAAAAAATTTCCAATCAAGATAGAGACCACTTTGCTGGCACAGTAGCTTAACTCAGCAGGGGGGCTAGCAAACAGAGACTTTTTCATGAGATACTGCAGTTTTATTTCTAGTGTCACCTATCAGGTCAGGATTCATATCTGCTGTTAAGAGAAATTTCATTTTTGGCGCATCAGGCCAGGGGGTGTTGCTTTTAAAGCAGTTCCCTCCTACGGGTAAAAAGAACCTGGGAGGAATCCACATTGCTAGCTGTGAGAGTAGACACAGTTAATGCACACTGTTAGAATACTGATCCAGCATCATATGGTTTTGCCTTAGAAAAGTTTTACATGACATGATAGTCCTTTATTGCCAGAAAGCAGATAATGTTCTGTGAACACCTATAGAGAAAACCAATCAAAGTTAGGTATGAGAACAGAGGAAAGGAGTTATAAATTTAACCATTCAGCCATCAAGTTTCTTCAGAGCCCCTACATGATAGTTACCTTTTCAAATCTTACAGAGATGAGCCTTTTTTGTATTAGTTTCTGGATTCTTACAGGTATAATTTAGATAAAATTTCCTAGGTGGTTTCTTCCTTTCTCATTTATTAAGTGACTAAATTGAGGCAGGTGCTTAGGATTCTGAAATGCACAAGGCACAGTTCCTGCTCTTGAGCTTATGGTCTTGCGCAGGGGCAGAAACTGCAGGTACCTACTGGGCCAAGCAGGCAAAGTAACTTCAGTGCAGCAGGCCAGTGAAAGTCAGCAGTCGGCAGGGTAATGCTTGCCAGAGGACCCATGATTGCCATGCCAGGATTTAGCCTGGTTTTGCCAGCCATCTGACTTTTCAGTAGAAATCAATTGTGGATTTTAAGTAATAGTAGCTAATTAAGATAAAAACAAAACGAACAAGCCTGTGTATTATATTTTGTGATGGACTTGCCTTTTTCAGAGCTTTTATTTTCCTCCTCTTTACAGTATTGTTTCAGTTTAGTATGTTATTTTAAAGGCCAAACATAATTTTGGATTTATTTTACATCTATACATATGAGAGGTAAATTTCTCTCTTGCAAAAAACATTTGCAAGAACTTAACTTGTTTTATGGTCAGACAGACGTTATAAATATGTCATGTTTTGTGTACACAGTAAAGAACAAAGTACTAAACATTTTTTTAAGTTTTTACCACGGTAAAATCTAATTATATAAAGGTTTAATTGTTAGAATTAGCTTCTCTACCTTTATCTCTAACTGTGTCAACTAGTATGGAACAATCAAGTCTCACCCCTTAAATATACTTGTTTTTGCAAAATAAGAACAATGTTTTATTTATTCTTAGAGTCTCTTTTCCCCGTGTGTTTTTGAGAATTGTTTAGAATTTCCAAATAAAAAATGATTATGAAAGATCAGACTTTCAAAATATTTTGTAAGTTTTTCTTAGAATTGATTTTATTCCTACAGAACTAATCTCAAGCCCTTCAAAAATCAGTTTTGTTGAGAAACTGGTGTGCTTTGATTCTTTTGGCCAATTTTTATAAGCAGAGTAACCACTGTGGAATCATGTATCAGTAAGTAGGAAAGTAAATTGAATTTTTGTGTCCTAGAGAATTAAATTATGCTATATAATGGAGCCCTGGCAAGCATAAGTCAGACAAGTGAAGGCTTGCTCAAGTGACAAGTTACAAATAATAGCAGTTCTTCAGCAAAGTGGGTTTTAAAATGGGTTTCAGGTTGAATTCTTTATGCAGTGAGTATTTAATTAGATTCCATTAGTCAAAATTTTAGTTAATTAGTTCAAATTACATTGTTGTTTATCCTTATTTCAGAAAAAAAGTTATGCCCATATAAATGCCAGCTATGCAAGATACAGCTTTACCTATTAATTTTACGTACATCAAGAAATTTTAAGAATACTGTTGTAGAAATAATGTCTTTCCAGTTTTAAATGCACTTTTAAATTCTCTAAGCATATTTTACAATGACTTTTGTATTAATGATACCTTACTAAAAAATGATGTTTGGCTAGAGGGTCTTTTTGCTAGTTGAGTGGCAGAAAAAAGTAGATCTAGGGGTTAAATATGAATTAAAAAAAAAGCGTTTTAGGCATATAAATATTTCCTTCAGACTGGTCCATAATTTGGAAGGAGTAGTAGCTTTTTATCCAGGGTTAAACTTAAGGATTAAAATAATGCAGACCTGTATTCATTCTTTCTCTTATTTATATACACATATAAGAAAATGTATAAAATTTATATTCGTGCACAATGTGTCAGCATCACAAGGGCAACAGTTGTTTTTGTTTGTTTATTTCGTCAATGTGTCCAAGTGCCTAGAACAATGCCTGGCTTATAATAAGTACTCATTTTATAACCATCACAAAAATAACTGAAATCTTTGAGAGGATAATAAACAGTTGTAATAACAGGGTGGTAAGTGCCATGATGATGATATTCACAGAAGCATTGGGATGAAGTGTAAGGGGTGGGTGGGTGGATGTCAGGAAGGGCTTCCAGCTGAAGTGATCATGATGATTGAGCTGACTCCCTATGAGTTGAATAAGCTATGTAAAGGCAGTAGTGAGCATGGTGGTGGAGAAAAAAAAAATCAGTGGAGAACAGCATGGTGTGGAATAAAGTACTGCAGTGGTTCTTAAGAGCATCAGAATCACCTAGAAGGTCTGGGGTGGGGGCCAAAGCATTGCATTTTTGACAGTTTAGGGGGATGACGCTGATGTCCCTCAGCATCACGCTTAACCATTTAGTACTGTATTTGTGTGGGTGGTGGAGGTGAGGTGTAGAGATAAGTGGATGTGGATATAAGGTAACTTTTTCGAAAGTGCTTTTGAAAAGAAATTGTGATTTAATTCAATGTGATCTGGGAATAGTAACCAGTTGATTACTAGGAGTTACTATCTGTATCTTTTCATATGGCTTTTTATTCCTATGATCAGGCTTCTTGGTCATAATTTTAGGCTCTGAAAAGGGATTCCCCCCCCCCTTTTTCTTGACAGTGTATTGAGAAGGAAAAAAAATGGAAAACTTGGCTCCAGATTGTAAAAAAAACAGGACATATTTTCTGTTAAGAGTAAATGTTACATTTTCAGAGCTCCTAAACCCTTGCTTCAATTTGTCTCTTCATTGTGATAACCTTGTTCTTTTCCTTGTTGGGAATAACTACATGGCTGTTGCTATGAAAATGCTGAATTGACTTACTGTAGGGACTTTAGATTTCCCAGTCTAGCAAAATTGACTACTTTTGTTCATTTCAGTGTAGTTTTGATTAGTTGAAAGCTAGGAAGTAAATTTTCAGCAAGGTATGTGGAGATTGGCCGTATGACTCCCATTAAACTTAATGGGAGTTACAACTCCCATTAAATTAATAGGAATCGTACAGTATATCTGTGTTGGTTGCATAGCAAATGTAATCATATTTTTTAAATTCACAAATTATGTAAATTAACATTGGTTTAAAACAGTGCATTTTTTTAAAATAATGATTTTATTTATATGTTTTGTGCAGTTCAGTGTGATTTGTCTCCTTGAGAAAGTACCCAACTATATTGCTCTTAGGACACTATTGTATTATATGAGTGTAATGTAATTTGATTGCAGCAGCTTTCCTCTGCATAGGTAGTGATGTAATTCAGTTTTAAAAATATAAATATTAATGCCATTTACAAATTATATACTGTGGCTTCTTATCTTGTAAAAACCAAATGGGTTATTGTATTACTACCAGGATTTAAGAATAAAGTTTATTTGTTCAGAATATGACTCAAAATTGAAAAAAATAAGACTAAACTTACCAGGAGACACTAACATCTTTTAAAAAGTTAGTTTACAATATACATTTGTCCTCTTACGCACCAATATTCAGTGTCAAAATATGCCATATTTCGTATATTGAAGATTAAATTCCAGTGCTTGATTTCCCACTTTCTTTCCACTTTTCTTCCCACTCTCTACCCTACTTCATGCTCTTTTGTTCTTTTCCAGTGTTAGGAAAGGTTCGTTTATCCACAGTCTATGTTGATTCACAGGTGGGTCTGTTGCTGGTGGAAAAGTGTTATAAATCAGCGTGTCACACACAACAGCCACCCAGCAGACCTCAATAACATTGTATTGCTTGGCTGTTCAATTTTTACAAGCCTCCGTTTTCTGACAGAAAAGACTGCATCAAATGCTAAATAAATAAATCTGCTGTTATGAAATAATACTGTGCTAAAAGGAGGTTATGAACTTGTCCATATAAGAGTAAATATTTGAAGTATTGATTTTATATCCATATTAGCAATTTATCACAGTTATATTTTTTGAAAGAACAGTGTTATTAGAGGTAGCTTAATTAAAAGCACAGGAAGCATGTAAAGCATCTTAATTTTGCCAAACAGTAATTGTGTTAATTACTCCTTACTAAGTAATTTCAGTTTTGATGAATCTTTTGCTTCATTTTCTGAATTAATACACCTTTTCACTTTTTTTATGTTATATACTTAGGTTGTAGTAATAGAGAATACGATAATACAAATGATTGAGCACTTCTGAGTATTAATGTAGAACTGGTATGTCTCCAAGAACCTATTTATCTGCCACATTACTAAGGGAGTATTTTACTGAAACATATGCTTGGTACCCTATGGTACTCTTTATTTTCTTTTCACCTCCTGCATGACAGAGAATGACATATGACAGCCGTGCGGTCTACATGTATTAGACATCAATGTGGATTAGTGAATATCTCATGACATCTTTCAGCCCTATTCTTGAACTCCTTTTGTCAACTTGACAGAAGTGATTCCAGGAGAATACCTAGCGCCGGCCCTGGGATCACTTGGCTAAAATGTAAGACTGAGAAGGGAATTCCATATCAGAGCTTCAGGAAGCAAAAACAACATTTATAATCCCTCTTTATCAGCATGGGACTCTACTGAGTTTTGACTTTTATGTCTGCCATTATTCTTGCTTGGAGGGCTTTTTTTTTTTCTTGAAAGTACTTTTTATCCCCTTCTGATTTTGAATGTAATACATTCTCATGAGAAAAGATAGAAAATTAGGAAGTTGAAGTAAGCATTTAAAACTGTTCATAATTGTAGGACCTTGATATAACCAGGGTACGTTTCTTTTTCTTTTCTCAACATACCTGATTTTTTAAAAAAGATTTTATTTATTTATTTATTTGAGAGAAAGCGTGCACATGTGGGAGAGAGAGAGAGAGAGAGGGAGAGAACGAGCTGGAGGAGGGACAGAGGGAAAAGGAGAAGCAGGCTCCCGGTTGACCAGAGAGCCTGATGTGGGGCTTCATCCCAGGACCCTCGGATTATGACCTGAGATGAAGACAGATGCTTAACCGATTGAGCCACCCAGGTGCCCCACCAACATGCTTGATATTATGGATAGAACAAAATTAAGATGTGTGAAATAAAATTAGGTTCTTCATTTCCATATACTTTTATATTCTGATTTTTCACTTATATTATCATAACTTATATTACCATGTCATTATATATATAGATAATGGATTTTAACACCTGCATGGTAATTTAGCATTTATCAAAAATGATATATTCCTGTCTGTACTTCTTGGCCATTTGAACTTAATTTCTTTCAAGTATAAGTAAAATAAATATCTATGGAAATCTTTTGCTTCATATCTGGTTATTTCCTGAGACTGGAATTCTAAAATTCTGATGGCATGTGGACATCTTCCAAACTGGTTTTTCTAAACGATTATACCACTGTTCATTTTGATTTCCAGTTTGTGAAAGTATCAATCTTACATACTTTACCAGCATTGATTTTAAATTTTCAGAAGACTTGACACTCTGCTATGAGAAAAAGGGTATCTGTAAATTAAATTTATAATTTGGGGCTAATTGTGAGGAAAAAATTAGTTTTCATGGATTTATTTATTGGCTAGTTGTAATTTTGATGTTAATTTTTTTGTTTGCTACCTTTGTCAACTTTCCTGTTTAGCTCTTCTTATTTTTAAACTCTTTGATAATATCCTTTTGTAATTTTTATTGTGAAAACATAATGTGTTTGCCTTATAATTCATTTCATTCTGCTTAATTTTTTAATGAAAATTTCAAATAGGAGAAATTTATAAAATAACAATAATCACAGATTTAACAGTTATCAACATTTTACTTCATTTGCTTTTATTTATCTTTTTCTTTTCTTACCTTTTGATGTATTGTTATTTTCTTTTTTGAGATCTTCCATTATTTTTATCTTAAAATTTCATATCTTGAGATTGGTTAAATATTTATCCACTTGCATTTCCCTGTAGCTCTTAAATGTTTTTATTTAAATTCTTAATCCGTTAGGAGTTAACTTTGTCATTAGGTGAGAGCTCTCAGCTCCCAGTCAATTAATTTAAAATGAAGTGAACTGATATTAAATCTTTGGTGTGAATCAGATTTTAACTAACAAAAGTAGATAAAATTGAGACATTACTTATATAAAAAAAAGATAATGGACAATAAGAAAAAAAAAGAAAGAAAAACAAATGAACATAATTTCTATCTATACAGATTGAATTATGGATAAAATGTCACTGTTCTGATTCCAGTAATAGTGCCCTTCTCTGCTTAAGTGATTTTTTTTTTTTTGTATCTAGTCTAATACATTTTCTTTTTAAGAGAGAATTTTTTGTGAGAGAGAGAGAAGAATGAATAAAAAGCATGACAATAGTAATTGAAATACCTCATAGTTAAAATAGAGTTTGCATTTTAGGAATTCTGGAGTGTCAAGAAACACAAGAAATTTTCTGGAAAAAATAGAGGGATTCAGAGATAGTAGAGTTTTGTTTGGCATGAGTTTAATCTAAAAGAGATTAAGTAGAATTCTCATTTATTTTGCCAGTTATTTACAGAATGCTTCTTACTACTGTTTTGTACCTATCTCTTTGTGTGTGTGTATGTGCATGTGTGTGTGTTAATCATTAGTTCTCTCTCCCCTTTATTTTTTCTTTGTAGTATTAAAATCTAAACCGTGTGGTAGACATATCTAATATTCAGGTTTTGATTAGAGGCAATATGTTTTAAGAGTCAGGGACTTCATAACTTAGTCAAACACAATAGAAAGGATGGCTCTTGTTGTTGCTGGGGGTAGTGGGGAGAGAGCTATCTGGGATTTTAGGAGAACCATTTTTACATGGCAGAATGCCGTGGGAAGGCAATGGTGGCAGGGGATTCAATAAGTAAAGTAAAGGAGGCAGGTGGTATTTCAGTATATTCCATTGTTTAAGGAAAGTACATTTTATAATTTTCTTTTTTAGTTGTTTTTAGTAGATAGGTTGGGTACCTGAATTTGTTTCCAGGCAGAAAGGAAAAGGGATCCAGTGCAAGGACAGGAAGGCTCATCTAGGAAATGAGAATGTGTATTATGATCCAAGGAGAGGAAGAGTCGGGAAGAGATGTGTACAGGAGAAGAAGAAATTTAAGGCAGACATGCTAGATGCTTTTAATCTTCTTGTTTGTCTAGACAATGCCCCTCAAAATTTAATGCACACATAAATCACTTGGGGATCTTGTTAAAATGTAGATTCTGACTCAGTAATCCAGGATGGGCCTGGAGAGTCTGCATTTCTAATAAGCTCCCAGGTGATGCTGAGATTGCTGGTCTGTGAGAGGACATCTGTATCAAGGAGTTTTGGTTATTAAAATGTTTAGTCTAGACAATCAGATTTTGCATGACAGTGATTTCTACCAGTGCAAATCAAGGTTTGTTTCTAACCTTAACAGCATAGTTGAAACACACACACACAAAAACATCACTTTGAGTTTTGTAATTTATTTTATTTAAAAAAGGAACTAAGCTATCATGAAACGTAAACTGAACATTTTTATATTTTGTTACACTTGTAATCCAATTTTATATGCTTTCTATTGGCCTTTTATCTGATGATTTGTTTTGAAAGATCCCTGAGTAACAATGCAGCCTGACCCTTTCTCCCTAATATTTCTTTCTATTCCCCATTGATCTGTCCTACTTTCATTCTGTGTTATGTGGAAACATTATTTTTAAGAGCTAAATTTTACTACAAATGTGTTTATTACCCAAAGTAACATTATAAAATCATGTAATGCAGTCTGTATATTTTCTTAACCTATTTGGAAAAAGTTTATATTTTACTAATTTTTCAAAGTCCATATATTTAAAAAAAAACAAAGAATTGTCATTTTCACTTCAACATTAACACCCTGACATGTTAGCCCTTTAACAGAGTAGAGGATAGGAGTACTGGAATGTAAACTGGTTATCAAAAACAGCTTAAAGATGTTTTATCTGCTTAAGCTTATTTAATGGTTTTTCTACTTTGCAGTATTATAAATAATCAAAGATTTTATTCATTTTTAGTAGTGGACATAATCTCCTTCTATTTTTCCTGTCAGAGATAAAAATAAATTACTGATATGATTTACTTTAGATTTATGATAATACAAATCACAAATTACATTTATTTCTTCATGAAATTTATTTGATTCTTCAGTAACTAAATAGCAGATTTTAAACAAAAAGAGGTCAGAATATTTTTGTTTTTATTTTTTTGGTAGAATTGAAGAATTATAGACTTAGTATCACAACTTGAGATTAGTAGTTATAGAAGTTTTCAACTTATAGATGAAGAAACTAAGAGAGGTGTGCAGAGCTCACCCCTCTGCCAAGCTCTACTTACTGCCAGTCCTTTTTTCTTTCTGGAGAACTTGATATATAGCCTCACATCACTGGTGTATTTTCCTACTCATGAGGCTATCGTTCAAGAATATTTAAGATATACTTTAAAATATATTGCTTAACATTGTTGAACTTAATGGTTATGATCCAAAAAATCCTATATTTGTTTTGTTTAAACATTACCATTGCAGATTAAAAACAGTCTTAGCTAACTCTGCAAGTTTCCAACGATCTTTAGAAGTTACACAGCCACCGGCATATATTTTTTTCAAAAATCACAGCTTCTCTTTGGAAGTACAAACTATTGCTGAGAATGATTTACTGCCACAACACTGAAAAACTAAAATATGACAACAGTAATTTTAACTTTTACTATTTTTAGTTTATTAGTTCACACTGATTGCACTCACCATTAGAATAGCTGAAGGCAAGCCTTTAGAGCCCCTCCTTCAGGTATGGGGTTTAGACATTATCTTTTTTGTTTGCGTACAACAGGAAGTTCATTTAATCCTTTGCTTTGTTTTAGAGTTTAGTCAAATAGAGACTATTCTTGTTAGCTTTCAAAAGCTCTTACTTTTCCTGCATTAATGGCACTCAGGGTACATTCTGTGATCCCTCTTTATTTACCAGAAAGCTTGCCTTTGAGAGCTGTCACTCCATTCTTTCATCCGTGTTGTTAATTGACTGATAGGGAAAATTGTGTGGAAAACCTTCAGTGACGAAGACTGGGTATAGGTGTTACTCCAATCTAAAGGCTGGTGAATCTTTGCTTCTTGATCCCATTTCTATTTGTACTAAAATACTAAATATAGACTAGAAGAACAAAGTACATTTAAAAGCATTCAGAAATGTTAAGCAACAATAAAACTCCGTAACCATTTAAATGACAGCAGCTGACTGTTTGAATTAACTTTGTGTTTGGCTTAATTTGGGGCCCTAATTATTCCTAACTTACGTGAGTAGATTTCAATTATAGTATCCTGCAGGGATTTGTAGCTAAGGCAACTAAAAGAATCATTTTACATAAAGTACTTTTGTTCAACTGATTAGGCAAGTTAAAACGTAATGATGTAAAATTGAAACCCTCCCGACAAGGTCCAAACAAATGTTTCTAGTAATTTTGCTTAAAAAAAAAAAAAAAAAAGATTGAACTGAGTTTAATTTTAAATTGTATTTTGGTCTTTGGGAAGACTGACTTCATTGTGATACTGATAAATATATAAATGTGTCTTAAGATCACGCATTATTAAGTAGTAAAACATTAAAGATAAATTTGTCACAGTGGAAACCTTTGTAAAGCAGCATCTGTTTGCTTTATAATTCTTGATACATGGTTTTTGACAGCTTCAAATACATAGCTTTAGAAGAGAAATATAAATTAATAATTTGAATGACTAGCACTTCTGTGTTTGAATGCATTTCAGTTGAACACAGATCAGAGACTCATTTATAGATTTGAAATGCTATATACCAATAAGCACAAGGACACACGATGTGGTTGATACTGTGATACAGTCAGTAGACAGCTCGATATTTAACACACCCTTCCTAAATACTTTTTCTCCACACTACAAGATTGCACCATAATTTTGAACACCTTTACCAAAGTAACCTTACTTTATAGCTGTTTGTGGTGGATGCTACTTTGGTTCCTTACTAATCTGTGTGCTGGAGCAAACTATAAAAGAAGCACTTGCTGGCATCAGTAGAGCATTCTGAGGCTTAACTGTGACATTTCTGTACAGTCTAATAGCTGTTAATATCAGTCTAATATAGTGAATGAAGTTAAAAGCCAGCACTTCTGTTCTCTTTCTTCTTAGCACCTTTGTGGGTCTCTTTGTCTTCTTCCTCTCTCCTGACCCTTTTTACCACACTACCGCTAAGTCTTTACATACTTACATATGCATTATTTCCTTTAATCATGTTAATTCTATGAGCAGTTTTTCACTGAGTGAAACCAAATCTAAAAGGCACAGCGTAAAATTCAAAGACCTGAACTTTGATTTCAAAGTGAGGTTTTCCTCCCATTGCTCCAGCAGAGCTGTGTTACTAAGTATTCCTTAAAAACAATGCCAAGCTTAATCTTAGGAAACAAACTGAGGGTTGCTGGAGGGGAGGGAGGTGGGCCATGGGGTAACTGGGTGATGGACATTGGAGAGGGTATGTATTGTAATGAGCACTGGGTTTTATATAAGACTGATGAATCACAGACCTGTAACCCCTGAAACAAATAATACATTGTATGTTGATTAGTTGAATTTAAATTAAAAAAATAAATTTAAAAAAAAAGGAAAAAAATGCCAAGAAATCCACCCTCCCACCTGTTTGGTTCGTATTTGTTCTTTAGGATACTTTTAAAAACTAGTACCTTTAGGATGCTTTTTCTCATATAAACAGGAATCCTTTGAATTTACATAGCAGCAGTCCAATAGAGTCAGTCACTAGCCACAAGTGGTTATGGAGCACTTGAACTATGACAAATGTGATTAAACACATACATTTTAATTTTATATTAATTATTTTAAATTTAAGTAGCCACAAGTGGGTAGTAGCTACCGTAACGGACAGAACAGTTTGTAGGTACTTCAGTTTTCTTTGTTCACTTAAGGCTTTTTTTTTTTTTTTTGGTTACCTCTTATACCTCTTTTATGTGTTTTAGTGAATTCCTTGAGGTCAGAGAAAATGTTTTACCTATTTCTATATTTTTCATTGTGCTGTGGTGCTTAGAAAAATATTTCAGTTAGTTGAGAAATGTATTTAAGGTGTGTTAGTACGAAGGCAGTGGTTTAAATATATACTTCATTCATGGTATAGCAGTTTCACTATCACTGAAAACAATGCGATGAGTTTGTGAATTTCAAAAGCAAATGTAGCTGTATGCATAGTATGTAGTTGCAGGAATGGAGTCTTTGGGATAAACAGCTGAGTTTAAATATACTTTCAGACATGATGGTAGCAAACCCTAGTTGCTGACTGAAGCCTCAGTTCATACATGGTTTTGATAGTTCTTTAAATTATCTGGATGGTAATAACCTACATTTAAGTTAGCTAATGTTGATTTCTGTTCCCTAAAAGAGCTTCTTTCTCAAAATCCAGTGATGAACCCAGCTGATACTGCCATTTGCTTTTGATAGTTTGAGAAAATGCTTTGGAGGATAAGTAATTATGAAGGCATCAGCTTAAAAATGATGAGTAATGTAGTCATTTAGGAAATTCTTGTGATCTTGGCTTGTGAATTTCTTCTTTTAGTAATTAGGAAATTCCTTAATTTTAGCTTAGCTCTAAGACGGAGGGAATTTTATTTTTATAATAGATAATGGTGTTTAATTATAATGACATTTTACATAGACTTATACATCACATTTGAAAATTATTACTATTTTGTTTAATATGTTCTTAATGACTATTATTAAAGTGTTTACAGCTTATAATATTAGAATTGATGGCTTTGCTGGGGGAAACCTTCATAAAATGCCTTTTAATTATATGTGTATGTATATCTTTATATATGTGTGTGCATATGTATACCGGCATTCAAATTTCTTTTTAAATTTTTTTCCAGTTTTACTGAAAAATAATTGACATATATTACTTATAAGTTTAAGGTGTACAGCTTGGTGGTTTGAGTACCATATATTGTGAAATGATTACCACAACGGGTTCAGCTAACATCCATCTTTTCATATAGATACAGTTTTAAAAAGAAAAGAAAAAAAAGGAAAAAAAAATATTTCTTGTGATGAGAACTCTTAGGATTTACTCTCTTAACTTCTCTGTGTATCATACAGCAGTGTTAGCTATAGTCATCACTGTTGTACATTACCAAAATTTCCTATTCTCTTTATTTAAATAGCATTTGCAAATGGATGTCTGATTTAACATGCTGTCTATTTCTGTGTACCTATTTCTGTCTCTCTAATGTAGGAAAATGACAAATTCCCTAGTAGGTAAATGCACGGTGCAACTAAAGGAAGTATTTTTATATTCATGACTTTTGCAGAAGAAAGTATTTCACTTAGATTGGTGATTTAAAAAATACTTTATTCTGGACTTCTAAATATTCTAGCCTTAAATACTTTGCAATTAAAAGGTTTGCTCAGAGAACTTAAGAAGTTTTCATTGACGTGCTCAGCATTGATTTGAGGTTTCTGGAGTCCTAGTTTATGAGCCTCACATCTAATAGTTCATTACCACCTCTCGTTTTATAACAATAATGGTGTGTCTCAGATCGAAGCATTATTTTATCAACTTCATTTCTGCATGATTTCTATTTATTTTAGCAAGTCAGTTCATTGTTAAAATGAACATTTGGCATCACTGAAAATAATTGAAAAGAATGTGTTGCCATTTCATACAGCAGATATAAGAGGAGAGTTCCAGAAATGCTTGAGCAGTGGCTGTGTTATTAGAACAAATGAATAATCCTCCAGATGACTACCTGGAAGGAGAGGGTGTACTTTATTATGGGGAGAGATATTTTTGAATATTATCTGGTGTACATATGGAAAAAAACCCCACAAATAGTGGTACTTTATAAGTATAGTTCATGGATTTGCCATTTAAATATGAAGGGAATAAAAAGATAGTCTAAAATTTATAATTTCCTGAATATAACATTTGACTTAATTATCTTTATATAGTCGTTTTTCAGACTATGATCATATGAAAGTATCTGGAAAATAAACATGCATGGATTTAGGTTTAAATTTCTCTTTATTTTTTATTTAGCATTTGCAAATAAATTTTCGATTACCATTCTGTCTCTGTGTGTCTGTCTCTCTTGCTTGCTTGCTTTTGTTCTCTTTATATCAATGTGGAAAAAAAAGATACTAGTACATTGTGTGTTTAGTAGAAATATGTACTTTCATGGTTTTTGGCAGCTGGACAATAATACTCAACTATATCAATTAAGATACACAGTGAATTTTTTTACAACTTCATTAAATTATTTTTCTTAACTGTACTTAAGGACATTTTATTGGTATTCATTCTGCATGAAAATCTGATACTTTAAATTTACTCTGTAAATTTCAATTTTTTGTTGTTGTTGTACTTGAAAAAAGGTACCCAACTGTAGTCCATTCCAAGAGTGAAGAAGGCAGATTCAGCTGGTCCAGAGGAGAGAAGGTCTAGTTGGTGCATAAAAAATTCATGTCAGCATTTTGACACTGCATTCTTTTGGGGTATCTGTTATCACTGAATAGGAAACTGTTTCAAATTGACAGGCAGACAGAATGTTGTGCTGAATGTGTAAATTGGAATTATCACATCTAGCAGTTCCCTTCACCAGGTGCCGGCTTGGAGCTCCGTTCTGCACTAATGTCGAGAGAGTGCCAGGAATAGTTCTATTTGCTAATTATCCCTCATCTTTTCCAATGTCTAGTTTTTTTAGTAAACAGCTTGCCCAGGTGTTTTTAGGAATTCCTACCAGGACAATGCAAGATTGCAGGTGCTTATGTGGCAAGAAGATACCATACAGAACACTGAAAACATCTATATCCATCTGTGTAAAAAAGATTACTGCTTTCAAGGGTTTTACTCTCTAATGTACTGAAAACAATAGTTGTAAGTACTTTGTTGGCCCTGAGATACTGTGAGGGCAAAAAGTGGGGGTTGGTGTTTTTAGGAATGCTAGAACATTTAATTAGGCTTCATTTTGAGTCTCTTAAAAAAACTTCATGATATGCAACCTATGTGCATAAGCAGTGAAGTTTTCAAGGATTGTAAAAAATGAGGTCAAATCAAATATTAGTAAAGGAATATTAAAGATGATTTTTTGTTTCTTCAAACTTCTTGATCTTACTTTACTACTATACTACATGATATAATTGTGTTTTTTTCTGTCTTTTTTAAAAGGAATTCTTGTGCAATATATTACTATGATATTGGACACAAAATTTAGAATTTTTATGCTTTAAGAATTTATATCACGAGTTGTTGCTAAGTGTTGCTCAAATTAATTTGTGCTTAAAGCATTTATAATAGTATTATTTTTTTTGAAAATTAATAACTCCAATCACAAAACTATCCTTTAATTAGTTCTGTTAATTGTGTTTTCTTGACTGTCATAAACATTTTTCTTAAAGAGTTTGTGATCTATCTTTTGCCTATCCTGTGGGCATTGAATTTTCTTCTCCATTGTAGATTGCGTTTTCATTTTCTTTTTTTCTGATCATTTTTCCATTATGGTAAGATAATGAAGTGCTAAGTGCTCAAAGTATGAAGATTTTATGAAGTTTCCTCTAGTTTGCCTAGGACTGTGAAAGTTGTCATGGCATTTTGACAGCCAGTCACATTTCAGTGATACTGCTGAACATTTCACAGGATTTATCTTGTCAGCTTTGATTTAGGATTAGACATTATTGTCTTTTGTATTGACTTGGTCTCTGTTTCCTTTCACTGACATATCCTGTAGTGAAATTACACTTATACCAGAGTTTCCCATGGGAGTGAGGAAGGGTATATATTCAAAGGCAGCAAGTGTTGGTGTAAAGTCCATCGGTCCAGATTCCAGCTACGTGAACTTGTACAAATTATTTAACTTGAGTCTGCATTTTCTTATCTGTTGTAAAATTGGAAAAACGCTTACTTTTTAGAACTGTTGATGCTTAGAAATGAGATGTTTAAAAAATCATTTATTCATCAGTAATTATTATTATTATTTTTAAAGATTTTATTTATTTATTCGACAGAGACAGAGACAGCCAGTGAGAGAGGGAACACAAGCAGGGGGAGTGGGAGAGGAAGAAGCAGGCTCATAGCGGAGGAGCCTGATGTGGGGCTCGATCCCATAACGCCAGGATCACACCCTGAGCCGAAGGCAGACACTTAACTGCTGTGCCACCCAGGTGCCCCTCATCAGGAATTATTGAACACCTGCCAAGTGCTAAGACTGTGCTGTGTGGTAGGCATGGTTTTTGCCTTTAATGAATTTAGCGGTAATTATGGTATGTTACAACACCTACAAAGGAACCAGGGAGAGGTGCATAGGTGTCATACCTAGTTGAACCTGGATATGTCAAGAAATACTTTCTGGCAGAGATACCTGAAGGCGTAAGAACTAGGCAGCTGAAGAAGAATGAGGCATTCCAGGAGAGGGACTAGAGTGTGCAAAAACATTGCCACTAAAAACTGGGGAATTGTAGGTGGTCAAATCCATGTGTAAGGTGGGGGGGGGTGACAAAAGATAGCACTGGAAGTAGATATAAGAGTTTAGGTTTTTTATCTTGTAGGTGACAGGATAATTACTGAGTAATTTCAAAGGTGATTATAAACTTTTATTCTGGAAGCATTTATTTGGGTTGGGTGGGGTTGGCTATTGAAAGCAGAGAGAGAGAATGTTGAACCAGTTCCTGTGGGGCCAGGCAATTAACATAGAAAAGTGAAGGAGGCAGAGTATAAAGAAATGAAACAAAACTGGAAAAATGCATGCATGTCTAAAGTAGACAGTTGCTACTCGGCTCGAGGTGATTATTTTGTCATTGTTTTGGTATTTTGTCAATGTGAGTGTGTTGTCAGTTGCTCTGATTTATTTTCCCCAATAGAAGTCAGAAATTGATTTTTTTAGGGGTGCCTGGGTGGCTCAGTCCTTAAGCGTCTGCCTTTGGCTCTGGGCATGATCCTGGCGTTCTGGGATTGAGCCCCACATCAGGCTCCTCCTCTGGGAGACTGCTTCTTCCTCTCCCACTCCCCCTGCTTGTGTTCCCTGTCTCTCTGGCTGTCTCTCTCTCTCTCTCAAATGAATAAATAAAATCTTAAAAAAAAAAAAAGAAATTGATTTTTTTAAAGATTTTATTTTTAAGTAATCTCTACACCCAACTTGGGGCTCAAAGCTATGTCCTGAGGTCAAGAGTCTCAACTTTTCTGACTGAGCCAGCCAGGCACCCCAGAAATTGATTTTGAATGGTGTATTTCCACAGTTTCAAACATTGGCAACTAATTTAAAACACAAATTTAAATATGGTGAGGGATGGCAAATGAAATATACCTGTGAGTAGGCATCAATCATCCTGTTGTCTACCCATTTATACCCTTTTTCTTAAGATTTTTGCGGTAATCTAGGCGAGAAAGAATGAGAGATTGGAAAAAAATTCCAATGAGATTAGATAAAAAGGAATGAATAGATGAGATTTCAGAGGTAGAATGAAACGGTGAATTGATTTGGTAAGTCATTAATGAGGGATAAGGTGATTTATTCAGGTTTATTGGTGGTAAGGAAGTGAAATTAATGGGTGTTTGGGAATAAAATAAACTGGATTCTCCCAGGGACTCAGGGGGAGTCATACTGCCTGGTTTGTTCTGTGGAGGTTGAAAGATGTAAGGAAACTGGTCATATCCAGGACCAATCCAAGATCAGGAGCAACAGGAGTTTGGGCAACTCTGTTTACCTGTCGTGGGTTCCTTTTGCATCCACTTGCTCTTCTCCCAAATACCAGCATACCCCCTGGCTTTACTTTCTCTCTACTGTCTTTTTCTTATCTTTTTTCCCTTTGCCTTACCCATGACTTCTCCTCCCTCACGGTTTTATCTTGGTTTTATCTTAGGGTGACTTTAGTATACTCCACCTAGCTTTGTTCCACCTTGACAGCTTTAGCTCTGTCTTCTAATTCTTTTAATTCTGGAATTGCCCCAGTCTTCCCACTTGAGATTCTTGAGAAAGAAAGAAATCTGTGGGCCTCACTCCCTTTGTATGAAGTCATGTCATACATTTCTATTGGGATCACGGACTGACTGCTCCTGCACTGAGGAACCGTCTATTTCAATCAACCATGTCTGGTTGCTAGTAGGATCTCATAGTCAGATGGGCTTTGTCTTCTCGGTAGTGCTTATAAGCAGAGCATTTTTAGTTAAAATGAACTGAGTGCTGGCAAAAATGGCAATTAATATTTAGCTACAGTAAATGATGAATGTGGGGAGTCACGTTGGATCATGAATTCACTAAGATGAGAAATATAAAAAGAGAAGTGGATTTGATCGGTAATTTGTGGGTCAGTTTAATGAAGTTGCTGATGTGGGAAACAAAGGCAGAAGAAAAATTATTCAATGTCCTTACGACTTACAGCCCATTGACAAGTCTTTGAAACAGGCAGAGTGACATTCCTCTAGGAACTTAGCTGCCTCCACGTTAATACTTGCTAAGGGCAAAAGGCCCGACCCCCAGGATCCTGTAAGTCTGCTTTTAACATATAAAAATTCCTTTGGAAACTTCCTTTATCTCTACCCCCCAAGATACATGTTGGCAATCCTCTTCCAAGCATATGACCCACTGATACACATCTGAAGGGTCTCATGACTGAGTCTTTATTCAACAGTAACATATGACTTTTCCTAACAATAGCTAGCCCCCTCAAGGTCCTGGAAACCTGTTTCCAAAATACCTGTGAGGCTTACAATATCCATAACCACCTTCCAAATGGAAAGTATATAATGGGCCACTCCTCATGACCCCAGTGCAGCTCTTTCTGCCCCCAGGTCCTGTCCCCATGCTTTCATAAAACCACATTTTTGCACGAAACATGTCTCAAGAATTCTTTCTTGGCCTTCGGCTTCAAACCCTAACATCTTTCCTACATCAGTTGCTACCATTAGAAGCATAATGATAGTATTTAGATAGTACTCTGACTTAGACAAATGCATAAGTGGTGCATACAGACAGAATTAAAATTATATTATTAGGATCATAGTATTTCATGATTTATAATCATATAATATGAAACTTGCCTTAATCATTAAATAATAAATATGAGTAAAGTTTGGAAAACTTTTATTGTAAGTATACAGACACAGTTAGTTCTTAATTTTTCTAATTTGTGCTTTTAATTCAAATCTAAAAACAATGGCTGCCCTTGGATCCTATTAGATATCAGAGACTATACTAGATTCTTTCTCTTCTTCGTGCTGGATAATGTTCTCTACAGCTCTATGGGGTTTGTATTTTCTTAATTTTGTTCCTGAGGAAACTTAGGCACTGATAGGTGACTTAGGCAGTATTAAATCAATAAATGCAGAGATGAGATTCATTTGTTCACCAGGACTGTCTAACACAACATTCTTGCTGATTTTTAATTTTTGTAATAATGAAAATCCACTTTCATTTTCAGTTTTGGAATGTTTCTAGATGTATATAGTATGGTGCCTACGATTTAGCCATTTGTATTTTAAGCAATCCATATGTATAAAAAGGAAATGACTTTTAAAAGGTTCATTAACGTACATGCACTAGTCAAACTCAGGCTAGGTCTGTTTGACACCAGAAAGCCTATTGAGAAAGTGGAAGATGTAGGCTTTCAACATATGCTTTTTGTCTCTGGTGCCAGACATCTTACTTAGCTTTATTTTTTTACTACGTTGCCTACATATTTTGGCATTGTGTTGACACATCAGTAGAGAAGCCTCTATCAGCCCACAGATGGTTTCTTCTGGTGGCAGTTCTCTCAAATTCACCATCCATTGACAGCTTCTACGCAGAGGGGTCTGTTCTTAATCAGTAAATACACAGTTGGAAGATTATATTGTGATTTGAATGTACCCACTATTTTTTTATTTTAAATTTGTGGGTTCTTGGTATATTACAGTATTTAAATAAGTAATTGAATAAATGAATGAAATTTTTAAAACCCATTTTGTGACTTTAGAGAGAATATTATTGGCTATGTACCATTGATAACAACCTTTTATGGACCTCTTGGAAAAATTATTTTTGTGCTTATATAGAAGTTAATCTTTACTCTCACAACTGTCATTTAAATCTTTCCTGTTATATTTTGAGAAGTGGCCCCTGAAAATGAATAGAAATGGTAAAACCTTTGATCTCAAATGGGAAATTAAAATTAGCGGTTAGTTTGCACTAGGGAAATAAGGAAATGTAAAGATAAAGATTGACTACATTTGGACTTATGGAGCTGAAACTGGATCAGGGAGGATGAAAGTTAAATATTATAATGTTCTAACTCTCTGAAGTAGTGAGTTCTAGCCATTGAAACCTACAGTTATTCTCCTAGGTTCAAGCAGTGTTGGTTTAAATGAGGCTACATGTAGAAAATTTGAAAGTCTATACATGACACGTTAGAAAGGAGAAAGCCAGACCTAATGACATTTAGAACAGAACTAATGCCATTGAGCCAATAGTACGACTAGTCCTTGACTCTGTTCATAGAGTCATTTGTCATTTCATTCAGCAAATGATACATTTATTGAGTTCTTACTATGTGCAAGTTTTTCTGTGGTCGGTGGTGTGAAGAACTGAAACCAAGAAGAATGAACCTCATTTTACCTATTCCCATAAATTTTGTCGTGAGGCAAGAACAAATGTATTATGACACTATTTAGAGCTAAGACCTAATATGGTATTTTCCTAATCTTTGCTGTCTTTTGAAGCATATGTTCTCACCTCTTTGGAGATTCAGCTTGAATTAGAACAGAGTCAATATTTGAGTTAGCATTTTACTTCCTAAATTATAGGAAAATCAGGAGCCCTTCGTTTTCTATATTTTAAAAAACAAACAATATATTCTTACTTTAGACTTTTTTTTTTTAGTACACATTAACATGTTGAATGTATACTATCTCTAGCAAATTTTGTAATCACATATGTATGGTTTCAATTACTTAGGTCTCTTTGTCAGCTGGAAAAATGTCCCATGGTAACGTGACACAAGAGGTTCTTTAGGGAAAAAAAATTTCTTAGGAATCCAAAATTTTGGTTGTTGGTCTAATTCGGAGTGTAGTTAGTTAATTTCTCTGGTCCAAATTTCCTAATACCAAAAGTTAAGAAATGAAATTGGGAGGAGGCCAGTATCTATGCTGACTCTAAACACTGAAATAAAGTTAAGTCTACTGGAGCAATATATTTCTTTCTAACTTTAAAAATGTGCTTGCCTTTAGTATACTTTTTACTCATTGATGTTTTTTATTTTTTTGTACATTACCACGTTCACTGTGTGAAAGGTGATTGTTCTTAAGTATACAGCTATTTTCCAGTTGCTTAACTCATTTTCATTACATAGCCTCATTAATTTTAGGACATGTGCACATTTCACTAACATTTTAATAGGATGCTACAAAATATTTTACCATAGTTAATTTTGCGAAGATTTTAATGTTTTCAATAATATTAAATCAGTTAAGAAACTTATCTACCACTTGATAAGAGATGTTAGAATGTCATGGCAAGTTCTACATGTTGGCTTTAAGGTGTTGATATGCACTATTGACCAGAGAAATACAAATTTCATTCATTTATGTACTATATATATATATATATATATATATATATTTTATCGATTCTATCAGTATCACCTCAGAAATGCCTTTTAACATTTGATATTGTTCTTCATCAACAAACCCAGGAATGCGTTTGATTTAGACCTTGAACATTTTCTGTTATGTGGTATTTTGTCATAAAATAATTTAGAATTAGTATTTTTGTCTTACATCAGTCTGTTTGTATATACAGTTTTGTCATTATAGAGTACAGCAGCAGGCAGTTTGTGGGCAAAGAAATCCTATATTTATCCTGGAATATTTCGCTTGCCAAATTTAAAACTATTAAAGTTTTTAAATTAATAGAAAGTTAATAATGTGTATTCATCATACAATATTATCAAGGAATTTTTTTTAAAAAAAGGAATCTAAGGTGGATGAGAGAGAAAAAAACCTTAAGTTTTGAAAATAGATACTTTTTTAGAATAGATTAACTATGTTTTTACATTATCCCTGTTGGTAAATGCACCAGAAAAAAACATGAACTAACCCATAATGAGCCAACACCTTTAGCAACTCTTGCTTCCCTTTTAGTTTTGTCACTAATTTTTTAACTTTCTTTTAGCCACCTAATAGCTCCTTTCAACTTTTTTTTTATCTTCCTCTGGACTTCACTATTCCTCTCTGACAGTAATGAAGTACCTATAGTCTTTTCATGTAATAAACTATCTTGATTGAAAGCTAGTTTCATTTTAGCTTTATTCTAGCTTTAGGAGGGCAGAGATGATGTCTTTTACCAGTGTGATTCCCAGACCTCAGGAAAGGGCAAGGCACAACAAATATGTTTAAATGAATAAGTATTTGGTGAACGAATGACTAGATAAATGAATGAATGACTGTATTAACAGAATAGATGACTATATTAACAGAGCTGAATAAGCCTTTTTTTGGACTGGATTCACTTTTTATAAACTCTAGAGAAAGGATATTAATTTTTCATAGCACTTTTATTCTTTGACCAAGCAAGTGCACCCATTACTTTTCACATCTACTGATGTCTCCCATGCAACCAGAGCAGTGTATGACATAGAGAAGATACTGAATAAATATTTGTTGGAAGAATGAGTACATGAATGATCCCTTCTCTATTCACACTATTGTTAAAAAGGGGGAAAAAAAGAAAGAAAGAAAGAAAAGTATAAAAGACCAGACCTTGTTTTGGTGGAAAAAAAAACTTTCCATGAAATCAGGTAATGTAAGAACTATGCTGGTTTGTAAGTACTCAGAGAGAAAAATAAGCAAACACTGGAAGGCTGGGAATATGATTTTTAGTGTCATACTTATACTTTCTCATAGACCATATTCTGTATAGATTTTACAAAGGCAAGGGGCCTTCTTTTTATGGGAGTTTAACAGTGCAATTAATTTAGGTGATTTGTTTGTGATCAACAGTTGGAGATAACTGGTGTCAGAACAAGAATTAGGAATTGATTTGTGTGATTCCCAGGCTATTGATCTTTGCTCTGTGTAGGGTTGCTTCCTTTATGGCTTTAGGCCCTGCTCATTTGAATTGAGGATGGACTGCTCACGCTGGTCTTCATATTGTCTTGCAAGCTTTTGAAGTACCCATACCACAGTACCCATTGGATGGGTATTAGCATTGCTCGGTTGTAGTATTTTCCTGTTGCTTTCTAAGTATTGCTTTGTGCCGAAGAGCCTGGGGTTTTAAATGATAGTCCCGGATAGAATATTCTCCTAGAAACTGAAAAAATGATCTAAAACCATGTTTGACAATCCTTTTCCTCCACTGGTGCCGCTGCCCCCACCCCTTTGAAGAATGTGACACTTCGCCCTAAACCACGGTGGCTCTCTCCTGTGATGATTCTTAAGTTGCTAATAGTGGACTGGAGTGAACAGATGAAAAGATAGCAGATTGGGTGGGGTGGCGGTATCTCAGTCTCTTACTGTTATTTACATTTGATTTAGTGTAAAGTGAGATTTAATTGTTTATATATTAGGGCCAGTTTATGAGGAAACCCAAGAAACCTGGTATCATATATTAAGAGCGTGCTAAAGAATGAAGGAACATGTTTTTTCACACAAGAAGATTGGAGGTAGAATTATATACATTGTATATAAAATAAATAATGATGTTGTCTGAGATGATTAGAAGTTAATACATTTGACCCAGACTTACTGAATTATGTGTCACAAGTATTAAATCACCTCCAGACTTTTGTAGTTCCTTAGTACTGGGAATTAAATTTATCTGGATAGCAGCAGATATTTTGTTCTTAAACTGCTTTAGGTATTTATAGAAAAAATGTTAGAAAGCAATTGTAATTTTCTGATATAAGTAGCAATCTGTTGTGGAGGAAGAGGTAAAAATTCTGGAATTAAAGTTTTCTTTATTATATGTCACTAAAACTGCGAAAACTTACATTTTCAGCATTTTGGGTCTTTTCATTTTATACTTTAGTATGCACTTATTTACTGTTAGTATGGGTCAACAGTGATACGGCAACAGTGACAAACATTCCAATATAGTAAATCATCACGTAGATTTCGTGGCTTAATTGCATATGCCCTTCTAACAGTAAGGTACTCAGTGTGAGCCTCAGAGCTATCAAGCATGAAGATTTTGTTGTATGCACAATGAATTGCCAAGTGATGTGTCTGAAGGCAGCATATCACTTGGCAAATGTGTACATATTTAGTGAGGACCTCCTTCTGATTTGGAAAAAATTCAGCGTGTTTTCTATAGCACTGAGACAATGCGTAGAATTCTTCTTCCTTTTCCTCCAAATAGCAGCCATTGACATAGGTACCATATTGGACAAGTGAATGAATTGCAAGTGGCTTATTAAGATTAAAATTACATATGTGTATGTATATATATTTACATGATTATTGCATGATTTCTATTTGATTTGACAGCCTCATTTGCATTTTTCTTAGTACGAAAGTTTCAGTCACTAAATATATTTACAGTGAAGTAGAAAAAGTAGATTCTCGTCTCCCTGGATTTGACCATCCATTTTACTTTATTTCTAAAACTTGTGAAAGCTTGCATATACTGCTTTGCAGGTAGCAGATTCTCTATATGTGTTAGTATCTCGATCCTTTTTCTCTATTTACTATTCACTCTAAACAAACAGGCTTAACTACTTTAAAGAGCTAATTTAGCTAAAAATGCTCAATTGTCTTTCAACTCCCTAGATATATTTCTAAAACTGTAACCTTTTTTGTTTTTCCAAAATTTAATTTAATTTCAACTGGTAGAGAAAACCAGTCGTGGAGCACTGGCCAACATTTTTTTCAGTTACTTCCATGCCATCTTTCAGTTCTGACTTATTAGCTAAAATACATTGAAATATTGCGAGTTGGTGAGCGAGCCATATCGGATTCCCTAATTAGATTTTTACTGATACAAAGATAAATGTGAAGTATTAAAACTGGAAGCATTTTAGCAGCTTCACTACGTTGCAGCTATTTTTTATCACTTTTATTTGGGACTATGGAACGTTCATATCTTGTCTACTTTAATGATTATAATTTACTCAATTTTCCTTCCTTCTTCCAATATGAAGAGATCACTTTCCTCTGAGCGCTGTAGATTAGAAGCTACCTGTTCTAGGAAGTGATCGCTAATTCTTCCTGGTTTCTTGTATTTCCTCAACTGAGGGATTAGTAATTTTAGCTACTGGGTCTGAGCCAGTAGTTTGTTTCTTCTAAGAAATACCCAGGGAAGTGTAGTGGCCTTTGTAGTAACCTTTGTTGTATGCCCCACAGACAGTACTGAGAACAGAACTCCCAGGGAGACAGTTCCTCACTCTAAAGGGAGGGAGAAAGGTTTACATCATAACTTTCCATGAAAACTTAATTATTTGGTGGAGCATTGAAAATTTTGTCTGAAATATTTTTATTTAAAATGTTCTGTACAGATTGTGAAATTAAAAAAAATTGTGTTTAAAATTCAGAAAGAAAAGTGATACCACTTTTGGAGGAAGGAACGGTTTATTGGGCATTTTTTATTTGTGGAAGATTTTTTATGCTTACCGTCATAAAATATGGATCTTATTTTCTATACTGCATAGATTAGGGAAAAACGATCTAAGTATTTTGGTAATTTACTGTCCAAGATCACATAATTTTTAAGTACAGCTGAGATTCAGATCCAGACTTTGCTCCAGAGTCTGTGTTCTTACTGTTAAGGCATGCTGAACTTAGAGGAAAAGGGAAGAAATGTTAACATTTCATACACTTGCCTTCCTTCTGTTTCTGGAACATGCCAGACTTTTTCTTGCACCTGGAACTCATTCCTCGGGTTGTCACATCACTAATTTTTTCTCATCCTTTAGGTCTTGGCTCTAATTACTGTCAACCCCCAGAGAGGCTTTTCATAACTATCTTATGGAAAGCACCTCCCAAGTTACATCATCCTATTTATTTTCTTCTTTAACAGTTCTAGTATCTGTTAGTACTTTTATTTGTATGTCTCTCCCGCTATAAGCTCTATGAGGACAGGGGTCTGTCATTTTCCCTTTTGTTTCCTCAAGTTTTATTTTGCATAACAGTACTTGGCTCACATTTGCATATTCAGTAGCTATTGGTTCAGTGAACAAATACAACTTTTTATATATCTGGTTCCCTTTTAAATAATGTAGAGATAAAGAAGTACTATTTTCCCAAAAAGTTTTAAAGAAATAATTAAAACTGCGCTTCAGTGTTTGTTTCCATTTGTTACTGTGGTAGTCAGAAGGTATTTTAAAGAAATACTACGTTATATGTAAGTTTCAATGAAAATTATTGGAAATTCTTATTGAAACTCTGCTTTACTAATATAAGATATTTTGTAATCTTGCATTTATTTTCCATGCAAGATCCACTTCTGCAAGCATGTTTTAATTATTATTAACTTGATTGTATATCTTACACAAAAGAAAATAATCTTTCACGGATATTTGGGATTTATGTGATTTCAGTTTTTGCATGAAATAGGTACTCTCGAGACCTTGTGTTTAGCATCAGAATCTTAAACAAGTCTTAACAAACATTAACCAAGGGTGAGCTGAAAAATACAGAATTATAAGTGGCAAGTAAATGCTTTCATTGCTAGAAGGCAAGTTGCTACCTTTGGTTACAAATAAAATATGCTAAGCTATTTAAGAACTGCCTTATGTTTCTAAACAAAGGAATTTGAGATCTGTGTTACATAGAATAGTGATTTCTTTTTAAACCATGGAAAGTAGGAAAAAAAACCTCCACTAATTTCAGTAGTTTATCTTAAGTAAATTTAAGTAGGAGTTATTCCTTTCTAGTCTAATTAGTCAGACAGGATAGATGAGAGATAGATTAACCTTGTAAAATATTTCTACTGATCTTATAGTGCCAATTGATTCTGCTTTAAAAATTATAATATTTTCATATCTCAGAATTCTTATGCATCTTACTTGATTTTGGCAATAAGCTACTATCATGATTAGTATTTGGTGATTACTACAATCTCAATGTTTTGAAATGTCTACTTTCCAAAAACAACAAAACATAGCTTGGATATCACAGTGTTTTGTGAAACTAGTGGACAAGGTTGCATTGTTGCTAAGCCCCCTGGGAAGAGGGGAGTGCTGTTTTGGGTGTCTATGAAAACAAACCAGACTCCTTCCGTAGAGTGTTCTGACTTCCTTTGCGATGTGCGCATGGGCCTGTGCCATGTAGCACTTTTTAGATATGTACCAGAAAGTCAGAGAGTAGGTGGTAGCTTTACTGATATACAAGAGAGAAAACAAAATTGAGGCTGGTTGAGTGAGTTTTGTATTTAATTCTATACTTGAAAGTAACCGGTTGAATAACTGTAAAACAATATCTGATTTTCTATGGATTAATGCACACAAACATTTTAAAAAAGCATGACCGTGCACTGTTGTTCTTACTTGGAATTGCTAATACATGAGGTACCTAGATGAAATACAATTATAAAGGAAAACTAAATATTTAATTGCAGAGTCAAAAATAAGTAATGTTTTTAAAAATTTTAATTCGTTTGATATTGGCACTTCATTTGAGTATCGGGAATTAATTTATGCATCTGTGAAGAACTTAGATTCTGTTCATTGTCTGTTTTATTTATTTATTTATTTATTTATTTATTTATTTATTTATTTTAAAGATTTTATTTGATAGAGAGAGACAGCGAGAGAGGGAACACAAGCAAGGGGAGTGTGAGAGGGAGAAGCAGGCTTCCCGCCAGGCAGGGAGCCCGATGCGGGGCTCTATCCCAGGACCCTGGGATCATGACCTGAGCCAAAGGCAGACGCTTAACGACTGAGCCATCCAGGTGCCCCGTCTGTTCTATTTTAGATTGTTCTATGTCCTGTGACAATTCTACCGTCTAGATTTATGGTGAGATATAGGCTTTGATAAAAGCTGGGCAACAACTCCCAGATGAAGATTCACACAGACACAAAATATTATACCCTTAGAATCTACTTAATAATGAGGCTCCACTTTGGATAGATTTTGTGTGTGTGTGTGTGTGTGTGTGTGTGTGTGTGTGTGTGTGTGAGATAAAAATTTTACTGACTTTTTCTTTTTCTCTTTAAGTGTTTCATTGATTATATCCATCTTTGCCACTTGCTGTATCCCAGACACTGGTGATATTGTTGAAGAAAAACCAGACAAGGTTTAACTTACACTTAGTTAAGATCTGGGGGAGACTGCATTAACTAAATAAATTACAGATGGGGTAGGTTCTACAATGATGGTTTCTTGGTGTAGTGGCCACTTTCATCTGAGGCCCCCCACTCCCTTTCCCCTGCTCTTTCTCCATTTATTCTCCACAGGTTAGCAAAGATGAGCTCTATAAAATATAATTTGGGTCACTTTCTTTCCATATTCAAAATTACTTGGTGTCCTTAATTAGTGTAAACCCCTCCATGATCTAACTTTGGGTTTTCTCTCTGGCTTTCCATGGAGCCACTCTGGGATAGATTCCCTTGTGTTCAGGCTCCCCTACTCACAATTACTCCTTTTATCTTTGTTAGATTAAAATTTGAATGTTCTTACCTCAGAGAAGCTACCTGCCCAACTAAAACATCCTCTTCTCCTACAACCTCCAGACCTACAACACTTTAACTCCTCTATTTCTTTATTAGTACCTTCTACAGCATGAATGTGTGCATTTATTTTACATCTTTTGAGAGAGAGATAGGGACCTATTATTTGCACTAATTTTGGCTCCGTGTAGCTGGGAATCCTATCTTTGTTTTAGCCAGCTCCTTGTATATTGTATGCTGTCATCCTTTAATAAATAAAAAGAAGAGTTGGAATGTAGGTGGGAATATTTGACTAAATTAGGGGAGTCATGTTATTCTTCTGTGGAGAATTGTAAGGTGCTTGGTACATTTGACTAATTGAAGTAAAGTGTAGTGTGTGAGCTCAGAGATCTTGTGTTCAGACCAAGTGGGACCCCATGGCCTGTGTTCAGGATTTTTGTCTTTATCCTAAGAGCTGGTAGTAACCAGGAGCTTGGCCTGATCATATTGTGTTTGGAAAGGTCATGGTTGCTGTTGAGAAGAAGGGATTGTGAAATAGGAAGGGTGGAACTAAAAAGTATGTGGGGAGATTTGAGAAGATGTTATGAGAGCTCGGGAATCAAAGATCAGTCAGTGGATTATCTTGGTAAAAGTAGAGACAAAGAAAAGGAAAGGTATAAGAAAAATAAATAAAACATTAAAAGTTTGAGGTGGGAAAGCTGGTGTCACTTGTGCAACCTGGATGATACGGGTCTTTTCAACTGAGATAGAGGAAGACCACATTGTTGGCCAGGTACAGGTACAAATCCGTTTCTTGTGTTTTTCTCCAGGTCTCTTTTTTCTTTCATTTTCATCTTCAAAGTGTGTTTTCCACTATTCTCAAAGACTGTAGGGGTAGGAAAAAATTGGCCACCCCTGTTATTAACATTAGATCGCTATGTATAATGACTTCCAGCCATGGTAAATGCACTTGAGCATATATATAAAAATACAGTAATAGAAAATTATTAAGGATATAGGTATATTTTAAATACTTCAACTATTCTCTTAACAGTTTATAAAGAAGTATAATTTCTCACTGTTGTGTAGAAAGGAAGGATGAATGTCAGTCAAAATGATCATCAAAACCGTTGAAAACCATTGATTTATTGAATGTTTATGAAATGTAAAATATAATTGTGACTTCTTAAAATTGGATAAGATACATTAAATGTTCAGATCATACTTTCTGTTTATTTAGGTTGACATGTTAGCTTTTTTTTTTTTTAAAGGGAGATTTAAATGGACTCTTTTTGAGATCAGGTTTAATTCTGAATTCTTTTGTGTTTACTTATTAAGTGTCCATATCTTTGTATGACAACTTGCTAGTCATTTGAGCTATACTGGCAAATATTACAGCTACATATCTTAAAAACTGTAGTGTTACACCATGTCAAAATTGAACAAGTAAGAAATGCACATTTTCCTGTAGGAAGCAACAACAAAAAATTAGTAACACTCATAATGAGAGTTGTATGAAATGAAAGACTTGGTTTGTGCCAGACAATTATTCAGAGTTAATTTCATACATATTGTGTATCTGCACATAAAACTTTTTATACATATTCATGAGAGTTTTTATAAAAGGAGAATAAAATGTGGTTAATTTATTAAAAATACATTTCTCGATAACCTAACATTTGTTGAAGCTTATGACTTGTACAAAAACTTTTTTTAACTTCTAATTACCTAAATTGGAATAATTAGATTCCTTAGATCTTATTTAGTACATCTACTCTGTCTAAAAACAAGGAATTACCAGTGTTCTTTTCCCATTTGTATCTAAAATGCTCTAATAAGAAGTAAATACTGTTTACCCTTTCTTGCAACATCTTGATATATATTAACACAAAGTAAGAATTTATAAGGTAACATTTCTAATCGTAAGAATCAGTTTTCAAGTAAAACAGAGGTAGACATGGGGACTTTTCTCTTTGTCAATTTCAAATATTAGCTTCATGTTTTGTAAAGTACCCATAATGATGATTTAATTGGGCTATGAAATTATTTTCAAGATATAGGAATATAAACTACATTTTAAGTTGTCAGAATAGCTAGTCTTAATGAAAACATTTTTACATTTATTTGCAGACAATATTATGAAGCGATCAAGGTTCTGGTTTTTATCAGTGTTATACTGTTAGAAATAGTTTCTATTTGTAGTTTATTCATTTACATGCTAGCATAGTTAAAACAACCAAAAGCATACTTTTTTTTTTTTTTCAGGTTTTCCATTTTTCTGCTCATGAATACTTCTATATGCTTATGTTGGTTGGTACTTATATAAAATTACTTTTAAAAACAATTTGTTCCATTTTATCTAAACTTATTACCTACTTAAATCATTAGTAAATGATGATCTTATTTGCCTCTTTGGAGACAATATTTTTATGGCTGGTTCTGAACTATATAACATGATTGTAGATGACTATATTATTGGTAGAAAATGAAAAATAAAGCTGTACTTTTTAAGTCAATGTTTTAATAAGTCTTACTTCATTTCTCATTGAAGTATTAATTTGTCACTAGACACTAATAGCCAAAGAGATTAAAATAGTTTAGAAATTAAATTTAACATCTTTTTTAAAAGATGAGGATGTAGATTGGTTTGTTCCCTACCTGTTTTGTATTCTCAAGGAAATGCACAGGGCCAAAGTACTAATGAAAAAACTTAAAAGTCAGGCCATAACCTTCTGAGTTGTAAGTTTTCATGGATATGGAGACAGAGTTCCTTAGAAGTCTTGACTTTAGTCTGAAAAACTGCAAGTAGTAGAATCACCTCCCCTACCTCAAAGGATTCTTATCAATTTTTACAGTATGTGGTTTAAATCTTCCATATTTTTATTTTGAAGGCGCTTCTGATGCTGATGATTTGAATGTTCCCTGTAACCTTTTTGTATTGACATATTCTTCTCACAAAGACTGATTTATTCACCTTGTTAAGTACTGGGTGCTGATTAACTTTTGTGTTTTAGTCTGGCTCTTCTAATACTCATGTCAGATTAAGTAGAAGGAGGCATATGTCCTTAGAAATTATATTAAATATTTTGTACTTTTGTTTCTGAAAAATCATTGCCAATAGATGACACTAAGATATTTTTATAAATATCTATGTGGGTGTATTCTGGGTATCTTAAGGCTAGTACATTGGCTATCTAATCATGATTTTCCCATTGTATTGGTGTCAAAATTGTTTTTTATTTAAAAAACATTTTTTTACAGTCCCACTTTTTTTTTTTTTTTTTAAGATTTTTGAGAGAGAGCAAGAGCACAGGAGCAGGGAAGGGGGGCAGAGGGAGAGGGACAAGCAGACTCCGCACTGAGCAGGGAACCCGCAGCAGGGCTCAATCCCAGGACCCCGAGATCATGACCTGAGCTGAAGTCAGATGTTTAACTGACTGAGCCACCCAGGTGCTCCTAAAAATGTTTTTTTAATGTTCATCAGTAAAAAGGAATGCTGGCAAGTCTATAGTGTGCAAAAATAGATAAAATAAAATAAGACTATCAAAAACAATTTTAATTTGTTACTAGATCATTTTGTCAGCTTTGTTAGCTTAAATGCTTAACTCTTTGGAGAACGTGAAGGATTAAAATGAGCAAATTTATGGTATGAAACCAGAAAGTGGAATATAGATTAAAATAAGAACAAAGTACTGTGTTTATTCTGTATTACTGCATCTTGTAGAGAAAATGATGAAGTTAAAACTCGTTTATTCTTAATTCAGGGTCTTGACTGAAATGTAAAGGCATTTTAAGCCACCTACCTATTTCAGAGATGGTATGGATAGGCCACCTGCTGTTAACACCCTGTAAGGAAAATGGAGGGATAGAAATGAGTTTGGGTGATTTGCCTGCCTCTGCATACAAATGAAGCTGAAACTCTTCTGTCCTCTGCTCTCAGTAATGAACTACTCAACTGTTCAAATCTTTGTGCAAAAGTGAAGGCTGTTATAAGGGATTACCATTAGCTTCTTATATATTTTTTTTATTACGTGAATACTTGTTAACACTGGATAATCAAATATAATTTGGTTATAATACTCTTTAATATGTCTTTAAATATGGTACTTGGTAAAGTGCTTTGACATATCCTGACTGAAATGTAGGAAAAAACATTTTATTTGAATACCATAAATGACAGATCAGAGTTATGGCTAAGAATGAGAGAAAATGGAGTAGAAGGTATACAAAGTCAGCCTGGCTAAGGTAGTAAAAATATTTTTGGAGTTCAGATGCTTTTCACATGAGATAAGAGTGGTAAAATTTGCTAAGTATATTAGATGGCAGGAGACTGGAAATTTTGGAAAGTATATTCTATGAATAGTATTGTAATATTTCAGTAGAGAATGAGGGAACTTGAGATAATCACATGATTCTTAATTTTCTCCCCAATCTGGAAATACCTCATTCTTACCAGTGAACACATCCAAAGTGCTGGTGTGACTGAAAAGAACTTCAGTTGTGTTTTAGTTATCTATCGATAAAGTTTACTGTAGGTTCACATTCCTTCCGATGGTTATATATTAAGATGAGAAAAATGTACAAAGCTGTCTAATTTTAGATGCAGATAAAAAGATGGAAGAGTGAGAAATTATATTTGTGAATAATTCTTTATCTCCAGGTTTCTGTGTGACATTTGGGTGGTTTTATCCTAAGAATCCATAAAGAGTTTCCTAGATCTTTTCCCACTCATAAACTTTCAAAACCACAGGACTATGATTCATTTTGGATGAGTGGCTGTTCCAACATGCCCTCTTTTTGCTCATCCATGGCATCAGAAACCTGCCGTTCCACTCTTTCTACATGCCTCTCTTTGGAAACAACTTAATTGTGTGAGATTGTCATAATGTAGCTTTAAGTCCTTCTGAAGATCATAGGTCTTCAGAAATTAAAGATGAGCCTTGCTTTATAGTGTCAATTATACCTTTTGGAGCATTGGTGGAATATTGATCAAACATTTTAATAATCAGTTTCAGTCTAGATTAATTTATATACTGTGTAAAGTTCTAACAATCAACATGGAATGAAATTGTGAAATTTTTGATCCTGGAGGTCCCTGCCTTATTACCCTTAACGAAATTAGTCATAAATGAAATTTTTATTGAAATTTAAAATAAAAGAACCTATAGTATTATAGGATCAAATCAAGTTTTCCAAAAATGTTCCTCCAGTTGCGGTTTTCCAGATCTGCACTCCCACTGTAAACCAGCAGAGGGGCAGCATCTTAGTATTTATTAATATGTGCTTGTAAACACGATTTTGCGATTAAGTCTGTCTTTTATACAACTGTCATGTAAATTTAAAGGAAAGAGGACTTATGGAAAAGTCATTTGCTTTTGTGATATAGCTTTAGGTTTTTGAAATTAGTATTAAAGGAGAAATGTTTGACTTGCTCAGTGAGCAAAAAACTTTTTCTGTAGTTGTGATTTGCTCATGCTTCCAAAAGAAAAATACCTGGCTTGCTGATGTTCTTAACTCTTAATTCTATAGGTTGCACATCTTTTCTTCACAAAATCCCTGCAGCAAGTGACCTTGTCAAACAAAAGTGGGGAATAATGGGAGGCAGCCCAGGGACAGTGGCTCATTTACAAGCAGCTGTTTGCTACTGTCAGAACAAAGGCAAATCAGAGTTGCATTAAAGGGATGTGACAGGCAGAGTGAACAACTGTCCAACTGCCAGCCCACTTCCCTAATAATACTTATCTTTTTACTGTTTGGCTGAAAAATTCACTGGCTTAAGTAGTTATTCATAAGGGAATGGTGTGAAAATGGATAAGAAAATAAAGATCCATTTCTGTCATTTAAATAAATACAGAATTAAGGAGTAAAATTTATTAAAGCACCTGTATAATACTTTTGAGTGACAGAAACATTTTGAATACATTACATTCCATAGACTTTTAATTGCATTATTTCTTGTTACATAGGATTTGAACTATGATACATTTGAATCTTTTAATATTGTACCATGTTGTGATTAAATTCTTGATGTACTTTTATAAATTTGGAACAGCAGTTAAATCTTATTCCTTGAAAGAGTAATTGAGCACAGCACCCTTCTTACCGTGTTCACATGGAAAAAGATTTGCCTTTTATTTGTGTCCTGATACATACTCTCCCTTTTTGGAGGGGGACTCTGGGTTTATTGTGACTTATGTGCTGATGTGAAATGGAGAGCTTTGCCCGTATCCAGCATTTGCATTTTTTAAATATTGCTTTTACAATGTTCCAGAGAGGTACATTCTCTTCCACCCTGCCTCTTTAATGCACAGTTAGTAATATGTCCTTCACTCGAACTTTTCCCCCATAAATCAATTATGCATTTGTGATAGTAGTTCAACTTTTTAAAGTGCATAAAGGAGAGTACTGTATATCTAGGGCTTGTGAAATAAGTCTTTATTCACTTGAATAAGAATCTAGACCTTGAAAATTTTCACATTTGTGTGTCTTTCACTGAATGGTGTAGGTAGTTTAAAAAGTTGACATTTTCTAAAAATCAGCATATTTGAGCTAATTTTTTAAACATTTAAAGTTAAACTATCAAAATGCTTTTCACTCATGACTTTATATGATATAAATGAATTCAAAAATATAAAAAGTTTTTAATGCCTGGCCAAAGTGGAATTGAGGTGGTTTTATCATATGCTTTGAATATGATCTTGACATATTTTTTTAAAGCAGATACAGGTCTCTTTTCTCACTTACTCCTTCCATAACTTTGTATTCTACCTTGAAATAATATTTAAGAATCCCAACATTTGTTAAGGCTATACCTTTGTTATATTGTTTTCCATTGTTTTCTTGTAAAGCTCTTAATGATACTAAAATGGACAACATGTGATCTTTTGCACTTATTCAAATGTACTACAAAATGACTTTTTTTCCATTGATTATGTTAGACCATTTTGGACCACGAGAGAAATCCTTGATTTACACTTAACAGAGCTTTTCATGTAATAACAAGTAGAGTTACCTGACTATCAATAAATGCTTGTTTAACTTGAATGACAGAGATAAAGACTGCAGAATTTAAAAAGGACTTTGGAGATCATTTAAATCCAACCCCTTCATTTTTTACTTGAGGAATATTTTATGACTTGATGTTTGTTCAAATAGCAGTTACGTTAGTAGCAGATTCAAGGTGACTCAAACTCCCAGATTGACAGAAAAAATATTTAAAAATTCTTGACTTTCATTGTTGTGCCCTGCCTTTGGTTTTTACACGGCTTAAATCTACTGAGGGAAGTTCAACCTCAGAAACTCTTAGCCCTAGTTTCTAAACTGTGGACGGATGCAGGTTCTGTATCAAGCTCAGTCTCTCATGTAGTAGAATTGAAAGTTGAATTGATTCCTTTCCTGAAACAAGATTCTCTGGGTGCTCATCTTAACCGTTCCTGTTCAACCACTCATTCTACAATATTGAGTCTTAATTCCTAGTCCTGTCTCCCTCGTCATCCTTTTCTATAGTTCTTGTTTGTTTGTCTTAAGTGCCAGGGAAGTAACGTTTTGTTGTGATAGATATTCTCATTTTAAGATGACACAGATTCCCAGGCTTGACTTTCAAACTAAAAAGTGTTTGCCTTTATCTCTGTGCATCAGAATTGATTGCTGTAATTGACATGACTAAGGTGGCAGACACAGTGCTTAAGAGCGTGGTCTGGGGCCAGAATGGTTGAGTGTGAATCTCAGCCTGTTCAATCTTAAAACAGGAGTACTCTCCTGTACATGACCTTGGGCTGCTTACTTAACCCTCCTATGTCTGATTTTACTTATCTTTCTATGAGGATTGATTATAATAGCACTGTTAGGATTAAAGAAATTAATATTTATAAAGCACTAAGACATTTTGTTTTAAAAAAAAAACTTGGTATTTTTGGGAAAGAGGTTTGAGATAGATCTTAAAAGAAATTTTGCCACCAGCTTAAACAGATAGCTATAGGGATACCTTGCCCTTAGAAGTTTTGAGTGTGGCTTAGCTGCTTAACAGCCATCAAAGCCATTTGAAATATTTACCAGGTGTTAATCACGAGCAGGCTTGACAAAGGCAGTTTAGTTGTGTTTGAAAGAAAGAAAAATCTCTGTAAATCATGTTTACAGATTTAAAAAAAAAACAAACAAACTACATGGGAGTATTTATGAAAATCTATGATTTTCCATTTGTTTTATTAAAGTAGAATATTATGTTGTTTTAATGAATAAGCATTTACAGTTCCTGGTCCTAAAATCGCACTGCAATATGGGGGGAGGTTTGTTCTCCTCTGGTAAGCTTCCCTGGAGATTCAGGGGATCCATAGTTTTCCAAGTGAGTAAATCTCTTATGTTGAAAGCTGATCCCTTAGGCACAGGAAGACTACATAGTGGCCTTCCTTGCTCTTCTTCCATAACAAAATCTGATATGATGCAGTTCCTCATTAGGTACACATCTTACATACTAGTACAGGTCCCATATTATACATATGTAGAAATTACTATAAATAGAGATCAGAAATCTAGTTTTTAATTGATTTGACATTCTTACAATACATAAATGAACAAATATTACTTTATTCCACTCATTGAATACTAATGACACATTTTTGGAAAATGTTTTAAAATACATGGAAATATAGCAACATATGAAATTTAAGTTATTATATGTATATTTTTAAAATTATATGTTTGGATGATATTTATGTGGGGACATAGCCTAACTATGTATGAGTAGATGGTGAAGACATCACATGAAGTTTGATTTTTAGTTGTTTCTTTTGTTAATATATTCTTGACTTAGAGTAAAAAATAGATTTTAGAAGATTTATTTATACTTTTCATTAAAGCGTTTTGTTTGGAAACTAAATAATGAAAAATGCTTCATGGCACTGAATCAATCTGATAGTCATACTTCTTTTTCTGTATTTCATTTAATGGTCCCCTTCTCACAGCAGAGGAAGACATTTATTCATTACTTTGCTGAATAGTACTAACACACTAGAAGATGGTATCTTTCCAAGGAGTTTGTCTTCAAAAAAGAAATTAAAATAGTGTAATACCAGAGAGAGATGTTGTAATGTGTCCCTTTTAAATTAGCAAGTTGTTCTTTCCAACTATTTTATAATTATGAACCAGCTCAATGTCACATACAAGGCTAAAAACTAGAGTAAATGGCATTATGGGAAAATTGAAATAAATACAAGTTTATAGTTCTATTCTTGAACACACTAGGATGTATTTTCTTAAGAAGATAACATGTTATATACCATAACTGATTCATATAAAAAGTTAACAGTTTTAAAATATAAATAAATATACATTCTGAAAGGAGATACTTCCCCTAAAACCATTTAATTAAGACAAATTTATTAATCTAACAATGAAATTAAATATGAAAGTAATTTCTCTGTTTCTTCCTTTTACCCATAAGTTGACCCCTTCAAGGAATGATCTGTATGTCTGATTGGCTTTGAGACCATTGAATTATTTCCAGCGTAGGACCACACTGTGAGAGTCTGTAGCACTGTAGGATTAGAAGTGCATCATATGGATAAGTAGATTCAGAGTCCTTGTGATTAGGAAATATCTGGAGAAATGGAACTATTCTTAAAACATAGAGTTATTATTGAAGAGACTTGGGAAAAATCTCAAAATACTTACAACTAAATGTTTAAAAACTAGAGTCATCACAGTTGAAAGTAAATCATTTGTTTGACCTTTCCTTGCCACTAATTTGCCACTAAACATATCCTTGGTCAGAGACTTATTATTTCTGGACTATAGTTTCCTTATTTGGAACATCACCCAGTTGGATTAGACAGTTCTTAAGGCATTTTTTTAAAGCTTTTTAACTATTTGATTGGTGATTGTTTACTCAACCAAAATAAAATATTTGAAATGAATTTGCCCAAGTGAGACAGGTATATCTGTAATGAAATGCAAGGGAGTTCTTATAGTGACTATTCTTCATACTTGTAAAAAATCAAATGTTATGAAAGCTAAAATATAAAACAACTGAATTTGATTTCCAGTTCTAATTTCCAGTACTGTGTACAAAAACAGCCCTTTAAATGTGCTGAGATTTGTTTCCTTATCTGAACACTGAAGATAATAATACTTCAAGTTACCTCACTGTGTCTAGAGAAATTCCCTGATGTTTTTTTTTTTTTCCCCTTTTCAAAGAGTGATCAGTTGAACATATTGTGGGTGCCCTTGTTAGAATGCTTTCTATCCTATTACTTAAACCTCACATACTGTCAGGGGAGTTATTTCTCAAGTACTTGGACATTTCCTGTTTTCTTGTAAAAGACATGGAACAGCCTTCTCTGATTTTTACAGATAGGAGATTAAGTCAGCCTTAAATTCTTTTGGCACTGAGAGTTTTTTGCAGAAAATAGTTTTAAGATCTCTTAGTCTCACCCCTTCAAATCCTGAATTTAACCAATAGCATCTTTCAGTCTTTAACATCGTGGTGATATGACTACCCTAGGCCCCAGCTTCATTTCTTCATATATTTCTTCGAAATACCAGTGTTCTCAAATTCTATATTATGGGATTAAATAGGTTTATATGTTAAGTGTGAAACTATATTGTTATGAGACAGTATGGGGATTGATGGCACTCAAAATAATGAGTAATAGAACTTTTTTTTTGGTAAGATATTAATTCTTCTCTATTTTAAATATTAACCCCATGCTAATGTTTACATTGTTCCCGTCAAATCACTTTTGTTATTTTCACGTTGTTACAAACAGCACATAAGAGAGAGACAGACATAGAGAGAGAAAGAAAGAAAGAAAGAAAGAAAGAAAGAAAGAAAGAAAGAAAGAAAGAAAGAAAGAAAGCCAACCAAGAAAGAAACCTGCCTTTAAGATTGTTCTTAACTCCCGGTTGTCATCCTTTCTATACAGTTTATTTCATTAAACTTTCTTTACTCCCAATTTTTACACCATATAGTCTGTGCTGCATAATTGAATGACTATATATATATATATATATATATATATATATATATATATAGTCTTTTATAGATCTGTTTCTTTGCTCCCCAGAATTATCCAAGGTGAAGACAATGTCTTGTCTTAACCTTGCCCTAACTCATCCTCAGACTGCTAAAGCACCTAAGCGCTGGTCAGCGGATACTTGATTGATTCACATTTTCTTTCCGTGAGGGTGAAAATTGTTCAGAGACCTACTCCTTTTTTCCTGAATCTGCCATTTCAACTGACCTCCCTGCTTCTCCGATACGGCAACATAGACAGATGTACTGTAGAAGCCTTTAGGTTATACAGAATTTGTGCAATTTGTTTTCTGATTTTAGGTATTAGGAAGAATGATAGAAAAATGATTATAACTAGAAATGAGAAAGGTGATCAAACAACCAGAAATTAGGTTGGTGCTAAGTAGATGGAGATGATTTTCCCCCCATAAGCCTTCTGGTTTGTAGAGTTAACTGGTTTCTATAATACAGCTAAGAGATGCTTTTTAGCAAATCTATTGAAGGATTTTGATTAGGCCAAATATACTACCAATAGTTAAAATGTCCTACATATTTTCTTGGTTCTTTCAGTATTCATCAGAGTGGAAGCTAATTTTATCTAAAAATAATTACAGTAAAAACATTTTTACAATAAGAATTCATGCTTCCTGCAAAAGCATGTTCAAATAACTAGAGTTGTTTATATGGGTAATGACACAGTAAACAAATGTGAAAGCACTTTGAAAAATTAGAACATTGTAAACATATAAACTAGCTTTATGTTAGAAGATACCCCTGAAGGAGAGATTAAATGCCTTTTGTAACCATAGCATCTTTTAAACTTAAAAATATGGAGTCTGTTCTCATAGTTTTTCAGGGAGATGCTCTATTTAACCCTTTCAGCTAGTTCTGGTACATAATTAAGACCTAACACATCCGTTGTATGTAATGAATCAACTTCTTTCCAGTGCATTTAGAATAACAGAATTGGGAAAGAAAGACTCTCAATCATTTTATGTAGGGCTTTATTCTCCTGTGGAATCTTAGTTGAGAAAAGCTAAAAAATTTTTTAAAAATCTCTCTTAACTATCTTTTGCATAAAACATTTCCCCACAAATATGTTTTTGTGAGCTTTTCCCTTCTAGATTATTCTTATTTGGCCCAACTGTTAGTGGTTCAGATGTATTGATATATGGTCTATTCCAAATCCGGTCGGCCTTAACTTGTTTTCAAAGTTTTAAATGTTGTAGCCGTGTTTTATTGACAGCATTTTTTCTACTTAATTATGTCTTTTGTTGACAGCTCAAAGTGTCTCTGTTTACTCTTATTTAGAATGCAGCTGGCAACAGCAGTTTGTTTGTGAAACCAAAGCACATAATTAACTTACCCAGTTAAGGTATGGTGTGTTTCAGTGGGATAGAAAGGATTTCATAGAGTATGGTGCTTTAGTCTGAGAAGTTATGGAGTTTATTTTCAGGGTGGTGTATTTTATATGAGAGAACTTAAGCAGAGAATAAGAATCATGTGTGACATCCTAACACTACTTGAGTACCAAAGTACTACAAAAAGTACTTCGATTTTATTTTTTTTAAGTTTATCAGTTGCACCAAGAAAATCAGATACCAGTATTCAGTGTAACATTGAATTAACATGGCGGAGCCAATAGGAATGTTTGGGATCATGTTCTTTTCACATCCAGTTGCATGATTAAGCTTTGATTATATTGCTTTGATGCAAATTTTCTAAAGAAACGTCAATACCCTCCTGCTCCTCCTGTTTGCAAGGGCGTTTTGTAGTTACTAATTCTAAAAGAAAATAAGTAAATCCATTAATTTGAAATAAGATAAAAATGGAGAGAAAATATTTAAGCAATAAATTTCATATTGTGTGATTTCTTACATCCTGGCTACTTGCCCTGGGTTTCTCCAGATACTGTATCAAACTTTGATTCCAGATCCTTTCCTTCCAGGTATCAGCTAGTTCAACTTTATTATTTTTCCATTTCTAAAGCTCTGCCTGAGTTCCTATAATTATTACACTCTTTATTAGTTTTATTTAACTAGTTACATCCCATGCTTAGGCAAGACAAGGTCTTTCTTTCTTTCTTTCTTTCTTTCTTTCTTTCTTTCTTTCTTCTTTCCTTCTTTCTTTCTTAAGATTTTATTTTTAAGTAATATCTATACCCAGTATAGGACTCGAACTTATAACCCCAAGATCAGAGTCGCATGCTGTACCAACTGAGCCAGCCGGGTGCCTCTACCTGTCTGGTATTTTAATTTTGTTGAAAATGGAGAAATTCCTAATGATGTTGAAAGGTAAAATTTATTGAATGCTCTCTAACTAAGCACACATTGAACAGAACTAAACACTATGTTTGCATTCTTTCATATAACATTCAGAAACTCTTAAGACTTCTTATGACATAGTCAGTGTTATTATCTTTATTGCTAGGTAAGTGACCAGCTCTAGAGAAACACTGAGTTTAAGTAAATAAGACAAAAAAGATTGAGGACACTGAATCATGGCATTTGTCCTCCTGATTAAGATGATCATTTTGATTTTCATTGTATACTAATAGAATTTAAAGATAGAATGGTAATACTGCTTTTATACTATTTAGTGGTTGAAGTGAGTAGAGAGAACCTCAGAATTTGAAAATGAATAGAATTGTATTAGAAAACAAATATTTTTAAGGAAACAAAAATAACAAAGAACAGTGGAAGCAATGTATGTAATTAGGAACATAAAATTGGCAATTTAATTCAGGATTTTATTTTAAAATAGCTATTATTTTTAAAATGACTGATATAAAAAAATAGAGTTGAGTTAAGTAAACCATTTTGAGCTGGTAATACCTATTTGGCACTGCTTTTACTGTTTTGCTAAAAATATTCGGTTTACCAATATTAAATGTACTATTTTGGTGTATTTGTGTTTATTTTATATATATATGTTTCAGACCTATTATCTGATCTTTATTTTCAGAGGAATCAAAAAAGTGATATTAGCTTTAAGATATTAATGGTTACTGGTTCACAAACAGGTCTTCTGATAATAAATTAGTAAATTAGTGAAAACTTCCTGTACACACAGCTGCGAAGACCTGCTGAGGCGTCTTGGTCCCATTTCTTACCTAGAGCTTGATAGGAATATACTGCTGCTCACTAGTTAATTACTGTCTCTAGATAGAAAAGGAAAGGCCTTGAATTCAGCGTCTGTATAGTTGCACGGCCCTGTTCAGTCAAGCTCAATGCATGTTACATGATTGTCTGAAAGGAATAGAAAAGCTGCTTTTTCAGTCTCTGACCAGAATGCATGATAAGGCTTGGTGTCAAAAAGGGCAAGATGGGGATCACAGCAATTATGGCAGAGGCAAAGTAGTTTCCTTGACAACCAGATTGAGGATTCATTGTGATTTATTATTTACTACTTCAAAACCTCATTCTGTGATTTAATTAAGCATTGGGATTTCCATAAATTCTGTCTTTTCCAAATTTGAATATCCTGTTACTATTGTTAAAATGTACATTGAGACAATTCCAAATTGGTGTTACTCTAAAAGAGGGACACATTAGGCTTAGCCTGTAGCTTTGCACAAATCTAGGCAGGCCACTTAGATAACAGTTAACTGAAGTTAAATGGATCTTATATTAGGTGATGTTAGTCAACACTCACTATTAACTTACTAATGACCTCCCTGGAAATATTAGGAGCAGCATGGTTGCAACAAGTGAAATTTTTTTTTAAATTTTTTAAAAATGTTTTTATTTTTTTATTTTTTGATGTAAAGTTCGATGATTCATTAGTTGGTTATAACACCCAGTGCACCATGCAATACGTGCCCTCCTTACTACCCATCACCAGCCTATCCCATTCCCCCACCCCCCTCCCCTCTGAAGCCCTCAGTTTGTTTCTCAGAGTCCATAGTCTCTCATGCTTCATTCCCCCTTCTGATTACCCCCCTTTCTTTATCCCTTTCTTCGCCTACCGATCTTCCTAGTTCTTATGTTCCATAGATGAGAGAAACCATATGATAATTGTCTTTCTCTGCTTGACTTATTTCACTTAGCATTATCTCCTCCAGTGCCGTCCATGTTGCAGCAAATGTTGAGAAATCATTCTTTTTGATAGCTGAATAATATTCCATTGTATATATGGACCACATCTTCTTAATCCAGTCATCTGTTGAAGGGCATCTCGGCTCCTTCCACGATTTAGCTATTGTAGACAATGCTGCTATGAACATTGGGGTGCATATGGCCCTTCTCTTCACTACGTCTGTATCTTTGGGGTAAATACCCAGGAGTGCACTGGCTGGATCATAGGGTAGCTCAATTTTTAACTTTTTAAGGGACCTCCACACTGTTTTCCAGAGTGGCTGTACCAACTTGCATTCCTACCAACAATGTAGGAGGGATCCCCTTTCTCCACATCCTCTCCAACAATTGTTGTTTCTTGCCTGCAACAAGTGAATTTTATCTTTTTTTCTTGAAAGCAGTTTTAAATAGTTTGTACATGATTTGTATTTCAGTGTATCATTTTAGATGTAAACTCTATGTTACTTCTTTGCAGTCACAATCATAATTATACACCTTTTATATTGTACAAATTATAGTCTTTTTGATTTGGTAGTAATCAGATGATTTTTTGCCAGAAATTGGAAGTTCAGCTTCTTAGGACAAGTTAACCATAGATAATTTTGTATTTCCGAAATATTCCTTAGATACTTATTATCTTTGCAGAGGAAGCTCTGAGTTGACTACTTACTCTGCATTATTAATAATCAAATGCTATAAGCTTTTTAACATGTGGGTTTTATTTAAACAACAAAACCTACCAAATAAAAATAATTTTAAAACTTCATTGAATTCCTATGCAAAATGAAATATTTACGTGTACTCTTTTTAAATTAAAATAGCATCTGCTTAGCTCGTTTACATTCTTTCTGTCAGAATTTCTGCCCGAGGATTCTATATATAATTAATGTAAGAAAAACAAGGCAGTAATCCCTTGATAGAAAACTGGTAATGGATTAAAAGACCATAGATCTGAAATTCCAGGAATGTGACACACTTTCTCAGGAAGATGCACTTACTCCTAAAGTCTAGAGATTTTCAAAAGTGCCCTCTAGTGTAATTAGCCAGAGATAGACATTCTGAGTATATATTGTTGTATGTTTAATAGGGATTATTATAAGTAAACTCATAACTGCTATAAAATATGATTCGAGGAGAATCATTACTATGGCAGAGTAGAGCTGAGTATTCATTGGAAGCCTCAGAGTTTTTACTGAACCAATTGATAGAATACACAAATATGCACACTAAGAATGTGTGGAACAGTTGCCTAGGTTAGTATGAACAGAGTCTTAAAATATAGTGTCTAACATTAACTAGTTCAGGAACCTCAGGGAATTCACGTAATGATCCTGAGTTCCACTTCTTAATTTAAGGATTTAGACTAGATCAGTGCTTTTCAGATTGTAGGTTGCCACTGATTAACAGTTTGTGAATACAGTATTTAGTGGGTATGATCAGCACTTAAGTGAAAGAGAATAGCAAATAGAATACATTATATATGAAGAATATTTTTCATGAAATTTGTATTAATTGTATGTGAACATAAGTATATTATGTCTTGATACTCTCTATCAATATATATACAGAGAAATACTGGGCTGAGTGGTTCCAAAACTCTGTCCCAGTTCCAGCATCCCCAAATGAAATTTTAATTGGTTAGGGTTTCCTGGGATTGCATTTTTATTTTTTTAAAGATCTTATTTATTTGTTTATTTATTTATTTATTTATTTATTTATTTATTTATTTAGTGTGTGTGTGTGTGTGTGTGTGTGTGTGTGTATGAGAAAGAGAGCACAAGCAGGGGGAGCAGCAGGTGGAGGGAGAAGTAGGCTTTCAGCTGAGCAGGGAGTCTGACGCAGGACTCCATTCCAGGACCCTGGGATCATGACCTGAGCCAAAGGCAGACGCCCAACCAACTGAGCCACCCAGCACCCCATGAGATTGCATTTTTAAAAAATAGGACTTATCACAGGCAGATACTTACAGGAATAAAAAGATAAATAAGAAAGATATAACAGTTGATATTCTGAAAGAGTAAAACCTATATAAATTGTAATTATTCCTGATCTCTAAGTGTGATAATTTAGGCCTGTATGAAAGCTATGAGAGCATAAAGAACAAGTGATTAGTTCTGATTGTCAGGCTCAGAAAATACTTCATGACATCAGAATATATCCTTGAAAGATGAGTATGATTAGATTCATTTTAGGTAGAGAATTGAGAGAGATGAGTCTGGACACTTTGGATGTGGCTAGAAAGTCAAGAGGCGTTGCATGCCATACTTAGGCATGTGAAGTTTATTGTGAAGACCAGGGAGAGCTGCCAAACCTATTAAGTCTGCTAGAATTAGATCTGCTTTTAGAAAGAAAAATGTAGCCGAGTGGTGGTTGAACCGAAGTAGAGAAAGACCAAAGGACAGAGATGATGAGTTTTGGGATAATTTCAGAAGGGCCATTCATGAACTGATGAGGGTAGGGGCTGTAGACAGTGAAAAACTCCTTTTTTGATAAACAATAAAACTGATAATTTTTACAGTCTTTATACAACACACAAATTGAGTTGTATTGAGTTTCCCAGCACATTGAGTTATTTTATTTTATTTTATTTTATTTTATTTTATTTTATTTTATTTTAAAGATTTTATTTATTTATTTGAGAGAGAGAGAGAGAGAGCATAAGCAGGGAGAAGGAGCAGAGGCAGAGGGAAAGGCACGCTCTCTGCTGAGCAAGGAGCCCTGTGCAGGGTTCGATCCCAGGACCCTGGGATCATGACATGAGCTGAAGGCAGATGCTTAACCGACTGAGCCACCCAAGGCGCCTGAGTTTTATTTTAGTATTTTGGAGCAGTTTTCTATACCTTTGCAAAATACCTAAGCAAACACATAAAATCTTGAATGACGAATGACCACCTTTGTTGATTAATCAAAAAATACAGTGAGAAAAATTTAGTTAGTGTTTATAGGCTAAAAAATGAACTTGATGTGGTCTTTCTGTCATTTCATTTCTGGTCAGATCCTTACCTGTTTGTTTATTGTTGATATTGAGGTTTTTGAAACATTGCTTTCCCTGAGGAACCTTCCTTGATGTCCCTTCTGTCAAGACAGTTACCTATCCTTTATGAAGTCATTCACCTTTCTCTCACTGTATCATGTGCTCCTGCTTTATACTTTTAAGACTGAGCTGCTTAAAATGAGAAACAACAAAATTCGTTTTAGTATATTGTGTCTCACGTATATGGTGGATGTATATGTAATCACATTTATGTACTTGTATATGGTGACAACTCGTAGATGTTTCAGTGGTGAATAACTGAGCTAACGAACCTGAAATATGCAATAAAGGTAAGGGAATAAATAGGGAATTGAGTTTAAAAGATTAAAAATAGAATTATCTCAAGGAATTAAAATTTAAAATGGATCTAATAACATATGGATGTATGATGGTTACTGTTAGCATATTAACATGGATTTATTAAGTATCCACCCGCTTTATAGGTGCGTGATTATGATTGTGAACAGAACAGAAACTACATATCCTATAGACTTGCCTTTTCATCTTCAGTCAGAAAGCATGTGAATGCAAATTACAGCATGATGGACACTGAGAAAATGTCATAAAAAATTCCTAATTATCCTTGAGAAAATACTGGAGTTGCTTATTAAAGGTAGTTATATAATTTTGGTTGTAGCAGTTACTGACGTTAGACGTTTGACACCACAGTATCTCCCATTTTTGCAGACCATGTAACATTTAACGTATTGAGTCTGAAAAAGTGAACGGAAAGACTGTTTAGAAGTAGTGGGTGCCATCTGATTATTTTGGTTCAGGTAAATTTGGTTCAGGTAAAATTGAGATATAGGGGCTCAGGGAAGATGACAATGCTTGCATAAAAATACAAGCACATATTTTCCAGCTCCAGAAAACACACTCCACTGGGTTCTTCTTAAAGCTCTCTGTGGCTTAGGAAAACTTATCTGGGCTTCCTGTATAGAATGATCTCTTTCTTTTTCATATCCACAGAGGGCATATCTATATAGACTTTCAATATATACTTTTTACAAAGTAATGTGTGGGCAAGCATATTTCCTCAGAATTAATGAAATGGATTTTTAGGAAGATGATTAATTTATTCAACAAACTGACTTTGTGCTAGACACTATGAAAGCAAAGGTGACCAAGGCAATAGACCAAGATATATAGAACCTTTTAGTCTATTTCCTTTGAATCCTGCAGAGGTTTTATACTCTTTGATCATTTGGTTTGGGTAATAAGAAATGCTGACATCTGAATGCTCAGAAAAAAATTGTAGTAATGTTATGTGTAATGAAGTTTTCATCATTATAATGTTTGTTACTAACTTTTGGATAACTTTGAGATTTTGCCTATCAGATTTCCAAGTAAATATTCTACTTGTATAATACACGGAAGTGTTGCTAGGTGAGAGAATTATATATTCAAACATACAGTATACAAAACAGGTTTAATATAACCTATGGAAAATCTGAAAAAAAGTATCAGTGTGTCTATTTAATGTGTGTTTGATGGATTTAATGTAAAAGTCTGGGAAAGGTTTTGAGGGGGTTCTTAGGATTGCAATGATGCCCATGGTAAAATAGGCTAAAAGAGTGTTGAAGTGACTTGGAATCTCAAAAAGTAAAGTATTGATAGTTGGACTTGACAAGGTGTCATGGTATATAGTGAGAGGAGCATTAAAGCCAGTCATCACATTTCCTTTGAAGTAATGTGACCTTGGATCAATACCCCAGAGCCTCTATTTTCTGAGCTGTAAAATTAATATCACATCTATATTAAGTGTTTATTATAACCAGGCACTCTGCTAGATGCTTGGGATAAAAATAGGAGTAAGTATTCCTGCCTTCAAGGAATTTTTGGTCTTAAAGGAGAAACACATAACTAGATAAGCCTGAAGCCATGTGATAAGTGCAGAGAATGCCCACGGATGCTTTGTCAGATTATGATACAGTTTAGGAGGTGAAGTGGGATAGCATGGTTATATGGTCAGAGGAGGTTTTTCCTGTCTCTAATGTTAAAAAGGGATGAGTAAAAATTCACTGTGCAGGCAGTATATTCTGTGGATGCAGCCAGGGTTATAGTGATAATTAAGTGAGATAATGTAGGCTGTATCTAGAATATGTATGTAAGTCCTTTCAAGTCCTTTTTCCTGACCTGTCTATCAATGTACTGTGTGCACACACACTTGTGCACACATGACCCAGTTAGCAAGTGAACTTTGTGCCCTCAAAGAAACTATTGGGAAGAGAAATGGGAACAACATGGACTAGCTTATTTCTAATTACCTATAATTATGATTTCATAATCTGCAAATTATCTACATATAATGAGTTATTCAATTATATCTGGTTTATAATTTACCAGTTATGCTATTTCCTTAGTTTATTGGAGATGGAACCCAGAACCTATGACTAGGTATCCTGAATCACTTTTTAAGAAAAGTTTGTTGGCAAAATTGAGCACTTAGAGTTACCATGCACTGTTTTTGAATACTTGACATGTAGTAACTTATTTTAGTCCTCACAAAACCCTATGAGGCATAAGAACTATTATTACCTCAATTTTACAGATAGGGAAACTGAAGTACGGACTTTTCCATCTGAACAACATCACTTAGCTAATAGAGGAGCCTAGGTTCAAATCTAGACAGTGTTCATCTGAAAAGTAGCATATGATTAAGAAGTTCCTAGAAATAAGCCTTCTTGTCCCAGAAGACTAAGACTTTCAAGATAAATGTGCAACCAACAGCTAGGTTTGAAAGCACACAGGAAACAGGCAAATTATATAAGTGGATACTTTTCCTATGAGATAAGGTGGTTGACAAGCTTGCAGAATACTGTTGCAAAACAGAAACTGGAAGTCAAAAGTCCACATCATCAGGGTGGGTGGAGAGAGCATCTCACTAAAGGGCAGAACTGGTTCTTGGTCTCTGCATTCTTGGGGAATCCTGAGGAATATGGATGTGCTGGCTCTACTCTTGTCTTTTCAGTAAGACTCAGTGTATAGAGTGGTGCATGTGGGTCACTGTGATACCCGGTGACTCCTCCTTTAATGCTCTTGTTCCTTTGGCAGTAAATTCTCTTTGAAAAACCTACCATTTATTACTCTGATTTTGGGAGTCTTGTGAATGTGCTTTGTATACATGTGAAGCTTACCCCGTCTCTGAATCAGGTGTGCCTTCTGTTGGGGTCTGATGGTTTTATACCATCTCTTCTCTAGGAAAGGCTTTTAGAGGAGGGAGCTCTTGAGCCTTAAAGGAGGGGGTGGCCTGGAAACTGGGCGTATAGAAAGGAATTCCAAGAAGGGAGAATTGTATGAAAAAAGTTACAAAGTCAAGAATGCACATACTAGATTTTAGATTATAAATAAATTAAGACTCAATTCCGTAGTGTAAACAGATTAACTTTGTACATTTTAATACATTATATGGAATGCATAAATTATTAGAATTTTCTACATAGCACCTTGCTGTCACGCGTACCATTTGCTTCTTTCTTCTACATGAATAGTTAATTCCATAAAAATAGATTATTCATCTGGCTTTCAGCATGTAAGAGTTAACAGAGACAACAGCAAAGTGGCCACCCTGGGATGTACTTGGAGGAAGTCTGGATTGAGCTGCAGGAAATTTGGAACAAATGGCGAGAAGAAAGTATGAGTTGGGAGAGGTGGGCAGTAGGAAAAACCCATGCAATCTAGAGGAGACAGGCCCCTGCATGAGCAAAATATTTCTTACTGAATAAGTGTGCTTCGGCATAGATTATCCAAGAAAAATGTATCTCAGATGCAGTGAGGGAAGTGTGATGTAGGGAGTAGGGATATACGTGATCTTTGGAAAAACCACCGGGATCTCCCATGTCCTCAGAGGCATCCATTATGCATAGTCCAGTAACTCAGAACCAGAAGGGTCGGGAAGCACTTCAATTCTCAGGCTGAGATATGGTGTATTTTCAAGTTGTTCCCATAAAGGAGAACAGGATTTCTATTATACTCCCAGGCTGAGTATTTTTTTGTTCACCTGTTCACCCGCGTTCTGCTTCTTGGTATCTCAAGGTTGGTGGCCAGTTTTCTTCAGCTCTGAGCTGGTTACCATAATGGTCACTGCTATGCCAAAAAGGGTTTCCACTTCCTGGATTTTTTTCCCCCCTATGCATCTATCTATCTATCTATCTATCTATCTATCTATCTATCTATCTATGTTGAAGTAGACTTATAATTCCTTCTTACCATTTTCTAGAAATACATTCCCAGGTCATTATTATTTATTATTTATATTTACTTTAGTCATTCTATTTATAATATAATATTGTTGATTAGGTTTGCATCATATTCTATTTTATCAGTCTACTTTTAAATCATTTCCCTAATTGGGATCTTTAGTTTGTCTCAAATTTTTCATTATTACGAATATTCAAATCTTTGGCAAATTTTTGGGTTCTTTTTAGAGCATATTCTTACAAAAGGAATTTGATAAGATTATTTTAGAAAGATTGTACCAATTTGTAAAGCCTCAGAAATAAATGAGGCTGTTTGTTTTATAATACTCTAACAAATTTTTGGTAATTTATAGGAGAAAATTTTACCAGATTTTAATTTTTTGCCTCCTTTTTCTTGCCAGTTAAACTGAGCATTGTATATGTTTGTTTATTTCATTTTCCTTTCTTTTTCTTTACCTACTTTGAAATTAATACTCAGTATTTGTAAGGACTGCTTATATAAAGTATTTAACCTTTGATTATTTGTTTAGACAGTTTATCTTGGGAGACGTAATTTTCTGAAACATTCCTGTTGTCGTTATAAATCAGATTCACCTAAACTTACTCTCATTTTCTGATAAGAAGCACTGCTTGTTTTTGAGATTGTTATCAAGCTCTTCTTCTATTTTTCTTTTTTTTTTTTTTGCCTCGAATAGTAAGGGAATTTTTTTTTTAATCTGGTAAAACTTCAGCTTCATAAGGGTGAAATGACAAGTATTTGAGGTTGTAAAGGGAAATAAACATTTTTTTTTAGAGTTTATTTATTAGAGAGAGAGACAGAGAGAGCACAGGCAGGGGGAGGGGCAGAGGGAGAGGGAGAAGCAGGCTCCCCGCTGAGTGTGGAGCACGGGTTGGCGGGGGGGGGGGGGGGGGGGGGGGGGAGGGAAGGACGACTCCATCCCAGGACCCGCAGATCATGACCTGAGCTGAAGGCAGAGGCACTTAACCCACTGAGCCACCCAGGTGGCCCCAACGGAAATAAACATTTTAAGTACCAGGGAAGCGTCATTAGAGTAGTACACCAGGGCATAGCAACACTGGTTCAAACAGGGTTTCTTAGAGCCTGTTTCCTGCAATTCCTTATACTTCGTTAGAATGTCTGAGTCCGGAAGTTGGAACTGCTCTGTTGTCTCTGCACTGTTGGTACCTGTAGGGAGCAAGTATGAAAGACAACAATGGGCTATATATGTAGGGGCAGGGCCTGTGCTTTTGGATCTGCTACCATGCTGTTTCTTAGTTCCCTTGATGTTTAGTTTGGCAGTTAAATACGAGAAAGGATATAATTTTAACTCTGCAGAAAAGTAGTGGTATTTCGTTTTTAAGGCAACATTTTATAACTTTACAATGTCAGGTTAAATTTCTCTCTCTCTCTCTCTCCCTCTCTGCTTCCCTCCCTAAATGTTCTGGTGACACATATTTGAGAATAGTTTGTGTGTTCTTTAAAATCTCGTCTTTCATTAAAAATTGAACAAACCTCAGCAGCCCAACACAAAAATAATAACACCAAAACCAGCCATGAACGGAGTGATATTGTCATTTAAGGAATTATTTGACAACCTTTATAGCAGTTTGGGAAGCTGTTTCTGTTTTAACTCATAGTGTCACAGTTAGCAGAGGAGTGAGTACTTCTACAAGTCATCTCTTTACCTCAGGGAGGATTTTTACCACTGAGTGGGCTTTCTGTAGTTTGTAGAGGTAGTGGAATTGCCTCCAACCTGAGAGTTGTTAGTTTCTTTGGCTTATTCCAAAATAGTCCAGTGGAGGAATTTGAAGGTGCTTGAGACACAAATACATAATGGATGAATGAATGAGCAATGAAGTGTTTGGGTGAGGCTGCCAAAGATGTTAGTAAGAGATAACATTACAGATGCTGTTTTCATTTAGTAGTGGTTTTGATTATTTTGAGTTTGCATTTTGAGGTAAAGTTCACAAAATAGGCTCACTACTACATTTAGTTACACTCATTTTGTCATTTTGCAGTTTTTAATTTGTCTAGGAACATTCATTGAAAAAAGTAATAGCATAATGGTACAGTGTTCACTGGAGTAATTTTGTTTCCTATACATCGTATTAGCCATTTGATTAGTTGTTTCCATAAGCTCCATATATCTTTTAGAAATTTATCTTTCCAAACTGTTCATGAGATAAAAATATTCTTCAGCTGTAAAGGAAGTCTTACATGTTAGGAGTGATGTCCAGAGTTTGGGTTAAAAAAAAAAATCACGTAGGGCCACCTGGGTGCTCAGTCAGTTAAGCGTCTGACTGGATTTTGGCTCAGATCACGATCTCAGGGTCCTGGGATCAAGCCCTGCATCAGGGGGGTCAGCCTGTCCCTTTCCTTCTGCTCCTCCCATGTGTGCGTGCACTCTCTCTAAAATAAATAAATACATAAAATCTTAAAAAAAAGAAATTCATATCTGTAGCATAATTTAGAATCAAATTTTAAGCATTATTTAAGAGAAAAAAGGTAGGAAGTTTTAAAAATCAACTTTGGTGTCCTGAGTAGCTTTTTTGAGGTGGGATGGTACTACAGTAAGGATTTTTTCCCCCTAGAACCTTACTGGAAGATGCTTTCTCACTCCTAACAGAAAAGCCTTTCTATGATCATCCGTAGTATTATTGTGTTCAGTTAAAAACAACAACAACAACAATTCTAACTTTCAGAAGTCCTTTGAGGTTTTAGGGAAAGAAGAGTGCCTTTTATAGCATGTAAAGGAAAGACATGACATTTCTCCCTTCTTCATTGGGGAAAAAGGTTAAATGGCTGACACTTTTTAAATGATCGAAGTGTTAGTGTGGGTGACAGTCTGTGAAAAGTCAAGATAACAGTTGAGACTGATTTCAGGCTGCGTTAATGTTTCCTACCTGAAGTGAGAAATAAATACTTCATAGAAATGTATATGGAGGTATAATGCCTTTTCCTTCTGGGACACTTGTTTGAGTCACCTGTGGCTGAATGTGATTACCTTTGGAGTGCTGTTTGGAATTGAGAGAAATGAGTGGGTGGTTTTAGTGCAGTTTCAATGTAGTTAACTCAAATAAGTTTTAGAATTAGTATTAATTTGGCCCCCTTATTAGATACCTTTAATAAGGAAGCCAGTTGTTACACAGGTAATTTCTTTATGACTTTATAGAGTTTATTGTTGTCAAATAAATGTAATTGACATGGAAATATTAAATTCATTTACATTGTTGTCCCTCTTTGATTCTACTTAAATGTACCTTTTAAAGCATGAAATAATGGCTGGTAGTTTCTTGTGGGGTTTTTTTTTGGTTTTTTTTTTGGCATTTAAAAAACATTAACAAAAAACTCAGAATCCCAATTTTGACTCTCTTTGATTTAGGAGACCTATCTGGGGAGTACTTTAAATGAGGGCTCCGCCCCTAAATAGTTTTGTCAGACTAATACAGTGACAGGAAAGGAATAGAATCTTTTAGCTAGTATGGTTTGGGGTAAGTCACTAGGTGAGGGAACAAATCACAGTTTTGCATTTTTGCTTCTTTAACTGCTTTTAAGAGCAAACACTCTTGAGCTGGGTAGGGTGGGAGTTGCTAATGGAATTTATAACGGAATAGTAAAAGAAAAAATTGTTAGTTATATTAATCAATGTGGAAGTGGAAATAAATTGTTGTACCTGAGGAGATGTTGGAATTGTTGTTTTGTTACTTGTTCTGTGATTGTATCTCTGGGTTTTTTGTTGTCAGTGAATAAACTATACAGAAATATTTAAGACTTTTAATTGGATAATGCAATGTGAATGACTTGAGAAATTTCATTTCTGATAGTAACTTCTTAATGTTAAACTGGTTTTAACTAGTTACAAGACATAATAAATGTAAAGAGTGTTTCTTCTTTAGTGGGGTAGAGAAAAGAGGGGTAAAGTTGTTATTCTGGTTTTTGTAATGTTTTTACGTGTACTCCTGGATGATTATGAACTCCAGCAGATGGTCAGTCATTTAAGGGTGCATTTCATAGTTGAGGCCCACTGATTTGGTGACTCTAGTGAAGATGTCATCTTTGTTACATTTATATTCTTTATTTCCTGATATCTGGATTTTAAAAATTTTTAAAACATTTTAACATATACAAAAAGATAGAACTGTGGTGTGTGTTTTTTCCTTTATAAAAACATCTTCATTTTATGTTCCTGGGTATATGTGACATCTTTTTGTATAAGGAATTAAGGTATAAAATACAGCACAAAATAAAATTAAGTAAAAATTGAATGCCTGTTGTGTGTTATGCATTGTGTTGGAAACCAAGGATACAGAAGTAAATAGGATTCACTTTTTTCTGTTGAGTAGCTCAGAGTTCAGTAGGGTAGGAATATTTAGTAAGGAGACTGTTAGAAACATGTTGCCTCTGACAGAGGTGCTCATAATTGTTCATTCACTTAGTTCAATCATACATCCATTTATTTAATATATCTTTATTTCATGCCTTCTATAAAGAGAGCACTGTCAACTGACTGTTAGGTTTTGGCATTATAATGGTGAACTAGATAGATGTGGTACCTTACCTTAAGGAGAACTCACTACCCGTGTAAATTACCCAGGCACAGGGATCATTGTCATGTGTGTTCACCGTTATATCGCAGTGTCTAGAAGAGTGCTAGATACATAGTAGGTATGCAGTAAATATTTACTTATTGGAAGAAAGAGAATAGATGACCCAAAACCTGAGCTCAGATTCTCTTTTCCTCATTGTCAGAGAAAGCTCGATAGGATTTTGGAAAGTAATTGTTGCTAAGAGAAAAATGAGTAGAATAATCTATACATAGGCACTGAGTGGTGAGGGTAATATTGAAGCTTAATACAAAATTCACTAATTTCTTTAAAAAGTAGATCAGAATTAAAATATCCTATATTTCTGAACTTTGAGGAAGTTATAGCTTTTGTTGAAACTATTAAAAGCATCTCTTTATGTGCATGTGTTATTTTAATACACATGCTTATCAGGAATTTTTCTTTTAGAGCTTGATATTAAACTGATAGTATTATATAACTAAATTGCTGTATTTTAGTGGCACTTGTGACTTAATAATCAGTGGAAGATAATTTACAAATTTTTAAGTGGGAAAGATCAATTTCTTTCTAATAAGAAATTTAATCCCAAAATGTTTTGAAGGACTCATAATGCATACTTTCTCCTTAAAATATCCAGAAGCTTTTCACAAGTGGTAATAATTGAACCTAATAGCTGAACAGTACTTTTACATTAGAACAGTACTTTTACCTTGAGTGTACAAAATGTCCAGAATTTGTTATCTTAGCAAGTCCCAAAGATAAAGTTTTCTTTTCCCTTTTGTTGTTTGTGTAATTGGATTTAATTATGTATTTTTTTTATCCCACATTTATTTGTTAAGATTTTTTGTGTATTCTAATGTAAATCATAGTGTTTCTGTTATAAGTTGGATATAAATAAGAAAACTATAAATCTTCTTAAAAATTTTTTGTTTGAAATGTCTCATAATTTAAAATATATCCCCCCCCCAAAAAAAAAACCCATCTTGTAAGCCAAAATGACATGAGAAGCTAAGGCATTTCATTTATAAATGGTGAGGTGATTATTTTGTAGTTTCATGATCTTAACTTACTTGAACACTTTCTTTTACAAGAACTTTATTTTTCTGTAAGGATTTTTTTTTTTTTCTTTAAAGATTTTATTTATTTATTTGACAGAGAGTGAGACAGCCAGCGAGAGAGGGAACACAGGCAGGGGGAGTGGGAGAGGAAGAAGCAGGCTCCCAGCAGAGGAGCCTGATGTGGGGCTCGATCCCATAACGCTGGGATCACGCTTAATGACTGTGCCACCCAGGCGCCCCGTCTGTAAGGATTTGGTTTGTGTTTCATGCTAACCAAGTTTACTTACACAAAAATTTCTACATTTTCAAGACCAATGTGCTTATGCTAGAAAAATCACACTGCATTGCTTTATTTAATCTTAGCATGAAAACAAATTCAAAGGTGAAAGTTTTTTGTACTCTGTGCATGGCATACTTTTAGTTTCCTCACATAAGACTGATAGGTTAAAAGAACTATATTTTAATGCACATAAAAATATTAGATGTTGTAGGAGTTGATTGGTAAAAGTTATTTCTTAAACAGACTAATAGAATAAAACAATAGAGTAATAATCTGTAAACTTATGTGAAATGAGTTTTTAATACATTGCCTTTTCATATACAAAGAAGTTTTTAAATTTTATTTATTTATTTTTAAAGTAAACTTTCCACCCAACAGCAAGCTTGAATTTATGACCCCAAGATCAAGAGTCACATGCTCTACCAACTGAGCGAGCCAGGTGCCCCTACCAACAAAAGCTTTTTTATACATCCTTGATTTTTAAAATTTTGTTTTGATGACGTCGTGAATATTCAGAGAGAAATAAAAATGTTGAACCATTAGTGAAATAAGTTATTTTTTAGGCTTATTTTTAGCGTATTCTTTTCATCTAAACTAAAATGAAGTGGAAAAAAGTTTTCTGGAAGCTTGTAAGCTGTAGGTCAGCCTGATTGAAATCATGTCCCTCTTCATTAAGTATTTTTCTCATTTCCATTTTAGGAAAAAAAAATCTCATTAACATATATAAACAGAAATAAATCAGATTTCAATATGCCAGCACTCGTAGTAGACTTTGGCTTGCGTTAATGTTTCAGTAGAGCTTGAAGTCACAGCCTCAGTTCCAAAGAGGTCCCTGATAATCAGAAGGCATGGTGCTTGCCGGGACCCTGGACAGCATGAGCAGTAGCGTCCATGACAGGGTTTAGTTCAAAGTAATTAAGAAAAACAGTACCAGAAAAGTTGATGTTTTTATATTACAGCTTAATAAGACTTTTAAAGGAATGTATGATTTTACAGAAATGTATGTAAAGAGCAGACTGAATGGAGACAATGTTAGGAAAGTAAAGTTTTCATAATCCAGTTTCCAAAGTTTATCACAAGTATAAGCTTATGGCAGAGTATACTGTCTGTTGCCAGAGTAGCATATATTCTTGCAAAAATACTCGTATAATGCAAAATCCAATGACAATTCCAATTCTGGTCTTACAAATTCCCATCTCAAAGCAGTGCATCTGTTTATTAGACGTTATCCTCTGAATGTGAATGATTTCAGTCCTAAGTCAGTGCACCTGTTGCCGGGAGGTATTTATTCCAATCACTAGCCTAAAGCACAGAGAGTTATTGCTTGACATTTTATAGCTTGGGGGGAAAAAAAACCCTGTCTTTTCAAAATCATTTGTTCAGAGTGGAGAAAATGGAGCAAAACAGTTCATTTTACTCTAAGCACCGCTATTTGGCGGTATTCACATTTGCACAGCACAAAGCTGCAATATTGATTTTTTGTTCACAGGGCCTCCCACAAGTTTTTTCTTCGATTGTCAGGGCTGCAAGATGGATTGGATTACACTTTGTTTGTTGGGATGCTTTTTTTTTTCTTTGTTGAAATAGAAATAGATTGAAAATACAACTTAGAATAAATGTCATAGTAATAATATGATTAAAGGGCTTTAATTTGGGAATTTCTTTGTTGATTATGTTGATTGGACAGTTTCATTGAAAGCTTGACAATCAAACACACTATTATTTCCTTTCCTATTCTTCTTCCCGTGAGACTGAAAAGCACTCCGTACACCCTGCTGTGTCCTCTGCAACAGAGGTCTGCAAACCTGCTGCTAATTGTCATTATCGTTTGAAGACGCATTAGAGTAACATTTAAGGATATGAACCTGGGAGCTGCAGTAATGTATCTCAAATCTTGATTTTATTCTTACTGGATGGTAGATGACGGAAAAAGTAATTTTTCTGTGCCTCAGTTTCTTCCTCTGTAAAATGGTGATATTAGTAATACCACCTACGCAATATGGTTGTTTTGAGCACTTTAGTCAGTAAATATTCTTCAAGTCCTTAGAGGAATTTCTGGAGATGATGGGGTGAAGAGGGTGGCAAACCTCTCCCAAACCAAGTGTAAAACTGAACAAAATTGTGAACCACAACCATTTAGGGCTCTGGAAATTAACCAGAGCCAAATAAGAAATTGGGAAGCATTTTATTTATGAAAAGCTGTAGAACTTCTGGTATGAACAGTGGAAGTTCAAAGCCTTCTAGCCTGGGGCTGCTCCTAGCCTCCACCCTCCACTCCTTAGCTAAGTCTTTGTGGTAGTTTCATTAGGGCAAGGCTGGCCTTGAAAGTCAGTGACTGCTGCCAGAGAGAGTTGGCTTGATTTGGAGTGGAGGATGGAAACCCGTGCCCAGCAGTGTTGCCAATAAAAGTAGTAAACTGTGGAAAACAGATGGGAAAGACTCACAGCTATGCTAGCCTGAGGTTGTGGTCCCTGTTGGGGAGACTGGAGGGCCAGTCTGAAACAAACCCAGGAAATCTTTGAAATGAAAGAGCCAAAGTTCTCTATGCATTCTTGACTAAGTGGGTAGCTACACACACATGCCAAAGAGACTGAGAGGAGTTGGCAGAAAGTAAATAACCCAGGCTGACTTGAAAACTGCCTGAACTTTGAACGCTCTCCCTAACACATACTCAGATCAGTCAGCAGACGGTGGAGACCTTGTTACGGGTTCATGGTGTTTATGTAAAGACTCTGCCCGATCATTGGCTGATCACTAAGCTATGCAGAGACAGGGGTGATCCCCAGGAAGCCAGGCTAGAAAATAAAAATAAGAATTAAAATAACAATAGTGAGCAGAGACAGCAGCCGCAGACTGAGGGGACAGATTCTGTAGATTAAATCCTGTCAAGATACTAAAAAGAAAATATTACAGTAGCAACAATTCTCTGGGGAGGAAAATCTGGATCCACAGTTGCTAACAGAGTATTATTTAAAATGTCTATTTTCCAACAACAAAAAATTTATAAGATATGCAGAGAAACAAGGAAATTGACCCATACTCAGGAGAAAAAGCATTCAATAGAAACTGTGTCTGATATGGCCCCAGATGTTAGATTTAGCAGATAAAAATTTCAAAGTGGCTATTATGAATATGTTCAAAGATTAAAGTAAAACTACAACTATATTAGAGAATTAAGAGGAAATATGATGGCAATGACTTAATAAATATATAATTTCAATAGAGAAATAAAAACTGTTTTAAAAAGGCCTTGGAGAAATTCTTGGCACATATTAGTTATTATATCAGAGTGTTGCAAATAAATTAACATTTTCCTTCCCAAATACAAATACCCAGCTTTATCTGAACCCAGAGATTGTGATTCAGTAGGTCTGGATTAGGGCTTGAAGATCTTTTTAAAAACATTTACCAAATGACTCTGATGCAAAATTGTGTTTGGGAATCAATTATATAGTCCTGGCAAGTGACTTTAAGGAAAAAAAAATCTTAAAAATACCCACTTTAAACAGTTAAGAATTACATCATATACAAAGGAAGAAAGTGTGGTTAAATAGTAGCCATACCTGTGATGATTTATTTCTGTGATGCAATATAGTAAGTCATTAACATTGATATAAATAAAGGAGTAAATAAATGAATTTAGGAATAAGATTTGTTCCTTTTTATCATCACATTTTCTTAGTGAAAATGCTGAATTTAAAAAATTAGTATCAGTTGCAACAGTTTTATTTAAGATTTTTCCAAAGTTCCTCCTATGTACCATTGTTGAAGAGGTTGAACCCAAACTCTTTGAAGTTTTTAGGGAAAATAGTGTGAAGCGGCCAAAAAAGGTGCAGCAAGTTACATTTTTCTAAAAAATTTCTGTAAATTTTTCTTGTGATCCCATGACTGACCCATGTTTATTTTAGCCCTTTCACTGTCTTTGATTAAAATAGTTAATCCAGGAAAGTGTCTGATTACTATTTGTGTGCTTTGGAGAATTACCTTGACAGTCCTGTGTAAGGTACATGGTTGTGCCAGAACACATCCATCTGAGCCTTCTCGTGTATGTTTATATTTTAAAGAAATAGAGCAAGTAATTTATTACTTAGTAATCACTTGAAAATGTTAGAATAGCATGTGTTACCTGATAAAAAGGAGCTTTCCTATTTAGAATCATAGATTGGTGAAATTCGATGCAACTTTGAAATGACTTTAACTCTTCAGAAAAAGAAATTAAAACCCAGAAATGTAAAATGACTTAGCCAAGTTCACAAGGCTGACCCAGACACGCATACTTCAGTATTCTTGCCATGTGTACATATTTCAACAGTGTACATTATGCTCTCTTTATATTTATGGCGTACTACACTAAGTTTCCAAAAATATAATTTTCATTATTATCTATATGTTTTGTGAACCTTTCCCATAATTGTGTCCTGTCAAATTTACTAATATTCATTGGTGGATTTCAGATTGCGTGAAGATTTATAAAATTATTATCAATAAGATGGCTGGAGAAGTCACACAATACTTTTCTCTTTGTGGCCACTAAGAAGATCGTGGGCTTAGGAGTCTGAGAACCCTGTGTGCATTATAGTCAAACTCGTGGTAATCCTTGAGACTCTGAACTTTATGCCTTAGTTTCATACTCCATAAAGTTGGTATTATAATAGTAACCTACTCCATTGTTTTTTGTTGTTGATGATGATGTTGCTTAGCATAAAAAAAGTGATCCGTATAAAGCATGTAGCACAGTGCCAGAACATATTACTTTGTCTGTAAATCTTAGCTATTACAATAACTTTTCTGTGTCCCTATTTGAATTTTTGTATTTCTGATTGGAAAAACAGGTTTTAAATAAATGAGTGTTCATAAACATGTTACTCGCCTGTCTTTATGAAAAACAGTAATGAACCCCAGCAGTACCTAGAAAATAATAAATTGGCAGATTTTTTATCTTTTTTGAGGATGGCGTATCATTTTCATTGTTTATAAGTGGTTTATCTGTTTCTAAATGCTAACTGTTTTTATTTCCATAATCAGAGGAAATAGGTATCATAGAGGGAAAAAATTGCAATTTTTTATGGTTTTAATAAACACTAGTTCAATTTAGCTTTGGTTTGACAATACTTGTTGGAATTATTGTTGGAATTATGTGTCATGTACCCACCTAGGCATTGGAATTATAACTAAGAATTCTGTCATCATAGTCTAGCAGGGAATATATACATTAAAAATGAATATGCATGGTACCATGTAATAGTAAGCACTTTAGTGAAGATGTATACAGTTCAATGGAAATAAGGGAGAGAGCAAGAATTTATAAAGGAGAACACTTATGATTCAAAATAATAGACATTGTAGCATTTAATAAAGCAATATGCACTATTAAGAACTCATTCAGTTCTGTGCAGTGAAAGCATGAGTACTATGATCTCTCTTCTCCAGAAGATTCTACAGGAAGAAGATCTTTCCGTCTCTTCTTCCTGTTCTTTTTTCTTACTTTACCTATTTGGATGACTATGGCTAAGGTTTAAAAATCCTCTCTCTGAATTACCAAAACAGCAGGACACTCAGCAATGCAAGTTCTTAAATATTTATCTTTCACAAGCAGAGGAAAATTAACTTAGAACTGTAAATGTAATACTGCAAGCTATCAATAACAACAAAAATTAAGGGCTTATTTTAAAAACCACAGTGCTTCATAATCAATCCTATATTTTTGACAAGTAGTAAAAGTTGTGAATTATGGCTCCAAGCCAGTCTTCTAATAATGTGTTCTAACATTCACAGTATTTTCTAATAATATGATTTATTCTTGTTTATTAAGGATTTATAATTACAAAGTATCTCTGCCTTTAAAATACTCTGTGCTTCAATTAAGGAGGGCACATATTGCATGGAGCACTGGGTGTTATATGCAAACAGTGAATCACGGAACACTACATCAAAAACTAAGGATGTACTGTATGGTGGCTAACATAACATAATACAAAATTAAAACAAGAAAAAGAGTTCGGTACAAAGCAATAAAAGCCTATAGCAAACTAACTAACTAATTAAATAAATAAATAAATAAGTAAATAAATAAAAATACTCTGTGTTTCAGAATTTTGTACATTGTTTATTTGAATTTCCACACAGCTTTTGCCGCTAAAGTGAAGCTCTAAAGCATATATATATATATTTAAGATTTTATTTATCTATTTGAGAGGGACAGAGCGGGGGTGAGGGCAGAGAAAAAAGCAGACTCCCTGAGCAGACTCCCTGCCGAGCTCAATCCATGTGGGGCTTTGGGATCATGACCTGAGCCGAGGGCAGACCCTTAACCAACTAAGCCACCCAGGAGCTCCCGTCTAGCTCCATTTCTTTATTCCTTCTTCCTTGATAGAGCACCTCTCCACACGCTTGTAGTAATCTCATGAGACCAATAAACCTTCTTAGTGATGAAACCCTCCAAGGTTGGGGTGGGCTGCAATCCTCTGAAGATTTCTGTGCTCCAAGTTGCGTCTTTCTCTGATCTCATCATTCCAATTACACCTTTAGTTTTCTCAGTAGAACTTAGAGCTCAGCCAATTGTGAGAATTGGTGATTTTTGAGTCATATCCAAGTGGTAACCCAGTCACCCTCCTGGCGGATTATTTGCCTGTTAGAAAGTGCATGTTTTACAGGGTGACTTTTTTTCATTGAATTAGTGAGAGGCATTGTACAGTAAAGTTGAAGAGAACAGGTTTTGGCATTGGATTGACCTGGACGTAACTCAGTTTTTGAACTTGAAGTTCATAACTTGGAACTGTTTCCTTCTGAATGCCAGCTTTTTTTCTATAAAAGGGGATATAAAGGATAATTTATGTGATATGGAGTAACTAAAAAGATAGAGATAAGAAAAAATACTAAAATTATTGCTGGTTTTCGTAACAGGAATGTTTGAGACGGTGACAGGTTAGAAAATTGAAACACAAAATTGAGGCAATGCTGGAGAAGTTTTTGTTAGTGGTAGCTAACCATGGGTGGAACACCAGCTCAGAGAAGATAGACTTCACTCACACATACTTCTTCCTGGCTCTTCTTGGCTTTCTCTATGTTTACTCTTTGTCCTGTGCAGTGTTACTACTTTATGGGTGCCCTGGGTGAAAACTTAAAATTCTAATCTTTTATTCCATCTGGGAATCTTTTTCAGCACTCACGAACAGAGGTTGTCTACACTCTAATACACCACACTTAAATTCATACGGCACTTTTAATTGAGCGCTGTGATGTACATGATCTTACTTTAGAGTCACACAGGTAGGAAAAGTCCATCACAGGTGTTTCATCTCCATTCTGTAGATGACAAAAGTGGATCTTAGAAAAATTTTGCCCTCCCTGAATTATATCAGCTTGTTGGACAGGATTGGGGCAGTGAGTGCTGGCTCCTTTGAATTCCCAACTGCTGCATTTATGCCAGTTTTAAGTAAAGTGTCTATAAATTGACATAAGTTATTGTGCCGTAAGTATGTTATTGTCATAGTATCTTAGTAATTTTGGGGGGGGGGTGGGAAACTGCTAAGATAAAAGTATTTTTTAAGATAATGCTACTAACAGCAATTAATATGTCTACATTAAATGAGAAAGTAAAGTCAGTGTGTATCAGAGCTTTTATTCCACTGCCTAAAGGAAGATTGTTTCTTGATTAATTGTTACATTTTGTATTTGTAAAACTTGTCATTATTTGTAAATCCATTGATTAGTCATTTTTCTTTGGATTTACTCAGAAAGAGTCACTTAGTTTCTTAATTTGAATAGATTATACAGAAAATATTTTGTTTGAATAATTTTAAGTTGTATTTTACAGGTGAATAGTCCAGCTAAAGATACATATTTAAAAAACTAATAAATTCTTGACATATAGTAAGGAGTCAAGGAATTATTCAATAAATGTATGAAGGGATGACTTAAAAGACATACTTTTTGTGACACCTCTAAAATATAAACATGAATCATAGTACTTGAAAATGCCTTATTAAAATAATTAAAATTAAAATTAAATTAAAACAATATTAATTCATATTTATTTATAAATATATTTATATGTTATATAATATTTATATATTTTACATATAATATATTTATAAATATTTATAAAATATAAATATAAAAAATAAAAAAGCATAAATGTGTTGATTTTCATTTCTTTTTTCTTTTTTTTCTTTCATTTTTAAGGTTTCAGCAGAGCAGCTTTGCCATTCGGGTTAGTTAGGCGAGAATTATCCTGTGAAGGTTATTCTATAGATCTGCGATGTCCAGGCAGTGATGTCATCATGATTGAGAGCGCTAACTATGGTCGGACAGATGACAAGATTTGTGATGCTGACCCATTTCAGATGGAGAATACAGACTGCTACCTCCCAGATGCCTTCAAAATTATGACTCAAAGGTAAATACTTATGTGTCAATATCCCATTTTAGCTACTGGTAAAATTATTATAATAAATAAAACCCAAACTGGTAAAATTATTATAATAATTCCAAAGTAGATGAATAGAGTCCATATGTTAGCCCATTTATTAAACTGAATGAGGCTTTTACCTACTAATGTTGATTTCTGCTTTTAAGCTTTCAACATTTAAATCTCTGTCATTTTTATATAGTTTGATATATCAGAGAATATGCAATACCTATCTTTGATTTTTATATATCATAAAATACAGAGTAAGAATAATATTCCAAATATAATCTTGTTTTTTAGGTCTGCAGAATTTTGGAATATTTTTGTAACATTATGAGTGTTTAACTATCTGGGTCTTTGGCAATAATTGGTCCTTAATTTTTGTAAAGATTTATTTAGGGGCACCTGGGTGGATCAGTTGGTTAAGCACCTGCCTTCGGCTCAGGTCGTGATCCCATGGTCCTGGGATAGAGTACCTCATCAAGCTCCCTATTCAGTGGGGAGTCTGCTTCTACCTCTCCCTTTGCCCCTCCCCCCTGCTCGTGCTCTCTTGCTCACACTGTCTCTCAAATAAATAAATAAAATCTTAAAAGAGAAAGATTTATTTATTATTTTAGAGGGGGGAGGGGCAGAGGGAGAGGGAAAGAGAGACTCCTCAACCTGACTCCCCACTGAGCATGGAGCCAATATCAAGAGTCAGTTGCTTAACTGACTTAGCCACCCAGGCACCCTACCCTGGTCCTTAATTTTTTGATTAATATTTTTTATAGCAAAAATAAGCAGAGGAAGTACAGAGTTACCGTATTCCTATTGCTATAGAGGCACAACCTCCCCAGTTGTTGACATCCTGCATCTGGGTGGCTCATTTTCTATAATAGACGAACTGACATTGACGCCTCATTATCACCCAAAGTCCATAGTTTACGTGAGGGTTTATTCTTGGTGTTGTTTATGCTATGGGTTTTGACAAATTTATGACGGCACGCATCCACCGTTGTAGTATCATACAAAGTAGTTTTGCTGTTCTAATAGGTATGTAGTGATACGTCTTGGCTTTGATTTGCATTTCCCCAATGACATGTCATTATGAACATTTTTTAATATGCTTACTTGTCATTGTATATCTTCATTGGTAAAGTGTCTGTTCAGGTCTTCTGCCCATTTGTTAATCAATTGTTCATTTAAGAATTCTTTATATATTTTGGGGGGCGCCTGGGTGGCACAGCGGTTAAGCGTCTGCCTTCAGCTCAGGGCGTGATCCCGGCGTTCTGGGATCGAGCCCCACATCAGGCTCCTCCGCTATGAGCCTGCTTCTTCCTCTCCCACTCCCCCTGCTTGTGTTCCCTCTCTCACTGGCTGTCTCTATCTCTGTCGAATAAATAAAAAAAAAAATAAAATCTTAAAAAAAAAAAAAGAATTCTTTATATACTTTGGGTAACAATTATTTATCAGATAGGGCTGTGGCAAATATTTTCTATCAGTTTGTGGTTTATCTTCTCATTCTCTTGAGCATTAGCTTTAAAAAAACAAACAAAAACAGCAAATTCAAGTTAAGAAAACATATAGCATGCTTTCTTTCTCTCCTTCCATATATTTATCTCATTGGTTAATATTGTGTTTTTAAAATGATGTGTTGGAGGGGCACCTGGGTGGCTCAGTAGGTTGAGTGTCCAACTCTTGTTTTCAGCTCAGGTAATGATTTCAGGGTTGTGAGATCAAGCCCCAAGTCTGACCTTGAGCTTAGCGGGGAGCCTGCTTGAGATTCTCTCCCTCTCCCTCTGCCCCTCCTGTTTCTCTCTCTGTCGCTCTCTCTCAAATAAAGAAATCTTAAAAAAAAAAAAAAAAAGGTTTTCTAAAAAAAATTATGTGTTGGAAAGTGTGCTTTAAAATTTAAAATATATAAATGATATCTCTGAATGGGATAATTGCCTTCCTACTTATAGGTAGAATACCAAAAAACTTCTGAGTACCAAAAAATTCTGTCTCAATACAGAGCGCCTAATTCCTAGCCTCTTTTTTTTCCTCAATTTTGCACACTTGGCATCTTAATTAAAATTTTCTTATATATAAGATATTAAAATCATGGTTAGTTATGGTCAAACTATACAATAATATCCACCAATCGTAGTTATTTGGAACTTGGAAATTCTCTGAAGGAACATTTAAGTATCACAGAGTTATTATATATTATTGCTATTGTATTTTGTTTACTCGGAAAACCCTTCATCTTTCTATTCAAAGCTTTCACCCTCTTCTCCTGCCTCTTTTCCCCCTCTGGACACAATATTCTATCTAACTTTCTAGCTTAATTACTAGTGTACCTTAAAGTAGAATAGCAAATTTTCTAGACTGGGGTCTGATTAGTGTAGGCAAAATGAAAACATCGAAAGGTGATAGATAAGAGGCAATGAGGAAAAAAAATGGAAAAACTATTTTAAAAAAATCCATGCCATAAGAATATGGGTACAAATTGCTGTAAAATCTCTGATTTCACAGAGAATATATATTAGCCATATTATAAGTAGCACATTATAAGTGGTTTTTCTTTAATGTTAATACTGGTCAAGATTTTTTTTTTTTAAGGAACCAGAGAGAATAAATACAGTACTTTTCAAAGATTTCCATCAAAATGTTTTTATTTTGGGGGCACATGGCTGGCTTAGTCAGTAGAGCGTGTGACTCTTGATGTCAGGATTGTGAGTTCGAGCCCCACATTGGGTTTAGAGATTACTTAAAAAAATAAATAAGATCTTTTTTAAAAAAATGTTTTAATTTTAGTTCTTAAAGTGTCATTATTAAAAAGTTAAGGCAAAATCTCATTTGCATAAATAGCACTTGAGAAAGATTTTTAAAATTTAAAACAAGTTCTCTATGGATTGTGTAGCATTTGGAATCTGGCTTATAAATAAATCGTAAAACTTAACTTACCTTCTTTGGAAGAATGGATTCGGTGCTCCAGTAAATTGTAATAGAACAATTTGCACGTAGTGTTTCAAAATTGGGGAACTGCCCATGCTAGGGAGACAATAACGGCAGCCACTAATAATGGACCATTTATCCATTCTTTACATGTTGAACTGTTTAATTGTAGTGATATTAGATGAGCATTTAGAAGTAGGCCAGAGAGAAGTGGGAAGTAAAGAATTATTATGTGCAATTACCTGTTTTTACAAAATTGACAAGCAAAAATCAGAGGAGTTGGTACAAAGAGAGGGTCTGGAAGAGCTGGCCTTGAGAAATTGTACATTGTAAATAACTTATTGTTTGTGGATGTCTGCATTTAAATACATAGTTCAATATCTAACAAAATGCATAAGTCTTAATCATATTTGTATCAAGTATAATTACATATTAAGGGAAATATACAAGATAAGTTATTTTCATTGTTTCATTATGTTATAAAAGAAGGGCTGCATTTTTGATAAGACTTTAAAAGGAGCTAGAGTTTGGGGGGTATTTAAATTCTGTGGAAGCATACAGTTGTTCACTCTACCCTTGTTACCAAAATTTCCAAACAATTTAAGATGTATTAGTGTAAATAAGGGGTTAATTCCAAAACTAGCTGTGGAACCCCCATTTTTAAATTGTTGTATTGTACTGGTGGCTTGTAATTATTTAGTCAGCACAATAACAGTTTAAACTAGAACACTTCAGTGACAGGAAGACAATATTAAGAGGACTTAAAAATGAGTTTCATAGCGGTAGCTTATAAGTACTTCATTCCACATATGTCAGAATATAAACCTTTAAGGAAGTCTGCCATATTTGACTGGTATATAGTTTCAAATACTGTAAGAGAATATGTAGACAATATTTTTGCAGCTGAATTAATACTGATTAATGATCGAGTGCCCTCGGTTTTGTTTTTGTTTTTAAGTAAGCTCTCTGCCCAATGTGGGGCTTGAACTCACCACCCAGAGATCAAGAGTCTCATGCTTCACCAACTGAGCCAGACAGGCACCCATTTTTTGAGTATATCCCTGTTTTTTTAATTGAAAAATACTCTTACAGTGTTCACAAATAAAGAATTATTTTTACCATATTCCTAATAATTTAGCAAATTTTCTACTGATAATTTTCAGAAAATGTGATATTTAATAATGCAGAAAAGAGAATTTTTTGCTTTAAGATAAAAAAGTTTTCTCTCTAGAAAGCTCAAATAAAATCACTTGAAGTTTTCTATTAAATGTCTAAAATATGATAATGGAGATAAACACAAATTTCAATATCATTGAAATTAAAATATGTGTGTGTTGTATTTCAGGGCTTTTTCACCCGTCCCTCACTGTCATCACTTCAACAGTTGAGAGTCAAGTAAATAAATACACTTGTAATTTTGACTGTGGTGGTGGTAAAAGTATTAATAATTGTTACTCATTCTTCACTTTCTATTTCCTATTCACTCAAAAGTGTGAAACGCAGTTTCTATTAGAAATTGATGGTACACTTGTCTTATAAGTACAACAAATGGCTCATCCGAGAAAGTGAGAAATCAAATTCTTCCCTAAAATGCTATGTATTTTAATACTTTATAAGATAATCTCCTTTAGAGAGAATGTTTTTAGCACTCTTTGAAGATAATTATGAGGTACCTTAAAAAATTGTGCAACAGTTTTAGCTCTTTGATTTCATTAAAGCAACACAAAAAACCTTACTACTACTCTGAAGTATTTGATGAATAAGGAAATTAGAATTTTGCTAACAATATCGGGTTTCTGCGGCACTCAGGTACAATCTGGTTTCTTAAAGTGATGTGCTAAATTGTAACTGAGATCATCTTCCAGTGTCATTTATGACTGTCCCTTTGTTCATGTTTTTCGCTGTGAGAGCCTGTCCATTCTGATCAAGGTCGTTTGCTGCCCTAAGCAATGCTTTATAATATGCCCTTAAGTTTTTAGCACTTTGGTTTAGAGATCCAAAAGTAAATATGTACTTTTAAAAAATATTTAATGTCAGGTTAATGGGCATGGGTAGGTGAGGTTTTACAGCGGCTGAGTTAACAGAGTTAACTCGTACTATCAGATATGCATGAGTGTACCTTTATCAATCCAAAGAGGTTCTGAAATTAATGTGTTCTCCTCAAGAAAATAGAATTCATGCCTCAGTTTTTCGTATGGTAGGAAAGGTATATTTTGTATAATTGATTAAAAAATAGGCTATTGTTGTTTCGAAATTGTCCAAGGACAGTAAAGGACTGCCCTAGACATGGAGAACTAGCCTGGCTCCTTTAAAGCTTCTGGCCAAAATTTTAGCCCACTTGTAGACAGCAAGTGGCTAGAACCTCATAGCATAACTACATGATGGTTCTTATTAAATAAAGTTCAGTATATTTTTGGTTGTTATACTACCCATTTAAGTTTAAGTTTATTGGGTAACAAGCTTGCGCATAAATAAGTAGTTCAGCAAGCAGTTTTTTAAACAGATTTAACACTCACAAGAGTAGTGAAAGAACGCATAGATGAAGCAAACATAAATGCAAAGTTCACATTTGCTGGTGAATAGATGATGTCATTCACAGAGGTTCTGTAGTTTGAGCATACCAAAACTCTAGAGAACACCTGAGTATAGGGACAGAGGTAGAGTTGCCATCAAGGGAACCAGGACAGGCACAAGAAGATAATGTCTCATAAAGCCAATAGCAAAGTTAATAGTAATATCAACAGTAAAATAATAATAGTAAACAGTAAAAGACATACACTTTTTTCTTATTGATGTTGAAGATTTTTATTCTATCTGAACAGCCCAAATAAAATACATAGCGTTTTCATGATAGAGTTTCAGAATAGAAATCAAGAAAATGACATTCAGCCTTGCCTAGACCAGAAGAATTAGGTATTTCCCTAGTCACAGAGCCCACAATTAAAAAATACATGACCTAGGTTTATAAAGCAGGGGTACAATTCAGGGACTTTTGTCTTAAAGGAAAAAAATCTGCTTCTAGAACTTGGGTGCAATTTCATTAAATTAAGCTAAATAAGTAGGTGACAAAACTTATTTCAGAGCCTAGATCTTTTCCACATTGGTTGGGATGATGGAAGTAAGCTCAAAAACGTAGGAATCAGAGTAATCTATTCCCATCCTGTATCCCATTCAGTAACTTTTCTATCCTTAAATTTCACTCTTCTAAAGCTGTCAGTGTCCCAACTTATTATCTCCAAGCACAATTATGTTTTATTTAACATGTCAATCCAACAACAACTCAAGTGGTTGCAGTTTCTTGTGTGAATTTGAAGAAATGTGTTATTGTATATGTATGTACATTACTTTTTCTGCTCCATGCCTCATTCCATTACAGTAGATACAGAGTGAGTCTCGAAAATTTAGCACATATTCCCAGCATGTTGTTAGAAGTAAGGCTCCATGGAAAAGACCATGCATGCTTTAGCCTGAAATAAGCACAAGGATCTTTCCCCCTGCCTTTCCACCTCCTGTTCTTGCTACCAGTCAAGGCACATAACTAGGGATCCTCTGTGGGGGTGGGGGGTGGGGACATATGCGATCGTTTATATTTTAAGAGAGTTACTGAATAACATTGTTAGAACTGCTGAGGAACTTGGGACCCATCATATTCTAATTCCCTTTCATTACATCAGGGAATAAACTGTCATTGCATTCAGTACATTTTGTCCACACTGCAGCATGTATTTTCTCCTCACTTATTTAAAAAATGTCTTTGGGAAGGTGTGACAACATGATATCCCTCTTTTCACTTTGTGAACCTTTAAAAAGGTTGAATTATTTGTTATAGGGACTGGAACTGCAATTTGTCTATACTAGAATCTCATTAACTAATATCTTAGTGACATGAAAATTTATTATTAAATAATAATTAATAACTAGTCTTAATAATTCTGTTATCTAGGTTTTAAAAATATGCTTCTGCTATTTTCAAGTATACTGATAAGATATTAAGTGTGTGTAAAATATTTAAAAGAGTTACTTAAATCCACACACATACATGCAAAACTTTACTATGAGAACTGATGAATATTGGGAGCTTCTCAAAATTTAACCAAGAAAATCCATTAGAATGCAGTCACAGTTCTGCCAGTATTCTCTGGGAGACTTCATGATTATAGATTTCGGTGTGAGTATGTTTTCCTTGACGTACAACCCTCTCAACTTTTATATTGATCATTCAGTCTTCGTAAAGAAACTTTGTATCCAAGCCAGAGCTGTATGAGAGTTTAATTATTTTTCTGTTTCCCGTTCTCTCTTTATAGGTAACAATGTATTTAAAACCTGATTTCTAAGATATTCACATCCCTTCCTTATTAATGGAAGTTTTTTAGAAGAAAAAAATAAGCCAAATCTGCCTTTTCACCTAATTTGATATTTTATAATATTTTGGGGTTTTGTATATTTTCTTCTTGCATTATTGTAAATACTGGTCAGGGATACTTTTCTCTTGCTTGGTTTATTTATTCATTGAACCTATTCATTTTCATAGTATTTAAGCCTGCCATTTCTGAAGAACTACATTCTTACCTTTGTGCTGTTTATCCCAAGTGCTTTTATCTATCTGTGCTGTCAGATTTATCAGCCATTTGTCCATTAAGATGAAATGTATCTGGGGAAAAAATGAATAACTCAGATGCTACTTACCATCATCTCTGTGCAATATTCTTAAGTTATTTTCTGTTTGGTGATAGATTTCCACCAATTCTTTTACTCTTGGCTGAGTTGCTTTAAAACAACTAACTGGAATTACAAGCATCTCTCTTTGAGCAAGGATTGGGAGGTTACTAGGATAGACTCTTGATCCTTAGGATAGTAATAAATAACCATTAAAGCTCTAATTGGTATATCTAATTGGACACATACTTTGCATGTCACTTACTGATGGGCATTTAAACCAAAGCATTCATTATAAGAAGGGGACACTGTTGGCAGTAATAAACATGAAACATATTAAACATTCACATTTACTGTGCAAGTAAGGCTAATAATTTGTAAAATGACTTAGAAGACAAATAATCTAAATATCCCTTACGACCCCGCTTATCAAATGTAGAAGAAAGAAACAATGTCACATCAAAGATTCTGCCCTCCAGGGTCCTCTGTTTCTCCTTTTAAAATGAAAATTAGTAAAACATTTCTACTGGATAATGAGAACTGAGAGAATAAGTGTGAATTGCCAGTTTTCTCTGGTACTTCTGGTTAATATGTGGGTTTTTAACCTTTTATATTATGTCTTTTAGTCAAGGAAGCTAGGACCAATTTTCCTCAGGACAAAACATTACTGATCTTCTGTATTTCCTAATGATTATTCAGTGAAGTAACAGGTTTGAATAATTCTTTAAAAGTTTGAATTTGATTTTGGTTTTGGATTCTGGTCGGATGAGGGAAAAGGAAGTTAGTTTTCAAAAGGAAAGACATATCTCATTTCAACTCTGGTGACTTCTTTTCAGTTTTTATTTTTAGCATTTGTCTTTATTTCAACCAAAGTAGAGAGGTGAAGAAATAAAATAAAAGCAAACGTGAACATTGATTTGACATACAAATTTCAGTATTATTGTATATAATCTCTTCATAATGCTTTTCATAGTCTTAGGTATTATTTACTCCAGCTTTCTCCTTTGAAAGATGTTTCAGATGAGGTTACAATGGTATCTCAATAGTACATATAATGTCATACACCTTGTAGTTTTTACTCAGAACATTCCTGACTTCATCACACTAAAATATTGGTTTCTATTTACAAAGTCAATTTAAACATTAATTATGTTAACTGACAGAAACCAAGTCCAATTTAGTATTATATTGCCTAAATGTACTACATTAATCAATGTTAAATAACTAAATGAAAGCACACTGTATCTGCTTACATAAGACTAGTTTCAAATTGAGTACTTTGTTTTGTACCTAAGTGTGATTTCTTTTTAGTGTATGGCTGCTCTCTGATGGCATACTACTAGTGTCATATATAAATATGGCTTACAAGCATCCTTTTTAAAAATGTTATACTTTAAACAAATAAAAATAGATGCTTAATGAGTTACAGAGAATAGAAATTAAATTTTACTAGATTTTAAAATCAAGACCTTCTCACTATTTTTTTCTTTTTATTTGGCTTTCTCTCCCCATTCTCCACCAAAAACTCATAGCCAAATGCTACTGAAATGCAATGTAATACATATTTTCTACTATTATAAAAAATAAATTATAGATTGTAACTTCACTTAAGAATTTGGAATTATTTTTTATATGTAGTGCAACTTCTGATCAGCATGTTTATTACCAGAAAATTAATACATGTATTCATTGAAGCTTTGGAATAATTTCACTGTCTGAAAATATACTGTTTATTATTTAATATATTTTATTGTGCAATAAATAATAAAATATAATTTTGAGTGAAGATAAAATCTTCCATTCTAACTTCCATTTAGTAGAGAAAAAAATCCTTAGTCATTGTTTTATTCCAAATCCTTACTTTATTTTCTTACTAAGCGTTGAGGAGCTCTGCTTTGCCACTGAAAAGCAGGTAGCAATTGTGGATCAGTATCATTTATAATATATTCTATTGGCTAATTTTATCAAATGAAGAGAGAAAAATATTTGATATTAAATAATTTTAAAAGAGCTCAGCTGTCATTAATATGGCCTTACTAATATTTCTGTATATCACATAATGAAATTGTACCTCGACCATATTAGCAATAGCAGCAATAACAAAAACAATGCACTACTTGGTATGTAGCCTAAAGAAAATTACTGTGGTTAATTACGTTTCTGATAGCATTCGGATTTATCTGTCTTAGAGGTTTTAAAGACCTATTCTTTTTACATTGCTGTGTATTTTCTTGAAATACCGTATAGCAATTTAGTTAGAGTTCTTAATGCTGCTTGCTATTCCACAGTAGGTTTGGACCTAATATTTCTGATGTTTCTAGGAAAAATCAAGTTTTGAAGAAATGAAAAGAAGTGAGCGATTCTGTAGTCTTGATATTTATTTCATATAAATCAGTCAAGGGTATTGTTTAATGCATTTCTCCCAATATTTCTTCACATCATATGCAGCCAGCACAGACATGCTTTTAGAACTCACCTAAAACACTCCCCATGGCCTTAAAGAAAGAAAGTGTCTGAAATGATAGTCACTCTGTATAAGCTGTCTTGAGATTATAGCGGTGGTCTTTCTTTTCTTTTCTTTTCTTTTTTAAGACTTATTTATTTGAGAGAGAGAGAGAGGAAGGGGCAGAGAGAATCTCAAGCATACTCTGAACTGAGTGCAGAGCCTGACTTGGGGCTTAATCCCATGCCTCCAAGATCCTGACCTGAGCCGAAACCAAGAACTGTACCGCTCAGCCGACTGAGCCACCCAGGCACCCAAGCAGTGGTCTTTCTGTTCATTTTTTTCAGACCAGAGATCTGTCATTGTTACTGAATGCACCTGTAATTTGTGAAAATATTACTGTTTCTTCTTTGGATTGACCTCAAAGCTAATAAATCTTAAATGTCAGAGCCGTTGACTTATACAGGCTCTTCTAAGGCATTGTTAGGGCCCCTTGCAGTGTGCTCAAAGGGTCATATGTTTTTGTAAAGTTTGCTGAAGTATGATATTTAAACACAATCTTTTAAGCTTTTGATTTCATTCACTGACTTCTCTGTTACACTCCCCTCATTTATGGTCACTTAGGAGTAGCCAAGAGCTACTGTGATTCTGTTAAGTAGAGGTTCAGTTGGTGATAAATTCAGTTTGGATTTAGTGGGTATTTTTATGTGGTTTGCAGACACTCATGTACAGTTTAGTTATTGCTAGCTATTCTGGTGAAGAAATGGCCTTTAGAATTACTCCTATTATTCATTATATTGCCTTACTGATTGTGACATAAATGTGCAAGGCCAGATGTCATATTACAATTTGAATGTGTCCTGTAGCACCTGAAATATGTGGCAAGTGGTGGAGAAATAATGTTTGAAATGTATGGAGCCAGAGCTAGTCTGTGAAATCTTTTCAGTCATTAAATGTATTAAACGGTAAGTGGGGGATTTGGTCCTCGTATATAACTAATCAAAACAGAAGTTCTCTCCTGTATATTCTTGGGGGAGTACCTAGACAACATTTCAGATGTAGTACTTACAATTATAAAGACAACATACTGTTCAATAAGTATCAGATAAGAGAGAATTTATCAGAATACCCATATTCATGGGGCATAGGCTGTCACAGTTCAACAGACATGATCACCTATGACATTGTAGGCATATACTTTATGTATCCTAACCATCAGTAATAAATAACAAATTTTGAGCAGCTGTTCTAAAGGAAAACCAAAATTGTAGAAAGTGACACTGTGAAATTGTTCTATGTGAGACAATGGTAGAATTTGTGGTCAAAAAATTAGTAAGGAAAATATCATAAGGGAATGCTGGCAATTAATTTATTAAAATGTTATTTCAGCTTTCTGGATTTTGTTGCTTTTGATACTTGGTGGCTTTGAAAAATGTGTTGTTCATTGTGATTTCTTTCTTTCCTTCTTTTTTTCCCCCCTAAATAACTATTCATTTTGGTATCTGATTTTCTACTTGTAATTTTTCTGTTTTTTTTTCTTTTCGTTAAAGTGGTACCCCTAAATTTTATAAGCTTGGACCTCACAAAACTTGAATCTGCCCCTACCATTTTTATTTATAATGTGATGATTTTGAGAAATTGGCAGTGTTCTACTGGACATTCATAGCTTGATGTATGCATTTCAGGACATTCCATTGTATCTTTTTTATTTTATTTCATTATGTCTACATTATATTCTAAAGATTTAGGATTTGGGATGAGAATGTGAAAAATTAAAAATTTAACAAATTTATTAAGGGGCATTAATTAAGTAGATAACAAAACATTTATTCATTAAATAAAAGATTTAAAATAAAAAACCTGTTTTCACTGTTTACATTAAATAAATGCTTTGTTTAAAACCTTTCTGTTATGATGTAAGCTAAACTAAGGGAGTTTTAAACTAAATGAGGTTTATACAAATTTTTAAGAAATTGTACTAATGGGCTTTGCTTTTACACTTTTCTCCCATTCTCCCCATTCCCTATTTTTGGAAGTTTCCTTCACCCTCAACCCACAGTCCTATAGCCTTTATGTGGAGAAAAAAGTATTTTTAAGTCACTTTTCTTTAGTAATCATTTCAGTGGGTTTCTGTAAGATCCGTAATCAAAAAATGTTTTAGTAAATCACACCTTTTTTTTCTTTATTACTCTTGGAACTTGTCAAAACAATGTAGCAAGAAGAGGCAAGAGAAAGTATGCTGATTTTTCTAGGATATGTTATAATTTGTGTTTTTTTATCCATACATCAAATTATCTTATGACCCAGTCCTAAGATGTTCTCATTGTTAATTCATGGATTTCTCTCTCTCTATATATATAATTTAAAAAATGTTTATAAAACAAGTAACTTTTGAAATCTGTTTGTGGGTAGTTAGGTGAATGAGACTATGCTATTTGAAAATGTATATAAACAAGTATGTTAGACAGAAAGATAAATAAGGGTCATTACAAATACATTATCTGATAAGTTGATTTGAGACCTTTATATGTGCATTGCCATTTATTTCAACCCTTGACGAGTAGACCTTTATTAAGCTGTGATGATTAGTGAATATGAATGTAACCAAGATTATTTTTTATTCAAATATAATTTAAATATTCATCAAAGAGAAGTTATGCTTGAGACTGACAGAGACTATTAACATCAAAAAATATAATTAACTGCATTGGGTATCATGAAGCAGAGTTAGCCAAATAGCCGAGAGGTCTAATTGCTCTAGAGTTTGAGAAGCAATGGTTTTATTTTATGCGGTAGCTGTGGAATTAATAGTAATGCGGTTGCCTATGTGGGCCAATTAAAAGCTGCCTGTTAAGGTTCATTGCTCTATAGGAAACCCACTGAATATCGCTTAGTAAACAGGATTGACATGTCAGTGTGTACAAGAAGATGAAATACAATAAAATCTGTGAAAATGAGAAGTATCATTAAAAGAACTGTTTTTGAAAACAGTTCATTAAACTCTTTACAATAACAATGTGGTGGTGGATGTTGTGGTATGCCCTCGGATTCCCCATTCGGGACCAGCCGGTCTTTCCCCCAACCGCCAAAGGAGTTGCCTGCCGAGGGGCTCCCAGTGAGTGCCGGCCCAGGACTGCTTTGGGCTGAAGGGACCTTAAACCCTTCTCCCGAGAGGCAGCCCTCATTGAATGCTGGAGTACAAAGGCTTGGCCTCCTTATCCTTTGCCTCATTTTGAGACAGTTCTGAAGGGCCCTCCCAACTCCAGAGCTCCCTCCCTGAGGAATTTTCAGGGCCTTTGTTGCAGCCGCATTAGACTTCTACCCAGTTCTGCTTTCCTGATAGTTCCAAGAGCACTGTAAACCTCCCACAGATCTCTGCCTCAAATTCGGCTTCCCTTGTTACCCAACCTAAGAAGGGTACTAATAATAAATACAAGAACAAGTCCTGTCCTTGGTACTGGTTACGTACATTGTAGGAATCTGGCAATTAAAAACCAAAATAGTTTTGACCCCCCTCCCCCAGTTGTCCAATTCAGGTCTACAGATGGCATTTTATCTTTGTCTTTTTCTTTAATAAAGGTAATATTCTGACCTTTGTGGTGCTATTATGCTTTTTAGCTGAATACAAAAAGAAAGCACTCCTGATTGAACTCGAAAGATTTTGCCTTGCCCCGGCTGTAGAGATTTAAAAGTGGGCCAGCATTCTCATGGCATTTTGACATTAATGAGGTTGTTGAAATGGAAAAGTTGAAGGGTCAAAGATAAAAACAGTATAGCAAGCTCTTCTAGTGTTTCTTTTTCTTAATAGTGATCTATCAAATATACGTAATAAATTGACTGTGATTCCTAACATAAAATTTGTAATGTTATGTGTTAAATGGAGTACTTAAAGGATTAGAATACTTTTTTGCAAATAAAAATAATTCTAACAGTCCCTAGCTATAAATCACACAACCTCAAATACAGTTTATTAAATTATGATAATATTATAGCTATCTGGAACTTTTATAAGATATGTAACAAATTTTAAATAGCTTTGTAGATCTTAATATGTATCATGTAAAAAGGTGTACCTTTTGTCTTTCGTCTGCAGTGATAAAGATGTTTTCCTAGTCATTCATTATTGAATATGCGTCCGTCCCCTGTTTTTATCTGTGGCCTAAGACTGCTCGTCAGCTTTCAGAGGAGTGTTGTTGCTGCTTCACAGCACACAGCCCTGTACTCCCAAGCCTGTACATGGTGTTAGTGGTACCAAAAGCTCTTGAGTCTACCATTTTATAGGTCACGATGAACTGTGCCTTTCAGACAAGTTACTGATATGAAGCTAATTCAGGCTAGGAATATAACGTGGAATGGAATCTTCTGCCTTCTTTGTAGTTTTTAAAAACACAAACCATGTAAATCAGAAAAGTTTTAATTTGGTTTCTGTCATATGGGTATGGAACTATGCTTGACTTCTGAAAATTATATTTTATCTTTCATTCATTTATTTATGCTCCCAAATAATTACTGAGCTAATTGATGTACAAGCGAATGTGCCAAACACTGTAAAGGTATTTATGAACAACTGGTAAGAATATATATTTGCAAGTCTACACACTGATGTTTATGGAGTTAATAAATTGTAGAATGAGGTGCAGCATTATGCACTGCATGTTTTCAGAGATTCTTAAAGCAGGCATGAGCCCCTCAAAGAGGTAGTCTGGTGAAGAAGATGAGATGTGTGCCGAAATAAGCATGATACCAAATCTCTAAGCACAATAAACTTCTAAAAACTGATGGAGAAGGGAAAGTGATGAGTGATGTCCTGAGGTGGGAAGATGTACTATATGTTGAGGGAATGCTGAGTAGGTCTGTTAAGGGAGTTATTCAACTTCTGACCTCACCCTTTCAAGCTTTCTATACCATGAAGCATCTCACAGCTTTCTTCTTCCTCTTGGGCACTATAAATTATTTTCTTGTACTTAGGTTAAGGAAGAAGGGGCCTTTCCAAGATTGTGTTATGTTTCTCAAAATTCTATAAGATGTATTTTAAAAATTATTTTTAACCCTGTAATGTGAATATGGAAAATAACACTAGGGCTTCAGGTCTTCTATATTAATTCTGAAACAATGAGTTCCCTCTTTTTATGGCAGAGAACTGTAATATGTAATTTTATATCCATTTGTTCATTTTCTTCTGCATAGATATTGTTTGGATGTGGTATATTTAGGGTATTACTATGCTTTTAAAATTGTAGGTATTTCTACACCTAGAATATAGCAGCATATGTCTTATATTGCTGTTTCTAGTGCCAGAATCACAGGTGGATATAAAATTTTCATTTCCTTCATCCTCTTCTCCCTCCCTCCCTTCCTTCCTATTTGTCTATTTTTGTCTATCTATCGTCTATTTTTAGATAATTTTCTCGCCTTTGAGACTGAGATGCAGCAAGAGGACACTTCCCTTGATCTGTGCTTTTTTTAAAATAAAAGAGCATTTTGGGTTAATATGCTGAAGACTGAATGCTTATGAGTAGGTGTTCAGTTATCGAGAATGCCATGAGCAATGCCTTGTTGCTTTCTTATCAGGTACTTCCTGCTGTCAGCTTGGCACTTATTTCAATAGAAAAGGATTTGCATCAAATGTAATGCCTTATTATATACAGCTAACATGGGGTTTTTAATTGTGCAAACACATGAGACTCCTGCAGTGATAGTCAATTTGATAAAAGGATTAGATTATGAATATTTTGTCATGATTAAAGATTACTTCTGATTTATCATAAGTAAGCCAGTGAAATTTGCCATATTATTTATCAGTCAGGTGAGACTCCATTAATTTTGAGAGTGTATGAACCACACAGTATCCACCTCTTTATAAAGAGCCTCTAATGAATTTGATTATTTATATTCAGATTATAGGTATTAAGGATTGTTTTTAGCCTTCCACACCTGCTCTACTGCTAAGAGTATCCCAAGAGTCTATGGTTCCAGCTTTTTGTCTTTATTGTTTTTCATCTCTTGTCTTACAAAACATTAAGTAAACATCTATACAAAATTTCCACAGTTTTTATTAAAGAAATGACAACTGGTATGTATCAATAAGACATTTTGAGTTGTCCCTTTAATTAAAAAACCCTTAATAAAATAATAGAAGAGTGAGAATTCTGAGTTAGACAGTATTTATTGAGTGAGTTCTTTTTGCCATAAACAGGACTAGGCATTCTGATGAGTTTAAAAGAAGCTGGAGAGGCAAGACTAGGGAGCTAGCAACAACCAAAGGCATTGAATGAGACTGATACAAATAAGTCCCCGGCACTCTCGGATTTTTGGGAAAGAATGTAAACAAAAACAGAAGGAGTTTACCTGTTAATTCGAAACATGGAATATACTTGCTGAGTTAAATAAAAACCAAAATGCAAAGTATACAAGAGATGCCACAAAGCAGAATATGATTAATTGCCAAATTAGTTATATAGACAATTCCTGCTATAGGGAAAGGAGACAAAGATCACTTCAGGTTCCATTAATCAGGGGTGAATATAATACTGTTGGGCCAGCATCGTTTATGCGTTGGCTTTCTTTATACCTCCTCCTTAGCTGATGCTTCCTGCAAATATGTGTGCCTCCCTCACACCTCAGTACGTGGCAACGGGCTGCATAGAGGGCACCACTGTAAGACAGAAACCAGCAGTTCAGCAACTACTGGCCTAGTGTCCTCAGCTCTAAAAATGTTCTACCTCAGAGACTTCAGGTCCTTCAAATGGTCTTTCTATTAAGAAGGAAATAGTTCAAGAAGTATGGATAGATAGATAGTCATTTCTGTGAGAATTCTGTTCTGATGCATCTTTCTAGATGGGAAAGAACAACATAGGGAAAACACAGGTAACAGTTTTTATGGGGTGCAGAATTAAAACGAGATAGCTAATAGAAACATTTAACTTCTGGAATAATTATGTCGCACTTTATTTTCTGAATGAGAGTGTTTTCACTTTCTTGACCTTTTGGGGAAATACTAACTCTACATATTTTCCCTGTTCCAACATTAATTTATTAATTCAAATCATATTATTAAGACACTGCCCACTCATACTTTTGCATCCCCTTTTACACAGGGCATTCCCGTATTTTTGTTTGTAAACCATGTCATGTATTTTACTACCAAATATTTTGTAAGTTGCATAAGGAAAATAAACTACTTTAAAAAAAAGCTATATAAGGGGCGCCTGGGTGGCACAGCGGTTAAGCGTCTGCCTTCGGCTCAGGGCGTGATCCCGGCGTTATGGGATCGAGCCCCACATCAGGCTCTTCTGCTATGAGCCTGCTTCTTCCTCTCCCACTCCCCCTGCTTGTGTTCCCTCTCTCTCACTGGCTGTCTCTATCTCTGTCGAATAAATAAATAAAATCTTAAAAAAAAAAAAAAGCTATATAAGAAAAGTGTATTTAGCTGAAAATTTTTGATGAGAAAATAATAGTAGTGAAAGATGTGAAAGATTTTATGTCAAAAGAATTCACTTCGGGTAAAGAATAGCAGTGCTTTCTTGCCTCTTGATTAAAAAACAAAACAAAACCCAGGCACTTATAGAATATAATCATTTTAATAAAAAACGAAAAACTTCTGAGTCAATTAAATCATCAAAAAATTGCATTTAGTCTTAAGCTTTGCATAGATGGAAATTTTTTTAAAAGCCATGCTATCAAGTCTTATGATTTAATTTCTTTGCTTGCGGTTCGATTTATATGGGAGTTCTGTGAACATGTGTTGCTGTGCTGTAATCAAAGTGAGGTCTGTAAAAGCAGAAATTATATTCGCCGTCAATTAGATTAGATACTCATTTGTTTCCTATGCAGAGATCTAGAATACTGACCAAGTCATACCCCATCAAATATCTTGGGACACAGAAAAATATATATTTATGGCATAATTTTCTTGTTTTTCAAAATCCTATCCAAACCAAGGGAGTAATCTGTTAAGGTGAATTTAAAATAGCAATGACGAAAATCTAGTTTACTCAGTGTTGTCCTCTAAAACTCCTTTTAGTTGCAGGTTCTTTTGCATTATTTCAAACTCTAATCCTCTGAGCGGGTAATTAACGGACCAGAAAAGCCATTTGTGAAAAAGAAGAGCCATAAGGGTGGAAATATTTCTTCACCGAATGATCTTTAAGAAGTAAATAATTACAAAAGAAAAAGATTTGGGATGACCAATCTAAATCTGAGGATAATTAGAAGGAATAGAGTATGAAAATCGAAATGCTTGGCATGTACAACAATTCTCATATCATAACAAGGCTAATTAAATATTTAGAAACCAAAAATCCCCTCACAATTTGAAGAAAAATAACCCACGACAAAAGGGTCTGCAACTTTGCAGATAATTAGCAAGGGTTATAGGAAGGAAAAACATCATAGATTGGCTCCAAGGCTCTGCAAGGTCATGTCTTATTACGCTGTGTCTTTTATATGGTCTGGTAACAAGTTTCCTGCTAATTTAATCTAACTAGGGCATCCCATAGCGATTTCTCATTTCCCTTGTTAAAAATGTGATAGTTTCTGCAAATGCAAACTGTAGTAGGTTAACATTTTTATAAATAATTTCTCTTAATTGATACAGGTCATAATAATTTTTTGAATTATTAAAAGCAGAGGTCTTGAAAATTTGGACACAGAAGCGATATTTTTTAAATATTTCAAAATTTTAGTATTTATCCCCGCTTAAATTATTTTGTTCCTTTCATTAAGTAGTTAGACCTGATGACCCTGTGAATGAAACTTAGTCTCAGTGGCATGCTTTGTAAATAAATACTTCTTATTTTGCTAATAAAAGCAAGCACATTTATGTTGAATGTGCATTTCTGCAAACAAGAGATTTTGTACTGGATTAATAAGGCTCTGAGTGAGTCAAGTCTAATTTGCATTAAACTGACCCCAAGGTCCAGTAAAAACTGCAAGGAATTTCAGAGGTTTCTAAAACACAGTAACTTGTTTTTAAGCAAATCAGCATTGCCATTTCAAATGCTTATTTTAGTAATTAATGTGGAATTTTTGAGGATTATTGAGTTTCTGAGTTGCACATTTAACTTGCAAATATTAAAGTACACAAACTGTCTGGTTATAATTCCTAACATAGTATTTTATTCAGACACAAAATGATTGTGGAAGGTGTCACTTTTATGTTATTCCTGTTTTTAACATTGAAAAATGGAATGACAATATTTTGGACATGGATTAAACGGGATTTGACTGTCAAAGCTTTTGTTGACCTGCTGTAGGTTACCTGATATTTATTTTGGCTTTCTATTTCTGTTATATACCGTACACTTTTTCAGTCAAATAGGTTTACGTTTACATATTGCTAGTACTGAAAGAACTTTATTTTGTATTTTTGCTTATGGTTATTTAATTAATAAATTGTCTTTTTCTATACCTTTTTCTTTCAAATACAGTTGCAAAGATGTAATCACAGTTGTATTTTTTTTGGAATCAGGATTGTATTTAAAATTTTTGAGAACACCAGCGTATTGGAAACTGAATGGAACAGAAATTGTCATTTTTTCCAAATTATGTATTCATGTCATGTACCAATATTCAAGCATATTTTTCTGGAGATTCTATAGTAACTTTATTTCTATAATTCATCTTTATTTCAGTGATTTCAAAATAGTTCAAACAACACATATTCTGTAATGCTTTGAGTATAATATCTTAACATGCCTAAAGAATTAAATACTATATGATGGATAGAAATCTACTAAAATACACAAATTATTAAATAAATTATGAGAACATAGTTATGTGACAAATGGGAACATTACTATAGAACACCTCTTCTTTTTCCATAATAATTACACACCATTTAGCTTCCTAATGTTATGTTTACCTAGCAATTAGTTAGGCTCACAAATCATCATTAATAAATATTTAAAGAAAGCGGGACCCACTTTTCTTAGCTCTACAGAATAGAAGTTTAGATGCTAAAAGAACTATATACAGTAATAAAATACGAGGTTTGATGTATCATTCACCTCAGTTTCCCGCTTTGATTTTTGAGGATGATTGTCACCTTTTATGTTGGAACATAACTTCTTTTTATCCCCGCAGTTTGATTACTTTCCTTGAATAAATCTATTCGCATCAGAACTTACCTATTTGTATTTTAAGGTCATCTGCTATGTGTGTAAAAATTTGTTCTAAATTTGGACTCAGAAGGTCAAGGTTCTAGTGCCTAAAGTACTGTACGTTTTTTCCTTGGTCATTTGGACTTGGTAGTGTATGCAGTGATTTGGAAGTTTAAAGAGTACGTTTTTCCTCTGCCTTTAAATAGTCTATCTCCTAAGTGCTGTATCATTGGCTTTCATGATACAAAATTCTGTCCAAATTGACAGAATTCTCTGAGAATCAAGTATGGCTGATTGAAGCAGAATTGGATGTCTGGTATTTATTTTCTACTAACTGTGTTTATTTGTAAGCAGAATAGCCAAGCTAACTATTCATCATTTACTTCATTCATTCAGAAACAATTACTGAATTTCTGTTATGTGCCAGACATATAATCACCTCCAGTAAAAATGTATAGGTTAACAGTGTCCTTTTCCTTTCGTTTCCTTTTCCTTTCGTTTCCTTTATGTTACCTTTGAGGTAACATTTCTAATTTTTTAAAACTGGTTTACTTGAGTAGAATAAAATTTACTTATAGACATATAATGGGTTTGTTTTTTGTTTTTTTAGTAATCGAGACTCAGGAATGAATATCATTTCTATTTATTAATGAGAGAATGGATTCAGTAGCAATAATTCAACTGTAGATGTTGCATTCATTAAGAAGAAATAATCCCCCATGTGTATGTGGCTTAAACTGTTCCAGGGTACTCTTGTGAATGTTCTGCTTATATATGGCACTTTGGAAAGGAGTGCCATTACATGATACCCTGGTACCTTGAAAGTATGTAGTTTGTCTCCAAAAAAGTGAGCAGTTTTAAATAAGGTAGAAGATTACTCAGGGAAGAAAACAGACCTATTATTGCTAGTATTTTATAATTGAATTTTTAAAAATAACAGATGCCACTAAGAGACTGAAATTGTGGAAGCAATCTTCACTGAACCTACAGGCTCAATAAAGAATTGGACTAATTCTAGAGGGTGTCTCCAAATTTCAGCAAACATTAATTTTTAGTTTCTGTCATGATATACTGAGTTTTTCTGTTGAATGCTGGAGTATTTGTTCAAGTCGGTAGATTTTGCATTTTTAATCTTCCTTAGAACTGTGGTGAATAATGGCCCCTGGCAGGAGATAATGAAATTTTCTTAATTTATATTTTCAAGCAGAAGCTTCAATTGAAAATGGCATCCTATGGCCTGGAGACATAGCTCTAGTGCAAGTTTCAGGGGAGATGCAATAATAATGCAGTGCCATCGAGACAAGGAATGATGGGACAGTGAAGAAGTAATTTAAGGAAGAAAAGAAAATGTACCAAAGCTTTATTGTAGCATATCTAATGATCTGCTGAAGATTCCCAGTGGTTTTTGGAGCATGACTGGAGAAACTAATGTTATCTTGCCAAAACAGAAGCCCCTGCTTAATCAGCAGAACAAGACTATTGATTAAAACACCTCTCACAATAGATTACACATGGAATCTCATCTCCATACTTTGCACTTGGTAAAGTGTAATAATGAGCATAAGATAATCAAAAGAAGAGTAAAAGCAATTTGTTGGGCATTGTACAATTCAAGATTAGGGTTGGGAAGGAAACAAATTTACATGAATAGTTGACCTGTTTTTAAAGCTGTACACAGGAAATCATAGGCACAGTACAGGAACCACTCTGGAGCAAGAAAAGATAGCCTGCCCCTTTAAGGTTTGCAAATCTGTGTCCATCTTACATAAGGGAGTACTTATCATTATTGATGTTTTTGGTAATTCATATTTGTTGGGCATTGTGCAAAGAGTTTGCCTGCATTATCCCATCTAACCTTAAAGACAAACTTCGAAAGAAGGCTGTAAGGTTTAATACATTGCTTATGGGCTCATAGTTAAAAGAAACAGACAAACTGGAATTTAAACCCCTGTTTTTTCTGATTCTAAAGCCTTTGCTTTCAAACACTAATCTTCTCAAATAGCAAATGATTTTGCTTCTGAACAGAGTCAAATGATACGCTTTATTGTTGATTTTTATACAGTTTATTTTCAGATTATAAGTGATATGTGCATTGAGCCTTCTTTCATTTACACTTTTAAAAGATTAAGGAAAAGCAACATATTAATAGTGTGTTTGCATTATTAACATTTCATTAGTAATGAATCAGTACTGTCCCCAAAATAAAAAAAGATGTTTCTTCAAAGTACTGCTAATTTGTGCATGACAATTTCTAAGGTAATTTCCATATACGTATGTAAATTAATGATAATACACATTTATAAAATGCCTTTTCATCATTACGCATTTTTGTAGCAACGTTTAACTTAATTTCAAAAATGATTATGGATGCTTTAAAAGTTAATATTGATTACATCTGGAAGACAAAATACACAGTTTTAATACTTTTAACTTTTACCATATTCTAATTGTGAAGGTTAAGAGATTCATTAGGTATTTTGTAAAGTATTTTTCTCTTACATACTATGCACAACCTAGACAATATCAATGACTTTAACTGTTATACTCTAAATTTTGCTGAGAAACAAATATATTGGCATTCCCTTATGCATACGAAGTAAACTAATAGGCATTAATCTCCAAAATTATGCGGTTTTATTTTCTTCAGCTTATGAGATGTGCATTTGGCTTCATTCCCAAATAGAATTTTTTTTTTTTCCATTTAGAGTTGAAAGACTTGCAGGAATGAGTTTTAAACTAATTTTTAAAATTCAGGTTTTTTGCTCCATTTAAAGCAGCTTTATGACCTATAAAGTAGGATTTAGGATTTTCTTCATTGTAGATGATGGGTTTTATGATTAAAATGTAAGTTTTATGAATATTAATGTCAGAAATAATACTTTTCTTCTGGTGTTTGAATTTGATAATGTTACAAAGCATTTATTACTGGATTTATTTTAGTTAACATGTGGAATTCTCAGGATGAGTGTTGTACTCTGTATATTTTAGATTAGTAAGAAAATTAGTGGAAAAATATTTAAAATGATAGTCAGAAAGTTGCAACCTAAAATCATGTGTAGAAATAATACATAGGTGGTATTATTTGAGTTCTAAAAACGATTATTTTCTTCCTGTTAGTTGAGCCACTTTATTAAAACTTATTTTAATAAAGAAGTCAAAGGTTGAATATAGAGAAATCTGCAGCGATTAGAGTGGATCTTTTTTGTTGTTATTATTTTTAATGACATCCTCGTAGGAACCATGGTGTATTTTCACAGATTGTCAAAAATGTTATTTCCAAATTTATTTAGTGTTAGAAATTTTCATTAGTTGGCAAATATTTAGGAAAAGATTATACTTTCTTTCTGTTGCTAAAAATGGGCGTACATGCAATGTACCTATTTTTAAAAATGCTGTTCTTCTGCCTTGTTCCCATTCATACTTTTTTATGCTTAACATTTAAAAAAGTATAGATTTTTAACAATGAATCCATGTAATATTACCAAAATGTACTGATAATCTAATAGTTAATAGAAGCCATACCTTTACTGATAAATCTTTTTCTGTGGGGGAAGAGGGAGAAAATCATGCCAGGAGCTATGCCCAGGACTGAGAATACAAGCAACTGAAGGGCTTTTCTTTTCTTGGCTTAGTTGTACCTTTTCATTTTCATTAGAATGAAAACTTGAAACAGAGCAGTTGGTGATAATTTACTTTGCTTCTGTGACTAATTGCCTTCTCTTTCCCTATCTTCTTAAATGATAGCAGTTTACAATTTAAAAATCTTACTAAAAGTATACTGTTTAAGGAACTTTCAGATTTTTCTCAGTCCTAACAGCTCATATTTGGTATTTTCTTTGCTCTTGTGTCCGCACACTTACTGAATTTGAAAACTTCAGGCTTTCGCTTCATTCATAAGTGAATGTACCTAACTATATTGTATTTCCATCATTTGGTCCTCCAAAAGCTTAGGTATTCTTTCCCATGAAGCAAGATACTGGTATGCAAATCTAATTGTTGTATGCTTCTTACAGTTGTGTTCCTCTTCTTGCTGACCCTTTCCTGTTTTAGCCCCCAAATTCCATTTTTTCTCAAGATCAGTTTCTAGTATTTCCAATATATAAAATGAACATTTTTTTAAAAAGATTTATTTATTTATTAGACAGAGACAGCCAGCGAGAGAGGGAACACAAGCAGGGGGAGTGGGAGAGGAAGAAGCAGGCTCCTAGTGGAGGAGCCTGATGTGGGGCTTGATCCCGGAACGCCAGGATCACGCCCTGAGCCAAAGGCAGACGCTTAACGACTGCGCCACCCAGGCGCCCCTAAAATGAACATTTTTGACATCTTGGGAAGCTATGAATTCTAGAAATCAATATAATTTTATTTCCAGGAACTCCATTAAGTCTCCTTACCTTCATTTTACTTAGGAATATAGCCCTATAACACTTTTTGCTATCTTAAAGTGTTTTGTACAATGTGATTATTAAAAGAAATAAAAATCATCCAGTTGATACAAATTGTGGTAATTGCTTTTGACATTAATTTGAACTTGTAGTTGTGGTCAGATGACTAATGCAAAAAAAAGTTCAGAAAAAGTAAATATGGACAATTATTTTTCATTTTATGGTGTTGGTCTCTTTTAAACAAAATGTAATGGAAGAAGGAATACTTGAGCCACCCAGGTACCCAGAATAAAAGATATCTTTTACCCCATATGACAATCATATTTATTTATCTGATCATCTGGGGGGGAATGGATAATTGTCAATATATTCTTTATTTTTTAAAAGATTTATTTATTTATTTTGGAGAAAGAGAAAGAATGCATGCTTGGGGGAGGGAAGCAGAAGGAGAGGGAGAGAGAGTCTTAAGCAGATTCTGCGCCGAGTGCGGAGCCTGATGTGGAGCTTGATCTCATGACCCTGAGATCGTGACCTGAGCCAAAACCGAGTCAGAGGCTTAACTGACTACACCACCCAGGCGCCCCAATGTGTTATTTATTTTTAAAAAATGATATAAATTCCTAAATCCCTTGGGCTATATCGTCCTTCACCTTGTCCAGAATCCTTCACTGTCTTGGTCCATTTCAACCTTGAGTACCACCCCTTACTCTTGCCACCTTTTCCCAAAAACGTGGCAGGGTTTTGTACACTAAGGTTGTATATAAAAGGGATGTCTAACTCACAGGAGTTTAGATTTGTTTGTTTCTGAAAGGTGTGGGAGTGAGAAGATGGGAAATTCCTTGCAGGTGTAAATAAATATAAGGAAGGAAATAAAAGCACTTTAGTTTTTGATAAGAACCAGGTAGTGGTTGAAGATCCTGGGGGATCAAGAAACTCTAACAAAGCGGTGAACTCTCTTACTGTAAACTTTAAGAAAGAAGGAAATGAAACATTAGTTGAAATATTAGATACTGATCTATCTATTGACAAATCTTAAATTCATCTGCTGTTTAAAATTTTAAAGATATGAAATTGGTTCTGTGATTCTCGTTAAAATAATTGATTTACACCAAATGGAGAACCACTGGCAAATTTCTTCAAATGATTGAACCAGCTTAAAAGAAATACAGGTAATGGGAGTAAAACATGATGGTGCATAAGAATGTGACACTGCACCATTTACATTGTCCATGCTTTTGAAAATTATTCTATATGGTATGTTTTTAAAAATATATGGCATAGAGTATTCTAGATAAATTGTGATAAGTTATCATTAGTTTAATATCTGCACAAGCAATATTAGAGTTTATGTAATATTTAAGACTTTTGTTTGAAGTGTATTATGTATACTTTGACCTATAAAATTACCTGTTTGATCCTGTATAAGTTTTCAGGTCTTGCTGCTCTTCAAGGATCAATCCACTTAGTTTGAGTTGAAATGGCTACAAGGGTGCATGACTTAACATACCTACCCCTCTTTAATGCACGTCTCCTTCCATTGTCCTTCATTAGTTGTCGTTGCTAAAATAAACTGAGCTGGTTTTTCATTCTTTATTTGCCACTTTATAGTCCAGTTATTTTATGCACTATAGAATATCTGGTCTTCAAATTGTTAAATAAATTTTGTTATAATGCTCTTGTTCTGCTTGCTTTGCCTTCTTAATTTATGTACTATCAGAAAATATAATAAAACCCTGCAAACATTACATTCTGTTGAGTTGTAATCAAGGCAAATTATAAAGGGAAATAGTTCTTTCCTTTATAAATAAGCTTATAAAAAGATAATTTTGAAAAATTCACAAAACTTAAATATCATCTTGCCTAAAATTCTACCTTAATCTTAATAATGTTGATGAATAAGTGATAACACAAAAATGAGAGAGTACTTCCAGTAGTAATAAATAGGGCATTCTAGGCATCATGTTGGTGCCCTTCTTTTTAAAATTTTATTTCAGAGAGTATTAATTTAGAAGAATCTGGGCTCATAGTCACGTCATGTATAGTAGAAGCACCTGGTGATCAGTGAGTATAACAAGAGTAACAAGTCTTAGACAGTGTGTACCAGGCACTGTGCTAACTGCTTTAAGTGAATTCTATCATTTATCAAGCCAGAGCATGGAAGGTGTGATCTGCTAGCTTGGTGTCTGGTTTGGAAGAGTGCAGAAAGTCCCTTTAATACAAAACTTAACGCAAAACTGGATTTAATGGATAAACTTAAAAACCTGGCTCCTTCTTTGTTTTAATATGTTCTCAAAACTTACTTCCAAGCTATTCAATTTACGGCTGTTTCTGTTCAATCATAGTATCATTTTTAATTGTTATTTTAGTTCTAAAATATGGCAAATATACGTTTTTTTTAGTACATGTTGAATATGCTAAAAATTACAATTAAATGTATAGTAGTATAATAGAGAACCGTTATTTGCTTTTTACTTTGAGTGAAAATTTAGTGAGGCCCATGATACAGAAATAGTACAACATAAAATAGGATTTTTATAGCTCTTTATTTAATAATGTGGAGCAACCTAATATCAGTTGAATTTTTTGTTTTACGGTACTAGTTGCTTAAAGAAAATATGAATCAGTTCTGTATTCGATTTCTTCATTAAAAACAAGTAAATGATTATGTTACACCAGTTTTATTTGTTTTGTCTTCTAGGTGCAACAATCGAACACAGTGTATAGTAGTTACTGGGTCAGATGTATTTCCTGATCCATGTCCTGGAACATACAAATATCTTGAAGTCCAATATGAATGTGTCCCTTACAGTAAGTATGAAGTTTGTGATTTTCACTTTCTCCAGCATTCCTCGTTGATGCTGAAAGACTACACATGTGAAGGAAGCATATGTTTATGGCCTACAAAACCATTATGCATGCAGAGCACTAACAGACTCGGGCCTCCAATTAGCTTCATGAAGTGTGGAAGGAAGCCATAGTGTGATGCTGGCCAAGTGTCTGTCTGTGTTCTTAAGTGTTTGGCTTTTAAGACTAGTGTTTTTCCAGAAAACAAACTTGAATTAGCTATTCAGTAGGGCAGATAGAAATCTGTACTTTTGCCCAATACCAGTTGCTGACAAATTGGTTTGGCTCACAGTTTTCTAAAGAAGGAACTGACTTCGGTTTTAATCGTGAGCTACTTGAATGGCTACCTGCTGTTGTGGTAACTTTAGTGCCTGGTAAAAGCTACCATTGTAGTAACTGAGGCAAGTGCTTTCCTTTTTTGTTTTCTTGGCCTTATAGGAGCATTTCTTTTACCAGATTCAGTGTTGACGTCTTAATAAATAAAATAGATATAACAAAACCTTGGATAGACTTCTATTTTTAATTTGACAAGGCATATTTAAAATTCAGGTGGAAGTTTCATAAGTAGTTTTTAGCTAACGCTCTAATTCTGTGTAGTTTTTCCCCCAATCTCAGAATTCATACTGCTAAATTGTATTCTTCACTTTCAGCAGAAAAACATTTTAGACAACCAAAAGTTTCAGGATGTTAGGTAATTTTCATAAGCTAGTTTGTTTAATAGTGTTCTTGTCTTCTTTACCTCTTCAAATTGGAAAAAGGATGTGTCCTGTAACCTTGATTCATGGGCATTTGAACTGAAAGTTCTGAAGCAGCAATTTTAATGATTTGAGAAAGTTTTGTACACTTCCCTCCTTAAAAAAAATGGATTTGAACTAAATAATGAAATTGCCTTTTTCAGAACCTCAAAAGCTAGATCGCTAGTCCTGATAGATTTGTATGTCCAAACTATCAACGTTTCTAAAACCAAAGAGCTGAAGTCAGATAAATGTAATATGTCTAATATGGTAGTAATACATTCTTACACAGCCTGTGAAGGTGCGGTCTCTCTCTTCTCTGCCCACAGTTTTGATAAATTGGCTTTTTGTGGGTATCAGTTAAAGGCCAAACACAGATTATCTTTTCTTTTCATCCCTGCTCTGTGTTCCTGTGTTACTGTGAAATGGATGCTTTTTTATGTTTTCAGTATTTTCTATACCATTTGTAGGATTGGAAGCCTACTGAGTGCACTGATCTTTATATTATTTCTCTTGTGTGTAGTGTTGGTGGCTTACATAATCATTCTCCTGTGCCACTAGAGGAACATTGTATTCTTTTGAGCTAACCAAAATTTTGTTCCATAAAGTCACTTTCATTTGAATTTATCATGGTTTCTGTCCTCAAATTAGAAAAGGAATACAGCATCCATTCCCAAACAGTGGAGTCAGTCAGAGCTGCCAAGAATTGTCTTTCTGGAGCCAGTTCCTGTAACCTAGTCTATAGACCAAGAACAGTGTTAAGCAAATATTATTTTCAGACTCTTAAGTTATTTCTTGTGCTGTTTTAGAAAGGAAAATGTGGATGTCTTCTGGAACATCTAACTTTCAAAATTTTACTTTTTCAGTTCTCCAGAAGTATTGTATATTGTGCACTAAACTTGCAAATAGTCATACGCAGAGAAGTATTTGTTCTTTTTAGTTTTTGTCCTTTAAAAAAAAAAACAAACCAGTAATTAATTTGCTGTTACCTTTCTAGATGTTTGCACGAGGCAGAAATAAGTCTGGCTTTTTTTTTTTTTTTTTTCAAATTATTCCATGCTAAAGAATAGAATTATAATTCCTATATACTGTACAGTAGTGACACACTATATATTGCATGATTTTTCACTAATATTGAAATTTAATGCAAAGGATATTTTAAATTGTTTTGATATTGGGTAGGATTGTGTATTTTATCTCTTTTCCTCATTTTCCTCTCCTTTTGTTTCTTTGTTTCTGTCTGTTATACCCATTTCTTATACTTTCATTTTAAGCCTGTATTTTTCCCTTCTCCCTTAATAGTGTTTTTGTACTTTGTATCATTTGCGTACCCCTTTTAAACTTTATGTAGTTGATAAAAATTGTCACTATAGCATTTATTATGTCATTTACCACCTGGCTTTATGCCATGTTCTATCCAGAGCAAATTCTCTAGGAGTTCACACATCCGAAAAACATTCCCTCCTTAAAAAAATAAAAATAAAAAAAAAAAAATAATAATAACAATTCCGGGAATTTCCCATGATTTTTGAAAATTTTATAATAAATTTTATAATAAATTTAGAAATGCCGTTGTTTGTCTTTTTATGTTTATAGGCAGGCACGTGTAATATTACATGTGACATTTATACCTACCCAGATAATGCCTGTGTCAAAAATGTGTGTATCCTGGTTATCCTTTATCATTAACAGAAGTGTTAGTAACTGAATGTAAATGTGTTTAAAAGAGGTCATAAAGGTCGTATAGGACAAAGGAAAATAATTATTAGAATTTCATACCTTACAGGCAAGATTTGGTTTTGATATTTGTGCCTTCTTTTTCAAATTATCATTAAATTATACAAATTATACCATAATTTTAACTGTAAGTTTTGTTTGATTAGAAAAATAACCATTACTATTAATTAAATATTTTTAATGAATCAATGTGAGATTATTCACAATGAAATAGTGTGTCACTTCAGATACAGAGTATGTAGGCTTAAGTTTCTTTGGGTCAGTTCCGTGTCTTGCACATTGATGTAGTCCTCCACTGATGTTGGTGGGTCGTGTATTTATGTTGGTCTATAGAATAGTAAATGTATTGTTATGAATTAATTCACACAGTCTTTTAAGACAAGTTGCAGTATACATCTGGCATGTAATGAAGAATGCTAATTTCATTAATTTTATTGTATTTTTATATTCTTCTGGGTTGATGGAGTTTTGGCTGGTTTAACAGATCTCTGTCCTTTGGGTTTTCATAAAAATCATAATGTAAGGACTTTTGTTTTCAATATCCATATCTCATGTGATTCGTCAGTCATCAAAGGTTTTATTTATTTCTTATTTTTACAATTGGGTGTTACTTCTGTTTTCATCAGAACTATAAATTATATGTAATTTCTGTACATTTCTTTTCTTTAAGTGATTAGTCAAATCACAAAGGAAGACTTCCCTATTTAGTATTTTGTTAAGCAAATGCACTGTCATTTTAGTGTATCACATAATAAAGCCCGGCCATTTTCAATGAATGGAAAACAAGTATATTTTATACATTCCTTATTGAACTTGTTTTAAGTTCTGTTTTAAATATGTAACATATTTCAAAATGTATTATTCCCATCCTTTACATTTAATTGATTTACTCAGTAAAATCATTCTTTCCTGAAAAAAAGAATACAGCTGTATATAAATATAGTCTGAGAAGTCACAACACTAATGATTTCCCTTATCCTCATTTTCCCACCACGCCCTTCTGTTATTGATTCTAAGCAGGTATAATATTGCTCTTCATTGAGGAGTAGTTTTAGGCCAACTGGTTTATAAAAAAGAACTGTTTCATATCAGTAACACTGAACTTCTTATTTTTACTGGATATAGTCAGAATTACACATTATAGGGCAAGTATGTTTCCTGAAAGTGGTCAAATAGACCAAGTTGGATGGGGAGGTGACGGCTTAATGCAGAGGCTGATATGCCATTCCTCTGGCAAAAATATTTGTACGTTTTTTGTCTCTGAGGTATTTCAGGAGGTCAGTATTTAATCTTGATGAATTATTGTAATTTTTAAAAATTAAGCTAAGACATCTTAATGAAATGTGCAACTACAGTATCTTTGAGTAATCAGTTTGGAGATAGAGTATTAGCACACCCTAATGCATTTTAATAAGGAAAGAGGGAGAATCACAGACATTAATCTGGTCACTTTATGAAATTCAGGCAACATACTTCAAAGCCTACATACAATCTAAAATAGTGTTTTATGGTTTGTAATTATTAGAATTCTATTTACCAGCAAGAATCTTATATAGCACCCTTCCTAACTGTAAAATCTGTTTCTTTAGACTTCTTGGAGGGAGGATTTTTTTTTTCTCATATAACTGTACTAATCAGGTTTGTTTTATGAAAGCATTTACCTTTTATGGGGTCTGTGGAGTCAAGGTATTTGCTTTGAATGCTCGGTATGATTGTCGTTGCATGCCAGCTTGCTTTCTATGTAAATTGATGATGGTAGACAATGTCATAATAAGCTAACCATAATTCTTTCTTCCTTTTTCTCCTTGCCTACTGTGCTTGCTTTTTCCTTGTATGTATTTTGCTTACTTTTTTTTTAAAAAATAGACTTAATATTACAAGTTTGAGATATGTAATATGGGGAATTTAGTAAGAATTTTATAATGTAAAGTATATATAAACCTAAATAAATAAATTTACTAATTCTTAGTGGGGAAGAAAGGCACTACCTGACCCCACCCTTCAAAATCCCTATTGGGGTTGCAGGGGAGATTTATATATTCCTGCAAAGGAGGCATTTTTTTCTTATGATTAAGATGGATTTTCTAGAAATAAAAAATAATTTTAAAAATTGAAAATTACTAAGATGCATAATTATATATTTATTCTTACATAATTATCCTTGGGAAAATGTTAAAATACAGCCATATCAATATTCATTAAATTTGACCTAAGCTCCAAAATTGAGTTGTCATTTTATAATATATTTTCCTGTTATTATGCTTGCCTGATTTTGTCAATTTAATAATGAGTTCATATGATAAGATAGATGGGGATGATACACCTTTGCATGCATTTGTGCCTGTAGCATACATATATAAAGTAAAACTGGATAAAAATGCTGAGTGACTTTGGAAAGGCAAGAGTATATATACCATGCTTTAGTGAAGAGTTTCATTATTTATTCAGGTACACTAAGTGAAGCAACATGCCAACATATTTGTATTGCCTCCTTAATCTACTAAAATGATTGATCCATGTTCTTTTATGTAACTTTAGAATCTTTCTCCTGCTAGGTTTTCCTGTTGTGTGTTTCTCTTTATCCAAAGTAGTACAGCTCTTATTCTTCCTATATTTAGCATCTATTACGAATTCAGTCTTAGACTAATAGTCAATTTATTTTAATCTTTTTTCTTTTTTCCTTGCACTTTTTTTGTTTCTTCTTCCGATGCTTAAAATAGAAGTGGAGCAAAAAGGTAAATAACGTATACAGTCTGAACCCCAGCTCCCTGTTATGTGCCTTATGGATGTCACCTCCTCCCTTCCCTCCCCCCACAACACTCCTGACATTAAAATAATCAGCAGGATCTCATAAATGCACCTCATAAAGAAGTCGACTGTTTACAATGAAATTATATGACTGCTAAATCTGGTGATGGGGTAAAAAATTCTGAAGTCGGCGAGGGGGAGCTGCTCCTTTCTGTGTTTCTTTTTCACCCTTTATCTCTTTTTCTGACACCCTTGGATATTTTATTATTAAAGTGTCATCTTGCCTGGCTTCCAGAACCCTCTCCATAGCATGCCATGATTACAGGGTCTCCTGGTCGTTTCATCACTGCTTTCTTTGTATTTACTTTTCCTGTTCCTAATTACATTTTCTGAATATTTATGTTTCTTCAATTCAAGCACCTTTGTTTTCAGTCTAACTTTTATAAAAGTTCTAAATAAGCCTTCACGTTGGGTTTTTGTTTTATTTCCTTTATTTTGGTGTTTTGCTTTGGAGGGTTTATAAGTGGGCTAGGGGAGGAAGGGTACAAAGTTGGGACTAAAAATAAAGTCCTTTGTACACTGTGATGCACAAAGCTCAAAGTTTTAAAGTATAAATTGCCAAATTATAAGATTAAAAACACATAGCAAAAATGCACATTGTCAGCTCAGTTATGAATGTTCTTAAACTTGGGTTTGTATTTGTGAAAATATATGCCAGCCACTTTGTATGCTGGTACATTGATTATTGTAACTTGAGGAAAGAAGGGTGGTACTTGTATTAAGTATAAATTTTGGTAAAATCTAATGTTAATAAAACGCATTTTTTTCTCTTTTTATTTGTGATCATTAAAATTTGTGTTTGCCTGTTTAGTTTTTTAACTTGGCTTAATTGTTGTCTTTTCTCTGTGACTTGTTAGTTTTTGTGTGCCCTGGGACCTTGAAAGCAATTGTGGATTCACCATGTATATATGAAGCTGAACAAAAGGCAGGTGCTTGGTGCAAGGACCCTCTTCAGGCTGCAGATAAAATTTATTTCATGCCTTGGACGCCCTATCGTACTGATACTTTAATAGAATATGCTTCTTTAGAAGATTTCCAAAATAGTCGCCAAACAACGACATATAAACTTCCAAATCGAGTAGATGGTACTGGATTTGTGGTGTATGATGGTGCTGTCTTCTTTAACAAAGAGAGAACAAGGAACATTGTGAAATTTGACTTGAGGACTAGAATTAAGAGTGGAGAGGCCATCATTAACTATGCCAACTATCATGATACCTCACCATATAGATGGGGAGGGAAGACTGATATCGACCTAGCAGTTGATGAAAATGGCTTATGGGTCATTTACGCCACTGAACAGAACAATGGAATGATAGTTATTAGTCAACTAAATCCATATACTCTTCGATTTGAAGCAACGTGGGAGACTGTGTATGACAAACGTGCTGCATCAAATGCTTTTATGATCTGCGGAGTCCTCTATGTGGTCAGGTCAGTTTATCAAGACAATGAGAGCGAAACAGGCAAGAATGCAATTGATTACATTTACAATACCCGATTAAACCGAGGAGAATATGTAGATGTTCCCTTCCCCAACCAATACCAGTATATTGCTGCAGTGGATTACAATCCTAGAGATAACCAACTCTACGTGTGGAACAATAACTTCATTTTACGGTATTCTCTGGAGTTTGGTCCACCTGATCCTGCCCAAGGTAAGAATGTTTGCTTCCTAATGCTTATGTCTTTATGAATAGCTTACTTTTAAAAGACTTGGGAGTTTTTTTCCTGTCTGTTTCCTTCCCCTTTTCATAGTTGAAGCTCAAAGGATAATGTCGTGGTATTTCATGCTGTCACATAATGTGTACATTTTAGCCTTATTTTGGCCTATTTGCTTTCTCTGAATTTTTTCATTTAAATGTTGGTGACAAAAAATTGTAGCATCATTGGTCGGTTTAGTTTTTCATTGCTAAAAATGTAATACCAGCTACAAACCTGTTACCTTTGTTTTTTGTTTTGTTTTTTTTCCTACCTAACTTCTGAATTGATTACAATCTATGTGCAGACCTTTTAACTTCTTGGCGCCAGTGGTTAAGGGAAATGTGTGTTAGGAAGTCCCAGGAGAATTGCTAGGCATAAGTGTTCTGAAGTTTTGGTGTCTGTTCTCTGGGTAGGAGAGGGAGTCATCCAACATCTTCCTAGTAAAATTATACATTTTTATTTCCTGACAAATTAGTGATGGTTTTAAGTAAATATTTCTGTGACTTTAACTGTCACGCATAGGCTGAGCATTAAATGATCCTGAGTGATGGTTTATGAAGATGATCAGCTAACATTTTGGATTTGTGTTCTCTTTAGGCATCTTTATGGAGGGTCATTACTTTAGAAAGTAATGTAAAATCTTTGGAAATGTACTTTAGTTGATCAAGTGAATTCAGTTCTGTGGAAAACAATTTATGAGGGTAAATTAAATGAATATTTCATTAAAACAAGATTACCTCATACTCATAAAAGTAACCTATTCATATGTTGTTACAGAGCTTGTATTAATTACAAGTCTTTTCTATTTGAACAGTAATATTTGTGTTTTAATGATCTGAATATTTCAATTTATGGAGTTAATTGGAATTTTCCAATTATTGAGTTACTTGAAAATTTTAGGAACCAGAAAGTTCTTTGGAGTGCTTAAATCAATCTCTTCAACAAGGTGGAAAAGAAATTAGTATCTTTTTCAGCCAAAGCAATACATACACTCTACACACTTAAACATAATTACATGTACCTAAACATATCTTAAGATATATTAAGTTCTAAATATCATAGTAGGGTCAGGACCTTAAAAGCAAAAGTCACAGCTTTTTATAATTGAATTTCTAATTTGAGTCATTATAGTATACCAGTATGTGATTGTTGTTTAAAAAGTAAAAGAATAATGACGTATTGACTTAATGCAAGACCGCTTTTACTCTAATTCATGTATCTCTGGAATTTTTTGCCTTAAAATTATAGTAGTAATGTCCATTGTTAAATTTTCGGCAATTAAATCTTTAAAGGATAATATCATAGAATCATTTACTTTTTTAAAAATTTTTTAAAGATTTATTTATTTATTTTAGAGAGAGAGAACACAAGCAGAAGGGGAAGAGGGAGAGGGAGAGAGAATCTCAAACAGACTGTTTGCTGGTCGCGGAGCCTGACATGGGGCTCCGTTTCATGACCCTGAGATCATGACCTGAGCTGAAACCAAGAGTCAGACACTTAACGGACTGCGCCACCCAGGCGCCCCAGAAACATTTACTTTTAAATTTAGGCATATCTTTTTTCTCATAAGACCAGCTATTGGGGATGTTTCCTGTATCTCAGCTGTTTTTCTAAAAGCTAGTACCATTCTTCTCTTTTATCTTATAGGTTTGTCAAAGGCGATCTTCAGGAATTGACAAAATTTGACATTGTATATTGATTGTTTTGTTAATCTTTTTTGTAACGTGTGTTACTCTCACAGCCGTTACATTTGTTTTGGGCGGCAGTAAATCTCTTCCCTCTCCATTAGGAAAAAGAGAAATAAAATACTTTTAAAAATGCAAATTGATAATCAGGCAACACTTGAAAGATTGTGAATAAATTGAGTACAGACTCAGTTCAACAAAGAATCATTGCTCTGTCTACTTGTCACAGAGTACTTCGTGAATACAAGATGAATAATAATGTAATTTTCCATATGTGGGTTACATTCTAGTAAATAATTTGATCCATTTCAGATGAAAAAGTCTTTGATAATTTTGATATTTTTGGAAAGAACAGTTATCAGCTTTGAAAATGGGAAACTTAGGTATATTTGGTAGTTGTATTCCTACAACTGTGTTTTGTTAATCCGATATAGTTAGCCATTCTTAAATATTCCCAGAAAGTAAAAATTCATATTGGCCCCTTATTAAACTATTAGTGATACAAAGTTTTATATGACCTAAATCTCTCTTGCTGCTGTTTGAACCATATTCTCTTTTCTCTCTCCTGTAATTTATCTTCATGTGCTTTTAGAGATTCCAGTCTCTCTTATCCAAGATATGTGCTGATATCTATATGCATGTAGATGGGACCTTGCAGAACTATTCTGGCCCATCAATTTAGGTCAAATCAATAAGCCACTGTCAGCTTTGCAGAAGCAAGATCCACAAAACTGATAGGACAGAGCAATCAGAGAATTCAGGTCTTCAGCCGTCATAAAGCAATGATTGACTGGTTTGGCTGTAATTTAGTCTTATGTACTGGATTTGCTACCATGTATGTTTCTAAGGTATACATCATGCTGTAAATTTACCATTCCTTCCATTTTTTTGTTGTGGACTGTTTTGTAGTATATTAGCTTCAATACTTTTACCCATTTATAAACCAAAGCTTTTTCCTTCCTAACAGGGCAAGTATGTTACTTCTTTGCTCTACTCATGATTTTCAAATACATCTTTTTTTTTTCCTTTGAATTTTTAGCCTTATGTTATCTCTACGTAGTTCATTCGCTCCATTTCTCTAAACTAGCTCTGTTTTTCCTTTCACCTTCTCCCTCTCTAAAGTGGTCTTAGGAAAAACCCTTTCATTCCTATTTTAACTCTTTTCTGTTTCTTAATTTGAATTGCTTTATATTGACTTTGTCTGCAAATTTGATGTCCCAAATGTTAGTTTTCTTTAAGATTTTATTTATTTATTTGAGAGAGAGAGAGCACGCACAATCAGTGGGGAGGGGGAGACAGAGAGGGAGAAGAAGGCTCCCAGCTGAGAAGGGAGCTGAGGTGGGTCCCAATGCTAGGACCCTGAGATCATGACCTGAGCTGAAGGCACACAAAGGCAAACACTTAACCGACTGAGCCACCTAGGAGGCCCTCCCAAATATTATTGAAAAAATATTGTGTCTTGGGCTTTGACAGTTCCCGAATATTTGTCTTAGAGTAATTATGAAGTAAGACACTTTAATAGGGTGACAGAAGATTTTTATCAAGAAAACTACTTAGGTTTATTTATTTAGGAAGTGTTAAGCATAGAATACACATTTCTTGAAACATCTTTCCACTGATAATGATTGCTCAATAAAAGATGATCGTTATTTTTAGACATTGAATGAATACACATTTTTGCCTTTCCAGGCTACATACTCATTGTAACTAGAATTCATTCAGTGAACAATAAGTGAGTTCTTGGACCTGGGTGAGGGAAGTACTACCCTTACCATAAGTGGATGTTGTTACTAGTAAGCACACCATAGTAAATTGAAGCATTCTGTATGTGTTTGTTGAAATTTTCAAGGAAAGTTCTTAAATATGTTTATTAGCATTTTATTAGTACTGTTTTTGGGTCTCTGTACTCAAATGACGAAGGTAGGCAGAATGCTAAGTCACTTCATCTGATGCTTGATACGACATTCTGATAACTCTGGGGCAGAACTCTGTAAAATGAGGTTTAGATTTCAGATCTAATTTTTCTGTGAATTGCCGTGTTTTCTATTCATTTATAGGATATTCTTGAGTTTTGAATCTTTTGCCATAGAAGCTACATTATGAAACTTTTTATCATCTGTTGCTCTAGTATTTTATGTTATCTGCCCTCATCTTTTCTTGTTTTAGAGATTTACACAGAAAAGTATCAGTTAAATGCTCCAAAATAAGGGCAGATTGCTTTGTGGGATGCCATACTTTTCCAGAGCCTTTGAAAATCTTTTGCCCAAAAAAGTAAGATCATAACATTTAAGAGTATGGCCAGGTGACCTTAAACAAATGGCCTAACCTTCTCCATGGCTCAATTTTCTCATCTGTAAAAGGAAGATAATCATAGTGCCTACTTCATGGGGTTGTGGTAAGGATTAAATAAGATGATCCGATGATCCATGAATGGTGATTAGCATAGCGTCTGGTACATAAATGCTGAATAAGTGTAAGCTTTTATCATTATCAGATGCCCTGTTGGGATCTGTCTTCACTTATGGAAGAAATGTTAACTTTTAGAAACAACCTGTGCATTTATGGCTTCATCATTAGAAAAAATTGCTTTCTGTAAAGTTGCTAAAATTCAACTTTGCAAAATTCCAGAAATCCTGATTGTCTTTCAAAGGGGTTTAATTTTGACACTCTACAAGTTTATTTTCATGTTTTTCATGATGTCCCAATATTTCATTGATTTATCTTTGAAGAAGATTGATTCCCTTTAAACTTTTGATGAACAAAGGGTGAAAATGTATGAAATTTATTTTCAAAAACATATGCAAACAGGCTATAGCATGTTGCAAGATATTTTGTGCATTTACTAGAGGTCATTTTATTACCTACCTTGACTAGTTATTATGAATCTTTCCTGATGCTTAGCTAACAGATCACTAATTGTAGTATTGTTAAGACATATTTCAGTGACTAAATACATACTAATTAGTGCAGTGTCACGAGATACATAAGATGGTGTGGCACTAAACCATTTTGCTCTGTCCTTTTCGTTTTTGCTCCGATTCCCCACTACTCTTCAAGATTTGATTTAGAAGCAGTCATTTGACACTTCTGTAAAAGAGTGTGATGCTTTTGACAAATGTTAATTGAGAAAGCACTGAAAGCCTGGCTGCATTGTAATCAAAAGAAAATTACAGAGGTTTAACAAGATGTCAGGCAAGTGCTTTACAGAAAAAGATAGACAGGTTTGAATAGGTTTCTGCAGCAGCTGGCCAGACATGATGTTTGACAAATGTACACTGGTCAATAAATTATGCCCTGGAAACAAAACACATGATTAAGAAATTTCTCTTGAGATAGAAGGAAAAAAGGTATAGAAAGTGTGTAGTATGCATTTATTGACAAGAAGTTTCTCATCCCTGAAGAACTAGAAACAAGTGCACACTATTTTTAGTGATGGACTTAGAGTACTCTGTCAATAATGGCAGGATTATATAAAGAACTCCATAAGGACCAGAACTTAAAATAATAAACATATTAGTGATAACAAGAACTTGTTTTCTAAGTTTTAATGTTCTAGTTTCTTAAATTATAGAGAAAGCATTAAAAAAAGTTAATGTTTTTATCCGACTACTCGAAAAAATAGGTTTTTTTTAATTTGCTGTAGCTATTAGTTTAAATTTAAAGCATCATATGCATAAGGTTTCAAGAGCCAGTTATCTATAAATGTTGATAAAACTTTAGTGTGATCACCTAATAGATTGTAAATGATAGCATTAAAGTTTTACTGACAGAATTTTAGTTGTTTAAACTAATTAAATGGCAATTAATGAAGGAAACATTAAGCTTCATTATTTTTTTAACCTAGTAGATTAAACAGTTTGAAAGTCATGCTGGAAATCAAAAATAACCTTTTAAAATAATTTCAAATGTGTAACTATAGTTCCTTTTACACTCTCTATTAAGCATCGGAATGGTATGTAGGGTTGGTTTCAAATTAGGCATGATTTGATCTAACCTGTTATCTTGATAAGAGATTGCATTATAACCTCTGACCAAAAGTAGTTGCTTTTTCTACCTACATTTTCAAACGTAAATATGCCTAACGAAGCCTCAGATGTTTCCTTACTAACACAGCACAAGCATGCCAAGCTTATCTTCTGTTTGGATCTAATCAGGCATGCTCAAAAATCTCTCAAGCAAGAATGGCTGCTGGGTGGAAAGATGTCACAGTATTTATTTTCCTGCAAGATGTAGAGTGGGTGACTTTAAATTTTCTATTGTCCTAATTATATGTAATTGTCAGATTTTTATTGATGCTTTGAATTTGATTATTTATAGGGTGTGAACTTCTATAAAAAAAGAATTTTTCTGTATTGTTTCGTAGTAGTCACATATACTTGGTATAGACACTGAAACTTTATTTAAAACTGTCCTTCAGTTTCTGTTGGATGATAAATGATGAAATATACTTAAGCTGTATTATCAAGTATTTCATTGAGAAGTAGACTTAAGACAATTGGAGTCATACAGAAAAATCTAGAGTAAAGCCTGAACTTCCTTTACTTAGCCAACGATATGAATAAATAGGAACAAATGAAGGGATTTATTCTTTCTCCAGCCTTACCGGTGTTCTCACTAATTCTCACGTTGTTGGTTTTGGGGTAGTCAGATGGGAAGGGTATTGGGTGTGTGTGTATACATATTCACGTGTGTGCCTGCATGTGAGTGCAAGTGTGTGTTTGAGATTAATGTACTCATCTTTTTTCCATAGTGCCTACCACAGCTGTGACAATAACTTCTTCAGCTGAGCTGTTCAAAACCACAGTATCAACCACAAGCTCTACTTCACAGAAAGGCCCCATGAGCACAACTGTAGCTGGATCACAGGAAGGAAGCAAAGGGACAAAACCACCTCCAGCAGTTTCTACAACCAAAATTCCTCCTGTAACAAATATTTTTCCCCTGCCAGAGAGATTCTGCGAAGCATTAGACGCGAGGGGGATAAAGTGGCCTCAGACACAAAGGGGAATGATGGTTGAACGACCATGTCCCAAGGGAACAAGAGGTAGTTCTTGTAAAATGCCAAATGTGTACTTTTACATTTACTGCGAGTAGGTTCTGAATTACGCTGAAGTGATTTTGAGGAAAGAGAGACATTTATGATAACTCACTTTGTTATTATTTTTGTTAACTTCGGTAATAGAGTGTTGGTAGATAACTTAAAGGCTCATGAACGGTAAAAGTTATTTAAGGTCAGGCCCTGAATTACCTCTCCCTCTTAAAGACCTAGGTCAAGCCTGACATTTTTTGCCCATGGACTCCGGTGAGGCTTCCTTACAGCTGCTTTTCTCATTACAAGTATCGTTTTGAATGAGTCCCAAGAAAATCAAGGGCTTTTTGTTTGTTTGCTGTAAACGTCTGATATTTCTATGCTGACTTTATATTTACTGTTTATAATCTGCATTATACCCTACTCTTTGTCAGTTATTGTCAACCACTTCCATTAGCGTTTATTCAAAATTTAACATGCAGTGTAGTATCATTGTAGCTGATTTCCCGAATGCATGCAGAAAAATGGTTTCAATTTCACTGTTGTTTTCTACATCTGTTGTAGGAACTGCCTCCTATCTCTGCATGGTTTCCACTGGAACATGGAACCCTAAGGGCCCCGATCTTAGCAACTGTACCTCACACTGGGTTAATCAGCTGGCTCAGAAGGTTGGTTGGAACCTTTTAATATGATACACATTGGTGATTAAGGACTTTAACGTCTAACATAAATAATTTAGCTTTGTATGTTAAAACCAGCTTCATCGCTCTTTGTTCAGTACAAAAATTAAAAATTATGCATAGTTTTGTCTGTAAACCATTTATTCAAAGTTACATATGTTTTGGGGCATGCTGTTTTCTCTTAAGCCTTTTAATGAGTAGATACTTGCTTAATTTCATTCATATTCAGTTTGTTCAAACCTTTTGATGTTTGTAAGACAAATAGTCCATCGGCCTAATAAATCAAATACCATTAAGTTTGCAACTGAATCCACAGAATGCAAGCAGATGTTTATATCACAGATGATTATGATAGAATAAGTAAAACGACTTTAAAAGGCATTAGTAACTTTAATATTACAATGCAGTGTAGTGACATTTTAGTTTCTCCTTCGTCATCTACCTTTCTGCAATGCAAGCAAGCAGTAGATAATAACTCCCAGTATCGTACTGATTACATTCTGATGTAAATTTCTGGATCATTGGAATAAATAAATAAGATTTTTAAACAGCAGTTTAAAATGGTGGCAGTGAAATGAGCAAGCTATCTGAAAAACTTTAAAAAGGATTTCTGGTTTTCTTTTTTTCCTTTCATTTCTTTTAAATGTCTGGTTAAGAATGTCTTTTGTGTGTTGAAGATCTAAGAACCTTTAATCATCTGAAATGAGGAGAAAGTTATTGGTCTCAATTAGTTGCAGATTTTGACATATTTGCAAATATTTCTCTCACCACAACGAAGTACTCAGGAAAAGAACAAGAAGCCGCAAACAGAGCAAGAAATCATACTGAGATAATATAAATTGTCATTTCAGATCAGAAGTGGAGAAAACGCTGCTAGTCTTGCCAATGAACTGGCTAAACATACCAAAGGGCCGGTGTTTGCTGGGGATGTGAGCTCTTCAGTGAGACTGATGGAGCAGTTGGTGGACATTCTTGATGCACAGCTGCAGGAACTGAAACCTAGTGAAAAGGATTCCGCTGGTCGGAGTTACAACAAGGTAGGCAGGAATTTCCTGTGAGTTAATCGGATATTTTGTATGGCAGCTCTTGATTCCTCTAGCGTTGGACTGCCAAACCTCTGGCCCTCTTGACATATACTTAGAAACAAAATTTCTAATTCGATTAATTTCCCAAGAAAGAATCACAGCTGAGAAAGGAACAACATGGCAAAAAAAAAAAAAAAAAAAGTTAAAATCTCTGAGTGAGATTTTAGTTGGTGCAGACATGGCCTGACTGTGGTCCATACTCCCACTGAAGAATGCATTATCTGCACTTGGAGAGATTGTGTGTTATACATCTCATATACTCTGTACACTAATACGTGCAACTCTTACGGTTGCACTAAAACTGTGGCTCATGGAGGAATGTTAGCCACGGTAATACTATTTTCAATTGCAGGTTTTGGGAGAAGGGCGAGTTTCCCTCTCTAGGAGGACAGTGTATTAGTGCTATTAATTTTTCCTAATAAGACAAAAACTTGGTAGTTATTTTAACCGTACTATAAAATAAGCATATGAGATTCATATTAAGCCAAAATCCATGGCTAATAAGGTGTTACAGGGTTAAAAAAATAGACATTTTTGTCTCTTTTAACCACATATTTTGTCCCTGGCTTTATTGTGAACTTTGGATTAGTGCACTTAATAAAATGCAGCTATGAACTATAAATATGCAGTTTTGACAATCAGTATAAACTCACAAAAATCCAGAGGACCACCGTGCATAATAAACTTTGAAATCAGGAACGCCAGCCTCAGTTTTGAGGATTTCTTTTTTCCTCATTTTCAACAGATAAAATCTAACCTCTGATTTTCTTTTCTTTTACTAAAAAGCTCCAAAAACGAGAGAAGACATGCAGGGCTTACCTTAAGGTATCTCTCCTGTGCTGTCACCCTGCTTTCTCCCTTCTTCAGCTACCTGCCACGCTTTATCATCTTGCTGCATGATCCAATGTATTTCAGTCTTTGATAATTATATAATGTGCCCCATATCAGCTGTACAAATGTTGGCTCTTCTCAGGTATATTACTCTCAGAATAAGCAAATAATTTACCTTTATAATTTTTGCTCTTTTTCCATTCATCCAAACATATGAGAATTTTAATGAAATATCCTCTGATTGGAAAGTAATCATATAGTCTCTTTGTTTCCTGTTGTCATCTCTGTAGATTAAGAAACAACTTGAGTAAAACAGCTATGATATATTCTTGGCAGTTTATCATATCAAAGACTGTATAGTCATAATGTATGTGCATGAAAAAGTCACTGCTTTCTTATCTCTGTGGTGTACTCTTAAATAAAATAGGCTTTGTCCTAAAATTTTTAGTAGTCATTTCTAGAATCAGGTTGATATGGGGATGGGTTACTAGAAATGAAATATAAATAATGTGACAGTGTTATCAACATATGTTCTATGTTGGTTTTTATCAGGCTAATAGACACAAAGCCACTGTTTGGCTCAGAATTCTTGTTCACTCCAGCCGGTTTTTCTCCCTGGTATATCCAAGTAATAGGAAACGTGCTGAGGCCGACAGTGGACTATGCCATGCTAGTTCTGTGTGATAGACCAGAGTAATATTACCAGCTTGCGTTTTGTTTTATTATGTGAATTTTAGACGTTTCTTTTGGGGGGATAGTTATTTTCTAATCGTACGCGTCTGAGGACCATATCCTTAGTAAATCAAACCTTAAAGAACTAACCCATATACATATGACGACAAAACAAAAGAAGCTTGTAGTTTTGTAGAATAGAGGTTACTCAAAAGCCATGACTACCAGTTTTGGTTGGCAAGATCTAGGAAAAAAAAAAAAAGAAGAAGAACGGCATGTCATTAGTTTGTAATAGACATTGTTGGACTTAAGAACTTTACAAGAAAAGGTGGTAGGAAAGTCTGTTTTTAGGTCGTAATATTCTGAATGTCCTTTTTAGCCTGTTTAATGGGGGCAAAGAAATAACTGCTGAAGTGTATAGAATTTGTCGTACTGAAATTTTCAGTTCACCTTTAAGGTATTAGTTAATGTGTGAAATGTAATAATTGGTATGTTGCCCAGGACATATATCTCAGTGGGAAAAGAACAGCTTTTTTTCTTTGGCAGGGAGAGACTACTTAAGGAATATGATTAGGCTAATGATCATTTTTGATTCTGCTAGAAAAGTACAAATGGTAATAAATAAGGAGTGTTTCAAATTAATAAAAGCATGTCATCAGCAAGTTATGTGTATATGTAGTAAGTTACAGCATGACCTTAATTTCTGACCAGTGTCATTTTCAGTATCTCTCAAATGAGCTTCTCTGCTCAGATAAGACTAATAAAACTCCTTAAATTACAAATCAGAAGCTGACTTACACTATGCAAATGAAGCGAGTTCCCACTTTGTGACAGAGGATTCATTTGTAACTTAGATTAGAGACTCCAGTCTGTATTTCTTGGTGACTAATGAATCTGGCCTCAGCAGACCAATTTCTGTTCCACTCTAGTTAATGGCTGCAGCAGTATCACTGCGAGCATTTTGACTATTCTATCTCCCATTAGAGAGAGAAAAAAGCCTTTAACGCCACTTGGAAGTATCTTCCACCTGCCAGGAAGGTCGTGGTGGCTCACAAGGCAGACAGAACGAGGATATTAAGATGGATTAAGCTAATTAATCTTACTTTGACAGTAGCTTCAAACAACTTTTCCCCCTGCTTATTTCAATATCGAACCTCAAACCAGCAATTTTTGTTGTTCTTTGCACAATGTATGTTCTTTTCCCTCCGTGATTACCAGTAGATCAAAACAATTTATATTTGGTCTTAATGACATGACTAGGTAAATGGCATAGAGTAAATAAACTTAGTGATTTCAGCTATCCACACCAAAGTCAGTCAGTAGCTGCAGTATCAGTACAAAAGCCTGCCTTCAATTGCTTAACTAACTGGGTTATATTTTTTGTTTAATGTTATTTTGCATGGTAATAAACTAAACCTACAAATATGAACATGTACAACTTGGATGTTTATGAAGACTTTATTCTACTTTTCTTAAATTATTTCATTAAAATTTTTCATTAAATTATTAGTTTCCATTTAATTATTGGTATAGGCTTTAAATGTTTTGATCTCTTGATTCTTTTAAAAGCAGATCATTATTTATAAACTAAGGTATATGCTCAGGTGTTTTCCAGCTGGACAGGGAATTGGAAGAGTGAAACATTCACAGATAACGTGTAAACTTTGAAATCAACTTGGTTTTTTTTCCCAATGGTAATAAGTAGACAATGTTATAAGGCACAATTTTGGTTATTATTTTAGTTCAGGTTCCAAAAAACAGTATGGTGTAACTTTCAAGCATAAATATCAGGCCATTCCAGAGACATCAGTGTTTTCTATTTAGAACATTTAAAACTTGAGGTTGTAAATAGGAGTGACGGTGCATGGACCAGTAATACTTCAGGCTAAGAGCTGACATTGGTTGTGCTTCTCATTGACAATCGAGATATTGTTAGATAAGTATCAACAAGCCATCTTTTCACGTTTACCCTTTATAATCAAATAGCAGTCTACTAATCTTCAGTTAGTTTTATTTTGAGATGGTAAGATACGTTCCTAGTTGGCCAGGTGTATTTTGTTCAGGTGTTCTTCCATATTGAAATAAGAGTAAATCATCACGACAGATAAATATTACAATTGTCACTAGTCAGTGATTGAAAATCACCCTGGTACTGGAAGCAGTCAAAACTCATGGTAGTTTTCTAATGGATGCAGGCAATTGTGGACACAGTGGACAATCTTCTGAGACCTGAAGCTTTGGAATCCTGGAGACACATGAATTCTTCTGAACAAGCGCATACAGCAACAATGTTACTTGATACATTGGAAGAAGGAGCTTTTGTCCTGGCTGACAATCTTGTAGAACCAACCAGAGTCTCAATGCCTACAGAAAATATTGGTAAGTGAATACATTGTCAAGTTTAATTTTGATTTAGAAGATACATGTTTAAGAGAATGATGATTCCCTTCTGAATCTGTTCTTTCCCAGGGCCAAACTTCTCTTTTGTCAATTTATTATTGATCACACTTCATAAAATTAATGCAAAAGCCCAAATCTGTCTGTATTTTTTAAAAGTTGGTTTTATGTAGGTTTCTTTTTCCCCGACTGAAAAATCATTAAAGGAAAGAAGCTTAGAGTACTTAAATGCCAGAATATGTATTGCGTAAGTAATGAAAGTGCTTGCTATGGAACTGTGGCAAATGCTTTTCCATTTTATATAATATGTTCCTAATGAATTTAAATTACTTTCTGGAATGTGTTCTCCCAGTCAAATATTTTAGGCACACAGAATTTGAGCCAAATGTTTATACTAAACACAGCTGCCTTCAGGTGAAAATGTGGTCAGCGAACTACATCTCCCATAATGCAGACTATACATGCTTCATAGATTGCAAACTAGCTGCATATAGTTTTTGAAGCATTTAAATTTAGAATTTAAATGCTGGCCATGAGAGGTAGGAATTCACTTTTGGTGACATTTGAAAAAATACAGTAAGTACAGTAAAATTATATTCATTTAGGCTTGACTGATTTAGAATTGTTGGTTATTCAGAGGGGTTGAACTCAGATGAGATTTGTAATATCTCTTAGTAAAGTAAAAAAGTTTCCCAAGCATTAATGTAAAAAAACAAAAAAGCCAAAAGGGAACACAGATGACTCTTCTACCAAAAGAGTTCATTGGCACAACAGATATTGAATGAGGTATTGCTCTGTGGGATGCCATACCTCATTGCCTAATTGTGCCTGGGACTTTGTATTTTAAAATTCAGAAAATAAAGGTGTATAGAATCAGATTATTATAACTGAATTTAAATTCAAAACCTTAAGTTTATTTTAAATAACTGAATTTTTAGAAAGAAAGGGTTATTAAAATCATATGTTTTTATGTACTGTGAGCTTTGGGGATGATAAATAACTCAATAACTTCACAATAAATGAAGTCAAGATACATCATTTGGCTGGCCATGATCTGGGATACCAGTCATAGGGAAAACGATGTGCTACCACAGCTTTGGTAGTAATACAAAATGAACAAAGCTCCCTGTTTCATTATATTTGGTTAATTTATTTGCTAGTCTCATAAAATTCCTAGGATGTACACTGAACAATTCTTTTCAAATTTTCCCAGTGATGTACTTGTAAGGATAAAAGTGTGTAAACTTGATCATCTTAGAGGATGAATCATAGAAAGTATTATTTGAAGTGGCACGTTATGAACTACATTTGTTTTCAAAATCTTCCAATGGCTGTGAAAATAAAAACAAAACACCTGATATTTCCCTCCTACACCCTCTCAAAGTGTGCAAGAATATTTGATGGGCCAGGGTGACATGCTATGTTCCCATCAGCTTCAGGACACACTGTCTGAGATATTTCAATGCCAGTTTGAGACAGAGTCTGAAAATGTAAATGTCCAAGAATATATTTTTTTCCTAATACTTGTTTTTCAGAATGCTCAAAGATTAATCTTCATGCTGTTTTTTTAAAAAAAAATTTAACTAAAAAAGAGTGGGCACCTGGCTAGGTCAGTCAGTAGAGAATGTTACTCTTGATCTCGGGGTTGTGAGTTCAAGCCCCACATTGGATGTAGAAATTACTTTAAAAACTAAAAAAATGTTCTAAAATTAAAAAAAAAAAAAAAAACATTGTGGGTCAAGATTCTTACAGAATGTAGTACACATTTTACCGACTTCTCAAAAATAATGCCCCAAACTTACCATATACATGTAGATTACCCAAGAATTATCAGTATGAAAGTCATTTTACATTTTCTAGCATAGTAATGTCTTTTTGTTTGTTTCTAGAATACAATTTTGTGGCAAATATCATCCATGATTCAGTACGAGGAAAGCATTTACCTTTTTCCTAGGACTTGTTCTTCTTTTTAGACATGAAGACTAAAATAGCCTATTATTCCTTTATAGCCTCACTTTCCTGAAGCTCTTATCTAAATTTAGGGCATGGTTTCATATCTTAGGTTATTAAGACAATTTGATTTACTCCTTAATGATTTCTCCTTGAATCCTTAGTTTAACTTCATTGTGTGATTTACCCTTATAATACATGACCTCATAAAAATGGCACAATTATTATAAATGTAACTGATTATAGCTTTTTAAAGTCAACTTGGAGATATAATCTATATACAATACAAGCAGTTGTTGTAAATGTACAGATGAGTTTTGACAAATGCACAATATGTGACCAACAGCAAGGTCAACATTCTGTCACCTCAGAAGGGCCTTTCTTCTCTTGCAGTAGGTCTCCTCATACCCCCAGCCCCAGGTGACCACCAGTCTGTTTTCTGTCACTGTAATTTAATTTTGCCTTTTCTGGACCTTTAGTTGAATGGCATCATAAAATAGGCACTCTTTTTGATCGTGCATTTTTACACAGAATGATGTTTTTGAGATTGTGCTGGTGGGAGCATCTTTAGTTCAATCCTTTTTGTTGCTGGGTAGTATTCCATTACAAGGAAACACCACTGTTTGTGTTTTCACAATCTTATTAGGGTGTTTACATCATTTCCACTTTTTCAGCGTTACTTGTAAAGCTGCCATTTTCCAAGTGGTTGTACCGTTTCATACTCCTATCTGCTGTGAGACTTCAGTTACTCCACATCCTCACTGACATTTAGGATCGTCAGTCTTTTTAATTTTGGCCCTTTGAGTGCTTTGTAGTGTCAACTCATTTTGGTTCTATTTTGCATTTGTGTGATCGCTAAGTAGCTTATTGCTGATAATTGTTCAGCTCTTACGTGTTTGGGCCATTCATGTATCTTTCTGTGAAGTGTCCATATATTTTGCCCATTTTTAATTGGGCTGTTTTTCTTCTTAATAATGAGTTATGAGGATTCTTAATATATTCCTTAATATAAGTCTTTTGTTGGATATATGTACTGTGAATATTTTCCCTCAGTTATATGACTTTTCTTTTTATTTTCTTAATGATATCTTAAGAGGAGCAGAAGTTTCTCATGTTGCTAAAAAATTACCCACCTTCAACAATATCTAGTTAATCCTATTTCACTCATTGCTCTCACCACTGTATTTTAAAGCAAATTTTAACATATTATTATTACTGTAAATACCTTAATATGAATCCCATGCTTTTAAAAAAAATAATGTCATTTTCACACTTCTAAAAATTAACAAAAATAAGTTCAAAAGATAACAAAATATGTTTAAATTTACTTCATTTTTGTAAATTTCTTAATACTTAATTTGTTTTGACCAGGAAACAAACAATTCCGTGTGGTTTGTTTGATACATTGCTTGAGTCATTTCTGTCTACATCTTTTCTTTTTTTTTTTAACTTTTTCCTTTTTTTGAAGAAATTGAGCAGATGATTTGTGCTATGGAGTTTCCCACATTCTGGATTTGGCTGTTTTCATCCCTGCTGTATCATTTTACATGATTGATATATACTGTAATTGGATCTGGAGGCTTGATTAGGTCAGGTTTAAGTTTGTTTCTTCACTTCTTTTCTCCAAGAACTTTCTAATGCATCCTGCAAAAGAGGCACATGTTAGGTTGTCTTTCTTTGTGATCTTATGATTGATTAGGTGGTTTAGGTGTTATCAGCCTAATCCATCCATTATAAAATTCCATATCATTTATTTTCCCAGTGGACTTAGCAGCCAACATGATTGTCAATTAGGCTTAGTTATATTGTGGCAACAAAAACCCCAAAGTCACAGCAGCTCACAACAGCAAAGGCTCATATCCTCCAAGCCACATCACCATTGAGGCTTGGCTTTGGCTGTGTGACCTGTCATCTTTAGTCAGTTCTATGTTGTTTGTACCTTGGATTCAGGCTGATGGAGCCTCGAATGTTGCGGGTCTCCTGGCAGAGGTCATAGTTTTTCCTATATGTTCTCTTTTCTTCCCATCTCCTCTCATTGCAGCCACTACTCGGTAATGAATTTGAAAAATACAAGGACAGAAAAATATATTAAAGTCTTACCTACGGCATTGGTTGTGAGTGAGGCTCTCCTATGAATGAAGTGTATTCAGTGTCAGGAAATCTGTTGTACAAGGCATATATTATTTCAAGCGTACAGAATATATAGATACAGAGATTATCATAAATATCTGTATTCCACTCTGAGCCAAATCTTAGTATTGTACCATTTTTGCTTCACATTCTGGGGGGGAAGTAAATAGTTACTGATAATGTTTAAGTCCTCTGGGTCTCCTCCTTGTTGATCAGATCAAGAAGGGCGTAACCTTTCTTTAGTAAGCTTCTTTTTTTTCTTCTAATTTTGCTCTACAACTATGCACATTTAACAGTTGCTTTTTGTGTTTTTAACATTAATGATTTCACACTATATATGTAGTTGTATAATTGTCCCTTGCCCTTTATAGTTTTCATACTCGTGCATGTTAATATGTGCATCTCAGGTTCATTCTTTCATTCGATCTAAGATACATCACATTTATTTAACTATGCCGATGATAGGTATTTTAGTGACTTATGCTTTTTTGCTAATAATACGGAAAACAGTGAAGGTTTTTGTGTGTCTTTGTCCTCATATGTATGTGCCTTTCTAGACATATATGGATACACACACCTAGAAACAGAGTTTTCGAATGATGGAGCATGCCCATCTTCAACTTTATTAAATACTGCCAAGTTGCTTTCTAATATTGTTTACCAATTTACATTCTCACCTGTTAACACCATTGTTCTCTCCCTATTACTCTTTTTGCTAAAGAACACTTTGTTATTGACATAAATGTTATTGTTCTAATGGGTTTGAATTGATCACATTATTGTTTTAATTTGTGGTTCTCAGATTACTTAATGCCTTTATTGGGTATTTTAGATTTCTCTCCTGTGAATTTGTTCTCCACGACTTTTACCTATGCATCTGTTTCTCTGTAGTTAATGCATTCTGGACATTAATTCTTTGTAGACTGTATAGATTGAAAACATTTATTCTGTGCGTGCCTTCTCTTTTTTATTTTGTTTATGGTATCTTTTGTTTACAGAATAATGAAGTCAAATTTATCAGTCTATTCTCTTAGGGTAGGTGCTTTTGGTATCTTATTTAAGAAATACTTTCCTTTTTGGTGTCCTCAAGAAAATTTTCTCCACAGTGATACCTGTAACTTTATAAATGATCTTATGTAAGACTTTAGAAATGATAAAACTTTGCCTTTTTATAATTATGTTGAAATCTACCTGGAAATTATTTTTGTTTGTGATATGAAGGAAGAAACTAATTTGGTTTTTTGTTTTCTGAGGGTGTTTTTTTTTTTTTTTTTCTTTTTGGATAATATGTTGTTTTAGTACTTTTAGTTCATAATTCATTCCTTTCCCCAGCGGTTTGTAAGGATATCTCTGTCATTTCTATACATGTTAGAAGTGTGTTATGCATTGCTCCTTTTGTTTTTGTTTTAATAATATTACTATCTGGTGAGTTCTTTCATTTCTGCTCCTGGAGGAATTACCTTAGGTACTTTTGGCATGTCTTTTCCATCTGAATTTTAAAGTCAGTTGTTAAGTTCCACAAACTCAAAAAATCTTTTTTTTTCCCCCAAAAAATCTTGTTGGAATTTTTATTAGAATTAGGCTGAAGAGAGGGAAACAAACCATAAGAGACTCTTAACTATGGAGAACAAACTGAGGGTTGCTGGCGGGGAGGTGGGGGGGGGGATTAAATAAGGATGATGGGCATTGAAGGGGACACTGTGATGTGTGCTGAGTGTTGTATGTAAGTCATAAATCACTAAATTCTACTCTGAAACCAGTATTACGCTGTATGTTAACTAAAATTTAAATAAAAATTTGAAAAAATAAAAAATAAAATACTATATTATAAAAGAAGAATTAGACTGAGTATGTAGATTGATTTTGAAAGAAGTTTCATAGCTTTATTTACCTGTTGAAGTCTCCCAGATAAGCTCTTGTATAATTCTCCATTTGTTGTTAGGTCTTCTAATAAAGTTCTGTATTTTTCCCATTAATATCTTCCACTCTTAAAAATCAGGTTTATTCTTAAATAACTTGCATTATTTGTTTTTATTGTAAAGTATCTTTTTTAAAATTACATATTCTATTTGTTTGTATAGGATCACAGTTGATTTTGCTGATTGCACCCTTGCTAAATTTTTTTACTTTATAATATATAGAGGCTCTCTCAAAACTACTATGTAGTTAATTGTATCTTCTGTAAATAGTAAGTTTGCTTTTTTCCTTCAGTCTTTACTCCTTTTTTCTTTTTTTCAAGATTTTATTTATTTATTTGAGAGAGAGAATTAGTGAAAGAGCATGAGTGGTGATGGGGGAAGTGCAGAGGGAGAGGGAGAAGCAGACTCCCCGATGGGCAGGGACTCCTATGGGGGAGGCTCCATTTCAGGGCCCGGAGTTCATCACCTGAGCTGAAGGCAGACACTTAACTGACTGAGCCACCCAGGCACCCTATGTACCTTTTTTCTTGAATTACTGCATTAGCTAGGTCTTTTAGTACAATGCTAATAAATAAAACCCCTAGTAGGGATCATCCTGACTTTAGAAAGAATGCTTCTTGAGTTTTTCACTATTGTTCACCTATAGGTTTGGATAGATAAACTTTATCTGATAACAAAACCTTTACCTGGGTAAGGATTTTTTCTTTTCTTTTATTATTTTGTAAAGGTTTTTTTTTAATTGGGTGGGTTTTAAAGTTATATTTGTAAAAACAAAGGGGGTGGGTGAATTCTTCTTATCTGTGTGTTTATAGAAATAGCTACACAAAAATATGTATCAGTAGAGTGAAATTCAGAAAAATGTATGGACTGTATGTATTGAATTATTTAAAAAGTATTTGTTACTTTTAAAAATTCTAATATACGAAACTAATCAATTTTGTGTATAATTCCTCTCATTTCATCAATAAAATGACATTCTAATTATGAATATAAAATAGTTGACTTTAGTAAAAACAATATTACTTTTCCATTCTTTTTAGAAATCAAATGAATATTGATAAATATTGATGTAAAGTATTACAATCTTTATTGGAATTACAGTAGACATGTTTATGTTGATGACTATTTTAAATATATATTATATACACACACACATATATATACATGTATATGTATGTATTTGAAAAAAGTTTAACAACATTGGTCTTGTTGATTAGGTAAATGTTCTTAGTGTTATATGCCAACCTGTTTCCCTTTCCATGAATTTTTGAGCTTTGGAATAATGTACAGTGGTTGGTAAATTTTTACTATAAAGGCCCAAATAGTATATATTCTAGGCAACTATACAACATGGTCTAAGTTGCAAATACTTAACCGACATTGTAGCACCCAACCAGCCATAGACGGTATGTGATTGAGCATACATGGATGTATTTTAATAAAACTTTATTTACAAAAAAGGTGGCAGGTCAGATTTGACACACAGGGCCTATTTTGCTCAACTTAAATATGTAAACATGTATAGTTAGTAGTGAGAACTAATGGGAAGTTTTAACATAATGCCAGACATTTTCTCATTGTGCTGGTCTCACCATGTTTAGAAAATAGAGAAAATCAAGAATTGCAAAATTGAGCTATGCAATCTCATTATCGATTAAAATGTATCATATACAAAGAAATAAATGTATACATGCAATAAAGGCACTCAAATTTATGCTTTATATTTTGTTTTGCCATTGTCAAGGAATGTTCATTGAAAAATTATTTAATGTAAAAAAGCCAAAAAAATCGTTTTGAAATAGGTTTGTTTATTTTAATGATATAAATGAAAGTTTGAAAGTTGTGTGCTTTCAGCTCATACACTTCACATTCATAGGGTAAGTGTCTGGAATTAGTTGATTACATAAGATACAAAATTATGAAAAAATGTTAAAATTATTATATGAAATTTTTTAGAGTAGTCAAGGTTTAAGTCCTCCTAGAGTAGTTTAGTTTGTTCATGATTTTGTTGAAATGTAACAGTTAAGTTTTGTAAGTAGAAAAAAAGAAGCAGCGGTTTTCGTGCAATTACCATTTGCTTCTTTGTAGTTTAAAGTAATGCCCTTTTTTCCTCCCCCTTTATTCTTTGCCTCATCCAGTTCTGGAAGTTGCAGTACTCAGCACAGAAGGACAGGTCCAAGACTTTAAATTTCCTCTGGGCATCAAAGGAGCAGGCAGCTCAATCCAACTCTCTGCAAATACTGTCAAACAGAACAGCAGGAATGGTAAGATGGAGCAGAGTCTTTTAAAAATTGACAGGTTTTTTGTTCATTTAAATCTATTAATCCTAAAATGCTGAATATTTGACTCCTAATATAACAATACTGCTTACCATTTAAAAGCAGATTTAAAATAATGCTTTACTTTCCCAAGAAACTTAATCTAAATAGAATCCATAAGGATTTTTTCCCTTTTATTCTTATTTGAATGTATCTTATTTTATTCATAAGAATATTTCCTGTAAAGGCATATGACTATTTTTACCTTCCTAGGGCTTGCAAAGTTGGTGTTCATCATTTACCGGAGTTTGGGACAGTTTCTTAGTACAGAAAATGCAACCATAAAACTGGGTGCTGACTTTATTGGTCGGAATAGCACCATTGCAGTGAATTCCCACGTCATTTCAGTTTCAATCAATAAAGAATCCAGCCGAGTCTACTTGACAGATCCTGTGCTTTTTACTCTGCCACACATTGATGTAAGTTATATATGCTAATGAGGTAGTGGAAGGTTATAAAACCAGTGAGGAAGGAAGGCTAAACTTGACGTGATGGAGATGGGGAGAGAGGGAATGGGGAGATGGCAGAGAGGAAAGAAGAGACCTTTCCATTTGAATTTCAAATGTTGGACTAGGTCAGAGGCATAAGTTTATTTAAGTCTGTGAACATAAAATTAAATGAGCCTGGTTCAGTGATTATTAGAACTTAAGTGTATTCTTAATGAAAGCTAATTCAGTAATCAACAGGAAAATGTAAATGACTGTAATTTGTTTTAGAATGAAAATTAACTCTTACCTTAACAGCAGGATAGCCAAGTATTAACTGTTAGAACTCTGCCTTTTTAGTGTGGCAGACCTTTTTGTTTTTGTTTTTGTTCTTTTTGATTTTACTAGTCATGTGTGACACAATTGTTATCAAGCATTGGGTTTTTAAAAATCTAGGCTTGAAGAGATGTGATTCCTCTGCCGTACCTTAGAATGAAGTTGGTAGTTAAATCATTACACTGTGTTGGAAGATTGTCTGCAGAATTTTGGCTTCCGTTACAAGCAGAGTGAATGAGTGCCCACAGATAGCCAGGTGGATCTCCAAAACTGGCAAAGAAAAATAAATTTGTGCAGCCCTTCTTTTATAACTGCTGCCGTTGGTTCACTCTTAAAAACCTTGACATTGCTAACATGTCACTTAAAATAAAAATGGGCCCCAAATCGATTTTAAAACAATTGGTCCTTATAGAATTTTCTCAGAACAAATTCATAGGTCTAATTTTGTCAGAAAAGAAAAAAAAAATGATTCCAGTGTACCATCACTATGTAAAATCATAAGATGGAAATTGTAATTGTGTAAAATGGGTCTTTGGTAATTTAGAGTACGTTTTAGAGTGTTTCGGACTATAAAACCCCTTTTAAGTTAGATATCTGCCTTGTATAACATAGCCTACAATTTTGCTGATGAAAAACTTTATAGTCCGAAACATGCAAAGTTTAATCTAAATTACCTTTTACACATATTAAACAATTGCTATTGCCATCTTAGAGTGTAAAATCCTAATTTTATCTTGTCATTTTATTTCCCAGCCTGACAATTATTTCAATGCAAACTGCTCCTTCTGGAACTACTCAGAAAGAACTATGATGGGATATTGGTCTACCCAGGGCTGCAAGCTGGTTGACACTAATAAAACTCGTACAACGTGTGCATGCAGCCACCTAACCAATTTTGCAATTCTCATGGCCCACAGGGAAATTGCAGTAAGTATTTGCACTTCTAATTAGTAGCAGAGAAAAACCTCGGAGATTCAAAACAGCTTGTATAATAGTCCCTTCTTTGGGTGCTTATCGTAACTAAAAAGCAAACAAAGTAGTGTGGATTTCTAATTGTTTCTACACTGTCCATATATTTTAGGAAGTCTTGGCACTATATTTATTGTTACTTCTTAAAATCATGTGCTTTACAGACTAGTTCTAAGTTTTACTCCTTTGGGTAGGTGTTTGGCAGAGGCAGTCGGGGATTTAAAAAATGAACAGCAATGGGTCCTACAAAAGAGACTGAGGGCTCTAAAGTTTAACACACCCTCCCCATCTTGAATGTTTGACTCTTGTTTTACAGCTTTTATTTTAAATTTTCCTAACAGCTTTGCACGCTGTGCAAAACTGCAGATTTTGAAAGGTCAGGATAGCTTCTGGAATGTTTCTTCATATTCTTTTCTGTGATTATGGGAATGATAGCCAGAAGATAAAAATATTTTAAGAAATAGAGCATGAAAACTCGCAAATCTATTGTGTATTTGACTCTTAGTATATAAATAAATACCAAAACTCGAGGGGAAAATGAAAACTTAAAATTTTTTTGTTAGCCAGGAAAGTCGTGAAGATATCAATTATTTTTAATCGTAACTGAGTGTCCTTTATTCTATTATATAAATATTTGTGTTTATGTAGGTAATTAGTTCAGCTGTTATTTTGAAACAATTAGACTCTTGCATTATATTCTAGGTAAAATTCTCCACTCGCATAGGTCATTCTTTGGATATAAAAGTTAATAAGATAATATTGAACTCTGTTACATGTTCAAGTTTTCTTTTTAGTTTTGAGCCCTGTTTGAACACATAAGAATATTCATAGAGTTTGGTATTAAAAGGTGAGCGGCACATGTGAAAGCTATCTTACCTTTACAATGCAGGAGTACTAATGTTCCTCATACTGTTTTTATTTTCAGTACAAAGACGGAGTTCACGAATTACTCCTTACAGTCATCACCTGGGTGGGAATTGTCATTTCCCTCGTTTGCCTAGCTATTTGCATCTTCACCTTCTGCTTTTTCCGTGGGCTGCAGAGTGACCGCAATACTATTCACAAGAACCTTTGTATCAACCTTTTCATTGCGGAATTTATTTTCCTAATAGGCATTGACAAGACGAAATACATGGTAAGCACCCCCTTCAGCTTACTGTCCTTGGATCTCTGAAAATCATTATAACAGGTGTGAATCCACACACGATCCCATATTGATATTTGACCTTGTAACTTAATATAGTTGACAATGGCGATATTGGAGGATAATTTATAATAAATTAAAAGACAGCAGATTCATTAGTTATTATTATAATGAGTTAACTCATTTCTTGTATCAAGGTGCATTTGCATTTTTCTGGGTTGTTATTAAGACATGTAATTTGAAAAGAAGAGTGCCAGGGACACTGAAATGAAAAGATCCTATTTTTACAGTTTTCATCTTGCTTACATAGTCATTCTGACCAGTGATCATTTCTTCGTCTTCTGAGCCATTTGTTCATCATCACAAGGTCTCAGTGTCAGAAACAGTACTTAGTAAGTAGTTAATGCTTTACCCTGTATTCGTCTGCACCGGGATGAAGTTAAAATGCTCCACATAGGACAGGAAAAGAATGTTAGGAATTAGATCTGGGGTATTCATCATTAAAGTGGAATTTTAAATTCTGTTACTGAAAAAATAAAAATAATATATTTGGAAACAACTGTCCTAAATATGTATGGAGCAAATAATCTGTAAGTGGAATACTCAGATTTAATAGTGGATAATTCTAGAAGAGAATTTAGCATATGTTTTCTTATGTACACTTAATTTCACTAAAAATAGTTATGTCTTACAGTGATGAAATTCCTAGCACACCTGCCATTATACTCTATACACATTAAACTCTTCAAACTTGTCAGTGTTTAGAACTCATTTCCATTTGTTAAAAAAAAAGTCTTTTTTTAAGAAATAGTAGTTTACTCTAAATAATGTTGTGTTTTAAAGACAGTTATGAGCACTGTCAGTGAATATTGTGTAATCTGGGGGTGGTCTGCTTGTATTCATGTGTTCTCTTGTGTGTTTTTTGTTCTTTTCCTTTCTAGATTGCTTGTCCGATATTTGCAGGACTTTTACACTTTTTCTTTTTGGCTGCTTTTGCTTGGATGTGCCTGGAAGGTGTACAGCTCTACCTGATGTTGGTTGAAGTGTTTGAAAGTGAATATTCAAGGAAGAAATATTATTACGTGGCTGGTTACTTGTTTCCTGCCACCGTGGTTGGAGTTTCAGTGGCTATTGACTATAAGAGCTATGGAACAGAAAAAGCGTAAGTAATTGCAAGCGACCTGAGTGTTTTTCAAGTGAATAATTTTTTAAAGCCTGTTAGCTGTCAGTGAGGGTCCCTGACAGACTGAAATAGCATCTGAAAGCTTTATTGGTAAGAGAATGGGCATGCCGTGCACAAATTACAATCAAGTCTTTTGTAATTTTCTAGGTTCAGAGGATTTGTACTCTGGCGAGGCGGATTCTAAATTATGGACTTTCTTTTTAACACAAAAGATTGACCTGAAACAAATTGAAAAAGTAAATAACTTTTTGGCCTTAGAAAGATATTAAGTAAAAATTCTTCTGAACTTAAAGCATCTGACAGGTTTAACTACTCAGTTTTAACCTAATGCTTCATTAGCTCTCTTTGTGCAGCCGACCCTCTAGCTAACTCGCATTCTGAATTGTGACAGTAGCACATTCCATCCCATATGTTCTGCTTTGATAATATTTTATCAGGCAGTTTGAAAGGATTAAAATAAGTCACTGTCTTTCATTTATGAAAAATACAGATATTTATGGAAAATGACAGAAGGTAGACATAGCCATGTTTCTAAGGATTTTATTTGCTAGGAGCATGAATTTGCCTTCCAATTCTGTTTATATTTGCCTTTGATAGAATTAGTTATATAAAGATTCCTTGGACTAAAGAAAGCTTTTTGACTATACAGATGATGAAAGACAAATAAAAGAAATTCAGTGGGGATTCAATGTTATATGAAAAATGAACCACTAAGTAAAATCTGTCTTAATAAGTTTATGCATCATTTACTCTAATACTATATGAGTGCTATGCTTTGATTTTTTTATCTCGCATTCATCCATTCCCAGTTGAGGTATTATATTTATGCTCTACTGTTTTGAAACAAGCCTAACAGCTGAACATTTTGTTTGTCTGTTATGTTCCATAGGGTTAAACACTGTAGCTCAGGTATAGATACGAAAGGCAAATTTTGAAGTTAAGAACTTTAAAATGATGAGACAATTTGGAATATTGAGTTTCAGGTTTTCCTTAGGAAAGTCAGAGGTCTTAAGAATTAGGGATTCGGGAGTAGTTGGGGTTTATTGTTTTCCCCATACGAGCATAATAATGTATACCTTTACCGAATTTAAAACCTGAAATGAAAAACAGAAGGTTGAAGTAAATAAATTACTGCTCTTTACCTCAAAGCCAACTCAGAATTATTAAAATTGTTCTTACCCATGATAAATGAATTTTCACAGGCAATTGTAACAATAGTTTTGTTAGATTTTTTGAATTCTATATTTTTTGTAATGTTGAGGGTCCATTGAAGCTACTTCAACAAACTCTTCTTTTCATAATAGTTGCTGGCTTCATGTTGATAACTATTTTATATGGAGTTTCATTGGACCAGTTACCTTCATTATTCTGGTAAGCAGACTCTATTTTCCCTTCATTTTTATCTTGCTGCTTTTGCAGTGCTATTGAAACAAAGATAATTGGTTTTATTGTTAATTTTTCTATGCATTCAAGATTTATAAATGTATCTAGCCTACAGGGTAAAACTACGTAGTATACCTTAAATGTTATATACCATTGTTGAGAGTGTATGTACTTGCTAATTAGTATATTTCGAAAATCCTCTTTCCTCTAAAATGTACTTTTCCTTATCTAATTTAGTTTCCTACAATGTCATGTCAAAATCTAAAAAAATATACGTAAGCCCTGTTAAGATTACAAGATTTGGGCCTAGTTTAATAATTAAAAAGGAATAACTGAAATGTATAGTGTATTTTGTTTTTGTGTAGTGGAGTTTTTTGCTAAGAGTTGTAGTTCAGGAAGTTATGTTATGTCTCCAAAATCTCTAATTTTAGTCCTGTACCAAGCTATGTCTTATTTATAAAATAAATGAATGTTTTGTGGAATTGAAAGAACATTGGCTTAATTTTATTATATTAATTTCCACACAGTAATTAAGTACTTTTAAATAAATGTCCACACCCTGAATTCTTTTTAGGGCACAAAATTTTTTTAAGCTTAGATTAATAACTGAGTATTGAATCAATTTTAAACTTATTAGAAATAAAATTACTTTTCTAAAACTTTAAAATGCCAAATAAAAATACTGGTCTTCAAGAAATTTTTTAAAATAAATTTGATGCAAGCTAAATATAGTGACATATAAGGTTTTTTTTTTAACTGCTTACATTACCATTAGTCAAATATTTGAAATATAGTTGAAATAAAAGGATGTAGCTAAAATATTTGGATTTTGGTACTTAAAACTTTTCACTGAGTTTTAGCATTATGCTGTTGCAGATAGATGCTATTGACCATTATAAGATTGAAAAGGAAAAATAAGCAAGTTTAAATATTGCCTATATCTTTTAAATACCTATTTTAAGGATTTTTTTCCTTTAAAAGAAGTGATACACTTGAGCTTATTAGGATATTTCTGTAGTTAACCAGTGGTTCATAAAATTGAGAAAAAAAATGTAGTAGTTCAAGGAAACTTAAAACCACTTCAAATGTATGTACTTTTGTCCTTAAAATGAATTATTTTATACACTTAACACAAAGCAAAACAAAAATTCGAAGTGAATGCCAGTAAAAGATTCTCAAGTGTTTCTAGAAAAGCTGAATTACTAAAAAGCTAGAATTACTCGATCCAAATGATTGTGCTAGTTTTTGTTGTTGGTTTATTTAAGTTAACATAGGCTAAGCCACTCTCAAATTAAATGGTAAACAGCTGATTTGAAGTGGCATGATCCTTAAAGACACAGGCTTCTCTTTTTTTCCCCCTGAGCGCTTGGCTAACCATATTGATAACTTTGAGAATTGTAAAGACCATTTTAGAGATATCCAGTCTATAAAAGTATCATGTGTTAACTTTTGTTGTACTAGTTTTGTTTATTTCTATCTCAAAATAAATACTGACTTTAGAGTATTAAAAATTTTTTCACTTGGCCGAAAGTCTTTAATGTTCACTTATACTCCACTTCTAGTAAGAAAAGAGGTGAAGGACATTTTATTATATTGCCCATTTACAGTGTGAGCCAACTATTATTTATTAGTCTTATCATCATTGTTACCCTGTACCAAATAATTTAGGTTGAAATGTGAAGGGCTTTGGGGAATAGTGTTCCCAACTTCAAAAAAAACCCAAAAACCAAACACAGCAGGTAACTGTTTTGACGGTACAGATGCTAGGAGTAGTTCTCCTGCAACTGCTTTGCCCTCTGATTCTCCCAACACAGAGAGGCAAAGAGTGGCATAGAGGTGTAAAACGTCTTGCATACCCTAAGTTGAGGTATAATATGATTGTGCAGCATATTTGTTGAATGCTAATACATTTATACCGCATACATCCTTCCGATGAGAAAGGATATTTAAAAGTCAATTCAAACACAAATCTTAGTAATATGAATTATATACTACCCTTTTAAGGAGTACTTTTACAACAAAAAGTACTCATTACTATTCCTGGAAAGTGTAGTTTTGCATTTCCAACTTTTCTGAATTGAAGCCATTTAACTTAGTAGTATTAAGTAAGTGTGCGTTTTTAATAATGTTCTATGAAGAAAAATAACATGCTATGGAAGATAAAACTTCTTACTTTTGTATTTCTATAGACTGTCTTGCCTACAGGCACTAGAGTTATTATATCTATGAGAAAAGTGCTTGTAAGTAATGAGCAGTGGGAAACCATTAGTATGCCTGAAATGGTTTAATGAAAGCTTGGATCATGACACGTCAGGAGCTGTTCTTATCATTTGGACAGCTCCATCTGCATCGTTAATAATTAATTCAGTTCAGTAAGAGTTCAGCTCACACACTCATTTAGAAGTCTTCTTCAGAGAACACCTCTCTGGCTGCTAGTCCCAGGGAGAAATAGGTTTCTGCTCGGCTAACAGCAAAGATCTGGAGATACAAGTGCAGTTTTAGAGTTGCATTTGCAGGTAGCAAAAGCTCCAGGGAGGACAAAAAGGGTCAGAACATGTGCGGTTCAGTTAGGTTACTTCGGAGTGGTGTTTCTGTTCTTCTGTCTTATCATATCCATGTCAGCCCTGCAAGCTGTGGAATGAATTTTAAGCTGCTAAGCTCAGACGGATGTGATTCAATTGAGCAGGTTGATGACTGTAACGCAAACTGTGCGCTCCTATAATCAGTGGCACCCTTTGCTTTTCTAAAACTTCTTTGTATTTTCGTGTCACCAGTATGGGTGACAATCTATGCCATATCATCAAGTAGCAAATTCTATCAGCAAATTATACTGGTAGATTATTTATACAAGAACTCATGAAATTATTATTTTGAGATAGGTGAAAGAGTATTATTTGTCATTAGATGAGAAGGAATGCCCCATTTGGCAATTAACCTTATTTAGCTGAATGAAAAAGTCTGTTTCTTCTGAATTTGCTCACTTTCACATAGAATTCTATTAACAGATGCCCATCTACCTACTTACCTGTGTGTACACACACACACACACACACACACACATACAGAGAACGGAGTTAAAAAAATCTGATTAATTCCTGGATGAGTTGCCTCATCTCTAAAATTAATCATCGGTGTGGGCATTTAGGCTGGTGGGTTGGCCTTCAGTACATAGCAAGATCCTAGGACTGTGTTTACTAGTGCCTTCTCTGTGAATGACTGAGTGATGACATCACTTACCAGGTTTAGATAGATCTTTGTTTACACAGTTGTAACTCTGTCTTTTTCCTTTCTCACTGATGCATAGCACCTTTCAGCCTATCCCAAAATGTGTACTATGGTTAAGCTTAGTAGTATTTATGTTGGAAAGAAAAAAATTTAAAAAGTAGACAAAAAGTGGCTGCATTGGAATTTGAGGGGAGAAGAGCAGCACTTGGACGGTGGAAACATTCTTCTCTCCCTGGCTTTTTGCCTGCTTTCCAGTAAGAAATAGGAGAAATTCCTTTGACGGTTAGGATTTCTTTTATTTTTTTTTAAAATGCATACCAAAGGCAGGAAAATAAATTGGGGAGAGATAAAAGTGAGGAGAAAGAAATCACTTACTCTAATTAGAAAGGGAAAAAAAAGAAGCACAGAAGTTTATGGCTGGAAAGAGCCATTTATGTCATGGGGAAAATGCAAAGAAGGAAGAACTCAGATTTGCAGTCAGTACTTCATTTGAAACTAACTTTTTGTTTGCCTGTAAGTGACTATTTTGGATGATAGATTTAATCAGAGATATTTCCATTTGCCCTTCAATTTCTTTTTCTGATTCCTTTAGTTACATTTTAAGAGAACAACAAAGGAGAAAAGAGGAATAAAAAAAATTACTTTACAAAATCATGACTCTTATAAAGAGTATATCACCTCTTGAAAAAAATCACAGCCAACAGTATTTTTTCTATGAAAATAAGTATATTTACATTTTTTAACAGTGGAGGTAAAAAAAGTATTTTAAAACTTCATTTTAAAAATTATTTACACTTCAGGATTTGTTCTGTTTAATTCCAGAAAGCATTTCACTGTCATACATACTGGGGATAATATATTAAAATGTTCAATACCTAAGTGACATAAGTATCTTTTTCATTTCTTTAATAAGACTAATAAATACATTATCAGTGAAATTTTTAATGTGGATTTGGGGAAAAGAAAAGTACCTTATGTTTAACTTTTTTTTTTCCATTTTATATTATGGTTCATAGCACATCTTGTGTGCCATTTTTCATAATTACTTTGTCTTGATAGGATGGTATTTTGTCCTGTTGTAGATACCATTGGTTCATTATTTGCATATTTCCAAGTCATATTTCAAAGTCTAATTTAGTGTTGGATTTAATTATGAATTTCTTGGCAACCTAAACATTAGTGCACTGGTTATAATTCTTCCATTTAGTTATTTTTGAAATTGGGGAAATCACAGACATTTGTGAAACAGTCTGAGTGCAAAAATCTTTCTGTAGTTTTATGATTATTTTTCTAGTATTAATTATTTTTAGAGACTCACTTTTAAAACATGTTTTTGAAGCATTCAATTCTACCTATGTTAGAAACAACAGCCTTTTTTTGGACCCAATTATGAGTTTGTGTGATGTTTAGTTATGTGAGTGGAACACCATCAGGTTTGAGAAAACAGAACTAACTGTCAGACACACTGTTTGTCTACTGGGAGTAGGAGTGTGTGGACATTTTAGCCATTTGCTGATTATGGGATGATAGTGTTTTACAAAGAAACAGAGAATTAAGTTACTTTAGCAAGTCGATCAGGTAGAAGTCACTTAAAGAGCCCATCTCTTACATTCAGGATTTCCTTGAGGCTGTATTTTATATATTAATTAATTTATTATTTATCTTCAACTCATTCCTCATCTCTGAGTGATTTCTAAAATGGATTACTCTTTATAGAAGTAGAATCATCTTTTTTTTTTTAATAAAAAACTAGTATGTCTTTGCTTTACTAGGAGACTCTTAATTTTCTCACCCATAATAAACTGACTAATTTTATTTGTAAAGATGCTGGGCTGTGGAGCCCGCACACAGTATATTGAATCTCAGCACTGACATTATATAGCTAAGTAATCTTTGGCAAGGTACGTAACATCTTAGAATGTAAATTGACTCTCCTGGCGCTTTTGTTTCCTCTCCACGTAGGATTATAGATTGTTGTTTTTCTTGTAATTTTCTGAACTTGTTTGTATTGTGAATGCACTATATTTATAACTGGAAAAAGCCCTAAACAAGTATATAATGTTCAAAAAACCTCAATAGGGTGAGGAGAGAGGAAAGGGAGATGTATCTCCCAGTCTGTTTTTTAAGGATTGAATAAGATCGGTTTTCTGTGTCACATTCAACTTGATTAATCCGCAGTCTGAAAAGAAAGAAATGGCTTTGTATCATATTTAAGTTTAAATTCTATTCTTCAATAGGTAGATTTCATTTTCATTTCAGTTTTATTGGAAAATGTGTTAGTTCTGAAGTAACGGTTTTAACTTGGTCATTTTCATTGAAAACTATGGTGGTGCATGCTCACCCTCCAGACTTCACATCTTCTCCTCATTTTCTTTTCATGACATGAGACTTCATACATCGACAGTTTTTCACCTTCACAGTCTTTATTTTCTTGTAGTTTATACATTATAGTGGATAACATCCTTACTGGAGTGCACCACTACTACTATTATTTTACTCCTCAGGGGATAATTGATATGCTTAGAAAGTGATGAACACCAAATTGTGGCCCTATATGCCTTAGGAAATTGGGTAAGAAAAGGAGGGGGAAGAAACAACCCTAGGTTCAGAATTATGGAATGAAAGAAATAAATGGCTATATTAGGACATTCAAAAAGAATGGTCAAGAGGTTTGAAGGATTTTAATTCTGAATCTACAAAGCAGCTTTTCTTTCCTAAGAGTTGCATCAGTTTGTGTGTTTATTTGGGTTTTGTTTTGTTTGTTTGTTTTTCGGATATTTGGAGTTCTTATTTGTAACCATTCTCTTAATTTTACTAGTTAAGACCTACTGTTGCATAAAATAAAAAGTAAAAACACTGTAGATTTTGCCTTAAACAATTAGAGGTATACTGTACCATCATTGTTTAGAAACGAAATCAGATATTTACTGTACTGTCAGAAGGATCTTTCCCTAACTTCTCAAAGGTAGAAATTGCATCTTACTCGCAATACAGTAGGCACGTACTTGTGTGGAACAGTAAGGTCAATAAATATTTGTTGAATGAATTGCATTATATTGTAGTATCTCTGAAAATGTAAACATTTATTTTTATATCGTGACCAACTGGAATAATCATTAGAATATAAGGCTAGAAAAATGTTTCCACAAATCTGTTTGCTTTTTCTCTAGACAAGTATTTTAATAAGTTAATTTTTAAGTAGTTTTTTAAACAGAGAGCTTCTTTTGTCCTTCTTTTGTTGATGTTAAGTAATTAACATGGAAGGATAGAATGCTATCTGCCAACACTTGCAAATTATACCCATTAACCTCGTTTTATCCCTTAAGAGGAAATTCTACATCTAAGAGAAATAAGGCACAGTTGACAAAATGAGTGATAAACAGCTTAGATTAAAGCCTTCACTCTGTTCCTAAACTCATCATTAGGAAGGACTTGGAAATTTTATTTATTGCTCTATATAATTTTTCCTAATTATAAAATCAGAAGTAGTGATGAATAAGTAAAATAACATTATCATTTTATCAGATGGTATTTGTGTGTGACTCAGTAAAAATGATCATCTTATTATAACAAAATTATGTTGAGTGTTTACCACCAAGGAATTGCTTTTGTCCCTATTTGCCCTTTTCTGAATACACCATTCGGGCTTGCGCTAAGCCAAGTACAGCTCACAAAATGTATCTTTGTTTTGTCTTTTTAAAGTAGTAATCTGAAGTAAATAAAATGTCAAAGAAATCCAGTAGTGATCAAGCTTAGTTCTGTTTTTAGAGCATAAAAGTGGAACTGCCTTCCCTCTGTCCAGCATTGTACCAGATTTCTGTGGAAGCAGATGCAAAATTGCAAACAGTATCTTTCTTCAGTCAAAACATGTCTTTCCTTCTCAGTTCACTCCTGTTGACCTCCCAAGCCTTCCTTCTAGGTCAGGTTCCATCTTCCCCTTTTTTGCTTTTGTTTGCACCTCCATTCTTCGCACAGCTCAGTGTTCAGAGGGGCTCAAAGCAGCCTTTCTTCAGAATTTACCTACGTCCATACAATAGAGAGGCATAAGGACAAAAGGACTGATGGCTTTTAACTTAAACATTTAGTAGCAAATATATACATATTTTAAAAGTTTGTCTTTCTAGAACTAAGAAGTATTTTTCATATATTTTTTCATTATTTTTCATATATTTTATTTCATGTGATCCTCACAATTACCTTACAGATAGATCGTGCAAATGTTATTCTCCTCCTCTAATCTGTCAAAATCAAAAGCTTGACTCTCAGCTAAATCTTAGGGTCCCAAATCCAGCAATTCTTGTAAGCTACATGATGTAACTGCCCCTTCTAAAGAACTCACTTCAGTGTTTCCATTAGATGGCTTTTAGGCCCTGGAGTACCTCTAGCTGAAGAAACTAATTTAGGTTTTCTAATTTATTTAATCATCACCACATGATGCTGATTTAATGAGGTTGCAATTTCATGTCAAATGATCTATTTAAAAAATCGATCATACATAGCCGGGGTATTTTTTATTTAGACTTAACTTGATCATTGCCTTTGTAAAATTGAGTCAGTGAGTGTCTACCATATACTCATGTCATTGGTATTTAGCTGCATTAACTCATTAAGTATATTTGCAAAACTTACTCATTTTTTACTCTGTGGATGTAGTGGTCTAACTCTTCATTTGTTATCACAGCTAAATATTATCTTCCTGGTGATCACATTATGCAAAATGGTGAAGCACTCAAACACTTTGAAACCAGATTCTAGCAGGTTGGAAAACATTAAGTAAGTATTTAGTATTTTAATTTTAGTGCTTGACAAACCAAGTGAAAGATACTATCCACAGAAAATACATGAATGCCTTTTATCAACTGGAGAAATTATTCAGAATGAAGTTTTACTGATCAAGGTTGAGTCTCACTGTTAACCATGTCACAGACATTGGTCAAAAATTAGATAATGATTTCTGTCTTGATCTAGAGCCAAGACATTGTTTCAGCGGCTTTGTGGAAATTCCGTATCACTGTAGCAATTTCATTTGAATTTAAAACGCAGTTCAAAATGATGTTGCTCTTTGCATGGCTGATATGATTATATTTAAGTTTGTTTTGTTAAATGACTTTTTTGATTTAAGGATTCTGAGCAGTTTCTACTTCTAATCCTGTTTTCCTAAGATAATTTACTCTATTACTGTTGTTAACTTGGAGATTATCTATTGTTTTCATGATAATTAAAGAAACGTTTACTTTATTTCAATATTGAATACAAACTACAATATCCTGTCAATGAAAAATGCTATCTGATTAAAAAAAATGGATAGCTGTTGATTTATTCAGTCATTTATGGGAGCATTTTCAGAGTTATCTTTTAGATATGAGTTAATTTAAAATGTGAGGAGGTGTTATTCAAGTTGGTTAAAACGGGATTGTGAAAAATATTTTTAATGTAAAAAATGGCAGATCTATAGTAAGGGTAATTTTAAAAAAATTAGATGTTTTAGATAGGTTAGTGCCAGCTTCATTGCATGTTGCATGGTAAGAGAGAGAGCTAATCTTTAGCATCTCTCTCTTTTCTTCCTTTTCCTCTTTCTGTCTTCTCATCTACACCAGTAATTACCGTGTTTGTGATGGCTACTATAATACGGACTTACCTGGGTAAGGTAGAACCCTACATTCACAAATTTATGGCATGATTTATATTTTTTACAAATCCGTCAGTATCATGAATTGCCCTTAATTTTTATAATTATTTTGGAATATCTAATTTGCTATAGTATTTTTAAACTATAATATGCCTTTATTTTTTAATTGCTTGCCTCTGCATTTTGACTTTCTTAATTTTGACTAATTTATAAAATATATAAATGCTTTCTTATTACTTTCTATTTTAATTCTGTCTAATAATTTTGTTTCTCTTTTCTGCTTATAATGCTTTCTAGCTATGAAGATAATAAGCCATTTATCAAGTAAGATCATTAGTTAGACATGGAATGCACTGACTTTAAATCCTTTCCATTCCGTCCTATTTTCTACAGTTCTTTTCTCCTTAAGCTATTCATGATGAAATCTCTCCAAAATTATTTTATTTTGAAGTTGTTCTCATATTTTTGTCCCATTTCAGCGAGGCTTCTTCATGCTTCAGTTAAAATACCTTAGGTTCACCTAAGATTAGTTTAGGTTTAAGTGATTATCTGCCATTTAACCTTTCTGTATGTGTCACATTATTCAGTGTCATGAGTACACCACAGGAATAAAAAGACAGAAGTAAACTAATTAAGGACTCCTTAATTTCTTTTACTAAAATGCACATAAAAGACAATAAAGTCATGGGGGATGTTTTACACCTTGGATTTTAATATAGTTTTGATACCTTGTTAATGCTGGAGTAAGAAAAGGTCATACCTGCTGTTGCTGTTTTCACTGGAGGCTGCAGTACTAAATGCTATTGTTCTTTCTTTAATCAATGAAAGGTTAAAGCCAAAATGCTGTTGAATTTGAATGTGAACATAGAGAAAGTCAACTGCTACTACTGATATGTTAATATTGAAGTGTGAGATATGTTGTTCTCTCATTGAACTTGTTAATAAAATTCACTTTATTTTTTCAGGTCTTGGGTGCTTGGCGCTTTCGCTCTTCTGTGTCTTCTTGGCCTAACCTGGTCATTTGGGTTGCTTTTTATTAATGAGGAGACTATTGTGATGGCATATCTCTTCACCATCTTTAATGCTTTCCAGGGAGTGTTCATTTTCATCTTTCACTGTGCTCTCCAAAAGAAAGTAAGTGAAAATACCTAGAGGTTCTAGTTGCTTGTTCTTTGGTTTGAAAATCAGAGATGAAATAGAGAAGATTTTACAGTTTTACAGCTGGCGTATTACTAAATAGAATCATTTTTAATCATTAATTGTTATGCATGTCTGGAAATTCAGTCTTTGCATATAAAAAAGTCAATACCAATCATCTTTTTGGATCTCACTTTGGAAATATTATAAACTAGACATTTATGTTAAGATTTCTTTTTTGCTAGTGGGGTCTATAAACATGCTTTGTGCAAAAGGTATACAAGATAAAGAAAAGGTTAAATAATCTCATTTTTTGCTCAGCAAAGGGAATGCAGTGGTCCAAAACGAAATTGAACATAAGGACAAATGACCTTGATTTTAAAAGCACCAGACATACAAAAAATTAATGTTACCTTTTGAGTAGTTGTGAAAGATCTAAAACCCAGTAATTTAATATCTCACATCTTATTATGTTGTCCTGATTTTCTGCTAAGTGGAGTCAGCAAAGATGATGCAAAAATTAAAGATGAAAAACTTGCTAGAAGATGTAAACCTAAGAGAATAGTTTGGCCTCCTTTTAACTAGGTATCATCCTTTCTCTGTCTGCATATCTAATATGGTCTTTTTATTCTGTTATTACTAGTTGGTCACTAAATTGAACAGAGAAATAGAATTTTGAAAGTGAAAACTATTATGTTTTCAGTCCTGACAAGATGATAGTGTTGTTACTTCCATCAGTTGTTGAGTAAGCTATAATTTTGAGATAATGACAGTGGAATGTGCAATACTGACAGATAATGTACATTCACAGCAATATAGGCATTAGGCAAAACCAACATTGGAGGGTATTATTTGGATAAAATACCATTTTGATTGCCATTGTCTTGGCCATACAGCATTTCAGAGCAGTTAACAGCCATTAAATATACAAAAAAATTTTTTGTAAGGTATCAGGTGTTATTTAATAACATTGAACTTTAATTTTCTAAACATTATACAGGTATAACCTTGTAATTACTTTGGTTTACACTATTTCTTACACAAATGAGCATTTTGCGTACATGTATAGGACCACGTATCATAATTTCTTCCCAATGTGTTTGACATAAAGCATAAATTATTTCCGCGTAGAGGTATGTATATTAATTGAACAAAGAGATTTTGCTGTGCTTTTTAATTAACAATTACATTTTTGCAACATTGTGTTGGGCTTCCTTTTGAATACATTCTACTTAGTCTGGGATATGTCCTTTTGGATGCTGCCAGGATGAATGGCTAAGAATATGATATAAAATGATTTAGTTAAAATACACTTTTTACTGCTTAAGTAAGCATATTTAAGCAAATAAAATGCTTTGAGAGTTCAAGCCCATTGTTATTTGTTCTAATAGGTGTAGTTAAATAAGGCTAAGAGGATGAAAATGCAAGTGCCCCTGGATCTAAAAGATCATCTAGTAACTTTAATTCTGTAATTTTTCAAGGAATGAGTGTCAAAGTCATGGTCTTTGCAGGCAGATCTGAGCATAGAACCATGAGGGGGGAAAAGTCTTTCTGAGTGCTCTGGCAGCCTACTAGAAAATAATTTCTTATGCAACTTCTCCTTGTCTGTTCTAATTCCAGTCTGGCTCTGAGCCAGAGCAGAACCTGTTCAGATGCCAGTAGGGCTGTGCAGAATCCAGCCCTCTTCCCCACTCCTCCCAATTCCGCACCAGCTTTAGAGGTGGGGCCCTATTCTTTAGCAGTTGTTTAGACTTCACTTTTTAAAGTTTACTTTAAACTTTCTTTGGGCCTAACAACTTTCCTATCTATTCCTATATCCAGGCTTCAGGGGAAGAGGGAAATTACATGGGTAACTCATTACTGTGAATGGAAATTGCATAAATAGTTCCCTTGTGTGCTAATGAAGTGAACAGGCATCCTTGACGCTCTACGCTAGGATGCTAAAGCTAGACGCATCAGAAAATGAAGAAAACATTCCATCCGAATTAATAGCATATGTATCAAAGTCCTTTTTCTTCTTTATTCGTGTGCCAAAGTAGTCTTGTCATTGTAAAGAGGTTTCCCGTTAACAGAAGTTTATGTATTGACCTACCTAAAAGGCCATGAAGCGTATAAAACTTAAATGACTGAATTATGAGTGGTTAAATGTAATTAAGCAAGGAAAGTACTAATTTTTTGTCCTTATTTTCTTAGCATGAAATATAAAAGTGGGGGTTGCTAAGTATATAGATAGAATAAGGCCTTAAAGCATTATTAGGTATGCATTAATAACATTTTTTTAAAAGATTTTATTTATTTATTTATTTGACGGAGAGACAGCCAGTGAGAGAGGGAACACAGACAGGGGGAGTGGGAGAGGGAGAAGCAGGCTCCCAGCAGAGGAGCCTGATGTGGGGCTCCATCCCAGGACTCTGGGATCACGCCCTGAGCCGAAGGCAGACTTAATGACTGCGCCACCCAGGTGCCCCGCATTAATAATATTTGTATAATAATAGGGCGTAAAGCAATCCTACATACTACATCACCTTTTGAAGATCCTACCAGCTGGTCTGGCGGGCCGAGATATTTTTCTGATTACTGTTTCAGCAGTTTCAGTTGAACTTGGTTTTAGAAATTGAATTTATTTGCTCCACAGATTAGTGTGAGTGGAACTTACTCTTCTCAGCCGTTTCCACCTTTCATTTAATTAGAGAGAGAGAAGCGAGTACGTTTGCGTTAATCTCTCGGTGTCGTGGTTATTCAATGCAGGTACGAAAAGAATATGGCAAGTGCTTCAGACACTCCTATTGCTGCGGCGGCCTCCCGACCGAGAGCCCCCACAGTTCCGTGAAGGCATCAACCACCAGAACTAGTGCTCGGTATTCCTCTGGCACACAGGTAACAAAGAATTTGACAGCATCTTTAATTAACCTTCTTTATAGAAAGCCTACTGAGACATGTTCCTTTCAGATGCACTAATTGTCTCCTCATTATAATCATCTAGGTAGCAAATACTTGCTTTTTTAGTATTTTGGTCTTAATTGCTTCTTAAGTATTCATTCAAGGCATTTCTTTAGGTGTGAACATCATTTTTGAGAGGTGTACTTCTTTAAGAAGTCTGTGATCATTATTTGGATACCCTAAGGTTAGGCAGCACGGTACTCTGTGGGCACTCAATAAACATTTGTTGACTAATCAGTCATCTCCGCTTTTTAAAAAGGCCATTAAAAAGAAAAAAAAAAACTTTTTAAGAGTGAAAGATTAAATATTCTTTAGTTCTAGACTTCCTTACCTTTAGACCAGAATCAACACACATTTCTTTTTAAAGGTCCCCAGATAATCCTACACAGATTGTTTAGGGTAGATCTTTATGTGTCTTTAATAAGGTAAGCTTGGGGAAACTAACATAACATATGTCTTGCTATTTTATATTAATAGAGTCGTATAAGAAGGATGTGGAATGACACTGTGAGAAAACAGTCTGAATCTTCTTTTATCTCAGGTGACATCAATAGCACTTCAACACTTAATCAAGGTCAGTTACTAGGAAAATTTGACTTTACAATATAAATTTTGTACCTATTGCCAATTTACAATAATTCTAGAGAAAATACTGATTTTTTTCCCTCTCAAATGGGTTTATATCACAAGCTCTTAAACCTGTTGAGTCAACTTTTATCCTTTATGAAAGTACATATAAATTCGTCTTATCCAGTAATGTAATGCAAAAAGTAGATTTTCAAACTCCACAGTAAAGGAACAAAACTGGAAAAAGTAATTACTAAGAACATACTTTGCCATAGATTAAAATGTTTTCCTTCAGTGAATACAAATTTATCTTTTCTGAGACATTTGTGAAAGCTTTCTTCTTAAAACATTAATATGGCTAGAATAACTCCTATTCACATTAAACAGTGCCAGTGCTGTGGTGAAAATTCTTATTTGTGAAATTATTTTTACACTTCTTTCCAAAAGTAAAAATAAGTGTCAAAAACATTTATAGTAAATCTCCATAAGCAAATAATTAAATACATGAGAATCTACAAAGCAGTTTTTTCTATTTTCATTACTATTTTTAATGTGTTTACATCTTTAAACTTATATAAACAATATAATGCTTACTTAAAATAAGCTGGCAAATAATTTGGCAGGTTAAGGACACAAGTGCACATAGACACACATAATCCTGAGTGCAAGCTTAGTAAATTTGAATTTGATATGAAAAAATCATGTTATTGTATGTATCTATATCCTTAAAAAGGTAATTTGTTTTGATGTACAGATTTGTAATATAATAGAACACGTTATTTTTCATCACAAATATGAAAGATATTTTTCACTGTTGACATTGTTCTGATGAGATTCTGGTTTAAAATGAAGAAAAGACTATGTATGGCATCAAAACCAACTTGAATTTTTAAATATTTTTAGTCAAATTACATTAGCTATGCAAAACATACGTTTGATAAGTATTGAAAGGTTTGCAATTTGTCAATTAGAATGAGTGAAATGTGTGTTTATTCCATTGCTCTGATGTTTTACCTAATTCTGTTAAGATGACTATCAAAAAGGAAATGAATTATTCAACGATTCATTTTTGAAACCTGGCAAATAAGATTATGGAATGAAAATTCTTACTCTATGGAGTTTGGGAATGGTCTGATAATTCATTATTCGTTATACACACAGTCTCTTTCTCCCCCCCTCGGCATGTGTGCTCTTGCATTTACTAAGAGAAGCTTTGTGCAATGTGTCATACTTTTTACTTGTTTGTGAAAGTTGTTTTTCCTCCTGCTTGTGTCAAAGTTGGTATTAACACAGATGTTTTCATGAGGGATAATCCCACACCTGTAAATTCTGAAAGTTTGAGATTCCCTCTTCTGGGCCTCAGTGGTTAGGTTTTTAATATTAAGCAGTAACATCTTGAAACATAATGTTGATCTCTGTGCATTTAATTGCCATTTTTGTTTAAAAGTGATTTTGTATAAATTAGTAAATGTCATCCTCAGCAGGTGTTTACTTGGGGGACTTAGAAAGCACCTGTGAATTACTGAAATTTAACTTCCCTCTCCCCTTTCTCCTTCAAATTAGTAGTTCAAATACAGTCAGAAAATTTCAGCAGATTATCCGTTGCCAACTTGTCCGCTACCCTTGATGAATACAAAAAGTACTTTACTGCAACTGTAACACAAAAATAAGAGAACTGATGTATTTTTTTCTGTTTCTTTGCTTTAGGAATGACTGGCAATTACCTACTAACAAACCCTCTTCTTCGACCCCACGGCACTAACAACCCCTATAACACATTGCTCGCTGAAACAGTTGTATGTAATGCCCCTTCAGCTCCTGTATTTAACTCACCAGGTGTGCTTATACTTACGAATAAAACTACCTTTCTTTGCTGCTAAACAGAGCTCTGATCTTTGCCCTTTTTCTAGAATACTCAAGTTGCCATATATTTATTATTACATCTTTAATTTCTCAATTTAAAGAATTATGGTATTGCCCATGCCAGGCTTCTAAAACTGCACTATATTATAGTAAAAATTCAGTCATGATAGTATTTACCAATAATTATCCATGTTTTTAACACAGGTGGCATAAATCTTAATATATTATTACAGGACTGACATCACATGGTCCGAGAGCCCATCTTCAAGATTTATATCATTTAGAGGTATCCTATCTATGTAATATACTGTTCAGTTTACTCTAAAGCTTGCAGACAGAATTTGCTTCTGGAATGAATTAGCTAATAAAGATAATTTGGATGCTTAGGCATAGAAAACTGCATCCAGCATTATCAATGTAACCAAACTATAGTATAGTGCAGCTTTATGGTAGTGTTTTTTTTTTTCCTTAAAAAAAAAAAAAACTTTAAGAATGAAGTTAATATTAGTCAGTTTATACCTCTAGTTTTTTATTGGGGGAGGGGGGAGAGATTGTCACTAACCCATCCTGTATTACTATGTTTTCTAATAGCTTATTAAAAAAAAGCATTTAATATTAACACAATTTTCAAGATTTTGGTAAAATTATCACATAATTACTGCTAGCATGTAATATTTATTTGTGGTTGATATTTGCCACTAAATTAAACAAAGAACTTTGTTTCCGTTTTTTTTTTTCTTAAAATTCTTTTTTAACGTAACTGCAGTTTCTCTTTTCATTCTCTTGTTTTTCTTACTTTCCTTATGCTTTCCTCTAGCAACCTACAGAGAGACAAGTATGGGAGTCAAACTTAACTTTGCCTATCAAATGTAAATTTTTTCAGCATGATTTTTAACCGGCACAATTAAAACATAACTAGCAGTCATGAAGTAGACTCAGCGGGCAAGTGGTTCACAATTTCCAACTAAACTGTTAACCAAATTCAAACAGTACATTATCTGTACTGCCTTTTGTCAGTAACAGAGGTCTGTAGCAAATGCTGTCCATACTTAACTATACGCAATGCTGAAATAATTTGCTCTTTAAAGCCTGAGGTGCTGTCAACCAGAATGCTTAATAATTGACTTATCATTTCTGCATTCCCACAGTAATCTTGCTACAGGCTGTGGAAAGTCTTCAAGTGAATTACCTGAACTTGGGCAGAAAAAGTTGCCTCTTCAAAACCAGTCAAAGATGTGCTTAAATCTGCAGTATATCATAGAAAACGCCTTTTGCGTCATCCAGTATATATTTTGTATTTATTAAGCAATGATAAAAAGAAAAATGGCAAGATCGAACCTCGATAGAGGAAACAAATTGCTGTGTGTCACCTATAACTTAAAACACCAAATGTTTTCTAAATACAGATGGTGGCACATGCATGAATTTAGGAAGATAAACAATTATGTCAATCGAGCTGAAGGAAGCCTTACAAATCCTATTGTAACTTCATTTTGTTATATGTGGAGCATGATAAAAATGAAATTGTCACTTTTTCCAATGCAGAAGTTGGATCAGAGTTTTTAAAATAACATGGAGTCACCAACAGATACACCCTCCCATACACACTTTCTCATTTTCTGCTAATGAGAATTTATTGAACAATTCCCACGTATTTATTGGTCATGAAATCGAGTTTTCTAGGATAATCTGCAGCTTTAAGAGTGGAGTCAGCACTTAAAAGGGAAATTTCCTATTTTTTCCAAGAACGAAATTTTTCCTCGACTCCTCCAAGCCTTGCATACAATGCAGCAGCCTCACAGTGGCCAGTCTCATTCAGTAACATCATTTCATTCTTTTTTTTTCCAGACCTATCTGTAAACAGTGATTTTTTTTTTCTCTAGGATTTTGAGAATGAATAACCTAACTTTCCATGGTGCAGACCATTTAATTTTCTCTAAAACTTTTTATTTTCATTTGCCTGAGAAGCACTGTGATGTCTTAGTTTACATGTTTATGTGTCTGTAGAAAATACAACTCTGATTCCAAGAGAGCATGTTACCATCTTTTTTTTCCTTCTAAACCTCTTTTCATATCTTCAGCAGACTTATCCAATCTTTCATTCTTTAGAGATAAAAATATATTAGCCAAGGCTGACACCCTTTTCCCATTCCATAGTTAATATCTATTATTGGTTTAATTTCTGTGACCCATACTTGAGAAATCTCTAACATTTCTGCGTTTAACCTCCATGCCCATGGTGTCTGTGGGCCAGTCTCGTGCAGTAGACTCTGCTGGTTCATTCGGTGCTGTCACTGTGACTGATGCAGACTGCAGGGCTGCAGGCAAACTTTGACCATTAGGAGCCTGGGGCCATTGCTATGAGAGAGAGTATTCGTACCAAAAGAAAAAAAAAATCAAAATAATAAATATTAAATGAAAAAGTAAAAGGCTGCTATTGCTGGTAATCTAATTTGTTGAACCCTTGCTCTGACTAAGTTGCTGAGAAGCTTAGAAATTCTTCATCATGTTACAATAAATCATTTTACTTTCTTTTATATATCAGCTACTCTTAGGCCAGATAGCCTGAGCAGACAGACATGATGTGAGTTGTCCAAAGTGAGTCATTCCACCTGCTGTCTATCGTGTTGTTGGATGGTGCTTGTGGGCCCTTGGTCCAGTCAGTATGAGAGATGGCTGTCTTTGTTTAACATGAATTCTTTGTATCTGTCCATTTTTTTCATTCTTTTTTTTACTTCATCTCCAGAAAAAGGAAATGTTAGAATGTTGTTTAAAAAGTTGCTTGCCAGTTATGTGGGTTTATGTTGTACATTTGCCTTCGGTTTTTGTATGTGACTTATTCCTTTTTAATTTAGTGTTGTTTAGGACAAATTCTGTTAATTTTATTTTTATAAACCATAGTCTCGTACTTTAAAATGTAAATGTCACTAATGAATTGCTTTGCATTAACTATGCAAGGGCATGGAGTGAAGTCTTCTTTGTAAGAGTGTCAGAGATTTGACCAAAAATCAATTACTAAGAAATTGATCAAGTAATATTTTGTATGCCATCTTCCCTTCCTGGAAAATAGTATTATTCTTTCACGCTTTTTCCTGTTATCTAAGGGGTTGCAACTGTTTACAGTTGGGAATGCGGGAAAGCCTGGCACTGTTCAAGTGTTAGCTTTCAAATACAACTTTGTCCTGAACGACATTAAAAAGTTTTGTACGAAAGAAGTAAAGATTCTTTGCGAAGGAGCAGAGGCAATAACGGAAACCCCCCCTTTCCCGTTTCAGGACATTCACTGAACAATGCCAGGGATACAAGTGCCATGGATACTCTACCGCTAAATGGTAATTTTAACAACAGCTACTCACTGCGCAAGGGGGACTATAATGACAGCGTGCAAGTCGTGGACTGTGGACTAAGTCTGAATGATACCGCTTTCGAGAAAATGATCATTTCAGAGTTAGTGCACAACAACCTGCGGGGCAGCGGCAAGACTCACAACCTCGAGCTCACGCTACCAGTCAAACCTGGGATGGGAGGCAGCAGCAGCGAAGATGACGCGATCGTGGCAGACGCGTCCTCTTTAATGCACGGCGACAACCCAGGGCTGGAGCTCCACCACAAAGAGCTTGAGGCGCCGCTCATTCCTCAGCGGACTCACTCCCTTCTGTACCAGCCCCAGAAGAGAGTGAAGCCCGAGGGGACCGACAGCTACGTCTCCCAGCTGACCGCTGAGGCGGAGGACCACCTGCAGTCCCCCAACAGAGACTCTCTTTATACGAGCATGCCCAATCTTAGAGACTCTCCCTACCAGGAGAGCAGCCCTGACATGGAGGAGGACCTCTCCCCCTCCAGGAGGAGTGAGAACGAGGACATTTACTATAAAAGCATGCCGAATCTGGGAGCTGGCCGCCAGCCGCAGGTGTGTTACCAGATCAGCAGGGGCAATAGCGATGGCTACATAATCCCCATCAACAAGGAAGGGTGCATTCCCGAAGGAGACGTCAGAGAAGGACAGATGCAGCTGGTCACGAGTCTTTAATAGTGCAGCTCAGCAATTCCAGGGGCCACAGGCAAGTATTAATAAGGACTCCATTGGCCCGGTGCGGCTCCCTCAAACTCTGCTCGAAGAGATGGCTCTGTTGACCTGTGGTTCTCCGGTGTAAAAAGATGACTGAACCTTGAAGTTCTGTGAATTTTTATAGAACGTACAAAAACTTTGTATATACACAGAGTATACTAAAATGATTATTTGTTACAAAGAAAAGAGATGCCAACCAGGTATTTTAAGATTCTGCTGCTGTTTAGAGAAATTGTGAAGCAAGCAAAACAGAACTTTTCCAGCCATTTTACTGCAGCAGTCTGTGAACTAAATCTGTAAATACGGCTGCACCATTTTTGTAGGCCTGCATTGTATTATATACAAGACGCAGGCTTTAAAATCCTGTGGGACAAATTTACTGTACCTTACTGTTCCTGACAAGACTTGGAAAAGCAGGAGAGCTATTCTGCGTCAGTTTGCAGTTCGCTGCAAACCTCTTACATTGCGGCAAAGATTGAAAACCTGTTTAACCACTAGCAATCAAGCCACAGGCCTTATTTCATATGTTTCCTCAACTGTACAATGAACTATTCTCATGAAAAATGGCTAAAGAAATTATATTTTGTTCTATTGCTAGGGTAAAATAAATACATTTGTGTCCAACTGAAATATAATTGTCATTAAAATAATTTTAAAGAGTTTGAAGAAAATATTGTGAAAAGCTCTTGGTTGCACATGTTATGAAAGGTTTTTTCTTACACTTTGTCATGGTAAGTTCTACCCATTTTCACTTATTTTCCACTGTACACAGTGTTCTGCTTTGACCAGTTAGTCTTTATTCTTACATTTAAATTTCTTATTGCCAAAAGAATGCATTTTATGGGGAAAAAAAAAAACTCTGAAGCCAGTTACGCCATGCCTTGCACAAATGTGGTGAAATCTAGAAAAGAGTGTGTGTTACGCCTCTGTTTATTCTTGAACAGAGGGCAATGAGGGCACTGGGCACTTCTCACAAACTTTCTAGTGAACAAAAGGTGCCTATTCTTTTTTAAAAAATAAAATAAAACATAAATATTACTCTTCCATATTCCTTCTGCCTATATTTAGTAATTAATTTATTTTATGATAAAGTTCTAATGAAATGTAAATTGTTTCTGCAAAATTCTGCTTTTCTTTTCATCCCTTTGTGTAAACCTGTTAATAATGAGCCCATCACTAATATCCAGTGTAAAGTTTAACACGGTTTGACAGTAAATAAATGTGAATTTTTTTTCAAGTAGTTAGCGTGCACTTTTATGTATGATGCATAATTGGCTTGAACATGCTGGTCCTTCCCCCCCCAACCTCCCACCCCCATGGCATATGTAGGTCCCTTCATAATAATAACCCACGGGTATGAGAAAGAACACAGGTAAGCTGCCTGTTGGTTCTGTGTGCCGTCAAGAATCTATTTGTATTCAAATTGCCCATTACCTACACACAGAATCTGGCAGAAAAGTTTCAGTGGAGAAATCTACTGAAAGTACTTTTGCTTGTTGCATTGCTTCAGAACGAAAACAAAAATTAAAAAAAGAAGGGTTGGAAATTCTACAAATTTGGCATCATAAAAAAATTGATTTTTCAGCAGAACTGAGAAGAAATTCCTAAAGCATACTTTTACAATTTGAGGATTATAACTTTCCCTATAGGCAGCGGCGAATGACAATATCAGGGAAAGGTTCAAAAATCATATAATTGAATCTCAACAAATAGATTTTACCTGTCTACATCATAAGCATTTATACCAAATTCTTCTAAAGGGTAGTGGTTCTCAAGTACTTCCACCAAGTTAGAAATAACTTTATTTTTTATGTGGACACACTTCGTCATGCCTATTGAATTTAAAAAGAATGATGAGAAAAAAATTTTCAAGTGTATATTCATATCTAAATGCAGATATAGTAAGGCAGACACAAAGTATCAATATTTAATAATAGGTAACAGAGGGGTGTATTCACATATGGTTAATATTAAAGTTGGAGACTGACTATAAGAAATTATATTAATATTCAAACATATTTAATAATCCTTTGAGAAGGGTATTTTTATTTCTTTGACTAAAATTCTCCAGGAATTTATGAAACTTTATTTGGGGCATTATTATATAAGCCAACATTTTAATTTTCTATTTCGTTATAAGGAAAGGAAGCATTATTTTTTCGTAACAAACTATACAGTGTTGTGTGATAGGGATTCCCGAGTGTACAAACTAACTAGGGTCGGGCTGGTTCAGTAATGAATTACCAAAAAAAAAAAAAACAAAACAAAACCCCAAAACCAAAAAAACTGGCACTGAGTATTCAATTATACTATTTCTTTCTCTTGCAGCCGTTCTTAAAACTGGTACGATGTGAACAGGTACATCAGTTACTGTTCTCTTTAGAAAATGTAGTTTATTATGAGTCTATCCGAGAGAGTACAGTGTGGAAGCTATCCTTCATCTTCGTCACCAAAAGAAGAATCATCTTTAAAACAGATTTCTTTTTAAGAGTATATAAACGCTGCCTTAAATTCCATTCAGGATGTCCCCTCGTGCAAATTAATTTCTTATGTTTAAAATCTATTGACTGACCCATTATTCTGTTTATTAACCCAATGGTTTCTTTGGGACTTCTCGGACTTCACCTGGGTATAGAATTTCCACATCCTTGATTTGTTTCTCTTTGCAGTAGTCACAGCTGTGAACTTTTATTCACATTAGTGTACCTATTCTCAGATACAGATGCAGATACAACTGGTCTGCTAGTAATAAGGGACAGGTACTGCTGGTCTACTAGTAATAAGGAATTTTTTTCCATTTATTTTAGATGTAGCTTGATACAGGTTAATTCAGATTGACCTCCTTTATTTTATTGTAAAATACAGGCTTGGTTTTGTTCTTTTATATACACATACACACACATACATAGCTTATTTGTCTTACAGGCTTTTAAAATCATTTAGGTATAAAGAAGAGAATCTGTACAAACCTACAAATTACTTACATAGTTGTCAATGGAAACTCATCCACATTCATTTGAGGGTAGCTATATTTAATATTTTAACCAGTAAAACAACAGCTGCACATATTTGGCAAAATCACCATCACTATCCTCTCTCCACAAGGAAAGGAAGCATTATGCACAAATTCATTAACAAATTTCAAAAACAAATTCACGTGCACTTGTTAAAGTGAGGTATTCAGGATGCCTGCTTTATTTAAACGAGAAAGGAGAAAATGTATGTTTCCATCAGTTCAACTTTGAACTTCAGACTTAAAACCGACCTTCAAGATGCTCTCCTAGGATAGAGTGTTTTGTAAAGAATTTTAACTCCATAAAATTTTTATTGCAGTTTTAACCTAAGAAAAGCTTGAATGAATGCACACAAGTTGAATTTCTGCAATGAAAACAGCTCTTCATACTTGGTTGATACTGAAATTTTCTTTAAAGGCAGTAATCCCTGCAGTGTTTTACAGGTAAAACTTAGTACCAAGTGTTCACACAATCCTGTGTTCCACATATTTCTCTTCCCATGAAATCGTTGCATTTAATCTCTCACATTAGTATGAAGAGTTACTGGCGTGTTGAATACAGATGAGGACTGCCTCACAGGGTAATCAGATCGGTGTGCTTTTGGGTGAAAATGCCGCATCTCACGCTTCCTGCTAGTAAGCATCAAGTTGATTTTGAGTAGTCCTTAAGTAGGAAGCCTTGGTAGTTTGCAGATTAATTCATGACAGTCTTAACTGTCATTCGAATGGTATGGAATGAGGATTTTCTGATATGTCACTTTGAGTCTTTCTCCAAATGATCATAGAAACACATTATGTTAGCTAAGTGCACCAAACAGAAAACCTGGATGTTTAAGGAGATCACACACTTAACCACCATGTACTTTGTGCATGTTACGGGTACTTCGTTCCAAAATGTATGGGACTGGTGGAAACTTGCACATTATCCAAGTTCATTTCAAGGCGCTGTGGCCACTGAGCTTTCAAGGCTAGGGTAACAGCTCTGTCAGAGTTTATTAATAATAAGCTGTAGGTGTACCATATAATGAGGCTCATTAAATCTACTACAAATATTTTCAAATATTGGCAGTAGATCGCCCCTCACCTCTTAATAAAGTTTCTCCGGAATCCTCGTCCTTTTTCTGATGGCTTTACTGTTTACTGAGTGTGCAGGTTCCGAGAAAGAAGTCTTCAGAGGTCATTTTGATTTTTAAAGCCTATTGTTTTAACTGGTAAAAATTTTTCTGAATTACTACGTTGCAAAACGCTGTCAGGTATACTAACATTTAACGTTAGAGATCGCTATGAAATAAGACACAAAACAGATAACCCAGTACAACTGAGCTGACCGAAGTCTTTACCTGCTACGGGGAAAGAAAAAAAATGCCCTGTGAATCGTTCACACATTTCTCCTATTATTTGCTTATTGAAACTCTAAGATTAAAATCCCTTAGAAATGCTTAAAAGGCATAGTCTTAAGCAAACCAATGTTGTCTGAGCATAAGAGACTAGTGATGAATGATCAAGGTTTGAATAGTTTTCTGAATGTTTTTCATAAGCATTTTTAAATCATATGTCAGAACTAAGCTTTTTAAAAAAGCATTTTGGCAGTCACAGCAACATGGCTTTGTTGTTGGATATTATTAGGCATAAAATGACTGATCTTTTGATATTCTCTTAGAAAGGCTGACAGCTACTATATAGAACACCCAGGAATAATAATGATAGATATCAGAGATATTGATTAAAGATTCATTTATGTTTTTCTGCTGAAATAATCAATCCTAATAGATAGCTTTTAAACCAAAACATAGCACTAGCACACAGTAAATTCTTTTAACAGTATAATGAAGGAACTACAAAACAAGAATCGCTGTGTAACTTTTAAAAGATATCTCAGCCTAAATGATGTTGTCCCATTCACTAATTTTACGTATTACAGCAGTAAAAGTGCCAGCGCCCACCATTTAATAGACGCTCCGTACGTGCCGGGCTCTGCTGAGTGTTACGTGCTCTATTGCACCCCATCCTCCCCACGCTCCCTTGCGAAGGGTACTTTTTGCAAAAGAAGAGAAATGATTTCCTTAAGGTGTCACAGCTGGTGAGTGGCCGGACCTGAGCTGGCGTGATGGTTGTTGGGCTACAGGGTCTGAGCACTTAGCCAACATGGGGCACCTCTGGTGTTACTCGGAGTTCCAAGAACATTCTTTGTACTTCGTGGACTCTTTCGCTGGCGGTAGTCAGAGAGGGTTGGCTGGTTGGTTGGTTGGCTTTGAGTTTATAGGGCTGTAAGGGAAAATGAAGTCAAGTCAGTTAATTAGGTCAAAGTGTTCAGAAGAAGATACCCAGATAAAAGACCATCTATTTACCTCAAATTTTAGCGGAAGTGGGCACATTATCTGAGTGGTAGGCTAATGTAAAGTTTACTGGTTACTAATTTACCATTTCCCTTGGAAATAAAAGGTCATCATGAGGGAGTTGTGATAGGAAAAAGAAGCAAAAGATTTTGATTGAGGATGTCGAATTTCTAGTCCTCACCTGACCAATAAAATAATACTGGCTTATTCAGTCAACAACCACAAAAAATGAAAAACAGTTTACTCAAGGACATGCTTTTTATTTTCCTTCACAATCAAGCCATAATAGCAATGAAAGAGCCATATGAAAAGCTAAATTATTTGAGTTCCCTTAACTCTTTTAATAGTTAATACTGTTTTAAATTTACATGGTGTGTGTGTGTGTGTGTGTGTGTGTGTGTGTGTGTGTATTTAGGGCTTTTCAAGTTCATAATCTAGCACTGTCTTTCACATTTGGCCAGAGACCTATTCTTTTCCTTTGAAAAATGAAGAGTTGGTTGGAAGTGTCATCTAATAAGGCAGGTATTACACCAAGCTTTCTGATTTATCGCATTAATTCTCAAAACTTTTGAAGGTAAATATGTTTACGAGTGAGGAAACTGAGTGACCTAAGTACATCGACTTAGCCAACTGCAAGCAGCGTGTGGGAATGGGAACTTAGCTTCCTGCCTGAGCCCAGGCGCCTAAGCACTGTCTGGGGACGGTCGGTCCGCCCCGAGTCATCCCCGCCTCCGTCCCCGCAGTCAGGTCGTACCAAAAAGCCGTGTGCAACGACTTTTCTGCTCATTAAGTAGCTGGTGTTGGGGTGGCAGAGGTAAGGGAAGAATACACAAGGGATCTGAGACTTTGTCCTGTGGGCTCCTGTCCACCTAGACACTGTCCCTTCCCTGCCCCCCCGCCCCCCCTCACTGGCACTGCACCTGAGGGCGGGCTGGAGGGCCTTAGTGGTGCTACTCCTGCTGCTGGCCTCCGTGGTAACTTTCTGTCCCTCCTCGATTTTCTCTTCAAGGTTTTGGTTTTGGTTTTGGGTGGTGGTGGTGGTGGTATTTATTTTACTAGGAAAAACCATTTTAGTTCTTAATCATGTCTACTTTTATATATCATCTTATCATTTCATGGATTTTAGCCCTTTTTCTTACTAGAGTATATATTTTAGTGTGTGGAGTTCTTCTTTAATCTCATTGTCTTCTAGCTTCATATACGTTTTTTAAAAATCTCATATATTTTACATTATTTTTTAGTATTAACTTTTCATCTTTATTGGAAATAAATTGCTTATTTTACATTTCTTTTTAATTTTACTTTTTAATTTCTTCTAATTTTCTTTTTGCCCTTCACGTTCTTTAAAAAAAAACAAAAGAGACCCTCTGTTTCTTTTTAATTTCTTTTTCATTAACTTTCTTTTTCGATAGTCAGCCAGAGTTACGGCTACGAAGTTGGCAGCAAAGTAATACAGTCTCCAGCATGTCAATCCTACTTGTAATTCTTATATATTTATCCCCATTTTAGTGTTTATTTTATATGATAAGATATTCATATAAATAATTTAATCAAATAGAGGTATAAACTTTAGATTCACATAGACATAGGTTTAACTTTGCTCTCTCTTGGCCAAATTGCTTAACCTCTCTCAAATTGTTTCCTCCTCCGTAAAATTGGAATCAGCTTACCTTGCCAAGGGTTGCTGTGCGGATTAGAAGTAATGTATGTAAAGTGCCTTCGCGCAGCATCTGGCATGGGATAGGCACTCGACAGATAGTAGCTTTTCTTCTTAGGAAGATCCTGTGAGCAGCATAAACATCTCCTGACTTGAAGTTTTATGAAAATAATCAGTCATCAGGACTTCAACCGGATTGTCATTATCTGCCTCAAGCCATGTGGCTAGGATGTATCAGGAACACTACGAACAATGAGCGGGCTCCCGCCTATGAAAGATGGGTGACTCTAGGGAAAGCTCCACTCTCTGCAGTGATCTGGGTTAATGAGAGCAAAGGGGAGCGGGTCTCTCAGTCTCCTCCTGGAATATTAATTTAGCTAATTAAAAAAAATATTTATCTTATGCAGAGAAGTGTGTCACTCAGTTTTCCACTTCTCTACTTTTTTTCCTTCCCTCTGCCTTCTTGTTCTTGCCTACAAAGCAGTAGACAAGTCTCTTGCTTTATTGATTTACTCTTTCTTTAATGATACTGAGTATCTACAACGTGTTTTATGTATAAAAGTAGGTGGTGGAACACAGAAAGGAAGGGTGTCTCCCCTTGAATTAATGGCAGGAATAACTAACATTGATCACCTACTGTTTGCTAAGTTCTGTATTTAAACCCTTCATGAATATAATTTCATTTAAAAATTCTAATTTTTGTAACATTCCTACAGCATAGAAACGATTTTTACCTGCATTTTTGTAAGCAAAGAAACGGAAGCTTAGCAAGGTGAAGTAACTTGCTGAAGATTAAAAATCTAGTCACTGGAGAACCTGAGAATCTAAGTTCCTAGGGACCTTGTTAGGATACAACTTACATGGCTTGAAACCAAAACATATTTAAAAGGATAATTACAACATAATAAGATAAAGGCTTAACTTGTGAGAGCACAAAGTAAAGAGTAATTGACTGAAAGGAATCCTAAGACAGGCTTTATTGAGGAGCTAGTGTTGGAGCTGGGTTTTGAGAGATAAGTAGGAGCCTAGTAGGTGAAGAAAATAGAGAAAGAACATTTTAGGTAGATGGAAAATTTTGTGAAAAGCAAACAAGTGTGAAAAACCATGAGATGATTTGAGAGAGAAGTTCTATGCGGCTGGAACAATATAATGTATCTGATGGACTGTGGGGACCAAAAATCTGGGCACATAGATTGAAACCAGACTGAAAGGGCCTTGAATGCCCCTGGGGTTCTGGAACTGATGTCTGTTGTTTTATGCCCATGTTGGAAGAAGGGAAGGGAATTGATGTTTGGTGAGATCTCTATGTCCCTTATTTACATTATTTCATTTCTCACAACCATACAAGGAAGTATGTAATTATTATTATTACTCAAAACATACAAATGGTAAGAGTAGCTCTTACTAAGTTTTCGCAAAATGAGCACACTAACATAGCACCCAGAATGGGAAACAGGATATGGAAGTCCAAGAGCCGACGTATGTCCTCTCCTGGTCGTTACACCCCAAGGGTAACACTACCTTTCTTCTAACACCGTCGTTCAACCCTGCCTCTTCTGAACTCTGTAAAGTGGAATATGGCAATATAGCACATGTTGTGTATGGTGTCTTTTCTTCAACACTATGCTTGCAAAATCCATTCATGCAGGCATATGCAGCTGTAGTTCATTCCTTTTCATTGCTGCAGAATATTCCATTGATGACTACATCATAAACTCATTATCTAGCCTCAGACTAGTTATTATTAAAATGATAAAACTTGAGTAGGTTCAATAACTGGGTTTTTTTTTAAAGATTTATTTATTTGAGAGAGAACATGGGGGAGGGGCAGAGGGAGAGGGGGACAGACCATCTCAAGCCAACTCCCCACTGAGCACGGAGCCTAACGCAGGGTTCCATCTCTCCACCCTGAGATCATGACCTGAGCCGAAATGAAGAGTCGGATGTTTAACCACTGAGCCAGCCAGGTGCCCCTAAATAACTAGTTTTAAATCACAGAGCTAAAAAGTAGCAGATCAAAGACTTCGACCCGGAACCAGCCCATTCAAAAGCCTGAAGAGCAGTGTAGCATGGGGTTTGAGTCATTCAATCTCTAGTCAACAATACCTTATTGAGTGCATTACACAATAGTTTATTGTGTGCCAGGTACCCTTCTGCTGCTGAGGGTGCAGCAAGGAATAAAGCAGCTTCCCTTCCAATAAACATTTAGGTGAGAAGAAGGTAGCATCAGCCACTCACGGTGCTGTGAAGAAGATAGTAATCAACACGTATACAGTATGAGTTTGTAGCAGGCCCTATTCTTTGTGTATTTTTCTTTTTATTTTTTTTAAGATTTTATTTATTTATTTGACAGAGATAGAGACAGCCAGCGTGAGAGGGAACACAAGCAGGGGGAGTGGGAGAGGAAGAAGCAGGCTCATAGCGGAGGAGCCCGATGTGGGGCTTGATCCCGTAACACCAGGATCACGCCCTGAGCCGAAGGCAGACGCTTAACCGCTGTGCCACCCAGGTGCCCCTCTTTGTGTATTTTTCAAAACAAATCCATGAGATAGGTACAGTAGCTATTCTCATAATCCTCATTTTACAGATGATGATGCTGAAACATGGAGAGTGCAGGTCCCCCACCTTAGGTCCCCCAGTTCAGAAACAGAGGACCCAGAGTTCAAATCCAGACAGTTTGGCTCCAGAGTCTGGAGCACATCACCACAGAGCTATGAGGGGTACGGCGGTAAAGAATATGGTGGTGAGAAGGCTGGTCTGGCTAGCACGTGGGGAAAGGCCGCCCAAGGAAGGCATGTCTGAGTTGGAGATCTGAATAGTGAAGAAGAGGCATTTGTTAGAACTGGAGAGAGAACATTCCAGGCACAATGAACATCAAGCAAAAAGGCTCCGAGTCAGGGACGAGCTTGGCCTGTTTAAGGTCAGAAGGGAGGACAGTGGAGAGGAATGGGGCCTTAGCCAAGGCCAGATTAGAACTATAGAGACATGGGTTCAAATATCACCTTCAACACATACTAGATACTATTTTTCTTTCTACACTGATGTTACATAATCCACTGCATTAGTCTTTCTGTGGGGATCCACAGAAAGGCTTAGAACACCGACAAGGCTGGTAGTGTTTCCTCTTGTTCGTGCTCTCCCCTGCCATCCCTACCCGAGGGCAGTGTGCAACCAGGAGCTGCCAGAGGTCGTCAGGAGCTCAGGAAAGAAGGTGACGGACTATTTTCTCAGTCTCCTGTCTGCTCTTTTTCATTGCTGAGTGTCCGTCGCCAAGTGGGGCTTGGAGCTGTCACGAGGGGCCTCTCAGAGCAGAATCCTTGCCACACTCATGTAGCAGATGTGGCAAGGGTCAGAGGGGAAAGGAGAAGGGCGCCACAAGAGCTGGAGCCTTCGTGACACTTGACCGGGACACCTCTGAAGTCCAGGACTGCATTTCCCCGACCGCTAGAAGTCTGTCGGGGCGCATTTCCAACGAGAACACCGCCTCTGTTTGCCGTTAGTTCTTACTTCTGCGAGAGGATGCTCTGCACTGTTTCAAGGTGAGACAATGTTATGTGCTGCTCGCCAGATGAGTCGGTTCTAATTATATGCCTCCTTGATTATTGTTCGGCAGATTGATTAGAACCATATTCAAGACATTTGTAGATCATAGTTCCTGGACACTTCTGTATGTTAGCAAATCAAGTATAATTTATCCCTGGAATTATTGGTTAGGGACGGCTTCTTTTTTTCAATGCATGTTCTCTCTAGCTTATAATTTTAATTAGTGCTTGCTCCCAGTTCACACCGAGAATAGGGATGATTGTCACTTCGGCACTGATGCACAGCCTCGCCTTGTAAGGCGACTTTGACTTCTGCATTCTGATTCCTTCCTCAGTGCCGGGTGCGGGATGAGGGGACACAGCTGAATTAGAGTTACAGCGCAGTAGGAAGTGGAACGGCCCTGCAGTTTAGGAAGCGAATTTGAATTAGATGAGTGATGGGTGCAACTAGATCTGACAATCCAGGTATCCTTATTGACCATGACCAATTTTGAGCAAAGATCGTCCTCCTCCTGCATCCAGACCCAACTGCGAGTGACGAGAGCCACACGCAGGAGAGGGCTCCGTGTGACCGTGGGGACTCTGCCGTCCGGCATCTCTTCGAGAAAGTGAACCGTGGCCACTATTGCTGTGGGACTGCGAAGCCTTTGCTGATCAGATCGCCTCATCGTGTGTGCTTCTGCCACAGAGAGACATCAGATTTTCTCCCCTTCTTCTTTTACACTGAGGGAGGTAAACAGAGGCTTCCCTGCACTTCTCTCTCTTTTGGGCTGTAGCAAATGTCTGTGTATGAGGGAAGGACCGTTACATCCTGAAAATGTAAAATGACTGTAAGAAAAACCTGCTTTGAATTTCTGATTACCCTCTTCCTACCCAAGATAATATTGTATCATTGCTTGAAAGATCTAGTATCTTGAACAAGATAATTATATTCCTCTTAATACTCAAATAGAGTTTTCCCTCTGTGAAATACAAGAAAGCTACCTATTTCAGAAAGATGTAAGTTTAAACGTAATCACTCTGTCTCTGATCTTCAAGTGAAATTTAATTATCATTGTCTTGACGTACACTGACTAATGTACAAACAGTGCCAATGAGTGCAGCAAAGTGGCAATGTGTGCTGAAGAAAATGAAGAGTTGAGAGGAGCTTGACAGAAGTCTGGAAGTGTCGAGAATACAATCTGATTCAGCAAGTTCAAGCTCTTGCCTTCCTAAAATGCAGTTGGCATTAAAATGCAATGTTGCTCGGCAGTGCAAATATGAATATTTAACAGTAACAAGCCGATGCAGTTTAAATGTTCCTGGGCCCCGGTTTAACAGAGTTTTGTGAGGAAGATTTACTTTCACGAAGTGAAAGGAGGTGTTTGCAATGAAGTGGAATATCCTGGAGGATTTTTATCACCCACTAAAGCTTAAGGAAGGTTGTTTCATCATAGAGCTGAGTTTGATCATCACAAAACCAGTAGAAACGTTGCCCTTAAACAGGCCGAGGAAGGAAAAAATTTTCCCAAGTAAAATTAAGGATTTGATATTTGTTGTATTAGTCAAAGTTCTGCAGAGAAACAGAACCGACAGGATGTGTATATGCATGAAGAAAGCGATGTGTTTCAAGGAATTGGATCACATGGCTGGGGGGCTGGCAAGTGCGAACTAGGCAGGCTGGCAGGAAACGGGGAGGGCCAGGGGCGAGCCGGTGCCGCAGCTTAAGTCTGAAGGCTGTCACATCAGGCTGCAGAACTCCCTCCTGCTCCGGGGAGGGCGACCTTTTGTTCTATTCAGGCCTTCAGCTGGCTGGAGGAAGCCCACCCACAACCTGTTTTACTCAAAGACCACCGATTTCTTTCTTTCCTTATTATTGAGGCATAGTTGACACGCGGTGTTATATTAATTTCATGCCCTTTCGTGGCCAGAGTCAGGAAGAGCCATGCCCTTCGTACATCCTGCGGACTGTTGCTTTTCATGAACCCTGTCAAACCGAAACAGCAAACGTCTTGGTATTGCCTAGTCTTGCTTCAGTCTAGGAGAGCCCTTCCCCAAGAACACACGGTCATTGAGATTTGGGTTGGGAATTATTTATATCAACCTGCCCACGAGCTGAGGATCTCAAGGGATTGCCCCCTGGAAAGCAAATGACTGGGGCCAATGTCAATCACACACCCTACTGAGTAAATGAGAAAAACGAAACGGCACTGTGACAAAATATTACAGCAAAAGGGAAAGAAAATATCAGCCTCCTCTCTTATTGAAAAGCGATGTCAGTTTTGGTGGTTCAAAAAACTTCTGGAGATGAATGGTGATGATGGTCGCAGAGCAACGTTAATCTACTTACTGACACTGAACTGTATGCTTAAAATGGTTAAAATGGTAACTATTATGTCATGTACATTTTGTCATAATTTAAAAACATATCTGGACTATTTTCCCCTGTTTAATCTCCTGTTTATTACAAAATAGCAATAATTTAAACATTTATTTAACCTATCTACAACTGGTATAAAATAGACCCAGAGACTAATTGAAAATAGTTTTTTTCCTACAGGAGACCATTAGTCTATATGAGACCTTAAGGTATTAAAAGTAATATTTTACTGTAGGAAATATTTTACTTTTGGAGGAAAAAAAATGGAAGGGTCCTACCTGAGGTGACATTCAAAACCAAACGAAATCATGAACATTAAAGAGAGAAAACTAAAAGTTGGAATTTTTAAAGTTAAAAAAATAAAGAGGCTTAGACATAGAAAGATTTTATAATCATAAAAGCAATGAAGGAAAAACTGTCTAAATATGATTAGATCACATGAAACATAAACCTCTCGATAGAAACAATGAAAACAAATACAGAAATCAATATTTAATAAAAATATTAAAATATATTCAAGTTCACTAGTATCAAACAGACACACATTTTTATCTGGGGGCACTCATCAGTTATTAAAATGAGCAATTCCAGCATCATAGCGAAGTATCTAACTGAAGAACCTGAGTGACTACTCTTACTGACTTTGTCGACAGGGGAACCACAGTTCTTTGAACTGTTTCAACCTTTACACATTTATGCAGGACATTTCCGGGCAAGCTCAGTGAAGAAGCACAGAGAGGATGAGATTGTAAGACCTACATAGAAAACTCAAAGAAACTGCTCTTTATTAAATCTAAGAAAAAGAATTGCTTAAAACAGTAAAAGTAGCCTTATTATTATATCAGAGGGTACTAACTGGATTCATTTCTATTGAAGAAAAAAAACAGGAAGTAGTACCCACAGGATAATTTATATTACAGTTGAGCATTTTGGATATTCTGAGACACCAGTTTCACTGTAGGTTATGAAACATGGTCAGAAAATCTTTTCAGGTGATATTTTAAAACAAAAGATTTTCTTCTATCTCAGGGTGCTTCTGTTTTAGGTTGGGAGCTCTACTAAAAACCTTCTCAAGGACCACTCGGGAGTTGTGATTCCAAATCTAGACTTTATGCAAGATAGCTTTAAAAAAGCATGTTTTAAATAGATCTCAATGCTCAATAAAACCAGCTTTCATGCTCTAGGCTAAAATATTCCTTACCTTTAGAGAGTCCACTTACACATGGTACTTGATTTGTTACAATATCAAGCAAACAGCGCAAGTTATTCTCTCCACCTGAAGAACCCTGCCGTTCTGTGAAAATTAAGTGTTCTCTCAGGGTCCACCTGAAGCAGATTAAAGAAGGTAACGATGGGAACAATGTGAAAATGCCTCACCCAGAGTCTGATCGTGGGAGTCACTTCAGCAAATAAAACTTGGCACAGTAGCAGAAATTGTTGAGAATTAGGAAATACATATATTTACATATTCAATTATTCAAAGCTGGGTTTACGTTAATGCTACAAAGAATTATAATATTAATATGGAAAATGCTTACTATGTGCCAGATACTTATTTAATCCTTCAATAACTCTCTGAGGGAGGTAGTTTAATTGTCCCTTTCTTTCTCTCTCTCTTTTTTTTAAAGATTTATTTATTTACTGTAGAGAGACAGAGAGAGCACGTGCGAGCATGGTGGAGGGAGAGGCAGAGGGAGAGGGAGAGAGAATCTTAAGCAGGCTCCATGTCCAGGGCAGAGCCAATGCAGGGCTCGATCTCATGACCCTGAGATCATGACTTGAGCCGAAATCAAGAGTCGGTCGCTTAACCGACTGAGCTACCCACGTGCCCCTTATTGTCCCTTCCTGCGATGAAGAAACTAAAGCACAGAAGGGTTAAGAGAAGCGTGGAGATGTGAAGGGGACATGGGGGACAATCAGGTTGGAAAATAGCCTGAGGATAGATTGTGGGAGATTGAGGATACTGTGGTACAGGTTTGGATGTACGGGAATGACTAACCATGGATGTGTTTATAGCATCATGTGTAGTTCTTATTCCAGTGGTGAATATGTGCCAGGGTATAGTCTTGAGGTATTGAAGTGCCGTAGATACTAGGTAGGGAAGAGAAGAGTAGGGGTGGGAAGGAGGTCTTCTTAGTTTGAGACATGGAGAAAGCATACATAGAACTTGATTGCTAATTGTATGTCATGGGAGGGAAAGGAAAGTTGAGGATATTTTCTTTTTATTAATTTCATTAAAAGGTAGGATTGCATTTCATGAATAGTATCTGCACATAGTTGACTACAATTTCTGAAATGTGTTAATTATCCAGGTCATTAACTTTCATAAGTTTTTAATTTGTTTATCCAGATTTTAAATATCCTGCCAAAACCCAGGTCTCTTAATACATGAAAAATGAAGCCAAGGATATTTTTGAATTTGTGACTAAATAACAAAGAGATTTTAATCAACTCAGGAAGTTAAAGGAATAGATTATTTCAGTAAATATTTCTCAAATGAATGGGTCAAGCAGGTAATCTGACCTTTTCTCCCAGATCTTTACGGTAGATTGTTCTGAAGTTGAAGCCTTTTTGGCAACTCGTCTGAGTTTAATCAAAAGTTCAAACAATGAAACACCAGTCACAGGATTTGGATGCTCAAAGCTCCAAGAAAGCAGAGGAAGAAAAGAAATTTGAGAAGCAGTACCTCCAATTGTACATTCAAGGAACTAGCAGCGTGTATATTGGAGTGTCAGCAAGCAGTAAGACTCCCTCATGCCTTCTTCTACTCCTTCTAGTTATTCTTGGCGTCTTTTACCCATTCTTCTCTCTTCTCCCATGCTAATCTCCTTACCACTCAATTCAATTTTCCACCCTTCATTCAGTTTCTGCTCTCCTTCATTCTGGAGACACCTCAATTTTCTTCTAATTGCATACCTTTATGCTTTCCAGCCCCCATGTCTACAGTGTTTCCCCTTCTTGGATTTGCCAAATACCTTCCTGTACAGGCTCCAAAGATCTCTTTCATTTCCCTTCCCCCCTGCAGCCCGTCAGTCCCAAGTGTGTGATAATGAATCTCTCCTTTATTCTAGCGTGCTCCTTGCTTACTCCTCAAAACCCACAACTGCTGAAACATAACGTAATACTCATTTAGAATAGGCTTGCTTTGGCCCTAACATTATCCAGGTTGGGTAATTCCATTTGACTACATTAATACAGCAGGGTCTGAATGCAGGCATGTAGACAACAGGAGTTGATTTTATTTAGCTCGCTTAGAAAAGCATAAGCGTAGCACAACGGGACTCAATGCACTATTAAGAAGTACTGCAGTGGGTACTATTTTGTAACACTGATAGGAGGAATCGGACTCAGGCTGTGTGCAGAATGCCCATAATCCGTCTGTGTATATTTGCACTTCATGATCCAAGGTTTGACCCTTGAGGTCAGAGACTGGGGACAAGAAAAAGAAGAAGATGAAAATCCCACGTGTCTTCAGGGAACTCCACCTAACAAGCCTGCCCCCTCATCCCGATGGGAATGTGCAAGTTCTCCCTGAACCCTGGTTCAGGCTGCTGTTATTATTTCCTCTCATACACTCTCCCCTCTGCTTCATTAGCTAATCATAGACCAGGAGCCGTTCCACCAGCACGCACTGCTTCTTCTAACTCTGCAAGTAAAGCTAACACTCACTGCTTAATCACTTTTCTCTCAACAGGTAAGGATAATAAAACAGTGGGGAAAATGACAAAATTTAGTGCACCATTTTCTGTGTTAGGAGTCACACACTAACTTTTTCCTTGACATTCAATCACTTATTGGAGCACAGCGAGGAACGCAAGCAGGTGCGACCTCAGCATCCTCATTCCTGAAATCGGCATGAGCGGTATCCTCCAGTTCAAATCCTGGGCGGATGGTGCCCGCAGGACTGGCTGCGAGATGGCAGTAGAGGATTGGGCACAAAGCCTCGGGCTGTCTTTCTGTAGCGCCTCTGAAGTGCCCAGCGCAATTGAGGCAAAACTTACAGAACGCAAGTTCCGGAAGGGACACTACTCCCATGTCCTACTTGTAGATTAAGAGACTAAGGTCCATGAGGTCGAAGTGACTTTCCCAAGTGACTTTAGGTATTGAGTAGTAACGGGCATTGAGTAATCTGACTCCTGGGACAGATTACTGAATTAAGCAGCATCAGTGAACTCTAATAAATATTCCAGATTTGGGTTTATTATGTCCCTGGTTAACACATTTTTTAACATAAAACATTGATGAGCAGTAGCTGCCTGATATGTGTAAATTGTAAGTGGATTCTGGTAGATTACAGTCGACAATACCAGTGTTTTTCAGTATGAAGTCCCTTCAGAGGACCACTGAAAACCACGTTCCCCAGCTTCTTACAATTAGGTGAAGACATATGACTAAGAGTCATGTGTGTTCCTTCTGAGTGGAGGCAACGAACATTTGCATGATTTTTCTGGCTCTCTCTCCCCCTCTTCACTGTCTACAGTAGAGGCAATGGGTTGACATGGCAGAGCCACAGGATTGAAGCAGCCTGAATCCTTAGTCATCACATGGATGACTGACTGCTCTGGAGAACTGTCTGAAGGAGAAAAATAATTTATGTTTTCAGTAACTGAGATCTGGGGATGGTTTGTCACTGTAACAAAAGTATAGCCCATTCTAACTGATAGAGAGCTATCAGTATTTTTACGAGTTTGTTTGCTATTATTCTTTAACATTATGTTGTGTAGAAAGGATGTACTTTCTACATTTGGCACTAACATTATCCAGGTTGGATATTTCTGACCAGAAATAGTGATCCAAAAGAAATTTTTCTTGACATGTGATTTATCTTTTGTGGCGCTCTACCAAATAGATCCTTTGCTTACGGTTCTGTGATTCCCCTTCTGGTCTGTTCTTGACGGCTTTCTCTCTCAGGATGGGTTTTCTGTAAGACAAAACCCAAAGTGAACGCTTAAGTACCAGTAGTTTATGGAAGCGGAAACCCAGGGAAGTAGAAGTGAGGTAGGAAGAAGGCAAGACCAGGAAAGGAGAACAAATATTAAGGTGGTAAATTACAGAGCTGGCCATAGCTTTGTGATAAACTGTTTGGTTTCTCAAGATGTTTTCAGAGAAGCTGAATGAAGCTATTGTGCCTGCAAAGAGCATGGAGGATAGACAGGAAGAGAGAAAAATACATCCTCTCACCCCCATCTCACATTGGTCAACATTTACCCCATGGGATTTGAGCTCCCAGACACTTTTGACTTGCCTATGTATGGATGTGGCCAAACCTCATGCCTCAGGGGTGACGGGGAAGTCCAGGAGCAACAGATGAGGCTGCTGTGCTGTGAGCAACATGCGGGGCCGGGAACACCTGCCACAGCAGACAGCAGAGACCAGCTCCGTGCTGGTGGAGCAGCACTCCGCCTCTGCTTTAGGCCCTCTAGCTAGATAGCATGGCCACCGAGCAGACCTGGGGGGATGCATTAACTGAACTGGTTAGAGTTTTATAACTCTAAAAGACAATAATACTATAGCTTATTTAAGGATTAAAAGATATGATGTATACAAAGTGCTTAGCATAGGGCCTGTCACAAACTAACTGGTAATCTAGTAATAATATAGCTAGCTAAGTGTACACAGGACTTTTGCATAGTTATTATTTATTGTTCTGTTATTACATCCCTGAGTAGAATGGGTAGCTCTCATTCCTATCTTACTGGGGGGTAGGAGGTGGGCATAAAGGCAACAGGGGCATTAAATTACTTCCCAAGGCCTGTCGGGCCTGAAAGATCCAAGAATAGAAGCCTAATTTCTCATTACCAATACATCCAGTTCTCTTCCTTTTAGACTACTTTAATTCTTAAGTCTTAATTTTTCCTAGAAATTTAATTGAGAACCAAAAGAGCTGGACAAGCAACAAAAAAAAAAACAAACATAACCGTTATGCTAGCACTTCATCCGGCACTTGATACCTGGACTTTTGGCATCTATGAAGAGTTGAATGTTCCTAAAAAGAAAGAATTCTTCTATTCTTTCTATAACTTAAGAAAAGTGGGCCATTGGGGTGCCTGGGTGGCACAGTTGGTTAAGTATCTGACTCTTGGTTTCAGCTCAGGTCATGATCTCAGGGTCATGGGATGGAGCACCGCCTCAGGCTCCACACTGAGTGTGGAGTCCGTTTAAGATTCTCTCTCCCTCTCTCTCTGCCCACCCCCCATCCCCCGCTCACACTCTCTCTCTCTCTTTCTCTCAAAAATAAATAAATAAATAAATAAATCTTTTAAAAAATATGTTAAAATAAAAGGAAAATTGGGCCATCAATTCACATCTGATATATAAGGCTGAAGTATCTAGAGAGCTTAATAAAATAAACATTGTGGAAAAATAAAATTCAGATTTATTTTCCAATCACTTTTTCATGAAAAAAATATGTAAAGAAATCAATAACTATTGTTTTGAGCAAGCAAGTAAGTGGAAATCTTGGGTATCTGAGAAAAATGGGTAATGAGACATCTCTCTGTGGACTGTGGACATTTCTAAATTTTTTTCATAAAATAAATATTTTGGCACTGTGGACATTTCTAGATTTTTCATAAATGTAATTTTTTGCTTATAAGACATATGTTATTACACAAGAAAATAAGCCGAGATAAGCAAGAAGAAAAGAATTGATATGTAGTCTCAGTGGGCAGAATTAACTTTATTTAAAGATCTCAAAATCAATTTTCCTTCTCACTCTCCCTTCTTTTCATCCCCTCTCCCTTCCCTCCCTCTTCCCCTCAGTCTCTCCCTCTTTCCTTTTTCTTTCCCTTTTTTCTTTTTTCCATATAAAACTATTCTGTTTTAACTGGATTTTTATACTCAACATTATAGACTCTAATAATATTTTGAATTCAAGGGGAAATTTTATTTCTACAAATTTCTACTGCCTTGGCAATTTTATCTAGTAATCCTCAGAACATTTTGAACTAGAGGATTCCTCTTGACAGTTGTACAAGCTACACTCAGAGCTTGTTTTGCTAAAAGTCACATAGGCTGATATCCTTAGAACTTGGTTGCATTGGCTCAGACAGGGAGAATCATCAGTGCAATTGGCTCTTCCATCTACACTGGGGAGTGAGTGATGCAGAGGCATTGGCCCTAGTCACTCACCATTAGGAAACACCCAGTGATTTATATTCTTCATCATGAAGTATCAAGTTGCCCAATCACAGAATTGTAAAATTGCAGGTGTGTTATTTTCAGAATTTCAGAGATTTCAAGGATACTACTAAAATTGATTGAATAGACTAATAAAAAAAAATCACACCATAGGAAGATTTGGTTAGTAAGAGTCAGCAGCCCTACAGAATGGAAATCATTCAAGGAAAATCCCCAAATTACAAAAAAAAACCCACACAAAACAAAACAAAATAAAGATTCCTAAAATAAATTTGGAATAACACATTGTCTTTGCTATGTTTGTAGCCTGTGCCATTCTGTCTGCAGTCTGTGCAGACAAGGAGCATCAGGAGAAAACAGCTCTTACATTGAAAAGGTGCAGAAGTATAATTTATGACACCTTTGCAAACACACTGGGGACTGGGACATCATTTCACTTTCAGCAACTAGCGTGCAGGAAAAGCAAAGGAAAAGTATTAATGTGATACATCATTGCTTTTGGAAATTGGGAGAATAATTAAGTTCCTCCCTGACTCCCATTAACACAGTTTGCCATTTGCTATAACCATCCAGCCCCTACATACACCTTGGAGTGATACTTTATGAAAGAGACAATGAGAAATCCCAAAACTTGAGGCAAAAATTCTACAAAATGCAACCTGGGAATGCCATTAGTAGCCCAGCAACATTTTTGGTGGCCCCCACTGTATATCACTTAATGGTTGCAAACTGCAAATGTGAATTGCAACTGGATTTTGTGTAGTTGATTCAGTATATCAGTCAGGCATGTTGTTTAAAAAAGCAATTTAATTAAGCAATGTTGACAATTCAGTCAAAATGAACAAGTTATAAATATAACCACAACCATGGTCATATTTCTTAAGGTCCTCCTGCTATGTGTGTTACTTGGAGCAAGGGAAGGCCAATTCCAGAAGCATTTATCAAATGCCTACTGTGTGTTCAGGCTTTGTACAGGCATACCTCAGAGATACTGTGGGTTCAGTTCCAGATCACCACAATAAACCAAGCACCACAATAAAGCAAATCAAATCATTTTTTTGGTTTCCCAGTGCATATAAAGTTAGTTTACACTACTGTAGTCTTATTAAGTGTTCAATAACATTATGTCTAAAAAAAAAGTAGATACCTTAAATAAAAAATATTGCTAAAAAATGCTATCATCTGATCTTTCGGCGAGTTTCAGTCACTGATGACCATAACAAATATAATAATTATGAAAAAGTTGAAATATTGCAAGAACCTGCAAAATGTGACACAGAAACATGAAGCGAGCAAATGCTGTTGGAAAAAGGGTGCTGATAGACTTGCTCAATGCAGGGTTATCACAAACCTTCTGTTTGTAAAAAAAAAAAAAAAAAAAAAAAAAAAAAAAAAAAACAACCTTAGTATTTGTGAAGTTTGACAAAGTCAACTGCAATAAAAAGAATGACACCTGTACTAGTAATAGAAGCATAGGACAAACTGTCCTTGGGGGGCTTTCAACTGATACTTAACAGAGGTGAAAAGGTCATGAAGAATACAGTGCACGATAAAAGCCGCAGATCATGGGAATGTTGGAGGAACTTAGAAGCAGGTGAGGACCCACCCTGTGAAGTGGTCAGGAAAACCTCGCAAGAGAGTGAGGACCAGGTGGTGGTTGCACGGGTTCTTAAATTATGACTGTAGGGCAGAGATGAAAGATAACAGTGGGGAGGGCAGGGGAGGGCAGAAGTCACACGAAACAAAACAACAAACAAGAAGGAACAAGGCATTTGTTAGTTTTCTCAGTTAATTTGGCAAATATCTATGGAGGGAGGTCTAGGTGTCCCACATTCTGCCAGGGGATGGAGAAACAGACTAATAGGGCAGACATTGTTTCTTTTCTCATGGAGACTTCAGGTAACCTAGTGGAGGACATACTGGCTGCAGAGTAGAAGGAGATGAAGTTGGAAGAATATAGTAAGAGTCAGGGCCGAACTGGTCCTCTCCTATCATATTTCATCCTCCTACCCACAGCCAGGTAACACACGTCTGGATGGTTTAAAAACCATTGACATTGGGTACAGACCCGTACCAAGGTTCGGTGATACGTGTATGTAGAATGTACGACTTAGGGTGGGCAGAGAGAGTCATAATCTCACATGAGCAGGTAGGTCCCCCTTCAGGTCTGCAATGGTTGGTGAAGGTGAAGGAAAAAAAGGGATTTTTTTGACCTACTGTGTGCAAGACACACTGTGCTGGATCTCTCATCCTCAGAGCAATTTAACTAATGTGATTGCAATAAAACTAGTATCGCCATTATGCAGATGAAGAAACTCAACTTTAGAGAGATTTAGTAGCTTCTCCAAGAACATCCGACTAGTGAAATGGGGGAGCCAAACTTGTGACTCAGATACAATGAATTCCTCTGCTCATTGTCTTATCCGCAATTACTATTCTGCTATATTGCTATTGAGAAAAATGAGGGCGTTAGGATCAGAAGCCATTTTAAGAAGGATTATAATGAACTTTAGCAATAGAATTTAGAATCCTATTCTCTGTTTTCAGATATAAACTTCTGGTGTAAGGGATCTGGGTTAATAATAATAGGTATGTAAGAGGAAATAAAAAGAAAAGTAAAGACAACCCTAAGGGTAGTAATAATTAAATTTTAACAAGAAAGGCCTATGTAGCCAGAAACCAATTACATTTAGCAAAATATACTTGTGCCTTTTGAAATGATTTCGAAGTATGGTTTTGGCTTTGAACAAAAACCTAGGGAAGGCTACTTCTTTCAAGTCTTCTTCCACTGGCAAAAGCCATATATGGGAGGCAGACTAATGGCTCCCCAAATATGCCCATGACCTAATCCCTAGAACCTGTAAATATGCTAACTTTCATGCAAAAGAGACTTTGCAGAGTGAGTAAAGTAAGAATCTTGAGTTATCCTGGATTGTAGATAGGCCGAATGCAATTACAGGAGTCCTTGTAAGAGGAAGGCAGAAGGGCCAGAGTTAGAGACAGTCATGTGACAATAGAAGCAGAGTGTTGGAGGAGGTCATTGGGAGGATAGGACTACCTGTTGACCTGTGAGCTGGATCTGGGCACTCACCCTTTCTGTTCTTGGAATGTGCACTCTGCTTGCCTTCCCTGTGTTAGAAGCCACCCCAAGGACATAGCCTTTAGATAGTGAGGTATTGTTGAGACCATCTGGACCGTATACATGACTAAACCCAGGTAAGGCCTCTATATAAACTTTTAAGATTATGGTGGGTGGGTGAAGACATTCTACTAGTCTTGTGGTCACCCAAGACAGGCCTTGTTAAATTCCCTTGTTTATTAAACCTGTCACCTACCATTCTGGACTGGTCTGCCTCTTTCTTCCATCTGTCTTTGCCTTCCATGTGTGGGGGTCAGTTTGCAAAGAAACACAGGGGATGAAGGAGATATATGATGATATCATGAGGCAAGGAGTGCAGGCCTCCTCTAGAAGCTGGAGCAGAGAAGAAAACGCATTTTTCCCTAGAGCTTCCAGAAGGAATGTAGCACTTGACAACTCATTTCAGACTTCTAAGTTCCAAAACTGTAAGATGATCATTGTATTGTTTTTAGCCATTTAGTTTGTGGTGATTGTGACCAGCAGTAATAGGAAACTAATACACTATATGAAGTAACTTAGTAAGTAGTAAATTTGGGGCTGCAATGATTTCTGACACCAAATACTTGGACTTGGGCCAAACTTCACAGCTTATGGGCGTAATCCTCTTCAAGACTGTCCCCACTTCAGTCACATGCTTGGGGTCCACAGGCCACTCTCACTTCTGACCAACTCACTACAGATTCAGGGTTTCACATTTACCCATCAGTTTTGATAATTTGCTAGAACAACTTATATAGAACTCAAGGAAGAATTATACTATGAGTACACTTTTACTATAGGAAGAGGATACAAATTAGAACCTGCTAAAGGGACAGGGTGCAGGGTGAGGTCTGAAAGGGTCCCAAATGTGAAGCTTCTACTGTCTTCTCCCCAAAAAGTCGGATGCATCACCCCTCCAGCACATGGATATGTGACAATAGCAGAGTATTGCCAATCAAGGAAGCTCACCGAAGCTTCAGTGTCCAGAGTTTCTGTTTGAACTCTATTATACAGGCACAACTGATTGAATCACTGCCTATGTGGTTGACCTTAATCCCCAGTGGCCTTCCTATCCCCAGAAATTGGGCTAATAATATCATATGGCTCAAAGCCCCAGTTCTCTAATCACATGGGTGGTCTTTGTAACAGGGCCAGCTCCCATTCTGAGTCACCTTGTTAGCACAAATGATCTCAGGGCTGACTCTGAATCATTTCATTAGCATAAACTCAGGTGTGGTCAGGCCCACCATGAATAACACTCCTCCCACTCAGAAAATTCCAAAATTTAGATGTTACCTCTAAGGAATCAGGGACTAAATCCAGCCAAATTATTTATTATGTAGGAGCTCTAAAATTTCTTCTGAGATTACTAAGCCTATGTTGACCTGGGGGTGAGACAGTCGCTGTGCCTACATGGTTTGGGACAATGTTGTACGTGAGTGATATTTTACCTGTCTCGGGCATACTGAGACTTGGTTTATCGCAGCAAGATTAATTCTTGAGCTGGGGAGCTCAATGATCTGCCTGCCTTGGCTAGGATTGGTTAAGGGGTCTGTAAAAAAGAAATGAGAAATAAAATCTTTGGTAGCTATGATGTGGGCAGGTAGGACTATCTTACCCACTCTCCATCTTACATATCAGTCATTAAAAATGAATGCCTCCTTGAAAGTGTCCTGAGATTTAAAATAAAATGCGGTAAAATCATTCAGTGGTAAACTACACAAGTGAAAAATGTTGAATACTCTTTATTTTGCCTGATTTGGGCTCACAAAAAATCTTTCAGTTTGAACAAATGCTGTAGATTTTTTCCAGTGTGAGTTTTTTTCTTTGGAGAAGCAATGACAGCACTTTTAAAGGACTTGTCAACATGGGAAAAATGTCCTAGAACAGTGGGGGCTTCCTGATATGAGTGAAGCCCAGACTTATGAAAAAAATTTTTTAAAAAAAGAAAGAAAAACCTCTCAAACCAACCTAATAGGAAAAAGATGTTTTCAAGACAGATGGGAGGAACAAAAAAGAGGGGACATGATTTCAATAGGTTCTCCTGAAGGATCCCGTGACAAGAGACACATGTACTTGCAAACTGCTAGGTTAAATTTGTGCCAAAAGAAGAAACCAGGAGTAATTGATGCCCTAGGACATCAGCAGTCTGATGCTAGGTTTTCTTCAACAAGGCTGTGACAAACATAAATTAAAGGGTGCGCATCTCAGAGTTCTTTTTCCCCCAGTCACATGGTCACTTGTGATTTGGACTTGGCAATGGCATCAGTGATTCAGTGTGTTCTAGTCCCTATCCCTGCAGTAAGACTATGGAATAACCATTCAATGGGGATGAGTGTATGAGCAGAAATCTTCGGCAGGTGACTGTAGCAGGTTGACTGGTGGTCCCCCAAAAGATAAGCCTCTGTTCTAACTCCTGGAACCTGTGAATGTGATCCTATTTGGAAAAGGGGTCTTTGTACATATAATTAAGTTAAAGATCTCAAGATGAGACTATCCTGCATTATCTGTCAGGGTGCCAAATCCAATGACAAGTGTACTTACAAGAGACACACAGAGGAGAGAGGCACAGAGATGAGGGCCATGGGAAGACAGGGGCAAAAATGAGAGTGACTTGGCCACAAGCCAAAGAATGCCCAGAGCCACCAGAAGCTGAAAGAGGCAAGGAAAGACTCTCTTCTAGAGATTTTGAAGGGAGCATGGCCCTGGTGATGGCTCGATTTTAGACTTCTGCCCCCTAGAACTGTGAGAAAATACATTTCTGTTGTTTTAAGCCACTAAGTTTGTGCTAATTTATTATGGCAGCTCTAAAATACGGTAGACCTAGGATTAGACCTAATACGGTGACCATATAAATACAGGAATGCAATGGATTTCTAAAATATATTCCTCTTATACTATAACATGTATTAATGAATTTGCTTTCACAGATTTCTGGTGGCAGTTACCCTTTCAGCCCTAGCAACGCTTCAGATTATAGTTATTATAAACAGCACAAAGAGCACAATGTGCTATCAGTAATGAAAAGCCAAAACAGTAAGACAAGAGGAATAAATCTATTGTTTAGTTAGCACTACACAAGATGTTACTTTTATAATATTTTTAAAGAACTAAAAGAGAATCATTAGTAGCTTTGAATTTCCTTCTTAAACATGTTTTCTGTGTGTAATAAAGGACCAAGGCTTATTTACATACAAGTAACGTATTTACTTTTCAACCTTGGACTGGAAGTAATACTTAAAGCTTGTTAAAAATGAAGCTTTAGGGCCTCTTGTATGGTTCAGTTGGTTGAGTGTCTGACTTCGGTGCAGGTCATGATCTCAGGGTCCTGGGATCAAGTCCCACACCAGGCTCCCAGCTCAGGGAAGAGTCTGCTTCTCCCTCTGCCTCTGTGTGCTCTCTCTCTATCCCTCCCTCTTTCAAATAAATAAGTAAATCTTTTTATTTTTTATTTTTTTTAAATGAAGCTTTAGGGTTGCCTTGGTGGCTCAGTCCATTAAGCAGCTGCCTTCAGCTCAAGTCACGATCATAGGGTCCTGGGATCAAGTCCCACATTGGGCTCCCTGCTAAGTGAGAAGCCTGCTTCTCCCTCTCCTTCTGTCCCTCCCCCGATCGTGTTCTGTCTCTTTCTCAAATAAGTAAAATCTTTTTTAAAAAGTGAAGCTTTAAAATTCACTATTAATATCAACCATAAATATGTAAATCAAAAATAAGTATGATTTTGGCAATTATTCAATAAACTCAAAGTAAAACTTGAATCTGGATAATTAATGCTGCTGAATATTTGGGTTATTTTGGTAGCCCAAATTATTCAAATTCATTATCTACTTGAGCTATGCTTCTTTTCTGACTTCTAATTTCATATGCCAATTAATTATTTTTTCCATTTTAACATAAGCAGTAATTTCTTTCCATCTTCTAAATCTTTGTTAAATGTCACAGATAAGGGTTTACCAGCTCTCTTCTAGGGCAGCCTCAGAACATTGCCCTGTTCTAAGATATATTGTCAATTTCAGGTCATTCCATGCTATGGCAAGTGACAGAAAACACCAAATCCTGTATGCAGAAGAAGAGAAGTAGATTAAATTAGTGGATAATCTTTATTTTCACTTAGTATGAAAAAAATACCCCTTCACTCCTTAGCTTAATATTATATTTAAAATTTTGAATTTGGAGAAGCTTGTTATAATTTTTGGATGATGGGTGTACCACTAAATAGAGGCTCAAATGATAGGTTTAGGAATATGGACACTTTGGCGATTTTTAGTATTTAGATAATCCAGGTTGCTTTGGGTAAATCATCAAACCTGTCTGTATCATAAGACAACAATAATAGTACCATCTTCCTAGCTCCCGTGACTTGGTTTTAAGGCTTGAAGGGCAGGATGAATGTGACAACAATATTAAATATTAGATTATTGTCATTTGACAGCTAATCTGATTGTGTAATTAAAATGCTGTGTATTTACCCTCAGAACACTCTCTGTTCCGCAGATTTAGTTCATTCTCAGGTGTGATGATCTTTTGTATTTAATAAGTCATTTGTGGTTCATTTAAGAGCTCATCATAAGCACCTCGTTAATTTTCCTTTAAGCTATTGCTGATATCAGTGAGTGACCAAAATTCTAATAGAGCAATCAGGCCTTGGATGAAAAGGGATTTTTTTTGTGCAAAATCTGGTATTTCTGGTTCCTCAGTGCCTTTCATATTCACTCTTAGAGTCGATGGGTTTTTCAGGCAAAATCTTGGCTCCCAGAAAAAGTCTGGGCCTTCTCATTGTCCTAGTCCTGCTCAGATACATGGACCAGAGGAGGCCAACCCAACTGTCACTGCAGATGTCTTCTATAATCATGGTCAAAGGAAAGGACAGTGGACCCTGGGGGACTCACTCTGTGCTCTGTATGTCTTCTTCATGGGGTCTCATTTTCCCCCTCTTCCATCTTTTGAACTGTTGTCAGTCCGTCAAGGCTCAGCTGTGATGCTGCGTTCCTTGCCCAGTTTTTGCTTGTAGAATTAGGCACTCATGCCTCTTGATGTTCACATCCCTTCCCATAGTACCCTGGCAGATCACTTATCCACTTGGAACGTGATTACAGTTGATCCTTGACCAGCACATGAACTGCATGGGTCCACTTAGACACAGATTTCTTTTTGATACACACAATACAGTACTGTAAATGCATTCTCTCTTATGATATTTTTAGTAACATTTTTTTCTTTAGCTTACTTTATTGAAAGAATACAGCACATAATACATATACAAAAGATGTGTTAATCGACAGTTTATGTCATCAGGTCAACAGTAGGCTATTAGTAGTTAAACTTGGGGGGAGTAAAAAATTTCACGAAGATTTTTGACTGTGTGGGTGTTGGTACCCCGACCCTCTTATTGTTCTAGTGTCAGCTGTATGTTTCCATTGCTGCCTCTCCCTTTACTCTTGAGCTCAGGGGCTGTGTCCTTTGTTTCTGTTTCCCCCATAGTGACTCTCTAGGGATGAACTCAATCAAAACTGAATGCTGAATGCATGAATGAATTCCTTCTATTTTTATAGTAGCAATGTGTTAGGGTGAATTTTTGACTTAGGTTTTGTTCAAATTTGCTTAATGAATAGCTAAATGAAAACATTTCACTGGTTTCTGGTATTTTTTAATTAAACTATAACTATGGAGGTAATTTTTCTAAAAATCAATGTAGTACAATGCCCCAAAGTAATGACTTTGATTTTCTGATATTTTAGATTATAGCTTCAAAAATAGGTAGTGCAACTCCTTAATTTCTTCAGTCAGGAAGGAAGGTCATTTTTATCCCTGATAAATTAAAAAAGACATACAAACAACAGACACCACCACCTTATGCTCACCCAAACCAAGATAAGATTTTATTTCAGCCATGAAAAAATTGTTTGGAGGCTGAGAGTTTGGGCAGTTTTCAGGGCATGTACAGAGTGGAATAATCCTTTTAAATCTGTTGGCAGCCTTATTACTGGCTGAGGTCCTGGTAGGCTCCTCTCTGCCTCCCTCCCCCAATGGCCCTGCTATGCCCAGTGATTGCCGCCACTGTTCTGGGACCTGGAAGATCTCTTCTCTCTCCTTCTTTGTTAGTTATATACTGGGTCACTGTTACCCTCCATCTATCTTCCCCATTATTCATTCTACCCTGTCCTTTCTGGCACCTGCATTCAGGTGCTGGTGCACAGGCACAAAGCTCTCAGCCTTAGGACTGCACCTACCTGGAGGGACACACATCATCTACCCCCACCTAAGCGGGTGGCTCTGGATGAATCCATGGGTTGACTCAGATGGAGCCAGGGTTCTAAATGAGCAGCTTATTTGCTCTCTGAAATACAAAACCCCAATCCACGGAAGGCAAGAATGTCCTAAGAACTTAAGAAATTTCTCAAACAGTGGGCACATTTTCCAAAACTTCTGCTGAGCTTACTGGAAATGTGTATAAGCCTGTCTTAAACCATTTGGAACATGCTATTCCCATCTCCTAATAGGTTTTTAACTCAATTTTCACATTAGAATGTATAATATTCTATAGGAAAAAGGCAGCCTTGCCAATATAATTTCAAGGTGACTGCATCTTTTATGTAACATATGTCTAATGCCCTGGGTATAATAACTACCACTGTGTAACATCCCTTAAATTTCCATGGGTAATTAATTGATAACTGCTCTGTGGATGTTATATAAACCCTTTATTAAAACACATAATTCAATAAAGAGAGATTTAAGTTCAAATCATGTGAAGGACAGCATTTGGTTTTCTTTGCTTCCGTGTGCAGCTAAATTGGGGCTGCCAGGTGGGGACCATTGCCCTCTTCAAGGATGGGGTGATCATTCGTGGGGAAAAGAGAGAAACAACCAGCCATCAGTCTTTTCTTGTAACAACCTCAAATTAAACTGTGAAAAGCACAGCCAGTCTAAGGGCCTGTCCTCTGGCTGGGGTTAGCCTCTGTGGTTGGCACTTGGAACTTTCTGTAATGAAAGACAAATTAGCACACTGCACTTACAAACAGGGGAATCAATGAAACCAAAAGAGCTGCCATAGGAAAATAAAAATTAAACGGGAGATAAAGAATGATGTCCTCAAATATTGGAAATACTGCTTGCCCAACAAAAGGCTCCTTTGTATTGTTTTGCTAAAGCTGACTGTAATTTCGATGTTTCATAAAAATTTAAGTGGAGATTTTCTTTCCGTGGTAGACATAAATCTCCTGGAGGAAAGATTTTATATGTAATTCCAATTTTGTGGTGCTAAGAAAACAAAGAACAGGTGAAGATTTTACTGCAGGTAATTTTGTAAATTATTAAAGAAAAAACCTCCCACAGCCATGCCATAAACACACTCTCTATCAAAAACTAAAATAGGAAATCAACAATACCTTTTTTAGGTACAAGGCTCAAACCCTAAACTAGAAATAAAACTGCCTATAAATATTTACTGGTGAGATGACTCTGTGATAATAAATAGCTCTTTCAAACCAATACAGAAAATATCGAAATACTGAAATATCCCTGTGACTAGATGGATAAAAGAAGGGCCGCACATCCCAGTGTGTGTGCTAAGGTCTTGGTGAAAACCGCATCTTTGAGATTTTAAATTATTTAAGGGGCATGAAATACCTTATTACAAATCTGTTTCTAAGAAAGTACAGCATTAGATGTATAATGTGTTCATTCATAAAGTTTAGGAGGCAAGTTTAAGAAATTTTTTAATCAATTTTTTTAATATGGCATGTGTGCAGCTCAAAGAAATTCTTTCCCATGTGTGGGAAATAATATCTACACTTGGCAGTATGCTAGCTTCCACCTTTCCAAAGAAAGTAAAAGAACACTTGGCATAAAGAAATATTGCTCAAAAGAAATGGAAAGGCTCTGTGACTGGTTGATCCACATCTTTATCTTTTGACACAAAAATTTATTGCAGTAGATTGTTTATTCCCTCAATTTTTAGAGAGCCATAAAAGGAAATTCTGTTTGAGTCTCATTTTATTGCTAGAAATAGTTTAATTCTGAGAGTGTATGTCCTACTTTGGTCAAGAACCCACAGGCACTTTTCCATCAAATGAAATTGTTATTCCAGTGGCCTAAACCTAAAACATTTTAGAGGATCATGGCAGAATTCTGGAGAAATTGGAAATACACCGAGAGAGAGAAAAACAGTCCAGGGAAGGCCGAGTGATAGAAGACAAACAAAGAGGCAGAGAGGGAGAAAGGGAGAGTAGGCAGAGAAGGGCAAGGGGCGAAGAGGGATGGAGACAGAGACAGGAGTGGAAAAATCTTCCTGGTGAGCTACCAAGGGTCTAATTGTTGCTTTCAAAGTTAATTTAACAATCTTTGCCAAGGTAGCATGAATTTAATGTAATTGGTGGCCTGATTCCCATTTTTGGTTTTCATAGGATTATGAATACATTTTTGGGGCAATTTATTATGTCAGTCTGTTGCTCACCATTTTTCATCTTTAGATTTATCTGCACAGCAGGAGTTTAAAAGACTACTGAGGGGCACCTGGGTGGCTCAGTCTGTTAAGCGTGTGCCTTCAGCTTAGGTCATGATCCCAGGGCCTGGGATTGAACCCTGCGTGGGGCTCCATGCTCAGCGGGGAGCCTGCTTCTCCCTCTCCCTCTGTTTGCCACTCTGCCTGCTTGTGCTTTCTCTCTCTGTCAAATAAATAAATACAGTCTTTAAAAAAAAAGACAATGGAAATTTAAAAAGCAGCTCACTCTGCTCCCCCCTGCCAACACCCCCTCTCCCCCCAAAATGAAGTGGTTTACCTAAAAACCCAGAGCCTGAAGCTTATTAATGTGAAATCAATCTAGTGCCTGGTTCACTCAGACAGGCCCCTGGGAATCTCCTCAGATGTTGGCAGCCATGGTGTTTGAAGAGAGTGCTGCAGCTGCTTCTGGTAAGGATCCCATGGAGCCTGGTGCCAACTTGAGTTAATCTGCCCGTTGTTTCCTCCAATCTAGGGTTACCTTTGGAGCATCCTAATTGGGGTACTTCACCTCATTCTTTCTTTCCTTCTTCCTGTCACCTGCCAATGCATAGGTTCGCTAAAAGACCAAGAAGAAGTTCCACAGGCTACTCAGGACAATCAATGTGACACTGACTCTAGAGCACATCACAGAGTAGGTAGTGTTGTACTGAAACGGAATTACTCTTTGCCCACTTCAGAGGAAGTGATTTAGAGTCTAGAAATAGGAACTGCTACACTATATGCTGTCCTTATGGACATTCCCTGGTTCCGGTAGTATGTTCGTAAATTCCAAGTGACACCCACAAAACCAACTGAGCCCTTGCTAAAATCTCAGGGCACACTGGTGGTATAACTAGGGGTGCAGACTGTGAGCACAGTCAGTAGATTCATTTTCACTACGAGAAGGCAAATCCTGCTCCATGCTTTCCGTATAGACAATGCTTTTTAACTTTATTCTCTGACCAATTTTACTGGAGGATTGATTTTTTGTTTTTGTTTTTTCTTATACAGATTTCACTATTCTATGAATAGGTTTTATGTGGAAAAAGCATTTGAAAATTTTCTCAAGTTCCCATCTAAAAAATGGCATCCAAATCCCACACCCCTCTTTAAAACTTGTATTCTAGGAATTTCTCCTGTATTTAAAATTTCAGGTTAATCTGCCTTTGTCCACACTGCTCTGTCTCTAAAGCCTTCTCTTCTTGCTTGGTCTGTGTGGCCACATCTACTCATGTTTGAAGATTTGGTTTTGGTTTCACCTTTTCCTAACATCTGTTCTGACCAACCTCCTCTCTACTTCTTGCCCAGTAGCATAGATACTTCTATCACCTCCTATACACTTCCCGGATGGAGCTCTTGATTTCCCAAGGCACAGAGTGTTATCTTAGAAGGATGCGCATTCTGACCAGGAACATAGTAGGTGTTCAACAAAATGAATGGATGAATGAAAATAATGGAAAAAGTTTAGGCTTGGTCTTAATCAGATCTGTGTGTGAAAATATAACTTTATCTCTTATTAGCCAATATGACTTTGGGCAAATTACTTTAGGTTTCTGAGTTTCACTATAAACATTTATGAAACAGGGTTAATAATAATGCCTGTTTCCTAGAGTTCTTCTAAAGATTAAATAAGATAAAATATTCAAGTGTCTAGGACGTAATAAGTACTAAAGTATAGTCCTCTTTCCCCTGTGAATACATAAACGTATGAATTTATCTTTGTGGGACATATATTGAAATAACCAAGTTCAGTAGAAGGACGCACCTATAAACCTGGCATTTTGGTCTTTTCTAGAAATCTCTGCTCCTATCTTCCCTCTTACCATGGGAGGCTTTTTCTCATTATGATGTGCAATGTTTGTGTAGTTGAATAAACTTTTGGATTTAGTGACTTACCATTAATGTTTGAAAGAGATCTGACTGGCCTTCCCATTCCTGAAATGGTGAGTTAAAAATTAACGTACTTCACTGTCTTTAGTCACTTATTTCAAAGAAGTTATTTGACTATTATGTTTTTAATTTTACAAATGTCATGATCAATTTTCTTGTCACCTCCACAACTTATTCTTTCATGTGTGGCTTCTGGAAACGTTTATTATTTGACTGACAGTATTTAGAAGGTAATAATAATAAGAAATAATCACTAATACTCAAAATGAAGCTAAAGAGGGAATGGTTTAAAAGTAACAATAAAAAAAGAATCTGAATTTTAAAAATGTTTTATTCAACAACTAAGGCATCCAAACTGAGAGATTTAATGGTTCATCTTATAGCTGCTGAGAAGAAAAACACAATCTATTCATATGTGGCCCTGAATACAGAACAGTAAAGACACAAAGCTTTATAATATTTCGAGCATCTTTAGTTTGTGTTCTGGAAGGCAGAAATGGGGCTCTATATTAGTCATTGAAAATGGGATTTTTTTCTTTTTTATTAAAATAATTTTATTCAATTTAAACTAAAAAATCCCAATTTACTCTCCTCCCCCAACCCCTGCTCCCTACCCTGCCTCTTGCAACCACCAGTCTATCTTCTGTATCTATGAGCTTGTTTTATTAGATTCCACATATAAGAGAGATCAAACAATATTTGTCTTTCTCTGAGTTATTTCACTTAGCATAATGCCTTTGAGGTCTACGCATGTTGTTGCAAATGGTAAGACGTCATTCCTTTTTTACGGTCACTTTTTTTTTGGATGGACACTTAGAGGCTGTTTTCCATGTTGTATTCCTCACTCTGTGACTTGTATTTGGTACTTTCTTATATTTCCCACCTCGAAGTTCTTATTGTGTTTACACATTCTTCTCCCCAGTTTGGCAAGCATCTTTATGACCATTACTTAGAACTTTTTACCAGGTAAGCTATTTGTCATCGTTTCATTAAGGTTTTTTTTTTTTTTTTCCCCTGGAGTTTTGTCTTGTTCTTTCATTTGGAAGATATTTCTTTGTTTCTTCACTTTGCCTGACTTTCTGTATTGGTTTGTATAGAGTAGATGAAACCACCACTTCTCCCAGTCTTGAATAAATGGCCTCATGTAGGAGATAAACCTTTTTGTTCAGACCCACCCCAGCTCTCAGTCATTTCTCAAACCTCCATGCTTATCCAAGCAGCCTATTATATTTTCAATAGCTTCCAGTAGTTGAGGATGTGCCAACCAACACCTGTCAGTGTCCCAAAGGAAAGGACCTCAGCACCCAGATTCAGGTTGACTAGAAGACAGGCACTCAGGAAACAGCTTTTAAGAGGCTACAAATATACACATAGTCCTGAGGGGCTGCAAATCTACATCTCACTGGCCACTAGAGCCAGGCGATTTGGAAGTTTCCCCTGGGACCAACTGCAACAGTTAGGGCTCCAGACCAGTATAGAAGCTCCTTCCTGGGAGATACTGGTGAGCTGCAGCAGGGCAGAGAAGAATGTGAAGATGGCACCCACGGCCTATGTTCCTTTGAAGCAGCTCTGTAGGCCACTAAATGTGTGTCAGACCTGAAGCCTGATTCTCAGTCTGAAGCTCCAGGTCAAGCTAAGTGGCCTCTGTCACAGAAAGACTGTGGGCTGTGCCTCAGTCGGCTGTCTATGTAGTGCCCTGGCAGCGGCAGCCCGCCACCAACCAGGCCTCTGATTGCCACAGTCCTGTGGGACCGAACAATGCAAGCCCCTTCGGCCACCAGAGCCAAGCCATGAAGGGTAAAGCTGCCTTCCAGGAGACACTGGCACGGTGGCAGGGCAGAGCTTGAGCAGACGATAGTGCCTGCCCTCCCGCGGTCTCTGTAAAGGCTTCCAGTCAGCGCTGATGTTTCGTAAGAAGCCTGTGCCTCAGGCCACAGCCATGATAATTAGTTACTAGGTCTCCTCCACAAGGAAGATCTGTTGCCTTTTTTTTTTTTTTTTTAACAGATTTTTATTTATTTATTTGAGAGAGGGAGCGCGCACAGAGGGAGAGGGAGAAGCAGACTCCCCACGGGGCAGAGAGCCTGATACGGGGCTCCATCCGAGGACCCAGGTACCATGACTGAGCCCAAGGCAGACGCTTAACCCACTGAGCCACTCACGCACCCTTCGGGTCTACTGCGTCTTGCTGCGCCTTGCTGATGGCGGCTATTTAAAAACTCTCTCGCCATTGGTTAAAATCCTGTGAGACCCAGGAGCATAAACCTCCGCCGGCCACGAGAGCCAGGCAATGGGGAGGTGTCCTCCGGTGGCAGCCATGAGAATGGGCGCACCACACAGGGGTCCTACGGGTTCCTTCCTGGGTGACACGATTATACCAGTGTCCTTACCTGAACGCAAGCTCCCTGGGCCTCCAGAGCCAAGCGATCCAGACGCTCCCGTGAGCCGCTCGCGCTGTGGAGTCTCCTTCTGCAGAGACTGGTGCTGTGGAGCAGGCGCGGGAGCCCCAAAATGGCGCCGGCCGGGTTTCATGTGGAGGGCATGCCAGCAGCCTCCCAGATGTGTGTACTGAATTAGAGGCCTGCCCCTCGCTCCGCGGCTTGAATATAAGCAGGTGAGCCTCTTTCCCTTGAAGTCTGGGTGGGATTAGCTGCCTCTGAGTTGGGCCGTGGGGCGGGTGAGTCCCAGCGTGAGAACCGTTTAAAAGTTGTTGCTCAGATTGCTATGGTGTTGTGGGTCTTGGGATGAGAGACAGAGGTCTTCAAAGTTAGATATTTCGGGGGCCTGGTCTCTCAAGTGCATGCCTTAAATTTTGGGGTACTCGGTGTGGGGTTCAAACCTTTTGTTCCTTAGGGAGAAGTTCTGGGTTTTGAGTTTCCTCCCCGTGTGGGTCACTGCGCCGGGGGGGGGGGGGGGGGGGGGTGTTTATGCTAAGGTTCTGTCGCAGCTCTCCTACCTGCTTTGATGTAGTTTTCTTCTCATGCTCCATGTGTGGTCATCACTCAGCTAGCATTTAGGGTTTTTTTTTCTTTTTTTTTAAAGCTTGCTGTCTTTCTATCTAATTAATTAATTAATTAATTAATTAGAGAGAGCCTGTGAGAAGTGGGGGAGAGGGGCAGAGGGGGAGGGAGATAGTCCCAAGCGGACTCCGCTCTGAGCATGGATCCCAACTATGTGGGGCTCTGTCCCACCACCCTGAGATCATGACCTGAATTAAAACCAAGAGTCCAAAGCTTAACTTTCTGAGCCACTGAGGCACCCCAGCATTTAGGTTTTTAAAGAGAAAATTGTTCCATATGTAGCTGTAGACTCAGTGTATCTGTGGGAGGAAGTGAGTTCAGGATCTTAATAGTCGCCGTCTTGAACTTTGCATCTACAGTGGAAAATATCGGAAAATAGTCTGAATAAAAAGAATTAATAATAAATTCTTACAATTACAAAGCATCTTTCATTACAACATTCTAAGGAGTTTAGTATTTTTCCCAAAGGCACTGTTTAATGCTCTTCTCATGCAATTGACTTATGGCGCACTGACATGGTGAATCAGAGGCAAAATAGCACTTAACGTTGAAAGGTTGAGCCACTGCGGCAAGACCAAACACAAAGCTAGTAAACTCTTTTTTTTTTTCCCTTTAGGAAATATTGTTTTTTAGAAGCTAATAAGGCCAGTGAAAGCTTTTAGCCTCTTCTCACAGCCAGTGCTTTGCAACTTGGACTAGCACTTTTTGTTGCCACGATAAGTCAATTCTTCATTTTTATGCATAATCATGGCCCTTCTCCTTGCTGGCCCACTGGGACATATATTAATCATTTTTTAATAGCCCATTAGGTGTAGTCATATCCTGTGGCAACCAGGTCTCTTAATTTCAAAGTCTTCAGCTTTATGCAGCATATGTAATAATACATTTCTCCATCTGCTTGGGTAAAGAATGAGCTTGGAAATAATGGTCAAAACAGTGTTTTTTAAGTTTTCATTAGATCATATGCTTTTTTGGGGGTGGAAGGCAATACCTTAAACTGTACGTGTTTAACTCTATAGAATATAATAGGATCATTATTATAAGTAAATGCCGGTGACTACTGAAATCATAGTGGCTAGGTCACCATCTATGTAATATTTACAAAGTATGAATAAATATACATACATTATGTTCCCATTTAGACCTCAGTAAACCTGTTTCTAATAAATAACAGTCTTGCTGCATCTAGATGTCTCCCTTCCTCTGAAACCTGATTCCTAGACTGCATAATGCTTAATACTTACAAATGGGATATGGTATATATTAAATTTGGGCATGCTAGTAACAATTTGGTTCTAAAGAGAATTGGCATTTATTGAACATCGCTATGCCTGGCACATCATTTCAGATAATTGTCATAATGAAAAGTTGGGATTATTTTCAAAATGTGAGATAAGAAACTTGAGTTTCAGAGCAGCAAATGATCTAATTGACTGTATGATGTACCTAAGATTATAAATTAATAAACTAAGACTAGCTGAAATTTTTCTTTGTGGCCAACAAATTTCCTTAATGTAATATAATCTAAAAGCAATAAAATTTAAGCTGTTTAAACTAACCTAAATTTAAATTAATTTAGTACTTTGCTATATTAGTCTGCAAAATCCAGAATGGCAAGGATTGTGTCTGTCTTATTTATCATTGTACCCAAATGCCTATCCAGTACCTGGCACAGATTAGGTGAATAAATATATGTAGAATAAATGAATGCCATCTTTTATGGTCATGCCTGTCACCTTATAAATGACCACACATGTAGACATTTCCTAAGTTGAGTTATGCCTTGATTTTATCCTCTAGGGAGAAATAAAGCTCATTTATTATGTTAGAAATATCAGAACAAATCAATCTTCATAAATTAAATGAAACATTGTTGCTCTTTTTGAGAAAGCTTACCATGTTTCTGATGGATTGCACACTAGTACAATTTTGATTTCATGAAATCAGCAGATATTGCTTTGTTGCTATGCTGGATGGTAGCTACATAAAGATGAATAAAATAGTGGCCCTATCCTCAGTAACTGGCATGACATAATGGAAAAACAATTGGATGCAGGGATCAGGAAAAAAAAAAAAAAAAAAAAAAAGCACTAGTAACCTGTGACCTTTGGCCTATTATTTAGCTTATTCCAGACTTGGTTTTCCTATTTCTCCTATTAACTATTTACTTTCTGTTTTCTTTCCTTATGTTTTAGGGGTATCTCATAAATTGCATATGTTTGAAATTTCTTTTAATCTGTATAACATTTTTATTTTATTTGGAAGGCTCTGGCATTTTACATTGATATATTTGAATAGTTTCTATTTTTTGTGTTTTCCATCTGTCCCTTTTTTTCTGTTACTTTTTTTTATTAAGACTTTTTTTTAGAGCAGTTTTAGGTTGATTCAGGGAAAGATACAAAGATTTCCCATATACCCCTAATCTCTACACATGCGTAGCTTCTCCTTTTATCAGTATCCTCCACCAGAGTGATACATTTGTTGTAACTGATGAACTTAGATTGACACATTATAATCACCCAAAGTCCGTAGTTTACATTATGATTCATTCTTGCTGTTGCAGATTCTATGAGTTTGGGTAAATGGATAGTGACATATATCTGTCTGTTACTTTTTTCCTGCTCCTTTTTTGCCTTAATTTTTTTTTTTTTTTGTTTGTTTGTTTATGCTGGATGAGTTTCCAACCAGCCCTGCCTTCCCTGCTCAACATCCTCACACCCCAAGTCTTTCTCTTTTCTTCCTCCTTTTTTAGAAATTGTACAGTTTATATTTATTCCCTTAGTGGTTTTGTTGCTATTTTAATGCAATACTTAACTAAGTCTAAAATTATTTAATATTTTACCCATTGCTCTAGCAATTAAGGGATTTTAGAAGGCATTAACTCTTATCAACTCCTTCCCAATTTAACATGTCTTTATTTGAAGTATTTTTGACTTAGCTTGTTTCTTGATGCTTCCACATTCAGCAAATTAGTCACTATCATTTTTTAATATAGTATTTTATTATTCTGGGTTCCCCAGAAAGCAGGGCCTGAGACAAAAGTTTATCAGCAAGTGGTTTATCTGGTAGTAAAGTGAAATAGGAAAGGAGGAAGAGACAGTATAAAGATGGGATGTTGAATTAACTACTATTAGAGGTAACTGGGTATGCAATTTTTAAGACCATGGGATGAACCTTACTGAAAGTCCCAGATTATCCATTTTGGGGTAGAAGTGGAGGCATTATTCATTGGTTCCTAGTCCCCATTGTTCAAAAGTTCCATTTATCCTTTGGGGCATTAATTACTTGCTAGTCCTGGGTTAAGCAAGTGTAAGAATTCCCAGGGCAGGAAGTGCAAGGTGCAGTGTTGTCAGGCTACAGGTGGGTGAAGTTGATTAAAGTTTGCATACAATTGGCTCGTGTAGCTCTGGCTGGAATAAGAGGTTTGACCAAGAGAATTTGAAGAGGCACACAAGAAATGTCCAACTCAGCATTTCTTCTTACCTTTTGGATCATTTCCTTCTGTTTAAAGAAGATCCTTTGCAGTTTCTCTTAGTGAAAGTCTTTTTGTGGTAAAAATGTCAGTTTTTGTTTTTCTAAGAATGTCTGTTTTTCCTTTCCTTCCCAGTTCTTGAAAGATTGCTTCCATGTTTCAGCATAGATAAAACTCTGTGCTAAAAGTTATTTTCTCTCAAAACATCAAAGATATTTTACTTTCTCTAGATTCTATTGGTGATATGGAGAAGTCAGTTTAATTGCCTTGTTTGTTTGTAGATGAGTTGTCATTTTTCCTCTGGTTGCATTTAGGTTCCTCTTTTTCATTTTGTACCCTGCACTTTCACTCTGATTTATCTAGGTGTGATATCTTTATAGTTTCCTGTATGGGATTTTTTTGGAGTTTCCTGTATCTGACTGCTAGTATTTGTTCATCGATTCTGAAAATTTCTCAGCCATTATGTCTTTGAATATTGTCTCTTTCCTATTTTCTCTATTAATTCCACCTGGAACTTAGATTATATTCTCATTTTTATTTCTGTGAATCTACATCCAAATATTCTATTTCTTTGTTCCTCCAGAGTATGTTCGGGATAGTTTTTTAAACAATTATCTCCAGTTCACTAATTCTCTCTGCAGTGCTGTCTGTTCTTTTGTTTAATGCATCCTTTGGTTCCTTTAACATAAGTAATTGCATTTTTAATTTATAATAGTTCTGTTTTGATTCTTTTTCAAATATGTTTGGTCATCCTTTTAAATCACTCATTCACTGATCAATTTTCATGTTTTTGTCCTTTAAAAAAATTAAACAGATCAGTTTTTTTTCATGTTCTGTGCTGTATATAACTGTCAATTTCTGAAGTGCTTATGGGCCTATAGCTTACTTCTGCTATTTCTTCTGATTCTTGTTCATTGTGTCTTCTCTTCAGGTATGTTTTGTGATTTGATTTTTTTGTTTTATTTTTTACTGTGGGTGGTCTATTTTCCTTACATATTTAGTGCTATTTTCCGAAGATCAGGTTGGATTTTACTTTTTTTAAAGAGGATTTATATTTGCTTCTGGTGGTCATTTGTTGGCACTAGCAATTCTGGACCACTTTATATTAAATTACCCACTTTGATATTTTATGATCATGTAAGTAAACACAAATTTGGATCACTAACCTCTATGTGGGACAGTTGCATTTACAAATGGTAAGGAGAAATCTATTTCCTCCACACAGAACCAAGGTCATGGCAAGAAAGTCTCTTTGTTAACCACCACTATACAGCATATTTCATTTCAAGTTTATTCTTACATTGAGTATGGAGTCCTTTGGGATTCCGTTCAATGCAGACATCTACTAGATCATTGACCTTGAACCCCCTCCAATTTTATTTCCTGTCTGCTGTTCACACTATGTCTGTCAAAGATGAAGAACTTTGGGGCAAAAGCCAACTTTACTCCAGGGTCCCGTTACTTTGTTTTTAGTTCTATGGATTTTTTAATATTACGCCTGCTTAATAATACATTAAAACAATATTATTTTATATTATATCTAGCATCTTAGTTGTTTCAGTCAAATTTAGAAATAGGAATCTATTCTTCTTATTGTTGTAAATAGTTGTTCCTTCCATTTTTTCCCTCTAAATGTATCTTTCAACTGTTTAAACTCAATTTGAGCACCCCTGTTCTCTTCTTTCTGGTTCCTTTTCTTCTTCAGGTTGTTCTTCCTTTCTTTCCCTTCTTTGATTTCCCTGCTTTTATTATCCTTTTTCTCCCCAGTAAAATAAAAATTGGAAAGAATCTAGTGTCAACAGTTTACACTTGGTAATAGATTGATTACATTTTAATGTGGTTTTAATCTTTCAGTCACTTACCTTTTACATATCCCTTTCTGTTATATAAAAAGAGGACTTTCTTCCTCTTGTTTGCTGACATTTAAAATTCTTTTAATAGGGGACAAATTGCTTTTGGTTATGAATACTACTGAATCTCATTTTCCACAAGTCTGTGCTGATGGTAAATATGATTTAATATTTTAGTTATAATAATAGGTCCCTTTTATTGAACACTTGGTATTTGCTGGGTACCATGTTAAATGCTTTACCTACATGTTCTCAAATTTTCAAATCACCTGGTAAATTAAATACCTTTATTTTATTGATGAGGAGGACTAAGGCTCCAGCAGATGAGGTAATTTAGCCAAGTTTAGACAGTAAGATTCTCACTGTGACTTGTCTGGTTTCTAAGCTTGTTTTCTCTTTCCACTGTCTCTCACTGTCTCTCTCGACTAATTGGACTTACAAAAACTGCCTCATGATTCTTTCCCCGTGGATGACTGCTAACTTTTATAGGAAAAATGAAAAGGCTTAGTTGTAGTTGTTTCTGGGTGATTTATTTCTAGGTTCTGAGAAGAGCCTGGAAGTTTTGAGATGAGGATATTGGGCCATATATATTTTAGCTGTACATGTTTCTTCCAACAACTGGAAGCCTATATGATAACTTTTCTGTTTTTAGACTTCCTCAAATGCAAATTTTGCCTTCCTTTTGCCATAAGGTCTTTGAATCATAATTTTATTTCTAGAACATGTGATATTATTTCAGTTAGTGTTGATGATATGATCAGACCATAATTGGCTCTTTTACTGACGTAGCAGAATATATCCCTAATGCCTCATATATTTTGAGCTCTGCTAATAAAGTTTCTGACAATAAAGTGTACTGTTTGAGCATAACTTCTTCATTAATAGAGGTATTACTTTGCTTCCCTAACAAAACCCTTTTTGGATGAAAGCCAAGTTGGACTAGCCCCGTGCTGAAATCTGCTATATTCACTTCAGAGTGGTTCCAGAGCACTGCTTTTTTAACTTAGTCACTGACTCATGCTCTCTTTTCCCCTCAGGCATATGAGGGCAATGCCTTGCCTCTCATCTCCTGAGATGATGGGGGTATGAAGAGGGTAGATGGAAAAGCCAATTAAATGCTTTGTATTTTTAAGACAAACTATTATAAGCCAAGCTACTCTGATTATAAAGATGTTTATTGCATTTTGCAAAGAACACATTTAAATAAAGGGTAGAAATTATATTTAGCATGCATAGTTTATATAAATGCAGTATTAAACTACACGTATGTAAACATCTATATATTAGAACATATTATATGGTTGCAACTCCCTTATTTTAGAATAACATCTTTTAAGCTGCTTACCTACTGAGCTATTTTCTGCCTTGTAAGGAATGTGAGAAAGAAGAATCAAAGGTGGGAAAACTTGAAATTAGGCAACAAGAGAGCATTCCCTGAGGGGCTTTACGTGTGCCCCTTTGTGTTTTCAGCAATCACGCGCGAGAGTATTGGTACAATTCTCAGGACAAGCAATGATTAGCTGAAATGGCAAATTTGGCTCTGTAATACTGTGGTTGTCCAAGATGTATGTTACTCCTTAATTTGGGAAGAATTAATGGTGTACATATTCTGTCTTGGCAGCTGGGGATTCAAAGATGATTAAGATGCCGTTGTTAGGAAGGGAGAGATATGGCACTAAGTTACAATAAAGTAGGGTAAGCTCTTCACTAAACTGTGGACAAAGACTCAAGAGAAGTTGAAGGAAAATTCTATCCAGGGATATTAGGGAAGGTGAATGCAGATTACTGTGAGTAAAAATGTATTCGTAATACTAAAATCAAATCCCCTGCTGTTTGGATGTTATACAATAGGGGGCTGCACCTCGCAATAAACCCACACTTAATTCCCTTCGTTTCAATGCAGGGAACACAAAGGAAACAAAATCAACTATAACTAAAAACCATCAAAATTCAAACCCAATGTGTGTGTTTGGAAGGAGGAGGAAAACTCAGTCTTCTCTAGCCCTCAGACCTTTTAAGTGGAGTTCAGTCTGCACAATGTGGCACGTGTGACATTCGTTCTAAACACAGACTGAGTGACCAGGCTGTGAAACCAAGCACTGCAGGCATTTGACTCATTTTTGGCATGCTTTCTCTGCTGTGCTTCCACAAGGCAGCTCCTCTCATTAAGGTGACACCCACCCTCATCAAAGGTTGAAAGAAAATCTAGACTCTTCACACATCTTCCTAAAGGGCATCTCCTCCCTTCTATTCCCTTTCTCAGTTCTGCTGAGCTAGGGGAAGCCTTGCTTCACTGACCAGAATTCCTCAGTTTGGTGGATCATATGAGCTTTTCTTCATTCAGATGTCTGGCAGGAAATGCATTAAGCTGGACTTTATGGGACGTCTGCCAAAAATACCTTTTTTTAGTATAGGAATATTTCAAAGAGGAATTGAAGCTGCTAATTTTAGCCCATTTCCAAGGGAGCATGTTTGCATGGTACAGGGTGATGGCCCTAGGTGTCTCTTTATAAAGCAAAGGCAAAGGGCTATTAGTGGTCTGAGTGTCCGGTTTTGCTGCACTTGTGCTGTGGCCCGTGCTGGGGGACTGTCTTCCCTTAGATGGAATTGACATTATGTCTTGTATCTCTGATTGGAGGAGACCTGGAACAGGAAAGGACACTGTGGGATATAAATAAAGGTCCACTTATCGGGTATTTATTTTCAGAGGGATCCTTGAGACAGTTTATTGCTTGTCTTTAGAGTCCTGGTGTCTTCTTTCAGCAAAAGCTGGGTGTTTGGATGAACTTTAAAGCTTCCTGAGTTTTGATGCAGTGCTGAAACAGAAGCTTTGATGCTTCAAGCTGCTGACTGCAGAGGAAATGCAGGGTTTAAAGCTTATCAGCAGATGTACAGAACATACAATATCCAGAAAATTTTCTCTCCATCGTAGAAACACTGGGGATTCCACTGGTTCCATGATAGCCAAGGGCAGACTAAATATGTTACGCCGAGTACTCAAGGGCTGGGCTCTGTCTCTCTAGTGTGCCTCAGCTCCCAGCATTCCCCTCCCCTACGCGGGGGTTTTCACCATACTGAACTCAAACTAGTCACAGCAAATGTTTTATATTAAGGCATTTGCCCCTTTGATTTTCCTTACCTGAATGCTCCTTTGTTTTTGTTGTTGTTGCTGTTGTTTGGTTTGGTTTTTGTTTTTTTGTTTTTTGGTTTTTGTCCTGGCATCTTAGTTTCATAGGGTTGCTGTAACAAACTACTGCAAATTGTGTGGCTTCAAACAACAGAACACTCTTTTCCCACAGTTTTGGAGGCTAGAAGTCTGAAATCAAGGTGTTGGCAGGGCCCTGTTCCCTCTGAAACCTGTAGGGGAATTATTTGCCTCTTCCTGACTTCTTGTAGTTTGTTGGCAGTCTTTGGTGTTTCTTGGTTTATAGATGCATCATTCCGGTCCTCCATCTTCCCATGGTGTTCTCTCTTAGTCTCTTCACATCACTTCCCTATGGGCCCATGGGTCTCTGTGTCCAAATTTCCCCAGTCACATTGGATAAGGGTTTACTCTAATCTACTTTTAACTTGATTATCTGTATAAAGACTGTGTTACCAAATAAGGTCAAGTTCTGAGGTATTGGGAGTTAGCACTCCAACATGTCTTTCTGGGGGGACACTATTTGACCCATAATACCTGGCCGGTATCTTCTCTGAGAACTCAACTTCTTAGCAGTCTTTGTGATCCCCCAAGCTGAGGTTAAATATCTTTTCGGTGAATGTAAGGTGCTTGGTATTTCCCCTATGATGGGACTGGGTATACTGTATTGTCTGCTTAATTGTTTGTCTTCTACAATAAATGGTCAACTTCTGGAAGCTGAGGACTGTATTTTGTATCTCTAATAGTACAGTGCCAAGCACATAGGGAGCACTCACTAACATAATAGGAAGGGAGAAAAAAGTTCTACACTTGTGAGTTGGCAAAATATTTAGCATTTACAGTGATATTTTGTATTAAATAAGAAAACAGCCTGCCAGTTTACTTACTAGATTATTTGATCTGAAAATGACTCAGTGACTAACTGGGAAGGAGACTTTGCAATGAGTCAGAGTCAAATTTGAGAAGTGAGAGGGGTGGTTTGAGCGTTTCCACAGCCTGTGTTATAGATGAATTAGACAGGGTTTTGGGACAAGTGTCTCTGTAATAATGGGGTGTGTGGGAATGAATGTTGTTGAGGTGATTAGAACATGGGGTGGCTAGTCCAAACAGCTGACTTCTATTCCTGACTCACTGTGGATTCACTGTGACCTCCAGCAAATCACTTACCTTCTAACATTCTTTTAAGTGAGCTTTAAAATTAGGATGGTAGTTGTGACCATGTAAACATATGGGATGTGATGAGAACTAATTTTTAGGTTAGGGTTGAAAGAGATTTTCCTGAAAGCCATTATTTACTTTTAATGTTATGAATAGTAGGAACTGGCAAACTGGTAATGCTAGCTAAAATTTAAAAAGGTAAGCTAATTTGAATGAGTAGATTCAGCTTCAGTGAGTTTAGAAGCAAATGTCCTTTGCCTCCTCTGGTAAATAAGGCTAAATGTATAGAAGGCAAACTGTTTTATAGGGGAAAAAAAATAATGATTCATCCCAAACTTTCTTTTTTTTCCCCTTGATCTGTTTTGTTTCTTTCTATAACTGAAAAGTTGATCCTAGAAGAGAGGCTGGATGGGAACCAAAATAGCAGAAGTGGGGAGTAGGGGAAGCGGAGTTGACTTCAGCAGTCCCTGGAGGGTTTTGACCATGAAAATAAAAGTAGAGACTACATTTTATTATCTGCATGAATTTCAGAAGAAAGAGCAGAAGCAGCCCCACGATTTCTGTCTGTGAGGCTCAGTGGTGGTACTGTTGTTGGAAGGGGTGCTGGTGGCCAGGATGCTTGAAGTTGTGCTTGTGGGGAAATTTATGTTAAATTAGAAAATTCAAGTTAGACATTTCAGAAGATGGTGGGATGAGACTGATAGAGATTACAGAAATGTTCCTAAAGCTTTTAGTTTCTCTTCTTAGACCTCCTATAAGCTGCCAGTGGGTAGGGCCAGTAAAAGGAACACATTCAAGAGAAACATAAAAGTATGTATGCAGGGGTGCCTGGGTGGCTCAGTCGTCTGCCTTCAGCTCAGGTCATGATCCCAGGGTCCTGGGATGGAGCATTGAGCACCGCATTGCATGGGGCTCCCTGCTGGGGGGGGGGGGGGAAGCCTGCTTCTCCCTCTCCCACTCCCCCTGCTGGTGTTCCCTCTCTGTGTCTCTCTCTGTCCAATAAATAAATAAAATCTTAAAAAAAAAAAAAAAAAAAGTATGTATGCAGATACATCCCAACTGGGAATGATGCTCACTCCTTTCTTTTGGAGCATTTTGAAGGAAATAAATAATACTCTTGAATTTCTACAACAAGGTTGCTGATTTCCTCTAAACCTGTGTGTTTAGTCATTTGATCCATATATCTAAATGTAGGCATTGACCAACTACTGTTTTCTCTACAGTGTGTTGAGTGGTGTGGGACTCTTCTAAAAGGGAAGAGTGAAAAAGTATGAGACATTATATCTGCTGTCAGATTGTTCATAGCTGGTTTATTGGGACTAGCTGCAGTAGAAACAAACAGTTGTCAGATAATACAGGAAATATAAATTCTGTGATGAATTCTGAGATAATAATAAATGTTATAGCTGGTTATGAAAGGAGAGACCTTATGGAGAGACCTTTATAGAGTCAAGAAAATTATGGAAAATGTGAAACTTCAGCTGAACCTTGAGGGAGATTTGAGTTGGCAGAGGAAAGGGGTAGGCCAGGGATGGCAAATACATGTTCTTTGCACAATTATTGTTTCCTCCTTTGTCCATGGCAGACATTGTTAATCAATCATCCCATAACAGGTCTTCCTTTCCTTAAAGAAATATTCGCATACTGCTTTCTTAGATTAATTTAAGGCATTGAATAATTTTCTTATCACACTACAGTCTAGTGTAAAATTAAGCCTTGTTTATATCTGGATCCAAGTTAGGGACATGGAAGAGGGTCATTGCGGCAACCTAGAGGTGCACTGCTGGGTCTAACCTCAAGAAAGAACTTTCCCTTCAGCTATGAGGAATAGTTAGCTGATATTTTCCAGTTGCAGTGGTTTAGGGATCTGCCTCCACTGCAGCATTTAAGCCAAAGCCAAGCTCTTCTGTGCAGCCCCCAGCCAGTGACTGAGCATGGTGGGGACACTAGGGCTGCTCACCCACTTCTGCTGTTTGCGGGACACCTATAAAGGGCAGTGTTTACTTTGGAGCTCCCCATTAGGTTAGGTTGGCTGAGTGTCAGGTCTGCAATGCAGTCTGAGACTGTTTGCCCAATCCTGCTTCCTCCCCCTTTATCTTTCACAGGCAATATCTGCCAGTTAACCTCTTGCACTCCTAATGCAGTTTCAGTGTCTGCTGGCAGAAGGGTTTGCATTGACTGCAAAAGTCTATGGGATTGAATCGAGTTGGTGATAGATCAACCATTTTTTTCCATCTAGTTCCCAGTCAAGACTTCATTCTTTCATTTTACAAACATTCTGAGCCCAAAACATGTTGGAATTCACAGATGACTAAGGCTGCTTATCCCTATCTTTGACAAGACAGACTAGTGTATGTAGAAACTGAGACTTAAGAGGTGAACAGTTTATTCAAGACCAGTCTCCTAACTGGCCAGCTGAGTTTTTAATCCAAAAAGGGGTTTGGTTATAAAGTATGAATCTGTAGCAGATACAAGAGAACTGGTACAATTAAATGCACTATATTACTTTGTCCCCGTTCAGAATTCCCATCGGGAATTCTTTGGAACACTAATTCCTTGGTGTGCTCATGGAATGAACATGTTAAATATATTAAAATAGGTTTCTTGATTGAAGTTTGGGGGACTTTTTATATTCTAAGGTACATTGTGCATTTGTAAGAGCAGGTCAAATAGCCACGGTTTCCAAACTTATTTGCTTCAGGAATCGTTTTACAGTATACCTTTGAGGAATGCTATCCTACTCGGTTAAATCAGTTGATGGTATATTGCTGACTACCAGCACAAGCTAACATCCATTTAACATTTTCTATCTGCTAGCCCTGCACTTCTGTGAAGGAGGCATTATTATTGATCCCATTTTCCAGATGAGGAATCTGAGGCAGCAGAGGCTTAAGTAACTTGCCTAAGGTACACACGGATCGCAGCGGAGCCATGCCCTGCCCCACTACCCTGTACTCTCCTGCCTCCCAGTGGTTTTGATGTGTGGAGACCAGTGAGCCTGCCCCTTTCACAGGGGAGGGGGTATATGTCAGAAATGTACTACGGACACAGAAAAGTGCATGTGAAAGAATTACAACTGCTATTTCCATTCACAGGGACTGGGTTTTGGGCAATTCAGTGAGACATATGCACAAAAGGTCTGAAAAGAAGGTTGGTTTGGATGATGTTTAGTGGGAGGGCTGAGCAGGCAAGCAAAGAGGGCTTCTCCCTTCCGGGGATATGCCCCTCCACCACCTTTTTATCCTCTCTTCTGTTTTCAATGCCCCAGCCCTCTGTTCCTTGTACCCCAACACATACTATCAGATAGAAGTCGACAGATGGAGCAAGAGCAGGGGCTTTACAGTTAGACACCTGGATTTAGATCTTCACTGTATCACTTGCCAGTTGTTCAAGTTACTTAATATTTCTAAGCCTCAGTTTTCACAAGTAACAAGGTGCTATAAAAAATGTCTACATCCTAAGATTATTGTAACGATTCAGGAAAATCATATATATAAAGTACTTAGTACATAGTGGCACTTAATAAATGGTATTGGCTGTAAAGCCTTATCTCTCTAGCTGTTTCTGAAATTAAATAGTGACCTCTTAAACTGAATAGCCTTCCAAAGGTAGGAGGGAAAAAAATCTAATTTCAGGCACCATGCAGGTAGTAGGGAAAGGAGGGAATATTTTGCAAGGGAGTGGGTAGCTTTTAGACCCTTGCCAAATAAACTCCATACGTGCATGAATACTGCATATAACTCTCACCTGTGAAAGAGAGCAAGCTTTGGTTTATTTTGTGATGACTTGAGGCACCACAGGACCAGGTCATCTGCATATGCTTACTGGGTTTGCTGGTCCTTGGCTTGTGTTTTCTTAAGATTTTCTACTTGTTACCTCAGTACCTTGCTGGTAATTTGAGTCTTTGAAGAGGCAGACAATGAGGGTTTTAGTCAGCTCTAATGTCTATTCTGTGGCTTTATTTGCCTCTTTCCTAGAGATTGAGCATTTGTGTCTACCGGCATAAGATCGATTACTGCATTGTGTGGTGGAAATGAAAAGGAAACATTCTTTCTTTCCTCTCGAGCTCTGCTGGGCATTGGCTGCAGCCAGCGGCCTTGTCTGAGTGGGCACATGCCATGAGCGCATGGACACGGCAACTGTAATTGCACACTTATCTAGGAGACAAGAAATAAATGAAGTTGCTATCGAGTTTATTCAGATGGCTCTCCAAATGCAGCATTTCATGTACTGATTTGATGTCCAGAAACTAGAAAGTAACTATGAATGCTTTGTTAGGAAAATTACTTCAGCACAAAATGAGTCCTCTCTCTCTCTCTTTTTTTAATCCAGCCACAGTAACCAATAGTTTAAGATATAAGATAAAAATAACGTATTTTGTAATTAATATTTTAATTTACTAAGAAGGGAGCTAAATGGTGACTAGACTTCTCTTCCCCTTGATAATAATGAACCCAGGCAATTTCAAAGAAGGAGAGCAGCCAGGAGTTTAATACCTTTGATTAAGAACATGTTTCCACAGTGGCTATTATGTTCCTATTTAAAAGAGCAAAACAAAACTCAGGCTTATTTTATTTTGGAACTGCAGGGGGTCTTATGGCATCAAAAGAAGAGGAGAAAATGTTTAAGCATAATTAAAGGCAATTTGCCTCATCAGGCCTTTTTCCTCCTTTTTCCTCTTCTCCCCACAATACTTGCTAATTGCTGCTTCAGTGACCTGAGGATTTTTTTTTCCCTTCAAGTAACTTGCCTATTTGGCTGTTGCCCACACTTATAATTGACTGCATAAATCAATGAATCTCCATTAGTTCATTAAAAAAAAAACAACAACAAAAACAGAACATGAGTTACTCCCTGTCTTATCGTGCTGACCATTTAGACATCAGGAAAGCCAAAGGCAAGAAATGAATTACATGTGTTAATTCATTTCATCTCCGAAAGAATGCCATGAAGTCCCTGAGACAGAATGGGAAACCAGGGCAGCCTGCTTAGGGTCCCACTGCTTAGGGTGAGATTGGAACTCTAAGCTTTGTTTTTACTTTATTACCTCCTTAAGTTAAGCTCTCTGTTTCTATGTTCATTTAAAAACTTTCCATTTAGAATTTTCATTGGTTCCTTCAATCTGAATGCCCCTGGCATGCATTTAAGCATATAACACTTAGGTTGCAGAAAGTGAACTTGGCAACTCTCAGAAAAGGCATTGTGGAAAGGCATTCACAGCAGCTTCCCCCGGGACGAGAAAACTCAGTCACCTCCAGGAAATTTTTAGCTAAAGTTTTAAAATAACAGAACCCAGGATAGGAACTGAGCTCCGAAAAATGCAAAGTGTTTTAATTCAGGATTATGTTTTCAACTTTGAAAATGGTTAGAAAATGGCATCACACTCCCGAATAAAGTAACCTCCTGGGAAAAAGTGGTCCACAAACTTTGACCTCAAAGTTTGCACAGGTTTTCTTTGAACTCGGGTGAATTGAACGAGTGGACCCAAGTATCACATGCTAAGTAAATGCCAGAAAAATGCTAAATTAAGTAATGGGTTAAGCTGTGTTGTAGTAGGAAAACCCACAATGGCGTGAGTCCACACTAGGGTGGTTGTACTGCTGGTTGGGGAAGGGGCGGCATAGGAGACATGGGGGCAAAGAATAACGGTTGCATAGTAATTCTTCAGCTAGATAGAATATGGGAAATAAAAGGGGGTGAATCTGAGTCTGATCAAATATGTGAACCTCAGAGAAGTAAGAAATAGTATAATCCCTCTTTCAAGTTTGTTTTCTGCCAGCAACTCCCTGCCCTTCTCAAACATCCAACCACACAAACTTTTGACCAATGGATGGATGCACAGGAGGTTTCAAGGGTTTTCTGCTTTTGTTTTTATACCTTTGATTTTCAACTGCATTTACACACAGAAACAGCCAACTATTTGCATATAAAGCACATTTACTCTAAATTCTAATTTTAAAAGAACTCAAAAGAGACTGTTAGAGATAAAGAAAGGCTTTGGATAGTAAAATAGACAAGATGACTGGAGGAATTTCTAGAATGCCCTGGGGTAACCTCTCCTCCTTAGATTCTAGGGATAAGGAGGTAGGGCATAAGTAACTTTTAGCTTTAACATCCAGAAAACAGAGCAACCCAGATCCTAGCTCTGGTTCCTCCACTGTCCTTCATTGTATGCCCTGGGAGATGTTTTCAATTGCTACAATCCCATAAAATGTTTTATATCTACTTAGTTTCTGACTGGTTGGATCAAAGTTAACACAACCATATTTTGAGGAAATAGTCAAGACACTGGGATTAGTCAGAATTATAGGTAAATTTATGGATTGAGAAGTTAAGATACTCTTTGAAGGATAAATGGAGATGAAATAGAAAATTATAAGATCGCATTAATTCTGAAGTCACACGCATCCTAAGTTTCATGTGGTTTTGGAGAAAAGTATCTTTGTGCAGAGTGGTGAATCTATTCCTGTAGGCTGATTGTTTTCTGCCCCTCCAGCCCCATTGCCTGTGAGTCTTCTTTTTACTCACATCCAGCCCCATTGGCTATCTTTCTGCTCCTCTAACATGCCAGGCCCCTTCATACCCAGCTCCTTCACACTGTATCCTTAGACTAGGACACAGCCTCTGTGTCCTCTGGGTCCCTGCAATTCTCTTTTAGGGTCAGTTTCTGCTCATCTGTCAGGTGACTAATGAAAATGTTCCTTGTTTTATTCTTGTACCTTTTAATATGTTTCTTTACAGGACATACAAACATAATTGAAAATCACTTGTGCAATTCCTGTTTTAATATCAGTCTCTCTCTGCAGATTATGAGAATCATGAGGATAGAGACTGTAATTATGTTTACCATCATATAGTACTTCTAGGCCATAGCCGGTCCTTGGTAAATCATTATTGTATGAATTAATGTATGACTGGTATTGGACTTGAATAATAAGATGAAACTGCCTGAGGTGACTGACATGGAAGCCACATCTCAGTATTGAGGATGAACCAGATTTTAGGGTTGTAAATGCTAAAAATAGAGGAACCTGGATGTTGATCATAGATTGAATAGTGAGGAGTGCTGGGGAAACAGAAAACAAGCAGTGCTGACGCTCTATTTTTGGCAGAGAACAAAGACTAAGGTTTACCTAAGATCATTACGTGGAAGGTAATGGGAGGGGACCGGCGGGCTAAATCAGCTTAAAGCTACCTTGTTGAAAGCCTCTGGTATCAGGTATGCTATTCATGGTGACCCAAGTCTGTCAGTGAAGTCATTTCTTGACCATCTCACAAGGCTGGGAGCTATAGATTCACATTTATTTGTCCATACACATAGAATGCAGTACTTCTTATCCTTCTGGATTTCTCTGATACCTAACATTCTATAACCTTTTCCAAGAGATTTTCTGAGTCATATACCCTTTCTTTGTAACCCCAACTATCTATAATTGCATGTTGTTGTCTACTTGTTTCCTCTACTAGACTGCAAGCTTCTTAATGGTAGTAATTTTCTTATTTGACTATATATTTTCATGACTAGCTCAGTTTCTAGCATTAGATACCTAAGTAATGTTTGGCAAACTTACTGGAATTAAACTCATTTTAATTAAATAATTGTTTCCTTTTGCCAAGTATATACATTGGTTGAGAAATGGTTAAATATATATTCACATAAGGGTGCCTAGCAGAACAGTTCTTATAGTCAAATTTAATAAAGTTTGTTGTTGGACCCATTTTGCCACAGATACTTTGGTAGTTTGATTAAAAAATTCACCTCATCATTGCAATGTGTTTTTACAGCATCTCACATCAAGAGTCTCTCTACCCAATCCTTGGATCTTGGCTGGTTTTAGAATTTGCTTTGGCTAATAGAATGTGACAAAAATGATGGTGTGTCAGTTCCAGGCCTCTGTCTTCCCTGTGCTCTCTTGCTTTGTGAACAAGTCTAGGCAGCTGTTCCAGCTGAGGTCATCCTAGACCAACTGGTTCCCAGCTGACCTGGCAGCTGAGCACAGATGCGTTGATTGAGTCCAGCCAAGACCAGAACTGCGCAGCAGCTATGCTTAGCCCAAATTGCTGACTGGCAGAATTATGAGCTAAATAAATGGTTTTTAAAAACTATTAGATTTTGGAGTTACTATGCAGTAGAAGTTAATTACTTTGGTATGTTACTTTTAATTTGCTAAATTAAAATAGCTGATGTTATATTTTACTAAGGTGATAGATGGTGAGATCTGACTTACACATAGGGCATTTCTTGAAAAGGAGAGTCCTAGATGGAATGACCTGGGCAGTGGAAGACTTGAGACATTAGATACCTTGAGTGGGAGTTGGAAAGTGACAAAAGAAAGTATCTTCTTTAGCGAATGAACAGTGACTAATAAATAGGCAGAACTCACGAGGTATTTCATAAAGAGTGCAAGCTTTCTCAACATTAGAGGTGATTTCAGGGGACAGATGAACCATACAGATGAAATGACTGATGACTTGACATTCAGGATAAGCAAGCCATTGCCATACACAATGTGGGAAGGTACCTGCATGAATTAGTGATAATTGCAGTCTGTCGGTATTTGGGAAGAATAAACATCATAAGCAGATAATTATAAGCCATGGGATAAAAATTGGGAATGATTTTAAGAAAAGAAGAGAATTAAGAAACAGTATTTAGGATGAAGAATGTAAATAGCCCTTTCAGTGTGGAGTGTGGGGGTCTGAACTTGTTTTCTATCACTAGTACTAGTTGGCTTTAAGAAGGTCAGTGGGCCTTGGAATCTTCAAATGGAAATTTGGTTCCCTGTACCTACTTCATAGAGAAAGTCAAATTAAATAACAAACAGGAGCACATCTAATTAATTTTAGAGAGCTAGAACAGTGGTTCTTAATGTCGAAGGTTGATATTGGAAACTATAACTAGGTAATTTTGAATGAATGATCAGCTCATGGACAGTCAAAAAGGAATTTTTTTTTTTTTTTTGATCCAGAGCTTCTGTCATTATGTCAGCCTCTCCCGTTGTCCTTCCCCTCACCTCCAGAACAACCTTCCTTATTGCAGAGAGTGGCAAAGCCTTCTTTTTGCTAAAGTTGGAACATTCACTCACCCTGCAATCAGGGTGATGATACAGCTTCACCTGTTTGAGAACATTTTTGCTTTTATATTCCTTTGACATGCTCCAGGCCACAGGATTGCAAAGGTATGTTAGAGAACAGAAGTGCTCAATGCTATTTTGTTACCCAATCTTTTGGAATTAATTTTCTCTTTAAGATTTTGGGGCAAAGAAGGCATGATTTTGAAACTTTCTCTTCTGGATTTTTAATTCCCTTTAGTTCTTTGGCTTTAAAGTTCTGCCCATTGAGTCATGATATCCATTGCTTCAGGGGGAGGGCAGGACCCAGCTAAGAACAAAGGAAACAATGTTCAGTTTTTGAATTCCAAAACATGCTCTTGAAGCTAATTTCAGAGATAACAGTTGTGGAAAGCCAAGGCGTTCACTTGCAATACCGAGATTTGTTGAAAGAGAAATCAGAAGCTTTGCTTTAAATATTAACTATTCCTTTAAAATATTAAGAAGTTATAGGACTGAAGGAAGAAAGATTTACTATAAGACACAGAATATAGAGAGTGTAACACAAAGTTCATATTCCAATACCCTGGAAAGAAAAGAAAAGGAAAGAAAACAAAGCAAAATTGATGGGGAGGAGCCTGGAGAGAAAGAGTAAGAGGAAAGCAAGAATCCTGAGTTCTGAATTGGATCCAGTTCCTGGCTCTGGGTGGGTCAGAGACCCCACATGACTTTAACACCATTGATTAAAGGAACCCTGGTTCTCACATCTTGCCTCGAACTCTGAATGGAGATGATTTCTTTAAAAGGGGCATCCTCGGTAGAACAGAAATTATGGTCTTATGTGTGTGTAAGATGACCAGGCCTGAGCTGGCCCATTCTCAAGCTGTCCTTCAGATTCAGAGAGGAGATCCAGGAAAGTCCCTAAAATTCTTAAAATTTGAAGCAAAGGACAGTATTTGAGAATTAGAAAATAGCACGTCTGCCAGGAGGCTGCAACAGCTTAAATTGGAAACTGCAGGTTGGATAGTCCAAAGCAGGGGCCACATGTGGATGGATGTGGCTAAATCTCAGAATGTCAGTTGTGTATGTTAGTGCTGAAGTGAGAGATTGAGGCTGTGGTCAGAAACTGAGCTGCCTGAAAGCTATCACCTCTATGCTAAGGAATCAGACCACAGGTATCGGCATCACACAGTTTGGTGCAGTGATGGATGTGGTTGGTTCTCAGACACCAAGCAAGAGCCAGATATTCTTTCTCTAATGACAGGACAATTAAAAAAAAAAGTATTTATTTATTTGATGGGGTGGGGTGGGCACAAGCAGGGGGAGAGGGAGAAGCAGGCTCCCTGCTGAGCAAGAAGCCCAGCATGAGGTTCTATCCCAGGACCCTGGATCATGACCTGAGCCGAAGGCAGACGCTTAACCGACTGAGCCACCCAGGTGCCCCTAATGACAGGACAATTAATAAGCCTCTTAGGGGTAGGAGAATGATGTTGGGGGGAAAACCTGGAATTTGACTATCCAGAAGAGATTAAGCTTAAAAAAGAAGGGTCTAAATTACTTTGAAATAGGAAGATCTAGTTTTTGCTTCTGTGATCAATGGAAATGAAGCTGCATTAGTATGATGAGTCTAGTTTTGTATCATATATAAGTTTTGACCCCACATTGCCACAATTCAGAGATGTTTTTTTGTGCATAAAACACTTTGGCTTCCTGATATGGGTTAAAGCCTTCTTTCTGTGTGCCCCATCTAAAACCACTCTCTGCGTTGCATTATGTGTGAATATGTCTGTCTTCACCACTTGATTGTAATCTTTATAGTGGCAGGGACCACACCTCATTCCTTTTTATATTCTCAGCTGCTTGCACAGGGTCCGACATGTAGTTATCTCTCGAGAGGTGTCTGTTGAATAAATCCGTAAGTCCATGATGGCAAACCAATTGGGTGAATTGTGAACATTTTTACAAAAAACTATCTGTAGGATTCTGGAAAGTCTGATGATTCTAGCTTTGATTTATCAGAATCAACTGACTATTTTATCTGTGCTGTGCAAATATATCCCATTTATTAATTCTGAAATGCCTACTATGTGTATCACTCTAAGTACTGTTCATGTAGAAATTGTTTAATACTCCCAAGGATCCTATGATGTTAGCCTTCCTGTCCTCATTTTATTGATGAGGAGACTGAAACCTGAAGAGTTTAAGAAACTTACTCAAGATTCCATGGCCACTAAGTGGACCATCCAGGGTATAAATCTGGCTCTTGCCTGTGTTCTCAGCTACTACAAATATATATCTCTAAATGTATATGAGTGTCCTCATATAGAAGTGGTTAGAAAATTTGTACAGATGGTCTCCAACTTGATGATGGTTCGACTTATGATTTCTTGACTTTGTGATGATGCAAAGGCTATATGCATTCAGTAGAAACTATACTTCAAATTTTGAATTACAGTGTTTTCCTGGAATAGTGATACACACTGTGATACTGTCTCATGATGCTAGGCAGTGGTGATGAGTCATATCTCCAGTCAGCCATGGGATTATGAGGGTAAACAACCAATTTATGTATTTATACCCATTCTGTACCCATGCAACTGTTCTGTTTTTTGCTTTCAATACAGTATTAAATAAATTACATGAGGTGTTCAATACTTTATTATAAAATAGGCTCTGTGTTAGATGATTTTGCCCAACTACAGGCTAATATAAATGTTCTGTGCACATTTGAGGTAGGTTAGGCTAAGCTGTGATGTTAGGTAGGTTAGGCGTATTAAATGCATTTTTGACTTATGATATTTTCAACTTATGTGGGCTCACTGGGATGTAACCCTTCTGTAAGTAGGGTTACACTGTAAAGTCTGTATTAGTGAACAGTGACAGTAGAACATTCCCCTGTACAGTGCATATGATTTCATGAATGTGAATACCAAAAACATTGTTTTAATGTTCCAACAAATGATAAGAGTTCTCCCCAGCAGTGTGGAAAGGACTGCCTCTGTATTTCCTTGAAATAAAAAGTACCAGGTTATCCTAATAGGTATATTCAGAACATTCCATCCAAAAACAGCAGAATACTCATTCTTTTGAAGTACACATGGAACAGTCTTTGGAATAGATCATATGTTAGGATTTCGTCATGCATATTTTTCAACTATGGTGACATGAAACTAGAAATCGATCACAAAAAATATGGAAGGAACACAAATACTTGGGGGCTAAATAACATGCTGTTAAACAATGAATGGGCCAAACAGGAAATCAATGCAGAAATAAGAAAAAAATACATAGATACAAGTGAAAATGAACAATAGTCCAAAATATTTGGGATGCAGCAAAAGCTGTTCTAAGAAGGAATATTATACCAGTATAGGCCTACCTCAAGAAACAAGACAAATCTCAAATAAACAACCTAACCTTACACCTAAAGGTACTAGAAAAAGAAGAACAAAGCCCAAAGCCAGTCAAAGAAAGGAAATAAATATTAGAGCAGAAATAAGTTAACTAGAGCCTAAAACAGCAATGGAACAGATCAATGAAACCAGAAGCTGGTTATTTGAAAAGATAAACAAAATTGATAAACCTTTAGCCAGATTCATTTAGAAAAAAAAAGAGTGACGATTCAAATAAATAAAATCAGAAATGAAGGAGAAAGAACAACTAACACCACAGAAATACAAAGGATTATAAGAGAATATTAGGAAAAATTATATTCCAAAAAAATGGACAACCTAGAAGAAATACATAAATTCCTAGAAACAGATAACCTTCCAAAACTGAATCAGGAAGAAATAGAAAATTTGAACAGACTGATTACTAGCAATGAAATCGAATCACTAATCAAAAATCTCTCCCAAAACAGAAGTCCAGGACCAGATGGCCTCACAAGTGAATTCTACAAAACACTCAAAGAAGAGTTAATACCTTATTCTTCTCAAACTATTCAAAAAAAAAAAAAAAAATAGAAGGGGAAGGAAAGCTCCCAAATTCATCTCATGAGGCCAGCATTACCCTGATGCCAAAACCAGATAAAGATACAACAAATAAAGGAGCTACAGGCCAATATCTCTGGTGAACATAGATGTAGAAATCCTCAACAAAATATTAGTAAACTGAATCTAACAATACATTAAAACAATCAGTCATTACAATCAAGTGGGATTTATTCCAGGATTGCAAGTGTGGTTCAGTATTCACCAGTCAGTCAATATGATATGTTACATTAACAAGAAAAAGGATAAAAACCATATGATCATCTCAGTAAGTACAGAAAAATTATTTGACAGAGTACAACATCTATTCATGATTAAAAACTCTCAATGAAAGTATAGAGGGAACATACTTCAACATAATAAAGGCCACGTATAAAAACCCCACAGCTAATACCAAGCTCACTGGTGAAAACCTGAGCGCTTTTCCTGTAAGATCAGGTACAAGGCAGGGATGTCCACTCTCATCACTTTTCTCAACATAGTACTAGAAGACGTAGCCACAGCAATCAGACAAGAAAAAAAAAAAAGGCATTGTTAAAAAAAATTGTTAAGGAAGAAGTAAAACTTTCACTCCTTGCCGATGACATAATGGTATATATAGAAAACCCTAAAGAGTCCACCAAAAAACTACCAGAACTGAATAAATTAATTTAGTAAATTCTCAGGATATAAAGTTAATATACAGAAATCTGTTGAATTTTTTCACACTAATAATGAAGCAGCAGTAAAGAGAAATTAAGAAAACAATCCCACTTATAGTTGCACCAAAAATAATAAAGAACTTATGAATAAACATAACTAAGCAGGTGAAAGACCTGTACTTCAAAAACTATAAGACACTGATGAAAGAAACTGAACATGGCACAGATGGAAAGATATTCCATGCTTATGGGTTGATTGGAAGAACCAATATTGTTAATATGTCTGTACTATCCAAAATAATCTACAGATTTAATGCGATCCCTATAAAAATACCAACAACACTTTTTTACGGAAGCGGAGCAAATAATACTAAAATTTGTGTGGAACAACAAAAGACCCCAAATAGCCAAAGCAATCTTGAGAAATGAAAATAAAACTGAGATATCACAATCCCAGATTTCAAGGTCTACTACAAAGTTGTAGTAATCAAAACAATATGGTACTGCCACAAAAATAGACACATAGATCAAACACAGAATAGAGACCAGAAATAAACCCACAATTATATGGTCAATTAATCTATGACAAAGGAGGGAAGAATATGCAATAGGGAAAAGGCAGTCCTTTCAATAAATGGTGCTGGGAAAACTGGACAGTTAAACATAAAAGAATGAAATTGGACTACTTTCTAACACCGTGCATGAAAATAAACTCAAAATGGATTAAAGACCTAAATGTGAAACTTGAAACCATAAAACTCCTGGAAGAAAAACATAGACCGAAATTTCTTTGACACCAGCCATAGAAACGTTTTTCCAGATATGTCTCCTCAAGCAAGGGAAACGAAAGCAAAATTAAACTATTGGGACTATACCAAAATAAAAGGCTTTTGGTAGTGAAGGAAACCATCAATAAAACAAAAAGGCAACCCACTGAATGTGAGAAGATATTTGCAAATGATATATCCAATAAGCAGTTAATATCCAAAAAATATAAAGAACTTATACAACTCAATAGCCAAAACACAAACAACCCAATTAAAAATGGGCAGAGAACCTGAATAGACATTTTCCCAAAGAAGATATACAGATGGCTAATAGGCACAAGATGCTCAACATCACTAATTATCAGGGAAAAAGGAAATTAAAACCACAGTGAAATACCACCTTACACCTGTCAGAATGGCTAGAATCAAAGTCACAGGAAATAAGAAGTATTCACAAGGATGTGGGGAAAAAAGAACCCACATGCAGTTGGTGGGAATGCAAATTGGTGCAAGCACTGTGGAAAACAGTATAGAAGTTCCCTCCAAAATTAAAAGTAGAATTATCATATGATCTAGGAATTCCATTACCAGGTATTTACCCAAAGAAAACAAAGACAGTAATTTAAAAAGACATATGTGGGACACCTGGGTGACTCAGTTGGCTAAGTGTCTGCCTTCAGCTCAGGTCATGATTCCAGGGTCCTGGGATGGTGCCCTGCATAGTCTCTCTACTCTGTAGGGAGTCTGCCTCTCCTGCCCTTCTCCTGCCCCACTCATGCTCTCTCTCTCAAATAAATAAAATCTTAAAAAAATAAAAAGATAGAAAGACATATGCACCCCTGTGTTTATTGCAGCATTATTTACAATAATCAAGATATGGAAGCAACCCATTATCCATCCGTAGATGAATGGATAAAGATGAAGATATATATCTATATCTTCTATCTATCTCTTCATGGTTAATATTATATATATTATATATATGGGGATATATATGTATTATATATATAATATATGTAATATGTATTTTATATATATATATATAAATGTATTACCCATAAGAAAGAATGAAATCTTGCCATTTGCAACAACCTGGATGGACACAGAGGATATAATCCTAAGTGAAATAAGTCAATCAGAGAAAGTCAAATGCCACATGATTTCACTTATATGTGGAATTTAAGAAACAAAACAAAGAAAAAAAGAGAAAAACAAAAAACCAGACTCTTAAATACGGAGAATAAACTGGTGGTTGCCAAGAGTGGCGGTGGGCTGGGGGAGGGGTCAGATAGATAAAGGAGGTCAAGAGTACACTTTACCTTGATGAACACTGAGTAATGTTGAATTGTTGAATCATTCTATTGTACACCTGAAACTAATATAACACTATATGTTAATTATAATTAAAAAAAGAGTGGAAAGTATTAAAGTTAAAAAAAGAAGTACTAATAGGATCAATGTCAAGGTTGGCTTGTTTGTTCTTTCACAGTTGGAATGTCTTTGTGAGGTCAGACTGGGCCACTGAGCCCTGTTCTGTGATTCCTTTTATGAGTTTCCTCTTGCCCAAAAAGTGGCTGTGGGCTCCACATTACCACCATTCTGGGAAGAGCCCTAGTTTTCTGTTCAATTAGTAGGACCCTTTTAGGAGAGAAAGAAGTAGTAGGGAACCCGTGAAGGTGGAACTGCGGAGTTGGGTTGCCCCAGTCCCTTCTGGGAATATACCTATCAGTGGAGAGGGGCTCAGAGTGGGGCTGGGTACTTGGATCTTCTGACATCTTTGCTCCTTAGCAAAGTATGGAGTGGAGTGAATATCTTTCTCTCTGGATAAATCCAGGGGTAGCCTGTCATTTTGAGGGACTGTTCTGCTTTTGTGCATGTTGAGTCTGACTGGGACAAGGAATGATGGTGGGCAGAGGCTTGGGAATCCATGCAATAAAGGACTATGGGGGCCTTCAGCAAATTTTTGAGATGATTCTGGAAAACTAAACTAGCTCTTTGGATTTTTCACAGTACAAAGTAGGAAAATGGTCTTTAGTATTTGGGGGTTACCTCAGAAGGACTTCAGGCTGTGCCATGCCAGTAGGCACCAGCGTGAGTATAGTTAATTTTTATGTGGTTTGATTGGTCTGTGTGGGTGCCACATTGGCTGTTTCATATGTTGAATGTCACCCCTGGCCTTAGGAGAAGAAAGAATGTTGCCAAAACAGAATTAGTTCTATGAGAATATATTGAGACACGGTCTTTGTTTTGCTTCTAAATTTTTTTTTCATAATTTTTCTAGCTTCGCTGTAGAAAGGTAATAAAGATCAAAGCTGGCATAGTCAGTGATCCCTTTCCAGCGATATGACGAGACAAGCCTCCTTTCATTGGGCTCTTGGGGAAAGTACATTCCCAGGAGGGGAGAGGAACGTTAAACCATGTGTCACTCATTCTGCAGGAATGGAAATGTTGGTTCTTCTGGTTGTAATAATTTAGAGATTAAATATTGGACATGCGACTGCAAAAAAGGCTATGATTTGTTTTTTAAATAATAAAATCTTGTTTCTGTTTCTCATCCCGTATGCATCTCCTTTGGAAAGCCATATAACTTGTCCAGTGTGCCATTGTATGGAATTGTGTCAGCAAGTTTGTGGTTCTCTCCATAAATCATGTCACGTAGAGACTGCTTTCATAAGCGAATCCCCCACCTGGCCACAATGCCCTGAGAAAAGAATGTGCTTTGTTACATGTGATTGGAAGCTTTCAAATCAGTCTTGGCTATTTTCTATTAGGTCCTTCTAACTTTCCCTTAGCTATTATAGAAAAGTTGCCTTTACTAGGCTCACAAGCATCTAGTGCCCTGAAACTTTATCATAGGGAATACTCACTAATCATTTTCAATTGTGTGAAGGTTTGGGACCTGACTTCTGATAACCTATAATACTCAGTACTACAACTGCCTTTTATTTTCCTGCCTACTTGTCACATCCTACTTGTTGGAACATAGTATTTGTGGCTTGCAGGATCCCAAACCTAACCAAGTGATGGATGTACTGTCGATGATTAATCCACATCTCTATGTAGTTTTGAGTCTATTGCTTTTCGATTGATTTGTGCTGAGGTTTAAGCAACTAACTGAATGGCTGCTAAGGCTTGATTCTTAACTATAATACTTTTCCTAGGTGTTTGGGTCTAAATTCTCTTGAACCTGCTAATGGTCGGATGGGCTGTTATTATAGACAAAACAAAACAAAACAAAACAAAACCCCACATAAACTAAGAATATACAGTCTAGGTAAGCATGTTGTCATGGCCAGAGAGTGCTACCTTTCTCTCTTTCTTCCTCTGCCCCCTCCCCACCCCGATCTCAGATGCTGTCTAATTATACTCCTTGGTTCCTGTCAGACAAACTAGCATCTGTTTGGTGCAGAGAATCTCTCTTATTTGTTTCAACTTTATTCCCTTTTATCTCTACCCCACCCATTCCCCTTGGAACACAGGCAGCCAGAATGGAAGAGCTTGCAAAGCCTTAGTTTGGGCATTTTAGCTCTCAAAATTCTGGGCCATTGAAGATGGCACGCAGGGTAGTCTGAATGGGACTCAGCAAATTCTTGTACTATTTGGATATTTTGTTGTAGGGTATTGGTTCCATTACCATAGGCAACTGTTTTTCTAGTGCATCTTTTTGTTTCAGATGGTGTTTTGTATATACATATTTGTAATTTATGTAAATGATACATAAATTACATCATTATGGGATGATGTATCTCTCATTCTGTTCTTCTTTATTCTTTTTTCTTTTTTTTTGGATCTATCCATGTTGCCTTGACCAAATCTCATCTGTTGTTTCTGATTGGCACATCATGCTCCATATTATGCATTCAGCACCTTGATTCATCCATTTTTTCCAGTGATGAACACAGGTTGCTTCCAGTATCCCCTTCCCACCATACCTATCACTGCAATGAAGTGACCAAGGTAAATATCTTACCAATTAACTGAGAGCTTTTCTTCTTTAATGTGTCTTTCTTATGTTTATGAAAAACTGAATTTATGAGATAAATTTTAGTTTTTGTTTCAGTTCCTTTTTACCCTTTAAAAAAATCGTTTAATATTTTACATAATGGCCCATTGTTTAAAGGTTACTTATAGATTAGTCATGCCCTTTGCTCAAAATTGATCTGTTTTCTCTTCTTGCTTAAATTCACAATTATCATAGTTTTCTGTTGTGCTCACTGGGTGACCTATATGTTTGAGAGAATAACCCAGTTTGCACTTTTGTCATGGTAACAGTACCATTCCTGTAATAATTCAAAATGTAAATTAACAAAATCCAATACTACAACAAATAGTCAGTGAAAATCTGTAGAAGGTTGTAGGTGCCATTAAAAAATTCTAGGAAAAATATTCTATGCATGACAGAGATAGAATGGCTAGAAGATGTGTTCCTCACATATTTTTCTTTGTCTTGAAAAACCCATCTGTTAGCTATGCCATGGGTGGCTAACCCTATGGTTCAATATTTTCCTACTCTCTAGATTACTAAACTAACAGTAAACTGAAAATAATGAATGTAGCTCTATTCAAGGAAAAAGCATTCACAATACTATTTTGGGGAGCAGTCCATGAAACCGTGAGATTTTGCCTCAACCAAAGCTATCTTCTGAGCTACACTGCCAGAAGTGAGTTACGGATCACAAAGTATTGTTAAGACCTTCAACAAATCTGATTGTGGCAGGCTGTATTAGGATTATGTTTCTGACCAAGGCAACCATGTGCAGATTGAGTTGTGATCTACGAAGGGACCCCATATGAGAGCTTAGTTTCAAAGAGGTGCTAACTGGACCCAATTACATCATCTGTATAGGGGTTCTTAAGTCACAGAGAGAGGCACTCATAATGGAATAAAAAGCAGCACCTGATAGAGAAATAAAGTAGTTTTAAAAAGAGAATAATAGGTTGATTTAACTTCTGTGGTATCCTAAAAAAGATTCCAGCTTTCTTTAGACCTATTAGAATATTGAGACAGTTTTTTCTGTGTGATTCTATTCTTAGAATATACATTTTTTTAAAAAACCAAACACATTCCAAATAACAACATATAAGAAGCCAAAACCCAGAGTTGAAAGTGGTAATGAAAAAAAAGTAGATTCTAATTTTAATAATTTTTATTATAAGTAAATAAAGAGGTTATTGAATTAATGAAAATATATTGGTACTCTGAGTGGCTGTAAAGGGAATGACATATTCAGCTCTGACTATGTCCATGTGTTTAAAATGGAAGGAATGATTCACAACTGAGTTTTCGAATACAACAACAGTTGAACTCTGCACTTGGGATACTATAATCTGCTGATGGAAGGTAAGGATATTGCCCAAGGTTGAAAGGCTTGAAAGTGGTATAAGTGTGTGTTACAGGCAGTAATACTAACCAAATATCTATGTACTCAGCTATATTTTACAGCCTCCTTATAGTTAGTTTACATAACGAGTTCTGATCAGTGGCCTATGGATGGATGTGAGATATGTCATCTCCAGACACTGATAGTGACAGATAGTGGTGAATGCTTTCTGCTCTCTCCTTGCCTGTCTTGGAGATCCTGGATGCCATGTGGTGAGATGATGAAGTTGCAAAATAGAGCTTGGGAAGTGAACTTCCCTGGAGAGTAGACAGTTTGTGAGAATGCATGATAAACTTTTATGTATAAGTGACTGAGATTCTTGAGGTTGCTTATTGCTTGCTACCAGGCTCATACTGAGCAGGATTTGAATCCGAGGCAACTATTTTACTAGAAATATTATGTTTTTCCCACTGCATTAAATTGGCTTTAACAAAGTGGAAGGCTCTGAGACAGATGAATTTCAGCTTTGTCATCTCAAAAAATGGGAAAAATGAACTGCACCTAATAAGAGTGTTATAAAAGCTAAAATGAGGGAACTGTTTTAAAATGCAGATTTTATTTCTATTCATGTATGGTGGGGCCAACAGATCAGGATCTGCCATTGAAAAGATAGTGTTTTACTTAGAGTACCCAGAGGAGCAGGTGCAGACCATGCGGGGCTCATGGGGAAGCACCAGGGTTGGTCAGGCAGCAGAGGGAATGGGGGGCAAGAGGCTTTATTTACAGGGTGTACTATCAATCTAATCTACCTCTATAATGAAAAGGAATTCTTCAAAAACGTGTTGTTGATTATGTTCACTTCTCTTTTTTAAAGCCCTAAATTAGTTCATGCTCTTTGTCTGTTTGTGTCACTCTAACCTCCACATTTATGAGAATTAATCCTATTTATTTTGTAAGTCTCAGTGAATGACATTTCTTCTGGGAGATGCTTCTTTAGTCTCACCCATCTCATCTCCACCCTGTGCCCCTTTCCCCTCAGGCCTGCATGGAGGGCCTCCTGTGCACTCATGCCACTGTTGACATGACCCAAACCTGATGTTGAAATTTCTAATTTGTCTGTACACACTCATTTGCCAGGAAGCCACGTGAACGTGGAGACATTCTGAGAACTCCCTCCTCTAGCCAACATTAATTCCCCTACTATAAGCTCTCACAGCACCTATATTTCTCCTTTGTAACTCTGACGGTTTTTTCATGATAATTCATTCAGTGTTTGTCCTGTTTTCAACTCATGGCTCCGAAAGGGTCTGTCTTTTTTATTGCTACAATTCTAGTACCACAGCACCTGGTCTGTGCTCAGTGCATGTTTGTGGAATGTCTGATGGGCAGGACTTGAATCTGTCTTATTCTTCACAGTGCTCGAGGCTTTAAAACAATGCCTGGGCCATTACAGATGCACAGGAAAATGTGTTTGAATAAAAGCAAGTATAAATCCTCATAAAAATCCTGTAAGGCGATTGTTATAAGAACTTTTAAGGGTGAGCAAATAGATATTCAGGAAATGAAGACTTACTTGCCTAAGATGCTCAACAAGATGGAAGCATAGTTGGGACTCACACTGAATTCCTCTGAATCCAGCGCTCGTTTTCCCTCTGATGATGCGCAGACTTAATTAGCAGGTTGATTTGACCACAATGGAGCCTTTCAATGCTTGTTGGATTTTAATGTGCATAGAAGTCATCTGAGAATCTTGATCAAATGCAGATTCTGAGTTCATAGGTCTGAGAGTCTGTGTTTCTAACAAACTCCCAAGTAATGCCCATGCTGCTGGTACAGTGACCATATTTTTAGTAGCAAAGATAAAGATTACCCCTCAGAATAATTTTCCTATTATATGCTTATAACTTCAACAGAGAGGACAAAGTAGAAATAAAGAAAAAAATTAATCATTGTAAAGGCTTCTTATTAAGGGAAAGAGTATTCAAGCAAGATTAGTTGTCTAAATTGATAAAATTCAAAAGACAATTGTTCAGCTCTACCTAATTTTGCTGCTTGGGAAGAGAGGGTGTATAATTCTAAAACCAGGCCCTTGTTTTTGTTTCATCTTCAATAAGAAGTTGAAAATAACACAGTTTCAGTCAAAAGGAACTGAGATTTATAATGGGCTTCTCATGTGATTACTAGTACAGTTTCATTGCCTTAGGATGGGTGCCCCGGAAAACAGGCTTTGAGACAGAGATTTGCCTGTAGGAGGTTTACTGGGGAGCAAGGGAAGCAGGATGGGTACAGGGAGAATTTGAGCATAATGTATTTGCAGCAGAGACCTGGCTGATCCTATGGGCAGCTCTGGAAATGAAATGGCTCTCCCAGCTGTCCCAAATCACAGCATGAGGGCTGGGTCTTCATAGCCCCACCGAACCAGTCTTTGGGTGCAGACTGCCACCCCAGGAGGGGAGTGAGGTGGCTTTTTCCAAGGCCAGTACACAGAAAGGGACTCAGAGTGGACGGTCAGCAGCCCTCACATCCAGAAACAGGGAATGGGAGCCTCAGCACAGAGGGGGTCCCCCAACATCATACATTGTTTCTAGTACCTAGGCAGTTCTAACAAATATCTTCAGTACCATCTCTGGGTTTTGTAAACATTGTTCTTCAGACTCTCCAGAGAAACAGACTTTTTTGATGCAAAGAACCCGAGGTCACTAGAAAAGAGTGGGGCCAGGAAAAGTGAGTTAGACAGCAGTATTCTACTAGTTAGATCTAGTGTTAGCCATATTCAGAGCTCTCTGAAATAATTATGACTGCAAAAATTGCATTAACTCACACCACGTCTATTGGATCCACCCACATGTCTGCCCATCATATTTTTCTAACTTTCCCTTCTTGGTTTCTCCATTATAAAATGTGGACTTTCAAACAGATGATCTATAAAATCCCAGACAGTTTTAATAAAATTCTGATTATATAACTCTTTCTCCTTCTAAATCCCTGCCCTTATCAACTGGCTTAGAGAACAGAAACTTGGCTTAATCCAAAAATGTTTTTTTGCCCACAAACATCTATTCCAAGAAATACCTAAAAAGAAAAAGGAACAATTGGAATAAGTGTGGGTCCTTTTATATCACACATCTCTTTTAAACTAAAAAATCAGGTTAAAATGTATTTTGACTTCATAGAAAATTTGGAATATAGAGAAAACAAAGAAAACAATCTTAACTTGTCTTTTAACATTTAATTATATTTTCTCTTTCTACTTTCTATATACTTTAATTATATAGATGCAATTTTGCATCCAATTTTTTTTAGTTTAACATTGAATATCCAAAGAATTCCCATATTTCCTATATTTTTTTGTAAATAAATTAAAAAAATAAATTAGAATTTACTTAGCACTTCTAATTTGGGAGATTTCTCTTATTATTATTTTTTAATTTGCTTAATGGATATAGCTTTATCCCCAGCTTTTTCCTAAAATTTGGATGATGTCTTAGGATAGAATCCCAGAAGTAGAAAATAAATCCGGTTTTAAGGTTAAGGGAAAACACTTAAGTTCATCAGAGCAACAGAAGGGCTCAAGCCCTAAAATATGTTCTTTTATCAACAGGGTTTGAAGATGACATTTATTAATGACCAGACCACAATCTGATTGTTTTACATGGTCCAAGAATGGCATCATAAACATCATAAAACTTAATAGAGAAGAAAAGGAAAGAAGGAAGGAAGGGAGGAAGAAGTTACAAAAGAATGAATGAATCTTGATTATCCTTACACATTTATGGGTTTTGTAAATTGATCTTCCAGTTTCCCCTTAACTAAATGACACTTACGTCATTTGGGGGGAACATAATCAAACAATATTGCTTTGTACTCTATTTTTGCAAAAGTCTTTGTGTGGTGAACAAGGAGGCAGATTATGGGAGTCATTCTACACCTCAGGCAGAATATTATTATCCTAATATGTGGTTTGGAACTGGGGTGTGAAATTCTCCTTCATTGGAGACTTAGAGGAGAATGGAATGTTATTTCTCATTTGGGAACATAATTTTGGAAGAAGAATGATCAACTTCTCAAAGCTTCTTCCATTTCTAAAAATTAAAAAACTAAAGCAAAAGGGCAGACTCTTAGATTTCATCTTGTATTTTTCTTTTTTCTCTTATCAAAACTACCTTGTGTTCTATTAAACGTTCTTCCCTCCCCCCCCCCCAGAATGTCTGTATTCCTATTTCTCAGTTCCCTCATTTCTCTCCCTCTTCTTTTCCTATGTGTCAGAGGTGACCAGCAATAGCAGTTAACCTTTGAAAAATAGCCTGGGAAAATTTCCAAGGTGCCTAGCCATAGATAATTTAATGGATTCCCTCTGCCTACCTGGTAGAAATAACGGGTTAAACCCAGGAGCACTGGGTAATGTCTAATTGCTTTTTGGCATAGCTCGACCAAAGCATGAACACTCTTAGCAGAATTTGGACTTGGTATTCATAGATGAACAGTTTCTTGTTCAGAAATATTCTCAATTCAGGTCAATGCAAGTCAGCCCAGAGAAGTAAAATTAGTATCAGGAGAAAAAAACAGATAGATAGATAGATAGATAGATAGATAGATAGATAGATAAAATGGTCAACTATTACAGTTAGTGATTATCCTACCATTGACACTTGTCATTCTGTGGCTTTTAGAGGGATAGTAAGCCCAAGCTGGCTAAGAAAAGCAGGGAGCATAATTGTGAGTTCTTTTTTCAGCAGCTGCAGATAACTTCCTTTGAGCAGAGCACTTAAGCCCTTAGAGTTTCAGTTTACGGCTCTGTAAAAAGGAGTCCAACAATACTAACTGACCTCTGAAGTGATTTTGTGCAGTACTAATAAAAATTGTGGAAAGCAAATATCAATTGCTAGACAAACATTTAAGGATAATTTTCTCCTGTTTAATGGTTTTGAGTTCCTGGGCAGAATTTTCTCTTTCTTCTGACTTATCTTTCCTTTCTCTGCATCCTCCTTTGTATGCCAAGGGCAGTGCCTCAGCAAGACTACCTGAACCTTTTGTGTTGGAGATTCCTGCTCTTCTTCTGTAATGTTTCTAGTATACAGCCTGTAACATGCTCATGAGTGACCTAATTCACTGTTAGAAAACTCAGGAGTATACATTTTCAATAGAGCAAGTAGTACAGGCACAACTATCCATAGACCTTGCTACCTATATGAATCGGTCTAGAAAAAATACTTGAAACTGGTAATAACACATGTGAAATCATTTGGATTCTAGGAAGTGCTTGTTTCTGAAGCTCTCATTGGTTTATTTATTCAACTATTATATTAAGCTTCTATTTGTATTTTTTGCTTTTCAAGTTTAGGAACTGAGGATATAGCAGTAAAGAAGAGAAGTAAGGTCTGTCTTCTTAGTTGGGAAATGTATACATTATCAAGAAAACAAATTATACACCAGTTTCAAAAAAAACCACAAGTGCTATAAAGATAGTAAAACAGGGTTGTATGGGACTCCAAGAAAGGGAGAGACCCTTAGATTCAGTGGTCAAGCAAGGTTCTTTGAGTGGTGGCAGCTGCTCTGAGACCTGAGTGATAAGAAAACATAAACCATCAGATGATATATTTTCATGTGCTGCCACCACCCCATCTATCCACCTCATGAGCTCTGCCCTTCTCCGTGGTGCCGTGGATGCACTCCCTTGCTCGCTTCCCTCACTTGTCAACTGGATTCCAGCCTCTCTTTCGTACTGAAGGGAATCAGACAGCAATCATTTCTTTGATCTACTGCAAAACCAAATGTTCACTTTCTCATGGTTCATTCCCATTGATACATAGGGAAAGTATAATTTTTTTTCGATCTTAAGAAATGCTCTGACTCTGCATCCCCACCAGTTACCACCTCAATTATCCATTCCCCTTTATTGGAGATGCCTTAAAATCTTTCCACTTTGTCTTTGCCACTCTACTTTTGGAGCCACTCCAATAATGTTTTCACCCTCAGCACTCCTTGAAGCATTCTTATCAGGTTCACTGATAATCACAACGTTGATAAAGTCTGTGATTATCTAAACCTGACCTATCAATAGCTGTTGACAGGGTTGATCGCTCTCCTTCTCGAAACACCTGCTTCACTTGAAATACAGGATACTGCACAGGCCAGAATACTTGCCCCTCCACACTACCTGCTCCTTTCCACATTCTTTGATAGCTTCCTCTTTTCTTCTCTAGATTTTGGAGTTCTCTCTAGCTCAGTTCTCGCATTTTTCCTCTTCTCCATCTATATTTACCATTTAGATAATTTTATAGATTTAAATTCTTTCTCTGTACTGGTGACTCCCTAATATATTTCTCCAGGCTGGAGGCCCAAACTCTTATATTCAGATGGATGCCTGATACGTCCAAATGCAAGCCCAATACTATTTCAGCTTAACATGTCCAAAAAAATCCCTGTAGCCTTAGAAAATGATTTGTCCCTTTGACCAAAAGGGGAAACATGGAAGAAGAAACAGTTTTGTGATAGAAACCAAACCATTCAGTTTTGGACCACTCTGTCCAGCCTGGGTCATTGGTCATGTTGGTTGAAATTTCAAGAGCCTGCCAGGGCCAGAGTTAAGGAATTAGGGGAATGTTTCTAATTTTCATGCAGTATAGCTGTCAGAGATAAGATTTTTGTTTTCCTCTGACCATCCACCAATGTGATCTTGGGAATCTGGAAAAGAACAAAGGGTTTGTTGTTGTTGTTCTTGTTGTTTTTGGTGTATTTATATTCCGTTTTTGAAATAGCCTGTGTCATTTGGTGGAGGCAACATATGATAAATAGATTCGCTTATCCTATGTATACTACTACAATATAGTAGTAAGCATTTGTATCATTTATACTATTTTAAGTATTTGTTGAATCCAGATAATCACTAACATTGTAAAAGATACTGAAAAGTCAAATATTGTGATGTTGAATCTGATATTGAAAAGCTTACCATTTCTTAAGACCTGTAAAGCAGGTACCATTATAAGCAGAAATAATAGTGGGTGTTTCAGACACTTTACCAAGGGTGGCTTGATATGAATAAGTTTTAGCCCTAAATAATGATAATGTGTCAGGAGGCTATACCCTTATATTACTTGAAGGGTGTGAAATTTGCTATTGTAAGTCAGCTTAACTAAAATATCTCCTAAAATAATTCAACAGAGACAAAAACTGTCTAATATGCCAAATTTAGGTATTCTCTTGGTTCATTATAAAAATTAAATTGCTTTATATTGGTTAGATTGATATTGAATATGATATTCAATTTGAAAATGTCAGGGGGAAATTCAGAAAATCAAACTTGTAAGGCATACATCCCATGTAATGCTAATTAGAGAATTGTTTTGTATCCTGTTTCTATTTAACACAAAACAAAACAAAGAACATTAACAGTTTCCTGCATGAAAAGATTTAAGGTAAATAAAGAAATGAGAAATTTCTACATAGGTGAGCTTGCTCCTTTTAATTATAATTTTTAAAGGAAAAAGCCAATTAGAGTGCACTGAGCTTAGAAAAACCAAAATATTTGGATACCACACTTGTGTGTGTTTTTTAAATGCTTCAAGTTCCCCAAGTTTATGAGCCCAGAACAAACACAATTAAAGCCACCGGGGAAAAACCCTTAAGGAGTTATTTTGAGATACAACTTTTAATAAGTCAACAATTGATATATTTGGGACACTTAGCTTATAGAGACATACAGTTTTAAGGGGATGAAATGGGAAACAAGGAAATGTGGGGATAGAAAAGTTTATAAACCATTGACCAGCATATGCATCACTCCTATCATCCTTGATAATGGGTCCGTGGTTTATATTTACAAAGTTTTGGCCACTTGGCTGAACTGAGAATCACCAGCTGCTAAATCATGTATCCTGTCTCATTGGTTTTCTGGTGGAACCCTCATTAGGTTTGTTTTCTGGAGGCAATGTGCCTTCTTCTCCCCTCTTTCTGTGTCTCATGGGTGTGCAAACAATACTGACTTCTCCTGGAAATGGTTCCTGTAGCTGTGAGCCAGCAAGGAGAACTTTCAACTTTCTCTTGTGATAAATATCTCCCTCAGCCCTCTTTAGTGACTTTTCATCTCTGGTGCTCTCCTGGCAGCCTCTTGACATCTGCTTCAACCCGCTGCTTCCTGTCTCAGGAGAGAAGCTGCGAATTTTGATTTGTAAAGGGGTGCTTTTCACTGAAGCCAGAGTTCCTTTGTGGCCTTCCTCTACAATCTTATCTGTCTCCGGAAATGTGATCTGCATGATAGATGTGAACAAATGAGTTGAGTGATGTGCAATTTCTTCTCTCTGGATCATCAGTTTTTCCTTAGTTGACTGGCAAATTTGCAGATTTCTACGGAGCTGACGCTTTCAGTGGGAAAGGAAGAAGTGAAGTCTCCGCTATGGCTGGCTAGAAGCCTGTGGTGGGCCAAATGTTACAATACACGTTGGAAATGCATCATACAAAAGCAGAACATTCTTCTTTCCAGGTTGTGCTTTTATCGAACTCCCATTTGCCTCTCCCACTGTCCCTGCCGCACTTCTGTTTCAAGAAGCTCTATTTTTGTCCTTCCTCTCATTCGTCCTAGAGAGACGTAGACAAACATCATAAAAAAGCTTTGGGAAATAAAAATGCCTTCAACCGGGGTGGGGCGGGGGGGGGGGGTAATCAGCAGGGATCCAAGATTTCAGATCTCTTCCAGGAAGTGGCTTTAGACACTTGGAGCCTGAAGATGGAAAATCCTAACCTTTGGTGTTGCTTTGGGTTCCAGCAAGTAGGGAGGGAGTTCCCATAACCCAGAGCCACGGTCACCGCAGAGTGCAAAGGGTTAGATGGGCCGGACCGCAATTGGCCAGCTAGCACTGCTGGTCCCATCTTCCAAACCTGGTGATTCACAGTCTGCTCCAAGTCTGTCCTCCATCCTTGTGACTTCCTCTGCTTAATTGTAAATTATCCTTCCTTCTCTCCTTTTCCATTTTCCTCGTGTCAGTGAAGCGGTTCAAAGAATAGTGCCGGGACTGAGCTCCCACTGGACAAAGAAAAAGCAGCACTTAGTACCTATGAGGGCCCACTCATGCCCGGCACTGGAGCTGGTGACGTTAGGGAGCTTGTTAACTTCAAATCTTCGTTTTACATTTTTTTGGTGATACATTTTATAGAAACCCACCCCGGGGAGAGAAGGGCCAGTTGCCTCTTTATTACACTGTAGAAGAGCCATATTAGCGTTCCAGTCTATATATTATGAAATTAAGTGGATACCCTTGGGGTTAATTCCTTGTTGTAATTGTAATGAAAAGAAACAATTTCTAACCCTCCATTTAAGATCTATAACTATTAAAATCCACTAGTCTTAGTGACTCCTGGGGCCAGTGGAGTGCTTCAGTGTGTATGAAAAAGGGCACTCCCACAGTGTCCAATATCAGTAATTTAAGAAATAACAACCTCCAAGAGGGAAAACTAACAAATGAGTTTTCCATTTAGCCCCTCCCTGCTGTTTACCCATGGCGTGTTATATTCATCAACTGTGTGAAATTATATGCATATTAAAATTACGGGCCTGGGTTCTAGAATTTTGGTTGGACCAGAGGAGGGAAAGGGTACAGCATGATGCTCTTCAGGATAAAATTTAGAGTGAATCATCATAAAGGATGGAGTTGAAATAATTGGGAAAAAGGACCATGTTCTTCAAAAAAAAAAAAAAAAACCCTTCAGTACCATGTTTGCTCTTCTGGCTCCTCCAGAGCCTCTTCTGCTTATCTTAGAGTAGTTTCAACACACGCTTTCAATTGCAAATGGATACATGTGTTCCTTTATAGTATTTAGCCTGCTATAATTCAGTTTATTGTTAGCGACAAAAAACATACATTCTGCATATGACATCTGATTTAATTTCTTTATTAGAGCTATTACAGCCATTAAAACACCAAATTTTCTAGTGTATTATCTGACACAGCGTAAATCACTGGTTGGTACATGCACAGGGGACGATGACAATAATTTAAAATAAAAGAAAGGGATGTTTCAATTCATAGTAGAGTTAGTGTATGAAAAAGAATGAGACCTTGTGAGGCTTCTAAGATTTCTGGTGGGAGTTCTTTTTAATAAATGTATTTGTTCAGTTGTGGTTGACATGATCATAGCTCTTTTTATTTCTCTCCTTTCACTCATCATAATATGAACTGCTTCAGAAGAAAGGAAAAGCAGTTGCATGCTTGACAGAAAAGGAGCAAACTAAGAAATAATTGTATTAAAATTTTTATTCTGTTGCCTCAAGAAATGTGATGAAAAGTTCCATTTAAGATTTTTTTTCTTTTTGATAATGCATTGCATTGCATGTCACAACTTACTGGTGAAAAGTTTTATTCTGGGCGAATAGTCCGTGTTAATTCATGCAGCATAGCTCCTGGTGACTTTATGTATGTGTGTTTGAGGTGTCTGAGAATGCTCATGAAAAGTCATTACTCCTCTATTGTTCTCCTGCCATTTGCAAATCTCATTGTTCCCAAATTTGTTTCCTATGTAGTCATTTCAGAATGCCAGCAGAGGGCTGGTAATGGCCCATCATGTTTAGGTCACTGGCTTGTATCCGAACCAGGCAGGTGGTCTGAGTGAAATTAGCAGGCCTGTCTCACAATTCAGTTCCCAGCTTTCCCGGGGCCACTCGATCAAAACATTTTGCCAGTCTTATGACTGAGCTTCCCACTTGTCCCTAATTGGCCACTTTGGAGAGTAGCTTTTGAGATGCTCAGATATGACTATGGCACTGAAAGGGAGAATTGCTTTGCACTGAGTCTACCTGGGAGTGCCTAATTCCTGATATGATAGATTATTTTTTATTTTTAATTGTTGATTTTGAAACAATTTTAGGCTTATACAAATTTGCAAAAACCTTACAGAAAGTCACCTATACCCTTCACCCAGCTTCCCCAATATTAAAACTTACTTAACCTTGGCACAATTGTTAAAACTGCTGTCGTGCTATTAAATGAATTATAGTTTAATTTTTTTTCAAATTCAAGATTATTCAGATATCATCAGGTTTTTCTTTAGTGTCTTTTTTTCTGTTCCAGGAGCCAAGCCAGGATTCCTGCATTGCATTTAGTTATGATTTCTTTGTAGTCTCCTTCAATCTGTGACAGATCCTCACTGTTTCCTTGTCTGTCTTGGCCTTGACATTTTTTTCAGAGTACTGGTCAGTATTTTGTAGAATGTCTCTTGAATTTGGTTTGTCTGCTTTGAATTCAGTTTTTCCAACATTAGATTAAGGTTATGCATTTTGTGCAGGAATACTACAGACATGACGTGTGTCATATAGAATCCATGATGTCATATAGAATCCATGATGTGGCTAAGTCTTGTTACTTATGATATTGATGATGACCACTCAGTTAAAGTAGTGTCTCCTGGGTTTCTCCACTGTAAAGTCACTATTTTTCCTGATATACTAATTTCAATATTCAAAATTTTAAACAGCTTGCAAGGCGGTTTGTATGTGAATTTCAAGGAGGAAAAAGGGAAGAGCTGCCCTTCTCTCTAAGTTTTGTGTTTAAGTAACCCTAACTTCTTTTTCCACAGTTTGCCTTTTGCAATCCAGTTAGTATTGAAGAAGCTCAAATAATTGATGTAAAAATCTTCTTTGGTGCTATGACCCTACAACAAGAACTGTAATCGCAGAACATGAGAGCGATACAAGCTTGTGGCTTGTACTTAGAGGCAAGGAATCTGTGAACCTGGTCAGTATCAGATGTTGGCATTAACTTCTGGGCCAGACAGATCAGTGAAATTTGGAGTAATTTGAGCTGTATTCCTGAGATCACTTTTATTTCATGAATTTGTGTAAATTTTTTTTTTTTTTTTGTATATATCTATTTCTCCCACGGTATTGTGAGCCCTAGGAGGTTGGGGATTGTAAACCAAAATAGTCCATGACCTTGTTTGGGTATGCAAGCCTCCTTTAACCTTGTAGCATAACATATTTACAGGTTTCAGAAAATAGAATGTGGAAGCCTCCCACATTCGTTGGGGGACTAAGACTAACATTGTTAGTAGGAGACTAACAATATGAGTAATAGAAATGATAGCAGGAGGCAGTGACCTCTTTCTGTTGTTTTTTTGAGGGCTTGTAACATGCTAGGTGCTTGTGCTTGGTATTTTACATGTTATATATATGATGGGTTTTATTCTCTCTATTCTTCAGATGTGGAGACTAAGGATTGGAAGGCTTATGTAATTGATCTTCATGTCTAACTCCTTGTCCTCACTTTCAAAAATTTTGATCTAATAATTAGAGCAAAGAAAATAAATAGGACGGTAAGGTTTCCCTGTAGTTCAATCCCCTAGAAAGGGGATTTCTGTTTTCTATCACCTATTTCTCTTATCTGCTCCTCTTTTAAACCATAGCCTTTAAAGCCTTAGAATGGCAAATCAAAACCAAAAGGTAAAAATAGCCGTGGATAGATCAAACATGCTATAAATTGAGAAAACAAAAATAAATGAAATAATTTTGTTAATATTTTAAGCGACAAGATAAGATGAGAGAAATAGAAACACTGAACTTCCCTCTCAGGGGTTGTAAGTCTTCAACAGTCATGTTTCCCTCTTCAAATGATATAGGTCGCCTTGAAGCTGGAATAGATCTGGAACTGAATTACTAAAGGAGGTTAATTATGAAATTAATGTTATTGCAATTGATTATTGTTAGGCCACGGGAAGAAAAAAATTCTGAGAGATCTTAAATTCAGGGAAAGGTACAGCCACATTAAAAATTTGCATCAAATTGTTATGGAAACTTATAGAAAAGCTTGCAAAGGAGGTTACAACCATAAGATCATGCAATTATTACAACTAAAGTTATATATATCAGGGTGAGCAAAATTTTCTTCCTTTTGGACTAGAGCACTGAAACATCATGACTTCCTCTCTTAGTTTTTCCTGTTTTTGCCGGGCTATGTCTTCTATGTCTACCTGGCACTGTTGACATCCTCAGGGGCTAGCAATTGGTGAAATCTGTCCAACCACCGAACAAAGATCCTTCTGAGAGCAGCTAACAGATTATGTGTCAGATCATTCCTGCCTCTGATATTCTGCCAGATCAACTGTATAGGGAACTTTAGATATCTAAAGGCTGCCTTTCATTTGTGGTCCCTTTATTCAGGGCATAACATTTCTGACATGTACTTCAGCTATTGGAAATTGTCTCAGTTTCCAAATACTAGGGCTACAAAGTTCTCTTGCAGTTTTCCTAACTGCAGCTTATTCCCCATTGTGTGTGTGTGTGTTTAATCTTCAGATCTTCTTAAATGAAACTTTTGATAAATGACCTTTTTTATATTGAAGTTTAAACACTGCTTATGTATAATTTAGATTAATCCCCTCTTCCCTTTTCACATGTACACGTACAGCTTGTTTGATCTTTAAACTGGCTATTCCATTCAACAAAATCAAGTGGTTGATGATTATGCTCTTCTAAACTGACTGGCCAACTCAGTCAAACAAGATTATGTTCACTATACATGCAGATACCGCTCAACACATCTATACAATTAAGAGAGCCAAACCCTTCTCCTATGCAAAAGTGACTGAATTAATCAGATTTCTCTAGAAAAAACACAACTAATAAGATGTAACTAATAAGGTGTGTATATATAGACACACACAGAGAGAAAGAAAAAGAAAGAAATTTATTTTAAGGAATTGGCTCATGCGATTATGGAAGCTGGCAAGTTCTAAGATCTGCAGGGTGAGTTGGTAAGCTGGAGATCCAGGAGAGCCAATTATGTAGTTTCAGTCTGAGTCCAGAGGTCCGAGAGCCATGATAGCAAAGGTTGCATTTCCCATCCAATGGGTGGTAGGGTTAAGACCCAGGAAATGCTGATGTTTCAGTTTGAGTGCCAAGTCAAGAGAAAAACCCAGCATCCTAGTTTAAAGGCCATTAGGCAGGAAGAATTTTGTTACTCAGGGTAGGGTCAGCCTTTTTGTTCTATTAAGGCCTTCAACTGATTGAACAAGGCCCACACACATTTTGGGAGGCAATGTATTTTACCCAGTTTGTTGATCCAGATGTTAATTAATCTCATTCAAAAACACCCTCACAGACACACCCAGAATTATGTTTGACCAAATATCTGGACACCCATGGCCCAGTCAGGTTGACACATAAAATTAATCATCGGAGCATCCAAAGGTTATTTTAAAGTGTTTAAAAACACTATGTATTTTGCCAGTTATGAACTCAATTCCAGGACACTGTCCAGGGAACTCTTTTTTTTTTTTTTTTTTCCTCTCCTTGAACATTAGAACGTATGACAGGGTTCAGGTAACGTCAATGATTGAAGGGACAATGACAAGATATTTGCTTCCTTATTCTACGTGAATCTCAAGGACTAACACAAATTTTGCTCTGCTTTATTAATTAATTTATTTATTTTAAAGATTTTATTTATTTATTAGAGAGAGAGACAGCCAGTGAGAGAGGGAACATAGGCAGGGGGAGTGGGAGAAGAAAAAGCAGGCTCCCAGTGGAGGAGCCTGATGTGGGGCTCGATCCCAGGACTCTGGGATCACGCCCTGAGCCGAAGGCAGACACTTAACGACTGAACCACCCAGGCGCCCCTGCTCTGCTTTATTAAAACCCCAGAGGCAGAGTATCTGGCACCTAAGGGCAGTGATATTCCCTAGTTTATAAGTCCTTCTCAGGGTAACCCTGTGTTCTTGATGAGCCACATTTTCATGGTTGCTCTCAACTCTGGTGCATGGGAGTCTTCTTGTGTGTGCCTCTGCCTGTGACTCCATCGACTGCATCAACTCATGCTGCTGGCTCATTGTCATTCTGTTAACATCTGAGGAGAGGGCACGGTGGATCCTGTACCTAAATGCTGCAGAAATGATGATTAGAGGGAGAAACATCAGTGAGTCATTGTGGAAAATGATCTTCCTGTAAGTAATAAGGGGAAATGTGTTGTTGCAGTTTATAAACCCAACCATAGCATCAAGACCCCAACTATTTCAAGTATACCTGCTAGTTTTCAAAAGAAGAGATGAGCTCAGTGGGATTCCTGGGTGTTATACATTTGATTTTAAATGGATTTTTGTGGGAAGAAATACCTTTTGGTTATCTTAAAGAGTTTAAGGTGCCTGGGAAAATAAATTTGATTTGTAAATGCTTAAACTTATGAATATTCTGCCTACATTTTCAACATTTAATTCATTTACCCTTGTTGTTCAACTTATCTTCTTCCTTAGAATATTTTATTAGAGATTATTTTAGCGCATTAAAACCTGTATTCCCACAATCCTACCACCCAAATACAATTAACTTCTCTTTATGATCCTATCAAAAAATTTATTTGTATTCTGTAAAATTCTGTATAGCTGTAATAAAAAGTCATATCTTTTTAAGGCATTATTTTTTCTTTATCTAGCCCCATTGAAAGTCTTCCTTCTTCCTTTGGGAAATTTTTCTGTTCCATCGCCAGTCCTTATTCAGTGTCAGCCATGATGATATGGTAAAACTAGTACGCGGGATAAGCAAGCATTTTCTCAGTTTCTACCAGTATTTGAAGTATAAATATTAGGTGATGAGTTTACTGTTATAGAGGTAAACAAAATTCTTTGCAAGAGTCATTCAGTCAAATACATTTATTGAGGTAAGCAGAGTAATATTCTTATAGAATATATATGTATGTGCATAAATACAATATAAAATATTTTTAAAATATGCTTTTGTGGAGAATCTGTCATATGTTGAAGTTCCTTTTGGCTTAACCTTTAAGATGGGCTATTTTAATACAAAATTAAGTTTTTAAAAAATAGTCTTTTAGAAAGGAATATGGTAGACCCTGTATTTTATTTTTAAGACAGTGCTGTTCTCATGACAATTACTAAACTCTCCAGGCCCAGTGATGGTTCTGTGCTTAGTAAAGAAAGACATGTGTGTTAATGCCTCTAAATTGGCAAATGTATTTTAAAGAAAACAAATTTTGATTTTGGGATGTGGTGCCAGAGGATGTCATTGAAGGTAGAAACATATGGCCATCACCAGAATCCGGATAAGGACCCTAAAGTTTTAAAATCCTAATGCTTCCTGCATAACTGAGCTGTGAGAGGGGAAATGAAGGAATTATCCTTTCTCTATACCCCAGAGTATGCACTATCAAGTGCATTATGGTGGTTTTATACCTCCTCAAGAGGATCATTAGTCTATTTCTCTACAACAGTTTTTATGTTTTTTAATGTACATCAGTGTGGAAGGAATATCTAACTAACCTATTTATAAGGATCATAAAAGATTGTTTTGCCTCTTAAAATTACATTATAAAAAATGAATCTTCCCAGTGCTTTATTGCTGGATGTGTTTTCAAGATTTTTCTTTTTGTGAAACATTTATTTTCTCTTAAAAAAATATTCACCACTTTACTTGTCCTTTCTCATTAAAGGAAAAAGAACAATTTTAAGAGTGGTTCGAAAAGAGAGCAAGCTCCCAAATTATCTCCAGACATGGTGATTTAACCCTAGTCTACCTGAAAAATCTAGTACAAACTACAATAGGAACAGTTTTCCTATTCATAACTAAAGATAAATCTCCATAGTTACAATGTAAGAGAATCACTAAAAAGGTTTAAAAGTTCTAAATTGGCAGTAAGCCAATCATGTAAAAGACTCAATCTTATTCCTATTCTAAATCTGCCTAAAATGCTTGATTTATTCCCATATTTTAAGTACCTTGTGATAAATACACATCCCCCAAGGAATTAACTTTCTGCTGTGACTTTTGGAGAGTTGCTGTGTTATTAAGTGATAGATAATGTGTACATACGTGTATCTGCTACGATGCTCAAGTTACGTTGTAATAACAAACAACGTATGTTTGTTTCAAATTCTCATTGGCTAAATATATCAAAGTTTATTTCTCTCCTAGTTCAGGGCAACAGGAGCTCTGCTCATTGTAGTCACTCGGTAACCCAGGCTATGAAGGTTTTCTCTCTGCTGTGTTTCCAGTGCATGCAGGATTTCATCTCTACAGCCATGCCAGAAAGCAAGGAAATGCTTAAAGAAACAGAACAAAACAAAAAACAAAAAAAGATATTGGGATATTCTAAGGGGACACACAAGAGTTCCCAATGGCTAAAGGTGGAACAATTTGAGCAAAAACAAAAAAAAAATTTTAAGTATTTCCCCACTTTCTGGATTGTTGCGGAGATTAATCCTCTAGAAAGTTGAATTAGCAGTCCATATTTTCCATCTGCTAAAATAGCTACAATCATTTCAATTATCATGTTTCGCTTTCCATTTTTCTGCCTGGTCTTTACTTTCTGAGAAAGACAGGAAGGTCTTGAGATGCCTGTCTGATAAGTTGGTCTTTTAAAACTGCCACTGACTTGGAGTACAGTGAACAACAAAAATCCTTTTTCCAGAAGAGACTACAGATTCCAAAAGGGAAAAACTTGATAATGCTGAAAGATCTAGTTTGGCTAAGATTGTTATTTTTTCCCTGTAAAGACTATCTTCTATCTGTGGTTATTTGCAGGAATAATAATCTCATGGTTTCTTCCACTGTCTAAAATGTTTCCAGGAAAAGGGAACCTAACCTATATTAGGATATTAAGTGTACTGATTACTGTTTTTCTAATATAACATGTTTTTCTTTTAATTTAGCTTCTATGTACCATGCATCAGTACTGCAATTCAACATATTATGCATTAAAATGATAATTTTTATATTTGCTCTGGAGGGCTAATGTTTAAAAAAAATCATTCTACCATTTTTGTCATATGACACTAGTAGAATGCAATCTCTTGCTCTCTCTGTTATAAAGAAACTAATTGCTAAAGCTGTTCATATAAATGAAAGGCTCTTTATCAAGTGTGCGCTGTGATTTGGTTTTGTTGCCATAGCATGGACTGTCACTATCAGCTTGGGTCATAAAGCCTTTGGATAACTGGTAGACAGTAATCACCACCAATCTGGGCTAGATGTTTTAATTGTCAGTTCAGGCCTAGAGAGCACTGACTTGCTCTCCATCTGCCAGCAGATCTCCTTAGGCATGGAACTATCACTGCTATTGGAATACATAATTTCTCATGCAAAAATATTAGAATTACACCAAAGAGGCATGAGATAAAGTGACTTTTATTTTAACTGAGATAAGGGACATTGAATGGAAACAGTGAGGAATGGTCAAAAACAGTAGGGTTTCTTGTTTACAGGCAAAATAGTTCACAACTACTTCACACCGGAGAGTGCTCTTGGAATTGGATGAGAAGAGACAAGAGCTAGGAATAGACTCTCAGGCCTGCAAACAAACATTTTCTGGAGAGATTTATTCTTCCATTTGTGCTGTAGACAAGTCAAGGGAATGTGGCAGAACATGCACTATCAGTTGGTTTCCTCCATAGCTGAATCCCACATCATTAAGGGCCTTGGAAATACAACAGCATTTTATATTGGCTGCTAAGTTGTACTGGTAGCCAGCAAAGGAAACAAAGGTTTTGGGTAAATGTGTTCTTGGCGGCATATGCTGCCTTGTAAGAGGGTTGATGTTTTCCACACCAGATAAAAATTCTCTGTGACCACCTGTGCCATATGCCATTACCAATCCCCTCAGCTCGAGGACCCCTTTAGCCAGTACAAAAGACCTCTTTACTGTCATTGGAATTCAAAAGACTTGAAAGGCCTCCAGGAGGCACTATAGAGAATCTGCAGTTAGAATTAAATACCTTTTAGTTGAGGAGAACCAGTTTCACACTGGTCTCTGAACTTGGAAATCTTAGCATTTTTCCCCCGGGAGATAGGGTATTGAAATCAGATTGCTGAAGCTGTGTTACATGAATGAGAGCTTAAAAAAAGATTAAAGAAGTTTAAGGCAAAGTTCAGATATATCTTTACTATCTTCCTCAGCACATTGACACAAAGGATTAAATACAGTTTAGCAGAAAAGTGGAAAAATGATTTTAATAGAATATGGTCAGAATTTGGGAACTCAAGGATTGTTATCTATATTCCTGAAAGTAGAATATTTTCACATAAAATTGAGAAGTCATTGAGGTTGTATTCTTCTATAATGACATACAGAAAAATCCCTATTTATTTTGACCTGAGAGGAGTTAGGAAAAAAAAAAAATAGCACATCTCTCCTAGGAACCAATATCTTATTTTATTTTCTTCCTGACTCACAATCACACCTGATTTATTGTTAACATCTAGTGGTGGCTGAGGTTGTTAAACACCCCTGAGCTGTGCTTGAAGTATCGTTTATAATAAACACAAACTTTGTATAAAATAAATACTCCTAACTGATATTAGTATAACTGGGCTGAAAAAAAAAAGACACCCAAACTATTGAAGATAAAACCCTTAATATCTAATGCATATATGATCAAGGATTTAAATAAATTTGCTTTCCTGGTACTTACTATTAAAAATTAAATTAAGACCAAGATGACACTTTAAGACATTGTACTTTGACGGTACTTGGTAGAGGGAAAAAAGGTTCCCCAAGTGCCTAAGTTGAAGAGCCCCAAGAGATTCTGAGAAATATACTTTTTGAATACTTCAACTTATAGTGTCTTTTCAGTACTCAATTAGCATAATTTGACACAATTATAGGTATAAACATTTTATAGGCACTTGGTAGCAGGAGTGTCAAAAAAGTGTTGATTTCCATCCACTTATATTGGCAACACTCACCTAGTTCTAGCATGACACTTGAATGAGCAGTGAAATATGCTCCCTACTATTAATAAAATTCAAAGCATATTTCATCTTGACACCATATCACAAGTTTGACACTGCGGTTCCTCTCTGTGGAATTTTGAGTCATGGAGACATCCCCTTGCTACATCCCCATCTCAACTAGATGATAATTTGATTCAGACTATTTCAATACATGCCAATATGTATATCTCCCATGCAAAATGGAGGCATACCCACAGAGAAAAGAAGGTATAACTGACAGGTCAACATCATTTTTGTGAAGTCGTACCTTAGTGGTTTAAAAAAAATAAGTATGACTTACTTTTACCAATTCTCCTCTTTTCACGCTTTATCAACAGGACTTTCAAGAGTATGAAGTTGCATGAAACAAAGAAATTATTCTTAACTGTCTTAATAAATTTCTGTTTTTAATGAATTGCTTATAAAAATTTCAGTCATGGAAGAGATAGGTTAAGCAATTATAAAGCATTTCCGAATTCAGCAGCATGGGGATTTATTGACATAGGCAACTTTGTACAAATGTTGATTTGATTTGTTGTTTTCTAAACAGCCAGACCTTTATGTGTATGTGTGTATTACCAAAATGCCTGAAGAAGAAGAAAAAAAATGAATGATAATTACAAGAAGTATGGGAGAAAGAAACTCAATTACTTGGAAAAAGAGGATAAAAATGATGAGATGTGACATTCCTTCAGCTCTGTTTTCCTTCAGTGTTAATCATTTCAGGTTTCCCAGAATTGAGATGAAGTCCATTTGTTTTGGCACCATTTTACCTGTGATTTAGCAGCTCTGATTAAAATTTATGCCTAATAAAAGTGATCTGATACTACTGAAAATAGAAAACAAGGTCCATTTCAGTTAAAAGTATTTTTGGTCAACATAATTTAACTATACTAGTTATTCTAAATTTTCAGTGGTTTTTTCTAATATTTGTACTTACTTTTAGAAATTGGTTTTTAGAGACATATTCTCTCCGATTTCCTCCATACAATCAGGTTTTGCCAGAACTAGAGGATTTTTTTCTTTATTTCGAATTTACATTTCTCAGTCTGATATTGAGAATAAAAACATCGTAGGGATTGTTTTTAGTTAGTCCTTTAAAAGTAAGAAGAGCAAAATACTGTGGATATTTCCTCATATCTATACAGCGATGTATAGTTTTTGAAGTACTTTGATATTATTTCTGTTGATATTCACAATAACACAAGTAGGGAGGACAGTTCTCAGAATATATGAAATTATTTTTCAATATTTGGAAACTGAAATATACTCTTGGAATTCTGGCTGTATTATTGAATTATATCACATATTTAATATACCTCTTAAGGTTAGAACAATTATTATCTCCACTTTACATATGGAAAACTGAGACTTGGAGTAGTTACATAAATTGTCCAAGGTTACGAGGCAGTGAGTGTCAGAGTTTGGAGTTGAACTCACGTCTCTCTGATTCCAGAGTTCACGATTTCAATCTCTACTGGGAACTCTTTTGAGAGAAGCTCACCCAACTCTTCCTTTAAAAAAAAAAATAATTTACTTTTAGAGCAGTTTTAGGTCTACAGTAGAATTGAAAGAAAGGTACAGTAATTTCCATATACCTCCTGCCCTCTCACATGCATAACAACCCCGTTTATTAACACACTCACTAGAATTATTTTAGGAAGGATGAACCTACATTGACATTTCGTAATCACCCAAATCTATGATTTACCTTAGGGTTCATTTGTGTTGTACATTCTCTGGGTTTGGGCAAATGTATTATGACATATATACCTCATTATAACATCATACAGAGTATTTTCCCATCCCTAAAAGCCTCTGCTCTGCCACCTTCACACTTAAGTCCAGGCACCACTGACCTTTTTATTGTCTTCATAGTTTTGCGTTTTTTAGAATGTCATATAGTTAGAATCATTTAGTGTGTATCCTTCTCAGACTATCTTCTTTTACATAGTAATATACATTTAAGTTTCCGCCATGTATTTACATGGCTTGAGAGCTCATTTCTTTTTTAGTGATTATAATATTCTGTTGTTTGGATGAACGACATTTATTCATTACCCTACTGAAGGACATCTTGTTTGCTTCCAAGTTTGGGCAATTATGAATAAAGCTACTATAAACATACATGTGCAGGTTGTGTGTGTGTGTGTGTGTGTGTGTGTGTGTGTACGTAAGTTTTAAACTCCTTTGGATAAATATCAAGGGGAATGATTGCTGGATTGTAAGAGTATGGTTAGGTTTTTAAGAAACCATCAAACTGTGTTACAAAGTGGCTGTATCATTTTGCATCCCTACCAGCAATAAATGAGAGTTCTGCTGTTCTACATCCTCACCAGTATTTGGTGTTGTCAGTGGTCTAGATTTTGGACATTCTTATAGGCCAAACTCTTTTCCTTTCCTTTCCTTTCCTTTCCTTTCCTTTCCTTTCCTTTCCTTTCCTTTCCTTTCCTTTCCTTCTTTTTCTTTCTTCTCTTCCTCTTCCTCCCCCTCCCCTTTCTCCTCCCCCTCCCCTTCCTCCTCCCCCTCCCCTTCCTCTTCCTCCTCCTCCTCCTCCTCCTCCTCCTCCTGAGTCATAGACAGGCAGTTTTTAGACCAAATTTCTCAGCCCTTTAGTAGAAAAACTAGAGTTCGGGCCTTGATGTTAGGTGACTGATGGTACTGAATTTTTGTGGCTACATTGTTCTCTCAATTATACAGCCTTATACATGGATCACTGCATAGGTGAAGTAGTTACTTAACTCAAATATGTTTGATAATTAATGGCAACTAGAAGTGATTTCTTACCTGTGCTTCATGAATGAGATATTTCAGAGCTGACAGTAGTATAGATTTATTCCCCAGCTCAGATGGGATTTGAACTTGCCGTGATCACTCAGTTGTATGGATCAAATCATACTTTCTAACTGCCGTTCCCCCTTAATGTGCTGTCGCTTTACCTACAATGATCAGTGGGCTTCTGGTTATAAGGATACGATTGGGAGTGGGTTTAAAAAATTTTTTTTTTCTTCTTGATGATTTCAAAAGCATTAAAGAATACTACTCCTTTTGTGGGCCCCTGGGCTAAGGGTGAGGGGATGGTGCACATTATAATAGCCAGCCAAGGCCAATCCTGACCTTTCTTTGCTCTTCCTTGAATGAGATTTTGAAATAGACAGAGATAATGTGGGGAGGACAAACTGTAGAACAGTATAGCTTTTAACATCTATGATACACTTTGGAAAGATCAGAGAGGAGCTAAGACAGAGGGAGGAATAGCAACAATTTTTTTTTTTTTTAAGAATAAAAGGTAGTAAATGTAGAGAATGAAGGGAAGGAAGATGGTACAATGGGGTGAGATGCCAGCGTGATCATGTAATTAACTGAGGTCCTCTTATAATTAAGTGAGATAACCTTTTCCTATCTCCAAGTCTTTTTGGTTTTGTTCTTTTCTGGGAAAAGGTATGTGACAGTACAGAACCAGTGTTGAGGTATTAGTTGCCTCATAATGCTAGGAACTAGCAGTCAGACTGGAAATGCCTTGGAGCCTAATGGCTGCTTATGTCAGCTGTGGCAATAACATGGGGTTAGAGCAACCCAAGTTTCTGGGAAATGTGTATTCAGCTTTAATGGAACAGCCCATCTTTTAGGCTGGTGCTTCTTAAACTTCAATGTGAATGTATCTCCCTGGGGATCTTGGTAAAATGGAGATTCTGGTTCCATACGTTTGGGGTGAGTTGGGGTCTGCATTTCTAACAAGCTCCCAGGTGCTGCTGCTGCTGCTGCTGCTGCTGCCCCATGGACCACACTATGAGCCACAATGCTGTGGTCTTCTTAGGAAGCTAGTGGAACTATTCTCATCATTGTGGCTTTTGTGTGTGTGTGTCAAATAATCTAAGTTTACTGTCCCAGAAAGTGCTAATTTCTTAGTACAACCCCATAAAAGATTTTGAGCCAAAAAAAAATGAGGTTAGAGAATTATTTAATCTTTGAAAAATCTAAATTTTTCAGACAATTGAAAATCTATTTTTTGATCTAATTAAGAGGAAGCTGGTATATGTGTAACAACATCTCCTGTTGCATAGTCTGGGGATTAAGAATAGTAGAAATACCTGTCCACTCTCCCTGTGAATATCAGCTGGAGAAACCAAAGGATTCTTACCCTACTTGCATAATAATACATCATTAGCTGATATGTAGTTGTACATGAAGGCTTAGTAAATTTTTTGGGAGGGGAGGGGCAGGGAGAGAATCTTAAGCAGGCTCCTCTTGCCCAGTGCAAGTCTGATGCAGGATTCAACTCACAGCCCTGAGATCATGACCTGATGTAGAAATCAAGAGTGCGAGGCTTAACCAACTGAGCCGCCCACGGCCCTGAGGCTTAGTAATTTTTTTTTAAAAGATTTACTTATTTATTTGAGAGAGAGCATGCATGAGTGGGGGAGGGGCAGAGGGCAGGGAGAGAGGCAGAGAAACAGACTCCCCTCTCAGTGCAGCATCCAACTGGGGCCTGGATCCCAGGATCCTGAGATCATGACCTGAACAGAAACCAAGAGTGGGAGACTTAACCTACCGAGCCACCCAGGTGCCCCTGGGGCTTAGTTAATTTTATAATGAAATGGAAGCTATTTCCTCATACTCCTTTTAAGGGGTAAAATAGAAAAAAAAAATACTGCATTTGATTGGTTTCTAATGCACACTTTTTTCCCCCACATTTTAACATAGTTTAAATTAGGATGTGTGTTACACTTAATGGAGTTTTACAATTGCTGTTGACCAAGTGGCAGTTGTAAGGAAGGTGTCATTGTGTGTGCGTGTGTGAGCTTAATTGTTATTCTCTGTGGCACGGCTGGACAGTGGGAACCTCTTGACATTTCAGTCAAAAACCATCAGGATTATTTGGGGAAGGAATACGAGTGCAGAATGGGAGTCTGTAGCATCAAAGAAGAGGCTGGGGACAATTTTAAGAAATGCTGCATCACCAGTGCTCTTGATAGCATAGAGGTTGCTATCATGTAACATAATATATATGGCTCTGAGATGAAATGTAGCTCAGGAAAGTTGGGTTCTACATATGCAGAAGTTTTTAAGCTATTAAAATATATTTTGTTTATATTTTTATTTTAATCTATGAGTCAGAATGATGCATGATAAAAAACCATATATAAATGAGTCTGAAAGAGTGCCTTCACAAAGCACGAAATAAAAACCCTAAGTAGTAAGAAAGCATTGTGTCCTATTTGCCGACATTTTGTTTGATTTCTTAGTGGTGCATTTTACAATTAATGGCAACTTGATTTGATGAAATATTACAGTTTAAAAATTACATGTTGGGGAAATAAAGTCATCCCAAATTATAAAATTATAGAATCAAAGGTAAATTCAAGAAATTAACAAGTGAGTATCTAAATCAACCAGGACACGAGGTTCAAGAAAAGAATGGAGAAGAGTGGATGTTCCTATGAATTGGAAAATCTGAGCAGTAGATTTGGTTTTGATACTGAGCAGCTGTGACCTTGGGCAAATCACTTCAATTCTCTGGATCTCTGTTTCCTAACCTATAAAATGAAGAGTTTGTCTTAAAGAATCTCCAATGTGCCTTTTAAGATCTTGGATTCTTCTATTCTTCTATTCAAAACAAAATGTGGTAGATAAAAGACTGAGTTTACCTACTATTGTTTTATTTCCTTTCTCCTAATGGAATTTTGCCTGATGAGCAACTGATCTTTCTTCCATTTTAGTTTAAACTGAACCAGGGTTCATTTAGCTGAACTCTGTTCAGCTCCTGTGAGATATGGGGAACAACTGGTCAGCCTCTTCTTACCAATTCTATGCATACTTGAAAACCTTATGAATAGATAACATGGATTTCTCCTTTCCAAGGGAAATAATCTTAAGTTCTTTTCAAAAAGAATAAACTTTTTAAAAAAAGATTTATTTATTTATTTGAGAGAGAGACATAGAGAGTGTGCACGTATGCAAACAGGGAGGGGCAGAGGGAGGGAGAGAGGGGGCGAAGCAGACACACTGAGCATGGAGCCCCAGGTGGGGCTCGATCCCATGAATGGGATCATGACTTGAGCCGAAATCAAGAGTTGGCTGCCTATCTGACCGAACCACCAAGGCATCCCCAAAAGAATAAACTTCTTAAATGATTTGTTAATAAATTGTTAAACTCTATAATGATTTCTGTTATATCAGTTCACTATCTTTTTTTTTTTTTTTTTTTTTTTTTTTTTTGCTATCCCCCAACTGTGCCTCTTTCTGATCAGTGCCCTGATTTCTTTCCAAAGAATGACCTGTCTCCAGTCTTGTGGGGGCTCTGAATAAGGGTCTCTGTACTTCCTTAGCCTGTGTATATTTTTTATTTTTTTGAGAGAGTACTCTGAATCTGGAACTGAGTGCTACAAAAATGCAAAAGACCGTTGGAGTTTACTCCTGTGTAGTATCCTGAAAATACTGTCAGGGTGTCCCAAAACCTTCATGTCCAAAGCTGACTGGTCGCTGACTGGATGCTAGGCTGATTCCAAGCTTGGGGTCAAAGTCTCTTTGTCCTTTTGAGTTCCCCAAGACTGCTCCAATAAATTCTCCCTCTAAGTTAACCAGAATGGGTTTCTGATGCTTACAATCATGGAAGCCTAACAAATACAGACTGAATTTGTGTGTGGAGTTCCAGAACTCCAGTAATCACCAGCCTCCCAGTGTGTTAGTGAATGAACTGTGGAGAGGGTGGAGGGACACTTTCAGGATTCTGATGTTACACACTCTACATGAAAAGGGTTCAAACTTCTTGGCTGGTATCAAATATACATAGTATAAAACTATCTATACATACTGTTTTTACTTTTCCTTTGGATTGGCCAATGCCTTTCAGTCTGTGTGATGGGCTTTGGTTTTGACACAAATTATATCTCCAAATAGAATTTTGAAATGCATTTTTTAAGTCTGTCCTTCTGTCCATAATTAAAAGTACTTGTGTCCCTTCCTTGGTTAATTGCCAAAAATAGTATACAAAAAAAAAATTAAGGAGAAAGGCCGTTAAACATCTGTATTATTCTGTTTGTCTCTTCACAAAAGATAAAACAAACTATGAATCACTAAATTCTACACCTGAAACTAATATTATACTGTATGTTAACTAATTGGAATTTCAATAAAATTTGGAGGAAGAAAAAAGAAAGCAGAGAAAACAAACTGGTTTGTTTTTCTTTTTATGCTGTGGTGGTTCCATTTATTAGTTATAATATTTGTTAAGTCTTTTCCAATCCAAACTGCTCTTCCTTTGGAAATCCATTACCTTGCCTCTACTCTTTTAGATATTGGGAACATTGGTTATTTAAATGAAAAGAAACACAGAGGGAAAAGACAAAAAAAACATTTAAAGAAAACAGCTCACGACTCTCTGAGTTACTTCTTTTGGAAATATAAACTCTGGAGGATTGAACATTGCCTTTCACATTTTCTTCCCCTGTAGCTGCCACGTCCAAATAGCTTTCTCTTCTGCCATCTGACGTTCACAGGAAACATTCCTGTATATGTTTAGGGTACCTGTTAATAGTTTGAGCTTTAGAATTGCATTTCTTGAGTGTCAGTACTAGATACAGTAAGCTGTGACCTTGGACAAATTAATCAGTGTCTCAAAACTTAAGTTCCTCCATCTGTAAAATAGGGTTAACCAGACTACACCCCCCTCCGATTATTGTAAATGTCATATGAAGTAACTGATGTAACACAGTTAGCACAGCACCTGGTACCATATTCGACCCTTGATGCTTGTTATTTGTAATGAGTAATTCTTTTATATATATTAAGCAATGGAGAGATACAAATACAAATGAAGGCAAAGTTTTGAATGATTCAGATGGTATGGCATGTGATGGATTGCGGAGGAGAGGATGTGAGGCAACAAAACTAGTGGGATACTTTTGCAGTAAATCTGATGTGATGTTGAAAGGGTCAGATATGGTGGGTGGGAAGTAATGATACACAAAGAGGGACAATGAAATGAAGAATGGAAGGGGCTTGTTGATGACCAGCTGAGGGTATCAAAGGGAAGAAGCATTTTTGAATGATTGACCCAGGAATGGTAAGGGGTTTTAGGAATTGACTAATAGATTTAGGAAGAAAGAGAAACATTTTGTTGAGTGCAAGAGTGGCATCCAGATAGAAATGTCCAGCCAAGAGGAGGAAAGTCAGGTTGAAGCTTGGAAAGGGCTGAGCTGAAATCCTTGGTAAGTCTTATGCATGAATAAAGAGATATATCAGAAAATTATGGGAGAACAGTGGCTTTTGAAAAACACGTAGCCTTATGGAACCTCAGTTTCCTCTTCTCTAAACCTGATCTTGTATGATCCCTATGGGACAGCTCCTAAATGGAAACAGATATGCAAAGTGTGAATTTAAGGGTTAGCCGTGTTGAACTGAGAATTATAGCATAAAGTATATATCATATTATACTTTACCCAACTTCTTTTTGAATTTTAAATTTGAATGTTCTAGATGTGTAAAATGTTTAAGATATTATTGAAAAAGCAGCATGTTCAAAAGGTAGAAAACCTGTTTCCTTCCTTACTCTACAATGCTCCCAGGTCTGAGGCAGGGCACATAGATAACAACCAAACAAACTGACAAACAATAAACACATAGTCCAACAGCCTAAGGTGTTTATATAACATGTATATAATAACACCAAAAATAAGATTAGCTTCAAAAGAAATCTATACAAGAGGATTATTTGTTTGTACCAGAAATAGAAACCATAGGTGTAAAATACATATGCATGAAAATTTTACAATTTATATGTGTGTGTAAACGATTCTCCATGAAGTATAAGTGTGATGATTAAGCATGTAAATTTGGATTGCAAACACAAACTACAATTGTGCTCACCTAATCATCCATTATATACACAATTTACTGATTTGCATGCTCAACTAGACAGGATCAAATATTATCTGGATGTCACTTAAATGTACATGGTTTTTAAGTTTAGAATTGTTCAAAATAAAAACATTCACTTCTCTAGCTGGCATACCACTTTACCCTGCATATATTTCAACACAACCAAGTGCCCTTTTTCAAACTTCTTTTGCCTTTAATTCTGTAGAGCTAAATTTGTTACTTTGTGATTTACTAAAAAGAACATTTATTTTAATAATGGGTGTGCTGGTCATATTAAGCCATTATATCTCTATTTGTTCCACATACTATGGAGTTTGGAGTAGTCTTTGAACTCAACTATATATATATATATATATATATTTTAAAGATTTTATTTTTATTTAGTTGACAGAGATAGAGACAGCCAATGAGAGAGGGAACACAAGCAGGGCGAGTGGGAGAGGAAGAAGCAGGCTCATAGCAGAGGAGCCTGATGTGGGGCTCGATCCCATAATGCCGGGATCACACCCTGAACTCAACTATATTTTAATAGTATATTTTATTTTGTGATAGCTTAATTTGTAGAATTTTATCTCTCTGTAGTGGGACATTTGAAACTTTGAGGAATAGTTTTATGTTAAAGATTAGATTGGAAATTTATAGTCCTTGCCCAATTTTCATCATCGAATATTTATTTTGGTATGTGTTATCTTTGGTTCTGAGGTCCCATTGGGCTGAGTGCATGGTTCTTGGCAGAAAATTTTGGTCGAAGAGATGTGCAGGAATGGACTTATGATTAATTGTAAGGGTAAATAGAAAACAATCTGGAAATGGGTGTAAATTACAGTGTTCTCTTTAGAGATTTATACATGAAGAGCTCTCCTTTTGCTGCACCAACCTGAAGTACTTCTTTGAAGTTAACTATACCTACCCCAAGCAGATGTTGACAGCATAGTGCTCAAGAGCTCAGTCCTTTGGATTCAGATATGGTAATCATTAGCTAGATTTCATAATCTGTGTAAGCGTCAGGCTTTTAATTAAAAAAAATTTAATCCCCTGATGGGTGTATAGTGTTGATGGTGCAATGCATATGAAGCACTTGGAGGTAGCAAACACATATTTGTTATTTTGAGTTGCCGTTTCTTCCTGTATGTCAGTGCTTCATCACAATTTTCATGACTTAGCCAAATGGTACATTTTTAATCAGAGGCAAATCTATTATGATTCTCTTTTCATAGCTCTTAAAAAGTCTCAAAAATTCTTAGAAATATTTGTTTTGAGAATATTCACACACACACACACACACACACACACACACACACACATGAAAAATTAGTAGTACACACTACTTGGGAGCCTTGGGCCTGTACAATGGTCCATTCTCATAGGAATATTTACCAGGTGCTTTTCATGAAGTACATATTTTAAATCTTAAAATAATCTTCAAGGGGGATGTTACTCTTATTCCCAATTTATTGATGAGAAAATTAAGACTTATTGAGGCCAAATATTTTTCCCAAGGTCAGAGAAGTAAAAAATTGTGCATTCTAGGATATATCATTGTATAAAGACTGGGATTTGTGTGTGTGTGTGTGTGTGTGTTACATGAAGTTGCTTTTTTTAGTTGCATTAAAGAAAAAAAATCACAACCATTTTTGAATTAAAAAAATACCAGGAATGACAACTATGTACTCCCAGCTTCTGACGACAACTCTAGGTTAAGCATATTTATTGATCCAAAATATTATGATATGGAAGTCAAATGAGGTACATGTGAAAACAATCCTTCATCAATTTTGAGAAGAGAAACATTCCTCTGAAGAGGGAAAAAAAAAAAAAAAAACCTACATTTTTCAAAATTTAACTACATCTTTAAGGAATTTTCTTTCTTAGTTTCTTTTGCTCACTCACTGAAATGTTACTAGATTGAATATCACTCAAATAAATAAATAAGCCTATATCTTTCCATTAACTTGCCAACATGTAAAACGACTAGGAGATTGATTTACTTTCAGGAATTAATTTAGAGGTAATTCTTCTAGATCTAGTGCAACTTTTGATTCTTCTAGTCTCTCTGGCAAGCCAATAATATCTGTTTTGTTTTTCTGGCCTTGAAATTCCTTTGCAGTGAGCTTCAGTGACATGAACTAGATATATTCTACTGTTTGTTTGTTTTAGCAAAAAATATTGATGAAAAGGAAAAGTAGAAGATATAACAACAAGAAATTGTTCAGTTTTCATTAGGCTCTGCTCTGTATGACATGAGGAAAAACGGAAAAAATACAGAAAAGTCGATAGTAAAGTCTTTCAAGGTAAGTTTGATTATCAAAAGAGCAATATTGAATATATAGTGAGTATCTATAAAATCAGAGGTATATACGGGAAGAGAGAGTGAGTAAGAGAGAGCAAGATATTAAAGTGGAGAGGGAGGGAGAAAAGGAAGGAGAGAAAATACAAAATAAAGAACTATGTCCTAGAAACTGGACTATATTTGTAGAAGAGCCCCTACCCTTATTACTCATGTAAATGTTGGAACACTGTAGCAAAAAACTGGGTGTGCCTGCAAATGGACTACTGCAGCGATATAATATCATATAGCTATTTCATTTGATGTGTGAATTAAGAAAAAAATCTTACCAATTGGAGTAATCTTTTTGTAGCCATACCACAGATGTTATAAGACTCACTCAAAAGATGGCATCTTTTAAAATTTGAAAACATCAACTCTGCCAATTTACTCATTACTATTAACAAGATAAAATCATGGCTATATCTAACTCAGCAGGCATTTATTTATTGTTGCTGTTAAAAATGTCTGGCACTACAGAAAAAATAGGGCTTGTGAAAATAATAATACAAATGACAACAACTCACTGGAAACCTACTGTGTGCCAGCATTTTATAAACAGGGCCCTTAAATACAACAGCTCTGCAGTGAAGAAGTTATTTTACAGACAGAGAAATGGAGGCTTAGAGAATTTAAGCCTTTTTTTTTTTTTTACAATTACATAGAAATATAATTTTAAGTCCCAAGTGAGGGCTTGAAGTCTACCTGTTTGACTTAACAGACTTTGCTTCCTTGCTCTCTATGCTGAGCTGCTGTACCTAAAATAAAATTGTGTATATATGTAAAATTGTATATGTAAAAAAATCATACATATACAAAATTCATATATATAACAGTATTCGTATCTGTATCTAAACAGACACACACCTATACCTACCTCTATCAATTTCTGTATCTTTGCATTTGTATATTTCTCTCTCTCTCTCTCTCTTTATCTGGGAACTAATGATCTATTAATATACAAAATAACTAAAAGAGATATTGGAGTGTTATATGAATGAATAAAGTACACTCTGAACTGAGTAGAATGTGAAAAAGTAGTCAAGAATGGAAATGATAGAGGTCATTGTTTGCATTTACCAGAAAAAGAAATGTTACTTTGGGCTTAGTCTTATTGGAAAAATGGGGCCATTTGTGAACAGGAGAGAGAAAGAAAGGAACAGGACGTGTATTTATTGAACACTTAGTATGGTCTAAGCACTGGAAGGACAGCCTATTTTTTATACTGCGTGTAATTACCTTGTTATCGTCACTTTACAAATAAGGACAATTATCCTTCAAAGAGATGAAGCAACTCATCCATAACCCAGCGGAGGACTTGAACCAAAGTCTGTGGGGGAAGCAGATGCTGTGTGTTTTTCACATTACCCTGAGATCAGCAAAATGATACTAAGTGAAAGTTGGCCTGGAACCAATATTCAGATAAATTGGAAAAGGGAAAACACTAGGAATGAGAGGAATTTTTGAAAGCTTAATGAAGTAAATCCAGGACCGAATAGAAGAAGCCTTAACTAAGGTGACACTACGGTTAGACAAAAGAATAATGTGATTTTATTTCTTCTGCGCATAAGTGATGCTTAGTCTCTTAAATGCTTACAGTTTGCAGAAATTCAAAAGTCACCTCAGGTCTTTCATTCATTTGATAAGAGAAAGTTCATCTAAATTAATCTTTGGAAGTACTTACAAGTGCATGTAGACTGTTACATAATTGAAGAGTTCAGAAATGAGAAAATTTGGTGTGCAGAATTTGCTGGGTGTGTAACAGATCAGGCTGATAAAATAGAATGGAGCTCAGTGAGATTAGGTTAAGCATTTCTCACTGCGCTGAGTTACGTTGCAGGTAGAGAGCGGAAGATCCTAGTATTTTTAAATGAGTTCACATGTACTGATTCAATGGGATTGTTCTGAGTGATCTTGAAAGTGTTCAGAAATGAGATTGCTGAGCAATTTTCAGTGATTTTATTGTTAAGGAATTCTGGAGACAAGCATTTGGCAAACTGGAGATAAGCAAATATCACTCAGAGTTTTGGAAAAGGGAAGAAATAATTTTGCAAACTAGAGAACGACCATCTTCATAGATCTCTGGCAAGACCAGAATGAACTAGAGGACAGTGGTTTCACACTTTTATGAGAGGAAGTGGTGGTTATTAGGACCCAGTATGGACTCACTAAGATCAAAGCATGTGAGAAGAATGCATTTCATTTTTGAATGGAATTGATTTTCTGCTGCAACAGACCAATGTGGTGACATTTCTCTAGACATGTCAGCCATCTAGTTGCGTGATTATTTTACATCTGCCCTGTCTATAGATCTGCAACAGCCCATCTGCATTTCTCACTCTTACTTGATGACCTTACTTCTTTTTTCACTGAGAAAATGAAAGATACCAGAGGAAACTTCTGTGAGCTTCTTCTGCCAGAATGCTGCCTCTTCCTGCATTTGTGCCCACATAGCCTGCCTTTCCCCAGCTCCTGGGGATGAACTGTCCTGCTTCAATGTAAATTCACCTCCTCCCCTTGTGCTCTGCATCCCATCCGCTCTTGCTTATTCATGGCGGGCACACCAGCAATTGGCCCTTCTTGCTCTGATGGTACAAACTTCTTTTCTATTGGATCATACCCACCAACACATGGATGTGTTATAGTAGTTCTCATCTGAAAAGACGAATGAAACCAGACACTAACCAAATAAAACCTTCTTTTGTCTATGAATCTACTTCCAATGGTTATTTCACTTATTCCTTTTGGACGAAACCTCCTTGAGAGAGTTGCTTGTATTTTTTTTTCTTATTCTCCTCTTCCAGTTTTCTACTGAACCCACTTTTTTCAAGTTTTGGGAGCTGTACTCCAGTGGAGCTGCTCTTGTTAGTATTATCAATACTGATGCCCAGAGGTTTTAACTTAATTAGTTTGGGATGGGGCCGGGAACCTGTTACATTTTTATAAGCTGTCCAGTTGATTACGGATTCTGGCTGGGACTGAGAACCTGCCCACACCTTCCAAGTAGGGACTAAATCCCTCAGCATGCTTACTCCATCCTATTGCGGGCTGCCTCGCAGGGCTTGCCTCAGACATCCAGTCGGCTTCTCTCTTTGGCAGTTTCGTAGATAAAATAGGGTGATTATTTTGAATTATTCTTTGTAAGAGTTACTGCAGAGTGCCCTTAAATAGAAAGCTTACAATGCATTTTAAAATAAGATTATTATTTACAAAAAATTGATTCGTTCATGAATTTTATGAAACATAGCTGTTGCAATAGGCCAGGTACATATTTATTTCTTAGTCTTTTGCAGATGCTTGTATGCCTTTATAAACTAATAATCAGAAGAAATATGGGACATAAGCAAATCATTATAATAACTTTATTTTGTCTTGTGTGAAACATCTTTCAAGCAATTTAAAGTATTTTACATCTTTGTAGGACAATACTTGACATGTTGTATTTTTGAATTGAAATATTTGCCCAGACTACTAAAAATTCATAGATGCCCCTAAGCTGAGGGTTCTTTTGTTTGTGTGCACAAAAACCTTTGAGGAGTTAAGTGTTATGTATTGAAAATGTAATAGTGGGCAAATTTCCTATGTATCAATCTCTGGGTCTGTCATCTACTTCTACAGTGCTTATCACCTATCATCTATTTGCTACATATTTTCTCAAGATATACAGTTTGTGCTTTTTTCCATATTTATGGCACATAATGATTTTTGATGTTTATTTATTCTTATTTCTCTTTTGAGAAAGATCAAGAAACATCAGTGCACAATAATGGAAAGAATGAGACAAATAGTTGACTTTTCAACATTCCATAAAAACTTTGAAGATCAATCAGCAGTTCAATAATCTAAGTTTTACAGGCAATCACAGGAGTAAGACAAGATCAGAACTGTACTGGACTGGGTTACCAGTCACAGCTTGGCCACTAATTAGCAACATGACCTTAGAGGAGCCTCTGACTATTCCAGGCTTCAATTTCTTCAGCTCTTAAAGGAGTTTAACTTTTAGGTTACTTCAAAATGCTTGGGATTGTATAAAGCTTTTTATAGCTATACCTGGGAAAACAATAATCTATACTTTAATAAGGATTTTATTGTTTAATAAAAGAATGGGAATAAGGTTATATGAGCTGCGAATAAGCCCCATTTTAGTGAGGGCTAAAATAAATGAATTTGGTAATTTTTCTTTATGAAAATTGTCAGAGAAATTAGATCTGTCTTTGGGCACAAACACGAGAGTCAGAAGAACAGTAAATGTAATTTCAATTTCATTCATCCTTTTTCGGAGACTGAAGACAAACTTGGAACTTTTCCAAAAGACCCAAGTAAACAGAGAGGAAATTTTGGACTATTGAATCAGGGCCAGAATAAACCAGGATTTCTGTTGAGGATGGATATTGCAAAGGGATCTGAAAAATGATTCAGGGAGATATATTTAGATCTGGAACCAGGCAAAGTTGTTTTAATTAAAATTTTTGGAATTAGGAAATTAATTTGTATCAATATTAATCTGTATGAGAGACTACTAAAGATATACAAAAAGGGCATTTGACTAATAACACCTTTTTCCTCCTTAGTATCAATACTAGGATGATATGAGATACCTTCTTAGTATCATTTAAGTGGGGGAAAAATCATATTAACTCCATGTAATTGTTAATATAGTAAAATAAAATTTGTATTTAAAAAATAATAGTTGCTTTGGTTTTGTCCTTAGGAATAAATGAAATAGAAACAATTCTACTTGTTAATATAATTTTAGAAACAAATGTAAGTTGTAGCAAAGGCTCTCAGAACAATATCAAGGAAATAGTGATCTGTAGGGTCAAAATACTATTAAATTAAGTCTTGATGTCTGATGTTTAATTGGCACAACAGAAAAAATAAAGTAGATTGGTGAGATTATCCAGGCCATGGCAGAGTTCTGAAGGAACCATCCTTTACTCTTAGAGTGAAAAGTGATTCTAATTATTCAGGTTGACTTCATTACTTGTTTCTGGTCAGATTTGCTTAGAGTCATTTCATCTTCAGAACATGTTTTCTGTCTTGTAAAGTCTGGTCAATTGAATAGCAATCTCAATTTTACATAAAGAATTGAGTTGTTACCAATTTTGGAGAATTATAGGTGGGTGGGATACTATATTTGAATGAGATCTCAGCTGGTATGTAATCTGATTTTTTTTTTTTTTTTAAGATTTCATTTATTTATTTGACACAGAGAGAGAGAGTGAGAGAGCACAAGCAGGGAGAGTGGCAAAAGGAGAGGGAGCAGCAGGCTCCCCCTGAGCAGGTAGCCTAATGCAATAGTGTCCGGATCCTTGGATTCCGGGATCCTGACCTGAGCCGAAGGCAGCCGCTTAACCGACTGAGCCACCCAGATGCCCCTGTAATCTGATTTAATAAGAAATAGAAACTTCCCTTGATTTTTAGGGAAATTATAGAAAATCTTGAATAAACAAGATCCTAAACAGCAGTAGAAAACACTTCTCATTTTAATGCCTCAGCATGTTAGGGGTATTCTGCAAAAACTTTTGTGCTAATGAATAGCACAATATGATTTGAATTCTGGAGTTACTGGAACTACTTTTAAATCTGTCAGCTATTCACCTAGCTAGAGAGACTCTAATCAGATAAATTGAAGTAGATGAAAATTATTTTAAAATATTGGAATTGTCACTTTTTAAACATGTATTTAAGATTTTAGGTTTTTAGCTAGATTTTATAGTTATTTGTAGTAATTTTGATAAGGTATTTCACAAAAGTTACCTTTAGTGAGATGTCACCTGTTTTATAGAAGCAAATGTGAACCTCATTCATGTATTCAATAAATATTTACTGAGTGCCTACTCTGGTGAGGTGCCTTATTAAATGATGAGTAATTGTCTACTCTTTCCAGTCTTTAGTGAGTATGAAACTTACATTTTTTTCTTCATTACTTTCCATTAAATGTGTTTTTGGTTTTATGTTAGCATCAAAGATAAATGCTTTAGGAGGTTTTTTAAGATAGATTCTAATTTTTTACCTTGTACTTTGAGCAATGTATTGGATCATCAGTTTTGTTTGGGCTTCTCTAGAATTCTGTTAGTCTCACCTGTTCCATTGACCTCATCTGCAGCATTGCTGATATGGAAACAGAAATATGAGGCTCTTCAAGGGTCACCTGGAAGCTTGATTAACCCCGAATTCCTTTTCCATAATAATGTTAGAGTTCAATATCCTGACCTTTGTATATATATATCCATTAACAATGAAAATTAAATAAAATGGGAGTAAAAAGTAATTGCAGAAGACAATGTTCGTGAATTTGTTTGCCTCATATATATAATACCTGTATAATTGGCAGTGTTGATGTTTTATAATTTTGCAGTGAGAGATTAAGGACTCATAAAAACACAAAATTTCCCTGGCTGGACAGAATTGTGGCACATCCAACCCAATTTTTGGTCTGTTTTAGTACTAAGATTGTAAATTAAAGGTGCTTAAAACTACAACAGCACTGAGATTTGTAGTAACACAGATCTGGGTTTGAATCCTAGCTTTACCACTTACCAGCTATGTGACCTTAGGCAGGTTATTTCATTTCTGTAACGCACAGAAAAGACTGGTAAAATGGGTATGATATTTCTACCCCATATAATTATTGAGAATTCAATGGAATACTGAAAACAAAGTGTTTATTGCACTGCTTAATCTGTAGCTTTAAAATGCATTGATCACATTCTGTCTTCATTGGTATGCATTCATAAATATCATCATTAAAAGTTTTTTGGCACCTTTTATATGCCAGGGTCTCTGCCATGTATCAGAGGTGTAAGGTTAAGCAGTGTTTGTTGTGGGGACGAAGAGATAGATTGGTAGTTAAGATTGAAAGTACACATACACAAATCATACTGAATTTCATTGCATGCATATGATTCCATTTATGGGACGGAAAGCACTTTCACCTGTTTTCTCTTTCTTTTAAACACCTTTCTTGGTAAAGCCATGCAAATCTTTGTTTTATACTATGATATGTACAAAGACAAGGTGGCAAAAGGGATTAAAAGCAGAACTCTCAAATTAGACTGCCTGGATTTCTGTTCTGGCTTTATCACTTACTAGCTGTATGACCTTAGGCTATTTATCTTTCTTTGTCTCCCATTTCCTCAACTGAAAAAGGGGGATAATATTACTACCTGTTTCTTAGGATTGTTATAAGATCTAAATGTTAAAATGTATATAAAATTCTCAGAGCAGTTCTTGGCTCATAGGACTTGGGAAGTGTTGGTTATTCTTAACATTGTGCATCACATACTATTTAAATATAGTTAAAATTTTCTGTGTGTGTGTGTTAGGACTTAGAACTATGAAATATTATATTGGGCAAAATAATATCCATATTCTGTATTCCATACATTTGTCTTTACCAGTTTTAATAATATATCCAATAACTATCTCTGTTCAGTAATATTACATTTAGTCATAGGGATAATACTGTCAGGTATAAATGGCGCAATTAAAAACGCTACAGGAGTAGCGTTGCTCAGAAAGTTGCAATGCAAATGTTCTTTCCTAAAGCCTTGCAAATACACAGTGAGAAAGAATGGAGGTATCTTATTTTATTCCCTGGTGGGAATCTATCCACATCAAATTCACTACATAACTCTGCACGTGGACAGTCTCTGCTGAGACTCCTTACCTCATCACATGGGCCTTCTAGAGAAGGAAATTGGTGGGTATTGATTTCATTTTGAAAGGAATCAATCCATTATAAGTCTCAGTTAAAAGGAGAAGCATGTCATATGACCTAGAGATATTTTAAATATATCTAGTTTAAAGGTACTAATATTGAAACACACCTGGAGTTGTTTACAAATCTCTGTGAAATGAAATTTCTTACGTCCAAAAAATGTTTCAAAATGACATTTATTCAATTTATTCCAGGACTATGAAATTCATTCATTCATTCATTGAACAATTACTTAGTAGTTACTCATGATAAATTCAGCACTTTGCTGGGCACTGAGATACAGACCTGACGTCAAGGAGTTGACTATCTAATAGTGGAGAAAAGGAAAGAAAAGAACTTTTTAATAGAGGGCACTATGTTAGATTTATATAGAAGAATTGAGAGGATGGAAGAGTGGTTTCTAATTAAGACCAGGATAGGTGTCACCAAAATCTTTGGATATTTGAATCTTTTAAGTGCTGGCCTGAGTAAGCTGGTGCATATATATGTTAGGCAATGTGGTATGCATGAGTGGTGTGGGAAGACTGGCATATTCTACTCAAAGGGAACAGCTTGTGTAAAGGGACAAATGTGTGAAAAAGCATGAACTGTTTGGGGAACACAAGTGTTCCTGTGGATGAGGTACAAGGATTGATGAGTTTATGGAGACATTTCCAGGGTCTTCTTGCAGGCAGGTAGGAACTGGATGCTGAGTGAGGCTGGGGGACAGTGTCAGGGGAGCCTGGATCAAGATCTGTGGCTGGAACGTCCCTTGCCCATGGGCTGCAGTGTGCAGCAGAGCACAAGGGGTGATTAAAGAGACCATACTTTGGAGAGATTGAGAAATTGAGAGCAGGAAGATCTGGCATCTAAGGAGGCGATCAGGCAGTGTTCAGGTTGGAGGCAGAGACTGAAGGAAAACAGGGACTTGACATGAGAGCAAAGACTCAAAGTTGCGACCTGGGTGTGTTGTGGAGCTGGGAGGAATTTCCTAAGCAGCCAGAACATAGCTGCAGCAGATTTTTATAGGGCACTTGCAGCCTCCTGAATTGGTGAGGAGGGAGCTGTTAAGGGCACTGATCTGGCTCAGGCAGAGGGCCTCAAACTAAACTGACGAGTTTGAACTGTATCCTGAAAGCTTTGGGGAGTCATTGTGGGGGTTTAAGCAGGGCAATGGCATGATTGGATTTGCGTTTTAAAACGATCTTGTTGGCTGCTCTGTATGGATAGATTGAAAGTTTGTGAGGCTGAAGGTGTGGAGATCAGGAAAGAGGGTTTCTACTCACGAGAGATGGTGCAAATCTGGTTTAAGGTACTACAATGGAAATGAACTATGGAGGAGACATTCTGGGGAGACCTGGAACGTGGAGAAAAAGACCGCTTCAGAGGAAGAGGAGAAGAGGAAGAGCAGAGTCTAGGAATCTAATGTTTCTGAATTGGGTACCTGGAATAGAATTGGGTACCTGCCATTCCCTGCAGCAGGGACCCCCCAGAGGAATTACAAAGCTGATTTCACAGATGGAGGTATTGAGTCTGAGGGTCTTCTGAAAAGCTGGGCGGGGGACAGTCTAAAAGGAGTTGTGTATAGGTCTAAAACTTAGAAAAAAGATTTGGGCTAGGGATAGGGGTTTGGAGTTCATTAGGATTTAAGGGGTGACTGAAACTGATGGATTTGAATGAAGAGTATAGAGTGAAAAAGGAGAGAGCTCTGGTAGATACTGACATTTAGGAGAAACAGGAAGAAAAGGATTCATGAAATTGAGAAATAATGGCAAACAGAGAAGGGAAATGAAGAGACAGTAGTGATATGAAAACTATAGAAGGAAATAATTTCAAGACCAGGAAGAGGTACAGAAGAGTCAGCATGATGAATAAATTCTACTGAGAATGTAAAGGGTGAGACAACTAGTGTACTCACTTTACCAGATACTTTACATGTGGTAGCTCATTTAATCTTCATAGCAAACCTATGGGTTATATGCTATTATCTCTATGTTAGAGATGAGGCTGCTAACACACAAAGAGGGTAAGTCATCAGACCCACATGATAAAACAAAACAAATATTCATATCCACGCAGTTTGATTCCCTAGTTCAGATACATAAAAACTAGCTTTGACAGTGCTGAAGAACTAAAAAACCAAAATATAAAGCTGAATTGTGGTGAGTTGAGAAAGTATAGGGGAAATTAGGAAGTAGAAATAATGAGTAAATACCTTTCTCAAGGAATTTTCAAAAAGTAAATTGGAGAGGTCCTGGCTAGAGGGGAGGTAGGGCTGAAGGGAGTTGTTTTGTTTTGTTTTAAACTGGAAAGATATGAAGTTATTTCTGCATTGAGTTACTTGAGCAGGTAAAGATGTAGATAAATGTAGAAAATAATGAAGTGCATCCTTGAAGGCATTAGAAGGGGTTAGAATCGAGAATATAGGTACAGACATTAGTAGTGAACAAATATTTATTGAATACACAGTACTTACTGTCCTTAATAGGTATTAGGTTTATAAAGATGTGTTATATATATGTATATATATACACACACATATATATACTTACACAAATATATATGTGTGTGTAAAATATATGTGAATATATCTTTATTTTATACACACACACACACATAGACATATTTGGTAATTTGTCATCAAAGAGCTCAAAGTTCAGTTATAGCAGACAGTAATAACTGCATTATGACATCATGTGCTGTTATGAAAGGGGCTGCTGATAGACTGACTTCAGGAGGATGGGATCCAGAAGTTTAGGAGTGAAAGCTCATGTCCTACCACCTTAGCCCAAGGTTTTATGCTCCATTCACACTGGCCTCCTTTAAATTCCTGAGCAGGCCAAGCTCTTTTTTGTCCCAAGGATTCACATACATGGTCCTTTCTCCTCTTTAGGTTCCAGTTGGAATGGCACTTCTACTGAGAGCCCTTCCCTCCCCACATATCTGCAGTCACACTTCCCCACACTTTATTCTTTCTCACATCACCCCATTTACTTCATGGCCATTTTCACAGTTTATAACAGATCATTCCTGGTTTATGATGGTTCGACTTCCAACTTTTCGATTTAATAATGGTGTGAAAGCAATACACATTCAGTAGAAACCATACATCACGTTGAGAATTTTGATCTTTCCCTGGGCTAAGTAGTATGCGTATGATGCTGTCTCGTGATGCTGGGCAGTGGCAATGAGACTTAGCTCATAGTCAGCCTTGAGGTTTTGAGGGTAGACAACTGATACACTGACAGCCATTCTTTACACACACAACCATCCTGTTTTTCACTTTATCAATAGAGTATTCAATAAATTACATGAGATATTCAACACTTTATTATAAAATAGGCTTTGTGTTGCCTGGTTTTGCCCAAATGTATGCAAATATAAGTGTTCTGAGCATGTTTAAGATATGCTAGACTGAACCATGATGGTCAGTAGGTTAGTTTATTAAATGCATTTTCGTTGTAAGGTATTTTCAACTTACAATGGGTTTATTGAATTGTGACCCCATTGTAATTTGAGGAAGATCTGTAATTACCTTGTTTATTTTTGCATTTGTTTATTGTCTTTCTTTTTCTAGAGGTAAGCTCTCAAAGAGTGGGTACTATCTTGTTCACCATTGTCTCTCCAGTGCCTAAAGAATTGGCATGTAGGAGATGGTCAGTATACTTTTGAATAAATGAATGAATAAAACAATAATACTTGGGCTTTATGGGTAACCACTAACAGTGTAGATAAGGTAGAGCAGGTCATTTTAATTAAATGGGAAAGCATGTGCAATGTCCTAGAAGCATGGAACAGGATGGTATATTTAAGTAGCAATCAGTAATTTAGTATGTTTGTAGCATCCCATGAAATGGCTTAGTGGCAGTGCTGGTGAGGATGGAGGGGATAAAGGGAATGACTGGCAATAGAAGGGTACATTTGACCATATAAGGAATGGCTTTGTATGCCAAGTCAATTAATCTGTTGATATGGACAACCCATTGAAAAAATTTCTAATACTGTGGAAATGAGATGTTAAAAATCAATTCCATATGAACTTAGCTATTAGCATTTATGCCTAAACTCTGAATAATTAGAAACTCTTCTGTTTATTAAGTTCTATATTGATGTAATTATGATCACACGATACAAACTATTGACCTAAATCCTTTATTAGAAGTTAGATTTCTGTGAAAAATTAAGGATTTCTGTTTAGTGTGTATCACATATTTTCTTGTGATCATTGCCTAGTAATTCAGCAGCCAGAGAATCAAGGGCTTTGTCATTATACGAAGACATCCATATTCATTAAAAGAGTTGGGCTGATCTTTGTAGGTATGGTAATGGAACTCTGCAAACTTGTTTAACCAAAGATCAAACAACCTAATTAAATGTTAGTCATTAATAATAATAACCTCATTTTATACTTTTTACTTTTTTTTTTTTTTTTTTGGTAAGAAATGGCAAATGGTAGAAATACAGCACAAAAAGAAAGCAAGCAACATTCACTGAGAAAACTGTTCTTTGTTTTTTAATAATTACTAGATTAGGGAAATGACATTTACTGAGGAAAGTAACACATCATTTAATGGAATTGCCAAAGGTCTTTTGAACCTCCAGAGAATTGAAGAAATGAGCTAACTGATCAAAACTAACGCTGGGAGCTAGGACTCTAATACTTGCTAACGTTTTTGCTAATTTGATAAGTTACATGAACTTCTAAACAACAGGATGAGAGCAGTGAAGGAATTGTAATGGGGAAAAATATTCCATTTTACATCACTATTTGTTGTCCTAGTTACCTGAGGTTATTTCCATGAGATGATAGTATTGTCTTCATGGGAACTTTGGTAAGATAGACATCACTATGTATATGTAAAGAGATAATTACTATTTATCCTTTATTTTTAGTCACTTGCCTAGAATATCAATGTATGAAAATATAGCCTTGCAATTTGTATAATTACTAACCAAAATAAAAACTAAGCACACAAGTATTATCTTTTCACTTTTCTAGCACATTTAGTAAATATAGTTAATACTGGTTTTGAGGTGTATGTCCAGCTTAATTCTTTCCATTTGCTTAAAATCACGTAGCTGTTTAAAACTGGTACAATTATCCCAGTCATCTACTAAACTGAAGGCATCTTGTTTTGAGCTGAAGGCTGTAGTATCTTAGCACTTGGGGTGTCTTTCCTTTATTTAGCACAGTTGATAAAACTAGACCATCACTACTGTCATGTCTTCACGTCACAGCAAAGTTTAAGGAAACTCCTCATTGCTCTCTGAAGACAAAGCCTAATGGATAAAGATGGTGAATTTACAGCTTCTATTCCTGGGAGAATGATCATGCTTCTATTTCAGGGCTTGGCAAACTATGGCCCACTGACTAATTCTGGTCTGCAGTGTTTCTGGAAATAAAGTGTATTGAATCGCAGCCACGCCCCTTCATTTACATACCAATTATAGTTATTTTCATGCTGCAGAGGTAAAATGCATAGTTGCTACAGAGACCACGTGGACTGCAAAGCCTAAAGGAATTCCTGTTTGTCCCTTTACAAAAAAGTTTGCTGACCCTTGCTCTAGTGAAAGGTTTCCCTAAATGTTTCCATATGATAAGTGTTAAAGGGGATTTTAATGGGTGGGATTAGTCAAAGGTCAGATAATTAAGGAAACATTTAGTTAAGCAAATTAAATTTTTCCTTACTGCAGGATTTCTCCTGATTAATGTACTAATATGCATTTTGACCCTTTTAGAAGGAAATACTATGTTAGTATTTTCCAAAATTACTGTTCCTACTACTCATACTATGTCTGAGGCTAGTGATCTGCAAAGCACTCTTTGAGAAATGCAGAAATACGTGAATTTTCTTCATGATTGTCTATATCTAAATTCTCTTTACTGCTTGAGAGGACTGTCAATTCTCTCTTTCCTCCATAGTGTAGATATTATAAGAGTTATTTAACTTAATATAATGTGTACCTTGCTTCTACTATTTCAACATGATCCCAGTATGAATTATTTTGATGTGTGACCTCATTTTTAAAGGAGTATTTTTTTTTCAATCTTTTGAACAGTTTTAAACTTAACTCGAACACAGGGTATGTTGAACTGTTATGTAACTGCATGATTTTTCTCCACACTGCTGCACTTAGAAAATATTTGAAAGCCAGCTATATAAATTAGCTGCTCTGGAAAAATTAAACGTACATCTAGCATTTTCTTCACAGTTGGACAGTCTAAGTTAATAATGCATTTTTCTTTAGGTAGAAGTAATCATTTACAAAAAGGAAATGCACATGAGCACTGTATTCAGTAAAATAGTGTGATATTTTTCCCCTCCTAAGTATGAGTTACTTTAGATCAATAAAAAGTGGTGATTGCAGATTATGTTTATGTCAATTAAGCTCATAAAAATTGGGGCTCCTGTTTGTTTCAGGTTTCTTCAGTCATATAATACATGGTGTCTCAGAGCAGAGAATATGGTATAAATGGTTTATACCATTTCAGTGGGTCACTTCAAATAGAGAGATTGGTATGATCATGAAGTGGTAAAGAAGAGTAGTGGGTATGGTGGGTGTGGATTACATGGATAATGCAGTGTATTCCTAATGTTGCTAAGCTGTTTAATCTGTGCACAACATTTATAGATGACCAGGTTTGGACAATTCCTATAGGAGGATGTGGATTGTAAAGTGTTTCCAAGAGTATTTCAGCAGGATTGGTCTACATGGTTGGGAATATCTATGATAGTATAACCACATTTAGAATTATGGCTCAGAATGGTAAATGTAAACTCTCCCACCTCTATTCTTTGGCAAGTATTGTTCACTCTGGGGAGAATTAATAATTCCTGTTGCCTCTTTATTTGCTGCTTTATTTGTTGCTCTAATAAATTACCACAGATTTAGTGGCTTAAACAACACAAATTTATTATCTTAAGTTCTGGAGGTCAGAAATCTGAAATGTGTTTCACTGAGCTAAAATCAAGGTGTCGTCAGGGCTGTGTTCCTTCTGGACGCCCTAGAGAAGAATCTGTTCTCATGACTTTTCCAGATTCTAGAGACGGCTTGCACTCCTTGGCTTGTGGTCTCTTTCTTCATCTTCACAGCAGCAGCATAGCATTTTCAAGTCTTTTCCAGATTTCAGATTTTGCTGTCATCACATCTACTTTTTCTCTTACTCCTCTCATCCTCCCTCTCTCTCAGTCTCTCTCTTATAATGATCCTTGTGATCATATTTGGCTTACTTGAATAATGGATAATCTCCTCATCTTAAAATGCTTAACTTAAATCATTTTTGCTAAATCCCTCTTGCCATGTAAGGTAACATACAAGTTCTGGTGAATACAACATGGACATATTTGGTGGAACATTAGTTAGCCTTCCATATGTAGCAAACTGTGATGTATTCTTCAGTTTAGATATTACCCCTACCACCCAGAATGCATTGCTTCACATGATCCCTCCCATACCAGACTAAGTTGTATGTCCCCCAAATGGGCCCCACTAATAAAACCTCATGTTTACTCCTACTGTATTACTTACACTTTATTATTCATGCCTGTTTCCAACCATTTCTCTTAGTAGATTGCAAGTTTGTTTACTGTCATATCTGCAACACTGGATACAATGATAATTGTTTAAGCAAATGCTACATACTATTAATATTATTAATTCATATTAGCTTTATGCTCTTATGAAACTTTTTATCTTTTATATTTATTTTATATTTACCTGTGGTAAGCACCTGAAGGGCAATATATAGGTTAGTAGTACATAGCACATGTTTGGGCATTAGAAAGATCTAGACTCACACCTTTACCTCTGACACTTAATATCTCATGTTTGAAAGCATGAGGATATTATCTCTTTCCTAGAGCTGTGTGAGAATTAAATTTGAGAATACATATTAAGCAATTATGACAGTATTTAATGAATATAGTAAATATCCCCAGATAGTACCTGTTATTATTTCTGTATCAATAGTGCTTTGCATGTATAAAATATTTAATGATTACTAAGTAATTTACCAGGTTCTACTTAGGAGAAAAATAGTTTGTAGAGGGGTTGTGTCATTGTGTGTGTGTCTCTCTCTCTCTCTCTCTCTCTCTTTTTTTTTTTGTCTTTGTGTCTTAATAGAAGTAATGTTCAGGATCCATGGGACCCAATATGAGACCATTACGAAACTCAATCAAAATAAGGTCAAGATATTAAAATACAGAATAATCATATACATCTTTCCATCTGCTAGTTCTAGCTCCATCTTTACCTGTGAGCTACTAGTCTGAAATTTTATTCAGTTTACTCAACTTCTCCATATCATTAGAACATTTTGACTGAAAATGTAAAAATTTCAATTTATAATTAAATGAAACAAAACTTTGTTGAAAATCACAATTTTACTTAATTTTTGAATTAAACTAGGTATTGTGGTTGATAGGCTTTATTAATTTATTTGGATGAATTATTTATTCATGTCTGTTTTGCAAACTGGACCGTAGTTCCCATGAGGCAGAGATTTGCTCTATTTGTATTGTGTGCTTGATTCCCAGTAGAGGCTCACTAATATTTGTTGAATGAATGAATTTCAGTTACCTTTTGTGACCCTTTTAACTGACCTAAATAAGGCAGAGATTTAAAATTTATCCTACATAGGTAAATGTGTCTGTATATATTGATTTGATTTTGTGATAATTTTGTATCAGGAATTGGCAAACTATGGCCTACAGGCAAAATCTGGCCTGTTTCCTGTTTTGTGAGGCTCATGAGTTTAAAATTGCTTTTATGTTTTTATTTTTTTTTATTTTTTATTTTTTATTTTTTATTTTATTTTATTTATTTATTTTTTTTAAAGATTTTATTTATTCATTCAACAGAGACAGAGACAGCCAGCGAGAGAGGGAACACAAGCAGGGGGAATGGGAGAGAAAGAAGCAGGCTCATAGCGGAAGAGCCTGATGTGGGGCTCGATCCCACAACGCCGGGATCACGCCCTGAGCCGAAGGCAGACGCTCAACCGCTGTGCCACCCAGGCGCCCCTGCTTTTATGTTTTTAAACGTTTAGAAAAAAATCAAAAAAGGAGTAATATTTCATGGTATGTGAAAATGTTGGAAATGAAAATTTTAGTGCTCGTGAACAGTTTTATTGGAATACAGACATATTCATTCCTTTCTATATCATCTATGGCTGATTTTGCTCTAAGTGGCAGTTACATAGTTGCTGTGCAGACTAGAGGGCCTACAAAGCTTAAAATATTGACTGTCTGACCCTCTGCAAAAATCTGCCAACATCTGCTCTAAAGAAAACAAATAAAAAGAGACATGACGTAGTTCATCTTGCTTTTGATTTTGAAAGAATCAAGATAAATGACCACATGCATATTTTAGTCCTCTATTTAACTATAAATTATACTTAGATAATTTACTATCAATCATGATTGTAAAGTGGTAAGCCATACAGTTTTTAAAACCAAATCTCCCTTTAAGTATGTGAACCAATATTGATAAAATACATGCATTGCTTAATATCAAATTTAGTAATTCTTATTTCAGGGTTTTGTGTTCCCACTTGCTTTCATTTATATACCCTTAAAAATGACTCATATTTGTGTATGACTGTGAGTCATTTTGAGGGTAAAGCATTTAAAACCTAAATTCTAAATTCAGACTTTTTTGAGTTATAATTATTCTATGAATTTCAGAAATATTCTTACTTTTTATATATCTTTCTTCCCCACTCTGTCTTAGCTCTCAAGCTTTAGGTCAATAGCTATCACAATTGGAAAAAAATAAAAAAAAAAACCAACTTTGGATAATAATAATAACCCTTTACATTTCCATAGTATATTGTGTTTTTAATTATTCAAAAACTTTCACATCGAGGAAACCTACTGAGCTTGGTCTAAAACCTTGCAAGTTAAGACATGGTATGTTTCACTCTTGTAATTGGTGTGGGACTCACCTATAATGGAGGTGAAGAAGTCTTTAACCCTGCTTTTTGATTAATTCTTATACTAATATCAAGAACTGTTGACATGAATACATAAATAGAAGATGGAAGGCTGTTTTTTAATTTTAGTAGTAGAAAACACCACCATAGGTAATTGGAATTACATTAACAAGATTTTAATAAAGAAATTCAAATAATATATGTTCATTTTCCCTTTTTTTTTTTTTTTTGTGAAGTAGATGCATATTAGCTACAGTTAAATTTGTCATGACGTGTTTTGTAGTTTCAGCCATGTGCCATTTCTTATTTCTTAAGTGTTTTCCATCACCACACCTACCATTTTTTTTTTCTCTCCCTAATAGGAAGTGTTAAACTGGGTAGAGGCTAAAATTCTCTAACAAAGAGAATCCAAAGTAGTGGTTTACAAAGATAGAACTGTCTATTTATTTCTCTTACAACAATCCAGACTTTCATGATCCAAAGCTAGTAAGAAAATGCTGCTACCCCTCCCCCATACCTGCATTTTCTGGGTCCATAGTGGCCATTCCAGTTGCTGTCATTTCCCAACCAGAGAGAACAAAGAGCCTGGGGTTACATGTACAATCTTTTTTCAGGGAGAACACCTCAAACTGGCATGCATATATCTATATATATAGATATATCTATATATCTTTATCACTTCTGCTCTGATCTTATTACTTAGAACCTAGGCAAATGGGCATTCTAATGGTAGAGTATATCATCTATAGCTGAGAGGACCATTGCCAAGCTTAGTTCAGTTCTATCATCGAAAAAGGAGAGAGCGGATATTGATATAGATAACTAATAATCTTTGTTACAGAAATGGTGCTCCTATAAATGCAGGTATTTCTTCCTTTTATTAAGAGAAAAGCTGTGTAGACATAAATTTGCTCAGATTGACTTGGTTTTCTGATGCCGATATTTCTACAGCACTATGCAAACCACTGAATATCCCTAAACACTCTTTCTATAAACTATTATTTGACCATTTCTTAACCTTGAACCATTATTCATGAAACTGATTTGAATAGAGAGCACGTCAGATTAGAAAGTATCCATGACTTTAGGCCAGTTATATTAAATAAGCCTTACTAGTAATAGTTTGCTAAGTTAAATGTAACACTTCAGCACAGTTATATTATGAACAACGTAGTTTATGATTTATTTGATAGAGAGTTGAAGGTTCTATAAAGAGTTAGTGACTGAATTCCTTTGGGTTTATTTTCAAATGTTATTTAAAAACTTGTTTGCAATATTTAAGAATCCCAAGATATTGTGTGTCTAATTAATACACATTTTAGGTAGCATTTTGTTAATTTTCAAGGATAAACTCAGTTAGTAGAACTCATTAATTTCTAAATTTTAAATGATTTGCACTGGCTATGCTTCTTTCTTGGATGAGTAGTTCCTCTAGCAAGTACCCTAATATTAGACTGTCTCTTGAATTTTTAAACCGACTTATTAAAAGAAAAGGCTTGAGTGAGAAAAATCATACAATTACAAAGCCATCCTTTCCACTTACTATTAAGCTAACAATCTAAGCCTAATATTTAATGTTATTAACAATGCCCCAAGTCAAAGGTTTGTGATTAAATGAAGGATACAAAAGGACTGCCATTTTTAAAACATCACTTAATTTTTTTCGAACTATGTAAATCAAAGACTAGAATTAAAGCCCAAGAGAAAATTTTATTTAAGCATATTTGAATTTCTTTTCAGTTCCATTTCACCCTCAGTTTTTTTTTTCTTCCCTTCTGATAAACTTTTGCCCTCTAGCCTGCTGTGAAAGGAACAATGAAGCAGCCACCAATGTTTCCTAAACTCTGTAAGTGACTCTTCCTGAGTTATTATCCTTTGGCTTCTGTAAGGAGCATGAAAAATCTCCTTTCTACCTCTCCCACCAGGAATCCCGTGCAAAGCATTGCACTTGATGTCTTGTAGAGTGGAAATCAAGAAACATAGGGCCCATCTGTATACCTCTTCCATGCTGAATGGAAAACATCATCACCATTATAAATTAATGAGAAACCTTTATCTGGCCAAGGCTTTTTTCCCACACAATGTAAACAACGTGGCAAAGATCTGAGATTTTTATGGAATGCCTGCCCCATTCTGGCCTCTTCTAGTGTTAAAGAAGAATGGAAACCTGAATAATTTTCAAGGACTTATTTAGGCCATGAATCTGCTTGCTGGGCTGGTGAAATCTTTGTGCTTTAAGTTTTCAGCTTTTCATCAAAAGAAGAGGAAAGACAAAATAAATTACTTAATTAATTAAAAAAGAATTTAGAAAGGAGAAAAAATCTAAAGCAACAATTTTAATTTCAGGATTGAAGATTTGATACTAATTTTTTCTCTCTCCCCTCCTTTTTTTTGTTAAGAAGCCAAACTTATTTTCATATGTACTTTCTCTGCTTCTTTGTCAACTCTTTAGCTTGTGAATCCAGAGCAGATTTTTATCTAAGAAATCAGGCTTCAAGTTGTAAGGGCATCAGTGATTCTACAGGGTGATAAAACCCTTACCCAGACCCTGCATACTGCCTTCTAGTTGGCTGGCACTCTCCTTAGGAAATCCAGAGTTTTGCTAGACACCATTGGTCTTAGATTCCTAATGTAGTATTTATTAGCATATGGAGTCATTCATTATTTGATAAGAAGCAGACGTTTTATGAATCTAAAACAAAAACTGGAGGAGGAATATGTATTTAACCTTCTTACTAGCAAAGGTGCATGCTTTACAGATGACAGATCTGGATATCTTCTGTGAAAAATACTTTCCCACCTCATCTTGTGTCTTCCACCCACATACCTGCCTCCTTTTAATTAGCCAAATTCCCATTCCTGACCTTTTCTCTTTTTACTCTGTTTACCTACTCTGGATGCATCTTTTTTCCTCTGCTGCAGTAAATCCTTGAAACTACCTCCTAATTAACACATGGTAAATCTCCTCTGTAAAAATATGTATTTACTAAATTATACACAGGCATTTTGTACTATAAATCTCCAAGGTGGTGAAGGGTCTCTATTATCTGTCACTTATATGACAAGAAAGTTAATTACAATTGCCACATCACCTGTGGCATTGTTCTATCATTATTAGTTATTTATTTTATATCCATGCTATAAATTTCTGTGGATAAGCCCATGTTGTTTTTCTTTCTGGAAAGAAAGGTGCCAATACTATGGTATTTCTCTTCCTGCTTCGTACTTTTCTTATTTTTCATTTCCATCTTTCTCCAATTTCTAATTGAGATAGAAATGAAAAGATTAAAAAAGTTCTTTGGGGGCACCTGGATGGCTCAGTCAGTTGAGCATCTGCCTTCAGCTGTGTCATGATCTCAGGGCCCTGGAATCAAGCTCCGTATCCTGCTCCCTGCTTGGCAGGGTGTCTGTTCTGTATCCCTCTGCCCTCCACCCCCACTCATGCGCGCGCGCGCTCTCTCTCTCTCAAGTAAATAAAATCTTAAAAAAAAAAAAAAAAAGCTCTTTGAATAAATCTATTAAGTTAGTTGTTTCTCCCAGTGTTGTTGTTGTTTTTTTTCCCCCTTCAACAGTGGGTCATGCTAAACATCGATTTACAGAAAAGCAGCTGTAACTGCATCTGTAAATGTTTTGCGCCATGATTTTGGCTCAGAAATTACAGCTTCCATAAAAGTTAATTATTAAAATGGCAGAACTTGAAATGATGTTGCTTAATTAGTGAATGTGGTATAGACTGAGTTAGTTTTCAGCTACCAATACTTCTGCTTGATAGAAATGCATAGACCAGTGAATATCTCCAACACTTTATATAAGTTTATGATGGCAGCCCTGTAAATGAATATACCATAAATGGAATTTCGAATCATAGCTTCATGATCCATAATTCTGTGGTTGCAGAAGTTTGGTTTCAGCATTATTCTTATGTGTTGTTTTCTCTAACTTCCAAGGCATGAGTGACCCAAAATTAAATGGCAAGTACCCAAAGGACTTGCAAACCAAAATGAAAGAGGAAGGTGATTTCCATGTAGTAAACTCAGTAAGTGTGAAATTATATTATACATCTAGGTAGATATTTCTGTTGCTGAAGTTATTCCCTCAAAGCTAAGCTCCTCACTCAGTGACAGACTTGTTTACAAATATTAACCTACCTTGGAAAGTTCAGTTTAAGAGTGTTAGGGCCTGAAAAAAATACCTTGTGAAACTCAAAGCATATTCTTTTTTCTGATTGAAACACTTGTAGCTATTTGTCCCATTCTTTAACTGTAGTATAAAGTATTGCAGTCGAGTTTTGAGCTTGGTTTAAAACCTACATTTTTGGGACAAAACATACATATTAGCGTGAAATAAATAAATAATACTAACATTTGATAGACATAAACACCCTATTTAAATTTTTTAAATTATTGTTTAAATTACAGTATTTTAATTAAATAAAAAGTGCCAGAGGAAGCCTAGTGTGATCATAGCATATTAGCAAAAGTATGGTTCCTAAGTTTCTTCTTTGTATGAAGTAATAAAAAAATTCTAAATTTATATTCATCTTCTCATAAAATTACTTCCAAGTTACCTTTTTTTTTTTTTTTTTGAGAGCGAGCGCTCAAGTGGCGGGGAGGGGTGGCACAGCGGTTAAGCGGCTGCCTTCCGCTCAGGGCGTGATCCCGGTGTTCTGGGATCGAGCCCCACATCAGGCTCCTCTGCTGTGAGCCTGCTTCTTCCTCTCCCATTCCCCCTGCTTGTGTTCCCTCTCTCGCTGGCTGTCTCTATCTCCGTCAAATAAATAAATAAAATTAAAAACAAAAAAACAAAAAAACAAAAGCAGGCTTGTCGCCCGAAGCAGGGCTTAGTCTCACAATCCTGTGGTCCTGACCCAAGCCAAAATCAAGAGTCAGACACTTAACCAATTGAGCCACCAGCCCCCTCCCCCCTCACCCCACCTCAAGTTACTTCTAATTAAGACAAAAGCTAAATATGCAAAACAATTCAGAATAAGAATGTGAAATTATGCTGCAAATTTAAATGTCTCTCTTATAGGCTAATAAGTTTGCAATATGATTAGATTAAAAAATGAATATCAAATATACAATATCTATTTCTAGATTTATTTTCAAGCAAAAATCCCCAAATAAATCATATAAACATAATTAAAATATGCATTGCCTAGAGTATACTGGAGAAAATTAAAATCTATTAGCTGTTAAAGATTTTTTTTTTTTTAATAATGATTTTTTATTATATTATGTTAGTCACCATACAGTACATCCCCGGTTTTCGATGTAAGGCTCGATGATTCATTAGTTGTGTATAACACCCAGTGCACCATGCAATATGTGCCCTCCTTACTACCCATCACCGGTCTATCCCATTCCCCCACCCCCCTCCCCTCTGTAGCCCTCAGTTTGTTTCTCATAGTCCATAGTCTCTCATGTTTCATTCCCCCTTCTGATTACCCCCCCTTTCTTTATCCCTTTCTTCCCCTACTGATCATTCTAGTTCTTATGTTCCATAGATGAGAGAAATCATATGATAGTTGTCTTTCTCTGTTTGACTTATTTCACTAAGCATTATCTCCTCCAGTGCCGTCCATGTTGTAGCAAATGTTGAGAACTCATTCTTTCTGATTGCTGAGTAATATTCCATTGTATATATGGACCACAACTTCTTAATCCAGTCATCTGTTGCAGGGCATCTCGGCTCCTTCCACGATTTAGCTATTGTGGACATTGCTGCTATGAACATTGGGGTGCATATGGCCCTTCTCCTCACTACGTCTGTATCTTTGGGGTAAACACCCAGTAGTGCAATGGCTGGATCATAGGGTAGCTCAATTTTTTAGCTGTTAAAGATTTAAAGTGTTGTATAGCCCTGGAAAGGAAGTTCCATAGTTGCAAATCTTTTATTTATTCCTTAAATAAAAAGGAAATATATTGATAAAAATTACTTGATATTAGAAACTTTCTGAAAAGAAGAATTTTAACAAATCAAGTGGATAATAAGGAGAGACTCTTTGAAAATATGTGTGCCTCTTAACTCAAATGAACAGCCAATAGATACAAACATGGGATAAGCAAGATTTGGTCTAATTAACTACTATTACTCTCATTTGGGTAGGATATTAATGGATAATAATGGTATTATTGGAGGATTGGCAAAAAATACCTGAAAAGTTCCAAATTAATAAACTTGATTTTCTATAAAAATATATCCATATATGAGATTATATCTATATATGAGATTAACTTGTTTGCCCTGGAAGTTTGAATTAAATATTGTGTTCTCAACATCTCATAAAATGCATTTTAATTTCTCCTTAACAAATTTTTCTGAAAAGAATCAAAAGACTCTTAAATTTTGACTGCAATAAAAAGATCTATATGTTAGAAAAGTTTGCTGTCTTTATCAAGGCTGATCAATATTTGCATAGATGGGATTTTTTTTTCATGAGTGAGCGGTGTGACTAAGTTTTGGAAAGCTCTGCTAAACTCTACAAATAATTACATAAGAATATGAATAATGAATAATGATGTTTTGCTCAGATGCACATTTACCAAGCATCTGCTATGTACCAAACACATTATCCCCCTTGAACCATGGTCAGGACCAGTATTTTATGGAATCATTGTATGAAAATCAGTCTTGAGAGACTGATGTTATATTTCAACACCCTCCTATAATAAGAGGAGGTATTTTTATTGATATAACTTGTAGAACATCTTTTTACTTTCAAGAATTATATTATTTATTTCTGTTAAGATTCTTAGGCAGTAGATCTAAAAACAAAGAAAGAAATTGTTCCCCTGTATGGTCTGCAAAAGCACTGGATTGGGACTTAAGTGCTCTGAGTTAGTGATGTACAACTGCTATCTTAGGCAAACCACTTAACCTCCAGTTCAGGGTTCCTTGTCCTTCAAATGAAGATGTATCATTTACCCCGCGTGGTTATTGTGAAGAGTTAATGAGAACATATGTGTTAGAGCATTTTGCAAACTGTAAAGGGGCTATTTGAATGTGAAATATTTTAAGTGTCTTGGTTGTGAAAATGTGTAAGATTCCCAACATTTATGGGGGAAAGTGTTGACTTTTCTGAGATAAGGGTGTGTTGAGAAGGGAGTATGAGGCTTTGCCAGTTCTGTAACTGGAAACGTGGATTGTGAGCCAAGACTTCTGCATAAGGGGGATGACAAATGTGAAAGCAGCAACTGGCAAGAAAAAGACAAAATATAGTGATGAGATTTTATTTTATTGTTGGGAGAATATCATTTTCTTGGGAATTAGGTTCATTTTCTCTCTGTGTATGCTGTATTCTCATAGAGCAGGTATTTATACAAATTGGCTAAATTGCAAGGACCTCTTTGTGGACCATGACGACTTAAAGGGAACATGAGAAAGTTGGAGAGATTTCTAAGGAGAGTCATAAATACAATTAAAGGGCTTGGGCATGAGACCTGTGGGGAAAGGTTCTGGGATTATTCAGTTTGCTAGGGACAAGGCTAAATGTAGAAATGTGGGAATGTGTAATATACTAAGGATAAACGAACATCTGTTTTTTATGTCTAAGAAAAATCTAAAAGGAAGTGGGCTTAAGCTATAGGATAACAAATTTAAATTAGCAACAAGAAAGAATTTCCTGACAGTAAGGGTTGTTGGGCATACAAGGATTTGTGAGAATCTCCTTTGCACATCTTTGAAAAAATGTTTCCATTAAAATAGAATGGTGTAGGTGTTGACCTTCCTGAATGTAGAACAATGGATCAGGTAATTTTAAAATAACATTTCTAATCCCCTGATTCTTAAGTATTGTTATTCTGGTAAAACAAAAGAGAACTCTGGCAAAGATTGTCCAAATTAAAAAGGGTTTTTATTTGTGTAGAACAAAGAGAAAATGCACTTTGATTATAGTTATCCTGTATTGTATCATTGTACATGACTGAGCTGTTGCTTGGAATATTCTAGAATGTTTAAAAAGATGTAATGGAAGAGTCCTTAGAAATTCTGTGCATCTGAATTCTTTCAACTCTGGAGTCACAGGGTATACAAAGTGTGGGAAAGATCATTATCTATTCATCAAATACTTATTTCTTATTTTTCCTGTGCTAGACTATATTTCTCTTACTCTTTTGATCTGACATGTAACATGTTTGAGTTCCAGCCAATGGAATATGAATGGGGTGGATGTTATATGTGCCTTTTCTAGGCCTTTTAAGGAAGGGTATGCCCACCTTCACTCTGTTTCCCTTTCTTCCAGCTGGAAGCACACCATGATGAGGTACTAAGGGATGGCTGAGCCACAAGTTGTCAGGGGCCTGGGTCTCTGAGTTTACTATGTGGCAGGGGGTGGTCACCTGCTAATAGGATCATCTGTCTCAGTCTTTTATGCAAGTAGGAAAGAAACTTCCCTTCTATTTGAATCATTCTGCATTTTTTAGATTTGTTCTGCAGACTTGGATGATACATTGAGTAGCCAGGCCCATCTTACTGTGTTTATTTCTTCTCTGATCTTGGACAAAGACTTTTTCTTTTCCTTGTTTTGGATTCTCTTCCATAAAACAGTGAGAACAATGAACTCACTCTTTTGTGTGTATGTGTATTGGAATGATGAATGACATTGCATCTTGAATTGTAGTTTTATTATTTAACCTAAAGCATGAAAAGATTTTTCTAGTAGATGAATAATATCAGAATGCATTTGTTATAATATGGAGATTTATAACCCACTTTACTCTATCTTCAAAGAAAAACAAAGGAAAAAGCTTTAAAATGTAGGAAGAGGGCCAAAGATTTACTACAAAGCATTGTTTGCAAATGAATTCTTCAAACTGTTAGAAATATGTTGTCTTTTTTACTAGAAAGATCTTCTTCAGTATGCTTAATAATGGTTATTCATAAGAAAGCTGTATTTTAGTTCCATCTGTAAGTTACAATTTTAACTTTCATTCGTTTCTACCAGAGACCATTTCAACTAATACCTGTACAGAGAAAAACCTTATTTGCATGACATTTAACTATGTTTCTGTGAAATTGAAATATAAACTACAGGAGATTTAGTGAGTTTTCTAATTTTTCTTCCTGTCTATGGACACCAGGTCACAAATATATAGAAATATTTGTATGCTAATTAGTGGAATAGATTCCTCTTCCATGTCTTGCTCTTCAGGATTTTGAAAACTGGTAATAGAAATTTAATAAATGTGGGTCTATATCTAGTTTCAGATAAAGATATGGGGACTTGTCTTAAGATTAAAGTATATAATAAATCATCTCTTAATCTCTTCTGGCTGCCTAGCTCTATGTGAAATCAAATCATTCATTCATTTGGAGGTAATATTGTGTGTTATTAGGAGTTCGGGCTGTGGAGCTACAATACCTGAGTTTAAATTCCGGCTCTGCTGTTTACTGACTGTTGGACCTACTGAAGCATTTCACTTCGCCTCTCTGTTCTCAGGTCTTTATCTTTCCAATGAGGCCTATAATGGTACCTACTTTACATACTTTTATGTGAAATAACACTTTAGGGCCTGGTACATAAACAACCAAGAAACTATAACTGTTATTCAATAAGTACTTGTTGATGATCTGCTATAGTAAAAACTGTAATATATTAAATCTTATTATAGGTCAGACAGTGTACTTGACACTTTAAAAGGTGTCTCAATAAATTCTAACAGCCCCTCTGTGCGGTAGATATTATTATGTTAATTGTACAGGTGGAATGACTATGTCTCTGAGAGGTTAAGTAACTTGTCCAGAGTCACACAGCAGATGGCAAAGCCAGAAGTTAAAACCAGGTATGCTAGGGGCGCCTGGGTGGCACAGTGGTTAAGCGTCTGCCTTCGGCTCAGGGCGTGATCCTGGCGTTATGGGATCGAGCCCCACATCAGGCTCCTCTGCTATGAGCCTGCTTCTTCCTCTCCCACTCCCCCTGCTTGTGTTCCCTCTCTCGCTGGCTGTCTCTATCTCTGTCAAATAAATAAATAAAATCTTTAAAAAATAAAAAATAAAAAAAAACAGGTATGCTAAATTCTGAAGCATTTTGCAGTGAATAACAGGGGTAGGTGCAAAGATAAAAATGATGTAGCCCAGAAGAAATCAGTTTAGTCATGACAGAGATATTAAAAAGTATATATCTTGCCAAGTGTTTAAAAATATCAATGATATACTATGGGAAGAAATCTAGTTTGTTTTTCCATTGCAGTTATTACAGGGTGGTGTATTTTCCTGACGTTCGTTGGTTAGAGATTGTTGCTAATAAGATAATTGTTGGGGCTTAGTCATTGACTGGTCTACTTTGTGTTCTCTGATACCATTCTATATGCCTGCCCTAGCCCTGTGAATTGTTTCATGCGTATGTGTCTTGGATACAAGAAGGACAATGTAGGTATCTGTGGGTGGAAATGAACAAGGGCATCACTGCTATTGGAAAAGCCATTCAATATGGACAAGTATGTCAAGAGTAGAGTACTCAGATGCACGTGGACTTGTCATTTGTCACCCAGATCTGACATATCTTTGGCTGGACTTTACATTGGGACTAACATAGATTCTAGATCAAGATGACAGTTACAGTTCTCTGCTTACACACTCCTGGCTAGGTACAAAAAAACTTCTTGTCACTTAATTTGATCCCTCTGCCTGCAGTTGAGCTAAGATAAATTTAGTCATTTCTTCAGCTAAATTATTCAGGGAGGTGAAAGTGTTAGTGACATTAGTTAATCATAGAATTATAAAGTTAGAAAAGACCTCAGGAATCATCTGATCCAGTGTCCTCACAGTACCAGTAAGAGAACTGAGACCTAGCGAGAGTCAATAGATTAATTTGGGTCATACAGTCTGTTGTGTACAGAGCTGGATATAAAAGTTAGATCTTCTCATCATTTTGCTCCCATGTCATATCAAATTAGGCAACAAGTCCAGTTATTGATTCTACTTATTATTTCTGATATACAAGACCTCTTCTACGTTTTCATAGTCTCTGCCCTTGTTTTAGCTGCAACAGAAAAGCCAGGTGGGTGTGGGTTAGAGAGAACAGAAATGGCTAAAATTGGCAAGACTCTTTTGGTTTATAAAGTTAACAGCAGTGCTAGCTTCATCTTCAGCTGGCCTTAGCAAAGCAACTCCCTCTCCTGCAGCAGCCAGACTTTTCTCCTTTGGATCAGAGCTGGGGCTAGGTTCTAGCTCCAATCAGGCTCTATACTGGATCTGTTACCTCTGGAAAGATATGATGAGAGAAACTGCTTTTCTTTCTTTCTTTCTTTCTTTCTTTCTTTCTTTCTTTCTTTCTTTCTTTTTTATTTTTTTAAATTTTTTATTTTTATTTATTTATTTTTTTGATGTAAAGTTCGATGATTCATTAGTTGCGTATAACACCCAGTGCACCATGCAATACGTGCCCTCCTTACTACCCATCACCAGCCTATCCCATTCCCCAGCCCACTCCCCTCTGAAGCCCTCAGTTTGTTTCTCAGAGTCCATAGTCTCTCATGCTTCATTCCCCCTTCTGATTACCCCCCCTTTCTTTATCCCTTTCTTCGCATACCGATCTTCCTAGTTCTTATGTTCCATAGATGAGAGAAATCATATGATAATTGTCTTTCTCTGCTTGACTTATTTCACTTAGCATTATCTCCTCCAGTGCCGTCCATGTTGCAGCAAATGTTGAGAAATCGTTCTTTTTGATAGCTGAGTAATATTCCATTGTATCTATGGACTGGATTAAGAAGTTGCAGTCCATAGAAATTGCTTTTAAAACAAGAGAAGAAATACGGTGAGGAGAAGCTGAAATAAAGTTTCAGACTTAATTTTTTTTAAATTTTTTTAAAAGATTTTATTTACTTATTTGACAGAGAGAGAGAGACAGGCAATGAGAGAGGGAACACAAGCAGAGGGAGTGGGAGAGGAAGAAGCTGGCTCCCAGCAGAGGAGCCTGATGCGGGGCTCGATCCCAGAACGCTGGGATCACTCCCTGAGCCGAAGGCAGAGGCTTAACGACTGAGCCACCCAGGTGCCCCTAAAGTTTCAGACCTTAAAGCTATCAGGAAACTTAGGATCAGCTCGTCTAGCTGTCTCATCTTACAGAGGATAAAATCAAGTCCTGGATGAGTTGGGTGACTTCTGAGGCCTTACAAAATATGGGCTAGAATAGGGTTCCTCATTCCTAGTGATTCCTTCATTATAATAGAGCCATAGTTGGTAAATTTATTGAGCATATACTTTGTGCCTGGCATTATGGTAATGCATGTGTTATATGCTATCTAACATAATATATATTACACCATTAGCATTAAACTCTTAAGGCCAGCCCTGCCTGACAGTGGAGTATATATTGATGCTTAGAGAGTTTAAATTACTTTCTTAATATCACATAATTTGTAAACGAAAGAACTAGGATCCCACTATGGGTCTTGCCAAGAGCTGTGAAGTGTCTGGAACTTTAACTTCCTTGCAAGCTGAACAAGTTAGCCTTGTTTCGTGGATGCTGGCAGGAGACTCCAGGCTCTTGGATTAGAGACAAAGGACTTTACTATTCATATTAATAGTGGTACTCATAGTGTCAGCATTTCTTTGAGCCCCAGTTCCTATAGAAAGTGAGAAGAGGACCAGGTAAAACTTGCACGTGCAGTGAGCTGCATTATAGCACAGGACCCCTGAGCTGAGGAAACTGATCTTTTATAATAGGCATTAAATATGACTACCTTTTACTCTGGAGAGAAATGCTATCTCAGTTTTTCAAGAATGTTTGCTATTTAATCATGCTTGAAAAGATAGTTCCGAACAAAGTCAGTCAGTACCATTGCTCCAAAGACGTGCAGAAACGTGAAAGACCCATGGAGAATTGTCTCCCAATATACTTTGACTGTAAAACTCATATTATCAACCACTATACCACACTGACTCAGTGGCAATGCAGTCAGCAGGAAAACATGTTGAAATGGTTTGCTATTGAAATGGAAGCATTTCCGTAAGATAAATTTCTTCCGTTGAAATGACACTGGTAGTCAGTCCATTGAACCTTAGGATAAGGTTCCACATATCCACACTGAGTGAGGTAGATATGGAGCCAGATATATAATTGGGGCTGATTTTCTAAAACTTCTCCTGTCTTTAGGCAGTTCCCCCCCCCTCACTTAGCAGCCTACTTGAAGGAAGGAAGGAAGGAAGGAAGGAAGGAAGGAAGGAAGGAAGGAAGGAAGGAAGGAAGGAAAAGAAGACAGATTGTAAGCTCAGTTTGAAGAGAAGAGCATCTCTAGGCTTTACACTGTGTGCAGGTGTCGTTGTGTGTCGGTCCTCATGGCTTGTTGCTGAGGCCACTTGGGGTCTGTTCAAAATATCAAAAGGGATGGTGGCTACCAGGGTGGAAAGGGCAGTTGGGTCTCCTGTGTTTAAATAAATTCTGCTTACTCGCTGGTGTCCTTGGATAAATTTCACCCCTGTCTCTTGGAGTTTCATTATCTCTAAGATGAGGGTAACCCTTGTCAAACTCATAGGACAGTATTATGGCCAATAATAAGCAATTAGTTAGCATTAGTTATTATTATTAAAAGTAGCAGAAGTTTGACATGGCTAGAAGTAATACTGAAAGATGCTTTTAATACCTGGAAATCCCACAAGAAATATCACTTTGAGCTAAAATCAGCACAAGGAGGAATTTTAAATTGACAAGGTGAATTTTTATTATTTAAAAATGTAGAAATAATATTTGTGATGATAATGTTAATGCTGCTGCCTTTAAATCCCAGAGTGAAACTCAACTGCCTTCATTTATGCATTCCCCAAAAAAGGAACTCTTTTGTTAAGCCTCACTTAGTCCATCTTAAAGCACCTTTCAGTCAAAGAACAGCTTCTCATTAAGGGAAAAATGATTATTAACATCCTCATTTTGCTTCCTCTCGTGAATTATTTGCATTCAGAAATGGCATGGCATTAGTTTCAGGGTAAATGCAAATATTACAGCGGGATTTCTCACCAAGCTCTTTTTTATTATTAGCTCTTTTTATGTACTCCATTTATTATTCCCTCATCATTTTTCACATTGTATTAAAATGTTAGATTTCTTAAAATAATAATATTTCTTTCATTTAGTAATTGTCTCAGCCCTGTCTACAACAGTCTACATCACAGAGTGCCCATCTATAATTTGGAATGGCTTATAATGACTGTTCGTCTTTGCTTCGGGGAGGTCCAGGAATTAGCTCTCACGGTAACTGAATCCCCTCTCTCCCACTGAGAATGTGATTATTCCAGGTGAGGTTCATGAGCTTGGGAAAGAGGGCGGTGGTGTGAGAAAGGCTTCTGCTGTGAGTGCGGGCAGTATATTTACAGTCTGGGGCTTGAAGATAAATTAAGATTTTTTTCTCCTCAGTTTTCAGCAGTGTCCATCTCCAGTGCTTTTTAAATACAATAGCTCACACTTTATTTTTCTTTTGATGTTGTGAAGTCGTTTTGTGAGAAACCTTTGTTTGCGACATCCAGTGTCTTCCGTGTGTGGAGTGAATGAATCAGGAGGCTAAGTATTAGTCCAAGGGCCGTGGTTGTAGCCTGGCTGGAGTGGAATCAGGGAATCGAGTATACTTCCCACCAGGGTCTGCCTTGATAAACTGATTATAATTATTTTGTTTTTCCCTGATCATAAAAAAAAAGGTAATAGATCTGACTAATAAAACAAAACTAATAAAATCATTTGATCATTTTGATTCACTGCACTTCACTGTACAAAGCTTCCCTGTTGACTCACAAATTGTTACTGTCAAATCATTTTATATTTGTTTCTTTTGGATATGACTTAATGTCTCCTTTTCTCTCCCTTGTTACTGTCCATCATTTCCCTTCCTCCTTCCAGGGAGCAGAGGGATGATCAACGTTCAAGTCTTAAAGCAAACTATCCAGTAGATCATACAAGTGTGTCTGTTCATAAAATGGCATACTATGTAACATGTAGGTATTTGTAAGGCTTTTACCATAGCATCTGCTTCTTGGTGCATTATGAACTGCAGGATACAGTAATTAGCTTTTGTACTTTTGTTGTATGATATGCAAATTTTTACTCTGTAGAGGATGAGATGAGAGAGTATTACCTTCACCATGACTTAGAAGTCAGTAACAGGAGCAAGCGTCCAACTCAGAGTGCTGCTGGTACAGGCCTGCAGTTAGACTAGTTCTTCCACATATTTAATAATGCCTACCTTGCACCAATTTTATTAAAAATCCCCTAGTGTGTAGTGGGTTAGCATATACCAGCAATATTTGGCAGGAGGGAAAATGGGGATAAAATGTTTCTCACAACTGCTAATGGGCTATTGGGCGGCATATATCATTCAGCCTGAAACAGGTAATGTTAGTTTTGATTGGTTGTGATGTGCCCAGCACTTTGCTAAGTACCCTACGGACATTATTTCATTGGTTGAAAATCAAAAGTCAACTGCCTGACTTTTCCAAGTCATAGAGCACTGAGAATATTACGTCTGTGTGGCACACTGAGGAAGGTGGACAAGGATGCTTGCTGTTAGAGCCAGTCAACCAAAGGTTCTGGGCAGACCCATGTCTGGGCAAACCTGGAACCCAATTCGCAGCGCAGCAGTGTGCCTATGATGGGAATTTGCATGTCACCATTTTTCTTTTTTTAGCGGGGTGGCTGCTATTTGTATTCCTTCTGGAATCATCAGTTCCTATGTTTGGCCTTTTTCTCTCCCTAAAGAGAAGTTCATTTTTACTCTGATTGATTTGTAAAACTGATTTTAGGGTATGGAGAGGACAAGGTGACAGACTCTGGACTCAAACTTTCTGGGTTCATGTACTGTCACTGTTCATGCACTACTCCCATGTTTGTACTACGCAAGTTACTTATCCACTTTTCCCATAAGTGATCATTGGAATTGAACTACCCCTTGGATTTGTTATGAAATATTACCTGTAAACCACTAAGAACAGTGACTGTTGCCCAGGAAGCACTCATAAATATAAACTATTTATTATATTATGAATATTTGCATTTTGTTACTTATTTGCAGATTTTTTTTTCCAACTCATCTCCTCCTTTTCAACTTTTTTTGTGAAGTTTTTGATATATATAGCTTTCGGTGATGAATGACTTTGAAACAAATTTGTAAACTTAAAAGTAATTTTAAAATACTTGTGAAAGGGCGCCTGGGTGGCTCAGTCAGTTAAGTACCTGCCTTCGGCTCAGGTCATGATCCTAAGGTCTTGGGATCGAGTCCGGCATCGGGCTCCTTGCTCAGCGGGGAGTCTCCTTCTCCCTCTGCCCCCACCTCTGCTCGTGCTCTTTCTCTCTGTCCCTCTCAAGTAAGTTAAAAAAAAAAAAAAAACCAACCTTTAAAATGCTTGTTTAAAAATAGATACACAGTTAATAGCAGTGAAAAAGTATGTTTCTAAAAAGATACAACTACTTTGATGACATTTCATTTTAGTCTTGTATTTATATATCCTAATGATTTCCTACAAGAGAAGAAGCAAATAATCCACGTTACGTTTGCCAGTTAATTTTTTCAGGCTTTTCGCCTTATCCATGTTCATCTTTTGATAGCCTGGAATGGAAAAAGCATTTTTATCTCAGAGGAACTGCAGGGCTCAGGACTGTTTGACTTTGATGTCCTCACCGAAAGGACCACCTTCACTACGAGGTACTCAATGTCATCACTCAAAACCTTGGCCAATTGCATTAGGAACCCTAGCGTACAGGGGTTATAGCAACTATTTAACTGCCACCAGGCAAACACCCAGGGGGACTGGGCTTCTAGATTGAGAGATGGAACTGCTGTTGAAGGATGGTCCCTCTATCAGTGTTGCTATATGTATTATGTGAAGGACAGGCTAATACAATTCCTCATCCACAGAGAGTTGGTAAGAAAAATATACTCCAAATGGAACCAGTAAAAACCATCATTTGGTCAGAAGATAAATTACCATCATCTTTTTAAACATGAAGTAGTAGTCTCTTTCTGATCTCTCTCTCTCTCTCTCTCTCTATTTTTTTTTTGAAAGACAACCACTCAATTAAAAAGACAGACTTGACAGAATTGTCCTGTTGTTTTGTAAGCCATACTATATATGATAATTTTCCTATTTGGAGTATTTGGTACTTGATCTCTGAGGAGAGGTCCAGGTCCCTCCTCCCTACCCCAAAGAAGGAGGAACTCCACAGTGAAAAGCATAGATACCTCAGATCTCTGCAAGTGGTGATCATGTTGGCTTGCATTTTAGTAAAATAGTTTATTCTTTAGGGACCCCTGGGAACTTAAAAAGGCTCATATCACTCCAATATCCCGTATGGTACACTTAACAACTATACGTACCAATAAAGAAAACTGTATATGCCAAAGTTTTACATGTCAATAAAGAAAATTAACACATTGGGACAATTTTAAAATATGCCCATAATAATTAAATGTACTCAACCAACAAATACAGTTAATCAATGTTTGGAGGCCCAGGAAGTTGTCCATATGTTCTCAATTCTCTAGGCGATTCTGGCATTATTGATCAAACTCTAGGCCAAAGATTCCTTCAAGTCACATGAATCTGCCCGACAGGAACTGGCAAAGATCTCCTCACTTTGTCATAGCCTGGCTGAAGACCAGTGTGAAAAGCTATATGGATAAACGTACGAGTAAATCTACTGTCCATGTCAAAAAAGGGTGGCTACCATCGCATAGTTTTGGTCCCTAGATGATGCCTGAATAGTGTGGCTGGTGTTCAGAAGGATGTTTGGCTGGTGGTACACTAAAATACAGTCATTCATATATTAAAACTTAAGGGATATTGTAATTATTGAAATAACTCAATAAATATCCATCTGGATTGATATTGATGCTTGCTAGTTTATGCACATCTAAGTTAAACAGATCCCTAAACCTCTAAAAGCTTTAATATGAGTGGCACGTGCATCAACAGATTAGAAGATACACAGACAAGTGCCAACATCAACCAAAAAAGTAAATTGAACCAAATACCTATGTGATATACAATTGTTTGCATATTGCTTACATATTGCTTGGAAAGTGAAATTTGAGACATGAAATGTGCCTGTCAGAACTGTTATTGAGAGAAGAAATAATCTCATGAGTTCCAGTTACTCAGAGGATATTCTAAAGCAATAATTTCACTCTTCCCTCTTCCAAAAATAAATCTTTATATTTTGACGGGCTAAATGGCATCTGGGCTATAGAAGATGCTCAGTAAAATTTTTGTAGAAGGAATGAAGGAAAGATAAATTTGGAAGGAAAGAGGGTTTCAGGTATGTGTGGTGATAAGATTTAAGACCTAGGAAAAATGGACAATTTGACTGAAGGTCCTGAGAAAATATCTTTGTTAAATAAAACAAACAAAAAACCATGCAAATAAGAAGAACCTTAGAGAGATGAGAGGTGGAATGGGAAAAAGAAAATTCAATTTTAGTTAAATGCTCCTCAGACTTTGATAGCATACTTTTCAGCTTGATTGTATAAAAACTTGTACTTGACAAACGTAATTATGATTAATGATTAATTGTAACAGGTGGAAAATAACCATAGAGTACTTATCTTCTTTTTATTTTTAATTTAAAATTAAATTGAATTCTCACTGGTTTGGAAAGGAAGAATCTTTTTGCTTAGGGTGATATAGGAGTGATCTCAGAATCTTTAGCTCTCTCTGTCTGATGACTATAGGAAAACTTATCGGAAGGAGTCATAGAGAGTGAGAACTATTAATTTTCTCTTGTCAGATTTTAACTTTGTTGTAATGTGTAAGAGCTTTGTTCCACACTGCTGGAATCATGCTCCATCAGGTGGGGGAAGTTTGAATTCCAGGATTGTGCTCAAAAGGAAGTGTAGCTAATTGTAATGCCAGGGTTGTCTAAATGTGATGTTGAGACATTCAACCTGGCCAGACAATAAGGACAGTGAAAGCTTTGAACTGTTTGGACTCATAGGCTCCTTCCAAAGCCCCCAAAGGGGCATAGAAAAAAAAAAAAAAAAAAGGAAAAGAAAAGAAAGAAAGAGGAGGGAACCACCATAACCACTTCCAAGAAAAGAAGGAAATCACAAAAACAAGCCAATGACATGACATTCTAATTACAAACAAACAAACAAAATCCCACTCCTCAAAGTAGTTGTTTTGAAAACCATGTATTTTATGATATGATTTTTCACTTTCTGCTGTTTCTTAGATTAGGTTTTCGTTTTTCTGTAAAGGAACTGAAGTGTAATATAGGCTAAGCCATTCCCCATCCACAGAAGCTTGTGACCTGCTTGAATTAAGAGAGCATGGTCTTTGGATACAGACCTAAATTTAAATTCTAGTTTTGTTTGTTACCAACAATGTGACTTTAGGCAAGGTTACTTAACCTTTTAGAGTCTCACTTTCCTTTTCTATAAGATGGAGATGATAGGATCTATCAAACAGAATTATTATGAGGATTATAAAATCACCTTGCACTAGCACCTGCACAATGTTAGGTTCCCTTCCAATAAAGAAAGTGGGGAGTAAGAAGAATCTATTTTTGAGAGAAAGAACAGATTACTTCAAGTTTCAGTGCATTTTTATAGTTTCAGAAATATGGTAAAGCTCAATAATAAACCAAATCTGAAAATGTAGCCAAAAGATAAAATCATGATTTCATACAAATATTTATCTAAAAGAATGCTATTTGTAGTTTTGCTCATAATGGAGAAAATTAGAAATGATCCACATATTCAACATGGAATTGTCTAAACAGATTATGGCAAATCCACTTGATGTAATACTAAGCCACGATTAAAAATATCTCGTATCTGGATACAATGTTCTGCGATTATTTACAGTGTTTCACTGAAAAAAAAAAGCCTAATTTCATCACTAGAGTAGTCCAGTTTTAAAATTGAAAATAATTTATGCATTAATAAAACAGAAAGTAATATGCCTGCATGTTAAAGCTGTTATGTTTTGGGGGTGATTCTGTGTGTGACTTTATTTTTTAATTTTTTTGTCATTCTTGGTGTTTCCTCATCAACAATAGAAAGAATTTAATTTTGTAATAGTAAAAATATATTTAAAAATAATTAGTCTTTGGCTTATACTCTAAGTAATAGTACAACTGATTAGTGTCATGGTTCTCTAAATTGTTAAGAGTCAAAGATAATAGTGAATTAATTATTTAGTAGATTATATTTCTGCATATGTCTCTAGAAAAGCAGGTGAATTCCTAGAGTTGATGACATAATAAGCATATCTGGTGTCTTTCTGGTTTATACAGATATTTTTATATTATACCTTTCAATAACCACAAGCATTTCCATTTATATTAGAATGAACTCTTCTAAATGGATCAAGATAAAAAGCTTTGGTAAAATACTTGGTTTTCATTTGGTCATTTATACAGAGAGGTTTTTTTTTTTTTTTTTTTTTTGGCTGAGAATGTTAAGAAAATATGTATTGCTTTTATTTAGAAAAATTAAGTACATGTGAAATCTAACACAGAGGCTAAATGATTAATACATGCTGTTGGATCTGAATTCAGTAGAAAATAATAGTGGTTTTTAAAATGCATTAATCTATCTACTCATTCATTTATTCTCTCATTAATTATACCTTTCTTCTATTCAAATGTAGCTGAAGTTTAAAAGCATCTAATAGAACATTTAAAATATAGTTTTAAGTATAATAAAATAATCTGGGAACAACAATATTCTTACTATTTTTTAACCTCATTTTTAGACTAAGTCACACAACTAAAAGAAAAAAAATTAGCTATGCATTTGCTTAAAATTGATTCCATTAAAATTTTATAATAGTGGCCTTTGTTGTAAGGAGAATATTCTGTGAGTCCTATTAGGGTAGTTAATAATTTGGAGAATTTAGGGGACCAGATTTTATTCTGATACTGAAGTTATAAGGTCTCTCTTTAATTTGAATCTGGAGTTAGCTGATATACAGCATTATTTGTTAGTATCACTGGGTCAGTATGTTAGATACTTTGCCAAAAAATTTGTCTTCACAGTTGCTGAATTAATTATTTTTAGTTATTTCTTCTTCTAGGCTGTCTCATGATTTACTTTTGCAAAATCACTTTTATTAACTATGAAGTGAATCTGATTTGTCCACTTGGAAGGCTGAAAACGGATGAACATTTTGAAATGCAGTACATTGGAGCAAGCCTTAAGATAGTAATGAAGAATACACAGCAGGGAATGTGGATATGGCCCCTAGTGAATATCTATCTCATCATCCTTTGATAGTTGATACAAAAACAGAATTCATGGGAAATATAACTCTGACTACAGTTGATTTCAGTTATCATAGATGTCTTTGGCTGATATCAGGTGTTTATGGACAATTAAATACATTCTAAAAATTACTGAATTATATATATATACCATATCTATATATATACAAAAATTAATAATGTTTATTACAGTTTAAAGATTACTTCTTTTGAATTTTAAAAGCAAAATATTCAGATTTGAGAAAAATGAAGAAATAAAATATTGTATGGAGAGAAAATATTAAGAGAGTAATGATATAGAGGTAATCTGTTAACATTTTGGCAAGTTCCCTCAGTCTCTTCCCCCCATAAACAAACAAACAAACACATGCACACATCTCTACACACATACTCATCAAACTCATATACACATTTAAATAATTCAAGTTATTCTATATAGAATTGTAATTACTGCTTTTTATTCACATATCATTTGATCCATTATATAATATCAACCCATACTATTGGATACTTAAATATGTCATTTTCCACTGAACATTTTTTTTTCTACTAAACGTTTTTAATGGCTGCTTATTAGTCTATTATATGGGTAAACTGAAATTTACTTAAAAATTATAGTTTGACAGGGGCGCCTGGGTGGCACAGCGGTTGGGCGTCTGCCTTCGGCTCAGGGCGTGATCCCGGTGTTACGGGATCGAGCCCCACATCAGGCTCTTCCACTATGAGCCTGCTTCTTTCTCTCCCACTCCCCCTGCTTGTGTTCCCTCTCTCGCTGGCTGTCTCTATCTCTGTCGAATAAATAAGTAAAATCTTTTAAAAAAAAAATTATAGTTTGACATTCAGTTATTATTCATTTTATTATTGCGAATAATATTCTGAAAGACATTTTTGGCCCTAATCTTCATATATTTCTAATGATTTATGTGTCATTTTTTTTGTATGTATATATATTTGTTTAAATACATTCTCAGGGTCTAAATTAATCTCCCTTTGAGGCATGACCAATGTAGAATATGTGTGAATCACTTTTTAAAATATTTTTTAAATTTATTTTTTGTACTTTAAATGTACCTTAAATAGAATGATAATGCTCTTCATTCATTTAAATGTCTGTTGAGTACCTGCTGTGTTAGATCCCTAGATCTAGATCCCTAGATGCTAGGGATCCAACTTATTTTTCAGTACCAGTTTATCCTGAGGCTGTTGAGACTGCTTTTGTCAAGGTCACTGTTAACCTGTATGTTGCAAAGTCCAGTGATCAATTTTCATATTTTTTTAATGGACTCATCAATAGCATTAGACACAATTACTTAACCGCTTTTTTCAGAACACATTTTTTTTCTTTGTATCAGAGACACCACTCACTCATGGTTCCCCTTCCATTTCATTGACTGCTCTTTCTGTGCTTGTTTATCTTCATTTTCCTGACCTGTACATACTTAAGTGACCCAGGGTCCATTCCTTAAACTTCTCTATGGTATTCACAACCTAGATGATTTCATCTTCCCCATAGCTTTAAACACCGTCTGTTCTCTAATGAGAGCCAAATTTATTTTCTAGCTCTAATTTTCCCCTACATTCCAGACATATTCTACCAACTTGATGTCTCCAGTTGAATATCTTGTAGGCATTTCAAATTTAACATGTCCAGAACTGAACTATTGATTCACACTCTTCCACTAACAAAACAAACAAACAACATGCCTCTGCAGTTGTTCCTGGGGACTGTCAGTAAATAGTAACTTCATTCATCTAGTTTCTCTGTTCAAAACCTTGGAGGTGGAGGCACCATATTTATTCAACAAACAATTACTGAGGGACTATTATATTTGCAGTCTCTATTATAAATGCTGGAGATCAGTCAGTTGGACACACACACATATACACAAACACCCTCTCAAAATAGTTATGTTCCGATGAACTTGACTTAGGTTTTTCTTAGCTCTGTCATTCTATCAGCAAATTCTGTTGATTCTACTTTCATAATATATCCAAATCTGACCACTTTCCATAATTTATATCCCTTTCCATCCAGTCCATGCCATCATCATTTTTCTCCTGGAGTGTTGCATTACCTTCTAACTGGTCTTCTTTTTACTGCTCTTTGCCCTAGCAAAGAGTTTTGTCAACACAGCATCCAGAATGATCTTTTAAAGCCAGATCATTGTGTCACTCTTCAGTTTAAAAATTTCTAATTGTTCAAAAAGATATATCCACTCCTATGTTTATTGCAACATTATTTACAGTAGCCAAATTATGGAAGCAGCCAAGTGTCCACTGACTAATGAATGGATAAAGAAGATGTGGTATATATATACAGTGGAGTATTACTTAGCCATAAAAAAGAATGAAACCTTGTCATTTGCAACAACATGGATGGGTCTAGAAAGTATAATGCTAAGTGAAATAAGACAACAAACTGATGGTTACCAGAGGGGAGGTAGGAAGGGCATGGGTGAAATAGGTGGTGGGGATTATCTTGATGAGCAATGAGAAGTGTATAGAATTGTTGAATCACTATATTGTACATACATCTCACACTAATATAACATTGTATGTTAACTATACTGGAATTAAAAAAAAAATCCTTCCCATTTCAAAATAAAATCCAAAGTCCTTACCATGAACTCCTTGATCATAGTAGCAGCTCAACAAATATCTAGTATGAAAGGCTGGATGTGAAGGTGAAAGGATATGACCTGCAGGCCGTATATAGACAGCTTCTTCCCTCTCCCCCACTTCCAAAGCCAAGGTCAAGCTTGTTAACATGGTTGTCTGTGGTGGAGGAGGTGGAGTGCACAGACACAGAGGTCTGAGTATTTGATTGACAAATAGTCAACCTAGTTTTTGACATTAAGACCAATCTGGTTAGACATGGCCGTGGCTGCTCTAGGAGGAAGAAAATTCTCAAACTGAATCTTTCAGTAGGAGGAAGGAGATTGATTCGACATAAAGGTTTTACTCTTAGCCTTTTACCATCCTCTTTTATGTGACATTGAAGAACTATGAATTCAGATGCTCAAGTTATGATTCAGTCTATCCATATAAAATTCTTGATTTATTTGAATCATATGTATCTATTGCCCAATAGTTACGGGTATCAGTCCCTCTGCACCCACCTCATCTGTTATCGTTAACAGTAATCGGTTGACCAGGCTTGGCAAGCTAACCAGACTTTAATCCATAAGTGGAAACAAGAAAAAAAAAATCAATTCTTTTTGGTTTATATGTGTGAAATTAAAACACTTCTAGTTTAAAAACTGCCTGGGCTAAAAGAACTAACTTTGCCTCACTGTTGTTTTTTAAATAGAACCATTTGTTACAACTTTCCCGTTAATGTGTTGATTAGTAGCAAATTTCTCTTAGTGGTATTCAGTATTAATTTTAGTAGCTAAAATTAGTGGCTCTCCTTACTAAAGGGCTATTTGCTGCTTTCTTTCTTTTAAAAAATGGGAACAATTATTTGTGCTTATGAGAGCGATGGGAGCAACCAAACACTAAAAATAGAAATTATGAAATTAGCCACAGGCAAATTACAGAGCAGGGACAAGCCATGAACATTCCCTCCGACTGGCCTGCTGCTGACCTCGCTCTTGAAGTGGACAGGCCATTTACTTGAATGGATGACATGTTGGAGAACCATCTTCTCTCACCTGGTTCCATGTCTCTTCAGCGCAAAATGCCAATTGAGGGCTTAGTTTGATGCTGCACTTTGGTTCCAGAGACAAACCTATTAGAACCATAGCGGAGAGTAGAAAATGCATTATGTCAGGGCCACCTGTTAAATTTGAGCCATAACCTTTGGATTGGGTGACAATTTTGTGTTTTTTAATTCTACTTTCATGTCTTTGAGCTTAAAGCTGTTTCTGTGCAGAGTTACTCTCAGTTGATATATTTAATGTAGGAAAATGTTTTGAGTTGGAGAAGTGCTATTTGTTACTACTACCGAAAAAAATATATATCTACACCCCTCCCCATAACCAACAAAAAAGAATATGGTTGATCTTTGGAGAAGAGAAAGAGAAAAAAAATACATTGGGGGGACGGCTCTAAGCAAAATCACATTTAGTGATCAGATTCTGTGTTTTCTTGGCTGCTGTTGCCAAGGCATCTGCAATTATTATCCTTTTTGTATCAGGATGAACACATGGAAGCAAACAGAGCTTGCATGTAGCGAATGAAATATAAGAATCGTTTGGGTGTAGGTGGAAAGGAAGTGATAGAGTTCAGAAGAACAGATGTTCTAAGAGTTATTAAAACTTTTCAAAATGAGATCTCATGCCCTGTATCTAATTATTGCATTGCTCTTCTTGTATCCTGATGAGTTAGACCTGTTAAAAATCTTGGGGACAGTGAAGAGTAATGGCTCATGGAGGCCAAAGCAACTTGCACCACACCACTGAGACTTTCAGCCCAAGCCATGTTGACCCCCTGTTCAGCTGAGCATCTGCAGTGACATAGCACTGCCCCCAGCAATGCTAGAGAGGAGCACTTTTGGATGCATGTTTTGTATTCTTCAAGTACATTGTTTGAATTCCTTCTCTGAAACCCCCCGTTACATTATTGTTCTCAAAATAAGTGCTGTTTGATTTGTTTGACTTTATGTTTGCAATACCCTAAAACAGATTTCATTTTGTTCTCCAGTGCCAAGTTATCTGAGCATGCATTTTCTTTCCATGCAGAATCAGGCTTTCTGCACCCATAGATTGGAAGCTAAATGCTTAATATTTATTATCTTTAAGGTGCTGTGTTAATGAAAGAATTTTAATCATTGACATTGCTCTGTGAATTATGTATTACAAAAACCCCTGCTGGTGAGTTAGACAAAATTAACCTACTGTAAGGGGCATTAAAAAAAAATCACAGCTAATTAGTAAGCCAACAGGAACAAAGAAAATGTAAAACAAAGATGTTGAGAACAAGACATTTAGGTAGGACTGCTGTCTCTGCTTCAGATGTGGCTCTTTCATTCAGGCTACATTTGTAATACTGCCTGCCATTGCTGGAATCTTCCTCCAATCTGATATGTTCCATTAGACTTGAGCATTTTTATGTTTTGTAATTAGTTTTCTAAGCTACAGTCTCTTCCCTCTTTCAAACTGTGGAAATCCAAGGGCTCATAATAGAAAATGGAAGATATTTTTAAACGCTTTTAAATTATTTCCCAGGCGATCTATATTAGAGATGTAAGGCAATTCGCGAGGATTATAATGGGAAATGATTTCCATCGTTTTTTTCCCCTTAAATTACTCTGTATGCTCATCATATATCCCGTATCCATTCCTGTATTCTAAAGTAACAAAGCTTTGTCCAGACTCCTTTCCTGATGCAATTCCATGCAGAGCAGACAAAGGCAGGCATGGGTTTAAATCACAGGCCGCTTGCCTCCTGGGTTCCTCCTCATGCTGACATCCAGGGGCCATGCATCACTCTGCTGGTGCAGGAACTGGGGAGGAGACAGTTGACCCTGAGAGGCTGGCAAAGAGGTGCTCATGCTGGGCCCCATTTGTTTATAATTGCTCTCTCTAAGTTATAGGTGGAGATAAAGCAACCAAAATGGGACAGGCAGAGGCAAGAGATGACACTAATGTCTATTTCAGTGTTTCCCTGCTCAACAGAGGCCCCAAGCATTAAAAAGGATAGGACGATTCTTTGACCTTTTGTTTTCTTCTGGATTATTTCTTTTTATTTTCTTCATGTTAAAATTTCTCTCCTTGCCTAATAATATCCAAGACCATTGTCTTTCTGATGAGAATCTAATCCGTTGTTCTTTAGAGAAAGAGTCATTAATCCTTCCTCTTCTATCCTCCTAGCTTACTGTTGGAGTAACCTCTGACTCTTGGATAATTTAAAACAAAAGCAAATGGAAAAAAAAAAAAGCAAATGGAATAAATAATTTTGTAACAATTTTGCTTTTATTTTAGGCAGAGGGAAATGGTCAAAGAATGCACGACAGGGAGGGGTTCCTCCTTTAAAAGTGACGAAAGCATAGAGGATGCAGGATGTCAGCTGTAGGATGTGAGCCCTTCGTGTGGGGATTTTTGGCTCCTGCTACATTCAACTTTGAGTAACAGGCATCTCTTTCATGTTATTCTTCTGGACTTAGAGAACTTGAAGGATTGGTCTCCTTTCCAATTCAGATGAATTTTCTCTTTTATTATAAGCTCAGTGAAAACAGGTTGGAATACTGTAGTAAATTTGAATTTTCTTGAGTCTGAGAGAGCCCTCTTCCCACAGTTTCCCGCTTCCATCTTCATAGTTAGAAAAGGAAGCCCCCAGAAACCAACCTTTCCCATCACAGCCTCTCCATCACTATCTGCCTTGAACCCATCATACTTTTTCCTCATTATGTCAGTCACCTCAGGAGCCCCGAAGGTGCAGATCACCCCTTTCTACCATACTCTAATCCCCACAAATTCACCTATGTCCCACATCCTTCCTGCAAACTCCTGGCATTCTTCCAATGTGATCCTAATCTAATATTAGGGAAATATCCTGTGCTCCCAACTTTATCTCTACACGTTCCCTTCACAGTTTCATTTGAACAGAAACCTGGTTTGTTCTAAGGACAGCTTTCCTTACATCCCTCTCAAGTGGGAGCTCTCTTTTTCTACCCGGAGCCCTCTCCCCACTGGCCTGCAGGTAGGCCTGCAGGTGGTCTTGATCCTCCTTGCCCCTTTCACATCAGTCTCTCTCCCCTCCCCCTAAAAATTCCAAGTTTGATCTCATTTGTCAGCTGCTCCCCATTGTTGCTGACATCTACTAACCTCTGGGAGATCCCCCTCTTAGCACGACGATTTTCACTCCTAGCTCATTGCCACTCTCTCCAGTATTACCTCCGACTTCATGACTTCATTCCTGATGATTTCAGTATGCACGGTTGATCTTTCTAACACCGGGCTCCTCAACCCCCTGCCCCACTATCATCTTATTGTACTCACTTGAGAAAAACTGTAACTTTGATTCTATACAACCCTTTGCCTACTTTATGTCCTTAACCATACAGCTGAATGAGATTAGTGACAAACACATCATCACATAGAATGGTTTCACTTCAGATTCATCACAAAGAACTTCAAGAGGGCTTTTAGGGCTGCTGGTAAATAATACCATAATATTATAATGCTGAGATATATTTCTAATATACTTCCCCATTCTTCTGGGTGATTCACACTTTCTTCCTCTGCTATTTAATCTCATGCATAATGTCTAACATTGTATCAGACCCCTGGCCAGTTCATAAATATGTTATGATTTTTAAGCTTTCCTGAGTGTTCCACCACCTTGTAACTGTGTGATCTTGGGCAAGTTGACTGACTTCTCTGTACCTCAGCTTCCTCATGAAATATGTCATACCTACATCATTGGATTGCTGTGAGCGTTAATTGAAATAATATCTGTAAAGTTTTATTACATGAAACAGAGCTGGGGCTAAAAAATATTGTATAATAGTATTAACATATTTAATTTTTCAGGCCAGTAGTTCCTTTTTCCTGCTTCTAGAAACTCCTACTTATCTTTAAAGACCAGGACCTACTTTTCCTTTCTGATGAATGTGCCATGTCTTATTCGATACTACCATAGCACCCTGTGCTGGTCTTTTGCAGTAGTTATTGCACTGCATTATAATTATTTCTTACATGTCTGGCTCCTCAGCTAAAGTGTTTCTTCCTTGATCACACTTCGTATGTCTCATTTAAATTTGCATCTGGATGCTCTAGCCTAGTGACTGGCAAAAAAACCAAACCAAAACAAAACAAAAACAAACAAACAAAAAATGCTAGTTGTGTGAATAAAAGAGGTAGTTAATATTTCAGTATAATATAATACTTCTCCTGTGTCTAGATATATTGCCAAAATTGTTCCCAAATTTAAAAAAATTCCTTTTTATGAAGGATTTTTTGAGAACAAAGGCCACCATAGAATTTGAATCCTGCTCAAAATCCATCTAGTTATTCAGATAGTTGAATGGGTTTGGGTTTATCAATTGGATATGTAATCTGCGGCCAGCTCTGAGGCAGGACCTAAGACCCTATTTTCTAACTCACGGCCTGTCAGACTAGCACAGTTTTAGGACTGTGGATGCTGAAGAGCCTGTGTCAGAGCTCAGCTGTTCCCATGTTTATTCTGCAACAGACGTGACACACCAAGACACAAATTGCTTCCCTATATAAACTCAACTTGGGATGGCAATGTGAGAGGTATCTATCTGTCCTCCCTGTAGGGGTTCTATGATATTCTTTTCCTTGAAAAACTCTCTGCTCCATCAGAGTCATCCAGGATTATAAGATGCTGGTAAATTCAAGGTTTAGTTTGAGGCCAGCTGGGAAAGGGATAGCCTGCTGCTATTCTTTTTTATGTATTTGTCCTGTAAATTTTTATCTGTACCTCTTTAGGAAGATTAATTAATAAAATTCATATGACTCGATGTTATTGTATGCATTTAACTGATGAATTGTGACAAAAAGCGGACTATGTTGTTTGCCTTCATGTAAAAGGAAGCCATCCTCAGGTCTGGAGATAGTTGCTCCAGGGCCTTAACACACTTTCCTTTGCTGTTTTAAATTTTCATCCCTCGGGACTTGACTCATGTAAGAAAGAACTACTATTTCAAATTTATGTTTGGACATACTTTTTTTTTTTTTTAAGGGAAGGTGCGAGAACAACGAACAAACTGTCTGTAGATGTTGTCACCACTTATAAACAGTTTTGCTGAGGGCATTACAAGGTGCGAAGAACTGTCAGCCGAAAGAAGATCTATTGGTTCTCTGGATTTCCAGCATCTGGGAAAGAACTGAGCAGCCAGTTGAAACCTCATACCATGCAAAATTGTATTAGATTTTTCATAGTTAGCTCACTCCCCATCCCTTTCTGAATGGAGAACCCCTACGGGGCCTTTTCCCACCCTCCTCCACATGCAGCCTGATGGATCATCTGAAACTCTCTGGGGCCACTTCCTAAGGAATTACACAAAGAAATATTGTACAAGTAAAAGTTCTAGGAGGGGACCACGCAAATATCTGCACGCAAGTCAGAACTTGAAAAGTTGGGGAAAGCTGCTGCCAAAACTTGAGTCTACTAAGTAAGTTTTAAGAAACTGACTTGTCCTTTTGGTTGATCAGTTAATCTGTGTTTAACAGTAAAAGAGCAAGCAAAAGAGCCAGTAGTTCTCTACCAAGGCAGTCCTTTGTTTTGTAAACTACTGTCTTTCACCTTGAAACTACCTTCTGTGTACAATGAACCACAGGATGACAAAAAGACCAAGATGGCTAACCTTGGGCAACAGAAATCCAAGGCAACAGCACAGACTTCAGGCAACCTCCTCTTGACATTTAAATGAGAATAATATCATTATTAGCAACCACTGTTGTTTACTGAAGTACTAGCTCTTATGCTCAACAATTAAATGCACATAGTTATCTCATTTAATCTTTCTAAGAACCCTGAAAGGTTGCTCTACTATTATGACTTCACAGAAGTGTAAATTGAAAACTCACAAAGGTTAAGTCACTTGCCAAAGTCATGTAGAGAGTAAGGATGTGTGATATTGACCCAAAGCCTGTATTTGTAGCATTTTTTTTCTTTCTACTTCTCAAATCTATGGATTTCAAATCTGGTCTCAAAGCTGCAGAGTAGATGTGCTCCATGACCAGAAAATGGATTTGGGGAGTCCAAAGCAGCAGGTGCCTTCATGGGATTGTACGCACAAGATGGTAAATTTTAATGTCTGCAAACATTGGGACTGAACAAATATGTATTGGATACTGATCACAAGTCCAGTAATGTGCTAAACTTAAGTGCTTGTGGGTGTGGAGAAATTTGGATCACCCTATCTCTTTTCTCAGTCCTCTGCCAAAGAGTGAAGAATTTAGCTTCCCTTCTATCCCCAATGATCCAACAGTATGTTTCCCATCCCTGAAGACCTAAGCATTTATTTGGGTACGGGGACCACAAATTCCAGTTTTCCCTGGTGGCATTGGTTTACACCCATCCTTTGGCATATATAACAGCACCTGTTAGCATTCTCAAAAGTGTTCTGATTTGGACAATAAGTTATACAATCATCTTAAATTTAGGTATTTTTCACTAGTAGAGGGAAACAAAAAACTTAAATAAAAAAGACCTTTAAACTCCCACGCGTTGTCTTGTCCCTGGAAAATCATGCGGGAAAGACAACGGTTGTGTTTGAGGACACATAGAGTCCCTGGACAGTCAGCAATGCTGGGTCCTCTTCTAGCCCCTTGCTCTGTCCCCCTGGGGCTTGCTCCCTTGGCTGATATTTGTGAGGGGATAGGGAATTGTGTGCCTTTTAGCTTTCGGAGATCTGCGGGGGAGGGCTATTGCCCAACTACGGTGGGATATTTTGATTAAATGAAGTTCAAAGTACAGTTTCTGATGAACCATGCAGGACTCCAAATTGACGCTGCAAACCCTTTTGAATTTGAAACTTTGGCAGCATCTGTGCTCTTAGAAACAAGCAAGCCAGTACACATTCCACCCCTTCCGCAGAGCAGCTGACACCGCAGCTGGGAACACGCATCCTGCCTCGGCCTCCTGTGTTAGGCAGTGGTGTCAAATGGAAACACTTGTGGGGTTTTCCAGATACCTTTCTCCTTCCTTTCCCGCTCAGCTATCTGCCCCTAGTTCTTCGTAAAACTCTGAGACAGCTTGAAAGAAAGAACAACTTATTTCTCTATTCAGAATGAACATAGGATTTTTTACATTTCAAAACAACTTAAAGAATTAAAACTTAGTTTGTGAAATTCAAAAATAATCATGGTTCTGCCAAAATGCCACCTTCATCGGAGGCTTAGGTTGAAATGTCAGGATGATGTTTGTAGTCTCTGTGAGTATTTTGAACTGTAACTAAATCACCTCTGTGGCTGTTTTAATGTGTCTTTGTAAAGCTGGCAAAATTATATAAATAAAATGTCTTCAGATTTTCGTCTTTGCTCAGCTGTTGTTGGAAAGGGGTAATCGGACCCCACTGTAAGCGCTATGGAAAAACACAGCTTAGCTGACAAATTAGTGGTATTTGGTGCTAATATTACTAATTCAACATTTGGAAGCGTTGCTCACTGGGGAAAAATAACATGTTCTATAAGTCACAGGAGAAACTAGGGAGATAGTTAACGGGTGTTGGCTCCACTGCTCATATTGCTCACAATACTCTTCAAACTGCTGCTGACTTCCTGCCAATAGACGTGGAAGTAATTGTCAACAAGATTTATTGTTACTTTCACATTTACACAGTGAGAGAGGAAAGGTTGAAAGAGTTCTGTGAAGTTCAGTACTGACTTCTGCTGAACCATAGCAACGCTCCCTGATTATCGCTAATATGTGCCACAGAAAGAATTTTGCATCATTTGAAACCTTAAAATCATTTCTTGTCAGGACCAAATTCCCCCACCATCTCAGTAATTTCTTCTGAGATCAATGAGCTGAGTGTCTGTTTTTCGCAGCAAAACAGTTGTTTTGCACATGGTGAAAGCAGTGTCCTTCGCTACAGAATTAGGAGTTGGATTCAGAGTGTGACCAACTAACCCCATCCTGTGGAACTAACCAAAAAACCTAACTCAAGAAAGAGAAGGGAGATACTAATTTTGAAATGGAAGGTTTTGCTTGGCAATTTAGAAGATGTCCGTGAAGGAAAGAGCTTAAAGAAGCTAATGAATATTCAAGAGCTTCTATAATAAGCTGTTCTTTCCATTTGAACTGTTCTGTAGGGACACCTGGTTTGTATGGGCTTTTGAAGGAGTTGATCTTTCTTCAAGTGGCATCTAGCCCTACTAGAGTGAAATTAGGATTATGAGATTGCATTTCCCGTGACTTGGATAGATTTTTCTAAGAGCAAGAAGGAAACCTATGAGTGTCAAGAAATATGTCAACAGAGTGTAGCCTTCTCAAACCATGTGTACAATTAAACCCACACACACAACTAACACACACAGATGATTATCTCTTCCTTGGATTTCAGATGGTATTTCCAGGCACAAGAGGCACCTGTTGGCAAAATTTCTCTCTGTAATGAAGGCCATCTGGATGGGAGACAAAAGTAGGGTGTGAGGACTGTGGTAAGTGGAGAGAGAGCCCCTAGGACTGATTGAGGCAGCAACTGCTCTGAGAACTGTTAACAACTGTGGGGGAACAAATACATTGGACAAGGAGTCATTTATCTAAGCGGTATTTACACAGGCAGCAGGCATTCAAAAAGGAATGGATTTGGATTATGAAACCTCTTTTTTTTTTTCCTATGCAAAAAATAGGCGTGATGCGGGAAATCTGAAACCTCCTGGCGTTCCCCCTTGCCATTTGAACATTTACCATGGTGCTTGGTTTCATACCATTGAGTGCTTATCCTGTGATTACTTTTTCGAGAGGGAGGAGAATAGATATAAAGGGACCTATCATTTTAAATGCCACCTTTCAAAATGTGGATAAAAATGGGGCAGAAGCAGTATTATGAATAATGCTGGTACTATTAGATGTCAGAGTAGAACATAGAACTTGCTGTACTGAATCGATGATGTGGCCTATTCAGCTTTGTATTTTGTATCTTAGAGAGGCACAAAGAAGTATTTCCTGGAGCCTATGGTAGCTTTGCATGACAGGAACCTTGACGTCGAAGTAAAACCCTCTGAGGATTAATCATCCAAGAATTCAAAGAACACTGTTGTTGTTTGTATATATATTTTTTTCTTCCAGTGCTCCATACCTTTACTAGAAGATATTCATTAATTTATTTAACAAATATTTATTAAGCACCTGCCCTGTATCAGGTGCATTGCTCCAGGCACTGAGGAGACCAGATAAAAATCTCTGCCCTCCTTGGGCTTATATTCCAGTGGACAGATCATCATAATAAAAACATTAAAATAAATGGAGATAAGTGAGCAAGGGCAAGGGGCAAGGAAAACAGGGAGGGTGGTCCTTGGGGTACGGGGAGAAAGAGATGATGATTCTAAATTGGGTGGTCAGAAGACCTTATTAAAAAGATGGCATTTGAGTAAAGCCCCAGAGAAGGTGAGGAGTAAGCCAGGTAGCATGTAGGGGAAGAATGTTCCAGGTCGAGGCAAGAGGAGATGCCAAGGCCCTGGTGAAGGAGCAGGCCTGGTATTTTCAAAGAAAAGCAAGGACGCTGCATGCAGTGGATGAAGTGGGAGGTACCCGGGGGCCTGACTATGCAGTGTTGTGTTGGCCACATAAAGGATTTTGGCTTTTGCTTTGAGATGGGAAATCATTTGACGGTTTTAAGAGAAGACCTGTTTTAAACAGTTCGTTTGCCCCGTTGAGAAAACTCTGTGAGGAGGCAAGATTGGCAGTAGAATGATGAATGAGGCTACTGAAATAACTCAGGTGAGAGAGAACCGCAGCTTAGACAAAAATGTCAACCGTGGAGGTGGTGAAAAGTGGTGGGGTTTGGAGAATACTGGCAAGGCCATGGGCCAAGAAGATTTGCTGATGTATTGCATATGGAGTGTATAGTGTATACGTAATGAATCGTCCTTACATCATCCTTGTACAACTTCTAGATGTGGACTCGTTTGCCTTTATCTATAGTTTTCTTGATTATTTTAGAGAGAGTGTGCGTGTAAGCAGGGGGAGGGGCAGGAGGATGGAATCTCAAGCAGACCCCACACTGAGTGAGGAGCCCACCGTGGGGCTTGATTCCAGGACCCTGAGATCTTGACCTGAGCTGAAAACAAGAGTCAGACACTCAACTGACCAAGCCACCCAGGCAGGCACCCTTATAGTTTTCTTGATTTTGTAAACATTGATTGAATTTCCCACCAAGGCCTTCACCTTTCTAGACTGGCTTAGAAGGCTTTGAACATTGTTCTCCTCCAGTAAGTAACCTTCTATCGTCACAGGCATTCTGCCTGTCCTCTTCTTTCAAGTTTGTTATGATGGTGTTTAGTTGAGTGCAGTGTTCCAGGTGAGCTATACCATATCTTGATGAGCAAATTTGTATTACATCTATCTAGAAAAAATATATTACTACTTCTCCCTCCTAGTTCCATGTTCCCTCTTCCCTCCAAGACATAGGCAACGTATTTAAATGTAAAGCTGATCAGTCAGTGTCAGTTCTGAAGATACTTTATTTACTTCATGGGTACTGTGGGTGCTTCTGTCAGTCAGGATTCCTTCAGTAATTCTAATAATAGTGATTTTAAATTATATTTAAAAAGCCCTATTGGTAGCAAGGAACTGTTTGAGTGCATTTATCCTTATTTTCTCGTTTAATTTTCACAGCCATTCTCTGAAGTAGGCACTAATGAGGAAACTGGGTTTTAGAGAGAGTAGGTGCTTTGCCTAAGGTCAGACAGCTAGTGCTTTTTATCTCTGAGATATGCAACTAATTCTATATCTACTATATTCCTACCCTCAAGTTTGGTATCCTTGGTGTGATAGTTAATTTTATGTGTCAACTTGGAGAATGTTTTTGGATCATATTAACATTTGAGTCAGTGAACTTTGGATAAAAGAAATTGCCCTCCGTAATGTGGATGGCAGTCATTCAATCAGTTAAAAGCCTGAATAGAACAAGGGACTGGTCTCCCTGAGCAAACGAAAATTCTCCAGCAGACAGCCTGGAGATGACCTGGAACATTGGCTCTCCTAGGTCTATGCCTGTCCAGCTTTGGACAGGAAGTGCACCACTGGCTATCCTGGGTCTCTAGCCTACTGGCCCACACTGTAGACTTGGGATTTGCCAGCCTCCATAATCAAGTGAGCCAAAATGTAATTTCCATATATATTATACACACACACACACACACACACACACACGTGTGTGCACACATACACACATCCTATTGATTTCATTTTTCTGGAGTACCCTGACTAATACACTTGGCGTTACTTTTTCTTAAAAGATTTATTTATTCATTTGAGATAGAGCACGCATGTGCACGAACAGGGAGAGGGGCAGAGAGAGAGGGAGAGAGGAAGCAGATCCCCTACTGAGTAGGGAGCCCAGTGCGGGGCTTGATCTCGGACCCTGAGATCATGACCTGAGTCGAAATCAAGAGCTGGACACTCAACCAACTAAGCCACCCAGGCACCCCTGGAGTTATTTTTAAATCTTGATTGGGTAAGAGTTACCTTTTAAAGTACAGTTATCACCAGAGGTTTAGTTTAGGACTATTGAAATCTAATGGCAGAGCATCAGCAACTTGTTGGGATCCAGGATTTCTGCCCACATAAGGCAATATCTGCCTCCTCTCCATCTTGTTCCTATGCTAATTTGGGTCCAAATTATGAGGCGCTCACACTAAGTATGACACCATTTCCATCCTTTCTACTGATGACCACTTTGCATAGCACCACTGTGTTAATTAAAAACAACCCATTTCCTTTTATTCCTTTTTCTGCTTAATGACCTATTATGCATTTCCCTTTTCATCAAGTTGATAGAACATTTTCTAATAGTTTTTTTGAAGAATAATAAAACTGTGGCTAATTCACTATTCTGGAAGTGTTGTATAATGTTCCAACTAGAAAACTCAAGCCATGGTCTCTAATTACTATTGGATATGAAACTGCAAAATTTCCCTTTACAAAGTTTTTAGATAAAAAACAAATAAAACTCTACCCTCTAGGGGATATTATCCTTTCCATAGACAGGTATCTGGATGAAGTTTCCAGGATATGGTTGTATTCCACCCACCATTAAAAAAAAAAAAAAAAAAAAGTTGCAAGTCTAGATTTTCAAAGCAGATCTTTCAAAGGTGACCAACCGTGGATATTCTCAGTAGAGATCAACAAGTATTGGAATAAGAGAAATTAGTAGGGAAAGTATGAGAAAATGGTAAGGTTCTGTATTATTTTAAAAAAGATTCTGTTACAGTTACAATTATAATTTTTATTTGCACAACTATGCAAGAGAAAGAAGGCATTTTTCTTCATAGTCATAGATGATTAAATGGTATAAAGTCTATGAATAAATTAAACTTAATATCATCTATCAACTATATAATGAATAAATATACTTTCCTACAACAAACAAGTAAAACATATATCATAACCTTGAGATTAACAATATATAACACTGCAGCTTAAGAAGTCAGAATGTCACAAGAGAATTGTCTTATAAACATAGTAGTTAGGATTTAATTTCATAATGCTAAAACACAGATTAAATATAAAACTTATGAAACAGGACTTTACACCCAGCCTAGCTATTACTTATATCCTTACTGTTTTGAAGTATCAAACTGGCATGCATTCTCAGTCTTCTTTTCTATTCTTAAGACAAAATTGGTCAAAGGCCAGCTCAGTGCTCTGTATTCATGTATTTTAGTCAATAATTCAGTCCTCCGTTCTCTCAGGGTTACTGTACTGAAACCAATTATCTCTGGTTACAACCCATTTAAGTGAAAAATATTTGAATACATATATTTTTAGGTTTTCATAAGAGCTCTGGCCCTGTGTATCGGATAGAATGAGACACAGAATGAAAGCTTGTAAACAAACCACTTGGGTTTGATTTTTTTTTCTTTGTAACTTCTCCATAACTTACTATGTGTAACTCTTGTCCACTTGATCTGCCCAAGCCCCCCACCCCCTTTTTTTCACCTCTAAGGGTTGCTGGGAGAAGAATAAGGTAATTTATGTTGGGATAAAGTGGCAGGCAAATTGCATTGATTCAAAAACAATTAGGCTTGTAAGATTATGGGCTGCTATAAACCTAGGATCCCAAACCATAGCCTGGGATCCATTGCCTGGGATCCAAATCCCATCTGCTGCCTAAGGTTGTAAATAAAGTTTTATTGGAACACAGCCTCACCTCTGCACTTATGTATTGTCTGTGGCAGCTTTCACACTTCAAAAACAGACTTCAGTAGCTGTAACAGAGACTGGCCAGCAGAGCCTCAACTATTTACTATCTGACCCTTTATAGGAAAAGTTTGCTGGCCCCTGCTAAAACTGGTATTAAGATCACCATTAAGTAAATAGTTAGCATTCTCTTTCCAAATCGTTTGAAGATTTTGCAAAACTGGAAATATATTGATATTTGAGAGAAGTTCTGTTCCTATGTCTATAAAAACTGCAGGGAAAGAAAGATAAAACAATACCAACCAATCATAAACTAAGAGCTCCCGCCCCCAAACTCTATGGCAGACTAGAACATGTATGTTGCTAGAGGCAAGGGAACTTCAAGCTCACCATGTTTCGAACTTGCTGTTAAATTTGGCATCACTAATTTTCAGGTGGTTCCAAATGCAACAAAACGCTTTCTTCTGTAATGATATGTATGTGTCTCTTTGCCTGAACTGCATGGTGAGTATTAATTAAGGTACTTTGCTGCACAAACTTCTTCCTCAGGGAGGAAATAAACACCCTCTCAATCATTTCACTATCCTGAGATTTAAAAAGGAAGTGATGAGCATAAGGGCCAGCAATCCATTTTATTAGATTTAAAGCTGTTTTTTTACTGTACTTCAGACCAAAAATCTTTCTCTGCCAGCTTTTTTTTTTTTTTTCTCTTAATCTACCATAGCTGAAGTACAGAATAGTGGTTAAGTGCACAGACTTGCGCCCAGTACTCTGGTTTTCATATCCTGCTTCTGTCCCTACTAGCTGTGTGACCTTGGGAAGTCATTTAACCCCCCACATTCCCAGTTCCTCACTCATTAAACAGGGATAATGTTACTTTTCTTGTACGATTGGTGAAAGGATTACATGAGTTAATACATGCAAAGTGCTCTGGACAGCATTTAGCTCATAGAGAGCACCAAAATGCAATTTGCTATTACTACCATCATTGTAGTGCTTAGCTTTCTTCAGGAGACATTCGTTCCAAAGCTTGAGACACTTCAAGTTGTGTTCTTAGGTAAGATATGGCTCACACTTTTAGTAAGAGAAAAACAATTACACTCCTGTCAATTGATATGAATTCAATTACATGAATATCCATACAGTAGATATTATTTACTTAATACTATACCAGATTGCTGGAGATAAAAAAAAAAAGTGACACCATTCCTGCTGTCAGATAATTTACAGTCTAGTAGAAGAGATAAAATATACACACAGGAAACAATTAAAGACCAATTCAGCAGTAGCATCAGGCTCATTATCTCATCTTCCAACTTCTAGTTATTGCTCACTTACTCTTGCCAGATTCTATACTTGCCGTTTTACATACATTACCTCTGTGAATTCTGACACACCAATCCTGCAATGAGATGTTATTTTTCCTGTTTAACACGTGAAAACATTGTTGTTCAGAACAGTTCTATGACTTGTCCAGGGTCACACATGCAGTAATGCTCTGTGCACACAGCCATTAGACAATACGATTTCAAAAATTCTTCCTCCCCACTTATCTCAGCAGTGTTTAAAAAAAAAATACTGTTAATTTTCTTTTGAAATGGACTCCTCTTTTTTTTGAGTGTTGTTGAGGAATATTGAAGAATGTCAGGGACATGTAGCCTGTCCCTTTATATAGACTTAACTATAAAACTGAATTTGGTCAGCTTCAAAATAAGTAACATGAACTAATGCTATTGGCTACATGCTTTGCAAGTTAAAAATAAGAATGTGGAAGGTTGGGAAAAATTAATGAGCAGACTTTGTGAAGGTTTTAGTGATAATTTTTGTGATTATTTTAATTCAGCACCATTGCTTTTTTTGTGTTCAAAGACCTGCTCTTGAAGATCAGATATACATTTAAATAAACCCCAAAGAGCCTGTAAATGTCACTCTGTTATCCCATGTGGATATATTTTGCTTTATGCAATAGGTGTCTTTTTAAAATAAATTGAAACATGATCTCTTGGCATATAGTGGCTGCTTAATAAATAGTAGCTAATAAAAAGAATGAATGAATATATTTACATTGAATTTACATTCTAATTTCAGAGCTGCTTTATTTTCATTTCTGATTGATATTTAATTGGTTGTGGCCTTGCCACTCTTACTTTAATTATGTCTGTCCCAGTAGACTGTATAGCAAGTAGTATTAAGTGATACACACTTACATGTCTGAGAACTCAGTATTCAAATAACTCCAGAGTATACTCTTTGGAAAAATAAATACTTGTGTAAAAGATAAAACACAACAAAACATACCTTGATTTGTCTAGTCTCTATCTTCAGTGATTTTATGAGTTTTATTTTCTTCATATCTGTTTTCTGGAATATTGGAGTAAGATTGAGCAAGCTTGCTATTAAAATGGGGAAAACAGAAAGGCATATATCTGCATCTGTGTGTAAGAGCACAATTTTCTCAGCTGTAAAAGAGTATGTAGGGAGAAGATGTGATAGTTAAAGGAATCTACAATCATTTTTGTAATGTTATTGAGAATTTCATGTGAAATTGAAGCGCAATATTATCAGTTGTTCCTTTAGTCTTGTGTTTCTCCAAGTGAGCTTTGAGGCGTACCCCCATGGGTATCACCTGGGACATCTATTAAAATGTCCCTTCCTGGCCCTATCCCAGATATAGCAAATCAAAATTTCTGGGGTCAGGACAGAAAACATAATTTTAACAAGCATGCCAGGATATTTTTACATACATTATGAGTAAGAACCACTTCTTTAGTCCTAAAGAAGGCTGAAAAACAGATTAGCCGGACTCATTAAATTTTCTGAAACTGATATTTGAATTATATGTTTAATAATATGAAATCTTTATTATACAAATATATGTATGTGTGTGTGTGTGTGTGTGTGTGTGTGTGCAGAGCATCAGAAATCCTTCCTAACTAAAAAGTTGACACATTAAATAGAATGTGAGATAGTGAAGAATGAAGAACCTAATTGGAATGAGGATGTACTGATTAACATTTATCTCTGAAGTTAAGATACTGTCAAGTTTTGATTTGTGTATCTTTACCATTACCAGGATTAAATGTGAAGGGGTGAGAAATTTAGTTCTGGCAGGGGACAGAATTAGTAGTCTCTAACTCCTATAGAAGCTGCTATGTTTCTGTCTTTAAAATCTTCCAACATATTTGGCTTCTGCTCAGTATGTTCATGATTATTATGTAACATTTTAAAGAAAAAAAATGGTTGTAGTGGTACAAGTAAGGTATAGGTCAGTGTCAGCATATATTCTCTCTTATAAGGCCTGACTTTGGTGATTTTGTTTTGTTTTATCTTCACTGACACTTAGAATGATTTTTGGCAACCTCTCAAAATCAGAAGAGACAGTGGTGCTGTGTTTATGATGTTAATGCCGTAAGTACCTATTGGGTACTTATGTTACATCAGGCTTCTGCTTTGCCTATTTTGTCATTAATGCATATTTTTTTTCAGTGACTTCTGAGTATCAGCTTCCAAGTAGCTATTACTACTAGGACTTGCAGATGAAGAGATAGCTATTTAGAGAGGTTAAATAACTCATTCAGTGTCACACAGTTCCTCAGAGGCAGAGTTGGGAAACAAAATCAGACACATCTGAATCTAGAGTGTGGGAGCTTTAAAATACATCCTGCCATGCCTGATAACCTATTCATAATTTGGTAACAGGATAGCGGCATGGGACTTTAATGAGCTAAAATAAAAAACCTATCTCCCCTTGTGCTTAATCCCTTTGTCTGTTATTTTCACCTCATTAGTCTCATTGGCCAACCTGGAGAACTTGTCATATTTGACGTACATATTTGGAATCTAACATGCCTGGGGTTTGCCGACATGCAAGGGTGCATTTTTGTCATCTAGAACTATTTTAAGGAAGAATCGAAGACTAGGGCATTGACATTCATCAGGGCAAACTAAGTAGACCATAAATGATTTTCAGGTCTGGGGTAGACTCTGGAATCTGTCTATGCTACAAAAGTGCCTAAATTGTAGAAGGCTGAGCTTCATCAGAAGTGACATAACGGTTGTGGCATTGGGCCTAGTTCCTATATCGTTCCTGCCTTGGACAGTCTCAGTGTTCTATTTCCTGTCACAATGTTGAGGGGGGGAAAAAATCTCTTTCTCCGGAGTGAAGTTTTCAACCAAGTATCTGAGTAATAACCCTGACATTTTTCCAACTGGAATGAAAAGCTGACTGAACTCCAAGGGAGTCAGAAGGCAATTTGAGGGAGGAAGGTTAGAGGAGAGGAGCAGAGAAAGTCGTGATTTCTGGAACAGAAAGGGTCGGGACAGGCAAACTTAGCATAGTTCCGCATTCTGATGAAAACCAGCTGAGTGTGTGACCTGGAATGGGGTTCAGGATATGTACAATTAAAATGAAGATTATTGAATACTTAAGAGAAGAACAATAGGTAAAATAATATCCAAGGACTGAGCAAATGGAAACATAGAGCATGTTGTTTGAAAGAGGATTAAAAAAACCAACCAAACCAACCAACCAAACAAACAAACAAACAAACAAACAAAAACAACAGAACGCCTCAGAAAAGACCCAAAGGCAGATTCTTCTGAATTGTGGCAATGGATAAAATGAAATAGAAGCTTTCAGTGGCTTATGATACAAAGTCTGTAGGGTTTGAACACTAACAGAAGTTAAATGTTGGTAGCTTTCCAACACCATATAACTGTTAAACCCAAGATGTCATTTTCTAGGACTAATTTCTACTCACCAGGGAATGTGAATTTCCTATAATGACACTCAGCAAAGACAAGGTCTGTCCTTTGGAAGACCATATGAGATTTTTATTGTAGCAGGCATTCCAGAGAGGCAAACACATTTCTATCAACTTCTTTGATTGAGTAGTGACTTGAGGTTCAGAATCACAGTTTAACTGAAAGACCAAACATACCTTGTTCTGGAGGCTCCAGTGGACTTCTTTGTATCTTAGAGATCCTTTAAGACAGTAGCTACCAATGACTTTCTCTCATTTCCCAAGGGGCTTGACTTAGAGGAACAGGGCTAATTTAACAAGAAGTTTTCTAGGGAAATAAGTTGTCTAGGATCAATTTTAGTGTGATTCTTTGGCCAACATTATCTTTACCTGTAAGTGAATTTGCAAACAAAATCATGCATGTGAAATTTGTTTTCATGGAGAAAAAAAGCCTGTTTTCTTTTTAAGTAAATAGCTATAGCTTGTTCTATAAATAGAATTTGTACTTTCTAGAAAGAGTGGCTAAAATAATAATAAAAAAACCCCCACAAAACCTGAATCACCCTATTGATATGTTTGAATTCTGTATTGACACTAGGTAAAGGACTGGATTTGATGCTAGGAAGCAATTATCACAATAATCTGGGAAATTTACCATTTGAAACACACCAAGATATCATAGATGCAACATGTTATGCTCTAAGATAACTTAAATGTGTGCCAGGTCATCTGGATGATTAAATACACATTTCTTTAAGTTCTCACTTAAAAGCCTAGCACCAGTAAAGGAATTATAAAAAAAAGAAAAAATAATAAGGCACATAAACACATGAGGAAAAAAAAAAAAAACAGAAGAGAAGGCAATAGTAGACAATGAATTTTGGGGAGATAGAGGATTGAGGACTGAATTTGATTTAGGCAAGGTGCAACAGAGGATACTGCAGAAAGAGGATTAAATTTGCTCTGTAGAACTCGAGAAAAGAGGCACCAGCCACCTTGGAAGATATGAAGGAGGCATGGCAATGAACACAAAGGGTCTGCATGTGGAGCAGTTAGGCTCCTTGGGTCACCTTTCCAACATGGTTCCACTCAGTGACCCTGATTCTTAGTCTCCACACCCCGTTCCCTCCCCCACCCTACACTTCCAGGCTAATCTGTAACTTTCACTCATGATTAAAGGTTCAACTTCTTTTGAAATTGGACTAGAACATGTCTCATTTTAGATACTCCAGACCCAGTTGGGGATAGGGTCAGGTTAAGTGATGAAAACAGGATGAAAGATTGACATCTGCCTATTAAACGGTGGGGTAGCCAGCTTGGGACTCTGCTGTAATGTGCTTTTACTCACTCTCTTTTTCTCTCTTTCTCTTTCTGAATATCTCTCTCATTCTGTCATCTGTTATAATGCAGAGAGTCAGAAGGACACCCCCTCCCACCTCCTATCCCCAGGTGAAAGTCTGGAGAACTTTTCTCTGAAAAAGCAGAATGGCTCTAAAAGGATAAATAATAATCTTTAAATCTTGACATTGGTGGGATCTCCCACAAAAAAATTTAGCTTGTCACTCAAGGTTCAACACTTAACAAGACACATCTTAACACACAGAATTTCCCATGAGTGTTTTAAATATCTTATTCTTAAAACATATAAAGATGGACAGGAAGGTCAACAGCAAATGGGGCAAAGTCTCTGCATGAAAGAGAAAAAATAACCTGTAAAATGGAACTCTTATGAAGCAAAACCATAAAGGAAGCAGAAAATACTTTAAAAAAGACTTTGTCATAATATTCTTAGAAAAACAACCAAAGATACTCTATCTATGAAGCAAAACAGGATTCTAAAAATAAATAAGCAATAAAAAGAAAGACGCTTTAGATATATAAAATTTAAAATAAAAATTCAGTAGTGTATGAAGATAAAATTGAGTACATCTCCTTGCAATTAGAATAAAAAGATAAGAGATGGAAAATAGGAGGAGGGTGGAAATAACTAAGAACATTGTAAGACCAATTTTGGAGATCCAGCAGCTAGTTCTAGAGAGAGAAACAGAAAATAGAGGGGAGAAAATTATCAAAGAAATTATACAAAGATAGATTTCACTATTGTTAAAGAAAGGTCTCCATGTTCAAAGACACTACCAAGTGCTCATAACGAAGACCATGAATAAATTTATGAGGACAGAGATGTTACTTAGCATACGGTGTTGTCTTTTGTTGCAGGGGCTAAAACAGTAGTGGCTGAAATAGGGTGGAAATTTATTTTCTCTCAAATATCAGTCCAAACAGAAGCAGCATGGCTGCTTCCTGGTATTGCAAATCCAAGCTCCTTCTATCTTTTGCTCTTGCCATCCTTAAAATGTGGCTTCCTCTCTTGGTTTGATGGCTGCTTTAGCTCTCACCATCACATCTGTTTACAGCTAGCAGGAAGAGAAAGGGAAAGTGAGATCATTTCCCCCTCTTTTTTTCAGGGCCCACTCCAGAAGTTATATATGATTTCTGCTCTATCTGGTTGGCCCAAAGTTGGTCACATGGTCATCCCGCTTACAAGGGAAGCTGGGAATGACAATCCTTAGTTTGGGCTGCCCTGTGCCTAGTTAAATCTTAGAGCTTGAACTACTGAAGGAAGAACAGAAGACTGGATTTAATTAAGGAGCAACTACAGCCTCTGTCACACCCAGAGATAAAGGAAAGAACCTAGAAGCTCACACAGAGAAACAGCAGTAACAAGTAACATAAAGGGTAAAGGAGAATGTTACTTGATTCCTCATTAGCAGCACTTTAAGCTAGAAGATAACAGAGTGATTCTTTCGATGTATAGAAGGAAAAGAAATAAACTAACAATCAGGTATGAGTTGGAATAAAGACATTTTCAAACCTGCAGATTCTCAGAAACGAATTCTCTAAGAAATATACTAAAAGCTGTTTCAGCACAGTGATAGAAAAATTAAAAAAAAAAAAGTCATAGGTTTTAGAAAACAGGAAAAACCAATACAGGAGAATCATGAAGTGAAAGCCCAGCTGAACAGGAGGCCTAGAGAGTAATGGGTCCAGATTGGAGCAAGTCTGAGCATGGGATTTATTTTAAGCTTTAGGTCGCTACAACTCAATATAATGGTGAAAAAGGAGTTCTCACTGCCTATGAGAATGGAGAGTTCCCAAGGCTGAGAGTTAGAGTCTTGAGCAAGAGAGAGATTTTGTGGGAATGAGACTGGAGATGGAACATGCTTAGGTCCTTCAGGGATCTGGGACTTCACAGAAGGGGATGGGATGATAACAGCAAGGTAGAAATCTCAGTAGGGCTGAGAGAAAAATCTAAAGTAGAGAGGTCTTGTTTGGAATTCTGCAAAGACATATAGGCATGTGGGAACAATAGAACAGTCAGAATTTTGTTTGTGTAGGCAAAGATAGGGCTTGGCTACTCAAAATTTCCCTCCCATGGAGGGTAGAGTGGAACAGCACATAATTTTCCAGGCCATCCCTTTGAGGGATGGTGAAAGTAGTGCTGGAGGGTGAATTTATCTAGATGGCTTGGCAAGGCAAGAATTGAAGTCCTTTTTGCTTCAGGGGGACTTCTCAGGCAGGGTCTTAACCAGGAATTACAGCCAGACCACACAGTATCTCTTCAGATTTAGTCAGCAGGCAATGTGCTGAATCCCCAGGGTGTGCGGCTGAGTTCCCTTGGAACAATTATGGCAGTTACCTTTCTAGAGAGAACAGACCCCGAGCTGAGTTTGAGGGAATTGTGTGTGTGTGTGTGTGTGTGTGTGTGTGTGTGTGTGTGTGTGGAGAGAGAGAGAGAGAGAGAGAGAGAAATGACATTGAGGAGTGACATATTGAGAAATGACAGAAGTGGGGAAATGTGCTTTAACTTATTTACCTTTGTATTTCTAGTGCCTGCCATAGTGTCTGGACCATAAATATTTGTTAAGGAATGGGAAGGAGCACAGAAAAGAGGCTAAGGAGAAGGACCTAGAAAGAATACTAAAGCTGAGAGAAAATAGTTGGGCAGCATATCCAATTTATGATATTTTCTTTCTTTCTTTCTTTCTTTCTTTCTTTCTTTCTTTCTTTCTTTCTTTCTTTCTTTCTTTCTTTCTTTCCTTCCTTCCTTCCTTCCTTCCTTCCTTCCTTCCTTCCTTCCTTCCTTCCTTCCTTCCTTTCCTTCCTTCCTTCCTTCCTTCCTTCCTTCCTTCCTTCCTTCCTTCCTTCTTTTCTTTCTTTCTTTCTTTCTTTCTTTCTTTCTTTCTTTCTTTCTTTCTTTCTTTCTTTCGTTCAGATTTAATTTATTTATTTGACAGAGAGACAGCCAGAGAAAGAGGGAACACAAGCAGGGGGAGTGGGAGAGGAAGAAGCAGGCTCCCAGTGGAGCAGGGAGCCCGATGCAGCTCAATCCCAGGACTCTGGGATCACACCCTGAGCCGAAGGCAGACACTTAATGACTGAGCCACTCAGGCGCCCCCCAATTTATGATATTTTCTGATTTTGTTACTAAGAATGTATTGTGATGTTGCATTTTTACAACGTTAGGAATACATGGCAACGTTACTGTTTGATATTTGACCCAAGAACTACCAGGCTTACCTGGATTGGATTCAACTTTTAAAAAGGTGATTTCCCATTCCTGCTGTGTATATGCTAATTAGTTAAGAGAATGTTGTTTCTACTTGAATGTGGATTAATGGTCTGTGAAAAATTACATAAATCATCCTTCATTAGATTTAAGAATGACAGTATTAAAAGATGGAAGGAAAAATTTTGTTACAGGTGTGAAACATAGGCCTTAAAAAGCTAGGGATATATGTCAGAAAAATACTGGCCTGTGTATCAAAAAAAAAAAAAAATAGTATTCTCCTGAAAGATTAAAGACACAAAACAGTGTTAGGATTGTTGACTGAAGCACAAATTTTAACAAAGGGTTTGGAGAGAATAGAATTTAAGCTAATAACTCAGTCTAGGCAATGATCTTAATCGTATATGCCAGAAATAGAAAGAAAAATGTTATTACAGAATTTTTCTCTCAGTGGAGACTAAGAAACCCTAAGGATTTTATGAGACGTCTACTTTACTGAGATGTTTTTTTTTTTCCTAAAGAGTTTGCAACTCCAACCCCATTGAGATTTGCTCATCAGTAGTTGTTAAGCCTTCAATATATTTTGACAATAGAACACAATAATAATTACTGTATTATATGTATTTGTAGCAGCCTCAACTATGATATACAGAAAACGGGGCAGAGAAGCAATAATTTTGTGCACTTTATTAACTCATTCATTATATGAGGTGACACTGGTTATATCAAGATTGTATAATAATAGTCTATTCTAAAGTATGGATTTTTTTTTTTTATAAAACAGCATGAGTGTATCATGCCAGAGTAATATGAATGTGAAAGAATATCCATCATAGAATAATAAAGGAAGGCTAAAAATCATTTTACAAAATGAGACACAGAATTCATTTGCTCAAGTAGCTGCCAGTTGGTTGTCTGATAAAAGATCTCATGCTTAAGAGTCAGGCTACAGACCTATGTAGTAATAGTCAAGATGGCATTTCAGTCTTTGTGGGTGGTATGCCACAGGCACTACACTCTGTGTGGGGGAGTGGACTGCTGAATATATCAGCTCTGCCTGCAGTACCGGATTCTAATTCCAGCAGGTTCCCTGTGTGAGCTTGACTATTCCTAGCATTTTACCTCTCTAGGCTATAATAAGCCATAGTTTCTTCATCTGTGATATTAAGGGGGTTGGACAAAATCTTCTCCCACTTTGAAAATATTATCCTACTATGACTGGAACAAAAGGAGAGACAGAGTTAATAACCACAGCTCTAAGGATTGACTATCTGCTGATCAATTTCAGGAGCTCAGTCTCTACCTAATAGGGAGTACTATGGAAAATGCTTACAAATGATCGTGTAAAGGATGCTTGAGAAGGAAAAAGAGACTCAGTGTCACTGACTGCTGGCTCTGTGAGGATAATGGGGAGTATTAGAATCTATTGGTTAACCTTGGCAGTGTTCTACTGTGAAGAGGTCATTTAGAAAGCTTTCCCTGGATTAAAAAGCAGGAGACAGAGGATCCTGTAGTGGAGAAAGCTGAGTGAGGGAATGAGAAGCATTGTGCAGAGTGTGTGTACGTGTGTGTATGTGTGCGTGCACATGCAGACAGCTGCATTCCTGTGTACACATGTGCATCCCCCACTGAGAGATAGACATCTGGCTAAGCTACAGTTCCTTTGCTTTCCCAGTATTGCTCAGCAGAAGTTTGACTTGAATATTAAAAGTTGAAAAAAGTTCAGGATTTTTTCTGGTGAAGCATAGATGCAGATAAAACTTTCCTATTGATTTCAGACCATTGTTACAATTGCAGGATTTTAAAATCCTGGGTTTTAAGAACATAGTTTGAAATCTGTCAATCTTTTGAAAAAGTTATGTCTCTATGTCCTTTCTACTGCATTGGGCAGGTAAAGTGTAAAGTTGAAATGATGATACAGAAAAAATATCTTTTAAAATAAATTATAGCCTGCAACAATGGACCAAGTCAGATGGAAAATATAACTCCTGAGCAATTAATTGGTCAGAGATACAGTGAGCTAAAGATCATGCAAGTTTGAAGGAGGAGTTATGGAGTTTGAGTTATTAACATAGACTTTGTATCACATAGATATAGTTTGAATTCTCTCCCTATCCCGTTACCAACTGTTTGACTTTAGGCTATTACTGTTTTTAAGGCAAAAATTTCCTATATGAGAAAAGAGGATTATATTTCCTGTCTCATAGTGGTGTGAAAAATGAAAAGATTATGTATGGAATGCACTTAACCCAGTGCCTGGCACATAATAAGTGGCTGATAAATGGTCATTACAATCTTTTTAAACACTCATTCCCACACAATTGGTGCTCAAGAAGCATTTGTTTAATGAATGTTTCCTATAGTCACAGATTAATGAAATCAAAAATGCCATCTTTATTATTGGCATGGTTAATTACAACTTCATAAAAATTGTTGTTCCCTTACCAGTCCAACAAAGAACATAGCATCATGCCTTCTTCTGTTGGGTCCTCTGGGGGTAAACTTTACACACCGTATCTCATGAAGTGGCTAAGAGTTCTGGGAAGGAAAATTACAGGCATACCCTCAAGGTTTTACAGGTTTAGTTCCAGATCACTGCAATAAAGTGAATATCGCAATCAAGTGAGTCAAATGAGTTTTTGGTTTCCTAGTGCGTATAAAAGTTATGTTTACACTATACTGTAGTTTATTAAGAGTGCAATTGCATTATGTCTAAAACAACAATGTACATACCTTAACTGAAGAGTACTTTATTACTTAAAAATGCTAACCATCATCCGAGGCTTTAGGGAGTCACGATCTTCTTGTGGGGGTGAGTCTTGGCTCAGTGTTGATGGCTGCTGACCGATGAGGGTGGTGGCTGCTGAAGGGTGGGATGGCTGGGACAATTTCTTAAAATACGACAAAAATGACATTTGTCATGTCAATTGACTATTCCTTTCACCAACAATTTTTTTCTCTAGCACGTGATGCTGTTTGATAACATTTTACCCATAGCAGAACTTCTTTCTGAATTGGAGTCAGTCTTCTCAAACCCTGCCGCTGCTTTATCAACTAAGTTTATGTGATATTCTAAATCCTCTGTTGTCATTTCAACAGTCTTTGCAGCATCTTCACCAGCAGTAGATTCCATCTCAAGAAACCACTTTCTTTGCTCATTTCTAAGAAGCAACTCCTCATTCATGAAAGTTTGACTGCTGTTCAGTCACGTCTTCAGGCTCCACTTCTAATTCTAGTTCTCTTGCTGCTTCTGCCACATCTGCAGTGAAGTCTTGAACCCCTCCAAGTCATCCATGAGGGTTAGAATCAACTTCTTCCAACCTCCTGTGACTGCTGATATTTTGACCTCTTCCTGTGCATCCCAAATGTTCTTAGTGGCATCTAGAATGGTGAATCCTTTCCGGAAGGGTTGATTTTGCCCAGATCCATCAGAAGAATCATTATCTATGGCAGCTATAGCCTTAAGAAATGTATTTCTTAAATAATAAGCCTTAAAAGTCAGAATGAATCCTTGATCTATGGGCTGCACGATGGAGGTTGTATTAGCAGGCATGCAAACAACATTGATCTTGTGTTACATCTCTATCAGAGCTCTTGGGTGACTAGGTTCATTATCAACGAGCAGTAGTATTTTAAAAGTAATCTTCTGAGCAGTAGTTATCAACAGTGGGCTTAACATATTCAGTAAAACATGTTATAAACAGATGTGCTGTCATCCAGGCATTGTTGCTCCATTTCTAAAGCACAGGCAGAGTAGATTTAGCATAGTTCTTAAGGGTTCTAGGATTTTCAGAGTGGTGCATGAGCATTGGCTTCAACTCAAAGTCAGCAGCTGCATTGCCCTAACAAGAGAGTCAATTTGTCCAATGGAGCTTTGAAGCCAGCATTTACTTCTCCTCTCTAGGTATGAAAAGTCCATCTTCTTCTGGTATAAGGCTATTTTGTCTGCACTGAAAATGTGTTGTGTAGTGTAGCCACCTTCATTCATTACCTTAGGTAAATCTTCTGGATAGCTTGCTGCAGCTTCTCCATTAGCACTTGCTGCTTCACCTTGCACGTTTATGTTATGGAGACGGCTTCTTTCTTTAAACCCCATGAGCCAACCTATGCTAGCTTCCAACTTTTCTCCGTAGCTTCCTCACCTCTTTTAGCCTTCATGGAGTTGAAGAGGGTTAGAGGGGTGGGGCCTCGCTGTGGATTAGGTTTTGGCTTAAGGGGATGCTGTGGCTGGTTTGATCTATCCAGACCACTAAAACTTTCTCCATATCAGCAGTAAGGCCGTTTTGCTTTATCATTCATGTGTTCAGTGGAGTAGCACTTTTAATTTCCTTCAAGAACTTTTCCTTTGCATTTGTAACTGGGGTAGCCGGCGTAAGAGGCCTAGCTTTCAGCCTGCTTTGGCTTTAGACATGCCTTCCTCATTAAGCTTAATCATTTCTAGCTTTTGATTTAAAGTGAGAAATGTGTGACTCCTCCTTTCACTTAAACACTTAAGAGGCCATTGTTGAGTTATTAATTGGCCTAATTTCAATATTGTTGTGTTTCAGGGAATAGAAGGCCCGAGGAGAGGGAGAAAAATAGAGGAACAGCTGGTCAGTGGAATAGTCAGAACACACACAGTATTTATCAATTAAGTTTGCTGTCTTATATGGCGTGGTTGTGGTGCCCCAAAACAATTACAATAGTAACATCAAAGATCACTGATCACAGATCCGCACATTATAATAATAATGAAAAAGTTTGAAATAGTGCGATAATTACCAAAATGTGACATAGAGACACAGAGAGAGCATATCTGTTGGGAAAATGTTGCTGATAGACTTGCTAGATGTAAGGTTGCCACAAACCTTCCATTTGTAAAAAACACAGTATCAGCAAAGCACAAAAGAAACAGCACAATAAAGGGAGGCACAGTAAAATGAAGTCTGCTCCTACAAGAAGAGCTCAGGGTGTGGAGACTTTGACGAGAGCAGGGCTAGTGGGAGGTGGACAGTAAGAGAGGGAGGCTTCAGAAGCGGTGGAGGTAGAGGCTTAAGGGAACATGAGTATGACCAGTCACACAGCACCAGCTCAAGACCCGTTCTTTCTCTTTTTTCTCTCCTTCCTCCTTCCTTCCTTTCCATCCCCTTTCCCTGTCTCCCTCCCTCCCTCCTTCCATCCCTTGCCTCCCTTCTCCCCTCTCCCCTCCACACCTTTTTTTCCGTCTCCCTTCCTACTTCCTTATCATGACCTTTCATTCTCCTTACTCCTGTTTGTAGCAGGTGATTTTACTTGGGAAGTGACAAGCCAAACAGTTTGACTATGTCTTATGTTGGGCTAGGCATTTTTGGGATCTAGGTGTACTTTCAAACTGCTTTCTGGGAAACCTCCCTCAGCTTTGTACAAGGCACTTCTATAGAGTTTCATTTTTAATTCAGTTAAAAATTATATTTCATTATTTTAAAAGCTGTAACGACAACCAAAGTGAAAACCCAAAGCAAAAACTACAGGCTCTACAACATATCTGCTGATTTTTAGCACTTTAGAGACTATGGAGCATACCATGTACACAGGGTTTAACTTGTTGTCATGCAGATTTTAGGCTATGGTTCCTTTTGCTTATTTATGCGTATATTTGACCTTGCTACAAATGTGTAATTTAGTAGGAAGGAGGGAGCTTTTCTCTGGTCTTTCCTTGAATTCAAGCCTGTACATGTCTGCTGGTGTAAAATGATACAAGTGAGTTCACTAGTTCAGCACATGTGTACTGTGCTCCAGTAAATGCCAGGCAAAGCTCAGGCACATCTGCTGGCTCATGCTCTTATCATGGCTTATTAGACAATTGTGCAATAACAGGTGAACTCTACACACTGCGTCATGACCATACTTTACTCATGAAGTGTCAGATGTTACTTGCCTAAATTAAATATACACATAAGTGTAATTGTTAAAATTGAGGTGGCATAATTGCTTTTCAAACTAGAAATCAATCACTAATTAAAAACAGGAAGTTTCAAAGAAAATAGAATTTCATGGCTAATACCATGAAAATTATAAGGATCAGATGACACAAATTAAGTTCTACCAGCCCCAAATATAGTATCCTCTACACAAAATCCTCATTGTGTTTGTGAAATTAAAATTTGCAAAGTTATTTGTTCTATGAATTCTGACACGTTCTCAAGTTTTGAAATAAAAGATTGACTATAAAAAATAAGTCTCCCTTCATCTTTTAGTACAATTTAAACCACCACTTAATGTTCTTGAAAAAGTACACTTAAAAATGTAAATCTGTCAATAACAAAGTATTTATAGCACCATTTGAAGTTATCGTGTAAGTAAGGGGAAAAGTACAAGATATCAGGAAAACACTCATTTCACCCTATGCTATTGATTTTGCTACAGTCATGGTAAATGAGCAAGCAATGAGTATACGCTTATTGCCATTCCTTTATAACACTGTGAGAAAAGGATACTAAGAAGCTGCTCATGAAGACTTGTTTATTTCAAAAAGTGAATTATGTGTAACCATTATAATTCAGCTGTTTCAAGGTGTGAGTACTATGCATTACACCAATTTGTTGGTGAGATAGGACCAAACAAATAAACACAAAGGATATACATTACTGAATAAAATCCTTGAAGCACATACAACAGGGAAAGTGTTTAAGTTTTATTTTAATTTAAAAAATATTCCATCAAGTCGGTTGTCAAAAATGGATTGGTGTGCAATTAGCATTGAGAAAATAATGGCTGGAAACACTATAGGATTTGTAATATAGGAGTAGTTGCCAAAATGAGTTCAAATAATTGTGGTATATCGAGTAGACAATCACTTGCTATGAAGCAGATTAATGAGCATCTTTCAAAATTTTCATTTTTTTAATAGAAATTGCCAAATTTTAAAGGTGTACTCTTTTTAATGCAGAATTTTTAGCATTATGTATATATACATAATATATAGCAATATATATAATATATATTATATAGCATAATATATACGTAGTATATAACAATATATATGTATATATGCATATATGTATGTATGTATTTATTTATTTTTTCAAAATTCCCTTTCCAATTAAGTTACTTCTGCCAAGGCCAAGTGCTGATACAAATCTTTCAAATTTGACAAGAATTTTTTTTTTCTTCTTGATAATAACACCATTAACAAAGCCTCTCTTAAAACATGGTTTTGCCTGCTTGTGTCTCTTGTTGACATTTTTAATAAGCTGAAGAAACTCAATATGACAATGCTAGCCTGCCATGTTAATCTCATTTACAACTACCTATAAAGTTAGCAATAAAATTGAAACTTAGAATTTGGATTCAATAGGAAAACAAAGTAAATTTGATTCTTATAAAACTCTGAGTAAATGTGTGATAGAGATGGGCATTGAAATGTATGAAATTCTTCAGTGACATTATTGAATGTCTCATAATATTTCAAGATACATATATAATGTATATGCACATATATATATCAATAAAATCTCAAACTTATTGAAGAAAAAAACATCAAATGTAATTCTGAAATATTACTAGTCATTCACATTGCAAACGCAAATTTTATACTACTCTTTCAAGATTCTGGTTGTGTTTAATTGAAGACTTCTGAGGTTACAAAGAAAGATGTTAAAATAATTTACTCGTCATCTGTGTAAATCAGGATTTTCTCTAGCCTGTGCAACCAAAACAAATGCAGAAATAAATTGGATACTCATGCTGAAATCAGATTACAACCATCAATTGTGGTGCCTGGTTTCAAAGTTTCATGTACAGTCCAGTAATCTGATTTTCTTATCGATTGTCTTCCTGCGTAAATATTATGAATTCAAACTTATAAAATAAATTCATACTGGAACATCATTTGTATATTTTTTATATTAAAGTGTCTGCCCAATATTTCATTTTGTTTCATTTCACTTTTCTCTTTCTTTTCACTTTTATGGCTGTGCTGTTTTTCATTTATATTCAGTGAACAGTTATTATATGTTCTCGGTTCTGGAGATACAAGGGTGAACAAACCAGAAAAGATTCCTGATTATATGGCGACTATCTTCTTTTAGGAAAAAAATAAAATAAAACTGTTCTTAAATTTTTGAAACTATGACCCCAGAGTTTCATTTCTACAACAAGGAGGATCCAACCTGAATCTGCAGATTCTTCTTTCCTATAGAGATGCTCTGGAGCAGACTTCCTAGAGATGTTTGGAACTAAGCAGTGAGCAGACTTTAGAATAAAGGCTGAGAGAGCACTGGATATATTTGATTCAGAGTGAGTTGCTCAGAACCTCAACTTTAAAGTCAGGTTTTTTTTGTGAAGGCAGAAGGAAATAACAAAACAAAACTAAACTCTATATATTATTTGCTAAGCTTTGCAAGTTGCCAAAGCACACATGCAGTAGCTGCAGATTATAGTTTGTAGTAGTTTCAAAGTTCTGAACATGACCTAGAAAGATCAATCAACAAGTATTTATTAACCACCAGCACATTCCTAGGTATTCTATGAGAAATAGATAAGAAATGTTGGATATTTTCTCTATCCTTTAAGAAGTTTGACAACTAACTCTAAAACTAACCGTTCATCATACCAGGCGCAAATAGAACTCTCTGTAAAGTGACACTTAGAATGGAAAGATAGATCAGATGTTCCTTTTCCTAAGGCTGGATGTAGTCAGAGGTTACTGTAATAAAACATGGAGTATAATATGGCCATAAAATAAAGACTTTCAAGCAATGTGCCATTGACTTTAAAGCCATAGGTATTTTGAAAAAGAAGAAAATGTGGGATGAAATGGTTAGAAGAAAATTCTGATGGAGGTAGAAGGACACCATTTGGATCAGTGGTATGCTGGAGCTGGCTCACGCCATCTCCCAAAGGCCAACCATGGGTAGTTTTCCCCAATTCTGCCTTGAGTGTTGACACATTGGTAACTCAATACTGGTCACAATGGAAAATATTTATAGTGTGGAAAATGGCAAATAGTACAAATCATGAGTTTCTGTTTGTTTTTGTCTTTCAGTGGAGAGTTGCTTGATAAACATTAACCAGTATGCCACTGGTCTATTTGGATGCGTAGTAGAAAGATAGGTAGTGGTTAGGGAGTAGAGTTCCATTTTCTGAATAGAATCATTGATCTGTATTAGTCACTATTGCCTAATAAGCCTAACAAATTGTTGTACGTGAAATGGATAAGTTGAAAAAGTAATAGGAGAAGAAATTCTTAAGGCAGACCCACTCTGAGGTACTCAATTTCCCATGAAGATACTCCCTTGTGCTTAGATATGTAGTATCCCTATATTTCCCTAAAAATGTTGAGAGCTGTCTGCTCCCCATCTGTGCTCCACGCACAAGTGCCTTCCCTTCACTCTCCCTCATCAATTGACCCTGTCTGAGTCCCTTTTCCCAAAACGTTTGTTTCATCACATCTTATCAAAGTGTCAGTAGCTTGTAAGGGCTCAATGTGGGAAGCATTTCCTTGGATTATACTTTAGCATCTAATAGATTTGGGTTCAATCCTGGCTCTATTTTTCATTTACTCTGTGACTATGGGCAACTCGATAAGGTGAGTTGGCTTCAGTTTCCTTATTTGTTAAGTAGAGTTAGTAATATCTTCTTCATAAGATAAAAAGGCATAAATGAAATAATATATGGGTGTGGAGAATCTAATGACATTCCTGGCAGCCAGTAAGAAGCAGCTATCATTATTTCGTGTGGTATTCTATACTAATATAAACATGTAAACACGTATTTGTAGCTCTTCTGGCATCCCAACATTTTCTTTTTTAAAATTGAGATGTAGGGGCGCTTGGTTGGCAGAGTCAGTTAAGCATCTGGCTCTTAATTTCTGCTGGGGTCTGATCTTGGGGTTGTGGGATGGAGCCCTGTGTGGGGCTCTGTGCTCAGGGCAGAGTCTGCCTGAGTTTCTCTCTCCCTTCCCTTCTGCCCTTCCCCCTCCTCCCCTCTAAAATACATAAATAAAATCTAAAAAAAAAAATAAAATAAAATGAAATTGAGATATAATTGGTATATAACATATTGGTTTCAGGTGTAATGATTCAATATTTATATATTGTGAAATGGTCACAATAAGTGCAGTTGATGTCTATTTTACACACATAGTTTCAGGTTTTTTTTTCTTGTGTTGAGAATTTTTCAGATTTATCCTCTTAGCAACTTTCAAATATATAATAGAGTATCATTAGCTATAGTCACTATGCTGAACATTACATCCCCAGGACTTATTTTATAACTGGAAGTTTGTACCTTTTGACCCCTTCACCCATTTTGCCCACTCCCCAACCCTGCCTCAAGCAACTACCAATCTGCTCTCTGTGAGTTTGGTTGCTTTGTTTGCTTGTATTAGATTACACATATAAGTGGAATCATATAGTATTTGTCTTTCTCGGTCTGACATTTCATTGAGCCTAATGCCTTTAAGGTCTATCCATGTTTCACAGATAGCAAGACTTCCTTTTTTTAATGGCTGAATAATATAATATCTATCTATATCTATCTATCTATCTATCTATCTATCTATCTATCTATCTATCGATATATATATCTTGCTAATACTTGTTATTTTTTTGTCTTTTTGATAATAGCCATTCTAACAGGTGTGAGGTGATATTTTATTGTGGCTTTGATTTGCAGTGCCCTGATGATTAGTGATATTGATCATCTTTTCACACACGTGTTGGCCATCTGTATGTCTTCTTTAGAAAAATGTCTATTCAGATGCTCTGCCCATTTTTAAATTGGATTATCTTGTTATTGTTGTTGTTTTTGTGTTGTTTTGTTTTTGCCATTGAGTTGTATGAGTGCTTCATATATGTTGGATATTAATCCCTTATTAGATATATGTTTTGCAAATATTTTCTCCCACTTGGTGGGTTGGCTGGCCTCCCAACTTTTAAGGAATGTTTATGCAAATTTGTTATCTAGCTGAAGATTTCTTTTATGTTATAAATATGACACAGTGACATATTTACCTCGATTGAGTTTTAGAGCAGCAGGAACAGTCTCATTTTTATTGAGACATATGTGAAGGGGAGGGCTGTTTGACAAAACGTTTGCCTGACCAAAAGAAAAAAAAATGTAAAGGGGTTTAAAAGATAATTCTTGAAATAGTTTTTCCAAGTTTGGGTTTAGAGTTGGGTCAAAGTGAGATAATACCCAGAATGAAGGCTGTAGGAGGGTGCTGCAGTTTATATTTTCCTATACAATCAGATTTACATATATGCTTATATTTTGATGCTAGAGTTTGAGAGTTGTGCATGCAGTATAATCTGGGTTCACTCTTGAAGGACCAATGGAGCAGTAAAGCATCATCATGCACATTAATGCAATTGTGGTAATACTTTTGTGGTATTATATTAAGCCAATGTATTTGTCAGCTTAAATCATGTTTCCTTTTAGCATTCCATTCCTAAGGCTGAGAGGTGAAGCTTATTGCTTTAGGGAATGAGAGAAAATGGTTCCTTCCTGGAACCCAGAAGGTCATTGATGTGCTTTGAATCTTAAGGCTGGCTATTGTGAGTACAAGGCAGTAATCCTGATATCCAGACAATCTCAAAAAAGAAAAGCATTTTCCAATTTCCTTTGGCCCTTATTTATAAGATCCAGACATGCATTACTAGAGTGCAGAGGTTATTGTATTGTTTTGTTTTGTTTTGTTTTTTGTTTGTTTGTTTGTTTTTTAATGTGTCTGGAGCAAATAAAAGAACAGGATATAATAAAGAAGTAGAAGATCTACCCCTTCCCGTGCTCATGAGTTATGGGAAAAGTAAGACCAAAGTAAAGCAAAGAATTATACTTGATGTTTTATTGTCTTTTTTTTGGAGAGGAAATTCAAGGAGGAGTATCACAGAAGTATCTACATGTTATTAAGGGGTCCAGGAACGTGGCTGTGAGTTTATGTTCTCTCTCTCTCTCTCTCTCTCTGTGTGTGTGTGTGTGTGTGTGTGTGTAGTAGCAAAACTTCCTTGTGTATACAACTAAAGATTGCAAACATTTAGAACAGGGATTAGCAAACTTCTTGTTAAAACTCAGATAATAAATATTTTAGACTTTGTGGGCTACGTGATACAGCTCTGCTGTAGTTGCACAAAAACTGCCATAGACAATACAGAAATGGATGGGTGTGGCTGTGTTTCAGTAAGACTTTATAAAATCAAGTAGTAGGCTGGATTTGGCTTTCAGGTTATAGATCACCAGCTCCCACTCCACAAGACACTTCAGATGTTGATATTTCTAGCATGTCACAGGGCATCTGTGAGGGTGTGCAGGGGTGCTATGAGAACTGGTTGCCCACCAGAGGACTGAAATTAAGACAGAGAGGCTACTGTTTTTAGGGAATGGTGACAGGAAACTAATGGTGTGCAACCCTCCGAAATTCCCACTCCCGAACCATACTTTGATCCTAGAGGAGGAGCATGGACAAGGAGAGACTAGAAATACCTTTCATTTATTTTCACCAGCCAACAATACTTTGATGAGGTATACTTTTTATCTTTAATATTAGAAATAATTATTTTTTTCAGGCACCTCGGTGGCTTAGTCAGTTAAGTGTGCAACTCTTGATCTCAGCTCAAGTCTTCTCAGGGTTGTGAGTTCAAGCCCCACATTGGGGTCCATGCTGGGTGTGGAGCCTATTTAAAAAAAAAAAGAAAGAAAGAAAAAAGAAATAATTACTTTTTTCATACTTCAAATATTGAACACAACTTAAAAAAAAAACTGTTTTGATTCTGATTCTCATCTGTGGGTATGTCTTTCTTTCATGATATTTAGTCATTGCTCCCCACCATGTCTTCCTTAATCTTTACCTACTGTCCCCAGTGCTCAATTGGTGGAGAATCACTGATCTAGCTATATACTACTCAGTCAAGGGCAGGTGATATTGCATGGTGGAAAAATAATTTTCTAGGAAACATACTTCTATGTGCATAGATCCTTAATGTTTTTGGAAATAGTTTAATCCGTGTTGTGGGTTGAATTATGCCGCCCCCATATGACCTTATTTGGAAATAGGGTTTTTGCCAATGATCAAATTAAGATGAGATCATTAGGGTAGGTCCTAATCCAGTATGGTTGGCATTCATATAAAAGGGGGAAGTTTTGACACAAACAATTATAGAAGGAAGACAGTGTGAAAGCACAGAGGATGCACCACCTACAAGCCAAGAAGTTTGTAAGACAAAAGCTAGCAGGGGGCATGGAATAGATTCTTTCTTACAATCCTCAAAGGGACTCAGCCCTTCTGGAGGCTTGATTTTGGACTTTCAGACTCCACAACTATGAGACAATACATTTCTGTTCTTTAAGCCAACCTGATTTGTGGTATTGTTATGGCAGCCCCAGGAAACTAACACAATCTCCTTCACTGTTTCCCTTTGGAGAATATTCAAAAGTTAAAGAGCCAGAGCTTCCAAATGAGCACACATGTCTAAGATGTCACCCTAACTCATCCAGTAACTTCTGGTTGGTTCTTGACAAACATCCTATTGAACACATTGAACTAGTTCTACAGATTTGTATTTACATCTAGATAAAAATTCATTTTTAATTACACTCTTGTGCAAGTATATTTAGATCACAAATGAAAAGAATCATCAAAGGCCTTCTGGTTTTTTCAAGGCAGGACCCCTGGTCCTCAATCCGACTTTTTGGTTTTTTTTTAATGGCTCAATCTGGCTTTTTGATGCTGGCACCCAAGGTAATGTAGGGAGGTCCTAATCCTGATACTTTTTTTTTCTCCATTAAATTCTTAGTATTTCTTGGGGCACCTGGGTGACTCAGTTGGTTAAGCGTCTGCCTTTTGCTCAGGTCATGATACCAGGGTCCCGGGATCTTGTCCACATTGGGCTCCCTGATCAGCAGGGAGCTTGCTTGTCCCTCTCCCTCTGCCACTCCCCCTGCTTGTGCTCTCTCTCTCTCAAATAAATAAAATCTTAAAAAAAAAAAAAATTTCTTAGTATTTCTTCCTGGAAGCCATAAAACAAAAACTCTGTGTCTTTAGAGTAAAAGAGAAATACAAAGTGGGTAATTATCTTGTTTAATTTTAAGCGCATAATTTTAGACCCCAAGGTGAATACTTTCTATTGTAATTATCCAGTTTGGCTGGATAGAAAAAACCAAAGAAAACGCAAGCATGACAGACTTTTGTTTGGTTTCAAATCTGTGGCTTCTGCCCTCTCAGAGAGTGATTTGAACTTTGAGGATGAATTCCTTGAATTGCCAGGTATTCTTTTAGTGTACAAGGATATTTTTGTGCTGTTCTGTAGCTTGAATGCAATGGTATCGTGTAAGCTGTACCATAGGGAGAAAGACATGATTAAAAACATTTGTGGCTCATCGTTAAATATAGAAATCATTATAATTGGATTAATTTAGGAAATACACAATGATGCCTGAGTTTCCCCTTGAGAACCAAATATACATTGAGAGCTACATTTTCAAAAAGCACAGAGTTGACTTTCTCGCATAAAAAAATACAGATTCATAATTCAGACTCCCTTAATCCCAGGCCTCACTTAAAGAAAGTGTAACATCTGCATGCCATGTTAGGTGATATTTTTGCTTGAGTCAAATCCATCTCTTGAAATGGTGAATATGGATTTCTGCAGGTGAATATAGCAGTGCTCCATGAAACTTTGGTCCTAGAGGTACAACTGGAATTTTGCAAATGCCAGTGGAAGCAGTTTCATCAATCCAAGTAGGAGAAAGGAGAGTAGCAGATGCAGAAAATGTAAGTGATGGAATAGTCATGTAACAAAATACTTTCAGCGTATCTTTTGTTATGTAACATTACCGATGACATGCCTATCAGTAATATTGTCAGAGGCTGTAATTGAAGAGATACATTAATTATTATCAGTCACCTCCAGCACTCTTATGGATGGTAGAGTGATGTCTTCATAAAATAATGACACTGATGTCTGGTGTGCGGGAGGCTGTGGAGACAAGATTTTTCTTTTTTCTTTTTTTTTCCTGTAGCTAAAGGTGCTCCGGCTTGGATTTCCTTTTAGCACCATTCCTAAATTCCTGGACTGAAAAACTACTGGAGATGTAACGTCCAACTTTCCTCTCTCTTCTGTCTCCCTCCTTTTGGTTCTGCTCTGGGAAAAGAAAAATTAAGGGCACAACGTGGTTAACAAGCCCAGTGACACAGGCTGGGAGGGCTGATGTAGGTTCCAGCTCTTTAGCTGCAGTCCCCCTTCAGTTTGTCTGAGGGGGTTAGCTGCCTGCCTCTCAGGCTTCTGCCCCTCTCTGGCTCTGTGTGCCAGTACAAAACAGGTTCAGACAAATTAAGGCCTCTGGAGCTTGCCCCTTGTTTTCACCATCTCCTCACTTAGAAGCTGCAATTTTGTAGTGGAAGGTAGGGGGTTGTTACCAGAAAGCAATAGATTTCCCATAAGTTGGAAAAGATGTATCTATCTATCTATCTATCTATCTATCTACATATATCTGTTGTTTTTAATTGGAATTGGCAGAATGTGTTCAGAATAAAACCTGATTGTTTTCACCTTCATTTTTTCCCCAACAATTTGAGATAGTACCTGGAATTATAATAGACTCTCATATCCCTGTATAGGTCAGAGTCTGTTTGGCAAAAGTGGGAATCAAAACAGTTCTTTCAAACGTGCAGCAACAGTGTGATATGAGACTGCTAGAAACATTTACCCAAATTATGTGAAATGATTCCAGCAAGGTGGGATGAAAAATAGAGAAGGGCTGCTAGAAGGAGTGATCCCTGGAGCAAGGAATGGGAGGACAGACTGATGGAAAAAAATCTGTAAGTCTTCTTTAGCAGATCCTTTCTGTTTAGGTGGTTGTAGATTTTTCTGGAACCACATGTATGTCATTACCCTGGGGTTGCTCCTGAAATTTTTTGATTATTGAAAACTCAGATAAATTAGATAAATAGATTTGGAGGTCAGTGTTCACTTGTATGAAAGGAGGTGAAAGAGACTGGAGGCAAAAACAAACAAACAGAAAACAACTAACATTGGCTCGTGACTAGTTCTTGATGACAGTTTCGTCCTGGTTAGATATTATCTGATTTCCCACCACTGGTACTTTTATTTTATTTGGTTGTCAAAATTACCAGCCCAGGTTGTTAATCTAATAACAAGATTACTGTATCATTAGAATCTGATCTTCAACAACTCAGGCTATTTTGAATTATTTTAAAAATATTCCAGATTCATTTATTTTTGAAGGAGTAATTTTTCTACTGCAGAATAGAAAATGTTGGAGATTCACAGATACCTTCACAGTCATTTGTGTGTGTCTGCAGGTGATCTCAGCACAGAGATGCCATTCCCCTCACACAGCTTTCTTTACTCCCTCTCACATCTCACCCGCACCTACATGCAACATCATATTACCTACCAGAGATTGTTATGTTTTGCTAATTTTGGCCTAGAGTCTCCTTGGCTGTTAAATGTTTTCATAAAGTTCATCATTCACATCAAAGAAAGGAGATTTTCCCAAGTAGTTAGTATTGAGAAGCTTCTTTTGTGCAGTCTAAATTTTCTAGTGAGATTTGTTCAGTATCATTAAAAGTAGTAGCCCACTGTACTCTTTCTTGTTTTCCAAAGGAATTTGGAAAGTAATTCTACTCTTCAAAACCTCAGAACATCGCTTGTTGTAACTCTTATTTAAGTCTTCACTGTAAAACGCAAGGAATTGAAAAATTAAATTGCCTATGGTATTTTTTTAAAACTTGTTTCCCCACATGAATGCTTCTTCCTTTCCACAATACTCTTGCCTTTAATGGACTAATTTCTGCCAACATGCAATTTGCCTTAACTGTATGTGCATGCCATTTGAAAAATTTTGAGCAATCAGAAATAGCTGATTATAGGGATTCTTACATCCTTCACTCTCAGTTCCTGGTTTCGTAATGTCACTGCCTTCCCACCTTCAAATTACATTATGGCAATTCATTTGGGCCAAGAGGGAGTATGGTGTAATGGTTAAGAAAATGGATATTGAGGTTTGAAAGACCGATTTAGAAATGCTGGTCAGTTCATCTTAGGCAAATTATTTAATGTCTTTCTTTTTTTGGTCATCTATAAAAATGAGGATTATAATATCTGTTTCATTGCCATGAAGATTAAGTGAAATATTATGAGTAAAGTATATCACACACAATCAGCACTCACTGATTGTAAGACATTAACAAGAGACTGGTTTATCACTAAAATGGTGCTAGGCATTCTGTCCAAAACTAGGAATTTCTTTGTTGGACACATTATTTTTTACTTTCCTACTATAATTTACCATTTTATAATATCATTCTAAATTAATACACAGTTCATCCTGATTTCTGATAGGTAATGGTATTTTCCACCTATAATGGAGAAGTTGCAATGTGCCCAAAGGTAATTGGATTACAGGGGACATAAGAGATCTCTGAGGGAATATAGATGAACATTTGTGTGTGATTTTTTTGTTTTTTATTTTTAAGATTCTAACTTCAGGGGCACCTGAGTGGCTCAGTTGTTAAGCATCTGCCTTCAGCTCAGGTCATGATCTCAGGGTCCTGGGATCGAGCCCCGCATCGGGCTCCCTGCGCAGCGGGGAGTCTGCTTCTCCTTCTCCTGTTCCCCCTGCTCATGTTCTCTCTCTCTCAAATAAATAAAATCTTAAAGAAAAAAATATTCTAACTTCAAATTCTATAGTTCTCTTTTCATGCTTTGAAGTGGGTGAGCTGGGACTTCTGGCTCATGAGTCTACAATAAGCCATCTTGTAGAGATGAGAGAGAATTCTGGAGCAATGGAAGGTACACTGAGTTTAATTCAAATTCTAACCAGTCACTTAATCCATGTATGGGGACTTTTGAGCAAGTAATTTAACCTCTCAGAGCTTCAGTTCCTGAATCTATAGATTAAGTATTAATACCTCATGGTATTGTTAGAATTAAATGAAGTTATATTTGTAAAAGTGGTCAGAACCATATTTGGTATCAATAAGAATTTAATCAGTATTAGTTAAATTAAAAAAATGGTCCGGGGGCGCCTGGGTGGCTCAGTCGTTAAGCATCTGCCTTCGGCTCAGGTCATGATCCCAGGGTCCTGGGATGGAGCCCTGCATCTGGCTCCCCGCTCAGCGGGAAGCCTGCTTCTCCCTCTCCCACTCCCCCTGCTTGTGTTCCCTCTCTCGCAAAAGACTGCCTTTATATGCATGAGCCACTATGTTCTTTACTTATTAAACTATCTAAGACAATTAAAAACTCATGCAAAATGTGTATTCTTTAAAAAAAAAAAAATGGCCTGCTCCCCTGGGTCCATTGGTGAATTGCCTTATCTAAGGTTTTCCTAGTGATTAGTGAACCTTGTAGCAATTGTGTGCAAATACTTCTGCAACTCATCTTTTTGGCACTTGGACTTGGCTTGTGTCATTTTGTGATCATGGGCCTGCTTTGGATAAAGGGCATTCATATTTGGGTAGCGACTCAGAGAAGTCTTGTGTTAGGACTCTCTGTTGCTCACTGTGCCATTGTCAGAACCTGCAGATCTGTTTGGAAGCTGTGGAGAAGGGGCGCCTGGGTGGCTCAGTCATTAAGCGTCTGCCTTCAGCTCAGGTCATGATCCCAGGGTCCTGGGATCAAGCCCCACATTGGGCTCCCTGCTCAACGGAAAGCCTGCTTCACCCTCTCCCGCTCCCCCTGCTTGTGTTCCCTCTCTCACTGTCTCTCTCTCTCTGTGTCAAATAAATGAGTAAAATCTTAAAAAAGAAAAGAAAAAGAAAAAAGGAAGCCGTGGAGAAAACATTTGACCCATGTGTGAATTGCTGTGCAAAGCTGAGTTGAGTAAAATTCATTTAGTGATTTAACAAATTTTATCAAGTCTAAGATGATTTGATTATAAAAAGGCACCCCGATTTCAGAAAATATGCCTTATAGACTCCATGAAATATGGTGAGCATTAATTTTCAAGGATTTATTCTCTTTGAGAACTGAGTATGCTTTCTCATTCAAGTTCTCCCTCTCTCCTCATCACCAGTCTAATGGGCGGATTGGCACTTACCAAGGATGAGAGCGCCTAGGAACAAGTTTTGACAAATATTTGTGGTTGCCTCTGTTGGCAGATCCAAAAAATTCCACATCATTTCTAAGGCACCTATTTTAATACTCCATTGGGATAATTTTTTTTAAAGGACAGTATAATAATCCCTTCTATTAAATATAACTGGGTGTAGTCATTTTTTTTTGTTAGCGTGTAGAATGACTCAAAATAATGGATGATACATTTAATAAGAATACATTTGATAAAAATGGCCACATTATATATAAAAATTGTTAAGATTAGAATGAGTTGTTTGTATAATTGTTTGGAGTGCTGTATTGTTATATTACTATTAAAGTTGATTATTTATTATAATTTTAATAAAAAATATAATGAGTTTAATATACATGGTATCTCTTAGCCAGTCTCATAAATGTATGAAAGCACATATATTTTTAACAGCTTAGTTTGATATGGATGAAAAATGCATTGCTTATATGGAATCTGGGCCTTCGGTTTTACTAGTGCTTATTGGTTCCAGATCTGAAGCTCTTGTCACGTGGAGTTCCCTTTCAATTCGTGATAGAAATCTGAGCTGTGGATGCTTTGGCCCTCAAAATTCTCTATTCAGTCTCATCTAATCCGTTGCTACATCTGTAAATTTAAGATGACCAATGATCCTGACAAATTGACTACCATCTGAAAAACAAAGGCATAATGTATAGGGAACTAGACATTTTTGGTAGAATTATAAGCTAATTTGTTAAAATGATTATAAGGGATAATATTTAATTACATATATACAGACATACATGTGTTTATACACATAGCAATATATATTTAATATCGTATGTCAGAAATGGAACAACTATTTTTAGAAAAATAAAATATTTATAACTACCTTAATAGAGAGGGATCCTTGTAAGGTGGGTATTAAGGCATAGCATATCAAACATTGTCCAGGCTTTAAGTCAGACCTAATTGAAAAATTCTACCTCTTGTTGAGAATTAACTGTGATCTTAGACAAGCCACTTGACCTTTCTGAATCTCAGTTTTCTCATGTGTAAAAAACTAGTAAATACCCTTCTTACAGATGTGTTAAAAAGTTGATTGAGATAAAGTATGTTAAAACAATTAACTCCATCTCTCAGAGTACTAAAAAAATTGCTTTGGGTCCATTCTCTCTTAAAATCAGTATTGTGCACTGATTATTGTATAAAAACATCTACATACATAAAAATGCAAATGCACTTAATATGATTCTCTAATCAAGAACATAAAACAGTAATTTTATGTACATAATATAGGCCTTCAGTGCCCTCCCCCATGTTTTGTGTCTCCATTCACAGTAGTGAAGAGGAGACCTGAGACCCCACTCATTCTCCAGCTGTCTGTCACTGCAGTCTCACAACCTTTAGCTGCTCTGAGACCCACAGATCAAACCATGTTATACCTTTTGTTTCTGTTGAATTTGTGTCCATAAAAAGCCCCAGAATCCCAGGCCAAGTGGATGCTCAATTTTCTCCCACTCCACTTACATATCTGTATGGTAGGTATCCACCCTGTTCCTCAAGACTGTTTTCTTTTCTCCTCCCGGCTTTGAATCCCATGTCATCTGTCATTTGACCACCTTTCCTTTGTTGAAGTCAGCTACCAATCTCGGGGTCACTCCTCTTCATTACTTGAAGACTTTTGCTCTTGGCTGGTTGCTTCTCCATCCAGGCCATCCTCAGTCTCAGTGATTTTAATATTCTATTTATTTATTTATTTATTTATTTATTTATTTATTTATTGAGAGGAAGAGGAAGGAGGGGCTGAGGAAGAGGGATAGAGAGAATCTTAAGCAGGCTGCATGCCCAGCACAGAGTGGGTCGTGGGGCTCCATCTCACAACCCAGAGATCATGACCTGAGCCGAAATCAAGAGTCAGATGCTTAACTGACTGAGCCACCCAGGGGCTCCAGTGATTTTAATATTCTTATAGGTGATAATACCCATAAGTGGCCTCTCAGTTCCTTAACCTCTTCCTTTACTGATTTTGTCTCCCACCTGATTGCATCCATTCATTCACTCCCAGGGTCACATCTTAAACCTACTCATTACCAAAAGCCTTCCTATAATCCTAAATTCATGTACTGCACACAGTGGCCAGCACCTCCTATATTCTCAGCTCAATTCTTCTAGTATCTTTACTCCAACAATTTTTAAATCCTGCCGGAATCTACATCCACTGCTTCTCCTGTCCATTATATATTTAATGTTTACACTTTCCTCCCTAGACAGCTTAAATTTCATGTTCAGTTAATAAAAATACCTCCTTTTATTCACCCTCAGCTTTTCCACTGATTTTTTGAGAAGATTGGCCTGGTAGACTTGAGGAGATGTGTTGCTCAGATCCTCCTTTGAGAAAGAAATTGTTGAACAGTGGGGAATATAGTTGGCTGATAGTCTCCAGCTTTTAACAGATGTGGGTCTGCTGTGAACTCCTTGCAGTGGTCCAGTGATTCCAGCCAATGACTGAGCAAATGATGGTCTCAAGGTTTAGTCATTTCCATTCAATGCAGGACTTTTCTAATGGGCTTCCTATTCCATTAGTGGAGTTTGTCCATCTGTATCAGGGTCTGCCAGCTCCCTCTTTCCATTTTCATTTTCTTCCTCCTTTTTCATTTCAGAGGCATTATTTCCCAGTAAACCGTTGACATTCTAAATTCCATCTCAACATGTGGCACAGCTGGCAAAAGTACAACCGTAGTTAAGTCGATCTCTCTGCTGATTTTGTACCTACACCTGAAGTTTGCTGTCGGTCTCACTTTATATTTATGATCAAGTAGGTAAGTGGGCCCTTTGGGTTGCTAGGCAGTAATAGTAAATTTTCTTAGTCCATTTACTATTTAACTGTCCTACATCATTATTTCATATTCTCTATTTTTCTCCCACTGTCTATGTATTGACAACTCTCAAATTTGTATCTCTAGCTCAGTCCTCATTCCTAAACTCCGGATTCCTTTATCTAGCAGCCCACCCACTATCTCTATTGCAGTGTTTAACAAGCACCTCAATAGACTCAAAATAGAACTGATTCCCCCCACCATCTTCTCCAAAACTGCTGCTCCTGTACTTGTCTCTAGTTCAGCTAATGGCAACTTCATTATTCTAGTTGACTGACCAAAAATATTATAGTCGTTCTCAATGCTTCATTTTTTTCTTAAAATTTACATTCGAGCTGTTACTAACTGCTGTGGTTTTAGCTTAGATATATCCTGACTGACTATTTCCCAACATGTCTTCTGTTGCCACCCTCGTATAAGCCACCATGCCTCTTTTCTGGATTGTTGCTTCAGTACTTCCATCTCTACCATGTACTCTTAGCACAGGCACCATACTGATGCTCTAGAAGTGTAAAAAAACAGGTTAGATCATGACATTCCTCTGCTCAACTCACTTCAGGGGCTCCCACTCAGAGTAAAAGCTCATAAAAGCCAACGTTCTTGAATGGACCAAAGTGTTTGGCCTGATAGGGGCACCCATTACCTATCTGACTACTTTGCCCTTGCTTTCTTTACTCTCACACAAAGACTTTTTGCTGTTCTTTGGACATCCGTGAAATCTTTCCACCTTAGAGTTTTGGCTTCTGCCCACAATTTCCTTCCCTCAAATATTCCCAGTGCTCACTCTTAAATTTCCTTCAGATTGTTGTTAAAATGTGCAACTTTGTTGTCCATCATATTTCATCAAATTAATTGCTTCTTTCTGGCATTCCATATTCCCCTTTGATGCTTCAGTTTACTTCATATGACTCATCACCATCTAGCATCCTTTCTATTTTATTTACCTTATTTTCCTCCCTAGACTATCAGCTCAATGAGGATAGGAATTTTTGTCTGTATTCTTTACTACTCTATTTTTAGTACACAGAATAGTGATGACATAGAGTAGGTACTCAAAACATTTGATGAATACTTAAAGAAAAAAATGAATTATATAATTCATTGTCCATTATAGGTTTCCATCATCCTATTCATAGTTCTAGGGACTAAAAAAGAAATGCATATCTAGTTTATGCCTTTGATCTTTTTATTACCTGGCTGGACAATTTTATACTGCCTTTGCATATATAAGTGAATTCATATTTTATTATAGCCCCTAATAACAGGGGTTTAGAAGTCATAAGGTTGTTAGAATTACAGGCATATTGTCCACCTTTTGTACCACAAAGCAGCACTTATTCTTTAGTGTCATGCCTATTGGAACTCAGTAATGTTTAATTCAACCTTTCAATTTATATGTTTTGTCATGATTATTTAATAGCTTCATGTGGATAATTCTCAATTCCAAAACAATAACATAACAGTCTATTTGAAATCAAAACTGTGTTTCTTAATCTAGACCAAAGGATATTGCAGGCATCCAGATTCTTGAGTATTTGAGTTAATTAAAATGATTTTCTGTACTAGCAACTCTGATTAAAGCAGAAGGTCTAAATAATTAGCTTTCAGCGTGAAAGTTTAAACAGAAAACAATTCACGGATTTCCTTATTGCACTATTACCATTTGTATAATTATGACTTTGCAACCTTTAGCTCCAGCCTACATCCCTTCTAAATGCCTGACTCAGACCCGTGTACTTATCTACCTACTTAGATATTTTCATCTGATTGTCCCTTAATGTCTCAAATACATAATCTAGCTCCATATGCCTGTAGCTCCATTTATTTCTTGATTCAGTGAATGGCATCATTCACTCAGTTACCCAAGACTGAAATTGGGTGTCTTCATAGAATCATCTCTATGCGTATAGTACTGTGCTAGATGCTGACAGTGCAAAGTTGATTAAGATACAGATCCTGTCCTTGAGTGGGTTATATCTAGTAGGGGAAATTGATATAAAATTATAATTTCACTTTTATTGTGGTCAGTGGTGAGAATGACATAGAAAAAAAATCTTTTTAAATTGGGTTAGAAATTTATTGAAAAATTCTTTTTGCTGAGTATTGAAGAATGGATCTTGAAGTTAAAAAGTAGGAAGAATATATCAAGCAGAGAGACCAAGCAAAGCAAAGACAGATGAATTACAAAGCTTAAAGATTGAAGTGTGGCATGAGCTATTTGTATAACAGTGTTATATAACACAACAAATACAGTGTTTATGGCAGTGAGGTGGACTATGAAGTGTGGGTAGATACAGACATACTATGCTAAGAAGCCATGGGTGGTGGGGAACCACTGAAAAATTTTGGGTACAGGAATATATAGTCAGATTTGATTTTAGATCTGTCACTTTATTGTTGTGGGGAGGATACAGCACAAAGTAGGAAAAGCCAGAGAGAGATGCATTATTTGAAGCCTATTTCTGTGGTTCAGAAAAACAGGGACTGATCTGGATCAGTGAAAATAAGAATAGAAAGCAGGTAATATCTATAAGAAATAATCAGGAGAAAATTCTAAGTATTAGGTGATTAAGTACATGATGATTGATGAAGAGGGAGTAGGAATGGTAGGTTTCTGCTCTGGAGATTGAAGAAGATTTTATGTTAATATCTGAGAATGAAACTTATTGGAGGTATCTATCTATCTATCTATCTATCTATCTGTCTGTCTATCTATCTACTCATACACAGACACAAGGATACAGACACACCCACACCCCAATTAAGTTAAGATGCAAATCTGAAACAGAGGTAAAGAGAACTAATTGTTGAGATGGAACCCTGAGAGAAAATCAGGGTTTGGATAAAATAGAAGCCCATGAAGGATATAAAGAAGGAACAGTCAAACAGATATGGAGAACCAGGAAAGGGATTAGAATGTTTGATTACTCACTGAGAAGCTAGGAAAGCTAAATCCCAAGTATAGGTTCACTAAGATGTAGGCTGAAATGCATCCATTGAATCTAGGGAGTAGAATTTATGGATAACTTAAAGAAAGAATTTATGGATGACTTGGACAAGAGTAGTTTTAGTTAGGGCAGTAGAAATGGCACTTAGATTTTTCATATGATGGGTTGATTATATAAAACTACTAAAAATAGAAAAAATGAATATAGACAATTCACTTAAGAGGCTTGGTTGACAAGAAATCATTTGAAATTGAGGTTTGGTTAAGAGGGATTCCAGTTTATGAGCATCCTACAGATGAGGAAACCACTGCTTATTAAGGTCAAGTAGTTTTCCAGGAACACCTAATTTTAAGTGTTACACCCAAAGTCATAACTTTGATTCCAAAAACCTATTCTTGTTTTGAACTGAATACATGGAGCAACATCAATGACGTAAATAACAAGGAGATCAACACTATCATCACCCTAATATCCTCTCCTTTTTGACCATACCACATGTCCTTGCAGCTGTATATGAACCTCATTTTATTTTATTTTTTATTTTTATTTTTAAGATTTTATTTATTTATTTGACAGAGATAGAGACAGCCAGCGAGAGAGGGAACACAAGCAGGGGGATTGAGAGAGGAAGAAGCAGGCTCATAGCAGAGGAGCCTGATGTGGGGCTCGATCCCATAACACCGGGATCACGCCCTGAGCCAAAGGCAGATGCTTGACCGCTGTGCCACCCAGGCTGCCCCTGAACCTCATTTTAGAATGGTAACAATGGCGACAAAGGAGAGGATGGATCGAAGAGAGAGTGACTGCAGCCTGCAAAACAGGCTGGGAGGAAAGGTCATCAAAGATGACTTCGGGGTTTATAGCTTGGTTGACTGAGTTAGTGGTGATGCTGTTAAAAGGAGAAGGCGGACCCAGTAAAGGAGGTAGATGTTGGGAAAGGAAGGTGGAAGGGATGCAATGGAGAAGATTGTGGTGAATTTTTACAGTTCCTTGGCATCTGCCAGTCTTGATGTACTGAACATTCACAGAAATGCATTTGAGACTCTGTAACAATGGACTAGTTTTTCATCAGTGAAATGAATTTCTATATTCAGTGTGTATCAACTAAAAAATGAACCAAAAATTAAAATTTACCAGAAAATGGCTAATTTGGAACCAACTTAGTGGTTATTGGTATGACCTGTTTGCTAAGATTTTAAGTGGTGGATGGTCCTGAAGTGAAAAAAATTTTAAGTGAAGTCAATTTTTTATTTTTTTATTTTTTATTTTTTTGGTCTACATCTATCTAAAGCAGTATTTGTACAAAGTAATGACTTTGTATTTGTACAAAATGACTTGGTCGAAATCACTGGGGAAAATTGTATGTTGCCTAGTCACATGAAAACCCTGTTTTTTCCTCTAGAGAGAGAACCTTGATACTTTAATTGTCATGTTTATCAGAGTCCAACTATGACATGAAACTCCTTACCTGGAATTAGACTAAGTGGAAGTGGGAAATTTGCAGAAAATAATTAAAGAAGAATGACAGATAACTGAAACCATATAATTCGAATCCACTATTCCATCAGTACAGCTAAGTTAATTTTAGAGTTTATACCCATTTCTTTTGAATCTTGAACCTTGAAAAATAGTTATCCTTTCAAACCCTTTAAACTAAAAGGCTAAGTAGAAGGAGACAAAGGAAGGATATGCACTCCCATTAAACTTAAAAATAATTTAAAAATTACTATCTCTGACTTCACATGAACAACTCCATTAATAGATGCTTCAGAAATCTCAAAGTAACAAAAAAACTAAAAAATGTGACACTAAAATTAAGAATATTTGATAAGTGTATTTTTTGCATTATTAACTGTAATCGGGGAAATGGCATTTGAATACATGGTTCAAACATCTTAGAAGTGAGTTTGAATAAGTCCTGATATTTTCCTTATGTTTGTAGAGTGTTTATATATCCTGACAGCAACATCTGTACGCAGGGCCTTTATTTCTGTTGCCCTAAAGGATCAAGGACAGAACAGGGGGAGAAATCATTTGTAAGGCAAAACCTGGGTTTTTAAAATTTTAACTATTCATTTGTTCTTCTGATATTCTGTCCTAAAAATTGGTATGAGAGCTACCAGTAAAGAAAGGGTCAGTATTAATTACAGCAGGTTTAGCTCTCCTGCATATTGCATGAGACATGAGGATAATAATAGTCTCCTAGCTTCGTACTTTTGCATTATGTTAATGATCGTCAGGAAGGCAATGTGCCAGGAAGACTACCCAGCCTTCTACTGCTGCCTGAGGTATCTGCGTTTTAATCCAGAATATCTGTGTTTAAATTCAAATCCCAGAAGAGACTCAAATGAGTCTACTCTGTCTTATGAAACACTTACTTGTGCCAGTGAGTGGATTTTCATGCTGTGGTGCAGTCAGACACACTTCAGTTTTACAGCAAGTGTTCCTTAAAGAGATGCTTCTGCTCTTTGCTTCCTCACTGGATAGAGCTTTGGCAATGGTCCAGTGAGACTGAGAAAATTCTCTCAAATTAGGCACGGACTGGTGATAATTGCTAATTATTGAATGTCAATGGGTGAGAAAAGAAAAATCCATGTAATGGCAAAGAGATGGCATGTAAAAGTGCCAACCACACTGTCATAGTATTCAATCCATCAGTCTTTATATAAAAAAAAAAAAGGTAAATTCAATTAGGCTAAATAGATGGTTATTTAACAACAGTCAATAAAATATTTCTTTACCGTATAGTAAATAGGCTTCTATTTAACCACAGCTTAGTATATTCCAATGTTAATACCAGGGCAGTTTGTTTTCATAGCTTGATCTAAACAGCACTTTATGTTGACACTTCTATTGCGTATTTAATGAACTCATATCAAATATGCATGGCAAATAAATACTATGTTCCTGGTAAACCTTTATTCCTTCCCCACTCTCTTGATCTTTTCAAGGGAAGTAACGTGCTTTTCACAATATATTTCTTCTCTCATAAAAATGCGTATCACAACAGTGTAACTAAATCTTATTTCAATATTTTTGCAAGGCAGAAAAGAGAAATCTAGATCATTGTAAGTGCAGACTTGCCACTGTTTTAAAATGCAGCTCGGAACTCCACCTCAGTTGGCCTCTGAGCAGCCAGTCTACTGAGAAGTACCCTTCTGAAAGAAAGGATTAAGGCTTCCTGAAAGTCCTTAATCTGCTGCCTATGTGGGAAAACACTGTAGCAATGCATATGATGCCGCCAGTCAGCATCAGGGCTGGCAGTGATGGCTGCCCTTAGCTTTGTATGTATGAGAGCACATAGAAATTGGAGCTGCAGTGTGCCTCTGCGTCTGGGCATGGGCGGAGGGTATTGTTAATCTCTCCCAAGAACAAAGTCAGGAATATTGGAAGCAAGAAATTAGGGTGGTTGGATGGGCATCCTTACTGTTAGGAGACTGTTACAAAATAGTCTTACAAGTGACTTGGATTTCAAAGATTGGAAAGGGTCACATAATTGGCAGGACCTTAAGTCTCCTATCTAATCCATATGTAAAGCACAATTAAAGGCTGAATGGTGAACGAAATAGATGAATACATGTACCATGTAGTGCCTCCTGATTTCTGGCAAAGTCATGTTTTGATTGTGGTCCTTCCACGAGTGTCACTTTCACTGAGGGAGGAGAGGATGGCAATTTGTTCCCCGGGTTTTTAGAGATGGCATGTTGGTTCAGCTAGACAGAGAGCAAAATAGTGATTTCTTCCTTTTTCTGCAGACAAATATGAAGGCAGAAACTGCTCTGCAGTGTTTGTCTTGCCCAGAGACAGAGTGTGCGATCTGTAAAGGTTTTCCTGGTAATTAAATTTTGAAAAGGATATGAATCCCTTTATTTATACTGGGTAACTTTGAGACCAGAAATAACAAATGTTTGATTCTTTAGCTCAATGGACTTTGAAATAAATGCTTATTTTTGTTCATCTCTAGCTTTGGGTATTTTTTGAAATGCAACTTTAAAGCTAGCCTTCCTTGTAATTCACTATGGGATGTCTTTATACACTGCTGACAGTAATACAACTCATTTTGGGTGATTAACTTAACCCCCAGTATTGCAAGTGTCGTGCTGCATTAGCATATCTTTCAAGGAATAGTTGCAGTGTGAGAAAATTGCCTGTAGGATTATTTGCAACTAGGAACCTGTGAAATGTAAAATAAAATTGAAGACTATAAAGTAAAACATCAAAGCTACCTAAAATATTAATAGCCAGCACTCTAAAAAGTAATTTAGAAGATTGCATGAGGTAGTGAAAATTACTAATTTAAAAACAGAGTTAAAAAAAAAAAACAGGCCAGAGTTTAGAACAAACAACAGACAATAGAAATTCATTTTGTTCATATTGTAAAAGGAGTTCAGGAGATATTGAAACCTTATCAGTTGAGAGGGTCTAAAGTTCAATATTTGACCATCCTGAACTTAAAGAAATATGAAAGCAAAGCTGACATTTTCTCCACTTCAAGATTGAAAGGAAAATATACTGTACCCTTAGTAAAATATTGCAGTGGATTGAAAGAGCATTTTCAGTGCCTCCTGGAAATTTTGTTTCACTGGAGCATTTGTTTTTAACTTGTTCTGTGATATCTGCCTGTGGTTCAGAGGTCATTTGATTGGCTATTTCTTAGGCATTTTCCAGGTTCGAAGCCAGTTCTTCAGTACTCTGTCATTCTCACTAGGTATTTGTTTCGAGAGGTAAAATGTCAAGTGACATGGTGAGTGTACTTCCTTTTCTTAAAATATAGAATTGGCGTTGTAGACAGAATGCATGGATTTTGGAGTCATAGTGTCTTGGTTCAATTGTGCCTGCCACCTACCAGCTGTGTGACCTTGGGTAACTTATATAACATCTTTTAGTCTTTGTAAATAGGTCAGAATATCTACCTGAATATGTTGTCAAAGAGTCTATGAGACTACACTCATAAAAGTTTTAGACTATTGCTTGCTAAGTAGCAAACATTCAATAAATGGTAGTTACTTTTATGATTCATTATTCAAGATGATCATTTCAGAGGTGGCAGTTAAGGCTCCGTGCAAAGTGGTCATGACTTGGCAGACCTGAGGTGCCTTTTATGGTACTTTTCTATACTGAGAACAATTTTCTCTGCTTCGATCAGTGATGGAGCTAAAGGGAGAAGGGGAAGGTGGAAATGAGGAGTGCATGGTGGAGTAGGAGAGAAGGATTATACCTCTTGCATCTGGGAAATGGGGACTCACTGCTCATGCCGGGTGCTTAACATTTGTTATACAGCTTTTAGGTAATGCCTGCCTAATACAAATACAGATAAAGATAAGTTAAAAGTTGGCATTTAAGTAAAGCCCATAATGTTTCCAAATAGTTCAAGGTGTCTGATGAAGTGCAGAAGTGTACTCAGAGTAGAAGAGTGAAGTTAAAGCAAGACTATAGCAAGTGAGCATACTAAAGAAAAAAAAAAATGAGGAAATAGAAAAAGAAAGAAAAGGTAGAAAAGAAGGAAAGGAACCACAAATGTGAAAGAGGTTAAAAAAAGAACTAAAAGAAACAACTGGGAACAAAGATGATGGAGATACTCATAATGATGATAATACCATCTTACGAACACTGACTATTTGCCAGGCTCTGTACTAGGCATTTTATTTTTAGGTTTTTTTTTTTTTTTCTTTTCTTTCTTTTTTTCTTCTATTTCTTTTCCTTTTTCTTTTTTTCCCCCTAATTCTTGAATTTTGAACAAAGATCTTATTATTTCCATTTATAAGTAGGGAAATGGGTTCAGGAAATTTATTTAACTTGTTTAAGATATATAATATTTAGAAAATCAGGAGTTTAGGAAATATGATGAAGATGATTTTTTAAACTATAGGCATCAAATGAGATCATGTTATACCTTGAAGAAATCAGAATATAATCATAGGAAAAGTCACTGTGACATTCATTTGAAGTTGAAATTAAACCATACAAAGTCCATTGAATTATAGCAGGAATATTGTTATTATGAATTATATACTTATCATTTTATATGTATCATATATGTCATATATGCTGTTAGATTTGTCAAATTATTATAGCATAAAGAAATCACATCTTTAGTTTAATTATTATACTTATAGTCAGGTTTTTCTAAAAATATTAATTAAACAGTCATTAAAAGCATACCACTTAAAAATGCTGAGGGATTAGTAAGGTGGAAAACACAATACCTTCCTTTCCACTTTGGTACCAACTATTCTTTAGTGGATTATATTCTGTGTTTAGCATTGTACTAGGACTTTGTGTTCGTGAAGGAAGAAAATTTGTGATCTGTGTTGTCACTGAGCTCATAATTTAGCTTGAGACCATGACATACATAAAACACTATAATATAAAAATATTAAGAAAGCAAATAATTACAATAAATGATGTGAGCCAATCATTGCTGGAAGAATTCAAAACCAATCCATCATGACTGGAATATTTGGGGAAAATTGTTAATAAATGTTAGAAACTAATTTGTAAGAAGTCATGTAAAAAATCAATGAAAGTACTAAAATGGAACATTGAAAAATTCTTCATAGGAGTATGAAAGGTCTAACTGATTGAAAATATAGAAGTCAAAAAAGATAAGATTTACTATATAAAAATGAAGATCATCTGCAAAGGTTAAAAAAAAAGAATGCCTTAAGCAAAAGTAAAACTCAATGGGCAAAGAGTTGGTCAGTGCAACAGTATATGAGACAAAGGGATCAATCTCTCAACTACAAAGAATGCTTATAGGAATTTTTAAGAAAAAGACAAATGACTCAAAAGAAAAAATGGGCCTGGAATATGAACTGGCAATTCATTGAAAATGAAATACAAATGGTTCTTAAGCATATGAAGATTTGCTTAACCTCATTTATGATACACACACACAGATATAAAATACATGGAAATACTATTTTTCGGTTATTTAAACTAGAACCAGAACCCCAAATAAACCACACAGACTAGTCAGAAAGGCAGAATCTCCAAAAAATTTTTGTGTGATGTCATAGGAAAAGGGGAATGGATGCTGGGTAGAAGAAAAAAAAAATCAGCTATCTAGTATAAATGCTAAAACTTCACCATGTCATTATTTCGCTGGGAGGACTTTATGTTGTGGTTGTTTCTAATAAGGAAATTACGTATTCTGTAAAGGTTCAGCATATTTTGTGTATTCAAATATGTTTTAAGACTGTTGTTTTCAATCAAGATGGAGTAACAGGACATCAGATATATCCTCCCCAGTCCAAATAGCTGCAAAAATAGACAAAATGTATTAGTTTTCAAGAACATGAACATTAGAGAATGAAGGGCAGTGATTCCTAAGAGCCAGGTAACATAACGAGGTATCTTATAATTGTCCCAGCTTATTAGTGTAAGGGGATTTCCAGGCTGCAGTGCATGGAGGGGAAACCCAGGCAATGCCTGGCAGACTTTTTGATCTGGGGGAAAGGAGCTGAGAGTCTTGGGAGACTGAGGCACACAAAAACCCTCCAACCAACCAAATAAAAAATATCTGTAGGTATCTGTAGGGAGTCCTCCTGGAGTAATTAGGAAAGTACTACTCAGCAAATATGTGTGAGAAAGCTACTGGATGCCAAGGGAAGAACTAGCTGATAGCATTAAAAGCAACAGTAGTCAGAGCTCACACTAGGCCAAGAATATTGCTTATTTCCTAGCCAGACTGGAAAATCATGTAATTCAGAGAATTGGGTAAGTACTCAGAAGGGTCTTGCCTCAGTAGAAGGGAAAAATGAGACATCTACTACTGTTTTACTTCAGCCTAACAAATATTAAGAGCAAGATCCAAAAGGATCAAACTGTTTCCAAGTTACTTAACTGGATCCCAGAACAAAGCTCAAGAATTTTAGAGGAATAAAAAAAAAAAAAAAAAAAAAAAAAAAAAAAAATCCAGCACCTAACAAGGTATGATTTATAATTTCTGGCATATAATCAACAAATTACCAGTCATGAAAGGAAGCAGGAAGATGAAATACATATTGAGGAAAAAAATTAATCAATGAAAAGCAGCCCAGCTATGAAGTAGAGGTTAGAATTAGTAGACAAGGTCATTAAAACAATTATTATAACTGTACTCCATGTATTATTCAAAAAGCCAGGGGAAATAGAATATGTTATATAGAGATATGGAAGATATGAAAAAGACCAAAATCAAACTTTGGGATATGAAAACTCCAATGTCTGAGATGAAAAATACCCTAGATAGGATTATTGGTAGACTAGACATTGCAAAAGAAATGATTAGTGAACTTTAAGATCTATCAGTAGAAGCTATCGAAAATGAAAACAGAAATGGAAAAGGCTCAAAGAGAATAACAACAACAAAACCAGATCATCAGGAAGCTGAGGGGCAACTTCAGGCAGCCTAATGTATGTGTAATTAGAGTCCTGAAAGAGAGGAGGACAGAAAATATTTGAAGAAATAATGGCAAACATTTTCAGATTTCTTGAAAACTATAAACCCAGAGATCCAAGATGTTCAATGAACCCCAGGTAGAAAATTATACTAAGGCCCCAGAAATCTATTTATTCAAAATGAGTGATGAAACAAAAATCTTAAAAACAGCCAGATAAAAAGACATGTGATCTACAGAGGAACAAAAAAAATAAGGATGGCAGCAGATTTATCTTCAGAAACAATGTGAGTGAGAATATAGTGGAGCAACATTTTGAAAGAAAATAACTTCAGGGCGCCTGGGTGGCTCAGTCATTTAAGCATCTGCCTTTGGCTCAGGTCATGATTCCAGGGTCCTGGGGTCGAGTCCTGCATCAGGCTCCCTGCTCAGCGGGGTGACTGCTTCTCCCTCTCCCTCTGCTGCTCCCCCTGCTTGTGCTCTCTTTTTCTCTCTTTCTCTCTCTCTCTCAAATAAATAAAATCTTAAAAAAAAAAGTTTATGTATTTATTTTGCTTTTTTTCCCCTCTCTGGCTGCTTAAAGCTCAGCCACCATCATGAATGACACAGTAACTATCCATCCAGACCAGGAAGTTCATGACCAACCAACTACTTCAGTGAAAACAGATGGTCATTGATGTCCTTCACCCCGGAAAGGCAACAGAAATTCAGGAAAAACTAGCCAAAATGTACAAGACTACACCAGATGTCATATTTGTATTTGGATTCAGAACCCATTTTGATGGTGGCAAGACAACTGGCTTTGGCATGATTTATGATTCATTGGATTTTGCAAAGAAAAATGAACTTAAACATAGACTTGCAAGACATGGCCTGTATGAGAAGAAAAATACCTAAAGAAAACAATGAAAGGAACACAAGAACAAAATGAAGAAAGTCAGGGGACTGCAAAAGCCAATGTTAGTGCTGGCAAAAAGAAGTGAGCTGGAGATTGGATGACAGAAGGAGTAACGATGCTGCAGTGGGTTTATCTGTGGTTATTGTGGTGATTTTCATGAGAAGTTTAATAAATTAAGAATGCTAATGTAAAAAAAAAAGGAGAGAAATAACTGCCAAGGAAGAATTTTGTAGCCAAGTCATCTTTTATTTCAGGTTAGAGATGGAGAAACCTCCAACCTGGAGATAATAGGAATGTAACATGCAACAGGAAAATGCAAACTGATTAATAATGTTTCTTGAATTTACCAGAGAATTGCAATGGGAATTATTGGGGTAGTAAGATAACTACAGAGAGAAATAGGATCCAAGTGTTTGCTTACCTGGGGCAGGCACCACTGGCTGCTTAAAAGATGGTAAGAGGATATAGCTAAAAATTGTTAACAAACTGCTAAAGATGGAATGAAGGTTGGGATCACAGTGGAAAGCTCCCAGGGACTCCAGATACTAATAATATTCTCACACTCTAACAAGAAAAGCCTTAGCCCTAGAAGGCACTAACAGGGATGGGAAGAATCCTGAGATAGGTTTTCTCATGATTCTCTTTGGGGGAAGGGAAGGACAGCCACTGCCAAAACTGCCCACAACTATTTGTCCTATTTCTCTTTCTGGTCAAAAGCCTTAACCTTTGAGGGTGGGTAGTGGTGGTGAAGAACAACAAAAATGTGTTGTTTTAGGGCACTGATGGAAACCCACTGCAATTTGGAAAAGGGAATTTCTTAAAAAGCGCCACTTTTGGGGAGGAACAGAATTAGTTCCTGGTTCAGCATTACAGTAGGAAGAGAGGCAAGAGTGTTTTGAAGGACCCCAGCTGGACTCGTAGATAGCGTCCTCCTAAAGTTAAGGCAAACAAAGGTTGAGTAAAAATAACAGTGGAATATAGCTGAGAGAGCTGCAAGGAACAGATTGTCTCTGGGGAGAAGTGCACTAGGAAACACAACACCAAGGGGGGAGCACACACTTTAAAACCTACCTTGGCAACCACCCCACACCCTAAACCCAAGATATCACTCAGGGAGTTTGAAGCCTGTGGTGAATCCAGACCAGTCATAGCAACAACAAATCTCAAACACAGCCCAACTCCTGACTAGATTAACATAAACCCTTCACTAATTGGCTATAATAATATATATTTTTTAAAAAGGGTGCTTATTTCCAAGCATAAAAATATTTATCTCAATATCTAGTGTCCCACACAAGATGTCTGGCTTTCATTGAAAAGCTGTGAGGCATCCAAAAAGACATGGGAAAACATTCTGAAGAGAGATATCAATCACTAGAACTAGACTCAGTGTGACACAGATGTTGAAACTCTTTGACAGAAATTTTTGAATAAATATAAATAATATGTTAAAAGCTGTAATGGAGAAGTTAGATTGCAAAGCAAGATCAGATGGGTAATTTCAACAAAGAAATACAAAGAAAAAATGAAATGGCAGTGCAAGAAGTGAAAAACTTGCTAATAGAGATGAAGTCTTTCATCAGCTCATCAGTAGACTTGATACAGCCAAGAAAAGAATCTGAACTTGAAAAGAAGGCAATAGATCACACAAACTGAAACACAAAGTACAAAGAGTGAGAGGATAAAAAGTAAAACAGAATAGAGTATCCAAGAGCTGTGGGACAATACAAAATGGTTTAATACAGCCATAATTGGAATTCCAGAAGAAGAAGAGAGAGAATGGGGTAGTAGAAATATTTGAAGAAGTAAGCGCTGAAAGTTTTCCAAAATTAGTGACAGACATGCAAACTAGTCTGAGAAGATAAAGACAACATGAAGTAGGATCAATATCAAAAGATAATCTTGAAGGCACCGGGAGGGAAAAAAGATACATTACGTATGGTAGAATGAAATAATAATTACAGCAGACTTCTCATCAGAAACCAGGGAAGCAGGAAGACAAGTGTGTAACATCTATAAAATGCTGATAGAAGAAAAACAAAAACCTGTAAATCCACAATACTATGCCGAGCAAAGATATCCTCTACAAGTGGAGGAGAAATACTTTCTCATATACACAAAAATGGAGGGAATTCTTTTCTAGTAAACCTACTCTACATAATGTTTTAAAGGAGGCAGGCTTTTTTTTTTTGGTTTTGTTTTGTTTTTTGTTTTTAAGGAGGTTTTTCAGGCAGAAGTGTTATGATATTAATCAGAAGAAATGAGTCATATTGAAAAATGAATACATTAAGGTAAAATGAAATTTGTATTTTTCTTATAGCAATATCTGTAAAAGATACAGATTAAGTCAGAAATAATAATGATATCACGTGTGCTTAGTGTATATGTTTTAAAAATATGACAGTGGTGTAAAGAATATGAGGGATTGGGGATGTAGTTTTATAAATCCTAAAAAACCCTATGGCAACCACCAAAATGGCTTAAAAAGATACAAATCATAATTCAATAGAAGAGATATAATGGAATCAGAAAAATTGATCATTTAACCCAAGAGAAGGCAGAAAAAGTAGAAAAAAGAACCTGAGGGGACAATATGATCCAGCTGTTCCACCTCTAGGTATTTATTCAAGCAAAATGAAAACATATACCCATAGAAATACTTGTATACAAATGTTCATAATGGCTTTATTTGTAATAGCAAAAACCTGGAAATCATCCAGATATCTACCAATGGATAAATGGATAAGCAAATTGTGTTATATTTATACAGTGGACTATTAAACAATCAAAAGGAATGAACCATTGATATATACAACAATATGTATACAGCCCAAAACAATGATAAATGAAAAGAAGTCGGTCAAAAAAAAAAAAGGTTTGTTTGTCATTGTATAAAATTCTGGAAAAGACAGACTAATCTAAAGTGACAAAAAATAGATTGGTGTTTGCCTAGAAATGTGGCATGGATGTAGCAAGCGAAAACTTTTGGGGGCGTAGGAAAGGTTTATCTTGATGTGATGGTTTTGTGTGTGTGTGTGTGTGTGTGTGTGTGAAAACTTAAGCTGTATCCATTAAATATGTGCAGTGTGTTGTATGTCAGTTATATCTCAATAAAGCTGTTGAGAAAAGTATGTTTTATACAGATTTATTACAGCACTTCCTAGTTTGCAGCAACTGTATTTTAATTTCCTTCCAACTTCACTGTGCTTCCATAAATTTGTTCTTTGATGCAGGAGCATAATATCACACCTAACTTCATTTATGCAAAAATTATGGGCCAAAACTATCAAAAATTTACCCCTGCATTATACACTACTACTAAGTACCACAAAGTTTAAAACTCTGACTTTCAGTTTCTCCCTACTGTTCTTCCGATGAAGTCATTTTGTGGCCAGTTGCTCACCAAATTTCTTTCCCTCATCTTCCTGGGCACACAACTTTATTACATTCCCTGTCCTCCTTTTGCAGTTAGATATGGCCCTGTAACCCAATTCTAGCTAAGAGAATGTAAGCAGAAGTGATAGGCACAACTTTCAGACCTGAACATTAAACATCTCTTGTGTGTGATCTTTCTTGCCTTTCCCTGAGGACCCTTCCAAGACCCTACAAGAAGGCAGAGCCACAATATAAAAATGCCTTTGTCTGTAAATTGAAATTTAGAAAGCTGCATACTCACCAGGGACAGTGGAATTAGATTGTTGTGTGAGTCATGAATTAAATTTTATTGGGTTGAGCCATGAAATTTGGCAGTTGGTTTGCTACAGCATCCATATTATAGTAACTAATATATGTTGCTAATTTTTACCAGCATTAGTAGAGATAATAAAGGTGACCCTTAACATAGCAGTGTCTTTCCCTGCACAATTTTTTTTTTTTAGCCGTTTTTGTACATTTACTCTGGGGCCAGATTCACAATAGATATTTAATAAATGCTTTTTAACTTTCTTGGACTTATTTTTTCCATTGCCTTTTTGGAATACAGGAACAACAAAAAATATACATTTGTTCGTTTTAATTAGTACTTCTTTATGAAAAAATTATAAAGTAACTTTTAGAAGTTTTGTCAATACAGATGTCTCACAACAATACTGTCACACAGTAGCTTTCTCTATTATCTGTAAGAATAAGAATCATAAAACATTGTGACTGAGAGAAATAATTACTGTTGAAATAGAGTGCATATAAGGCTTCGTAGTTACTTGCAGAAAACTTATTCACACTTTTGATCAAATTCCATTATACAATTCTAAATTATGTTTTCAAAAACAAGTTACAAAACAAAATTCTTTCGTACAAAATCATCTTGTGAAAGGATTATTTTCATGAATCGTGATATTTCATTTCAATTCGTGGGTGCTATTTCTAAAGAAACTAAGTGGCTATTTTGCCACAGGATTTACTAAAACAAACTTGACTACATGAGTACAGAAGGAATAAAGCCATTTGGTTCTGCTGTTCAACTAACTGATGATTGTTAAAAATGCTACCCGTGTCTTTTCTGGGTAGATTCAGAAGATGCGATGGCACCTGCAGAAGGCACTCACTCCACCTTGCATGTGGCATAGCCACTGGCCCTGAAGTGCACACACCCCAGAAGAGGGAAAAAGGGGCTCTCTTCTCAAATTGCAAGAAATAGCCTTTCTAGAGAAATTACTACAATCATAGAAGAATTGCTGTTTCCTTGAGGAATAAGAAAGCAATGTGTGTGGGCAGTTGGGAGTCTGGAGTTTAGAGTGGGATATGTGAAATGACTACTCTAACATGTAGAAAAGCCCTTCCTTGCAGCACATTTTTGAATCAAGCTCTTACTTGACAAGTACAGATGGGCTAGGAAAAAAATGTGAGCTAACTCAGTTCAGAGGGTAGTGTTACCTGGGGGCTATGTACTTTACACACTGAGATCACAGATGTTCAATGAGCATTGAGATATTCTTGATGAAGCTCTGTCCTTACTGCTTTATTTGCTTATTTATTAGAGATGCCTATTAATTAGTGAAGTAGGCGCATGTTTGGTAACAGATAGACTTACTCCATAAATACTGAAAATCAAATCGTCATCCAAAGAGTGGAGAGCTTACGAAAGAGCTTGAAAAGGTTGGGAATACCCCAAAGAGAGGTTGAAGAGAGAGCCTTGAGGCAGTTCACAGGTCACAGACCTTCAGATGAGTGAGGAGTCACTCAAAACCCCCCTCTATACCTTATTCAAAATATATCAATGGACTTAATGTGAATAAATCAACTCCATTCCTCTGCCCTGGAAGATCATAAATAGAAAATCAAAGAACTAAAATCAGAGGGCTAAGAAGGACTTAGAGAAGTCACAGAGTTCACCAGTTTGCCTCCCAGCATAGGATGGCATCTAAGTCTAACAAGGCAGGTGATGAATATTCTTAAAGGTGGCTGGTGGTTCACACTGTTCAGGTGGATGTCCAACTACCATTTATTAAAGGAAAGAGCTTTTGTTCCCCTGCTGATATCAGTGGCAGAACTGTTCTAACTAAAATATGTGTTAAATATCAGAAGCCATCAATGCACTTATAGAGGATTCTATTTCTTGGACTTCACAGTAACATTAGGCAGTGTGATTTAAAATGGTAACTTTGGTATTAAAAAAAAATTTGCAAGTTTCTTTGGCACTGATAAAATTGTGATTTTATTTCACTTTATTTTATTCATTTTTTAGCTGCTCAGTTTGATTTTCTTTGGCTCATCTATACTCAGGCAGAGGGTGCGCAGGTGGCAGGTCTGTTGCTCCCTCAGTCCTGCCTCCGTGCTCCGGTGCATCCCTCCTTGGACCCAAGTATGAGCAGTAGCCTAAAATTCTGGCTTTTAAATATCACTTGTCTGTGCACTGGTCAGATTTTTTAAAACTGGTTTTGCCTTTACCTTTCTCCTTGTCCACAAATAGTTGTAGTTGGACTCTTTCTAAATTTCTCCTATTTTCCTTACTTCTCCCTCTATCTTAATCCTGAGACTCATGATTTGAGCTTAGAAAAATCTGGTATAATGGAGAGAACCTGGGACCCCTGAGAGTTGTCTAAGTACAGGAGGGGTGGGTAAACAGTTTTCAGGTAGTGTGGTAGAGGCTTTGACGGAGTCGTGTGGAGCAAGCAAATCACCAATGGGCTTCTTAACTCTTCTTACTGGAAAGTCAGGGAAAGTATCTTGGAAGTGATTTGGCCAAGAGGAAGAATGAGTGAAGTGGTGGTGGTTTCCATACAGGAAACAGCATACACAGAGCTGTGAAGCTGTTAGATAGCATAGTCCATTCAGTGTGTAGTAATCAGTCGTTAGCTGAAGTTTAGACTGGGTAGCATGGAAAACCAGAAGGTAGGCATAGGCCAGGACATGGAGGGACTTACATCATTACGCAGGAATTTTTGGATACTACCATTGACATGTTATTAGATCTTAATCTTTCTGGCTGTTCCTTCTTCCCATGAGACTAATACAGTAATTCACTAGCAGGAGGCCCACAAAGGCTAAGAGGGGCTGCTATGGACATAGCTGGAATCAGAGTGGTAAGGCTACTGAGAAAGCAACCTAAGAAATAAAGACACTTTTATAACCCTGCCCAGCTGCTTTTCCTTGCAATGATGCGTTCTCATGAGCCATCCTGCTGCCCGGAACCATCATTATCGGTAAGGCTTCAACAGCTGTGATTGTCATTTAGCTTTTGGCGGTAAGACCCACTTTAATTCAGGTCAAAGGTTGACCTGAACTTAAGGGAAAGAAACAGAATTGTTAGAGAACCAGAAGACTAGCTAGCACAGTTCTATTGTCATACAAGGAAATGTCCACTGCTTTAGATCCCAAGCCATTCAAGAGACTGTGTTTCCTCCTCCCTTCCAGTCTAGTGCCATTTAGTATTGCACCACTTCCTTCATATGCTAACAGGGGTCACGTAGCGCTGATACATTGTCCGAACTGCCCTTTTTTAAAGCTGATCTGAGCTACACAGTAAGTTCCAACATTATTGGAACTTGTCTCAAGTTGCAAAGTCAATCTTCCTTTCATTATGGTGTATTTGGATAGCATTTAGTCCATAAATATGAATTTAAAAAAAGTTGAAAATGGGTTTCTGAGAGTGCATGAGGTGAAGAAGTGGAAGGACAGATGGATTTCTTCATTGTTATTGCAGCAGCAAATATGTTGAAAGTACAGGTCACTATGTGAGCTGGTTTCCATCTTGTATTTGTTCATTCATTCATCTTGTGTTCCAGGATAATGTAAGAGGGAGGCTCTCTTTCAGGTTAAGCAGGCACCTGAATAGTAGAGTAGTGCCATATCAAGGCTTGTCTGGATCTTCCCCAAGATTTGCATTTTTCAAGTATAAAGGTGTTGTGTTATGTCAGTCTGGCTTCAAGCTTAATAATGAAAACAAGACTGACTCCTTGTCCTAAAATATAAATAGATGATAGATAGATAGATTTTAAAAAGAGAGAAAGAAATAAGGAACCAATCTCCAGCCTGGATCCCAGCTTCTCAGAATTCTGCCAAGCCCCAGTTTAGGCCCGAGTTTCTGCTTTACTACTCTTGCTAAGTTGTTCTCAGTGCCGTATTCTGCTGCATGTTAAGGGAGCAGTTTTTCTTCATCCTATACTGTCCATAAATGTCTAAAACATGGCTGGATAGGAATGAATTTTCAGGACAATGGAATTAACTGGTGTAGAGAAATATTTGTTGCCAACTGTCCCATTTCCTAGCTTTATTCTTGCTCAACTAGTGAGGCTAGTACATGACTATGTACTCCTCCTATATATAAACCTCTTTCTGTGAATATCTTTCAAACATGTTCGGGTTCTAGAAATGATCATATGCAATGGTGGATCTGAAAAAGGGAGAGGTCTAGTTTGCACGGGAAGGTACTCCAGATTAAAAGCCTGTTCAAGAAGGCTCCGTTTTACTTTTTACCATGTAAACACCAGGTCAGTGAATTTTTTTGAAATTAAAAGTTATTGTCTGAAATCTGTTCCATACAAAATGATTCCATTTAAGATCATATTTTAGAGTTCATATTAGCAACTTAAACTAATACTTTTGAGATGATTTTTTTAGCACTGTAGTTTAAGAAACATATCCTCTTAGCTTTTAATGGGTATGTCGTGTTCTTCAATACTTGATTTACAAGAGGTAAGTTATTTCCGTATCACTGGAGTCCTCTACTTCAGACGTAGGATCAAAGTAAGATCCCTTAATTTTTAAGACTGTGGTTGGAGCCATTAAGATTTATTCAGTTAGCTTTTTAGGTTATTATTTTTGTTAATATGAACTTTCACAAACTAAGTGGTCTGAAAATAGGTAACGATATAGTGTGATAAAGTTAAATTTGTACATTTCTCACCAAAAGTATTGTGCTGAAAGCACAATTTTCATTTTGTTTTTCACATGTAAAAATTAAAGGTAGATTTTAGGACAAATAAATGCCTTGATTTCATATAGCTTTCTTCTCTGTTTGGGGCTCTCATTGCCTATGACAGATGAAGCAGGTTCAGTAGGACAGTTCTATTGTTTAATTTGATATCCTGACATTCTAATGGTTGCATCACAACATTTAGTTGTCCCAGATCTCTTTATGCTGTTTTCTGGGAGTGACAGAGTCAAAAAAATATGCCTCTTTAAGCTGTCATTCTGCTTAACTCCTCCTCTTCAATTACATTTGCATGCATAATACATCATAACAAATTAGATGTCGCAAAGACACACAACAGGAATTATGTGAGCTTGTGGTGAGAGCTGTGGCTGATGTAACAGGCGAGGAGGAGATTGGAGGGTGAGGGAAAGAAGAAAAAAAAAAAAAACTAATGAATGAGAACCACCATAGAAGATGGCAGCTGAAATTTATCTTCTCATCTTTTTAAGGCTAGTAATCAATTGCAGAAAAATAAATGCAAAGGGAAAATTCAAAATTAATTTGGTTACTACTAGTCTGATAGGAGATTAAAATGAAACAACGGTATTTTGTTCTAGAGGGGAAGATATTCATTGGTTTGGAGGCAGTAAAAGTAACTATGACACAGAGGAAATCTCTTTATTTCACATGTTAACCTGGAAAAAAAAAAAAAAGAAAGAAAGATATTGAGGTTGTAATTCAAGCTTATTGGAAGTGTTTTCTAGTAGACTGGAAACAATCTTCTTGACTGAATGAACCTAGGCTGAAATTACAGCAATACCCATAAACACCTCAGCCACTCTGTTTGGCTCCTACCTTATAATGACTGGATTAAAGTGTTTTTCTTATGTGATTGTATGTCTTCTGGCCTCCTGACACATGAAATTGGCCAATTTAGAAGCACTGGTACCTGATGGTCATTGAAAGGCCATTGTCCTTGAAGTGCTATTAGTACATGTCATACCTTGGCCAATAACTGGCACAAGGACCAGGCCCTTCTCTAAACGGTTGGAATAGCCACTTTCAAAATGATGAGAATCAGTCAATATCGGCTGATGATTTTAAAGGTTTTAGTTAGTCTGACCAAAGAAGGAGAAACAGGAATTGGACTCCTGGTTCCGTTTGTTTTTGTCCACCCCCCCATCTCTTTCTATTTTTCTTACTCATTTCTGTTTGCTACAAATACGTAAGGGAAATAATAAATTTTTAGTAACATGAAAGTTGGGTTAAATTCAGGAGAAGCCCAAAATATTAGTATGGTTACAATACATGCTGTAAATCTTTGCTCTCTGTCCTGCTCTCCTCAGCTTTTATTTCCTTAGCTTGCTTCCTCCCAGCCCTCTGACTTCTCCTCTGACCTCAGGCCAGGCGTCCCACTCTGCAAGGAGGCACGTAACAGATTGCTTCAGTGAAGCATTTGCCATTCTCCAGGTTTTTTCTCATCATTCTCTTGCAGCCTTTTTTCCAATGCTCCTGACAATGTGGAAGAGCTCCCCAGCCAATCATTTTCTGGCATTCTATTGGTTCCATGGCGAGATCTGAGGAAGCCCATCAGCCTCTGCTAGGCTGATAACCATCATTGCTTCTAATGTGTGCTATGGCATTTCTCATCACAGCGTGCATCTGTTGGGGAGATAAAAGGAGAGATTTACAAATATATAATCAGCAGATGTATGAAGGCTGTCGAAGCAAAGTAGACTAAGAAGGAAGCATATCCACATTTTCTTGGGGGTAAGAGTAGATAAATATGCTGGCTTTTGTATGATTAGGTCATTACTAACACCTGGAGGCTGTCTCCGTCCTTGGAGGAAAACCATGGAGAATATTTGGTAACGAACACATTTGGTTCACAGAGGGGGTTATTCTGAGCCAGATTGGAAAACATTTTAAAATGGAATATTGCCTGCATAAAAGAGGCAGATATCTCAGCTTTGCTTCATAACAGGAGTTCTCTAGTGGATCCTTCTGCATAATGGAGCCGTATGGTAGGTCTGTGGAATATCACACTCTGATGTCAGAAAAGCATATATATCCTCATTCAAATGTGTGCATGTGCATTAGAGCATAGACAGTATTATTTCATCACTGTCTCCCGGGCCCTTGCGTGTTAGCTCCTCAGTCCCAATTGTAGAAGGAACCTCCCTTAAAACCAGTGGGTTTTTTGAATACCAGTGAAGAGTTTTCATAACTAGAGTCCTTTAAATATTATTTGAAGTCTGTCTCTTGTTAATCTTTACTATTCTCCTCCCCCCAACCCAGAAATTTCCTATGTGAGAAACATGGAAAATTTGCGAAATTTTTCCAATAAATGTCAAGATTATTTCATATTTGAGGCTTGCCTTTCACCTTAACTAATATAAAACTGATAGATATTATTGTCTCTCTTCATAAAACACATTTTATTGATGACTTTCTCCAGCACATGTGTTAGAAGCCATAATTTTTTAGAACGAGAAAAAGGACAGATCGTAAACTTGTGGGGAAGGAAACAAATACCAAGAAATTAATTATCTATCCTTTGCTTGACAACAAGAAAAACTTAGTGTAGTGATTTCTCACCATGGACCCAGATTTCTAGAAAACTATACGTAACCAAGAGAAGCTTTGTGGGTCATGCTAAGTCATCAGGGTATTGGGAGGTTGCATTAGGATGACACTGTCCGCGACTGAGAGGAATTGCTTGCTCCGGTAAGAGATTAAAAATTTAATACTGTAGGATATTATATCATTTTAGGCCTCTCTCTATTCCTTTCCACTTTCACTCTCATACTGTCTAATTGTTTTCTCCTTTCTGCTCTATCTGTGGTGAATACTGCATGCTTAAAAAAATTTTTTTAAAGGGAATCTTTCAGCTTTTTCCTTTGTAAACTTTAATTTTGCGGGCTACATTTTCTTAAACATGAAACTTTCCTTTTTCTCTGCTGGAATTAGAGAAAAGAAATAACATGGATGCTGAATATTGTGTCTTCAGTAAAGCAAAATGGCAGTGATTTTTGGATGGAATAAAATTAATAGTTAGAGACACTAAATTAAGAATGGCACAGAATCGTGTCAACGCCAGCATCACATGCAGGCTTCCTTGGTTGAACATCACCTCAGCTCTTTTAGAACACAGCTACATGTCTTCAATGATGACAAATCTTTTATCTCCAGAGTGAGATGAAAAAGAAATTATATCTGTTTTTCTTCATTGTCTAAAAGGTATATGCATAATCTATATGGTAAACATGTGGCAAGCAACTGGCACATAAATAATTGAGTAATGTTGAACAGGGGATGCATTAGAGAATGCCATTCCACACATCCCACCTCCCCCTTCCCCTTCCTGCACGGTATTCAACACCAGCATGACCCCCATCAAGTAGGTATATTCAATTAAATCAAGGAGCTTCTCAATTTCTGTTATAACTCCAGAAACAAAACAGAATGAAACAAAACTTGCTGTTTCATTTTTAAAGTACTATATTCCCTTTGTAAGAGACAAGTTTACCCCCTCTCCTAGTCAAAGGATTTTGAAATTCAGATAAAGCTGAAATTAGAGAGGATTTCTCTCTCCCTATTTACATCCTACTTCATAGAATTTCTATGAGTCATATTGTTTTAAGGGTTCATAAAAGAATGCACTTGGTATTGTACCAATTTAATATTCCAAAGGAAACATTTGCCCTTGAGATGCTTCTAATATGCTGCATTTGGATTCAGTGAAAGAGTTTATGTGCATAACCTTTGCTGTCTTACGGGTTTTTGTGTGGTCTGTCTGATGGCAATTTGGGGGTGAGAAAGGAAATGAGAATCAATATTGTATTATCAATTTCTGTTAATCACCATCAGCCTTCTGTCCCTCCCCCTAACACATTCCCATCCACCTGCACAATATTCTCCTTTTATGGTATTAGTATATGATAAAACCTTGCTTCACAGCCTAAACATAATATTGTGGAAATAAAGAAAAAAATAAGCCATTTCAAAACAACTATTGGTTTTGTAGCCAAACTTTTCTTTAGTTCTTGATGCAAAAAATACAAATTGTAACAATTCTATTTTTCCCATACAGTCAATAGCTAATCACATTACTATTTTATGTGACAGATAAGACTATTCTGTGTGATCAATGACTTTTCAATTCTTAATTTGGACATATCTTTTGAACACTGAAAATAAAATATTAAAAATATTCAGAAGTTTATAGTATTGTAACATCCTCTATGCATGCAGCTTTCCCTCTGTGTTGGTATTGGTGAGCAGATACTAACAATAACACTTGGAGAACTTTATTATCCAATTTTGTGTGCATTCAATAGGATTATGAGTTTTTGATCATACAAATGCAAAAGAGATTTGGCAGTAGCAGGAAGCAACATAGTTCTAGAAGCAAATTTCCATTTTATTAATCTGAGATAGAACTACTTTTTTCCAAATTGCTACACAGCTTGAATTATCCGTTCAGCTTTCTCTGTTTATTCTTTGCACCACTAACCTCAAAATGTTAGTGGTTTATATAAATTCACAATCCTATGAAATCTGAGGGACTAGAAATCTTTGGATGCTATCCACACGACTAAGATGCAGCCAATAAAATTTTTAGCTTTCTTTGTAGGTGGTCTTTGTTAGTCTTGGTTAGTGACCTGTGTAAGTTAGAATCGAAGAAGAAGACTCTCGAGATTTATTTAAGGTAAATAATTTTAACAGCTCACAAATTTGCTAGAAATTTCTCTAATGTGCCTTTGAAATCTATGTTGAAATCCTCCTATCTGAGAAACTCTTAAAGTGAGGTGTCTTATTTACTTCAGAAACCCACCCAATTTTTAATTCTACCCCACATTAGTAATGTGGATGGCAAGGTTCTGTTACAAAAAGGTGAAGATCTGGAGCTTTTCCACAGAGGACATTCTTGTAGCTCTCCCTTCGCCTCTTTCTCAGTAAGCCACATTTACACAAAATACCCTGAGGCTCATGCTGCCTGGATGAGCCTCTGATTATCATCTGCTGTGTTCTGATCACATCTTCTTCTTTTTAATTTTTTATTTAAATTCAATTTAATTAGCATATACTGTATTATTAGTTTTAGGGGTAGAATTTAGTGATTCATCAGTTGCATGTAACACCCAGCACCCATTATATCAAGTACCCTACTTTATGCCTGTCACCCAGTTATCTGTTTCTCCCACCCAGGCCCCTTCCAGCAACCCTCAAGTTTCCTAGAGTTCATTGTCTCTTGTGGTTTGCCTCTGGTCAGCAGATCTTCTTACTGAGGAAAATGGCATCATCTCACAGTTCTCCTCCCTACCCCCACCATGGACAACTTTTACCTCCCTGTGGATAATGCACCTGACAGCTAATTTCAGTGTTTAAAAAAAAAAAAAAAATTCTTTTGCCTTTTTTAGCAGTCCTCTCCCATGGCCACAACTGGCCTTTGTCAGTACCCATGACTCTTCCAGTCCATGAACCCACTCATTGGCAACAACAAAACAACCTGTTAGCCTCCCCAATTCCTTTTATCCCTAATCCCACTAAAATTTCTTTTCCATCTCATTAATATCTCCAGTTTTTCGAGTCTGTCATTATCTCTTTGACTGCAACCTCGTGTTGCAATAACATACAGGCCTCTTCTGGTAAACCATCCAATTTCACTCATCTTGTTCTTTTGACAAATCCATTCTATTCTTCTCCAACCTAAGGTAGGGGTTGTATCTGTTTGACAGCAGTGTTGCCAACTGTAGTGTTCTGGCTCAGTTACTGCTTTACTAAGCTGAACCAGAATGAAGATATCTGCAGAGGTTTCAATGAATGAAGCTTAAACTTAAGCTTGAAGACTTGATGACTAGGTTAGTACTAGTACCAATGGTAAAAATAGAAACCTTTTGGGGGGTGGATGGTTGGAGTGGGGTGGAGAATTGTCAGCTCAGTTATTAGAATTTGAGGTGAATGTGAATGTTCTACTTGAAATGTTCCATAGAAATTAAGAAGTAAGACTAGAAATTGCTGGAAAGATGAGGACTGCAGACAGTAGTTTGAATAGTTGTCACTTCACAACAACAGCAGTAAAGGAGATTGACTCCACCACTCCCATGGTTCATATTTTGTCACAGGTTCCTTTATAAACACTCTCTCATTTAATCTTCATAGCAACTGAAAGGGAGAATATTGTCATTCCTATTTTATAGATTAGGAAACCAAAGCTTAGGGAACCTATGGATAGAGCTAAGATAACTCAGTCCAAGCGACACAGATAGTTTTAGGGTACATAGTTACTCAGCAGACACTTGTTGATTAATTGATATAATAGAATCACACACACACACACACACACACACACACACACACACACACACCCCAACCCCACAAACCCAGGAATTGAGAATTTAGAGAAATGTTGCTTTCAATGCTGACTGCCAAATGTTCCAGGGAGATAAAAGGATGATGACTAAGAAGAAATTATTGGTTTGATAGTCTCAAAACACTCACTGGTCATCCTGAGGAAGCAGTCTCAGGAGAATGAAAAGGACTGAAGTCAATCACATGATGCAAGGATGACAACTTGGAGAAATATGGCAATGAGTGGATGGAGCACTTGAAGGGTCAGGAGGTTTAGGAGAAGATTTCCCTTAAATTAGTTTTGTGGGTTGTATTAGTTGGTACAGAAAAGTAGCCTTGGCGAAATCCTATTGGGTACCACAGGAAAGTGACCCTTTCAAGAAGTCACTTCAGGTGGTTACACCAGGACAGCCTTATCCATGCAGCCTCTCAGCATGCCAGCCAGCTTCCTGGCTGCTCAGGAAGCAGAAGAGAGATTGTGGGGAACTCAAAACTAGTCCTAAGTGTATCAGACCATGGCATCTCTTCAGCTTCCAGCCTGATGCCCTGAAGAGTCAGTGGCCCTAACGTACCTTCAAGGGAGGCTGCAAAATGTCCGGGAGAATGTACTGTATTTGGTGAGCATGCCTCTCTCTACCTGAGTGAAGGAGGCCATGTTGCCTATTGACATATTAAAATAGTAGCATGCAGGTTGGACTTTACAGCTGGTCTTGGACGGTTTCAGTCAGAACCAGGTGATCCCGGAATGACTTCCAAGTTCCGTGTGGAAGTTTCTCCAAGTTAGGCATCCACACGACCTTCTGTCTATGTTTTCCTCCGTTAACAAGTTAAAACTAGGAAAGATAATTTTGAAAGACTTTTATCCACCAAATACTTGGTAACATTTAGCAGCTTCATAGATGCATGATTTGGCTTAGAATTGCCAGTTTGCTGGACTCGGGAGGGAGAGGTCGAAAGGTGGCATTCCACCAGGAACAAGAAAGGTAAATAGAAAATAACAAATGGCTCAGTAACCCTGGCTCCCTCTGGAGATTCTGGGATTGAATCCTCTGGGAATGAAGGAAGCCTTTACTTTACCTTCTTTTATTACCTTGAACAGGTTTGCTGAGCCCACAACCATTTTATATCAAGGTTAGCCTTCATTCAGCTAACCTGAGGGACAGAACCTGAGGTGGGTGGGGGAGGGCAAGGCTGTGTCCTTCCTACTTCCTGTGAGCCAGTGGGCAGGCACTCACACTGTTTCTTGTCTGAAGGCAGAGCTCAGCATCCATTTCTCTAGTGTACAGTGTGCATTGTGGTTGTTATTCCTCTCTCCTCAGATCTCAGAACACCATCAACCATCCTGAACAAAGCCCTGGAAGCTGCAATAAAAAGGTTTTAAAACCTCAGAAAGGAGAGCCTGAGGAAGTACCACCACAGTCAAGGCAAATTAGTATCACCTAGTGGAAAAAGAAGGCTCTCCCTTCCATAAAGAAGGTACTCACAAGCCTGCCTCCTGAGGCGTCACAGATTTCCTGAGGCCCTGTGGACTATGAGGTAGGCCCCGTTTTAAGACAAATGATCTGATTTAATATGATGATCCGTGTACAAGAAGTCAGCAGAGAAAAGAGCGATAAGCTCTCAGAAAATAAAACACAAAGTCCTTGGTGGGGGGAGAAGAAAATGTGGATGAAGGCCATAAATAAATAACCTTATTGTTCATGGAGGATAGTAACTCTTTCTCTTTCTCTCCCCTTGTCTTCCTGTCTTTCTTGACTTTAGAATCCTTCTTACGGTGATTCTTAATATATAAACTCAGAGTGTGCCTGCTGTGGCTTGGTGGCAGGATGGTTTGTGGGTGGAGTGATGTGATGCTGTTGGCCTGTGACCCTCCTTCCAGCCTCCCTTCCTGTACCTAGCCCACCTCAGGTTGCTGCTAAGGCAGCTCTGGAGAAGTCTAGGCCTCCAGAGAGCATGGTGTAAACATCACTGATACAGGGTGAAAGGGTCTAATATTAAATAACACATTGTTAATTTTGTTGCAATAACACCTTTTTAATTTTGTACTCAAAAAGAAATCATGAGTTTATATTTACAGTCTGAATTGCTTTCTGTCTGTGTTAAAGATTTTAACACTATTCCTATGGAATAGGGATATCTATTCCATATCCTTGATGTCTGCACTCCTGTGGGATCTTACCTCTCCCTACATTTTTAATGTTACCCCCAGCTCGTTTCTGCCCCTCATATGCTATGTGTCAGGCTCTCATCTGTTCTGCTTTCTGACTGCAGTCCTACCTGTTGCATATATCTGGGTAACTCCTACTTGTCCTTTAGGTTATCAGCTCATGTCCTTTCCTTAGAGAACTTCACCAAACCCTGAAATAGAGCTTAGGCCTTGTTTTACACTCTCAAAGTGTACTCTTCTTTCATAACACTTTGTCATGATTTCAATGATCTAATTGTTCATGTGATTATCTGCTTAATATTCAGCCCCCCATTAGACTCCAAGCTCCATGCAGGAAAGTTTATGTATGACTTATTTATCACTTGGTAACTGGCAGCTAACAAAATAATTGAGAAATAATGAGCGTTCAGTAAAGGTTTGTTGAATGAATAAATGTTATAACCAGAAGAGGCTTCCCATTAACTTCTCTCTCCCTTTTTTTTAATTGAAGTGCTGTTGCCACACAGTGGTACATTAGTTTCAGGGTTACAACGTGGTGATTAGACAAGTTTATATGTTATGCTATGCTAACCAAAAGCGTAGCTACCATCCATCACCGTGTAATGCCCATTAGCTTCTTGTTAAGGTCAGGTAAAAAGGCTGCATTTCAGATATGCTAGTATATGTTTCTGGTTTAAATCTCATGAACCTTGGGTTGATGGTCTAACAACCAGATTTTTTTTTTTTTTGGCATACATAACTGTCCTTTGTATTTGGATGGTGCTTTTATTAAAGTACCTTTCCTCGTATGGCAACATTTAATCTTTATACTAACCCTGTGAAGGATGTAAGCCAATAATCATTATTATCTCATGCATGAGGAAGTGAATAAATCACCTAAGAAGCTGTATCTTGCCTTAGCTTCTAAAGCTAACTAGAGACAGAACTAGAACAAGACCCACAATCCCCACTATGCCCACTAGCCCAGTGCCAAGTTTTTGTTTTTGTTTTTGTTTTCATTACATATATAGGAGCATCCCAACTGGGAGCCCATTCTGTGAACGGTTCAAGAACCCAAATACATATAATATACTTAAATTAAAGTCGATACCATTGGTTCATGTCTCCACTTTAGGTTCTGGCTTCTGTAATGGAGTGAAAAAGTAAATGTCTCCTCTTCAAGAGGGTTTCTGGATATACAGTGAAGTTGTCATTTTATATACATCTTTATGTATACAGAAGTAGGTTGTTCCCGCTTCACAGCTTTCAGTGTGACTATGCAAAACTGGCTCTTTCTTAAAATTCGTGACAATAACAATTGGGACATTTTATTAACTAGCTGCATCCCAAACACTTGGACAGAAGTAAGATTGAGGTACCTCCTATGCAGCTACTCTGTTAAATGGAATTTCAGTAACCAAAAGGGTTAAAAAAGTGAAAATTATTCAGAGGAAGCCTTGTTAAAAGAATTAGTAATGGGATATGGGAGCATGTTATCTTTAATTTGTGGGCAAGAATCCAAACTCAGTTATTAGTAACTAAAAATCTATTGCATTTGGGAATTTTAGAAGCTCTGGTGGAATAATTTAGGATGGAATTTGTCTGCTTAATGGATCATTGTGCATTGACATTTTTATTTTTAAGAACAACATTTCCATGTGCACATGTTTTCTTTTCTGACTCCTTTTGCTTATTGCTGAACAGGTGCTTCTCATGACTTACTCTTCTGACATTGTTTCATGCTAAAGATCATCTGTTCACAATACATTGAAACTCCACTTTAAGACTATTTGCCCCCGAAAATACTTTCATAATTAAAGCGAATCCTTTTTGGATCCCATCCAAGAGAATTTAATTGCTAAAACAGCAATTACTTATTATTTCATACAGTCTTATTTCAAGAAGATTCCAAAGTCTTGGGACTCCGAGGAAAGCTTCATAAGAAAGTGCCATCAAATTCTCATAATGTGGCACATAATGTAGCACATCAAGATAGGGATGATTTTGAGCTCTCTTGTATCACTGGTCCATCCCCTAAAACATTTACAGTTAGGTGGGAAAAGGGTGCATTCTGCCAAAGGAAAGGTCAGAAAGAGAGCCCGGAGAAAAATAAGGCCAGGCCAAGAAGAGAGCTGTTGGCATTGGCCTTGCCCTTGCCATCCTCAATACATAATCTCGGTTTTAGTTGGAGGGTATTGAGGAATCCCTAGACGTATGGCTCTGGGCCAAGTACAGAAGGAAATAAGTCAAAATTGTATGAGGTAGTACGTTAGAGAAGTAATATATTTATTTCCAGGCTTAGCTGATTCTGAAAAATGACCATGGTAAGTGGTCATTTTACGAATAGTGTCAGAGAATAGACCAAGACAGGCGACAGAACCTCAACTTTATTGATCCTTAAAAAATAGAACATCTGAGGGGCGCCTGGGTGGCACAGCGGTTAAGTGTCTGCCTTCGGCTCAGGGTGTGATCCTGGCATTATGGGATCGGGCCCCACATCAGGCTCCTCCGCTATGAGCCTGCTTCTTCCTCTCCCACTCCCCCTGCTTGTGTTCCCTCTCTCGCTGGCTGTCTCTATCTCTGTCAAATAAATAAATAAAATCTTTTTAAAAAAATAGAGCATCTGGATTAAGCATAAGGCATACTCGTGGAGTTTGGGGAAATTTGTAATGCCTTAAATGACACTCCCTCTGTTGCACCTGTTCACTGGTGAAATAGAGGACTTCACTTAGGAAAATAAGCACCTTCCATGAGCACTCAATTTAGTTGTTTGTAAAAGTAATTGGAGAAAAACAAAGAGATTCTTGTTCGATCTGAAATTCAGAAGAAACTCTTGCCAGCTTTATGAATGATGGGAGTTCCACTTTTCCATGTTGAAATTGCTGGCCCTGTTGCTAATATCCATAAATTAAGCAGCTGGGTTGTTGTTTTTTTTTTTCCCCCTTTCCTTTTTGCAATTAAGTACACAGTGCTCACAATGTACAATAGGTCCCTTAGAAGTGCATCTAATCTGGCTACTCCCATTAAAAAAAAAAACAAAACTGGATACAGGATCATAAACAAAGAGTCAGTTACAATACATCTGTACAAAGCTGGAGAGTTGAGTTCCAAGAGGATTTATATTGGGAAAATCCCCAAAGCAATAAAAAGAGACAAGCACAAACGTGTCTACACTCCAAATAGTGAGGCAAAGCCTGTTCCCAAGCCAACGTGCTGATTCAAAGGATTGGAAAGCTTGTGTTTAATAAAACATAATTCAAATAGCCGTGTTCCCAATATCAAGGGTTGCTTATAATGATTGTTCCAGCAAGGAAGAAGGAAAATTATTTTCTAATGCAACTTGCTAATTTAAAATGTCCACGTTCTTGCTAGAATGGCATAATGATTTGAAGACCATATCAGCCATCAGAACGTTGATTGCCCCCCACTCCAGAAAAGTCTCTGAAGGGACCTTTAACTAAAGCTGTGAGACTCTATGATAGTGGTAGGCCTTAATCACTATATTATTCCTTTAAATTTGAGAGTAACAGGCACCATTAATATCGTCGTGCAGGTCTAACTACTTATTTAGCAAAGAAGTTTACAGCATTTGGAGTCATCCTGGCTGGGAGTGATGGCACACTCTGGTTCACCTTCACCTCCACATGACAGAACAGGCAGCAGCCTGGAGCATTCACTGGGGGATGAGGGTTGGCTGGGTTTATAAGTAACACCTGTGTTTATCTGTGCTTCGAGGTGCCAGATACCCCTTTGTCAAAAATAGCAAAGCTTCCACCAATATGCTAGTCATTTCTGAGAAGGGCTTATGGTATCATTTTATTTTCCAAAGCTTCTTTCTTTCTCCAGTTTTCTACATTTAGTTAGGTTTGAATAGAATTAGAAGTGTTCAGAAATCAGTCATACTAGGGCTGAGTTTCTAAACGTAAGTGATCGAAATAACAGTTTAAAAATGATAATCCTCTTAATTTATTATGGAAAGAGATTCCTTTCTTCTTTATCCCCATTTTCTCTCTTTCTTTATTTTCCCCCAAGCAGTCATGCACACAGTCTTGGAGGCGTAACCGGTCTAACCCATTCAGAAGCAGATACATTGCGATGCTTCACTATTGCGATTACAGTTCAGGGTTTACTTTGGACCTTGAGCTCATTAGGGAAATATTTGACATCTCAACTCCAATTATTTAGTAGTCACCGAGCTACAAAGGCCACACTTAACTGCCTGCAACTGGTTATAATTGGAGAGGATCAGAAGAATGATAGCAGAGGACTGTGTTTCTCTTAATCTCCAAAGACAACAATATCTCAGGTCATGGTTCCTTTCCAAAGTATGCTGAAAGGCTGGAAAACAATAGAAGTCCTTTCAGATTAGAAGCAATGAAAGTATTTCTGCATATTAGAAATATTATGGAGTCCTCTTAGAAAAGTTTTATAGATCTTCATTTGTCTGTTTTCCCTTCTTCCCTCCCTTCCTCTCTTCCTCTCTCTCCCTTTCTTTCTTTCTTTCTTTCTTTCTTTCTTTCTTTCTTTCTTTCTTTCTTTCTTTCTTTCTAGAAAGCATTCTTACTTTTTTTCTGGAAGAGTCAGTTATTGGATAGCTCTCTGGTTTTTCCTCTCCTTTGTTCTCACCTCTTCCTTGTCCACATTCCAGTCTTGATTCTGAGTCAGTCTGTCAAGGTGTTCCATTGCCAAGGGCAGATATTTGTTTCCCAAAGGTTTTGTTTGTGAAAAGAAACCATTTCTTTGCTTATAATATTTCTCTAACAAATTATTCTTCTCGTCTAGTGTTCTGAGTTGAACTAATGTCATATCAGCCTTCTTTATCTTCTTGGAGGTTTTACTCTACCAATACCTGCTTTACTTTCGTGGAGGAATCCTCATGGTTTCTATAGGCCCTATGCAAAGGGTTATGTTTATGTACCAAGAATTGGTTTTTCATTTTAAGTATAGATCCTAATTTTTTTTTTTAAAAGTATTCATTCTACATGATTTCAACTATATGGTATTTTGAAAAAACTATATGGTATTTTAAGTATAGATCCTAATTTTTTTTTAAAAAGTATTCATTCTACATGATTTCAACTACATGGTATTTTGAAAAAGGCAAAACTATGGAGACAATAAAAAGATCAGAGAGTCGGTGGGAGAAAAGATGAATGTACAGAGCACAGAAGATATTTAGGGCAGTGAAAATATTCCACGTGATATTGTAATGATGAATCTATGTCATTATACATTTCTCTAAACCCATTGAATGTACAACGCCAAGAGTGAACCCTTAGGTAAACTATGGGCTTTGGGTGATTACAATGTGTCAGTATAGGTTCGTCTTTGGTAACAAATGTACAATTCTGGTAAATTATGTTGATATAGGGGGAGGCCATACAAGTGTGGGAGCAGGAGGTTAATGAGAAATCTTTGTACTTTTCTCTCAATTTTACTGTAAACCTAAAATTGCTCTAAAAAGTTAAGTCTTTAAGAAATTATTCACTATGCACATTTTGCTGTGTTTTTATATACTTTTTCTCCTGACACAATGCTGTGTTTCCTTTCCTTTAAAACTGTGGTTTAAGAATTTCTCTAATCATATAATTAGAGAGAGTATAATGAACTCATGTACCTGTCACTTCACTTCACAATTATCCTCATTTGACCAATATGTTTTCATCTCATTTTTAAACCTTATAAATACAATGTAGTAGCTACAACACCATTTACATACCTCTTCTCCTATTGTTGGATATTAAATTATTTATAGTTTTCCAATATTAGGACAAATGCTGTGATAAACCAATTTTTTAAACATGCTTTGCCCTCTCACATTTAGGTTTATTTCCTTGAATTCAAAGGCTACTTCCCGTAGTCTTGACATATATCACTAAATTACTTTCCCAAAAAGCCTTAGGAAATTTATGCTCTCAACTACATTTTATTTTATGTAATTAAAAAGTTATTGATTAAAGACGGCTTCTCTTTGGTGTATTTGATTTTTTTTTTTAATTAATGGAAATCCTAAACAGTTTTGAACAATTTTCCTGTGTTTTCATTCTAGTTGTGCTTCCTCATTTATAAACTGTCCTTGCTCTTTGTTCATCTGTTTTTTGGGTTCTTAGTACTTCTCAGGTTTTTCATATGAGATTTCTAGAGGATAGTAACTATTTCAGAGAGGAGTGATTTTTAAAGGACAAAACTATGCATTTTTTAAGTGAAAAGTTTTTAAACCTGTAGAAACTTGACTTGGCATGGTTTAAGCAGATGTGGGCGAACACAGTGGATGGTTTCATGGCCTCAGCAGTGTTCTTAGAGGTAATATTTTTTAAGATTGTTGATAAATCTTTTATTTCTTGACACTGGCATGCATATATATGAGAATATGTAGACAAGCTTAGAGAAAACTGTATAAATTTAACCCCCCCAATCTTGAAATTGTTATTAAAATACTTTTTAAAATAATGCGTATCCCAAATAACTATCCTCTTTTTTTCATACTCTGTTTAAATATAGGGTGGTTCAGGGGGAGTTTTCAGAGAAGAGCCTGTGATAGGTTGTTTGTGATTCTGGGAGATGTTTTGGTATAAGATATGCTATTACACCTGGCACCAGTCCTGGACCTGCCTTTGATATTTAGGTGATTGTTTACCCACAAATATGCAATTATTGTTTATAAATGGAAAATGTACCTTTAGCTGCCACTTCTGCTTCATTTGCTCCCTGTTAAAAGAGTAATGGAAAATAGAACTTGAAAGAAGGAAAGGAGACAGAAAACGTGCTCTGTAAAATCATGTACGGGTGGCACCATAAGAAAGAGCCCCATAGGACTGAAAAGTCTAGTGTCACTGTGGGGAATTAGGGCTCTGCTGAGGACAAGCTGTTCCATGCACTGTAGAATGTGAAAATGTCTGTTTGATTACGGTGTTTTGTGCATTAATGTGTTCAGATTTCCATCAGCTCTGAGAAGAACCCAGCAGATTAAATTCAGTGTTATGTTTTAGGAATACCAAACCTATGAAAGCTCTTAACCTTTCCCTCCTCCATCCTCTAGTATCAAACTTACCTGTTCTTGTTCTGGGTGATCTAGTTCTTCAAGTACCTGCTAGATGATTATAGTTAATTAGTTAAACAGGATTGTAGAATGATATTAATGACTTATAATGACTGAATGTGATACACCCCAGCCTCACATAGTAGTTTTAACAAGAGTCTTTGATGCCTCAATTCAAGAATATGACTCATGGTGGAAATTCAGGAAACTGTGAAATCCTGGTGATGAGTATGGTGATGGTGGCAGCGTGGTCAGAATTTTGACAGAGGGTTTATTCCAGTCTTTCATAGTTTCTTCAAAGGAAGTCACCTATTCATCTACTGAGCAATGGTTTGCTTAATGTATACATATTTATAAAGAGTTTTTCAGATTTCTCTCTCTCTCTCTCTCTCTCTATATATATATATGCAAAAAATTATGTAGGCTAAAAATGCCTGTAAGAAAATTTAGTTTTAACTCTTTTACTCCAGTACATACAATTTTTTAAAAGATACTATTGTTAATTTGCATTAAAATAGACCCAATTCATTTATCTGCACTTCAATTCTAAGGCTAATTCTCTATCTCTATGGAAAAAGAGATCTTTACTGAAGTAGGGAAGAATTGGCCATTCTGCCAATACCTAGTTGATAATCTGGGCATGTCCTTTAATGCCTCAGGGCCTCAGTTTACTTATCTGCCCCCAAAAAAGAGGGATCAATAGTACCTGTATAGAAGATTATTTGAGAATTGTCAACATGGTAAATGTTATTATACTATCTACATTTTAATAGGCTGCTGATGGCATAATTGATGATATAACTGGCATGTGAGAATTGCAATTTAAAAAAGAATTTGGAAATTCTGACACATTGAGTTCTTTTTACTATTAGCTACAAATAGTTATTTCAAAGGTTCTAAAAACCATAAGGCTAAGATTTGTTAAACATAGTTGCTTGATGACCTCTAAAGGTACATTTACTTAGGATTGAAGGATTGAAGGAATAATTTTTTGGGGGATTTCATTTCTTGCATTGTGTTCACTGGAATATTATGAGTTTTTTTCTAGTATCTCCCTGTCAAGAGAACTGACTTGTTAACAAATTTGAGGGGCAGCTGTGAAGACGAAAGCTGTCAGTAACTTCCCATTAAGTTCCAAGCTTCAGTCTAGCATGGAGAATGTGCTAGTCTCTGTGATGGATGATCCTTCCCAAATGCTGCATTTCAAATGGCTTTCTATTGTGAATGGTTAATCTTTTTGAGTTCAAATTGAGACTTTCTCAGAATTCACATATCATTTCAGTTTTGAAAGCTTATCCAGCTATAGCTGGGATATTTAGGACTTGATTTTTAAAATCATACTTTTTATCCTATTATGGAAAGAGGTGTTTGTATAAGACAGTATTTTCTCATTTTGCAGAAAAATAAGTTATTAATGTGATTTTAGATGAGGGCTCTCTACCAGATCAGTGAATTGATTTTGAGGACAGAATTATTTCATTGTAAACACTTGAAATAATGCCCCAAATAAATGGAAATTTAATATTCTACTTTACTTGATCATTGTAGGTGTGGGCCTCCTTAATTATTTTGGTTAATTGGCATTAAAATAATCTCTGCGAAGAGTTTGACTTCTCAGGGAGATGGTCTGCATTTGAAATTGCGTCAGTGGGATATTCCTCACATAATATTATGGAGTTTTTCTGTCATGTCTATGTTTTACAGAGTGAAAATTTTCATATACTGGATGGATTGCTGTGGTCTGATTCTGTTCTCCAGGTCAACCGAGTTACAATCTTTTTATTTGAGTGAAATGAATTCATCATTCAGATTCTTTGGAACTTAACTGGTAGAAGAGCTAGATACAGCTTTGGTAGTGTGCCCTTCACAGGCGAATTCTTAACCACCTAGCAGTCAGCTGTTGCCCTATAGCATACAGTGGAATTCAAGGTTTTCTAGGTAACATTTGCTACGGTGGGTAGATGCAATGATAGGACTTACTGGAGATGATCCTACAACTCTTGAGATTTAATAATGGGTAGAAATACGTGATTATTAAAGACTGGTGCTTTGGACTCAACAGGCTTTGTTGTAACCTTGCTTCCATCACTCAGTCACTGAATGTATTCGGGCAAGTGGCTTACTACTCTCCCTCTCTCTTTTCATGTCCACAAAATAGAAATAACAGTTCCTACCTCTGAATGTCTTTAGGATTAAATAAATTCACATAAAGTGCCTAGTAGAACCCCAAACTATAGTGGCATGTAATCAACGGAAGTTTCTTTACGTATATATTTTCTTAGGTAAACTTTTCCCCTCATTTAATAATTCTCTTCCTTTTCCCCACTATTACGGACTGCCAGAAAGAATGCTATTTGGGGTATAATAGAAAATCTTTCTCAGATTTTCCTCCCACAGAGAACAAAGAATATAGCAAAGGACCTCTATTCTTGGGCCATCATTATCCTCAGTGCCTGACTGACGTGGAGCAAATGCATGGCCATATTTGAATGCCCCGCTATTTCCTACAGCAGCAGTCAAGGTCAGAATGATACTATTGGCCATCAAAAAGTATAATCTGTTGGATCTTGAAAGGCTTTAGCTAGAAATTCTTCCCCTTCTCATATGCACCATCCTAAAGGCCAGTCTCAAAGCTTTTTAGTTTCTCTTTAGACTTTTATTTTTGGTCCTGCATGCTGTAAGTGTGCCTTGCCTTGAACTATTTGAGGTTCATTGTTTACTTTCTTCTTCTTTGGAGTGTATTTCAAGCATGTTATTCTTAGTGTCTTTTGTTAAAGCTCTCAGAGGCCTTCACACTCTAAGACAACAATGAATTAAAAGTTAATGTGTTATTATTTTTTACTCGCTATAATTCCATCTTAGTATTTGAAATGGCTTCACCCAGGAGTGCAAAGCTTTCAAATGCCTGACTCTAAACCTGCCACAACACTTCAAATGTCTCTCAAAATTTACAAAGATCCCTAAATGAACCAGCAGAATGATTTTCCCAATGTTATAGAGTCTGAACCCTAACGCTTTTAACCCCTGAAAAGTTGTACAGGGAAATCATAGGCAGAATGGTAAGTGTTGAACTTTCCTGGCACAGTGATGTCGTTTGACAGTGGATGGCTTCTTCTACATTACTTGCATATCTCCCTCTTTGTATTTTTACTAAACTTCAACTTCCTAATCTCTCTTAAGAAAAAATAAATACTCCTTCTTTAAAATTTATCTCCAGCTACACGTGACACTAAAGAATGACCATTTTTTTTTTCAATTTTATTTATTTATTTGAGAGAGAGTGAGAGAGAAATCACAGAGGGAGAGGGAGAAGCAGACTTGCCACTGAGCAGGAAGCCCGACGTTGGGCTCGATCCCAGGACCCTGGGATCATGCCCTGAGTCGACAGAGCCACCCAGGCACCCTGGAATAATTTTCTATAAGAATTGGTCATTCTTGGGCCGCCTAGGTGGCTCAGTTAGTTAAGGGTCTGCCTTCGGCTCAGGTCATGATCCTAGGGTCCTGGGTTAGAGCCTCGAGTTGGGCTCCCTGCTCAGTGGGGATCCTGCTTTTCCCTCTCCTCCCCTCTCCTGCTCTCTTGCTATCTCTGTTTCTCTCTCTCAAATAAATAAATAAAATCTTTTTTTTTTTTTTAAGATTTTATTTATTTATTCAACAGAGAGAGAGACCGCCAGAGAAAGAGGGAACACAAGCAGGGGGAGTGGGAGAGGAAGAAGCAGGCTCCCAGCAGAGGAGCCTTATGCGGGGCTCGATCCCAGGACTCTGGGATCACGCCCTGAGTCGAAGGCAGACACTTAACGACAGAGCCACCCAGGCGCCTTGAAAATCTTAAAAAAAAAAAAAAAAAAAGAAAGAAAGAAAATTATTCCAACTTGTAATACTATAGCATTTACATTATAGAACTTTTTATTCTAATGGAAGATGGTTCAGATATTATGGATAATTAATTTTCTGCACTACAAAGTAGCTTAAGATTGTTTTTAATGTTAAAAAAAACCTCAGAAAAAGGTAGGAAGAGAATTTGTTGTGATTGTGGCCGAGGTTGAGGAGTTGGAATTAAGTTGTAACTGATTGTAATTATAACTAATTGTAACTGATCTATTTGTGATTAGTGCAAGGCAACTGTAGTTGAATAATTCTTTGCTCTCTTCTGTAACTGGCTGCCTTCCCCTCTACTTCATTTCCAGATCTAGACCAAAATGTTCTAGTGAAACTTCTTACATTAGATAACCATTAGCATACAACCCATCTTGCAGTGGAGTTTTATAAAGGTCTATAAATTGCAACCATCGATATTGGAATTTTAATGATTCATTCACCTAAGTAGTTACCTTAAATGCATCCCCCTCCTAGTTTTTTTTTTTTTTTTTATCTGTGTGTTCAGGTCTTTTTTGATGAGGAAATTTAACAGGTAATTTTGCTTAAATTTATACAATCAAATACTGTTGTAAGCAGGTCAGTAGACCAGAAACCAAGAATCTTAACAAAGAAATTTGCAAATAATGTTTAGTTTTGTTTAGGTTGTTTTAGAGAGCAAAGAAAGGGAGCAGTGATATTTGGAAACTGCTCACTAAATAATAGTTTAATGAAATCTCATGAAGAGTTGGGAAAACAACTGTATGCTCCAAATAGTTGTTTACATTAGATTATTAGTTGACCTGTTATTTTTTCCTCAGTGGTTGTACATTATACTCCACTTTATAAATGAAATAAAACCCTTGAAGACACACATAAGAGAAAAAGCATTGCTCTCAGCTTTTACACCACTTTCTAGTTTATTTGCGACTCTGTCCTCTACTCAGACATCGGTCATTTGAGATCTGTGCCAGGTAAGTAAATTAATTGTGTATAAATGTGCAAAGCCTTTCCATCACCTCTTGAAAATAATGAAACTCTAGAAGACAATAGAACTTGCAGCAGTAACAGTGAAATGGCTTACTAAAGTGAATTAGAAGGTTGCACCAGATTTCATCTAGCTCTTTAACATATGTTTATCTATCCAACTATCTATTTATCTATCTAATGTGTGTGTTTACACACAATGCATAAATGTTATGCAAAATGTATATAGAAGCAGATGCCTCACAAAGATTAAATGTTATTTTTTATATGTCTCTAAAGTCTGTGTCTCGTATTAATACAATGGATTGTCAGATTTTTCCATTGTTCCACTTCAAAGCATGCAATTATATTGCCTTAATTGGAAGCACTGATGTGTTTTCACCAAGGATGTTTATTTGTGTTCTGACTACTGAGATATAAATATGGGACCATTTGCTATTTTTAGTTTTCCACTAGCATTTTTTTAACTTTTTATCTTTATAAACAGACATGTTGAGTTTATTGTCAGTTCAAAATTCTGAATTTATAGTGGATTCACATTAAAAAAAACACCTTACCAGTTGTCGTACTGAAATGAATGTTTATTCAAGGGTCGTGATAATACATAGCAGAAAGTATAACAGACAAATCCACGGACTTGCTGACTTATGTATTACCATAAATCCAACTGGCATGGATTTTATCCAAGAAGCTTTGGTGTCCATTTGACAGAGTATCTGTAAATATTTTGTTATCTCTGATCAGTTTGGTCAGCATGGATTTAAAACACTTTTGATAGGGGCGCCTGGGTAGCGCAGTCGTTAAGCGTCTGCCTTCGGCTCAGGGCGTGATCCCGGTGTTCCGGGATCGAGTCCCACATCGGGCTCCTCCGCTGGGAGCCTGCTTCTTCCTCTCCCAGTCCCCTGCTGTGTTCCCTTTCTCGCTGGCTGTCTCTCTGTCAAATAAATAAATAAAATCTTAAAAAAAAATAAAACACTTTGGGAGTCACATGTTGCTAGTGAAAATAGTTTCCTCCAAAACTTTTTGATTATATAATCTCTGAAGGTATTTCAGTGGAACAAAATTTGCATCTTGTCAGGTAATATAGATATTAAATTATGTTAGTGTTCACTAAATAGAAATTATAGACTTTGCTTTAACCCTGTGTATGACAACAGGGCTGTGTTGATCAGTGCTGTGTATACTCTGCCTTTCCCCACATCTGGCTTCAGTGAGATGAATTAATTAGTAAACTTGAAATTGTCTTTGCTATAGACTAAAGTATCAAATCTTTTAGCACTGTGTTCCAGGTACCATTGCAAGTACTTTGTATGTATAAACCTATTTAATCTTCGTAATGTACACAATGCACATTTGATTGGTTTCCTTAATTTATAGTTGAGGTAACCGAGGCAAGGGGAGGTGAAGGTACCATGTGCACTTATACTATTGAGGCTACTGCTCTCTAACTAATGAAAATATTACCACAGATAATTACTTTGTATTGATGACTCAGTAAGAGACCCTCATAGTACCAACATTTCGTTTATTTTTTCACAATATCTTTCTTCGAAGCTAAGAAAAGAATCAATGCCTACCAGTACTTCATCTAAGTGGGAGTGTAGCCAAAAGAGCCTCTTAAAAACAGAGGCAGTCATCCCTGAAACTAATAATACAGTATATGCTACGTAAATTGAATTTAAAACAAAACAGAGGCAGTCTTGAAGTGAAAATCATTCATTCATTCATTCATTCATTCATTCAACAAATACCATATTTATTTTATATCTGCCTCACACCAGGTACTTTTCTAGATGGATACAAAAGATACAAAGGTCTTCAAGTAGACTATATTATAATACACAACCAAATAAATAAGGTCATTATAGATTCTGATGTGTGTTCAGAAAAAAAAAAGAGTAGATGCTGGAATAAAAAATACAAAGGAGTTCCTTTAGGTAAGGATAGTCAGAAAGATCTTCTCTGAGGGAATAACATTTCAAATGAGACCTAAGGACAAAGAGTAGTCATAGGAAGAGCCAAGAGAAAGGTACCCATAAGAATCTGGGGAAAGCGAGAACTCAATGTTTCAACTTGAGGAAGGCCGGTGTGGCAGGAACACAGCAGTGAGCAAAGGTTATACATCTAAGATGAGACTCAGAGGGTGAAGTGGCCATATCTTGCCACAGTAGCAGAGGCAGCTTGATTCAGCACTCTGTCAACTACCTGATGGGGTCCGTCAGCACAACATAACCTCAATGGCATTGACTTTGTTCTTGGTTCTTCGCAGTGGCAGGAACATGATTTACCACATACGTCTTCTGTGGTAGTCCCAGTTTTGGATATTTTACATATATTTTTTTTTCCTCATTTGATGTTTACAATCCTGTAAATGCACCTATGTTTACTTAGGTAAATAAGCAAACAAACAAAAAACATCCAGCATAGTAAAGTAACATACCCAAGGTTACACAGCCGTGAGAGAGTAATGGACCTAGACTCAACGCCAAACTTGAAGTCCGTCTACTATGTCAAGTTTCAAGATATGATGGAGAGGATGAAATTGAACAATCCCCACAAAAGTGTCCAATACAGAGGAACCAGAAAGTTCCAAGAGCATGTGTTGGCTCCCTAGTGGAGGCTTGTTGGACACAGGAGAATTGAGGCCTGTCTTAGACATTTGTGGAAAGGAGATGCTGAGACTTAGAAAGCAGGAGTCAAAACTTCTTTGGACCAGAATGGAGACTCACTTTGCTTATTTCCCTGGGGCGTATGTCCCTGGACAGTGTTCGTTAGCAAGCAGGGGGAGGAGTGGCAGGTAAATATGGGGTATTATCAGTGCAGCTTCAATGAAGCTATTCTAGGTCTCATCCTGAATTTCATATCTCTACTTCTGACCACACAAAGCTATGACAGACATGAATGCAGCACAAGGCTCAGAGAATGTTGTAAGAATATGACATTGGTCTGTGTGTAATGGCATTCTGAAGAGACCTAAGGAACTGAGTGAGGATTTCTTGGTTTGGGACTAGAACGGTGGAAGCTTTGTAGTTCCCCCTTGGTATTAACGTAATCTCCCCTTTTGTATTCAAGTTACATATGCATTATTATTTTTTAAAAATGTAGGACCACTGCTTTCTCTCTCCAGAAATCTGAGCACTGGTATCATATTGTATTTAGTTGTTTCATGGGAAAAGATGGATTACAAGACTGAATTCAAATAGTGGCCAATTGCCGTTTTTTAAATCACCAGGATCCCAAATATTAATTTCACATGTGCACATCTTAAACCATAATTAAGTTGAACAGCAATCTGGTGGGAGATTCCATCTCGGAGTGCACAGACCTTATTCTCAGACTCCTCAGGGATGCTGTATTTTTCTTTTCCTATTCAACATTCTTTATTTGATATACTTTTTTGGATTATATTTTTCCATGAAGTTATTTTAATTCAGGAGCTTTGTTTTTTTTTTGTGGAAATGGATTACCCACTTTTGGGCCAGTCTAATAGGATGAAAAAGTTGTGTAGAAAAGTGGAGTAAGAAGTGAAGGGAGCCTTTTTAAAAAACAAAATCAAAAATAAAAACAAACTACAAAGTTCCTGGCTGGTGAAATACTGTGTGGATTTATTTAATTGATTCTTGTTAACTGATTGAGTCTAATAGAAGAGAGAACCAGAAAAAGAGAACAATTGTGTGTCATAGTTGTGTATTTCCATCGTTTCTTTTTTAAACAAGTTTTTGTGTAGCTGTGAGTTGAAAAAGCCCTTCAGGCAACTGCAGTTTCCTGGGACATTGGCAAAAGAAGACATCAGTCTTAGGGAGACCATCAGGTGAAGAGGGTTTAGGATTTGGGGTGAGCATGTCATCAGAACCTTCCAGGCCCAGCATTGACATAAACTAGAGTAGTAATTCCCAAATAAGGACCACATATAGTAACATTTCTAAATACAAAGTCCTGAGATCTGCATATGAAATTCAGATCCAGTAGGAATGGGAGCTGGAGGAGGGGAGCATAGAAATCCACGCAATTTCTAAAGCTTCCGTGCAAATTCTAAGGCAAAAAGTTTATGAATTACTGAGTAGAGGACTGAACTGTCATCCTGTCATTAGGGAATCTTCTCTTTTTTCACTCAGTTGTCTCCTATAGAAGAAGATGGGGGCCTTGGGCCACCTTAGAGATGAGAGGTTGTCCAGGCACTGAAGAGGGCTAACTCCCTTTTTCTACTAGGACTTTTTTTGTGGATTTCTCTTACTCTTCTCCTCATTCATTTCTTTTTGCCTCTCTGACTCCATCCTGGTTACTTTTGAAGAAGGTAAAAGGGATTTTGTTCTATGGGAGATTATGGGAATACTGTGAAATTTGGGTAGAAAATATACCATGTAGACCAACGTAAGACTTATTTTTAAAAAATCAAAATGTATTCTTGTGAGGTGATTCTTTTACTCCCTTGCTGAATTTATCCCACAAAGGCCTAGTCAGCTCATATCCTTTTTTCTTGAGCCTGAGTGGGTAGGGTGAGCCTGTACCTTGTCTCCAGTTGACAGATAGTATACCACTAGCCAGCTCCTATCATTCTGCATCTCTTAATTTGAAGCCCAACATTAATGGACCTTCCAAATCCTAAATGCTAATGTCTACAGTTTTCATGGAGTCACTGGCACTGAGCTTGATCATTTTAGCACCAGTCTAATACCTTTCCTCTCCGTACCATCTCCTACTGAGGATCTCAGCAATTCTACCATCGCTGGTTCACCTGACACTACCCTCATGATTCAGTTCCTTCTGAGACTCTACTCTCTTCTGTTTAGTCCCTGTGGTTATGACCACATTCTGTACTTCATTATCTCACGAATCTGGAGCCTTTTGCCATCTCTGGATTATAGCTTGTTCACAGATTGTTTCCCTTTATTTTCAAAAATCTACTGATATCTTTTTTTATTAGGGCCCCTGGGCATTACAGATATTTCAGTAACCTCAGTTTAGAGTTCTGCATCTGATATACTTGAATATCTATTTCATTTGAATAACTTACGAACACCAGTGGAAAGCTATTTGTGCAATACATTATGTTGGGTGCCATGAATCAAAAATAAGTGCCACACTGTCCTTTTATTTGAGTATTTAAATTCTTGTTGGAGAAACAGGTGGTTTTAATATAATACAAACTATGCTATGACATAATTACGCACAGCAAGCTATGGAAACACACACACACACACACACTCACACACTAAGTCCAGCCTATGCATGTGAGAGAAGGATTCCTGGAGAAGAATGATACTTAAAATGAGTCCTTAAGGATATGAAAGGATTAGATGAAAAAGAGGCCAGAGCATACTATGGGCAGAATTCAGTGCATCAGTATTGGTGTGCAGGTGTGAAGAGAGGTAGGTTTTTGAAGGAACCTATTGGAAGGCTGTGGCAGATGAGATGGAGAGATGAGATTGGTGGGAGTACCATGAAGAAGACCATCAACAGGATGCCAGAATGCTTGGCTTCTTTCCTCTAGTTGATAGGATTCTGTTGAACAGTTTATACAGGGGAGTTACTTGATTAGATTTGTGTTTTAGAGCAATCTGTAGGGCTGTCTATAGTGAATGAACTTCAGAACAGCAGGGCTGGAATCAGGGAGACCAGTGAGAACATCGTAGTGATGGTCTGGGACCTTGATTAGAGCAGGAGTTATTAGGATAGAAAAAAGAGGATTTGTAGGAGGTAAATTTGTAAGGTTTAGATCACTTATCCACTAATTTTTTTAAATTAACGTTCATTGCGTGCCTGCTATGTGCCAGGCACCAGTCTAGGTACGTGGATATAGGAGGAAACAGCACAGGCAAACATCCCTGCTGTCATGGAGCATACATTCTGGTGGGAAAGATGCACAACAGCAAAAAAGGTAAATGTGTTGTGTATTGCATGATGGTAAGTGCTGTGAAGTGGGGTAGAGTTACCAGACTTAGCCAAAAAAAATATGGGACACCTGGTTGAATTTGGATTTCAGATAAACAATGTATAATTTTTTACTATAAATATATTCCATGCATTTGGGGGACATATTTATACTAAAAAATTAGTCATTGTTTATCTGAAATGTAAGTGCAACCAGGTTTCCTGTATTTTATCTAGCTACTCTATGTATGGGTAGAGGTACTATCTATAGAAGATGGTGAGTGAAGTCTCTCTAATATGTAATCTTTGAGTATTGCCCAGAAGGAAGTGCAGAGCAAGTCATGTTGCCACGTCTGGAAAGAACATGCTGACAACGGAACAGCAAGGGCAAAGGCCTGAACCAGGAGCACGATGTACTCCCAAGATTGAAAGGAGGCCAGTTTGCAGGAAAGGAGAAGTAATCATAGCTGAGGAAAATTCCAGGTTTAGGGGGGACCGAAGTGAATACAATTATGAGGATTCTCTTTGAAAAAACTAACAAACTTAAAAAAATTAGGTGTGTTAAAATAGTCTACGGTAAATCACAAAAATAAAAACACACAAAATACTGTAAATATCACTATATACAAAGAAATAAAACATTACTTTTATTAATTAACTGCCTGACACATGCCTCTGTAATACATTTTTCCTACACTTTTGGTTATATGTATTATGATTGTTTCTTCCTGTGAAAATAATAGTATAATGTCGTTTTCTGTAGAGAGAGGAAAGAAAGATTATTTGGTCTCTCCTTTATCATGGTTGATCAAAATTGGAGCTTTATTATTGATAATCGAGAAAATATTTTTTTCAGTTAAACAATTTATTAATGCTGATGTTAAGTGAAGTTTAAGATTTTTGTCAAATTTAGGTAAAAATCTCTATCAAGCTTTCTTCATATATTAACATTAAGATCTCAGGACATTTCAGATTTTCTGAGGCAAAGACTGGTGTTCAATATATTTTTTAAAGATTTTATTTATTTGTCAGAGAGAGAGAGAGAGTGCAAAAGCAGGGGGAGCAGCAGGCAGAGAGAGAAGCAGCCTTCTTGCTGAGCAAGGAACCTGACAGGGGACTCGATCCCAGGGGCCTGGAATCATGACTCAGCCAAAGGCAGATGCTTAACACTTTTGATTCAACAATTCTTAAGCAGTTTGCCAATGATGTCGTCACTGTAGTAGCATATTATAAATTGTGTGCTGTATTTGTCAATACCAGGATTATGTTGCATTATAGAGTATATTTCTAAAAAAAGAACAGTATTTTGAAAAGGGTTTGATGAGAACTGAATCCTCCATGTATGATTTACTAACTTCAGGCTCCATACATTTAAACTCTCTTTCTCCACCATGTTCTCAGTGCTTGGTGCCCTAAAGCCTATTCATATGGCAATTAGATTTCACCCTGCACTTCAGGTCATGATGCCTGGTGAGTTGGCACAGCAAGCAGTAGCAATAGCAACTGAAAAGAGTGGCTAGCACATGGAAATGACAGCAGAGTACATAGAGATATCCCTCTAAACCCAAACTCAGTGTATCTTCATCTCATTTTCCCTTACAAATATGATTATGACTAACCAATCATAAGGAGTAATGCGACAGATAATACATGTAAACTCAGAATGGAAAGGGCCTATAAACTTAACTGGTTTCAATTAAAATACCTTACTTTTGCAATTTTTACACAAATCATCATCATGCAAACACATTCCTAGGTCCCCTCCCCTCGACTTGAAGGTGCCTATTCCCAGTGAAGGGTCCTTTACTAACTACACAGTAAATTCACCTTTGCGGTGATTAGCATCTGCATGACTCTAATAAGTAAATATTAAATATATATCTAACCAAATGATATTTTGAATTTTGTTAATTCTAACCTGCACAGTTTAGCATATCTAAAAATTAGGACCATTTTACAATAAATGATGTTTTACAAATGTTGTTAGCCAAGCAGCAATTCATAATAAGATTATCATTAGCTATGTAAGCATGAACATCAACAAATGCCAGCATCATGAGGTACTGGAGGTATTCTACAACTGATTTGATAATGGCTACATAGGTGTATACATATGGAAGGAACCAACGGTGTGGGAATAAAGTGAGGTAGTGCAGTACATGTGTTTAGTAATATTCCCAAAAAGGGAGTAAAAAATCTGGCTTGCGGTACATAGTGCAGAACTAGATTAAGAGACCAACATCAAAGTCTTTTAGTATTTTGAGCATTTTTAAATGAAAACATCAGTCAATTCTGGTTGGTACAAAGGATGACCATGTGGAAAAACATGGGTAGTAAGACTCTGAGTCAACCAAGTGATTTGCAACAGTCAGAATCTGAATTTGAAAAAAAAAAAATTAGGTATACCGTAAATAATTTATTTTGTTTATATTTCCAGCTGAGTAAAAGTGATGCATGATAAAACCTGTGTCTGTTTAATTCTATAAGACTTCTTTCAGCAAAAAGTCTAAGTGATAAGAAAGTTTTGTGTCATAGTTTAATTGGTAGTATTTTTCTTCCTTAGTTGTACATAAAATGATAGTGCATCTTAAAATCAATGGCCTTAGATTGATAAAATACAGTAATTGTATTTGGAGGATGGGCAGCATGGCCCATGTGTGTGGGTGTGAGTAGAAAAGTGGTGAAAATGATGTAAATTCTTTAGAAGGAAGTTAATATATATTGCCTAAATCTGAAAAACAAAGAAACAACAATGCAAATGTATTATTTGAAGATAAACAGGTTTATTTTATTGATATGCTAAGGATGCCATAGCAAAGTATGTCTGACTGGGTGGTTTAAGAAGAGAAGTTTATTTGCTCAGTTCTGGAGGCTAATAGTCCAAGATTAAGGTGTCAGCTAGGATTGGTGTCTTCTGAGTCCCCTCTTCTTGGCTTGTAGATGGCTATCCTCCTTCTGGGTCTTCACATGGTCTTCTCTCTGTACCTGTGTGTATCCAAATTTCCTCTTCTTATTGACACCAATCATATTGGATTGGGGCCTACCCTAACGACCTTATTTTAACTTAATTAGCTTTTCGAAGACCCTGCCTATAAATGCAAACACATTGAGGTACTATTCAGCGTATGAATTTTGGGGGGACAAATTACATCCATAACATATCAAACAACTCACCTGAACGATTTAAAATTTCTTTTGACTCAGGAGGTAATATAGGATAGTGTTGTTTTCTTAACAAATTTTACTTATCATGTACAACTTTGATTAAAAAATACAAAAAAAAGCAGAGAGGAAGAGAATAAAAAAAAAGAGAGAAAGAGAAATTGGAAACAGTAAGTAGACTATCTTTTGAGGGAGGAATGTTGTAAAGGGAATGGAGAACAGCAGGAACTGGAGAAGTACACAACGAGAAGTCATAGTTATTTCTTTTCTTCTCTCTTTTTTTAAAGATGCATTTATTTATTTTAGAGAGAGAGGGACCATGAGTGTGAGGGGCAGAGGGAGAGGGAGAGAGAAACTCAAGCAGACTCCACACTGAGCACAGAGCCCAATACAGGGCTCAGTCTTACGACCCTGAGATCACGACCTGAGCTAAAGCCAAGAGTCAGACACTTAACCAACTGCACCACCCAGGCACCCCCACAGTTGTTTCTTAATAGTAGTGTGTATGTTTATGGGAATAATCCAAGAGAGAGAAAGAAAGTTGATGTAGTAGGTGATTGAGCCTTCTCTTGAGAAGAGAATGGAGCTGGATGGGTATAGAGTGGCTGGCTTCAGAAGACTCAGTGAAAGTGGGTCTTGCTGCAGAAGGCAGATGTGGACATAGGAACTCGTAGAAAGTCTTCTGGGTTGCTTCTATTTCTCGGTGAAATAATATTCAGAGTCATTAGCTGAGAATGAAGACCAGAGATGGGTATTGGTAGTTTGAGGTGAGGGAGAAATTGTGAAATAGTCATTTAGGAGAGAGAGTGAACTGACTGGCTAGATGCTGTAGGATTGCTAAGAGCATGCCGGAGTTTAGTGTTCATGAATCCATATGAAGCCAGTCAGTGTGTGGTGATTAATTAATGCAAGGCATGAGAAATGTGGAGTGAGGAGGGGAAAGCACCTAGAATGGTTCCCGAGTCTAGCCTTGAACAATGGTTAGATATTGGTGCATTGAATCAGGATGCAGGTGGAGACCCAGGCATGGATTAGGGAGTAGAGATGGTATGAATTCAGTTTTTAAGATGTTAATGACAAAGTGCCTATAGGATATGCATACAGACTGGTATTCATCCAGAATTTAAATATATACGTTCTTAAAACCAAAGGAAAATTTTAGGCTTGGTGATATCAGTTCACATCGGCGATACACGTAAACAGGAATTGAAGGCCATTGGTCAGGTGTAGTGTTTAGAATAAGCCTAATTGTGATGTTTGTTGGTGGTAAGATGTGTGTTGGGGGGGGCTGAGTTATTAAGGAAGAAGACATGAGGAATGGGTAAGCACAGAGAACTTTACTGTGGAAGATGCAAACACAGAGGTTTGTATACTATCCGGTTGATGAGCTGTGCCCAAATATTGGACTGATGGCACCGTGGCATTGATTGGGTCCACTTATCCAACGGCTACTCTGTACTTGTGCTGCTTTATTTATTTTTTAAAAGAAACCTATATTAATTTATTTAGAAAAATTTTTATTGGAGTCAGATGTCAATTGAACAAATACATACTTGGATATTCTTCCAGTTTACAATGCATATGGAAATATTTCTATTACATAGAAGTACTTAATATACATGTAGTAACTGATTGAATGCTTCCAAGTACAAAGAAAAATGTCTTCCAAATCTGTTATGTTAAAAGTCTATGACTTTATTATTATTTTATTTTGAATGAACTATCTCTTTTGAATGTCCCATTATAGATGTTTAAAACCTGATTCATAAATATACCATTACCTTAAGTTCCTTAGATTTTTATATTTATTTTCACCTCATTTTTTAAAAACATCAGAATTAGAATAAATTACAATTTATAAATTCTTCTATGGTTAAATTACGGGAACATTCTAGGATATCTAACAGAGTCATACAGTTTAATTGTGTATCATATACTTCATAAAATTAAAATCTTGAAATGTTTCATAGTTAAATAATCCAAAAAAATGATTACAGAAATCAGTAGTGTCAAGATAATGTTTAGAGAATAAATTAAAGCATTCGGTCATATGCCCAATAGCAGAGAAAAAAATGCTTTAAAGGGAACTATGTTAATACATTTTTAATAGTATTCTACATCATAATATGTAGTATTATGAAATTGATCAGATTGACTTCATATGGTAATGCATTTTGCATACTTTTATTAAATTATATTCACGTCCAATGCCTTACAATCATTTAAAACAGAAATGTCATTTTGAATTTTATAATGTGCTAAATAGTTAAATAATTTGATATGAAAAATTTAATGTACCATTTTGATAATGTATCAGGATTTACAGAAAATTAGTTTTTTTATCTTTTATTCCTGAATCCCTAAAATAAAGAGTGTCAGCATATGAAATTCAATTTGTATTTTCTTTTATAAAGATTTATCTTCAGTAGATTTATAATACAATACTTTTGGGGATTAAATAAATTTTTCAACTTTGAAAATTAAAATGCGTGCATTTAATTATGGTTTTCTGATCAATATATGCATTTATTCTTTTGTGCCATTTTGAGAAAGGGACTTTATTCAACCTCCAGGGTAGGTCATGCATGACAAACACATTATTGAAATAGCTTGAAATTCCTTGCTTATTTGTTATGTGTTTGCTTGTGTATTTTTTTTTTTAAGATTTTATTTTTAAATAATCTCTACACCCAACTTGGGGCTCGAACTCACAACCCTGTCACGGGCTGAGCCAGCCAGGTGCCCCTGCTTGTTTCTGTCTGTGTGTGCATAGCTATGGTTAATACAACTTCACATAATCTTATTTGTTTACGTGTGCGCCTTCACTATTATCAGACAGAGATAACCCTGCTGTATTTTGTATACATTTTTTTCTTCCTCCTGACATACCTTTGTACTACAAACTCGTGTATAATTACTGGGCAGATTCTTTCCCTTGCATCTGTATACTGATACAGCTGATCATCTAGTAAATTTTGGCTCCTTCTATATACTCGAATAGCTTTGTTGTTAACAAGGCGGGACTTTTAGCAGGTCAGAACACAGAACAAACTTTAGATTTAGATAAGTTTGAGTTCACTCTGCCATTTTCTAGCAATGTGATTCTGAGTAAGTGAGTTAAGCTCCCTAAGCCTCAATTTCTCATTTGTGAAATGGGATAATAATACGTATAAGCATCCCTACCTCACAGGATCATCATCAAGATGAGTTTTCACATATGTGAAACATCTTTGCTCTGCTTATAGTAATTGGTTGTTATATTACCATTATTTTAATTCAGTTCAGTTGGACTAGTTTCTGAGACCTAGTCATGTATATCTTAGATTTTGTGGACATGACTTGGAATGTCTTATTAGCAAAATGTCATATCCCCCTTTGTCAGAATGGTCCAGTTAGTCAGAAGTGCATTGTGATATGGCTTCTTTGATCAGAATCAATCAGACTAGGAATAGGACCTGACTCAAGTCATGCCAGACAAGATCCCAACATAGACATTTTCAGACTAAAGCAGGAGAAAGACCTTTATTGAATCTGTCTCTGAGGGCAAAGCTAAAAGCTGTGATGCTCAAAAAGTCCTGGCAGTTTGTACCAAACCATATGATGGGATCACGTTGTCAATTAGAGAGAATATGATTGAAAGCAGGAAGAAGTGTTGCTTTAGTCTTTTATTCTGTTTGTTGAGCACCTGCTTGCTGGATAGTGATAAGCATCAAGGGCACAATGGTGAGCAGAACCAGTCACTGGTTTTTGGAGGGTCTCCTGTTTCTTGGAGAGCATTAGCTGATAAAATGTCCAGTGTTGGAGACAGGGCACTGAAGGATTAAGTACAACCATGAGTGACTGATTATACAGTAAGTGCTAAGAAGGAAGGAATAGGGTCCAATGACAGAATGGACCGGAGAGTTAGGAAAATCTTCTGTGAGTAAGTCACGCTTCAGCTGTTACAATGAATCAGAAGTGATTATCTAGGCAAAGATGGAGAGGAGGGTGGTTCAGGTGGTGGAGGGGGGAGATGTATAAAGAAGAGAAGAGGAACAGTCAGTATTTAAAAAACTAAATGAAAGCTAAATTGTGGAGTAGTGATTCAGAGTGTAGACTATGGACCCAAACTACTTGGTTTTCAACAAAGAGCTACCAGTAACCAGCTTTGGCTCTTTGAGCAAATTATTTAACCATGTACTGCATCAACTTATCAAATGTTTAAGGGGATCACACAAGTTACATAGCAATCTCAGAGTGGTCTATGAGGACTAAGTGAAATGATACATGTAAAGCACTTGGCACAATGTGTTCAGCATACACTAAGGTTCAATGTATAGTTAGAGGGTAAATATGAGAGGGTAAATGTAACTCAAGAAGAGTCTGAGAGGTAGTCAAGAGCATGAGAGATTATCTGATTCCCATTTTGGAAAGATCTCCAAGTCTGTAGAATAGAAAAGGTATTTGACAGAGATATGATTAGGTGTAAGGAAGCAAGTCCTATGCTGCAAGGCTATGGGGGTAGGAGCTTTGATGCAGGTGGTGGCAGTTGTGGGGACAAATTTTAGAGTGTTTGGGAAGTGAAATCTATAAGACTTGGACAAAAATTGGAAATGGATGTAAAGGAGAAAAAAGGATCAGGAGTAGCAAGGGAGTTCTGAGATGGGGATTTAGAAGGACAGGAAATACACATAAGAACAAAAAATATAATGCAGGATAATAAGTCTTACTGGTCAGATAGGAACAAATTGCTAAGTGAGAGCAGAGGAGGGCATATATTTGTAAACAATCTGAGGATCTTTGGGAATTTCCATTATAGAGTCTGGGAGTTTGATGCGCTCTCTCTCTCTCTCTCTCTCTTTTTCTTACAAGCAAAATAGGGAAACTAAAAATAATATTGGGATTATTTTCCTATGCTTCCCTCTGAAAAATCAGGTTTTTACACAAAGCACAATTTTAAAATAGCTGTTGAATGGTTTATCTTTGTTTTATTATTTTATCAAAATTCTCCTGTACATTGAAATACATTATTCAGTGCTTATTTCCAAATACAAAAATAGAATTAGAAAAAGTGAACATTTCTGATAGGCAAACAATAGGTATTGGACCCTCTGATCTCACCAAGCAGAGAAAACTCTCCTCTATGGGAGAAGTATGCTGATGGGGAAGGGGGAAAGGATGGTCACCTCATGCTCTTTGTTTTCTTCTGGGAGAGAAGAATTTCCTTTCTGTCTATGGAAGCTTGAGGAATAGGGATGAGCTTGCTGTGGGGGCACAGCAGAATGATGTAGCAAGTTGAAACAAATAATTGAAGTTTCTGGAAACTGGACTTCTGGATGTGTGGGTGCCATATTTTATTTTGAATAAAACAACAAAAATATTTGGTATAGGAACAACTTTCTTCTTTAAGAATTAGAGTATGCCAAGAAAAATCAGTAATCAATACAAATTTCTAAAATAAAAAAATTTTGCTAATAATTTACAGCTTTCAGTAAGGCTAAAAAAGGCAGCAGATAGAAGCAAAAGTGAAGATCAAAGCAGAACAAATTTATAGTAAGTGTCTTAGAAGAGAGAACATTTTAGTTATAAAAGAAATCATCAGATGGATAAAAGACCATGCTATTTAACTATCATGGCTATAATGACATTAGCTATATATATATATTTTTTTTCATTTTTATTTTTTTAGTTTTTGAGAACCTGCTAGGTGCTGGGCTAATGCTTATAGAATATAATAGGACAAGAAGTTCTTCCCGTGTTATAAGAGAAAGAACATGCTAAGAAAACTTTAATACTAATTCCATAGTAACTGGCTGTATGACCTTGATTGAGCAAGTTCATAAATTCCCCTGAAATTATGTCCCCATCTATAAAATGGAGTATTAATACCTAACTGTAGAGTACTTAAAGTTATTGAGAGAACATAGAAATTATGCTTTTAATAAATAGAGCTTATTACTTGTTATTTGGTCTTCACATTTTTTTTTCTATAAGATTGCATTACAGTCATAGCAGCCAAGTCACATCTTTGGTTCAGAGCGAGCCTACAATTAATTAAAACTAGAACTTTTTCACATGAACTTGTTCAAATATTTCTTAAAATTTGTTCAAAAATACATATCATTGATGAATAAAGATGAGCTATAGTAATAAACTATACTTTTATTAAAATGATAAAGTTCTTTGGAGGAAAGAAAAGAGGGGAGAGCAAGATCTCTCAGTCTTTACTTAGGATAATGAAAAAAAAGTCACACTGTGAGCTCCCTTGCTATAGTTGAATATGCAAACCCCTGCTTTCATTTTTTTTTTAAGCTGTGGATTTTTAAAGTTGCTTACTTATTTGTTTTATATCATGAGTTAAGATGTCAATTTTTAAAGAATTTATTCTTTAAAATTTTAGAATTTCAAAATCCTGGTTCATATTGATACCACGAGGATCGACAGTGAAAGTGAATTTTGATCATTTTAACATTAAATATTTATATTGTATATATAAGCGCAGTATAGTATTAGTTTCTTATTGATGCCTTAACAAATTATCACACACTTGGTGACTTAAAGCAGCACACATTTCTTATCTCACAGATCTATAATAGGTTAGAAGGCCGGCATGGTGTCACTGGGCTAAAACTAGGATGGCAGTAGAGTTGACTTCTATATAGGCTGCTCCAAGGGAAGAATCTACAGTGTCCAGGCTCATCTGGGGTCTTGGTAGAATTCAATTCCAAGCAGTTGTAGGACTGAGATCACCATTTCATTGCTGGCTTTTGGCCAGGAGGCCTTTGCAGTTTTTGGAAGCTGCCCAGATAACCTTCATCTTCAAAACCAGCAAAGGTGGGTGGGGCCTTTTCGTACTTCCTACTGACCTCCTCTGTGGCTTTGTCCCTTCTGTTTATTCTTCTAAATTTCTTTGACTTCCTCTGGAGAAAATTTTCTGTTTTTAAAGGCTCATGTGATTAGATTGGGCACACTGGATAATCCAGGATTATGCGAATCTTCCTATTTTAGGATCCATAACCTTAGTTACACCTATAAAGTCCCTTTTGCTATGTAACAATGTTATATATTCACAGGTTCTAGGGAATTAGGTGTACATATTTTGGGTGGAGGCATTATTCTGCCTATCACAAATATGTATTCTCAAATAGTTACTGGTGTGAATTTTCGGTGTGCCCATAGAGTCTTAAATTTTATACTAGTAAACAATTAAGAAAAATATGTAACATATGTACTGCATTTTCATAAGGAAATTTGTAAATCATACTTATATTAGCTAACATTGTTTTATTTCTTCAATTACCATCAAATTACACATGTTTGGTAACTCCCTTTGAAGTAAATGAGCAACATTTATTCTCAATAAAGCTTCCATTTTAACTAGGCACATTAAATATCATTAGCACAAATTCATTATAAATTACATTCCAGATTTCATACAGGGTTTATTTACCCAGCACTTGTTATATAGGAAAAGTTAACTAAGATAATATTAATATTAGTTTTAGCAAATGCCCTGCAGTTAACTAGAATCTACTTAATATGAGAAGAAATTCTTGCTTTCTTTTGTAATGTTCACAATGAACAAAAATCTAATCCATGTTTAGTTTATACTTATTAATCTAACCATTCTACATTTATTTTCGTTCTAATGATACATGTAAATTCAGAAACAAATTTAAAATAGATGGACTTTAAATTTCAAACTTCAGTGTTTTATGTCATTGATTATGTTAAAAGATACATAAATTCTCTATAATTAACCAGTTTATCACTATTTTAATGTAACATCTTTTAAAAATGTAATTTGGACTTTTGGCCTTAGTCCTTGATTCTTATTTTATCCAAGCCATCATAGTCTTGGATATTCCCTGCAGAGATGGATTTATTCCTAACAAGGGTCTTTTTTTTTTTTTTTTGAATTTGGTAATGATTATAATACAGATAACAATCCCTGTCACTCTTTTTATGCTGAAGCTTTTCAAGGCAGAGTGGTCCTCCCTGATCCTTCTTAAGCCCCTGTTTAAATGTAAATTAGAAGAGACCAGTTTACATTACTTATTCCAGGCATCCATACGCAACACCAGATTGAAAAAAAATATTTTTTTATTTTTATTTTTTAAAGATTTTATTTATTTATTTGACAGAGACAGCCAGCGAGAGAGGGAACACAAGCAGGGGGAGTGGGAGAAGAAGAAGCAGGCTCCTAGCGGAGGAGCCTGATGTGAGGCTCGATCCCAGAACGCCGGGATCACGCCCTGAGCCAAAGGCAGATGCTTAATACTTGTAAGAAGCTATCCCTGTATTTATCTTATGACACTCATCACTATGACATTTTAGTGCTTAAGCTGCCAAACTAGAAGCATTTCAATTATCTACCTAAGGGGAAAACCATCCAAAACAGATGGACCTTTTTCTGTTTCAGAGCTACATTGAGCAAGTGGAGAGCAAGTGACTTTTTAGTGCTCTTGGTTTAATTAGATAGCAGTTTGGTCAAAGGGTTATTTGCATCTTTTCCTGAATAAGAGAAATTAAATGCCCTTAACTGGATTTTGAAAGGCAGATGGAACCTTATGTGGCCTAATATCACCTTTTCCACTGGAGATTTTAATTTTAAAAAAGTTCCATCTTTAGGTAAATGAGAGGACAGTAACATGGGCAGAAGGTGATTATTAGCAGCATTCAAGGGCGCAGAAGAAAGAAAAGTAGCAAGACCCTCCCCTTAGCCTTTTAATGGAAGGTAAAAGAAAGTGGAAAAAAAAAAAAAGATTTAGCTATGAAAGGAGAAACTTCCTTCCTCTAAATTTCCATTGAGTTTTCTACTTAAACTTTGGTGATTTGATGTTCTATGAATTTAGCACTTGGCTGTGGAAATATTTTTCTTATCAGCAGAAATGCAGTTATTATCACTAAATGTCATTATCGTTTGAAAACAAAGAGGCTAGAAGAACAGAACACTCTCCTTGTTGGTGTTCAATGAATACATAAAGTCTCATTCATATTACCTACACAAGGTGTCACTTAAAATCCTTGGGATCAAATCTCTCTGCTTTCCCATTTATAATCTATGGAATTTTAATTCCTTTGAGCCTAACTATTCTCAACTGCAAAATTGGATCAATATTGCTCATTTCATCAGTTTGTTTTAATGGCTAATTGAGATAATGCTTGTGAAATCTCTTGCGTGTTTATCATCTAAGTGCTCAATAAATAAAGATGTTATTATTTATTTTACTTGATGCTCATGGCAAAGCTGTGAAGCAGGCGAGGAAGGCATTATTATTTCACAGTTGAAGAAACTGAGACAGGACTAGTCGGAGAATTTCTTGTACATAACAGAATGTTCATGATTCTTTCCCTTACTCAGTGCTGCTTCTTAGTCATGCAGTTGCCCATCTAGATGTAAAGGATACACAATTTAGAGTATCTCCTTCTTCTTCTTTTTTTTTAACATCTATTTATTTATTTGAGAGATAGAGAGAGAGAGCTGGGAGGGGAAGGGTAGAGGGGGAGAATCTTAAGCAGACTCCGAGCTTAGTGCAGAGCCTCATGACCTTGAGATCACAACCTGAGCTGAAACCAAGAGTCAGTCACTTAACTGACTGCACCACCCAGACTTCTCTAGAGTATCTTCTTGATTTGAAGATGTGCAGTAACTTATCACGTGCACAGCACACTGTTACACACACTGAAGGAAACAGAAACGCATAATTGCTTTACGCACTCCTGTTCAGTAGACAAGAGGTCTGTGCTACTTGGTTCCTGGGCCTTCTTTGCTCAGACAGTTGACTCAAAAGCATAATCATGGGGTTGAGGTCACCATAACTGTAATGCTGCTGATAGCATACATTCCCTTACATGTTAAGGACTTGGTGTTAAAGCTGGCTTCCTTCTCTATTTGATAATCACTTCTCATTGCCCATTATTTCCCTCCCCTGTTTCTTTTTCATCTAATAGACTTTTCTTGGAACACAAGCAGTTAAGCCTGACCTCTCTTGTAGATGAATGCATTATTTCCTTCATGTGTTTAGTGTCTCTAAAAAAGAGATTTTTTCAAGTGAGATTGTAAATTGGTTAAATTAAGGGGATTATAGACGGCTTTCTTATAAGATTTTTCTTCTATACTTTTTACAACACTTAAAAGAAGCTCGCATTGTCTTTTGAGTGACATGAGGAGATAGCTGGAAGGTCCGGGCAACCTGCGTGTGTTGCCTTGGATCATATAACATGCTGACGTGTAATGATTGGTCTTAACAACATAAGGATATAGGGAATAAGCAGGTAGATTGAATTAAATATTTGTATGTTGGAGTGTCTTCTGTGTACATATGTGTGAATTAGGTGAGTTAGAGCAGAAGGGAGTAAGAGTGGGAGAGAGAATAAGATCAAGATAAAATGGCTCACACAAAGAATCCGAATGCTCCAAATCCTAAGTCCTGATTGTGGTCAGAATCCAAAGGAGCACACACCTTTTATGTCTCTTGCTGGGCTTTTTCTTGCCCTGCTTATCATTCTCTTGTCATTCCATTAGATCTGGTTTAAATCTGTTGGGTAATAAGACAACTCTACTGAGCTATATTTTTTCCTCCAGTTTTATTTCAATATGAGGTCTATGTAACTGAAAAAATCTGTTTGGAGGCAAATAGCATGGCCCATAGCATGAGAATATTTCTGAATGATAGAGAACCGGATTTGTTAGAGCAAATTCCAACAGCTATCTTTTCTGAGTTGGTTCCTTATAGCTCAGTCTTAAAGCATTTATCTGTTTGCCGAAGGGACAAGGGCTAGTTGTCTTCTTATTCTTTTTTTCAAATTGAAATTGTATAGGAATGAGACAGGAAATGGCTAGAATGCCCGTTCAGCATGTAAAAAGGGAATAAAAAAATCAAACCCTTTTGAGGTTTCTGCGAATTGTGAAAACCACATGAGATTGTTTTTATTCCTAATTCTAGATGTTTATTATGTTTTACAATCCAAGAAATCAGACAGAACGCGATGTGCTACTTTGTCAAGATATCTTCATGGGATCATAGGGAACATTTTCCTCTCATGATAAACTGTGACCATATATCTGGATTTTAGAGTTAGAAGGTGTCTTATACACCACCTAGTTTAACCCCCATTTAATAGATATATTAACTAAATCATACAGAGACGGTAACTTGCCTAATTTCGCATAGCAAGTTAGTGAAAAGTTCTGAATAAAGGCAAATTCAAGTTTCCAGCAATTGTATATATTTGTAAAATCTAGGCATTTTGAAGGGAAAAAAGATAATAAACAATTCTAAAATTATTGTTGATTGAATGACAATGCAGGTGCTCTAATTTGACTCATCTAACAACAGAAACAATCCAACTACTCTTTTCAGACCTCAGTGATGAGTGGCTTTCTGATAATCCAGTTCTTTCAGCTGTACCTCCCCAACATGCCTCTTTATGGTGAATGTCACCTCACAGCTGAAGCAAGTTTATGGGGCACTGCAGTTCCCCGGGCGTTCTTTGTTCAGTGGAGAACCAGAGAACTTCAGTCTCGGGGACTGTGAATCCACCAGCTTTCATCAGTCTGAAATGCATTTTAAATCAGTGTCAGGCTGGCTGCAAAATTTATGTCGCCAACTTCATAGTAACTCCAGCTCTCCCACAGTCCTGTGAATACCTATACTAATAACATATGATAAAACCTAAGAAATGAGCAAAAACAATGGTTTTATGCTATGTTTGAAAAGCGAGATGAAAATGCAGAATCAAAAACAGTAATCCTAATCAGTGCCCTAGAGGAAAAAACCTTCTGGGTATATTATCATGGATGTAAAGAAAATATATACATATAGAAGCTTTATAGTACTATACATACCAAAGTGAAACTATTAAATGTTGGTGTCTCGCCTTGAGAATGCCGAAAACCTTTCATTTTCTTTTTTCTGGTATTTCTGAAGCCATCTTTTCTCACATCTGAGTTTGGTTAGTCACTATTTCAAACATTATTATACTGAAAACGTTATTATACTGAAAATTCAAATAAAATGATTTTGCCTTTAGGTCTCAGATTCCATACAGGATTCTTTAATTATTAGTGAAGAGGGTTTGATTTTTTCCATATTGAAACCAGTCTCCTTAGTGCTTCTAGGACTGAAGTATTTTTGGTTTTAATTTCTTGTCACTAATATAGTCATCAGAATTGGTACATTTTGTTCTTCATAATTTCCTTGATTGGCAATTACCTGACCAAAAATGGTAAAGCACTTCATGAAGTAGTGCTTATCAACAATTCGTCTGAATGTACAGTTTAGCTAAGTGTGGTTTTGCTCTATATATTGACAAATTTGAGCACGACTTGATGGCCTGATAATGTCCATTGCCTAATCTGGGAAAGTTATAGACAGTTTGGTGTGTAGGAAGATGCTTTAATATTGTTCTAAGTGAAGGGGAAAGAAAGATGCTGTTTATAACCAGAGGGGAAAGTAATAAATAAATAAATCAAGAGGGAAAAGAAAATGTGACTATCTGAGAAAGGGAGTGGAAGCCAAGTTTCACATCCCTCGGTCAGTTGCTTGGGGAGCGACTGGAGGGGAAGCAGGGAACAGAGTTCTGTTCAGAACATCAGGAAGCAACAGAGGGCATTAGTTAAACATGTAGGTTGTGGAGCCAGAGTTCCTGGGTTTAATGCTTCTTTTTAAGACTTCCTGGTGTGGGGATAATGGCAAACTCCTTAATCTAAGCCTCAGTTACTTAGTTCTGAAAGGGGGCTAACAATAGCACCTACCTCATTAATTTATTGGGAAGATTCCATAAGATAAATCATGTCTTGATCCTTAGTCCAGGGCATGACCCATTCTAAATGTTAGCTGTTATTGTTATTAAACCTGAGGAGTTTGGTGTGGTTTTGTATGGGGCGGAGCTGTACGGAAAACTGTAAAGCCAGAGCCAAAGAATATAAAATTAGTTTTGTTGATAAAAGCGATTTGATAAGACATATATGCTACCATAGCTACAATGTAAACTTGCTGGAAATAGCTTTGAAAGAGTGTGGGATTGCGACAGCTGATTTTAAGTTGGAAGAAAAGCAGAGTTATTATTTTTTAGGTCCAAATAGAATTGCCTAATGGATTCCATACATTAGTAATGTAAGACTATATGCCTGACTTACTTTCCCTGGCTCCATTTGAAGGGAAGGGAATGAGAGATCTAGTAGAAGGTGACTTGGCATACAGAGCAGCACAATCTTATGCTCATTTTCTCCAGAGATCCTGGTGAGACAGAGAGATGCAGAAGTTTCTGGAAAGGAGACAAGTTTTTATCCTTTTCTCTTACGCCAGAAAAATCTTGAGGCCATGATTCATCACCAGACTAGACTTCATTTAAAAGCAACTTTGGATTCCGTAGCTTTGGTGGTTAAACTGTTTTGTGGAGACTAAGTGGTAATATACAGGGGCACTTCAAATAGAAATAGTGGGGCAGATTTCCTTATATGTTACAGTTTCTATATCTTTAAAATTGTTATAACCACAGGTTTTTCACTGGCACATTGTGAGAATTAAAAAATATTACTTACTTAAAAAAATTACCTAACACAATGTTTGGTACACAACAGTTGTGCTGCGATTGTTAATTTCCTTTCCTTCATCTAGTTTAGAATTCTTCATGATTCCTCTAGTTGCTTTCTTGCTTCTACCTATTGTGACATCCAGTTGAGAGCATGATGACTTCTCATTCATTTTTCTTGCATATTTAGTTGATAACCTATTGCTTTTCCTTGGACATTTTACATTTCCTTTGTCTACTTCCTTGGTCCTCTGACAGATGTCCTTTTCAGTTCTCTTTTGTGCTTAATATCTTCTGTTGGCTCCTCTAGATTCATTTGCCTTCTTCTCTACTCTGCTGTGCTTTAATAATGGGCTGCATCAATGATCCCCATGTTTTCTGGCTTCTGTATGGGTTTGGCCAGTGAGGAAAGGGTGCTGGGGGAGATCCTTGAGAGCACGTGATGACTGGTTGGCCCACGAGCTGGATCCCAGTAATCAGAAGCTCCCTACCCTCTCCTCTGTCCTTTGCACAGGTGTTCTGCTTGCTTTCCCTGTTCCCAGAAGTTGTCCCAAGGATATAGTGGTGTGATACTAAGACCACCAGGATGGTATATGTGGCTGAATCCAGTTAAGGGCTCTACATAAACTTTCAAGATTTGGTAGGTGGGTGTGAAGATCTATTCGCTGTGGCTACCCAAGACAAACATCATATATAAGTTCCCTTGCTTATTAAACCTGCCACCTACCAATCTGGTGTGGTCTGCCCCCTCCCGCTTTTTTGGTCTCTCTTGCCCTCTGCAAAAAGGGGCTAGTTTTAAGAGTATATGAGGGGAGCTCCTGAGGAAGTTGTGTCCAACAAAGGGAGAAGTGACTATGAGGAGTTTATTTCCTCAGTTCCCTTTCTACGGGATCACCGGACTGGTTGCATCAAGTTAGGTGGTTCTCTCCACATGGGTCTGTCTCTTCATTCAGGCTAATACCTTCTTTCCACTTCCCATCAGACCTTGAGATAGCTCCTCACTGTTACTGGCCCAAGATCTTTATAAATATCTCCCTTTTAAACTCTTTGCTAATTACCCAATTTGAACGTGCTATCTCTTTCCAGCTAGGTTGCTTGTAAGGATATCCTGCCTCTCCTCTTGGATTCTACCACTCTTGATCTTTTTTCTCTATATTAATACAAGCACCTATCTTACATCTAGAAAATTTCAAATTTATGAGAAAATCAAAGCACATTTAAATAATACATATCTCAGTATAGATCACTCAGGTTTCCAGGTTTCACTGGTCTAATTATTAGGTGCCTGAGTGGGTGAGTGTCTAATCTGTAAATACATTTTTCATGTCTTAATATATAAGCTGGAACCTGACTAATGAAATAATACATATTTTGGAATTTGATATAAAATGGTTTTCTTTCAAGATCTCTTGTTTGGATAGTAGTGGCTACTAGTCAGTGGACTTCATAAATACGATGCTCTCTCTTAGTTATGGACCTCCAGGATAGAATTATAGTGAGGTTTCATGTTCAATGTGTATTTGTTTAACTATACATTTATATCACTAACCCAAACATTAGATAACAGGTTAGGTTATTTTAGTAAATTATAAAGGGAATTTGTTATTGTTTTAGTTTTTTCATCACTTAAAATTCCAAAGATCTGAAATCAACACCTGGGTAGAAATATATTCAAGAACATAAAACATACAAAGAAAGGAGGTTTATTAGAAATTAAATGTACTCTTTAATTAGGTCTGGTGTTCACATCTGAGGAAAATCAAATGGCCTTTAGCAAATATTTTACAAGCATGGTTTTTGTATAAGGAGAGTTAGGTGACATAATGATCAATTATGAGACTGACATGCTATTTTCTTTTATCTTTGGCTGCTCTGCTAAAATTCAAAGTACTGGGTTATACTACATCATATCTTTTAGGAGCCCTATTAGATGTGTATTTTATTTGCTAATTAGTGTTGGTTGTTCCTCGATTTGTAGCCAATAGGGCACTAGGCATTGGATCAGAAAGATATCAGACATGCATTGACATGTACTCTTGTAAAGCAAAAATTAAATGTATTTTCTATTTTTATAGAGAGTGAAGAAATTTTTTTTCTTTGATTTATATGTATTCTCTGGGAAAGATAAATGTTAAAACAGAGTCTGATGTACAAAGAACTGTACATCCTTGCCTGTATGATCTCTAATAACATCAATATAACAAACTTTGGTAAAATTCCACAAAGGTTGTCCAAATGCTTTCTTTTATCTAAGTGCAGTACTGCATATGTAATATGATATTTGTGTTAATCAGCTCTGTATTAAATTAATGTAGCATATATATGTTATACACACATATGTTTCCTAATTATTGATTTATTCAGCAAATATGTATTATCGAGAATCTCTGATCTGGGCGCTAGAGCTGCAGTAGTGAGTTCAACATAGTCTCTGCCCTGATGAACATTACATATGATTAAGCATTTGCTGTAGATATGAACAGTTTTCTCCACAAAGAACACAACCACTTAGGACAATTTAAAGATAGCAGTGGGAAAACAGAAGAATTCGTGTTCATCAAGGCCTTTTTAACACAATGGAGTGCCTCTTAAGTTTAGAAAGAAATTGATCTCAAATAAATTTAAATACCATGTCTCAGGGCATCTTTTTTTTCATTCCTATTTTGAATCAGTATCGTTCTCCTGTTCACAAAAGTTAAACTTCTCCTTTCCTCTGATCCTTAATTAATAATTTTAAAAATAGATTTCAGCTGCACTGTTAATGTTACTACGATCTCTAATATCATATGGTTTGACTCTATTTAGATGTCATTAAATAATATATTTGAGGTACTTAGTTTTCACATATTTCTTTATTTTTCCTAGAAATAATGGCCTTTCTAGGTTGCCAGGAAAAATGGTTTCATTTTCTAAATACCATTACTTGGCTGTTAGATTTACATATTATGTACAATTTACAGATAAACAAACAAACAGTGAATTGACTGAGTCACTTAATATCCACTGTAACACATTCAGGAGGTGCCCAAATAGGACCTGAGCAAGGTATGCATAATGACAAGCTCGCAGAGGGCAATTTGTGGGCCCTCCGGACCTCCCAAGACAATGTCAAAGATTTTATTAATTTTACAACCTTTATAAAAAGAAATGAGAAAACAATAATGGAAATGTAACAGTTATTATAATGTGATAATGAAAATAAAAAAAATTTTAATGGCACAATAAAAGGAAAACATGGTAGAAAAATGTAATAGAACTACATACAATATAACCCATAACCATACATTTAAAAAGGCATTAAATTGCAACTCTTCCCAGCATGGTCACCCAAGTCGAATATCATGAAATGGCTAATGGTTCACTTGATACTTCCCAAAGTTTAGAGAGCAGCAGGGGTAGAAAAATTCATTTGTCATTTGAGCCTTTATGAACGCCTAAGAGAATTACTTTCTCCTCCACATTCACCATGCAGCGGCAGGAAGAGTGGGAGGTGCACGGTAGAGCCTGTGACATCCAACTCGAGAACTGAAAGATGTACAGCTGTTGGTGAAGGAAGGGAATGTTGTCATTTAGTGTTGGCGGAGAAACACTATCTTCTGGAAGGAAAGACAGGATCCTGGCAGGAGAGAATTTTAGATCCCATAATACTGAAATCACTGATGCTGAAAATAGTGCAGAAGTAGCCTTGAGTCTGCTCTACAATAATCAACCCAACATTGGTTCTCCCCATTCCTCAGGCATATGTCTGCAAAACCACAGTGCCACAAGTAGAAATTAGTTATCAAATGTGGCTGTGCATAACCATTCACAAGTATGGAAGAACAGATTTCCTCTAAAAGAATTTTGCTTCACTAACCTGAAAGATTGTTTTGAAAAACTTTATAGGCGAAAAAAAAAAGTTACGGGATATGATTGATAACAACTTTAACAGAATTTTCATAAAGCCTTTAAAGATTAAATAGTGAAAGAAGATCAGAGGTTGAAGGGATTTAAAAACCACTTATTGAAGAAAAAACAAAGAGTAAGATGGTTTGGGCCACTGTGTATATGATGCGAGTAAATGGATACTCTGAAGACTGTACTGTGAGTAGAGTGGTTCACTATATTTATGATCTAGGGGCAGGGGGTGGAGAGAAAAGGAGGAAGAGAAGAAGGGATGAGTTGGAAAATCTTCTAGTGATAAAAGACTATTTAGATTGAGGATTGGTAAGAGCCCAGAACCTAGTTTCAGATTTAAAATATATATTTTTTTAATTCTTAAAATATGTAAAGATTTTAAAAATTCTTGAGAGTGCATACACATAAGAATAGTTTTACTGCTTACCTCATTTGGTAGTTATTATATTCATTCTCAAATAGGTCATGGTTTTAGTCACTGGCCAAGAAATTTCTGTAAAGTTTGTGAGGTACAGAAATCCTTGGGATGTATTTTAGTGGGTGCTTTAAATGTAATATATAAAGCATTAGCGAGGAGAAATTATAAAAATTATAACCCTATAACCTTTTCAATTTTAAAATGAGTCATCTGTATATTAAGTGCTGATGGTGTAAGTTAAAAGTACATAGAGCTTAAATATATGTGTAGGGCGCAGAATGAGTACCCTTATTTTTCATGTTCTCTGGCCACTTGCAGGCATAATACAGATCAATTAACTTTCTAATCCATTAATAAGGACAGGTTCTCATCTGAATATGCTCAAATGAAAGTCTAAAAATATCCCAGTTCAAAACTGCTGTGGTTTTGTATTTTGCCTGTCTGCGTCGACTCACAATTTATTGCTGAAATCAGGTCATACTCTATCCAGGTGTAACCCTTGTGTCCTGTATTCAAGGGTGTAAACTTTGTATGTCTTCATGGAGGGGGAGGGGGAAGGCGTTGTTTTTGTGATTGTGGACTTTGTGACATTGGCGAATTTATCCAGAAAATTTATAGTAAAAAGGCTGCACAGGTTACTGGGTGTCTAATGGAGACATGACACAACATAGAGTGTTAAATGTGCTGGAATCGAGAAGAATCACTTGCTGAATGTGAGCCTCGCAATGTCAGTCACATGCCAGACTAACTTCTGAAAACAAAGTACTTGTATCCATTAGAAAAACAAAACAGGTGATAATGTACTACAGTGGTGAAATTGTCCAATTAAATGGTGTTATGAATAAATGATGAAAGAATTCTCTAATGCGTAACTTCCTGGGCATTTTTGCCAGCCGTTACAGAAGAGAAACTTGAAGAAATCATGTGATACTCTTTGAAAATAGAAACCAATTTTTAAAAAGGAAAAAAAAGAGAAGAAAGCTAGGAAGGAAAAAAAAAAAAAAGCTGGGGACTAGTACTTTTTAAGATTTAAGTGTAGGAGCTAAGCCTTGTCAGTTTTTATTGCTTAATAAGATTGAGGAAATAGGTGGCAAGTATAGATGGTAAAGAGACTATATTCTGGATACAACCCTAACAGCCTTCAGAGTGTATATCTTTTTCATGATATCCTTTTTTTCCCCTTACTTGACACTCTCTCAGAGGATTTAGTCCACTGTTACAAGTTTAACTTCCACCTACATCCTGACGATGTCTAGATAAATCTCTCCAGCCTCAGTATCTCTCAGAAGCTCCAATTCTGAATTTGACTGGACATATGTACCCAGATGTTTTAAAGGCATCCCAGACCTAACCTGTTTGATGCTTCCCCGTTCCCGCTATTTCAGAGCTTCCTGTGTTTATTAGTGTAATTAATGCACCTGCCATACACCCAGTCTCCCAAGCTAGAAGTTTTGAAGTCAAGCTTAACCCCTCTCTTTTCATAGTTCGCTAAATCCCATTTATCAGCAAATCTTTTAAATTATATTTTCATAAAAACTTACCAAGCCTACTCTTTCTGTTTTTTTCTGACAACATTGCTCTAGAGACCTTTATCATTTATTTTCTAGACAATTGCCATGGTTTCCAGTTAACTGTATTGAGTCTGTCTCTTTCTTAGGTCTGTGTTCCACATTACTCCCAGGAATATTTCTTAAACAGACATATACATGTCTCTACCCATTCTTTGCAAAAACTTTTCATGGTTCTTAGATTAGTAGAGAAGTAGTCCAAAATCCTTAGCCTGTACTCTACACTCCAGGAACATTGGAGTCAGTGGTTATTTCATGAGAAAGGAATTATTTTATGCCTCATTTTCTTGCTCTAGAAATTCCCTCTGCTTAGAATTACCTTCTGTCCAATCTCTTCTTATGCAACTTGTAAAACTTATGGTTATCTTTTAACTCCCAAACCAAATACCACCCTTCTAACAGATTTTTCCTGACTCTTCCCTTACAGAGTTCTTTATTCTTCTGTACTCACTTAATTTGCTTAGTTCCTTTGTTAAAACAAGAACCAAATTGTATTAAGGGTTGTTTTTGTTTGTTTGTTTGTTTGATTCTGTTTATATTCTTCTGTGTTCTATTATTTCCCCTTGATTTGTTCTTTTAATCCTGTTCTCTTCCTTTTGTGACATTCTGAGATCTTTGAAGTCAAAGACCTCTGTATATCTAGTGCCAAACACAGAATTAAACATGCAGCAGGGCCTCAGTAAAGGTAAAATGAATGAACCCAATAATCTTAAAATGAAAGAGAAACATGAAAATAGGAACCTAAGAGATTTGAGCAGCCACTGCAGACTATGGGGAAAAATTGTTGAATAGAATAAGTAAAATAATTTGAGTGATACTGAAGTTCAACTGAGATTGGAAACCTTTATTGTGGGTGTAGTCAGTGCTGGAGTAAGTATGGCAGACCAAAAGGGAGAAAAGAGAATTTAAGGTTTTGGTGAGAATGATATGGTCAAAATGATTGTCCTAGGGGTGCCAGAGAGTAGTCAGATAAATGAATCAAGATTGACCAATTGATCAACATGAGCATGAGAACATGAGCATTTACCACTTGCATCAGTTTTTGGATAAAAGGCACCATCTTGGGAAAATTAGTCCTCAAGTAAAGTTGAGGGGTAGAGGTAGTGTTCTAGGAAAAGATTCTTGTGATTTCCAAATTTGTTAGCAAACAAATGGGGGTACTTGTAAAATTGGTGGCAGAGAAGCCAGAGAAAAACATGCTTTGAATTTGGACTTTTGATGATTGGACTAAATTATTGGAGTAAATTAATACGTAGATAGGATCAGCAGTAAAAGTGTAGTTCATAGGGGAGGGATGCACTCAGTGATTCATTTGGGACTAATTGTTACTCATCTTTTCATTTATTTTTTTTTTCCTACTGGACCCTTTCTTTCCTTACTTTTATAACAAAACTCCTTGAAAAAATTGTATTCACTTTGTTTAATTCTTCTTTTCCATTGTCTCTTGATCCCAAGATTTTGTTCCTATGACTTCATTGCAACTCATCTTTTCAAGTTCACAAAAGACCTTTTAGTTACTAAATCTAACTCATAACTTTTTTTTAAAGATTTTATTTATTTGAGAGAGAGAGAGAGAGAGCACAGAGAGGCAGAGGTAGAAACAATTTCCCTGCTGAGCAAGGAGCCCGATGCGGGGCTCGATCCTGGGACCCTGGGATCATGACCTGAGCTGAAGGCAGACGCTTAACTGACTGAGCCACCCAGGCACCCTTACTCATGATTTTTTTTTTTTTAAAGATTTATTTCTTCATTTGAGAGAGAGAGCATGAGTGGGAGGGGCAAAGGGAGAGGGAGAGGGAGAATCTCAAGGAGACTCCATGCTTGGCTCCCATGACCCTGAGATCACCACCCTAGCTGAAACCAAGAGTCAGATGCTCAACCTACCACACCTCCCAGGCACCCCTAACTCATAATTCCTGGTCCTCTTTCTAACTAACCTACTTGATGAAGTTGATCACTTGATGTGATGATCACTTCTTTCTTGAAATGGTTTCTTTCACTGGACTTCTAGGACACCACATTTCTTTGGTTTTCCTTCAGCTTCACTGACTGGTCGTTCCCAGTCTGCTATGTTTGTTGCTCCTTTCTATTGTAAACCTTTGAGCACGCCAGGGGTCAGTCTTTGGATGTGTTCTCTATTTCATTAAATTATGCTCACTTCTGAGATTATCTATTCTTGTGGCTCTAATTGCTATCTATCACTGATAACTCCCAAGTGTGGTATCCCTTTTAACTCTAGACTCAGCTGTGTACTTTACATCTTCAATTAGAGAGACAATTGGCATCTCACACTTATATCAAAAACCACATTCACAATCTTCCTTCTCAATCTATGCTTTTTATAATGGTTCTCATCTAATTTAATTGTAATTCTACTGTCCAGTTGCTTAGGCTAAAGTTGTTATATAATCCCTGGCTCATCTCTTTTCCTCATACCTCACATCTAATCTTATAGCAAACTATATTGATTCTAATTTAAAAATATATCTCAAATCTTACCACTTGTTACCATTTTGCCACTCCTTGTCTGAGCACAGCCACCAACATCTTTCATCGGATTATGTTGCAGTGGCCTCATAAATAGTTTCTTGCATCATTTCAAACTATTTTCAGTATCATGGCCAAAAGGAACCTGTGTAAATAACAATCAAAAATCCTAATATCCCTGTGCTCCAAACCTCCCAGCAGCACTTTATCTCTCTCTCTTCTTTCATTCAGATTTGTCTAATGTGCCTCTCATGCTCTCCCTAGATACACTGACCTCCTTAGATTTTCTCAAACATACTAGGGAAACTCCTGCTTCAGTACTTTTGTACTGGCAGTTTTCTTTGCCTAGACTGTTCTTCCAAAAGATATCAAAACAATGTGCTGTCAGACTTCTGTCACCTCTCTGCCCAAATCTCACGTTCCCTGGCTACCTGATCTACAATTCTAAAACCTCATGCCTTTCCACCTTCCCTGCTTTATTGTTTCACTTAGCACTTACCTATTCAACAAGCACTTAAGCAGGACTTTCTTGAGCAAGGCACTGTTTTAGGCTTTGCAGAAAATATTAGCTTATTTAATGATCATAACAACCCTTGGAGCTTGGCAATATCATTAGTCCCATTTTACATATGAGAAAACTGAAACCCAGATTGGTTAAGTGACTTGTCCATTGTCAAGGTGGATTCAAACTCTGGTCACCTGGCTCTGTAGGTTGTGCTCTTTATAACCATATTAGGCAGCCTCTTGCCATGTATACATTCTCTCTATATTATTTATTGATCTTTTAGATTCTCTGTCTCACTGAGTGTTGGCCAATATCATGTAGGCTCAAAGTGATGGTCACGCTTCCAAGCTGGTTCCAAAACAAAAATAAACAAAAAAGGAAATACAAAATTCCTGCTAATACTTTTTGTCCTCTCTTTTTCTCACAGAGGATCTAGTGAAGAATTCTGAGGTCTTCATGGATGGAATAGGATAATTGTGAGAGACCTGACCCAGAGAGGTGTCTGACCAGAAACGTCTGGGTGGGTTCATTGCATAAGCAATCCAAAAATTTAGGGGTTGGCCTTCATGAATGACACAGGAATTATTCCTGTAGAAGGAATGGTTGACAATAGTGAGTAAAATCACTGAAAGACTCAGAAGGAAGATTGAAGAATAAAGAACTAAGGGCAGAGTCATGAGAAACACAACTGAGGAACATAAGAGATTATAAAGCCAATCAAAGAGGAAGAAGTAAAAATAACTTAAGATTGTTCATCGTCACTGAAATCAAAGCACAAAAGAGTCTCCAGAAAGGAGTAGGTCAAAATCAGTCAGAAAACGCCATTTAGAATTACTAGGAAGAGGTTATTGCCAAATCAATGGAACATAATTGCTAGAAGTTTACTTAAAACAACAGTAACCTTTTTAAATTGGATTATTTGGGTTTTTTTTTTTTTGTTTTTTTTGTTTTTTGGTGTTAAATTGTATGAGTTCTTTATATATTTTGGATATTAACTCCTTATCAGCATATCATTTACAAATATCTTTTCCCATTTCATAGGTTGCCTGTTTTGTTGTTGATGATGGTTTCCTCCACTGTGCAAAAGCCTTTTAGTTTGATTTAGTCCCAGTTGTTTATTTTTGCTTTTGTTTTCCTCACTTGGGGAGACAGATCCAGAAAAATATTGCTAAGGACAACATTCAAGAATTTACTGCCTATGTTCTCTTTAAGAGTTTTATGGCTTCAGGTTTTACATTTAGGTCTTTAATCCATTTTGAGTTTATTTCTTGTGTATGATGTAAGAAAGCAGTCCAATTTCATTCTTTTGCATATAGCTGTACAGTTTTTTCCAACATTATTGAAAAGACTGTCTTTTCCCCATTGTATTTTGTTGCCGTCTTTGTTGTAGATTAATTGACTATATATGTGTGCGTTTATTTCTGGGTAGAGAGAGGACTTGAATAGATGTATTTCCAAAGAAGTTATATAGATAACCAACAGACACATGAGATGCCCCAAAATCACTAATCTTAGGGAAATGCAAATCAAAACCCAATGAGATATCACCTCACACCAGTCAGGATGGCCAGTATCAAAAAGAAATAACAAATGTTATTTGTACAAGAGAATCCTTGTACACTATTCATGGGAATGTAAATTGGTATAGCCATTATGGAAAATTCCTTATAATATTAAAAACAGAAATACCATATGATCTAGTAATCCCACTTCTTGGTATTTACCCGAAGAAAATGAAAGCATTAATTCAAAAAAGATGTGTGGATCCCTATGTTTATTGCAGCATTACTTGTGGTAGTGTCCTTTGATAGATGAATGGAAAAAGAAAATGTGGTATATACAATGGAATATTACTTAGCCACGAAAAAGAATGAAATCTTGCCATTTGTGACTACATGGATGGAACTAGAGAATATTATACTTACTGAAATAAGCCAAACAAAGACAATTACCCTATGATTTCACTTATATGCAGAATCTCAAAAACAAAACAAATAAACAAAAAACAAATAGACTCATAAATGCAGAGAACAAACTGATAGTTCTGGGGTGGGTGGGGGGAGAAGGAGGTAGATGAAAGAGGTAAAGGTATTAAAAGGTACAGATATCTAGTTATTAAAAACAATAAAAAAAGAATAAACTGAACCTTTTTGAAGATGGAAACATAATAGCCAATATGGAGAGGTTAACTGAAGAAATAAGGGAGAGACTTGTGGTATTAAATTATCACTGAAATGGGAAGGAATAATGTTTATAGTATAGGTAAAAGGTGTAAATTAAGAGAGGAAGAGAGAAACTTTCTTTGAAGGGAAAGGTAAGAGAACAGAGAACCATCTTGATACAAAACATGTTTCGTGTCCCATTTTCATCAAGATAATAAAGAAGCAGTGTTCTGACTGAATTTGGGAATGGAAAATAACACATTGGTTTTTATGGATTGGAGCTGTGCTGTCAAAGGGTCATGAGAGAATTCTAAAATCTTGATGTGAACTCTGACAATTTCCAATTACAAACAAAAATGTAGAATCAAGGAAGAAAAAATGTACACATGCCATAATATATTGTGGAGCCATTTAAAATACATCCATCTCTTCCAGTTCTAATTAGGCAACTAATTTCACTTGGTTAGCTATATTGGTGTGAAGATATGTGGAAGTAGAACAAAAGACATTTTCTCTTTTATCAAGTAAAATGTCCAACAAACGACAATGATAAGAAAAGCAATTCTTAACCTAATGTGTTCTTATTCAGGCTTAATAAGTTGATGAACAATAATTGACCATGTTTATCACTTATTGTTGTATTTTTCTTCTCAGAAAACGTCTTCATTAAGCTGCTAGGAAGATTAGAAAATCGTGTATTTGGGAAAATAAAGGCAGAATCAGCCAGACATATTGGGCCTCTGGATCTTAGTTTACCAGTGTAGATTCACTAATCACCAAGGTCCACTCAAGGTATTTAAAAGAAACCAAAAAAACAAAAAATCAACTCTATAATTCTAGAGGTAGAGCACTTTTCCATTTATTTTAAACTTACAGAAAAGATTAGTCAATCAGACAAAAACAGGTAAGCAGGTGCCCATTCTCTGATGTGAGTGGAAAGAAGTATAATACAGCATATTTTCTAGACTAAGATAAGCATGAGCATTGGTAAAATCTTCTTTTCTCTTCCCCCAGACAAGGACTAAAGGCTACTTCCTTCATATCTTAAAATGTCCAGAAACAACCTAAATGCTCATCCTGATTTTGAAAATGTTATTATTTTGTTTCTCTGGTTAATACTGAATGACATTTAGGAAGCTGCTGTCGAGAGGAAAGATACGAGTTCTTTGTTTATAGACAAGGATCAATATGATAAATGATGTTGCATTTGTTTTCTAAGTAACCCCTGCAGTGTCTTGAGTGATTATACAATTTGTGTGCAAACTTGGGAACTAATAATATTGGTATTCATAATACAGCACAGTGTCTACTTAAAGCCTAATAGAATTTCCAGTAATATTCTGCATGGCATAAGGAGCGTCTCAGAAACTGACTCGTCTTTTACTGTAAACTAGCTATGTCAACTCGAAGACCCTTGTTTGTGTTGATATAGAGGTCATACCATCTTAGTACAAACTAGAATTTTAATTATAATCAGTTAACATAACTGCTGCAATGCATTTAAGAAAAAAAATATTATGTAGCCTAAATAAAGGAGCATTTTGTTAAGAAAATTTGTAACAGTAAGCAGCAATAACACCGTGATTTATTAAATAGAAATCTTGCATGATTTGGTTTAGCAGTAAAAAGTATGTTAAGTCATGAAAAACTGCAAAGGGGATGACTTCAGCCTTGATCACCTTGTTCTGTTCTTTTCGTGGTTTTGAGGAAATGAAATAAACCCTGGTAGGGAACAGATCAAAAGGTTAGCATGAGGAGATAGCATCATTCTCTTCCTGATTAGTCTATGAGGGCAATTAAGCAAGAGCTATAAAGTAGAATTTTTCTTTTTCTCTTTTTTTGGGGAAAAATATGGCATGTTATATAATCACAATCCTTTTGAATGCTGTTTTACATGTTGAGATGCCTAAGGTCCCTTACTAATTGGGATACCTTTGCATGGGACTCATGTTGGGATGACATATCTTGCTGAGGGGACCGTGTGGGGTATGAGAGGGGCAGTAAGATACTTTCTTACACTTTTATAATTTCTCTGTGCATTCTGAGTTTTGCATAGGTCAGTTAACTCCTCCATCTATTATTAAGCATTGGCCGGATCTGCTTTTATTTGTTAATTTTACTTCATATCTGGTATTATAGATAATATGTAAGGGGTAGCTGCCTGTCAGATGCATGAGTCTGTCTTTGGCCTGGTGCCACGGGTGAGGGACCCACATGGGCAGGATACAGGAATTTTTTTTTTTTTTTTTAAGATTTATTTGTGTATGTAAGAGAGAGAGCAAGCGGGAGGAGGGGCAGAGGGAGAGGGAGAGAATCTCAAGCAGACTACCTGCTGAGTGCAGGTCCTGACTCAGGGTTTGATCTCACGACCTTGGACCCTGAAATCGTGACCTGAGCCAAAATCAAGAGTCAGATGCTTAGCCAACTGAGACACCCAGGGGCCCCGGGAATTTTTTATTCATCTGAAAATTACTAAATCGAGCCAGGGAAGAAAACCACGTGTTTCAAATTGTGTTTAGGCCTGGTCCTAGTGGTTCCATCTCCATATCATAAGGTGGAAAAACATTGGTTTGGATTCAGGAGAACTAGATTCAAATCTTGGCTCCATTATGTAAAAGCTAGACAGATCACTTAACCTGCCTGTGCCTCAGTTTTCTCACCTGTAAAGTGAGGCTCTAGTCCTTAGAACTGTTATGAAAATAGAGGAAGAAATCATAGAAATTTATCTAGCACCATACTCATCCAGAAGATGCTCGATCGTGGTCTATGGGAAATGGATGGGAAAGACTGAGGCCAGAGTGGAAGCCATAAGCAGATTTTGATCTAAAGAAGCAGGGTTTATTCACCAAGTACGAGTTCAAAGCAGGCAGAAGGACATCATTATTGGAAACGAGATTTTTCCTAGGAGCCTGGGTACAGATCAGAATGGTACCGATTCAGTGGCTCTGTAAAGATGCAGAGGTATCACTTGTGATGAGGATAGGGGCGTTCTCACCTATGTCCTGGTTATGAACAGCTGTCCTGGTGTAGGGAGGTTAAAGGCTGTGGGTCTAGGCTGTGCAGACAGAGATGGGATCCTGCCAGCACCAATAATAACAAGAAAGGGCTGTGTACCCTGAGTGGTTTTCCCAGTTGCCACAGGCGTGGCTAGGCTCTCCCAAGTTTTCATGGAATCTTACGTGACAGAGATTTCTGAATTAGGAGGACTAATTCTGAATTAGAGGCAAATGACCTCTGGAGTTGTGTCACTGGAACATCCTCTTATCCCTGGTGTTCAGTGGTGATTGGCTGCATCTCAGGAAACAGTTTGGCATAAAACTTGAACAATAAGCATTAACTTAATCAACTAAAATCAATAAGTATTAATTAATACAATTTGGGAAGTGGAACAGACATATATGAAAAATGACTATCCATTTAGTATCCTCTCTTCCTTGAATTCTACAGATTGTCAGAATAGGATATAGGCATCCTAAGAGCTAGAAGATACTTTCTCAATTGTTCAGTGTATATTATTTAATGATGCATAATATGTAATCTCAACTCTGTTTCCATTTGCCTTCAATAGCTCTGTGTACTGCATACAAACGTATCTATATAGCTAAATTGTCCTTGTCAGTACCGACACTATTTAAATATTTTTTCAATGCTATTAATATTGTTAACAAAAAATGGATTGGTTACAATGATAAGGGTGAGGTTTCCCGATGCATTTGCTCTCCTTTTCCTTTCTTCCTTCAGAAGTTTTTGTAAGCATTCCTATCAGCATGAAACAGGTAAGGACCCCACTGGGCACAGGGTAATCCTTGTGGATAAATGGTACATATCGAAAAATCTGTTGACTTATCATTTAGTGACAGCTGCCCAACTACCTTTCTTCCTACTGAGAGAGTCACTGGCTGAATCATCAGAAGTTGATTAATAATCAAAAAAGTAGAATCTGCTAGGGCGTAGGAAATAGGCACTGTCATGCACAGTGCAGCTGAGAACGAAATTGGCCCAAGTTTCTTCTGAAGAAGAGTTGGTCTATATATTAAGTGTTTAAACGTGGTTACTCTTTAACCTAGCAGTATCACATTTGTGACATTATTCTAAAGAAACAATCAGATAAATGTGCAGATACATAAGTGCAAGGATGTTCATTGCAGCATTGTTTACAATAGTGGAAAATTGGAAACTATCAAAATGATCAATAAAAGGGACTTGGTTATGATGCTTTTATTATGACAGGATAATATGTGCACATTTAAAAATGTTTTAAAAATGGCATAATGATATAGGAAAATATTCATGAACTAATGTCAAGTGAAAAAAGCAAAATAGAAAACTGTATGTTTATGTAACATTCTATTTTTATAATAAATATTCATGTTTATATACTTACAAAATACTACAGTAAGACTTACCAAAAAGAACAAAAGTTGCATTAGTGTATAGTGAATTTTTTTCTTCTTATGCTTTTGTGTCATAAACATATTTTGTTTTTGCAGTCACTTAAAGGTAATTGTGATATCAAAAGCATCCCTTTTTTCTAGAATTGTAAATGCCATTAGCGGGGATTTTTATCTCTTGTACATTGCTATATGCTCAAAACCTAGAAGAATATCTAACTATAGTTAGGTGGTCAATAAATATCTGTTTAATGAATAAATACTCTGTTGTATTATTCTCAAACATTACCGTGCCAGAGATCTAGAACCTTCTTCGGACAGTTGTGTTGAAATGAGTAGGAGCTCAAAATGAGCCAGCTCCCTGAAGAGTCTTAATGTCTAGCACAGAGATTGAAGGTAGTATTTTAATGCTCTAAGATACCCCAATGTAACTCTCTAATGCCCCAATTTAGTTTTATTATTTGTATAGTGTAAGGTGGGGACCAGGAGTCAAAACAAAGAAATAACAAATGGCTGTGCCTAAAAATGTAGTTCCTCATTCATTTATATTTTTTACTCAACAAAAATGATCACATGCATATTTGTATTGTGTGTACTGAGAAAAGTTTTGGGGATATTACAAAAAATATGTAAATACTTATAGTTTATGTTTGTTGCAGTATTTTTTGCTCACACCTCCTGAGTACCCTTTTTATGTTTAGGAAATCTCAGTCTCCAAGGTAGATGCCAGAAGCTTAAATTTTAAACTTCTTTTACAACTGGAGCTCAAGAATTTGATGTAGATTTCTCCTATCCAATGTTTCCAAGCAAGATTTTAATTAGGAGACAAATTGCAGGAAGAAGGAGGTAGAGAGCAGTACCTATTTTTCTGGTGAAGGTAACTGAAAGATAGAAGTGTTGTATGGGTTCCAACAGTTGGACCTGGGGATCTATGGGCAGGAAAATCTGGGGTTCCCAGCAGCAGTGGGAAATTATGTCCTGTGAGCATTTGTGTCATAGTAATTTGGCTATTTTCCTGTTTGGATAGCCCCTAATGATTCTTTGACCTTCCCAAAGATCCTGTGAATTGCCTACTATTCCATACTGTCCCACAGTATGTTTCTCCTTCTAAGAGGAATAGAATACCCAATAAAATGCTTATTATGATCTTGTGCCTCAGTGCAGCTACCCACTCCCACGGTCACACCAAACACTCTACCACCACCAAAGCCTCAATTAGAGGTGTCCCATTCCTTACTCACCACTTTTTTCTCCAGGATATTCCTTTAAGTTCTCTGCTTCAATAATTCTTTGAACCCTTGGTCCTACCCTTTTCATTGTTCGTTGCTACCCTATGTTCTCCCTGCTTTCCTTTGTTGGTTTATTCTATAGTTCATAATTGTAAGAATTATTTGCATTCATTTTTACACATGTTCATGCTAATTGATCTCACTTTATTCTCAAAATCCAGAATATCAAAAGTTCCTTTAGTGCTTCCCAGTTAGCCTAATATGTCTTTCTTCAGTCAACCACCTCTTGCACATCTGAGACAATTTCTTGCCACATCTCTCTCCCCTCTTCTCCCCATCTGTAGGATGTCTATATAGTTACAGCACAAAATCTACTATCCAACCTGTACCTGCACCCAAATACTCTGCATCCCTGTCCACTACCATAGTTGAACTATCTGTCCCTGGTCCACAAAGGCCACCTCATTTTTTTGCATCCTGGATTCCACCATCTCTCACCTGCTAAAGGACATGGCATTTAGCCCCTCTCAACCCTGCCTCATCAACCTTTTCTTTTTACCTGGATCTTTCCCATTGGTGTAATGTGTGCTGTAATATATCATAGTGATAATTATCCATTGACCTCACTACTCTCTCCAGTGAATTAACCATTTCTCATTTCTCTGCATAACAGAACTCCCTTAGGAGTTACCAGTGTTCATAGTTTTCACTTCCTGCCTCTGCAGTCATCCCAGGACAGGCTGCCATCACCAGTTTCCACTTGGACCACTGCAGTAGGTTCTTCTACATCTCTTTGCTTTCTCACTGACAAACATGTACTCTACTCAAAGCAGCCAGAGTGAGGTTTTATAAATAGAAGTAAAGTCAAGTCACATCTTGCTCAAAATTTCCCATGCCTTTATCTTACTAAAATAAAAGTTGGAAGTCTTTGCCAAAGCTTACAAGAGCCCAAGTTGGCACCCGGCTACTTTCTTGACCTTATCGCCCATTTCTCTCATCCTCTTCCACTCCTTCATTCCTTCTTTTTTTCTTTAAAACGTACAGTATGCTTTCACCTCCAAGCCTGTGAATTTGCTGCCCCCTTTTCCTTGAATACTCTTCTCCTAAGTAGTCATTATCTCCCTCATTTAATTCTGAGATTTGCTCAAATGCTCCACTGTCTTGGAGGATTTTTCTCCCCACCTCATGAGCAACAGCAGTCTTCTACCCCAACACTCTTTGTTACCCTGATTTCTTTTTCTTTAGAGAACTTATTACATCTTCTATATATCATGTGCTTATTTGCTTATTATCTATCTGCTCCCACTAGAATGTTATCTCCATGAGAGCAAGAATGTTGTTTTGATCACTGTTCTATTCCCAGTGCTCTGAGACATTAGATAAATATTTGTTGAATGAGTGCTTAGGGTCTTATGAGAGCAAAGAGGAGTGAGTGTCATATTCTTCCTAGGAGGTTCTTCTCAGTGGACGTGATTCTGGAACAAGTATTGAGTAATGGGACATATGCCAGGCAACAAGTAAAAGAGCGAGGAGAGGACATTGTAGAAGAGGGATGGTATATGTTCAAAGGCACCAAGAAATAGTAGTTTCAATTCTAGAGAGAAGAGTACTTTCTTTATAGCTAGAACCTAAGAGTGGATAGAGTAGGGGGTGTGACGGTGTTTTCAGAGATGAACTTTGAATGGCAGACACTATGATAAATGTATTAGGCTTATTCTTCCAAAGTTTATCAGTATAACTTTATGAATACTGTACCATTCCAAAGATATTTTCTACATTTTTCATATGCTTATTTTATTGAGTATTGGAAAGAAAATTAAACCACTCTATATTGCTGTGGATGAAATGATGCAGAACTAAAAATCCAATTGCCTAATTTATGTCTTCCTTTCTGAAAAAGCATCGAATGCTTTTAGTATTTTTCAGCCTCCACAAAGTGGTATAGCCTTGTATATAATCTATGTATATGAGCCGTGCTTATATGAAGTGGCAAATCAGAGATGGAATCATTCTTTATTTGAATGGACGTTTGTTGGCTTATGTCAATCTGATTCAGAAATAGTAAAGGAAAGGATTTATTTTCTCATAAATAGTAGCTCTTAATCCTTTGAGACTGATAAAATTTATGGATAGTCTACCTAGAAAAATATGTATAAACACGCATAAGCAGTTTTGAATAAAATTTCAGAAGGTGTCAGATGCAACCCCGAGGCCATTCATGTCTCCCTTATGTCCATTGGCTAGGTTGCTATACACCTTCCTAACACATATACCAAGTTACACATATGGTAGTTAAGTCAAAGAAGTATGAAATGAGTCAACTAAATATTTTCAAAATTAAACACTTTGGAGAGATTATTAGCATATGAATGTTTTTTATATATTGGATGTCATTATTTATCTAGTGTGTTTCTGAATGGCTTATAAAAACATTGGATTTTCCGCAAATATTGAATCATGGAATATTACATCAAAAACTAAGGATATACTGTATGGTGACTAACATAACAAAATAAAAAATTATTATAAAAAAACACAAACCATTGGATTCTCTAAATATATATATAAAACACGTGGAAAATAGTCCCTCAATAAAAAAAACACAACAGTCATAAAGTAGTATTTTAGATTAACTGAATAAAAAAAAGCAGTCTCTTCTTTGTGTTTCTTTTGATGAGTCCCTCCCCTTAGACTTAGGAGACCTCTCTTTGGAGCTCATGACCAGAATGGGTCATATGTCCATTGTAAACCAGTCGTTGTTAAGGAGAATTGTATAAACTTGATAGAGGTAAGATGTTCAGGATTTGTTCCTGAGCTGAGAACAGAAATATATTTTCTAAGGTGTAGGTGCATGGATAAAATTGGGGTTTCCTTGGCAAGTAAGAAAGAGGAAATTATTGGTAGATAACCATTAATCTGTCTTTCAAGAGGTGAACAAAAATATGAAAGAAAAATATTTTCTCAGCAAAACAGGGTTCAAGTATGTGTCTGCAATATTGGGTTCAGATGGGTGATGGAAGAAAAATGCCATGAGATCATTAGCTTGTAGGCATTGATTAATATAATTATTGAATACCAAAGAAGGAGTCATTTTTCCTCCAGGAATATTTATTAATATTTAAAAAGTATTATGTTGTGGGGCCCCTGGGTGGTGCAGTTTATTAAATGTCCAACTCTTGGTTTCGATTCAGGTCATGATCTCGAGGTCCTGAGATCAGCCCCCATTGGCTCCATGCCCAGCACGGAGTCTGCTAAGGTTTCTCTCTCGCTCTCTCTGCCCCTCCCCGAGCTCTCTCTCTCATAAATAAATAAATCTTTTAAAAAACCTTTTTGATTGTGAAAGAAGTAATAGTTTTACATTATAAACCAGTACATGTGTGCATATGCATGCACATGCACTACACATGTATCTACACAAATACATGTATATAAAACAGATATAAAACTGTTAAAAACATACTTATTCTTCCATATGCAATTAGTTCTCATGTTTTTTTCACTAAAACATTTATTGCAACCTATTAAATTGATTTCATGAACAATCAAGAGGTTGTGCCCCATAGTTTGTAACACACTACTACTACTGCTACTACTAGTATAAAACCAGTGAAATGGGTAACTTAGAGACTTTGGGGCTCTATCCAGCCGAGGTCGTACAGATGTGTTTTGTTAGGGTGGGCGGTGTTTTTCTGTTATTATTGGTTTGTTTTTATTAGCCTAAGCTTTACCTCTAGGGTACTGAATCATGATATCTAAGATAAGGCCTGGACATACATATTTTAGAAAATTCTTACAAAATAAACACAATGTTTTAAATATTTTGTGAGTAATTGCATCCAATCCCCTGATCTTCCAACCATCAGTATTCTGCTGGACTGGATATATCCATCAAACTCAACATATACTAAGCTGACCTTTGGATCTCCAAACGCACTCATCCAGCCCATCCCTCCCTTTCCCTTCAAAGTCCCCATGCCCATATATACATGTTTTGTTCTTTAAGCATTTCTAGGTTCTACATTTGCATCAGTGGAGGACATCACCATATACTCAGCAATAAGCTGGTTTCCTTTCACTCATCTCCCCTCCACAAATGAATTAATTAGCATTACTCGTTATTTCTGCTTTCAATGTCCCTTAGTTCAAGGCTTCCTCTTTCTTTACCTGGACTATTGCATAATCACTCTTAGAAGGTTTCCTTATCTCTCCCTCTTCTCTTCAAATCAGTTCCTGATGTTACAAGCTGGAGAGATCCCCAGAGTCTTTGCTTAAAGTGTTTAATGGCTGTTTCCCAATAAGATAAACTCTAAAGTCTTTTTGACAGCAAAAAGTAAAGAAAGGTCTTTATGACCAGGTTTCCATTTATTTTTTTCTCACACTGTAATCACTGCAGCTCCACTTCATACCTATCTTTAATTTATCATGTTCCTGATATGTACTGGGCTATCTCATTCTTCTGTACCACTGTGGACCTTGGTCAGAGCTCCCTCATTTGACCTCCAGCTCTGGTCTTTTCTTTCTATTCCTATTCTGCACATCCTGCCTGTTGTTGGGGAGACACACCTACATTCTAATTCTGTCTCTGTCCCCTAATCTTTGTTTTGATCTTAAGCAAGTTACCTTCCTATACCTTAGTTTGCCCTTTTGACTTCCAGGGATTTTGCAAAGTTTGGACTTACATGTAAATTGCACAGCACAATTTCTGGACATCTACACAGGCATCTTCTAAGCCTTGATTTCATGTTTGTGAAGTTAAAACTAAGTTTTGTATAGCAAAATTGACACACTTAAAATTATTTGGCTCTGAAGAAATAATGTATTATCTAAAAATACCCATTTAATTCTGTATTTATTGAATATCTACTTTATGACAGATCTGGAGGTAAAAGCGAATAAAACCATTGGCACTTACAATCTGTATTTTTTTTTCTGCATCACTGACACAAACTCTAAAACATTTACTAGATATTTATATACTTAAGATAATAATCATGACTTCTGTAAGATATTTTGTAGCATGATATCTTTTTTCCCCTTCTTTCGAGTGGCCTCAAACCCAGCAACTTGAAAACTGGCTTAGCTTTGTAAACAAAACATTGCAGTGCTTTAAAATGGCATGAATTGATCAATTTGAAGAGGTAGTTAGTAAACTGTAGCATTAACTTCACTCGCAGTGAAAAAATCTTTAATGATCTATAAAGGGGAGTAAATAGCATTTTAATGAAATTTGAAGACAATGCCAATATTTGCAAGAAAAGAAGAATCATAAAAATGGACTACACTGTCTTAGCACAGGAATAAGGCTTACCACTAAGTAAGATTTAAATGCAAAGTGGGACAAATCCATCAGAAACTTAGATGTTCAATAGGCAGAAATGGCTTCTGGGGTGAAGAGAGATAGCTGCAGGAGCTGATGAGCAAATCTCTCTCTAGTTCAGAGAGTGCTAGAATCAGGGTGGCTTCGGAGAGGCATTGCCTTTTGCAGAGTTCTCCTGGACATTGTCCTAATCTCATCCTCTTGGGAAAACAGTACACACAGAGCAGTTGGCACGAAGGGAGATATATACTTGCTATATATAACCAGCCACTGGATTTATCTTAGATGAGTAATAAGAACCAGGGAATAATCCAAAGAATATTAGAATAGTATAAATATACACAACAGAAAAATTTTTTATACAGGATCCAGGGAATGCGAATGAGAGAGAGGAAGAGAAAATTAGCAAAGTCAAATTTAAGTTCTGCCTTTAAGGGAAAACAACTAGTATCTAAGAACTCTGCTATTTCAGGAATAAACTGCTAAGAAAAGCGGTTGAAAGCTATGACACAGAGAAGGCACTAATTTCCAGATGACAAAACCTAAGACGTATTGCTCTAGACTGATCCTCTGTCAGAGCAAGATTGAATGGATAACCTATTTGGTCTTTTCCATCTCTAGCTCTTTTTCATTTCCACTTGCATTATTCTATGAATATACAAGAAAGGGAAATATAATATTGTTAAAGCTCAGGTATGATTTATTGACTCACTGTATCTTTAAGATAACACATGTACATTGTGTTGTTATACTTGATAGCACATTCGTTTTCATGAATAGTCATGAATAGAGTAAACAGACTCATAAAGCCTGTTTGAAGTGTCAGCATGTGAGTTACTGCCGGTGGTGTCTTGGGGCTGCATTAACTTATACATGTAATTTCTCTTCCTTCCTCTTCCCTCTCTCTTCCCCTTTTAATTAATAGATTTTCTCATTCATGAGCATTTAGCATCACCCTGTTTGCTTGATGCAATTCCCTTTGGGGTTTCCCCTGTGGTTGTAGAAGGACATAGGAGAAACAGTTTGTTGAATCATAATTTGTTGAAGGCAGTTATGGTAGCAGTGATAGAGAAATAGAATATTCGCAAAATGCCAGAGGTGAAGGAATAGGACACATATGATTAAAGTTGCCATAAAATCAAAGCTGTCAAAGCAACAAAAGCCGTAAAGAATAAATATTCTGGCAACGTCAGTCTCCCCACATATTCAAGGGTACCATGGAGCATATTACTAAAGAAAGTCCATTAGGAGTAGAGGAAGAAATTTTTCCCACTGACTGTGAAAACATGTGCTGAACTATAAATGTTCTCTGCCCCAGGTATTTTATTTAGCTTGAGCATATGGGTACTGCAACCTTAAAACACCACTCAGAGAGCAAACACTGGCAGCACTATTTGAAAGGGCTGAAGAAAGAAGGGGGGAAGGGATGAGGTAGGAAGAGTGAATTGAGGAAGGAGATTCAAAGGTTGGGGCTGATTTGGGGGAACCACGGTAGAAGATCCATAATCTTGCACTGAAAAGCACCTGTCCTTTCATAAAGTTAGTGTTCCCATGGAGCCAGAAGTATGGAAGTTGCCTCAGAATCCACAACTAGGGGGCAGGTGGAATCTTCTGAGTGATGTGTGAAGTGTATGTTTAGAGAACAAAATGGTAATTATTCCTAACCTGATGAGATCCAAGCTACTTTGGTGTAAGCTGTTGGTTAGAAAGGGAAATGATCTGTAAACTTCACAGAGTAACCTAAGGACCTAGAGAAGGAGCAGGAAGAGGCTGCCCTGGTTGTTTTTGCTGCCTTTGATGGAAAAGCACAATCTGCCTGATTGTGAGGTAGAATCCTAACATGAGAAATAAGTTCTAAAGTTATGGTCAGGGTTTGAGTGGGGCAACAGAAAACTAAGCAACTAACAAAACATATTTAGAGTTTGGGTTTAACAGAAGCAAACTGTTATATAGCTCCTTGTGTGGAAATTATATACGTAATTTTTTAAAATTGCACTATTTATGCCAGACTATTAGTGGTATAGTTTAAAATACTTTGTGAAGACATAAAAGTACAGTGGTCCCCATGTATCCGCAGGGGATAGGTTCCAAGACCTCTAGTAGATGCCTGAAACTACAGGTAACACTGAGCACTATATATACTATGTTTTATTCTTACATATACACACCTATGATAAAGTTTAATCTATAAATCAGGCACAGTAAGAAATTAACAACAAGTAGTAATAGTAAAATAGGATGGCTATCACAATAATACTGTAAAAAAGTTAAATGAATGTGGTTTCTCTCTCACAAAATATCTTACTGTACTGTACTCACTCTCTTGTTGTTGTGATGTGAGATGATAAAATACCTATGTGATGAGACAAAGTGAGGTGAATGATGGAGACAATGTGCTACTATCGACCGTCTGACCATATGTCAGTAAGAAGATCATCTGCTTCCTGACCGCAGTGGACCACAGGTGACCGAAACCAAGAAAAGCGAAAATGTGTATAAGGGGTAACTACTGTATTCCTTGGGTGCTTGCTGAACTTGATTGTATTCAGAAGGCTTTCTGACACTTAAGACTACTTGGGACCACTTGATTGCTTCAAATTTTACAAATAGTGGCCAAAATATAATAACCTTTCCGAAGACAGGCTTTATTCCTGGTGTGGAGTTCGTGCATCCAAAGAACCCAGCTGCCTATGCAGCTGTCTGTACACGGCAGTCAGGGGAGAGGCTCACCACTTTTTAGATGTTTGATCTTGGGAAAGTCACCTTTGATTTGATCATCAGATCTCTTATTTGCAAAGCAAAAGAGCTGGCACCAGACATTTCTGTAATGCTTCTTCTCATTGAAAAACTTAATTTTAAATAAATCAACTTCTCTGCATCTGTTTTCTTATCCATAAAATGGGGATATTAAAATTAATCCATCCTTCTTTGTAAGGTGGTTGTAAACCATCCTGTTGCAAACTTTTATAATATTATGTAATAATAAAGAATCATTATCATCAGTATCGTAGTTATCACCATTGTCACATTGTCTTCAACATTTTTCTATAAATATAAAAAGTTCCATTTGGGAATCTGTTCAGTTTCTTTGAATGGATTAAAAGAAAGCAATGTAATGAATTAAAAAAAAAAACATTTTGTAAGAGTTTGCTTTAATTTTTTTCTTTATAAATACCTGAACTCATCTTGCAATAAAATATGTACTTGTATGATTGTAGTCATTTCCATGGTAGCAGATCAGGAGTCACACACAAAGGTCTGAGACTTGAGTATAGGTTCAAGCAGCAGGAGAAACTAGTTTGGGACCAAATAAGCTCTTATTCAAGTAAAACTGTCGAAAAACACTGCCAAGGGAATACAGAAAATAACTGGGGAAGGAAATTGCTTTTGGGATAAATGTTCTGTTCTTTCAAGTTTGCTCTGGTAGAAAAGTGCCCCTTTGAAGAGACTTAATAGAACCATTAGAAGGACCAAACATGAAATATCTCATGAAATCTTAAAAGGTTTATTTTATAACCATTTTTCCTAAAGGTGTATGTAGAGGAAAAAGAAACCAAGGAGATAAAATTTGCACTCTTGTACAAATGCACAAAGCTATTTGATGTAGAACAATTACTAATGTCTAAATCTATTCCAAACATGCTATCTGATCTCTGCTTTGCTGTTGTTTATGCATTCTCTGCTACCCATATGTCTGGGCATCAAACTGAAGTGCTTGATTCTTCCTTGACTTGCTCATTTACTGAAGTTTTGCAGTCACACATAGCTCTTTAATTACAGTCAGTTGAAGTTCTCTTCAGTTTCGGTGGAAGTTTTGACATAACCTGTCTTTTATTTATCAATTATTGAGCATCTACTATGTCCTGGATACTGTTCATTCATTTGTTCGACAGATATGATGAGTACTTGTTCTACAGGCCCTGAGAATAAAGGAATGTATAAAATACACTTCCTGCTTGCAAATAATTTGCAGTTAGGAATTTTAAACTTAGACCATTTGAATACAACAATATGGAGCTATGGTTTCTGTAATCTATGAGGAACAACTAATCCAGCATTGCCTAGAGGTGGGGTCAAGATTGTTGAATGAATTAATAGTTTCACTGAGGCATGAAAGACCAGCAGGAATTAGCCTGTGCAGTGTGGGGAGTGCAGAGGGGATGCAGAAAAAGCGGAGAATGGTATTTCTAGGTTCAGAATGGAAGAAAGGTGTATTAGTCTGCTAGGGTGACCATAAAAGAATACCACAGACTAAGTGGCTTAAACACCAGAAATTCAGTTTTTCACAGTTCTGGAGGCTAGAAGTCCAAGATCAAGGCATCACCGGGGTTGGTTTCTGTGAGGCCTTTCTCTTTGGCTTGCAAATGGTCACCTTCTTGATAAGGTCCTCATAGGACCTTACCTCTGGTGCATGGACTTCTGGTATCTCCTCGTTTTCTTGTAAGGACACCAATCCTATTAGATTAGGGCCCTACCCTTAAGACCTTATTTTACCTTAATTATCTTGTTAAAGTCACATTGGGGGTTAGGGCTTCAACATATGAATTTTGGCGGGGGTACGGGGGACACAATTCATCCATAAGAGAGAGGAAAAGACTTATTTGAGCAGTTCAGTCTCTCTTAAGTCTAGTCAATGAAGTAAAGGAATGGGGAAGATCATAAAATGCTTGAATGTCAGACTGTGTGTCTAAGTTAATAAATCTTAGAGCACTGGGGAACCACTGAAGGATTTTGTCAGATGGGCTACAGTGATCAGATTTGCCCTTTGTAAGGATCATTCTGGCTGCAAGATGAGAGATGAACGGAGGCGGGGTCAGTGGCAGACACGAGATCAGATTCAGAGAAACTGGTTAACAGAATGTGGCAGCCATCCCGGATAGGGACAGTCATGGCCTGAGTCAGAAGTGGATAAATGAAGGAGAACTTTAGGAGGTAGAATTGATAGGAATTGATGATTAAATTGTGTATAGAGAGTGAGGAAAGGAAAGTGGTTGGTTTTGGCTTTGTAGTATTTGAAGTAACTAAGTAGATAATGAGATAAATACCGTAAAAGTAGGGGGATTTAGGGGTTAGGCAGGAGATGATGCAATCAGCTTTGACATGAAGAGTTTAAAGCCTGTAGAACGTCTAAGTGGAGATGTCTAGATAGATATATAAGCCCGAATCTCACAGAAGTTCTTGGATTAGAACAGTTTGAAGATTTTAGGAATATGGGCAAGAGTTAGAGCCTGAAAGAAATTACCTAATTAATGTAAACTGTGAAAACAGCAAAAAACACTTCACACCAATAGAAAGGTAGGAAGCATTGTTCATTTAAGGTGTGAGTTGAGGAAGACAATTCCTTCATTTTTGTTGATGGGTATAAAAATATAATTCAAATAATACCCTACTTGTGAATTTGACTCAATTCTCCAAATTAATAGCAAATTATATTTGTATTGCATAAATTAAGATTTATTTCCATTGTACTTAAATATTTTCATTCCCTTTGATTTAAATTCAATCTGTGATTTGATTTTCAGCTTTAAGTTTTTTTAAAAACTACTCATGGGGTTCCTGGGTGGCTCAGTTGGTTAAGCGTCCAACTCTTTATTTTGGCTCAGGTCATGATATCAGGGTCATGGGATCGATGCTCAGCAGAGTCTGCTTGTCCCTCTCCCTGTGCTCCTTTTCCCACTCATACACTCTCTCTCAAATAAATAAATACATAAATACATAAATAAGTACATAAATAAATAACATCTTAAATTTTTTTTTAAAAACCCAACTGATCATTATTTTGGTTGCAATAAGTTTCCTAGTCTTCCAAGTAGGGCAAAGATTAAAACCTAAATCCCTATTGGAAAACTCCCTAATGGAGGTTTGAAATCTTGAATAACTCCCATAATACATTCAAATTTGGGAAAATTTGGCTATCTAAACATGGCATTGTTCTGTGCTTTTGACTTCAAGTTACATAACTTTAACAGCTATATCTTAAAAGAGTATCTGGAAATGCTAATTCATATTCATCACTATTGTGTCCCATTTATAATAGACACACACACAAACACACACACACACACGCACACGCACACACACACACACACACACACACACACTATGGTTGGCTTCAGGGAACTGGTGAGACTATGAGGAAGGAAGAGACCCAAATAGCTGGTAACAGTGATTCTTGAGCCTTGGTTCATCATTCTTTGTGCATCTATTTACTGTCTTAGGCACTGTCCTAGGACCAGTGAATACAGAAAATAGCAGGAAACAGAACTTACACGAGACCCCACTCTTTCAGAGCTTACAGCATATCTACTTGTGAATGTACCTAAAAATATTGCTATAAAACCCCTTTCCTGCAATGTAAGAATGGGATGGTGCAGCAGTTTTGCTGCAGCTGTTTATGGAGCGGTTCATTATAACTTGGCTCTTTAATTCCATCACCTGTTGTTGAAGGTAGCTATTCTGTATGCCAGATATTCCCTCACAGTGGTGTAAGTAATGGCTTGGATCAAGATCAGCAGCCATGGAATCATTTGTCACTGGGCCCAGTAGGGTAGGAATAAAGATAGTCCTTGGGTTTTCTTCGAATTGTGTTTGCTTCCAAATTTCTATTCATGGCTCTACTTTTCCAACCTTGAATATTAAAGAATATAGGAGGTAGTAGATGAGGCAGGAAGAAGTATGAGGTTGGTTTTAGTTAAGTAAAAGTGACAGCCTTTTGAACTGTACAGACAGTTCCAAGGCATTCACCACCACTTGATTATCGATTTCCACAGATTTTTGCATCATTGTTTTAATAAGCAAGACTAACTTAAGGTAAGCAACATTATCTATACTACATACTTGTCTTTAAGGAAATGTAATGCTGTTGACACATAAAATGGAAAAGACTTTTAAATATATGTATTTTAATGCAGTGGTTGAGCTATTAAATAACATTTGTTGTGCCTCCATTTAGAATATTTGGATAAAGAAAATTAGAATATTAGAATAAAGAAAAGCCTATAAAATTTTCATATTAATTTTTCTTTCTTACCATGTGAAAAGAGAGAAGTAAACATACAATCATTTTAATGAGAAATATTTCCAAATATCAAATGAATATTTTCATTGTCTGTTATTTATTTTTCATATTTACTACACAGTAGACTAAAAAAAACAAACAAACAAACAAAAAAAGAAACAAAAAAACGCACACACTTAAAAAACTTAGAAATGATTGAAACTGGAAATGCATACTGTTATTATACTGGCCTAAGAATGTCATGATTTTTCCTGAGGGGCTCACTATCACACTTCAGTACTTTGATAGATCATAGATGTTAGGTTATTATCAAATGCTGACAGAAAAGGCTGTGATTTGAAAGCTTCCTTAAGAATTCTATCTATAATTTCTGTTAACATTTGACAGAGTTTCATGACATTAGAACCACCAAGTTCATTGAAATTCAACATTGGCTGAGTTTTTTGCATACGCTATTCATTTAGAGATAAAACTTCCTTTTCCTGACAAAGAGATTCAAAATGAATACCTCAAGAAGGAGAAAACAAACAAACAAAGTACAAAAAAACCCTCATTTCAAAATAAAATCAAATGCACCAGAACAAGTACCCTACTGAGAAACATTTTAAGTTGCGGGGTGGGGGGAGGGCAGATTTAATTGATAGGAAACAGACTTTTACACTCAACTTCAAACAACTCATCTTGTCTGTCCTGTCAAGGCAGTACCAAATATTTTGGAAAGTAAGTAGTAATAACTCAAATTGCCCTAGGACTGTTTTGTCAAACTCCGTAGTTCTAAAATTTATGATTAAAACTACACCTATCTCACAAATATTAACCTTTCAATAGCTCTTGCAACTTGTTTCAAGATACATATATGCAGGAATTTTCCAGTCTATTGACTTTTTCCTCCTTGCTGTCCCCATGTGAGCATATTTATTCAATTTATATTAGCAACCATTTTAAGGTAAACTGAGAAAATTGATTCAATTTGACAACTCCTAAGTATGATCTTATGTACATTTGATATCAGCCTGAAAAATAATCAGAGGGTTTTCCCCCACCCCATGGGGTTTTGAGGGGGAAAAAAGAAATAAAAAAAATACCTATTTGTAGATACTATATCTTCTGAATTAGTCACATGGCCAGAAAAATACCACCAAAACTCACTGGACCAAGATATGAAGTAGACACTCAATGTGCCTGTTGATTTTTAGAAATTGTATTTTGTTAAACAAAGGTGGGCAGTATTATCCACAAAGCCAGGCAAATATTTATTTGATGGAGCTTATGAAGCATAAAGCATCAATAGTTAAATAAGATCCTCTTAATGAGATTCTGCCCATTAAAATTGCTCAGAACACGTAGAGCATTTTAATCCGTAACATTAGTTTTATACTTCCTAAAAATGACAGGGTTTTCTCTGTTGGGGAGACATGAAAATTGATACAACGAATACATATTGCATGCCTCTTCTGTCTCAGGCATGATGCTGTTCTTTTAAATAAAAATTTAAAACTGGATACATAGTCAGGGAGAGGGTCTTTGTGCACTTCTATGGTATTGCAGTTTCCCGTGTATCAGCTATAATCTCCTACCTCTCAACATGCAGTGAACGAGAAGTTAATTTTCAGGTTACAGATACCAATTGATAGTTGTATTCTGAATGTCAGACTTGGAAGTTCCAGATGAAATAATGGTTTATACCCTGGGAACAAAAGGATAGACCATTTGCAATTGTGACTGTCCTTCACAAACTGAAGACCCCATCCTATTGAGGCACTAGAAAAAAATGCCCTTTAAATTAGTGTGCACCCCTCTCCCCCATCCCTTTATGAATGGTAGAATTGAAACAGAAAGGCCACTGCACTTTTGAAATGTCTCATGTGAAAGAGCCCCGTTTCTGGTTTCTATTTTGCACTTCTAAGTGTTTTCTAGATCCTTTGGAATGCTTTGCCTGCAATGACTGTGCCATTCTTGCAGCTTAATGTGTGCCTTTCTTGCAACTTTATTTCTAATTAGTTGTTGCCTTCTTAGAGATGAAAGCCCTTTTGCACCTTGAAGGGCAATGTGAACTTAATGAAAATATGCTGATACAAGTTAAAGATGTTTCCTTATGCGAGTAAGGGTGTTGAAGGTTAACCCTGACCTTCTCAGAGGAAAATTGCTGTACTATGTTTCAGTTAAGATTATGTATTACCATATTTCTTTCAGCTAAACCAGGCACATAATTTCAGGGTGAAGAGAGTTGTTTTCTTTAGAATCACCTAAACACAAGTTGGCTTAAATGGATAGCTGCAAAAATAAATCCTTGGCAGCAATAACAATACTGGGAGAGAATGTGGAGTGTTATTAAGAGTCACATCGGTGCAGAGGATCCGCCTTCCATTTGTTTTTCTTTGGCTGGGGAAATAACGTCCCCTCTGGCAATAACTTCTGAAGTTTCTTGATGTATTTTGAAGCATTCATAGTGGACACTGTGATGTGCTGCCCAGATACCCCTATAAGGGGCACTTGTTAGCCTAGCTGCTGGGAGTGCTGCAGACAGAAAGCTTTCAGGAATCCCCTTCCGGGACTGCCTCCGGTGGAGAGTGACCCTGCTCACACCATGCTTTTTTTTTAGGTCAGCCCCCATCAGATGACTGATAATGTGGGTGGAGGGACATGAAAGCCTGGTCACCTTAGCTCAGCTTGGAGCAATTTCGAAGGGCCATTCTAGTCTTAGAGCTGCCTGTGAAAAGATGAAAGAAAAGTACAAGGAACAGGCATATAAGCATCTCTTAAATTCACCCATTTGCCACATTTATCTTTTGTTATCTACATACATGTGCAAATTGCTAGACTTTGAGAAGAATGTCTCAGGCATTTTGATGCATCACCCTGAAATACATCGGCATTTATTTTCCAAGAATAAGGACATTCTGCTGTGTTGCCATAATAATATTATCAGTCTCAAGGGATGTAACATTGATACTATCCAACTGTCTGATATATAATCCATATTCTAGTTTTCCCAGTGTCCTAATAATGTCTTTGATAGCCGTTTTTTCTCACTGAGAATCCATCAAGGATCACAGATTGCGTTTGTTTCTTTAAGTCTTCCTTAATTTACAACAGCTCCCCTACTTTCGTCTTTTTAAATCATATTTTTTAATAGTTCAGAAAATTGTTTTGTGGAATGTCACACAATCTGGGTTTGTGTGATTGTTTTCTTATGAGTAAGTTCATATTCAACATTTTTGGAAATAATACCAAATAGGTGATACTACCTTCTCAGTGCATTGCATCAGAAAGTACATAAGGTAATTTTGCCTCTTTCTAGGTAATGTTAAGTTGATGACTTAGTTAAGGTAAGGTTGATGAGACTTCTTCACTATTAAGGTATCTGTTATCCTTTATAATTAATACATAACCTGTAGGGAACTCTGTTTCACCAAAGCTTTAAAAGACTTTGGATTTTATGTTCTCAGTAACCTTCTCTAATGGTTTCAACATCCACTGAAATCCTTGCCTAAATCTATTTTTACACTGGCATTTACAAAATAGTGTTTTTACATTTTTCCTTCTACATTTATTAGCTGGAAGGCTTCTGTAAAGATGAGGCTTCCTTCTTTCCTTCTCTCTCTTTCTCTCTCTCTTTTTGGCAGGGGTAGAATTCATGGATTTTTAGAGTTTAATGTGTTATAATTTATTAAAATTATTTTATCTGTATATGCTTGAATTTCCCTAAACTTAGTGGAAACCTCTTAAATCCTTTGATAGTTTTGGGGCACTTTCAGGCATAAAAAACTATTTTATTTCTTTGCCCACGTTTGTGATCAGTTATTTCTTCCAATAGTAGTTACAAAACAAAAGGGCATTTACAGACCAAGATGTGTGCCAGTTTGTTCATTGTTACTGGGATTCCATTTCTAGGGCTTTTTTTTGAGCAGAGCCAGGAAATAAACGAAAATTAAAAATCATGTGTTCTTACCAGGACCTCCAGTTTCTTCCTTTCTTTCTCTCATACTTTATTCTCTGAGTGAGAATTCTGGTTCCCAAATAACAATAATCTATTTACTCACTGGCACTCTATCTATCTATCTATCTATCTATCTATCTATCTATCTATCTACTTATCATCTGTCATCTCCTTCTCATCCTTCTCCATCATCATCATCTTTCACTTATTAATTAAAAGACTTAAACAAGGGGCGCCTGGGTGGCACAGCGGTTAAGCGTCTGCCTTCGGCTCAGGGAGTGATCCTGGCATGATGGGATCGAGCCCCACATCAGGCTCCTCCGCTATGAGCCTGCTTCTTCCTCTCCCACTCCCCCTGCTTGTGTTCCCTCTCTCGCTGGCTGTCTCTATCTCTGTCAAATAAATAAATAAAATCTTAAAAAAAAAAAAAAGACTTAAACAAAATCCTTCAAACCACACTGCCACTGAGTAAAGATAAAGCTATTTTTGCTGTCTTTGTAGTTAGAATATATCCAGGATGTATAGCTGAAATATTATGGTCAAAAGATATTTAAATTCATTCTGTTATTCTTATGTAATTATATTGTCCATTTGATATGGTTGCATCCATTTGTTTCTGTGTGTAATTAATTTTGCTGCTTTTATTACATCTTTATTGATTTATTTTTGAAAATATAAGGTGTTTTCGTTGCTCAAAATTTTCTTTCTTTCTTTCTTTCTTTCTTTCTTTCTTTCTTTCTTTCTTTCCTTTTCTTTTTAGAGATTTTCTTTTTAAGTAAACTCTACATGCAATGTGGGGCTTGAACTCACAACCGCAGGATCAAGAGTCTCGTGTTCTTCCAACTGAGCCAACCAGGCACTCCTAAGATTTATTTTTTCTTAATCTCTGTTCCTTTTATTATTTTATATAAGAATTATTGTTGGTGGCTTATTTTCAATTTCTTTTTCTTTAGGTGACATAATAATCAAGGTTGACTGCAGTTGTGTTTGGGAGTAATTAACATTGTCCAGAAATGTATGTCTATATAATTAAGACTTTGTGTTTACCCTTTTAGGGGAGAAGGAGAGAAGAGTCATATTTGAATGAGGGATAGGTGCATAAAATTTTAACACATTTTATCAAGTTCATGAAAGCCTAAAAATGTTACTTCATTACAAGATTTCATATGTGTTTAAAAATGTATGTATGGCCATTGAGTAGCCAAAGAAGTGGGCTGTGCTGGCTCTTGTCTCTTAGCTCCAAACACCCCTTCATGTTCTCTGTGATGCTGGCACTCTCTAAACTATATGTTACCCTTGCCACTTTTTGTCCTATTAAGTTCTACCATAGGGTGTCACAGGAGACTGGAGAAAAGAAGGAAGATGGAGGAAGGGCTTATTTCTTCTTGTTTATTTGTTGTTCCGTTCTGAGTTTCTCCAGCAACAACCCTTTAACCAGGCAGTGGGAGATCTTTCTAGTAATAGTTGTTTCAGCTTATCACTTCTTCCAAAACTTTTAGACTAGCCCCTAAGAACACTATTTTTTTCAGTGGTCTGAGTCCCAGTTTCATGATGCCTCTCCTCAGAGCTCCTGAGGTTCTAGCACCATCTGGGGAGTGCCCTGTGTTCAGAAAAATGTGTTACAACTTTGCAAATTTCCTCCTTCAGTTTTCTTCCTTTTCTCCTAGCTTTTTGGCTAGGAGCTGCTTCAGGCAGTTATAATCTCTGCATTACCTCAGTGTTCCACAGTTGCCTTTTCATTCTTCCAACATTCTTCTACATAAGCTCCTAACTTATATTGTCAGTATAATTTACATGATTTCTGGTCTTCTGACTGGATGCTAACACAGAGGTATACTAAGAATATCCTTACTCATTCCCTAGCTTTCTATATCCACACATACCTGTAGGTAATCAGTTTACTACATTTCAGTATCCTCCCTATATTTCATTTGGAAAAAAAACAAAAAAGATGTTTATCTGTATTTATAATTAAATCTAAACCACTTGCCTTTTGAATTTGCTTATAGTGTATTTTTCTTTGCCATGCAACATGTATTAAATAGTCAAAACTATTAATATTTTGTTTGTATTACTTCTAGATGCCCAGATATTTGGTTAGATATTATTCTGGATGTTTCTGTGAATATGTTTTTGGGATGAGATTAACATTTTAGTCAGTGGACTTTGAGTAAAGCAGATTGCCCTCCATAGTGTGGGAGGTTTTCATCCAGTCAGTTGAAGGCATTAATAGAACTGACCTCCCCCAAACAAGAAGGAATGCTGCCACCTGACTGTTTTGGGATCCAAACTGTAACTCTTCCCCACCATAAATTGGTTTTGCTTGTTCTTAGACTTCATAAAATTGAATCATACACTAAGTACACTTTTGTTTCAAGTTTCTTTTACTCAGCAATGTTTTGATAGTCATCTGTGTTGTGTGTATGAGTAAATCATTTCTTTTAATTGCTGAGTAGTATTGCATTGTATAAATATACCATACTTTGTTTATCTATCTTTTACTGATAGATCCTTGGACTGTTTCCAGTTTGGGCCATTATATATAAAACTAATGAGCACTGATAAACAACTTTGGGGAAATGTAGTTTTTCATTTCTTTTGGGAAAGTAGCTAGCAGTAAAATTTGGGGGGTGTGGAGCAGGTGAATGTTTAGTTATATAAGGAACTGCCATTCTTTTACCTAATGCGTGTGAATTTCAGTTGCTAAACCTTTGGTTTTGTTATTTTTTTAAATTTCAGTTAATCTAGTGAGAGCGCAGTAGCATTAGGGTTCTTCTTTGTTAGGTTTTATTTTTACTAGTTTTTCTTGCATTTTTTTTCCCCAAATGAACTTTAAAATAAAGTTGTCTAGCTTCAAACAAAAACAAAAACTGTCAGTATATTTTTGAGAGATCATCTTAAATCTGTATCATTTGGGAGAGATAAATTTTAAAATTTTCTAATGATGAGGAATGCTTTCTATTTGTTCAGGTCTACTTTTGTGTCTTCAGGAGTGTTTTTACAGTTTTTTCTTTTTTTCCACATTTCTTATTAAGTTTACTCCTAAGTATTTAATTTTTTTGTGCTATTATTATAAATGTCTTCTCACTTCAGTTGGTTATTTTCTATCTTTCTATATATGCTTTTGTATACTAATATATAGTATTAATTCTCTTTGGTTTTCTAGATATATTGTCATGCCATTTGTATAGATATAATCTAAGAGCCTTATTCCCCCCAATTCTTATGATTTTTAATAGTTTTCAGTTTTCTGATTTGCACTGACTCTTTTTCTGTTTGCCCTGGATGTAACCTCATTTAATATTAAGATTGTTAATCCTAACCAGTCTGAAACCGGGAGCTCAGGAGCGCGCACACGACCAGACTGAAAACCGGAGCTCTGGCACACGCGAACCACACTGAAACAGGGAGCTCGGGAACGCGCACAGGAACCGGGGGCAGCTGGCAGTGTTAGAAGCACAAAGGGCAGAGATGTGCAAGCCCTGGGAGCAAGGACTGGGAGAACGGCTGTGGGGCACACAACCCAGGTCGCTGTGGGGTTTTTAGCAGCACCAACAGAAACAGAGTTAAAGTGACCAGGAGAGCTCAGTGAAGAGCAGACTGCGATCTCTCTGTTCTGAGACTGAGGCTTGGATACAGCCACTGCTGCTTTGACTCTCAGAAGAGTCACAGAAAGCCACCAGGGAAAACCTCCAGAGAACAAAAGCCCGTAAAAACAGGTTTGCATTGTTCCCATCCCCACCCCTCCTCGCAGGGGACCGGGCAGGTCTATCCAAACAGGGTTGCCTGAGTATCAGCGTGGCAGGCCCCTCCCCCAGAAGGCAGGCTGAAAAAACAAGAAGCCCACAGCCCTAAGGTCCCTATAAAACAAGTGCACATTGCTTGCGTCCTGGTCAATAATTTGGGCTCTGTACATCCCGCAACCACTCCTCATCAGAATGACAAGGAGGAGGAACCCCCAACAAAGGAGAGAAACAGAGACTGTGGCCTCTGCCACAGAACTAATGGATATGGATATAACTAAATTGTCAGAAATGGAGTTCAGAGTAAGAATGGTCAAGATGATGTATAGGCTTGAAAAAAATATTAATGAAAATATTAACAAAAATATAGAATCTCTAAGGGCAGAAATGAGAGCAAATCTGGCAGAAATTAAGAATGCTATGAATCAAATGCAGTCTAAACTCTGACGGCCAGGGTAAATGAAGCAGAAGAACGAATTAGTGAGTTGGAAGATGAGACGATAGAAAAGAAGGAAAAAGAGGGAACATGGCTCAAAAAACTCCAATTTCAAGAAATTAGAATATGGGAGGTTACTGACCCTATGAAACATTCCAATGTCAGAATCATTGGCATCCCTGAGGGGGTCTAGAAGAGATATTTGAACAAATTGTAGCTGAGAACTTCCCTAATCTGGTGAAGGAAACAAGCATTTGTGTTCAAGAGGCAGAGAGGACCCTTCCCAAGATCAATGAGAGCAGATCAATACCACATCACATACTAGTACAATTCACAAATCTTAGATCCAAGGATAAAATCTTGAAAGTGGCCAGGGGGTAGAGAATCCTCACGTACAGAGGGAAGAACATCAGAATAACATCAGACCTGTCTACAGAGACCTGGCAAGCCAGAAAAAGCTGGCAAGACATATTCAGAGCACTAAGTGAGAAGAACATGCAGCCAAGGATTCTTTATCCAGCAGGGCTGTCATTCAGAATGGATGGAGAGACAAGGACCTTCCAAGACTGGTAGAAACTGAAAGAATATGTGACCACCAAGCCAACCCAAAAGAAATATTAAGGGGATTCTATAAAAGTAAAAAGACCCCAAAGTGATACAGAACAGAAATTTACATCTATAGAAACAAAAGATTTCCCAGGCAGCATGACATCATTAAAATCATATCTCTCAATAATCACTCTCAATGTGAATGGTCTAAGTGCTCCCATAAAACACCACAGGGTTGCAGATTGGATAAAAAGACATGACCCATCCATATGCTGTCTACAAGAGACTCATTTTGAACCTAAAGATAACATCCAGACTGAAAGTGAAGGTATGGAGAACCATTTTTCATGTCAGCGGACCTCAAAAGAAAGCTGGGGTAGCAATTCTCTTATTGGACAGATTAGATTTTAAGCTAAAGACTGTAGTTAGAGATATAGAAGGACACTATATTATTCTTAAAGGGTGTATCCAACGAGAGGATCTAACAATTATAAATATCTGTGCCCCAACAGGGGAGCAGCTAGATACACAGGCCAAGTCTTAACCAGAATAAAGAGACATATAGATAATAATACGTTAATAGTAGAGGACGTCAACACTCCGCTCTCAGCAATAGACAGATCATCTAAGCAGGAAATCAACAAAGAAACAAGAGCTCTGAATGATATACTGGACCAGATGGACCTCATAGATATATACAGAACACTACACCCCAGAACAACAGAATATTCATTCTTTTCAAATGCACATGGAACTTTCTCCAGAATAGACCATATACTGAGTCACAAAACAGGTTTCAACTGACACCAAGAGACTGAGATCATTCCCTGCATATTCTCAGAGCTCAATGCTTTAAAACTGGAACTCAATCACAAGGAAAAATTTGGAAGAAACTCAAACACTTGGAAACTAAGAACCATCTTGCTTAAGAATGATTGGGTAAACCAGGGAATTAAAGAAGAACTTAAGCAATTTATGGAAACCAATGAAAAAGAAAACACATCAGTCCAAAACCTGTGGGACACTGCAAAGGTGATCCTAAGGGGAAAATACATAGCCATCCAAGCCTCACTCAAAGGAATAGAACAATCTAAAATGCAGTCTTTGTATTCTCACCTTAAGAAGCTGGAGCTGGAACTGAAGAACAGGCGTAACCCATGCACGAGAAGGCAGTTGATCAAGATTAGAGCAGAGATCAATGAATTAGAAACCAGAAGCACAGTAGAGCAGATCAACAAAACTAGAAGCTGGTTCTTTGAAAGAATAAATAAGATCAATAAGCCACTGGCCAGATGCATTCAAAAGAATAGAGAAAGGACCCAAATTAATAAATTTATGAATGAAAGGGGAGAGATCATGACCAATACCAAGGAAATAGAAACAATCATTAGAAACTATTATCAGCAACTATATGCCAATAAATTAAACAACCTGGAAGAAATGGATGCCTTCCTGGAAACCTGTAAACTACCAAGACTGAAACAGGAAGAAATTGATTATCTAAACAGACCAATTAATCATGAAGAGATTGAAGCAGTGATCCAAAACCTTCTAAAAAACAAGAGTCCAGGGCCTGACAGATTCCCCAGGAAACTGTACCAAACATTCAAAGAAGAAATAATACCTATTCTCCTGAACTGTTTCAAAAAATAGAAACAGAAGGAAAACTACCAAACTCATTCTATGAGGCCAGTATTACCTTGATCCCAAAACCAGGCAAAGACCCCATCAAAAAGGAGAATTACAGACTGTTATCCCTGATGAATATGGATGCCAAAATTCTCAACAATATCCTAGCTAATAGGATCCAGGTAGTACATTAAAAGGATTATCCATCAGGACCAAGTGGGATTCATCCCTGGGATGCAAGGTGGTTCAACATTTGCAAATCAATCAGTGTGATAAATCACATTAATAAGAGAAGAGACAAGAACCATATGATCCTTTCAATTGATGCAGAAAAAGTATTTGACAAAATACAGCCTCCTTTCCTGATTAAAACCCTTCAGAGTGTAGGGATAGGGGGTACATTCCTCAATTTCATAAAACCATCTATGAAAAGCCTACAGCGAATATCATTCTCAATGCGGAAACCTGAAAACCTTTCCCTTAAGATCAGGAACACAACAAGGATGCCCACTCTCGCCATTATTGTTCACCATAGTACTAGAAGTCCTAGCAACAGCAGTCAAACACGAAAAAGAATAAAAGGTATTCAGATTGCCAAAGAAGTCAAACTCTCTCTCTTTGCAGATGACATGATACTTTATATGGAAAACCCAAAAGACTCCACCCCTAAATTACTAGGACTCATAGAACAATTCAGCAATGTGGCAGGATACAAAATCAATGCTCAGAAATCAGTTGCATTTCTATACACGAACAATGAGACTGAAGAAAGAGAAATTAGGGAATTGATTCCATTTACAATAGCACCAAAAATCATAAGATATCTCGGAATAAACTTAACCAAAGAGGTAAAGGAGCTATACTCTAGAAACTATAGAACACTGATGAAAGACATTGAAGAAGACGCAAAAACATTCCATGCTCATGGATTGGAAGAATAAACATAGTTAAAATATCTATGCTACCCAGAGCAATCTACACGTTCAACGCCATCCCAATCAAAATACCAATGACATTTTTCAAAGAGGTGGAACAAACAATCCTAAAATTTGTATGGAACCAGAAAAGACCCCAAATGGCCAAGGAAATGTTGAAAAAGAAAAACAAATTTGGGGGCATCACGTTGCCTGATTTCAAGGTATCCTACAAAGCTGTGATTACCAAGACAGCGTGGTACTGGCACAAAAACAGACACATAGATCAATGGAACAGAATACAGACTCCAGAAATGGACCCTCAACTCTATGGTAATCTAATCTTTGACAAAGCAGGAAAAAACATCCGATGGAAAAAGACAGTCTCTTCAATAAATGGTGCTGGGAAAATTGGACAGCTATATATAAAATAATGAAGCCTGACCACTCTTTCACACCATACACAAAGATAAACTCTAAATGGATCAAAGACCTCAATGTGAGACAGGAATCCATCAAAATCATAGAGGAGAACATAGGCTGTAGCCTCTTTGACATGGGCCACAGCAACTTCTTTCATGACACGTCTCCAAAGGCAAGAGAAACAGAAGAAACAATGAACTTTTGGGACTTCATCAAGATAAAAAGTTTCCGCACAGCAAAGGAAACAGTCATCAAAACAAAGAGGCAGCCCACAGAATGGGAGAAGATATTTGCAAATGAAACTACAGATAAAAGGCTGGTATCCAAGATCTGTAAAAAAGCTTCTCAAACTCAATATACGAGAAACAAATAATCAAATCAAAAAATGGGCAGAAGATATGAACACTTTTCCAACGAAGACATACAAATGGCTAACAGACACATGAAAAAAATGTTCAAAATCATTAGCCATCAGGGAAATTCAAATCAAAACCACATTGAGATACCACCTTATGCCAATTAGAATGGCAAAAATTGACAAGGCAAGAAACAACAAATGTTGGGGAGGATGTGGAGAAAGGGGAACCCTCTTACACTGTTGGTGGGAATGCAAGTTGGTACAGCCACTTTGGAAAACAGTGTGGAGGTCCCTCAGAAAGTTAAAAATAGAGCTACCCTATGACCTGGCAATTGCACTACTGGGTATTTACCCCAAAGATACAGATGTAGTGAAGAGAAGGGCCATATGCACCCCAGTGTTCATAGCAGCGTTGTCCACAATAGCTAAACTGTGAAGGAGCCAAGATGTCCTTCAACAGACGAATGGATAAAGAAGATGTGGTCCATATATACAGTGGAATATTACTCAGCTATCAGAAAGAACGATTACCCAACATTTGCTGCAACATGGACGGGACTGGAGGAGATTATGCTAAGTGAAATAAGTCAAGCAGAGAAAGACAATTATATGGTTTCACTCATTTATGGAACATAATGAATAGCAGGGAGATCAGTAGGAGAAGGAAGGGAAGAATGAAGAGGGGGTAAACAGAATGGGGAATAAACCACAAGAGACTATGGACTCTGGGAAACAAACGGAGGGTTTCTGAGGGGAGGAGGTTGGGGGATTGGGATAGGCTGGTGATGGGTATTAAGGAGGGCACATATTGCATGGAGCACTGGGTGTTATACGCAAACAATGAATCATGGAACACTAATCAAAAACGAATGATGTACTGTATGGTGACTAATGTAACATAATAAAAAATTTTAAAAAATGATTATTAATCCTGCCTTATTTTTCTTTGCATTTTCTTTGTATGTCTTTCCTTATCATGTTATTTTCAATCTTTTTGAGACACTGTTTTGGTTTGTGTTTTTATAAGCTTTGTTCAACTTGAGACTGCTTTTTCTTTTAATAGGAGTCCTTAGCCTATCTGCATTTATTGAGATGACAGATTTGTTTGGACTTCATTCTTTCATAGTCCTTTATATTATACTTTCACTTTTTAGCTTCTTTGATTGTTTTTGTATTATTATATGGCAGTTTTTCTCCTTGGCTTTGTATTGTGTGTAGGTTCTTTCTGATAAATTGTTAAGTTGTACGTTTATTGTTAGTTCTTTTAGTGATTACGTTTATACCATAATTTTATATAATACACTTACTACTCTGCATTTTTAGGTAGTAACTATTGAATCTCCATTTTGTGCAATAACAAAATTGCTATAATTCCCCAATCTCTTCTTTTTATCTCCACTTTGAAATTACAGATGAACAGCATCTTTTTCTTAGTCTACTCTGTACCTTTACATATTTAAACACAGTTCTATTTCTATTACATTTTTATCCATTTTTAAAAATATACTTTAATCACCAGCTTAGTGATAAAGAAAATACTTCTCTCTATCTTATTTCTTCCTTTTGCTTCAAATTTTTTGTTTGTATATATTTGCTTTATTTTTGTGGTTTGTGACATTTTCTTTTGATTTTATAACCATAATTTTATCAAATGTTTGGTCTTATTCCTGCAGTTGAATGAATTCAAAGTACTAATCAATCGTTTCCCATAGTCTCTTTATTAATCTTTTCCTTGATTCCATTGACTTCCTTAAAGAAGGACTCATGGGAGTTGAAATTCCTGCACATGTAAAAATGCCTATCTTCTGCTTTTGTTTTCATCCATAGTTCACTGATTATAAAGTTTTTGTGCTATATTTTCTTTCTCTGAAAACATTGTAGCCACTTGCCAACCTCAATTACCATTGAAGAATGCTGAACAGTAGTCTGTAAGGCTGGCCTGAATCTTCACTTTGTTGGTGACTTTATATTTTTGACTTGAGGTCTAACAGAGCTTTTCTCTTTTGTTTTGTGTAGAGAAGACTGACAACTGTATGGTCTATGTTTCAGCGTTGATCATTCTGTATCCATGTTTTCCTGGACAGTGTATATATCGTTCACTCTGTAGGTTAGTCTTACGATTCTAGAAAATATTTTTGAGTTACATTTTTGAGTGTTTTTCCATCCTGATCATTGCTACTGCTTTTAAAACTCATGGTTTCTATATATAGAACACTTTTTATTTCTCAATCTTGACCTCCATTTACTTGTTTTGTCTGTTGAGAATGATGTTTTCCATTGCATTGTGATCAGTGACACTTCAACAATTGTTTTTTTTTTTTCTACTCGGCTTCTTTCCTGAACTCTCTCTGCTCCTTTTTCTTTGTACCCATCATATATGTTCCTTAAGTCCTACATACTGTACTTGCCTTGAACTGTTTGGAGATTTTATTAATCTAAAAAAATTGTTTGGCCTTGTGATTATTTTTGTTTTCTGTTGTTGTTGTTGTTTTTGTTGTTTTCTCCTGGTTGTTATTTCTAACCTTCACTTATTGCTTTCTAGCATTTGGGGGCAAAGATTCTATACTGGTTCAGCCTGATTGTTTGAATGAATTCTTCCTGACCTGGCTTTTTGCAGGAAGTTTTTATGAGAAAGGGGTCATGGTAGTCCCGTGGGGTGATAAGAATTCACCTTAGTACACAAGGAAACCCAAGATGAATGTGTGAGAGATGTATTTTAGTCATGACTTCTCCAGAGCCAATAAAGTTCAGCGGTTATGGAGGCTCCAGAATCCCCGGTTTCTCTCCTCCAATCTGTCTCCAGTCTCTCCAGTCATGCCAAATAATGTTTGTGTGTTTCCTTGTGGAATTCCTGATACATTATAGTGCCATATGGCATTTTCCCACTAGCCTGCGCATTCCATTTCCTTTGTTATAAACAGAAAAGGTTTTAAAGAAGATCATTGCTTTTGCTCCTTAGATGAAGTTTTTACTTCAGAATAACTGTGCTCTGTTGGCTTTCTTTGGGATCTGCAGACTTTCTCATTTGGTGTTTTCCCACACCTGTCCCCTCTTTGCTACATTTGGCAGTTCTTCAGCAACTATTAAGGTTTAGGGTTACAGTGTTCTGTAATTTTGGAAAGATAAAGGTATTTGTAATTCTGTTTCCTCAGTTATGCTCATTGTTTTTCAGTGATTTCTAAGAGGAGGTAGAGGCAGGACTGTAAGTACTCTGTTCCTTGACTTCTTAATCCTGGGGGACTACAGTAAGTGTAATGAATCTTCACTGATATAAAGAATCCAACAACAAGGATGATGCTGAGATCCTGAGGTATTTGTAGCATATGAATCTGCTGTCAGCCTCAGAGGTGCTTGAGGTATGTAGCATAGACTTTGAGGAATAGACTCAATCTTGGACTCTTGTATGTGTTCCTGAGAATTCACCAGATCCTAGTTGTATCTTAACCTTTGCTCTTCACCATTTTTCTTTATCTCTCTTTTCTCATAATCCCCATTTACTTTTATCTTACCTGCTACTGTGTGTTGTATCAAATAGGAAATTTTGGCCACAAGTAACAGAAAACCCATCTCAAAATGACTTAAGCCAGTAGTTATCAATCTTAAAGGATCCATCAAGATCACCTGCCCAGAGTTTCTGATTTAGTAGGCTTGGGGTGGTGTCTGGGAGTTTGCATTTCTGACAAGTTCCCAGGTGATCTGGATGCTGCTGCCTTGAGAATCCTACTTTGAGAATCACTGAGTTAAACAATTGGATGTATTATCTTGCAGTAAAGGATGGTAGGATGCCTCCATGGCTCACGAATGTGACATTTCAACAATAACATTATTCTTTCTTCTCAGAAACATGGATCATCTCCCCTCGTGGAGCATGCTGGTCGCAGCATCTCAGGGCACACCAGTGTTCAGAGTCAGGGGGAAAATAAATGCCTAATCTTCTTGTCTCTTTCAGAGCTACCTCAACACAAAGCACTCTCATAGGTAAAAATTAGGTGACACAATCTTTTTAATGCCTATTTACTACAAGGAGGCTGTAACTAGTATTCATTTTTAGATTGGACTAATCAAGACTTACCTCCTGGATCTAGCCCCAGTCTAGATAGCCAGATCAGACTAGAGCTGGGGGCTGAAAATGGTGGAGGTTAAGTTGCCTAGATGGGGAACGCGGTGATGCTGGAAAATCAGTGCATGTGCAGGTTTACCTTTTTACTACCATTTGGGCCCAGTCTTTCCCAATTTATTTTCATTTGTTCAGGAGCTAAAATCTAAGTGTTAAATGTCACATTAACACCTCCTTGTTAATTAGCAAGAACAATGTCTCAATTGATTCTTTTGAACTCACAGGTTCTATTCTTCTTGTCTTTTAGAGGAATCAAACTCTGTACAGTTTTTATGTACAGTTGTATGTTTATAGTCATCTTCAATATTTACCTTAGGTTTTATTTTTCTGTCCTGTTTTTGTAACAAATATAAAATTTTTTTCTGATACTGGAATAAACTTGGAATAACCTTTCTTCAGCTGAAATTCTATGCTGCTGTTTTTTGTTGTTACAAATATTTCACTGCTTCATTTGCTCATGATTAATTCACAATGACCTGTTCTCCCCAGGTCATAAGACGCATTGACTCATTTGTTTTAGAATAAAAGGGCCAGCGAGTTTTGTAACGGAACTCAGCATATGTGAAATACTGATCATATCTCATATTATTATTATATGGACATTTTACTGAAGTACACACACACACACACACACACACACACACACACAAGTAATTAGCTTGATAAAAAGTGAACATACTCCTTTTACCACAGTCAGATCAATAAATTGAACATTGCATGAATCCTAGAAGCTGCTTACATATGCCCTCCTAACCAGTATCTCTTCTTTTCTACACCAAAGGTGACATAGATTAGTTTTGCCTATTTTTGAACATAATATAAATGAAATCCCATAGTATGAACTGTTTTGTGTATTGCCTCTTTTGTTCCATCTTATGTGTGAGATTGATCCCTGTGTTTTCATGTGGCTAAGTGATTGCACAAATTTATTCTCCCAGGGGTAAGTGGAAGTTCCAGTAGCTCTATACTCCATATCAGGTGAACACTTATTATTTTCTGTCTTTTTAACTTTAGCAGTTCTGGTGGGTATGTATAGCACTAATTTTGGTTTTAATTCCCATTGTTCTCATGACTAATGAGCTGAAGCTTTTCATTCCAAGTTTAATGTCTTTAATACATAGAAGACTGTTCAGATTTCTGGAGTTTTTCCATCAGTTTTGCTAAGTTATGTTTTTATAATTATCTGTCTTTTGATCCTAATTTTCATATATGTTGCCTTACAGTTGTGTATAACTGCTGCTTTTTATATTTTTAATCTCTTTAAGTTCTGTATTGATGTCTCTTTTTCACTTCTATGATTTATTATTTAGATTTGTGTTTATTATTATTATTTATTTATTGCTAGAGTCTTGCTACTCTTATTTGTCCTTTAAAGATATAATTTGGCTTCGTTAGTTTTTTCTTTTGAGTCTTTTTTCTTTCTATTTAACTTTCATTATTTTCTCTTTATTTTCTTCTTTTTACTGTCTTTGGGTTTAAGTAACTGCTTTTTTCCTAACTTTTTGTGGTGCATACATATTTAGTTTATTATCAGCCTTTTTTTTCTTCTTTCAGTATGTATATTTAAGGTTTAAATTAGTTTGATTTTCATTTAGTTAAAAATATTTCTAATTCTCACTGAAATTTATTCTTTACCCATGAGTTATTTAGAAGTGTAGTGCTTAATTCCAGACATTTTGGTATTTTTTTCTTAACCTTTTGTTATTGGTTTCTAGCTTAATGCTATTGTATTCCAAAAACAAATGATGTATAATTTCAGCCCTTTGAAATCTGTTGAACTTGCTTTATGTCCCTGCATGTGGTCAGTTTTGGAAATGCTCTGCTGTTGTAGGATGCAATATTCCATACAACAATTATATCATTTGTGATTCATGTTGCGGAGATTTCTATATTATCACTGATTTTTGTTTGCTTGTCTTATTACGTAGTGGGAGAGGTGTATTAAAGTATCCTTTCAGGATTATATATTTTTGATTTCTTTTTTTATGTGTGTCAAATTTTGTTTTATGTATTTTGAGATCATGCTTTTAGGGGAATACAAATTAACATTTTATATCTTCCTGGTAAATGTCATCATTTGTTATTAATAACGCCCTACTATTACTATTTCTATAAGAATTTTCATTCTGCATGTGAAATAATTAGGCTGTAAACAACTTTCAAAATATATATTTTGGGTGATATTGCACAATTTTCCAGGATTATACACAAAGGAATTGTGTTCTGCGTCTCTGGTGATATTCAGCTATTTGCTGGACTTTCTGATTGCAGGATTACCTTAAGTATTTCCTTTTGTAAAATCTTTATGGTGAATATTTGCCTTTGAGACCTTCGATTTCAAATCAGTCATGTCATCTCATACGCATCTGTCTTAGTCTACTTGGGTGGCCATAACAAAGTACCACACACTGCGGGGCTTAACAGAAATATATGTTCTTACAGTTCTGGAGGCTGGAAGTCCAAGATCAAGGTGTCAGCAGGTTTGTTTTTCCCTGAGGCCTCTGTCTTTGGATGACAGATGGCCACCTTCTCACTGTAGCCTCACATGGTCTTTCCTCTTGTATTCATGGATCCCTCTTCTTTCTTTGTGTGTCCAAATTTCTACTTCTTAGGAGAACACCAGTCAGATTGGATTAGAGCCCAGCCTAATGGCTCGTTTTAACTTATTCAAATTTTTAAAGGCACTATCTCCAAACACTATCACATTCTGAGGTACTGGGGGTTAGATCTTCAACCTATCAATTTGGGGGGAGCACAGTTCAACCCACAGCATCATAACATACTATATCCACTACTTAAGTTAGTAGAAAGAAATTTTATCAGGCACTTTCTCTGTTGTTTTATGTCTTATAAGCTAGTTTATATGATATCCTTTCTTTTTTTTTTTAAATTCTAAATTTTTTTTTTAAGATTTTATTTATTTATTCGACAGAGATAGAGACAGCCAGCGAGAGAGGGAACACAAGCAGGGGGAGTGGGAGAGGAAGAAGCAGGCTCATAGTGGAAGAGCCTGATGTGGGGCTCGATCCCAGAACACCGGGATCACGCCCTGAGCCGAAGGCAGATGCTCAACCGCTGTGCCACCCAGGCGCCCCTATATGATATCCTTTCTTATTTAATACTTTTGTGTAATTAAGAAATTCCTATCTGTATTTCAGGTGCATTTTAAAATTTTACAGTATCTTACATCTAGATATCCCATGAAATTTACTCTTGTAATATTTAACAACAAATGTGTTTTTTTTCAGTAATCCACATGTAAAATTCATTGACAATATTGAAATGAAATATTGAGATAGCTCCCTGTAGCAAGACATTAAGACAGACCTAAATAATTAGAATATTTTCTTAAATTTTAGATAGTTTAGAATCCAAGTTGTCTACTTGTTAAAATAATGAAAATTATAATGTTTTCTTATGAGGCTAATAAGTCAGTTTTCAATAGGAATGATGCCATGATTAATAATATAGACATCAGTTTTCATCTCTTCTTGCTCATATGTTATGTTTATCAAAAGTTGAATGCTATAAATTCCAGCCTGAATGAAAAAAAAATCTTAGATGGTATGGCAGATCACTCTGTGTTTTTGAAAAAATAAAACTCTTTCTTTCTTCCCAACCTCCTTTTCAGTTAGATGGGGCTCATGTGATTGAATTCTAGCCAATGAAGTTTAGACAGAAATGATAGACACTGCTTCCAGGCTTAACCAATTAAAACCTTCTATAGTAATCCTCTGCTTTACCTGTTCTTTTGCCAAGTGGAGAGTGCCCTGTGGATCCAGAGGAGGGCAAAACTGTAATACAGAAGGAGTCTGGCTCCATGATTAACAATATGGAAGGCTGTACACTGACCAGGGACACATAATTTATGTGAATGAAAAATAGGCTTTATTGTGCTAAGCCACTGAGATTTGGGGTCTGCTTGTCATGGCAGCAACCATTTACTTAATGGGTACAGATGGTCAAAGTGCAGTTTGATATAACTCATGCAACATTCATTGCTGAAAAGCTTTCTTTTTGAATGTCGTATTATAAAGCACTTCAGAGCACTTTTCCTTAAATTCTTTCTACTTGATTAAAATCCCATCTGTATTCTATGTGATGTTCATGAAAAACTAGGTATTTCTCCAACTGCCCCTTCTCTACTCTTAATGTCCTTCATTTCATTTTACATTATTTTGTCTCCAGTTTGACTGATTTTTTTCCATTTATTATTCTTCAAACATTCAGATAATTCCCTCCTTTATGCATGTACTTTCCTGATTTGTCTTCTCCCACATTCTTACTTAAGCCCTGCATTATCTGGGAAGCTTATGTCACTGTCCTAATCCTCAGTGAATTTTTGTGATCTTGATTTTCTGAACAATTATTTTGGCACTTATAAATTGATGCATGTTGTTAGGAGAAAAGAATCTATTCTTTACCAAGTGCATCTAATATACTACTAAGTATTTTAAATCTATTTAATGGCAACAATCGAGTGCTCACCATGTGCCAGATGCCTGGTAAACAAACTCTCACTTAGTCATTAGAACAATGTTATGAAGTAGATGTTTTTCACTCCCATATTATAGAGGAAAAAACTGAGAGGTTAAAAAGGTGAAGAAATGTATAAGCCAGTTGGAATCTAACTTCAAAGATTAAGCTTTCCCCACTATACATCATGCTACTTATCCTCTATCAATAGTTTATGTTTTTTTAAATTAAACTTAAAACACGTCTTTTTTTTCCCCCCCTGTAATCAGGATGTGTGCTGTGCACTAAAGTTGCTCAATAAATTTTTGGTAATTAGTAACTCATGTAGGTTCATTTCAGAGCAGGTCTTTATTTGAGGAAAATGTACTTAGACTTACCCCTTTGCTTGACCTCTGGGTCTGCTAAACTGAACATCAGTGTCCAAATGCACAGTACTTTAATTTTTTAGTCTGGAACCCTGGGACTCCCACCAGGAATTTCCATATATTGTAACCCAAATTCCAGATCAGGTACTGGGAAGTAGCAATTTCTTGGGGTTACTCCATTTTTTAGTAAAGGGGTCATTGTGCACCCAGAACAAATCTAGACCAGGACTACTGTTAATATTTGTTGAAGTTCAAAGCTCATACGTTTACTTGTAGGAATCCATCTCGATATTCCAACCTCTACGCAATAATAAACCCCCGAATTTGCCTGCTTGATTATATAATCTTACACCAATTTCTAGTCTATGTTTTTCTGTAAAAGGGAATTAGAAGATGTTTAAATGAAGATCAAAATGAAGGGAATCTAATTAGGCCTACATCCAATTACAATCCTACTTTACTTATTTAACATTATTTGAAAGCTCATCTCATATATCTTGGCTGCTAAAAAATACTGAATTATTTTAATTCTTAATAATATCATTACGTTCACAATCTGTTATCAGGTTTTCATGAATTTTACATATATTTATTATTTTATGCAATTTATATATTTTATGCATTCCAGTTTTCAGCAGAAAAATGGGTTGTAAATAAAGTAAGATAATTGCTAATATATATTCCATGACTTTAATGGCCTTTTCTTCCCTGTGGACCATTATTAGTTTTCTCCTAAAACCCTTTTAATTAATCAAAAGAAAATGGGAGATTTCCATTAATATCTGAGCATCTTTTTACCTTAATTTGTTCTGAAGTGCGTATGTGTCATGAATTGTGAGTTTCTGGGCTGATAGGGAAAAAAAAGAACCTCCATGTTTTCTTACATAGGTAAAAGATGGCCATTTCATGATCTAATAGAGTATAATAGTGTTTTTGGCCTCTCTTGTAGTAAAATGTTTATCCAGGCTTCTTTGCTCTTTTGTTTGATAGTCCCTGGGAACAGAGTGCTCGTACATGTAACAGTAACAGATTCACTGACAGATTTTTAAAAATTATCTAAACCAAAGTCATATCATTTGAACATTTCATTTGAATGTCAGGAAGAAAGTAAGCATGCATCACAAGAACTTCACTTTAGAGTGTACACTCAGCCAGCAGAACTACAAATAAAAAGAAATAAATGTCATTAACCTATGGATTTCAGAAAAAGAAAACAATAAATGGTTTCTGGGGATTTTGTTCATGGGAAGGATACTTTATTTAAAATTAATTCCTTTTCCTGATGCCAGGAGTTACAAAAAAGGAGCCCATTGAAATACTTGAGAATATTAAAGAACCAAATGAAGCAGCTACACTTATATGTGTTTTTCTTCTCCTTGATTTTAATTTGTATAGTTCCCCAAATATAAGAGATATTATCACTTAAAAGTGTAAGTGTTCAGGTGGAACAAAATCCCAAATGAGGAGAGGTTATGGAAACATCAGGAGAGTAGAGTCCATTGTCACTGGGTGTTGTGCAACCCGCAAACGAAATTACTGCTTACGTATCTTATATCCCAAACTGAATTCACTGGAATAGCAGAAGACAAGTGATAGTCTTTCTGATTTCCTGACTGGAAAGATGAGTGTGAGTCTGCACCTGGAATCTAATTACAGGCAAGCCACTAATAAAACCACAAGATACTTGACAATATGAGAGGGAAAATTGTACAAACAGAAAATTTATGACAGTGATCCACAGCACCGCTGCAATAAAGGAATCTAGTTTGAGTGACACTTCCTGAATAGTAATAAAAAATTAGAAGCCCATTCAACCACCCGGGATATTATCAATATTTACTTCTTCTTTGGTTGTCAGTTTCATGTCATGCCCCCAAACCTCCTTTAAGGGAGAGAGAAGAAATGTAGGTTCTCCTCCCTACATAAATTTAAAGCATAAGTCTTTAGCCTTTAGGACTTTTTAAAAATTTTTCTGCAGGCAAAGGCAAGGGATTTGCTTTTGTTATTCTTGAGAAAAGCTGCTTTGTAGTTAAGAACACAGTTTTAGAGACAGACAAGCATAGATTTTTATTCCAAATTTTCCATATGATAGAAGAATGTGATCTTACCTGTTTACGTATTGATTTTATCATTTTTAGTAGGAGGAGGATAATAATTACTCGAGGAGGTACTGAGAGAATTGAACTAGATATTAACCGTGAATTACAATGTCTTACAAATAGTAAACACTCAATACATGGTAGCTAAAAGGGAATCATTTAATTCTGGTTCTGCAGCAACTTTTCAAACAATATGATCTAAGCATCATCCAAAAGATCTGTTCTATTTAAAGCAGAAGTAATGGATTACTTTATGAAAACTTATATGTAAAATAATTATTTTCCTACATAGAATTCTAATTTACTACTGGTTTAATTGCATAGTTTTAACAACTCCATAATTGAAGATTGATCGTTGGCGTGATTCCTAAGAACATTTCCCAACTTTCACAGGAATGTATACAAGTAAAAAGTTAGATACACTGGATGGAAAACTATGCAAAATACCTGTTTTATGCAATGAATAATCATTTCTTTAAGAGCAGTTAATCACTGGTTAACATTTTTGTTCTTCGTTACTGAGAACATTTTTTTTTCCCCAAGTGGATTTGTAAATTTGTATCTTTTCCCATTTTTGGCCAAGGTTGAGACCAAAATCAAAATTCCGCAAGAAAATAGCACTGGTCTGAGACATTCCAATTATTTTAGGTATTGGTAGAATTTTAGAAGACTTTACTGACTGCTTAATTTTGGGAAGTAATATCACTTTTGATGATTGATTTTCAAGAGGCTTTACTGAGGATTAGTATCATGGCGTGTGTAAGAAGTGCAAACCTCTAGTCAGCAGCAAAAATCTAGAAAATTCCAAAGTAGTCTGAAGGCTGAAGTAAAGGTACTTCCTGATGATATACATGGCATTTAGCATGTAAAAGCCAAACAAAACAAAAATGAACAAAGTGACATAAATTAGATCTCATCCTCCACTTAAATATAAAAGCCATTCCTACAAACTTTCACATGACATAATAGATAGGTATATCAATTAATTAATAAGCAATCAATTAATAAGCAATCACAACATTTTCCCCCCTTCTATATTCATCGTGCTAGGCTAATGGGAGGGCAGAAATATAAAGAAGAACGAAAGACTCTGAAAGAACAGCAAAAATTCATAATTCCACCATCTTGTTTTTCCTTTTTCTCATCAATGGGTGGAGAATGAGGCCCCACAAAGTCTATCATTCAGGGAATCTATCTAAGACCTGACTTACTCCTCAATTGTTAGATACGAAATTAGTTGTAGAACTCTACCTCTGGACCTGTGTTTTCCTTCACACTGTCCTTGAGCCTCAAGTGGGCCACAGTTATCTTACCAACTGGGTGGAAAAATAAAAGTAGTAAGTCATGTATTTATTTCTCTTACCAAATGACTTACAGTTCTATATACTATTATTCCAAAGGACACTGGGCTATTTACTAATAAAGTATTGAGTTTTTAAGGGGAAGCAAAATTTGGTATCTTTAAGCAAAACCTTCCCATTACTAGAATAGGAAGACCCCAGTTCTGTGTTCCCATAAGAGATTTGGCTTCCACACAGTCCTTGAAAACTTTGTAAAGCTCCTATTCTATATATGTACATGAAACTCCTGCAGTATTGGGGGAGGATGCTTCATCTTCAGAGCATCTTGATTTGATGATGACTTTCAGTTGCTCCTTATTTTTGGTAGTCCTATATAAGTTGAGTTATTTTTAGGTGTGTCTTTTAAAACTTTCATTCATTCTGCTGTCTTGCTATTGACTTGATTTTATTTTACTTTTCTGTAATTCTTTATTAAAACAGAGAACCCTTTACATTCCCCAACTTGGAATGTGGGATGCATGCAAGGAATAGTTTGGAAACCACTGCTCTAAAATTTCTTGTTCTTCTTTTTTAACGTTAGAGTGGAGAAAGTGTCACGGTGTAGACTGACATAAACCAATCCCAAATTGGAGGGATCTCTAAAGATCTAATCTCTAACTAGATCTACTTATACTAGATGGCCCTTCTCTGAAGAAAGGATTCTGACCTTGCCCCCCCACCCCCCGCCCCCGGCCCTAGCTTATTGAGCTGGGTAGAAATCTAACCAGACTAGATCAATCAGATTTGATTGAGAACACATTTGGAATTAGAATTTGGTGACTTTAGTTAGGCTCTGGTAGTGCTGGTTCAAAAAGATGGTCTTGATAATTCAGAAAAGCAGGAAAGGGCAGCAAACTATATTTCATGAGAGCATGTGTTCTTTACCTTGCTTATCTAAAATTAAAGAACGCTGGAGCATCTGGGTGGCTCAGTCGGTTAAGTATTTGATTCGTGATTTCAACTCAGGTCATGATCTTGAGGTTGTGAGCTTGAGCCCCCTGTAGGGCTCTGCACTCAGTGTGGAGTCTGCTTGAGATTCTTTTCTCCTTCTCCCTCTCCCAGCCCCCCTCCCTCCGCCTCTGCCACTACCCCCACACAGTGGCCCTCTCTTTCTTTCTCAAATACATAAAAAAATAGAATCTTTAAAAAAATAAAGAGAAAATAATCTTAAGAGTTTTGGAAGTGTTTATATTTTGGTTAGAGCTCCAAATTCTTGCATGTATAAAACCTGCTGAACAGAAAATGGGTCTATTTCTACATAATAGCCATGACATGTGAATACTGAAAATGGCTAATGTCAATCCATAGGAGGGAGGTATAATCATTAAAGTGACAAACCAGAGCTCTGTCTCTACTTGAATTCTTAAGAGTAACATATTAAAGAAAGGTCTTTTGCTTTTTTCACTGTCATTCACAGCTGAAAAGTGCCACTGCAAAAACAAACTTGACTTTTATTCACAAATAGTCAGTAATGGTATAAAAAAGGTAGATAAAGCCTTCTAAGTTAGGGAGAGAAGTCCTCCTCAAAGGCTTACTTGAGAAGTTTTATCTTGCTTATGCCCAAATCCAGATATGAATGTTAAATAAAATATGGTCCATGAATTTGATAATTATTCAGGTCATTTGCCTTTGTCTCTGATATAGCATAAGGTGATATAAACTCTGATATAGCATAGCTATTGTTAATAGCCTGTATTATATACGATACGTATACACAGGAAAATAGTTATATAGATGTATAGATGTGTATATGCATATATATAGTATGTATATTAATGTAATATATATATGAATATAGATAATATATATAATATAGATAAAACACATGAATATAGATAATATTTAGATATGGTTCTAATTTTTTTTCCCATTAAAGATATAGGAATTTGAGATTTTGGTGTTCTCTTTATTTGTAAAATAATATTTGGGAAGTCTGTAGGGTAAAGCAACAGAAGATGAAACATGTTATCCCTTTTTAAGTATAGCAGACTAAATTGCCGTAAAAAAAAAAGTTCTCTTGCATAGCCTTATTCAAACTGATAAGAACAAATTGATTCAAACAATTCAAGCTACACAATGATAAAAATAAAGATACCCCAACATAGTGTTTTCTTCAAAAGTAGTTAAGGATACCCTTCTCCCCTCCTTAAGACCTTTTGAAAATAACGGTATTTGAAGAAACATAGCCTGGTGACAGACTAGTAAATTCACCAGTGGAATTCAAGGAGGTGAATGAAAAAATGTAAAGAAGGCATGGAAGCAACAAAGGGGAATTCTGCTGGGAAAACTGCCTTGTGGAGAATCCTGACAGAATCTGGAGGTTCTCTTCTGAATATGGGCCCCCCCCCATTACCAGTCCATTCAATCACACCTTAATCCGCCACTGCTGGGTTGGATCTAGAGCAACACAGGTTTCTCTGTACCCCCTGCCAAAAGCCTAATAATCCATATCCTTTCTTTTGAAGGGTAGAAACCTCAATAGGATTGGAAACAAGTCACGGAAAAGGTGGGGGGTGGTGTTTCATTATAATAACAAACCAGCTCCTGTTCAAAGAGAAATCACACTGAATTCCTTGCTGTCTTGTCCTAGTTGATTCTTTTTTTATCCTAAATATTTACCTTAATCCCTTTAAACCAAGGCCCTCCCAAAGGAATAGCTACACTTCTTCAGTATCTGGAGACTATTCTCTTTTGTGGGATTCTTTTAGTTGTTGCTATGGGTTCACTCTTCTCTCTAGAGAGGATTTTGTTGCTTCTTTACTTCCTGGCTCTACGTTTAATTTTCATTCTAAACTGTTAACTTGAATTTACTTCTCTTTTCCATGTGGGCTTTTTTGAAACCTGAATATGGAATTCTTCCGATATAGACCACCTGAAATAGCTAAGTCGGGTAAGTAGTTATCTATATTATTGATGCAGATTTTGGTCAAACCCTGAGAGAATAAGACAGTCCTCCTGAGCTTTCTGCTTATGTCATCCTTGATTTAGGCACAGAATCATTGTCATCCTCATGCCAATCAAGTAGCAACTGATTCTATTAGTTCTGAATATACAGCATTCTTTTGGGGACCCTGCTTAGACCAAATTGCCCTTCTGTGAAGATGAAGTGAATTCTGGCTCCATACTGGCCCCCAGCTTAGTGAGGCTGGTAGACATCTGACCCAGGCTGGTTCAACCAGATAGGACTGAGAAGAACTTTGGAATTGGGATTCAGAGATGCTAGTTAGGCTCTGGTGGCATTTGAACTGAGTGGGAAGGCTGCCCAGCTACATTCTGTGCCTGGTGAAGCAGTGAGAACTGATCTAAAAGGAAAGAAAAATTAGACTAATATTCAGAAACTAGCAGGGAAGAATGCAGGAGTCTCTCAGAGACACAGAAGAAATCAATTATAAACTTGTGTAGTACCAGTTTATAGTCCTAGTTCCTGGTGAAACCCCCACACTTTTTTACTTTGGGATCTGTGAGGTAGCCTTGTGTCCCTATAATAAATCTACCTATTTAATTACACTTGCTTGATTGGGTTTCTGTTACATGAAACAGAAATACCTAGAAATATGACAGTGGGTTTCACGATGGTCATAGAATCATACTATCTCTTAGCTAGACAAACCATAGATACGTCATTCAGCTCACTCATTTTGCACCGGAGAAAACTGAGGCCTATAAGTAGAGTAATGTGCTTATGGTTGAAAAAGGTAATTAATGGTAAAATGGAGAGTAGAAATACAGATGAGTGGTAAGAAGGATGGGCAACACACAATGCGAAACATGACTGGGGAGGAGCCCTGAAACTCAAGTAAGAATGTGAATGCTAGACCTTTCTTAGAGACTCACTAGCTGTGTAAAGTTTGTTTTTGGAGCTTTGAATTTTTATCTGTTAATAAGGAGGTTGGGACATATGTTCTATCTGGTCCTTTCTAACTCTAAAATCGTACGATTCTTAGCTATGTCCCCAAACACGAAGTGAGGTGGGTATCATAAGTAATGATCTACAAAATGTGAATACGAATGTTTCCTTGGGGAGGAAATAAAGCAGTTCACACAGGTGAGTGTCCAAGTGTGGAAGTGGACGCACTATTTTGCAGTTCAAAAACGTCCTACTCAAGTCAATCAGGGGGTCCCCGAAGTGGTAGTTTTACTTTGTGGGTTTTTCATATGAAATCAAGTAGTAAAGTGATTATATGTGCAGTCAGTGGGTTTGCATGGAGAATCTGTCTGAAGAGCATCCAGAATCAGATGCATATGCCAAAACGACATCCCCTTCTTCCACATAGTAGGGAAATTGAAAGGTTAACTGTAAATGCATTTGGGCTCCTTGCTCTTTGTAGAAATAGAAGGAACCGAAATAAACCAGTCTCTCTCCCTCCCTTCCCTTCCCTCCTTTCCTTCCTTTCTCATTTCTTTTTCCTGGCTAATGATATGTTTGTAGAATGAGTGAATGTATGAGAGCTTTTCTTATTTTTACTTATGAAAGATAAAGAACAAGGAGATTGTCAACGGAGTGAGAATTTTCCATCTCCAAAATTTTAAACTCTTGACAACACATAAAATACATGCTCATCAGCATATACATGGGTCCTGGAACAGCATAAAATTACCTCCATAATATATACCGTATACCTTCAAATCCCCTCCGCTGGCATATCGAGATAATTTCCCAGTGGGTTACATCTCCGTCTGATTTCCTCTCCCTGCCCCTTCCTGAGGCCCTTCTCATCTGTCTTGCTTTGACTGGTCTACTGAACTGTCTCATTTGTCAGTCAGTAATCTCTGAGTTACCACCTTCAATAACCTTTCCTCAGGTCGAATTTGCCTCATCACGTTTGCCAGTTTGGTACAGTTGCCACTTTTCCTTCTTAGAACGCTTTAGTTTGTGCCTCTTTGCAATTTCACAATTTAGTTAAATCTGACTACTCCTCCTTTCTGTCTCCATTGATCTGTCTTCCTCCTCTTATTCCCTAAATATGGCCGTTCTTAAAAGTTTTACCTTGTTCTTTTCTACCCCTGTTAAGCTCTTTGGCCATTTCATCAAATCCTGTGATGTATCTTCACTACTCAGTGAAGTGTGGAGGAGACTGGGTGTACATGGGAGAAAAAGCAATGAAGAAGATTCTGGAGGCCAAACATCTCACCCTTGCATTTAAAGTCTTTAGAACATAATAATAATAATAATAATAATAATAATAATAATAATAAAAATAAATGATAAAGTCTTTGGAAGTCTTCCTTCAGCTATCTTTAAATTCTATCTCCTGCTACCTATTCCCTGTTTTAGAAACTTTATGTCCCATTTCATTTCTTTAATATGGCTTGAGTTTTTACACATATGGCTCTTCCTTAGAGCCCCCTCTCATATGCTGTTGAGAAGTCCTACCCCTTCTTGGAGATCCAATAAAAACAAGTTTCTTAATCGTTCTACAAACTTTTTCAAAAATGCTTACTATGTTCCAGACTTTGTGCAGTGTGCTGAGGAAACAAATTAATGGCATTGTCCCTATTAAAATAGAAATACACTATATGATATAATACATAATATGTAACATATAGCTATACACTATAAAACATACTATATTATCATAAGGAGCTACAGTAGCACACATCCTAATCCAGCCTGGGGTAGGCCCTCTGGAAGCATGACACTGAAGGAAAAGTAGAAGTCTACCAGATCCCCCCCCCAAATAAAGTGACTGGGGAGTTGGAGATTTTTCCATGCGAAGAGACAGCAAGTCTATTAAAACACATGAATTATATGAGAGAGCACAGAATTCTAAGAGTATATTAAGCAGTTTGCCCTAGGCAGAAATGATCTTTTCCCTCGCCAGAGCATTATTCATGCTACACATAGGGCATTTTTAACGTGCTCCTTGCATTTTGGTTTTGTCTGTTTCTCTTTAATTCTCATAAAAGGCAGCGATTTTGTCGTATGTCATTATGCATGTTTCTTTTCCCAGCATAGCAATATACACTTCGTAGATGTTCAGTATGTTGACAAATACCAGTTGAATGACTGAAAGGTGGCATCGACTGAGTGTGTTAGTTGTCATTCACAGGTGTAGTTTTCCAACTAGTCCCCCCACAACACACACACACACACTGGGGAAAATAAAAAAACTGACCTTTCCAGGGGCGCTGTGTCACTCAAAAGTGTGAAACTATAAGCAAACTTCATAAAAAGAAAGATGGAAGTTTTTGATGGATTTTACACTTAAACAAGAGGGCACATCAGAATCTGAGGATTTTTACATGGAACGTTTTGGTTTTTTTCAGTACAGGAAATTTAAAAGTTACGTAGAAATTTAAAAGTTATTGTGACTGGCATCTTGAAAAAGAATGACACCTTCAGGATCCTCCTAAGGGTAGGAATGTCATAATAAAATTTCTATTACTGGAATGCTATAATTTTAAACTTCTGAAGTTCTAAAGGTTAGGAAATTCATACAGAAGGCTGACCAGGTACCTTAATTCTGCCACTTTGTCCACTGTTTGGATTACTTATAACCCACCTTTGGAGAAGTCAGTGCCTATAAAGCTTATTTTGGGGTGTTATGAAAGTGAACTGAGGTCTTCCTGATATATTGTTTTGTTAGGTATCTGACATTTTCTCTTTAGACCAGAAGAACAAAATATGATGAAAGCAGAACAAAAATGGACATTTTATTGTGCACATTTTTCTCAATTCTGCCACCAACCCTCCTCACCACCCACCCCACTGAAGCTGTGAACCCAATGTCAACCCAGGACCATATCCTTGTCTTCTGGCTAGTGTTTTTAAGGCTTTTAGGGTCCTAAGGGCCCCAGTTATCGGTAATTGATGGCAGCTAACCTTGAAATCAGTAATTCCTTTCACAGAGTAAATATAACTTAAAAATTACTGAAGGGGAAGAAATCAGAGAGGGAGACAAACCATGAGAGACTCTTAATGATAGGAAACAAACTGAGGGTTGCAGAAGGGGAGGTGGGTGCGGAGATGGGGTAGCTGGGTGATGGGCATTAAGGAGGGCATGTGATGATGTGATGAGCACTGGGTGTTATATGCAACTGATGAGTTATCGAACTCTGCATCTGAAACTAATGATGTACTATATGTTGGCTAATTGAATTTAAAAAAATAAAAAAAAAAATCATGGACCCATGAATTGGTAGACTAAAACCCAAAAAGTCAAAGAAGGATATAAATGGAAATCAAATTCTGTAAATAATAGTCTTACACTATTTTCTTCACATACATACAGAATCTGAGCAACTAATAGTATGGCTACCTTAGGTTTTAAGTCTGAGAGGTGAGTATGTAAGAGTCTGAAAAATGTATAATGCTATTTTAGAGTGTGCCTAGTTTTCAACATCATATAACAAGTTTTATTGTTGTTGATTTTTTAAAAAATACCATCCACATATTTCCTGCTCTGCATTTGCAGTTAATCAGGAGCTCACTCTATTGGATTTTTGATTGTTCATTAAAAATCTCTCTTCTGTCGCATAAATTAAGAACAGCGTGTGCAAGTTTATCAGTTTTACTTATATCCTATTTGTATTCCAAGTCAGGGTGTACACTGATCAGCTGCCATCACTGTTTACCTTCTCTACGAGGCTAAGTTATCAGGTTACTACCATTTGTTACTCTTAGATTCCCATTCCCTAAAATGTTTTGATTATCTAAGACTTAAGTTTAAGGTACTCTGAATGGCAGGAGGGCCCTACCATTTCCATTCCTGATTGCTAACCATAGAGGCTCTAACTGTTTAACTCCAGTTCCCTAATTGCTTGGCATATTAAAGCATTCCCTTTATTTGTTATTTAAAAATTAATCCTGACTGATCACATTTGAGCTTTTCTTATAATAATATTATTCATAACTTTGGTTGGAATGCAAAATAATATAATCATAATTTTTGTCTGTTTTTTAAAGAAATGCTAATCTACGAAAAATAGGGAGAAAAGGGAAGAAGGCCCCCAAATAATTGATAGAGTAAATTATAAAGGTTTAAAAAGAATAATCTCTTTATGTCTTAAAAGATGATAAAAAATAATATCCCTTCAAGTGTCAACTGTGTGTCATCTACTTCATCTCTAATCCTTGGAGCAGTCCTGCAAATTCAAGGATTATTACTGCTGAAGGGTTAATGGTTTGTAAGAGGTTAGGGCGCATGCCAGAATTTCAATTTATTCTCAGGTGTGCTGACTCCAAATTTTGTTCTCTGTCCATCATGGCATACACCCTCCTTATGTCTCATGTTCAGTCTAAAGGACCTTAAAAATAAGATCCGGCCCCATCTAGTTGGGCCCTGGGTTAGGGGCAGGTTGACTGCACATATTCTTTGTATCATTCTCATCTTTACCATTAACAGACACACAAAATTTCAAAGTTTCCTTATTTTTTTGGAATTCCCCTTCTTTCTTTTCAGAGTATTTAATAGTTCCAAATTAAAATCAACGACGAAAACAACAACAACTTTTACAGAGAGAGAACTTTGAAGTTGAAATGATTTAGTGAGCATATGGCAAAGTAAACCCCCTGGGCCATGAGCAGTTATTACAAAAAGGAATAAATAATTTTTTAAAATTATGAGCACAAAGGCATAACCCTGAAAGTAGCATAAAATATTTCATTAAGTAGATTTTTGAGTAGTAAGAAACCTGATCAAAAATAGGTATTGGGATAGTCCACAGGAAATGGAAATATCCATGTACTAAAGCAAGAATAACTAGACTTAAAACTTTACAATCTTTATTCCAGAAAAACTAAATCTGTATAATCATTATGAATAAGGTTTTGCAACCTCTTAAATAAATAAATAAGTACCTTTAAGTTTCATAAATTAGTTTTTCATTAATAAAATCAAACAATGCCAGAGAGGAAAGAAATAAAGAGAACTGAAATTCTGTCCTATGACTTACACTAAATTTAGTAAAACATATTGCAAAACCCCGTGTAATGGAATCAGGCTACCTTTGGTATGGTTAGAGATCAGGGTCAAGATTTTGACAGCATAAATTTATGAAACAACCATCCCACTTGTCTAAATCAGACTTTTTTTGTTTGTTTATTTTCTACAATGCAGTGTTTCCATCTATGCCTTCAGGATCAGAAGAATTTCATGGCACAGTCAGGAAATGACATCAACTGAATTCAGTGAGAGGGGGTCATGAGCTAAAGAAAGAATAAGTTATTCAAATTATTCTCTCTTTTCTGAAGTTAGCACAGTGCCTAGTGACAGAGTAGGTACTCCTTAAATATGGACTGAATGAATTAATGAATACTGGACATCTATCATGAGTCTGTTGCTGTTCTAGGAATTGAGACAAGTTAGAAAGACAGTTACTGACTTCAAAGGGCTAATAATCCACTCTAGGGAATAAAAATAAACCATAAAATATGATGCAATATGCAATTTATGATAAAGTTATTCACGGGATACTAATGGAGGAGGAAATTTAAGTAACCCACATTGCAGAGGGAATCTTGGAATGGTTTCTCTGTGTTTGAGCTGAGTCTTAAAAAAATGTGTAGGTATTAACAAAAGGGAGGAAATGGGGGAAAGCTGTACAGATGGAGGCAAGAATGATCAGAGTGTTTTTGTGTGACTGGGACGTAAGTGTATGTTGATGAATGGTCAGAGATGAGCTTGAAAGGCAGTCAATGATTAGATCATGAAAGAAGTTACTAAGAAAAAAGAAAAGAAGACTATTTTACTTTCAATATAATTGGGTAGAGTTGAAAGATGTAAACTCAGGGAACATACTCAAATTTGTATCATACATAGATGATTCTCTAGGCCATTTGTAGTGTTATGAGTTCAAGACTCGAGAGTGAGACTTTTGAAATGACCTAAGGGAAAAATCATATGAGTCTTCTGTGCTAAGGAAATGGCAAAATACGGAGTGGAAAAGCTAGATTTCCCCCTATAAAAAAGTGAAAATCTTCATGTCATCAGTTATTGAGATTTTGGGGGTAGTTTTTGACTCAGTTTAAACTAGCACACACTGAATGCTCCAGAAGTTGGTATGAACAGTGGAGTGCTACTGAAACAAATTAAAAATTAAGGTATTAGTTTGATGTGAGGGCAGTTTGCAGGGAAACTGATATCAGAGGCTGGAAGAAAGGCAATCCATGTTTTGTGGTGATGGAACTTTGATAGAATGTTATTTGGGATGCCAAGGGAAAGAAGATAATAGGCCCCATCAGTTTGCAGCTTTAAGGGAAAGAATTGATATTAGAATGTTAGTAGGATACATTGACTGCTTTTGGTGGCATCTGACAGGATGGTATGAGAAGGAGACAAGCTTGGAAAATAACTGCTCAATTTGCAAATAGTACTGAAAGAATATAGAGTCCAGAAATCAGAAGAGGCAATTCTTTTAAAACTGCAGACAGTAAAAGCCAGAATTGAGAACTGTTTACACTACAAATACCTATTAAAACTCATCTAGAAACAAGGATCAGATCAAGGACATGGTTATCAAAGCTTGTTTAAAACTTCTAAAGGGATTAAGAAGTGCCCAATAAATCTTTTGAGTTCAAAGGAAAATCATTTCAGGAAAGGAGGCTGGGTGTGGCTCTATCACTGAAGCCATACAATTTGCAGATAATATGCAACTAAGTCAAGACAGTGGGACAAGTCTTGCAGGGAATTGTTGGTGCAGCTATTGGCGCATGCAGCTATTGAGCAAAAAAGAGACAAAGACACCAATGAATAACAAACTAGCTCCTGGATTAACAAGATTTAATGACTGCTTGATACTCAAGATGACCCTATGGCCTCCGACTTTCAGTAGGTAGAAGGAGGACCAGAGAAGCTTCTTGGCCTATAAGTGTGGGGTGTTCATTGTTGCCTACTTAAAAATGGCCAGAGAGCATAATGGAAAAAAATTAGATCTAAGGGCCGTGGAGAACCTTGATTTAGAGAACCTTTTCCAGGGGAGAGAATTTTGGTCCGATCAAGAAGTATCCTCCTACTCCAGAGTAGAGGCTGTGGATCAATGAATGTCTGGTGTGTGTCTGTCCCTCCCCTTCTTTCTGAATTTGTGAGTTTATTGCCATTATCTTATTCCTGTTCTAACATTTCATATTAGTTGTGGAAGATACAGATAACTTAAGTTTTCCATGTGTAGTTCTTCAGATAAAGAGAAGGCCACTCGGGATATGATGCACACATTCTTGCATATAACCCCAGTGTAGAAACCACCATGTAGAGCCCAGAACTTGACACTGTGACTACATGGAATTTGGAAGTTTTCTCACCTATAGTAAAGATGAGCATATTTTTCTGCAGAAAGTAGGATGAATTAAACATTTGGTGACCCCAGCAGTGTAGACTGTAGTGGACACTGGTGATATTTATTAAACATTAAACAAAAGGGAACATCCTGGCTCCCTTGTGATTGCATTGCCTCACGTGACTAGTCCTGGCTAATCAGTTGTGAATGAAAGAGTAATATTACATAATTTTTAGAGTGGAGACCTTTCTGAAGATATTTTTTGTCCTCTGATACAGTGAATAGGAATATTCAAAGTGTTCTCTATTTTGTCAACCTGAATCCCAGAGTGAAAAGATCCAGAGCTTCCAGTCATGGTGGAATTTTAGCATGAACATGCAATAAAGCTTCCTTGTTCTAGGTTACAGAGATTTGGGGATTCTTTGATACTTCAGCATAACTTATCCCATCATCCCTGGCGGACATTGGGTCACCAATACATATATTGATTTCAGTTCTTTCTTTGAGCACATAGAAAGGAGTCAACAAATGAAAGAATGAATGAATGATGACATACAGTTGCTCTCCCATTCACTTTCAAGAGTTTGATATTTTTCTGTGGAATTGTGTTTAGAATTACTGGTTTCTTCAAGGGAATGTTTCTTTTAGTTGGTAAGTCCTCTTGACCTGTCATTTTTTTTTTTATGATTTTTTATTATATTATGTTAGTCACCATACAGTACATCCCCGGTTTCCGATGTAAGGCTCGATGATTCATTAGTTGCGTATAACACCCAGTGCACCATGCAATACGTGCCCTCCTTACTACCCATCACCGGTCTATCCCATTCCCCCACCCCCCTCCCCTCTGAGGCCCTCAGTTTGTTTCTCATAGTCCATAGTCTCTCATGTTTCATTCCCCCTTCTGATTACCCCCCCTTTCTTTATCCCTTTCTTCCCCTACTGATCATCCTAGTTCTTATGTTCCATAGATGAGAGAAATCATATGATAGTTGTCTTTCTCTGCTTGACTTATTTCACTTAGCATTATCTCCTCCAGTGCCGTCCATGTTGTAGCAAATGTTGAGAACTCGTTCTTTCTGATAGCTGAGTAATATTCCATTGTATATATGGACTACAACTTCTTTTTTTTTTTAAGGTTTTATTTATTTATTTATTTGACAGAGATAGAGACAGCTAGCGAGAGAGGGAACACAAGCAGGGGGAGTGGGAGAGGAAGAAGCAGGCTCATAGCGGAGGAGCCTGATGTGGGGCTCGATCCCATAACACCGGGATCGCGCCCTGAGCCGAAGGCAGACGCTTAACCGCTGTGCCACCCAGGCACCCCTGGACTACAACTTCTTAATCCAGTCATCTTGACCTGTCAATTTTTGAGATAATAGTTGACACGATGATGTCTGTTTAAATAAAGTATTGTCCCCTATTTTTCTTCTTCATTTTCTTGTGCATCTGACTGATGGAGCCTATGGGACATCTAGAACACCGGCTGAAATGGAATGGGAGATGTGATTTTAGCTGGCTCAGCGAGGAAGGTACTAAAGTGAGGCTTCAATATAGTTGAGTAAGCCAAGCAGCTATATCAGTGCCAGTGTGAAAAGGCGCGGGGTAAGAAGAGCTCAGTGTGGCTGAGAACTGCACAGCTGCAGATAAGAGGGAAGAAAATTGGTGAGGGATGAGATGGAGAAGGATCAGGGATGATAATGTGGGTTCAGGAGTTTCATATTTGTCTAGAGGGCAACAGGAATCACTCAAGGACTTCAGGTGGAGAGGAGTGGCAGATTTCAGACTTGCAATTTAGAAAGATGATGCTTACGGTATTTTGCATATCCGGCACCTTTTCTACCTTGTGGACTCCACATCCTCAGATCTATTTAACACTATTAACTAAGTACAAACCTCCTGGAAAAGGAGTAAAGAGGATGGGCCCTGAATCTGCTTCTTCAGGTATAGTATCCATTAAAAGTGCTACTGAAAGTCTCAATATGGATTTTAATAGTAGCTCTACCCTGATTCAAAGTCACAGTTCAACAACTTGAGATTTTATTATTTCCTCTCATTTGTCAGAAAGTGAGGCAGCTGAGCTATCTGCATCTAACCCTTGCAAACAAAATCGTTCCTTTATTTTGTGTAGTCGTGACACTGATTCTGACACTGTAAGGACTAGTTTACAAGAAAAATGGGTTCTGTGGGACAGGGTCAAGGATGTCTCAATAATGTGCTGCCTCTTTATCATGTTACAACGTGGAGGCAGAATATTATAAACGCATTGCAAATCCTACATTTTTGGACTGACTTGTTATGGGTCATCCAGAATTTAAAATTTAAGGTTGCGGTTTACTTTCTATAAACTATAAATTGTGCCAAAAATCTCTTCTACATGCCAAATTAATTTGACAGTGATTTAAAAAGCAATTGAATCTAGACTAAGCACCTGAATATTTGTTCATAGAAATGAATATTAAATAGAGTGCCATCGATTCGGATACTGGTTCTTGGCATATGGAAACTGGCTTGGTGTCTTTTGAACCCAAACCCTTTTAAGGCAGTGGAATGAACTGAATGTTTGTCCCTCCGACCCCTGCAAAAAAAAGTTCATATATTGGAATCTAATCCCTAAGGTGATATTACTTGGAGGTGGGGCTTGTGGAAGATGATTAAGCCATGTGCCCTTATAAATGGGCTAATAGTGCACTTATAAGATGTTCCAGAGCACTTCCTCTCCCCTTCCAGCATGTGAGGACAGAGGGAGAACACAGCCACAACAGCACAACCAGGAAACAGGCCTTCAACAGACACCAGACATCTACCGGTGCCTTGGTCTTAGACTTACCAGTCTCCACAATGGCGAGAAATACATCTCTGTTGTTTATGAGCCGCCCGGCCTATGGTAATTTGTTATAGTAGCCTGAGTGACTAAGACAGTACTTAAAGTTTCTTTTAAATTTCTACAATGGTAGAAAGAAAGGAAAAGAAAAGAGAAAAATTATCCATATTGCACAGCATTAAATTATATAAAGATGTTACTTGTCAGAATGGATGTGAAGGACAGTGAGTTTTGGGCAGGCTTGAAGAACTGACAATATCTGGGGAGTTGAACTATTTTGGATGGAGAAAATTGTGCATATGATGTTGATAGGTAAGCCTGTTCACTGATAAGAATACTTCGTTTCTACAAACTAGTGTCTGCGGAATTCTTACTGTGATTTTAACCCACGTGGAGTTGCTGGATGAGTTCAAGAAACACCCATTTATGACCTAAGTCCTGATGTTCAGTGCAAGGGTTAGAACTTCTGCCATAATGTAAAGGGCCCTGGTGTAGGAGAAAGGACCCATGTTCTATATTCCCTCTGTCCGATATCACTAGTGTATGAATTTGAGCAAAGCTTAAACCAACCAGCACCCTAGGATATCATTCTGGACTCTTTTTTTTTTTTTCTCTCTTTTAGCCCTTTTCCTCATTCTTTCTAGTTAATATTTTGACTAGCAGCTAGGAAGAAAAGTGTTCTTGGCAGAGGTTGGCATGGTGAAGTTCAGCAAATCATCTTTTCTTCTCATGATTAAAGTCCTGACCTTAGGCAAGTCTCCTCATATTGTCTTTTCTCTTAAACTGACATAACCAGTGCTCTGGCCCAGAATAGCTTAAGATATTGAATATGTCTCTTTCTCCTCCACTTAGTGCTGTCAGGACAGAAGTTCAAGTCTCACTGTCCCTTGCACAGTTGCTGGCCCAATTAGCGCAGCACAGTGTAAAGATTACAAGTCCCTGTTCTGCTCCAAGTGTCAGTGATTTAATCAGCCTCTTCAGGTGGAATGCAAAAACCACAAATTCAGTGGCAGACGGTGGTGGTGGGGGGGGAAATGCACCCATTGATTTCCACTTATAAAAATAGTTTTCTTTGGAGAATGACTCCTTAATTACTCTTTGCCAGTGTCTAGTAGGCCAGCTTCCTCGTGACAGATTAAATTTACCACATTCTGTTTCGATACCAAGTGAAAATTTCTGAGTCATTCTGATTACCTTTCTCCTTCTTTCTGCTGTGACCCTTCATTACCCCCTGTGGCCTTTCCTTCTGTTCTGTTTGCAGGTGCTTCAACTTTCTTTTCCTACAATTTTCAATTTGCTCCCACTCTTTTTTTTTTTTTTTTTTTTTTTTTTTTTTATGATGGAGAAATACAGATGTTGCCCACCAATTTCTTTGAAAGCTTGACAGGACAAAAACAGACGAGCTCTTTGAAATAATCTCTTAAAAACATATTTAAAGTTCACAAATCCAGACTAACTCTATCCTAGCACAACTTTTAAAATAGTACAGAAATAAAAGTTGGGACAGAGCTGTTACATGGTTGAAGACCCAGTTAATACCTTTTTGGAGAAAGAGAGCTTTAGAAAATTGTGTTTTATGAATATTAATTCAACTACAGGCTGAGAGACTAGCACCTCTCTCTTTATTCTCTTCACTTCTTTTCCATCTTTCTTTCCCATTTGGACTCAGAGCTCAAAGGAACTGCATCTGACTTTTGGCTGTGTCCCAGTGGTCCTTGAGAAGGTCACTAAACCTTTCTGGGCTTCCTTTTCATAGTTTATGAATTGAGAAAGTTGGAACAAGCCATTTCTGGCATGTCTCAGAGCAGAAGCATTCTGTGATTCCATGAAATCTTTGGAGTTGGAAGAATATTCAGATCACAGAGAATGGTTTGTCCAAAGAAGCACACAGTAGGCCATGACATGGAAGATTTTGATATATAACAACAGCCTTGATGTAAAAGTCATTTTTTTCTGTAACAACAGATCAACAGTAGTAAAGGTATATGAGGTTTTAATAATACTTTTCCTTTCTTGAATTCAGTGAACTATATGCTAAATAACTCTTGAATTGTTTCTTGTTTCATTCCACTTTCATGCAACAGCAGGCTTATAGTAAATTTCACGTTATTTGACTTGCTCGCACAGTAATTTATCACATTGGGGAAAACTGCATCTAGCCTCAACAAATTAAAGCCAAATTTGATTTAATCATTTTCACTTTAACAAAAGCCATTAGCATGGCAGGATTAAGAATAAATTCTTTGTTTTGATTATTTGTGTTGAATAAATTTATTGGATTCCTTACCAAATTACTCTTTACATTCTTTGCTGCTCTGGTCATGATTTGTTTATTAATGATTGAGGTCACCACCCAATTTATGAACAAAAGCATCTGTCCTACTCACAATACCTCTCATGAAAATTCTGGGTGTTTATTGCCTTGTAATGAAAGCACCGATGGTGATTAGTGTCAAGTAAGCCTCTAAATATTTATAGATTTGATTCATAAAAGTATCCAAAGGGTGGGTTTTGTGAAATTTGAGCTCTTGTAAGTGTGCTAGTTATGTTTTTCATAATAGTTATTTTCTGATGCCCGAAAAGTTGTTGGGGTATACTGGATGTTGGAATGGATCTAGAGTGGATATCAATACTTAAAATTCATTGAGCATTTATTATGTGCCATGCATTATTCTAAATGGTATAGATGCATTAATGTATTGGATTGTCACGGTGATCCTTTGAGGTGTGTATTTTCTGATGCCCAGTATATAAAGGAAGAAACTAACACCAAGGTTAACTCGCATAATGTCCAATAGTCCATAGAGAGCCAGCAAGTATTGTTAGGCAATCTGGTAATAACACTCACTCTTAACCATTCTACCATGCTGCCTTTTACCTAGATAAAATCCTAGCTGTAGCCTTATAACTCTTGCTATGTGCTGGGAACTCTTCAAAGTCTTTCAACTTTAACCATCACAATAATCTATAAGGGAGGTACTATTATTATCTCTATAGATAAAGAAACTGAAACATAGACGGTTTTGTTAACTTGCCCAAGATCACACAGCAAGCAATGGAGTGAGAACTGGATGCATCTAGTTCATCTTCTAATCCTGTGTTTTTAAATACTAAGTTGTTCAACTTTTCATAGGATGCAGGTGTTTTGTATTTAATAGTTGTGTGTAATTTTGAAAAGTATTTTCTCATATAAATGGTCATAAAATACTTGGTTCATCTTGCTATGAAGATCATTAAATCAGCATTGATATCTTACAGGGTTTTGGAAAGTATAGAATAGATAGTGAACTTGAAGGTATCTTGGTTCCACTCCTGGCACCCCTTCCTTCTAGCTAGATGACCATCATGAGGCATCTAGCCCAACCTCTGTTTTTTTCTAGTGAGAGTGCTTTCTTTCTAAGTGGTTCTCTGGGTCTTCTCCAATCTCATGACTTTAAATACCATGTATACATTGATGATTCTTAGTGTATAGCTTTTTCCTGGACATTTCCTCTGAGCTCCGAAGCATGTCTACAGCTGCAACTCAGTGTCTCTGCTTCGATGTCTAACGATCCTCTCAAACTGAACACTTCAATACTGAGCTCTTGATCAAGTGTGCCTTGTTCACCCCTCACTGCCTCTCTCTACCAACACCTGACACCTGCTCCTTTCCCAGCCTTCCCCATTTAATAAGTGACACTTCTACTTATTCAGTTGCTTAGGCCAAAACACCTAGAAAGTTGTTATTGACTCCTCTTTCCCTCATACCCAAGTATTGATTGAGCATATTCTCTCCCCCTTACTTTCAACAGATATACTACATCCAAGAACCACCATTGAACAAGTACACCACCCTTGTCCAAACTGCCATCCTCTTTCTTGCACCTAGGCTACTGAGCTAACTAGTTTCTGTTGTCACTGTTGACCTTTTCAAAATGTTAATTGAAGTGCTCAATTAATTCTTCCTCAAACTTAGACTAGCCTCTTTACCTACATGGCCTTACGTACTCTGAACCCTGCCTCTCTCTTCCACCTCATCTACAACTCCCTGCCTTGCCCTTTCTGTTCTAGAAAACTGGTCTTCCTGTTTTGGCTCAAACATGAAATTTACTTGTTTTTCATGGGTTTTCTCCTTTTGTTCTCTTCTCATTGATATTCTCAGGTCTAGTTTTTTAAATTTCATTCCTGTCTATGCTCAAATGTCCCTACCTCAGAGACGTTCACCTTGACATTCTCCTCTCAAAGGCTGTAAGCTTCCCATCCCAATATTTTCAAGCATTCCTTTTGGCACTAACTATCATTGAACAATGTTTTATATATTCATTTTTCTATTATCTGTCTTCTATAGCAAAACATAAGCTTTCTGAGGCCCGGGCCTTTGTCTTATTCTTCTCTGTACATGTCGCAGCTAGAATATAATCAGGATGCATTTGTTAAATTGTATGAGTTCCTTGTAAGATAGCATAATAACTTAGTGTTTAGCTCATGATGATTGCATAATCTATAGGCTGTTGGGGCGGCTGGGGGGATGCCATTCTATATGTCCAGTGCTCTTAGAGCATCTCATTTGCCAACTTTTACATATTCTCTAGCCTCATTTCTGATTAGTAATTCTGGTTTCACTCATGGATTGGCTATCTTCCTGACTTTCAATTTCTGGCTCTGATTTCTGGCTTCCACTCCTAGTTGTTCATTCGTCCATGGCATCTCTGTGGCCAATAGAAACCTCCCTATTGGGTGTTGCCCCAGACCTCCTACCTGGAATATTGATTGCTCTCACAGGCAGCTCCTGCCAAGAATTGCCGCCCTTCTGTATATCTTGAATTGCTAATATTATGACTTATAGTAAAGAGGGTTTAATAAATCTTAGTCTCTTTTTTTTTTCTGGATTAAGATAAATTTTTAAGTGTCTTTGTATTGACACCTGCTGGTCTTTATCTGTTTCATGTCTGAAGTCTCTTCCCTAACCAATGTTTGCATCACTGAGAATAAAGTACAGTATCTTATTAGGAACTTTAATCCCAACGATATGTGTGTACTGTTACCTTCCTCTAGTATTTGGGATGATTGTCTTTTTTGCTGTTTACTGACCTTGGGCAGATCTCATCATTTCAGTTTTCTCTTCCGCAAAATGGTGATTAAAAATACTTAACCTATCAGAATAAATGTAAAGATTAATTTGAAATTGATATTTTAAAGATGTTTATAAAGGTCAAGGTCATGGGCTGTGAAGACAGAAAGATTGGGGTTTTAGTGCAGACTCAGTTTCTTACTAGCTGTATGAGTAGCTAATATTCACCTTCATAAGGTTACTACTGTCCTTTCTCCCAATATTGTGAGAACTGAATAGGAAAACTTATGCAGAACACCAAAGTGATCATCGAACTTCGTCTTTCGCCCCACGTGTCCATGCTCTGGCCTGATTTCTGATTTGCATTCTGGTCCCCTGATAAACCTCCCCAGGCAATTTACTAGACCCTTGCTATTCTCATTCTTAGGGAGTTAGATCCTGCTCATATATCTCCAGCCAACTCTTGGATCTTTTTAAATTCAGTCATCCTGGGCTGCCTCATAACTTAGCAAGAATTTTCTTTGTCCTTAAATCTCTATTTTGACTGCTTTCACAACACTGAACTCATATGTCATTGTTCACTCAGTTCATTCTGCAGCTAGCTATATCCCTGAACTTTGTGGTTTTGAATATTCTCCACCTTTCTCCCTAGCCACAGGGAAAAGGTCATGTATCAAGTTCTCTCACGACAGCCAGGGAAGCCCCGCATGCCACATGGATGTACCTATAGGAGGCATAATTATAACCAGATATTCAGAAGATATCCAGCAGAAGTATAAAAATATCTATTTCACTTTCAATTTTGCTCAATTTATTACTCCTTTGTACAATGATCCGTAACATTTTAAAATTGTGCCCATATACATTTGAAAATAAAGCTCTTCTCTGGCGTTGAAAAGGGAACCTATTGGTAATTTACACTTTTGGGTAAGAGACTTAGAGCAATTATCTAGCTAATCACTTAGTTTTAAAAATCTAAGATTGCATTAACTGGATTTTTCCCTTCACTGGAGCAGGATGCCAGAGAGCTACCCCTGAAAACCAACCCCACATTGCCTACTTTTCACATCTGTTTTTTTTTCCTAGTTATTACCTCTTTAAGCCTCTAAGGTTGGAACTGTTTGGAAATTATGTCACTGCCAATTACATATAAGCGTTATTGTGGTTAGTCTATAGAAAATAAATTGACAACAATGAGAATGTAGTGTTTATATATAAACATTTTACTTAAAAGTTAGATTCCCTGGAAGGTGTTCACAATTCTTACAGATGGGACAAATGAATCAGCAGCTTTGGGGGTTTAGAAGTATAGGTAAAAACTTATGTTTTCCCTGAAGACATTTTGTTTTTCTTTCTTTCTCTCTCACTCCGTCCCTCTCTCTCAGTATATTTTATTTTTAGGTTAGTTGGCAAATAGTATAGATCAAGAGATAGCCTTAGAAAGTACTCAAAATAGGGACATCTGGGTGGCGTAGTCAGTTGAGCATCCGACTCTTGGTTTCAGCTCAGATCGTGATCTCAGGGTCATGAGATTGAGCTCCACTTCAGGCTCTGTGCTCAACATGAAGTCTGCTTGGATTCTTTCTCCCTCTGCCCACCCCCCCACATAAATAAATAAATCTTTAAAAAAGTATTCAAAAGAACTTAAATATATTTCTGAGAAAAAAATTATACAGAGAACCTTGATTATTTTATTGTATTTATGCATTTAAAGGACCACTTTCATAATTTTTTTCTAAGTAATCCTAAAATCAGTACCCTATTTTGGTGTACAGCTTGAAAAAAAAAAAAAGACCTTGGAAGTTACTTGCAAAGAATGACTTAAAGTAATATCAAAATGGGATGAAGTTTACTGAGCATCTATGATTTTGAGATTATAGTCTCGTTGGTAATATTTACCAATGGCAAGACAAGAGTTTACATCTTATGTAGAAAATCTCTGCCATACTTCAATTTGACAAATTCAGAAACTAAATAGAATTACAGCCTAAAAGAACTAGATGCATATTTTTATCTATAGTTAATCTCAAAACAATAAAATATAATAACAAAATAAAATAATATGTTTGCTTTAGGGGGAGCGCCTTAAAGATTTAAAAGAGATTATTGAGTAATGCTTTTAAAATTCTCATGGGAACTATAAATCATAGTGAATTACTCTTTTGAGATACTACTATCATTAAAGAATTGCAAAGATAGTATCGCTATCTTACAGAGGAGATAATATATGGAATAAAATACATACCTGTCTTAATGAATAAGTTAGTCAAATTAGCTTCTTGTAATTATAAGAATCTCCATAAGTGTTTTTCCCCCTTTGACCATAGTTTTTCTAGTACCACTCACTGTCATGAGACGATAATCTTGTCTTCCTAGTGATGAATAGATTATTTTGTGTTTACATCATTCCTTTCATCTGAACATCTCAAAGTCTATTTAATTATCCCATTTTGCAGATGGAGGATCAAAACTCTTAAAGTGTAAATGACTTGCCCAGGCTCACAGAGAGTCAGTAGCAGTCAGCTAAAGAATCAAGAGTGGAAATTTGTTGCATCGGTCCAAACACAAGAGACTGTTACCATTCTCAATAAATTTCGTGTACTATACTTAATAGGGCAAAATGACCCATTGTGTTTGATAAACTGCAATGCACATATAATCAGTATTCATTCACAAGAATTATTTGGTTGTCAGTGGAATGCTGTTCTATTTGCATCTGCCAGAATCACAGCTGTAACATATGTATGAAACAATTAAAACTTGAATCAATCTATATCTCAGAGGACTACAGATCCGGTATCATTTAAGTGGACAGGAAAGTAGAAAAAGGAACACATTCTTTTCAGGGCTGAAATGCTCCCACTATACATCCCAAAAATTTTCTGTGATCTCAGGTTAGTTAAAGTGAAGTCATAATCTAATTGGCATAGGGTTGTACACACAGACTTTCTCACACTAGTGCTAATGTGGCTACTGTCCCTGTTCAGAGACTAACTTGGCCAATATCAAAGGGTAACAACACTAAGACTTCTGTGTAGCCCCAATCTCAGGAGGGATTAATCTGCTTGGTGGAAGTTGTTTAATTAGTTTTCTTCCATCGTGGAAAGGATAGCACTTTGACGTAACTTGAATTAAAACTTCTTCTGAATATGGATTTGCCTTTGCTAACCACAAACCTCCCCTTATCACCATCATCCATTGATTGTTGAAATGTCTTATTCACTATCATGGTATCTTGTTCAATATTACTTAAGACCAAAAATTATATTTTACGTTAAAAGAAGGATTAGCAGCAACCTATAGATAAAAGGAGGCTGGACAGAGAAGAAACAAAAGTATATGAAAGAAAAAATTACTATATATTTAAAAAGATTCATATCAAAGCAAGGAGGAACTACACATAACTATTACAGTCCTCATTTATGGTATTTATAACCTTTCTTTTCCATTCCATATTTCCTTTGACCTTGGCAAGCACCTCAGCTGGTTATGGTTCCTTGCCTGCTGGGTGACTCAAAAACTTTACTTCTGAATAGTCTGTGACATTAGTGTTCTTACCTATTTTCCTGCCTTTTATTGAAGTTTTACATTTACTTTTATCATAAGACGCTAGAATGCTTACAGGTGCCCAAGATGTTCTGCTTTCAGACTTATTCCTCCATGTCTTCCTTATGTAGAAATGACACCATTTCCTATTAATAGTCAGAACCTATCACCAAATCCAGCATAATAACACCCTTTTTGCCCTTGATTCACTAACATCAGGAACCTACAGGTCCCAGTTTAATGGAACCATTGTTGTGTCACCTGGGGAAACAGATCATTCTTGGGAACTAAAACTTCTAAACCAAACAGCTCTAAATTGCAAGAATGAGAAGTACACATGTCATTAATGGATAATTAAGACCAATAGTGGAAAGAGTTACTCCCATTTCTATTCTTTGATTCCCAGACATGGAAATCTGAGGTATGAGTGAAATTCATACTTTGGTTACTGATTCAGAGTGTAGACCATGTCCTGGAGAACATTACCCTAGCTCTGCAAGCTATTGTCATCCATTTGGTGTTGTAACTAATTATTCAAGTGGCCAGTTCATCATTCTGTCAGGTTAGCTGCCTCGGGGTGATGGGAAACGTGGCAAGACCAGTGAATCCATGAACATGAGCCCATTTCCACACTTCATTTGCTATGAAATGAGTTCCCTGTTGAGAAGCAATGCTGGGTGGAATACCCAGATGGTGAATGAAGTATTCTGTAAGTCCACAGTGGTGGCTTTTGCAAAAACATTGCAGGCGGGGAAGGCAAATGTATCCGGAGCATCTATTCCAGTGAGAACTAAGTTTTGTCCCTGCTATGATGGAAGTTAAGTGGTCAAATGTAATCAGCCTGACACTTGGTAAATAGTTTGAGGATCTCTACCATGTGGGGAATGTTGCCATATGGGGTCTTAGTGTTGGCTTCTGACGTTGGCCAGATAGACACTTGGCAGTACCTTTAGCCAGATTGGCCTAGATAAGTAGACATTTGTATTTCTGAGCCTATGTGCAGCCTCCATCCTTGCCACCATGGGTGCTTTGTTCATAATCCTATTGGACAAGAACAAGGGTGAATGGGAAAGATATATGATTGGTACTCAGATGGGTTACTGTTTATTTGAGTATTAAGACTTTCTTCTGCTAAGGTTGCTTTTCGGTAACCCTTTACATGGAACATAAATATCTTTATATTCTGTGACCAATCAGAGAAATCTGTGCTCATTATCATTCCCTCAAAAACTTTCTTGCCACTAATTTTCCAGTTGTGTTTCCTTTAAGTTTCTGACCACTCAGCTATTACGTGTGAATCAATATAGATTCATACCTCTTGCCATCACTCCTTGCAAGCAGAAGTAACAACCAGGTACACCACCTGAAGTTCTGCTGACTGGTGGATTTTCTTTCACGGCTCTCCTTCAAAGTTATCCTCGAGTGGGACTACAATGCTGTGATCATCTACATTAAAGTAGTGCCAGCATATCATGTAGAACCATCTGTAAACCAGGCCCGAATTTTTCTTGTCTTGTCATTTGGTTATAGGAAACTCTCCATGAAGTCATAGGCCTGGGATGAAAGAGAAGAAGTAATGTAATAGGTAGGGACTGTGAAAATCTGAGACACTTATTTGTGTAACTTTATTGTGCTTTTGGGATTTGCTTAAGCTCAATCTTACATGAAACACCTCTTCTTGAGGTTGCTTGCCCAAATAGCTGGTTGGGTGAGACAGCACCTGAGTTCCTAATGGGAACCTCATATTGCACTGTAACTTGACGTTCCATGGCCAAGTATTGAGTTTCTACTGCATCTCAGTAGGAAACCGGAAGCTGTTTCTTAAAGGAAAATAGGTATGTGCAGAGCGTAACTTTGCTCCAAAATCCTAAATTTGTGAACTGTGACTTACCAATAGAAGGAGAACCAAAAGCTTAGTACCTTATTGCTATCTGCCACAGACACGTCATATACCATCAGACTTGCTGGATCATATGTGACATTCAGAGATATATTAAAAAGCCCAAGCTGGTCACATAGAAAGAACTACATGAGAAAGAGAGACAGAGACAGAGAGAAGTAGATATCTCTGTTTTCCATCCACTCCAAGGCACTGGACTTGTAGTGAAGCCATTTTGGGTATTTTTTCCCCGGCCACCAACTGACTATAACCTCATGAGTGACCCCAGCTAATACTATGTGGAACCAAAGAACTGCCCAGAGGAGTCCTACCTGCCTTCCTGGCCCACAGAATTATGAGAAAATAAGGGTTGTTGTTTTAAGCCACTAAGTGGTAGTGCAAAAATTAGGCCTTTAGTTAATTTGCTTTTTAGCATTTGATGGATTCCATATCCATACAACAAATACCTCATTACAAATTTTATTCATATAATCTCAGCCAAATACTGGTTTTTCCTATGTACTCCTACTATCAAATAGTCTCACTCATTGTGCAGTGTGTCAGCCTGTCAGCCTGTCTTAGTATTTCTTTCAGAATATATGCTCCCCTTCATCTCTAGTTTTGAAATACTTGATGAGATAGTAAAATGTAGTTTATTAGCTAATTGTTTTTAAATTAATTATTAAAAATGTCAAAGTAGTATATTTTTATTTAAATAAGGCAAGTATAGTAAAATGATGATTCCGAATTCAATTCATTTTAACTTAAGTACATATGTAAAAAAACTCCCCTTGCTTTAATACATATTTTCAGCAAAAAATTCAGAGAGACCCTATATCCTCATCTTTAACCGGGTGTGGATTGTTCTCTACCTGATCAGGTGTCCTAAGTGTTCTAAGTATACATTACCTATTTGTATGAAGGGGTCTTAAAGACACTTTGGATAAGCACAGTTGCACATTTAATAAAATTAATTTCATCAAAAAAATTATTATGAGAGCGTGGCCTGTTCACATGAAAATTAACTTACGTGGAATTTCTTCATCATGACACAAAACGCTCCACCTATTTTGCTGCGCTGCATCCAGACACAGTCTTTATTTACTTAAAAGTAAGAATGCGGTAGTATTTTCCTATTGTAAAATTATGCATGCCCATGATAATTAGTTAATAAGTTTTTTTTAAGAAATTAAAAATCACCTATAATCTCTCCAGGGAGAGTTAAGTAATATTAACATTTCTAGAAGCCTCTTTTTTTTATATCTATCTTTATGCACACAGAATGCATGTGTGTACACACGCAATTTTACCTGCCACTTATATTGTTCTATAACTGCTCTTCTCACATGGAAATTTATTAAGAACCTGTTTCTTTGCCTTAAAAATGTGCGTTTTATTTTAATTGCTGAGTAGTACTCTGTTGATTTGGTATACTATCTATACTATATTTTATTAATTGATTCCTATGAATGATATTTAGGGTGTTTTCAAATTTTCTATTATAAAATTGTTTCAGTGAACATTGTTATAAATGTGCACACGTACACGTGTAAATATATAGATATATGTGTGCATTTGTCCAATTATCATATCAGAATATATTTCAAGGAAATGTATTGGTGGTTATTATACATTTAAACATTGACACATGTTACTAAATTCTTTATCAAAAGTTGTGCCAGTTTATGTCCCATGGAAATTTCATGAGAATGGTGGTGCTCTTTTTAGAGTAAAACATTTATTTAAATTAAAAGGATATTAAAATGGAAAGCTTTTCAAACCTTTAAGAACAGAGCTATTTGCTCAGCTTCTTTCTTTCTTTTAAACTAAGAATTTCTTTTAAATGTGGAAAAACAATAAATAATCTTATTCCCTAAATGGTTTTGTTATGTGGCTAGAACTGGGGTAGATTCATCATGTTTCAGACATTTTTTTATATTTCTCTATTTTTTGGTGCTCTATAGAGATTAACAAAACTTTAAAAAATATAATTGCTAAGTTTCTTTTCTTGGAGAAAGAATTATACTCTGATTTTCTGGTAAATATCTGAAGCTTATCCATCTATTCCACATCATTTAATAATACTCCGAGGCACTCTTATCCATAGATATGATGGAATTGGATTTCTAAGTCAGCAATAGGGAACTTTTGAGATAAACTTCTTTTCCTAGAGCTGACACCTGAAAAAAAAAATGCCTACAATTGTGAGGATGTATACATACTATGGAGAGGAATAAGTGTATATAGAGAGTAAAACCATAGGAAGAAGTACCCTGAAACTGTCAAGAGTGAGTAACAAGGAAGGAGAGTGAGGGGAAAAAGTCACCTTTCAGACTAAGGCACAATTTTTGCATAATAAAACAGTGAATTTACCTGAAGTTGCAATAAAAGAAGTGAAAGCATTTTCTTAAACAAAAGTAAGAACTGCATGTTTTTCAGATTTGTCATCATTGTACTCATTCAAGACCAGGCTGCTAAAGATATTTGACCAACTCCTATTGTTGCGATCTCCATTGGCCTTTATCTTCCTCTTATGATTTGGTAGAAACAAAATAATATTTTCAAGCCACTGGTCACTTAAACAGTAGAATATTTGTTCTTTTAGCTTAAAAGATCATTGTTTTAACATGGAATATTTTATGCTGACAAAAATGGGTACCATCTTGCAGTGGTCCTGGCAGACTGTCCCAAGTCTTACTTTCCCTAGGCTCTTCTTAATGAGGCTCCATCTCCCGAGAACCCAAATGTCTTTCTGCCTGCTGAAAAGGGAGCCCCAAGGATGGCGCTCAGTGGTCAGAAAATATGTGCCTCCTAATCTCTATCTCAGACACTTCTCACTGTTTGTTTTGTTCGGTTTTATGTTTTCTAGAAAGCTGTCATTCCAAATGGCACACGTTTTGAAATACTTAAACCCAAGCAGAAAAATGGAAAATGCTTGGACAAGAAAACAGGATGACTTGAGCTAGGACGGCCTAATTTCTTGTCTCTCTTTCTCTCTGCTCACTATTCTCTGTTCATTCCTCTCCTGTTTTGCTATCTCAGTTCTCCTTCCTTCAACTTTATTTGCATCTCCCAATTTGACTCCGTGTGACCTTTCAGCTCCAGAGCTTGTAAGAACAGACTAAATACAGTCGGTATCTGCAACTCTACATTCATTTTTCTCAAGAGAGGAATCCCATTGGGCCGACTTCCAAAGTAGAAACTTCCCTGTCGCTGAAAGAATTCAAGCAGACACAGGTTGGTCATCAGTCAAAGTAGTAGAGAGAGTTCTAGTTTGGGCATGGAAGATGAACCAGATGACCCCTAATTCCTTTCAGCTCTAGGATTCGAGTAATATATCTTTGCTTAAAACCCTCTCCCTAGAAAATATCTTCCAAAATAAACACCTACATCATTACTCTTTCTTCAATCTCTGTCAGAAGATTTGCTACTGTCATCATTGAAAAACGATGTAGTACATTCCAACAATTTCAATTCCTCAAAATGCCAGATGTTATGTTATTAATCATTTTACATAAATATATATGCATAAATATATATGTATATATGTATTTACATATGTGTAGTATGAGACATGCATGGCTCTACAGTGCTAAATAAATTCTTTCAAAGAAAGAACTTTGTAGTGTGAAACATTTCCATTACAGATTAGTAAAATCCTAAATGTAGTCCCCAAGTAATAATCTAGGCAATTTAGCACTCTGTCTCTGTGTGGCTACTATCATAAGTTTTAACTGGGGGCTTACTACATAGGGGTAGCATTGCTAAAGAAATCATTCCCTTGGTATCCATGTGTGATTAGCAAGCTTTGTCTTGCTTTTGTGTCTGACTTAAAGGTACTCTATATTTAAGATAGGATTAACATGAAATTAAAAAAAAAATAACAAAAGAAAACAGAACCCTAAATACCTTTATTTTCAATGAACTCCCTTTAAAATGTAGATTAGTGCAAAAGTTTAAGCAAAAATTTAATGAGGTTGCTTCTGTGTGTCAAGTTTCTGTCCCTTCACCTACAGTCCACACCAACTGATTAGATTTATTCTGTTTTGTTTCAGAGAAAAGTAGTTCTACTATTTTTATTCTACCCTTTGTCTCTAGAGGTAAAAGGATGATGTCAAGCAGTGTGCCATATTCTCTGGGGGTGGTGGGGGGGAGGGAGCCAACACCCTCTTCAGTCTTCTTTTCTATCTCTCTTTCTAGTCGAAGACTTGGGGATTTACCTCTAAAAAGCACTAAAGTGTTTCTTCACGAAACTGTTATGCAGCTTTTAAAAAAAAATTAATTTATTTTTATTCTTTTTTTAATTGAGAGCTAATTCACAAACAACAAAGTGCAGAGATCTCAAAGATTCAGGTTAATGCATTTTGACAATTGTGTAGTAAATCAATTTTTTTTTTAGTATTCCTTTTTTCCCCTATATTGTTTTTTTTGCTGTACATGTATTATTTTTAGTGATTTTGCTAGAGATTTGAATATTCACCTGCCCTTAGCACAGATTACCTTCAAATAGTATTTTATTATTTCACAAACAAGAGCTTTATAGCCATACACTTTCCTTTTTCCTCTTCCTACCACTGTTTTCCCCTCTGTTTTCAATTATTTTTCTTATATACCCATTGTTATTATTTTTACTTGAACTGGCCAATATATTTTAAACAAGAATCATATAATTTTCCCATGTATTTACTCTTCCTGTTGCTTTTAGTTTTTCCTGATGACTGGGTCTTTCCTCTGTCATCAATTTCCTTCATCCTGGAGCATTTCTTTAACATTCCTTGTAGGGCAGTTCTGCTGTGAATTCTGTAAGCTTATTTCTAAATATTAAAAAAAAAATACTTCTGTTTCACTTCATAATGGATGGATATTTTTTGCTGTTTGTGTAATTTTAGGATGTTTTTTCTTTCTGCTCTTTGTGTGTGTGTGTGTTGCTCAGCTTTGTCCCAGCCTCACTGTTGGTGATGATAAGTCAGCCATCACTCTTCTTGTTGTGTCTCAGTATATAATGTATCTTTCATCTTTGGCTGAAGTTTTCGCTTTCTCTTTTACTTTGATTTTCAGAATTTTGATGATGAAGTCCCTAACTAACTGTGGTTTTCTTTATATTTGTCCTGCTTGGTGTTCACTGTGCTTTTTGGATCCTAGGTTGATGTCTTTAATCAGTTTTGGAAAATTCGCAGTCATTTCATTCTCAGACATTCTGCTGCACTTTCTCTTTCCTTTCCATCTTAGATTCCAATTCTTCATATATTGGACCATTATGTATTTTTATTATTGTCCTATAGATCTTGGACACTCAGTTCTGGTTTTTCATTTATATTTTTCCTTTATATTCTGATTTCAATAATTCCTACTGCTCTTTATTCAAGTTCAGTGATTTTTTCCACTGGTATTTCTAGTCTTATATTAAACCCACTGAATATATTATTCATCTCATAATGTATTTTATATTTTTTATATTTCTGTTTGTTTTTTTCTTGTGTGTATGTATGTTCTTTTGCTCAAATTCCACAGCTGTTTATGCATGTTGTCCACTTTCCTTTAACATATTTAACATACTTAAGGTTCTTTAACATATTTAAAGGTTCTTTAACATATTTAAATATAAGAACTTAGGATTTGAAATCCATGTTTCATATTTCCAACGTCTTTGCCATTTCTGGGTCCATTTCTGTTGCATCCTCTCTTAATTGTAGGTGACATTTTGTTGATTTTTCACATATTCTTTATACTTTTTAATTATATGTCACACAGTGTGTGTAAAAGAACATTAGAGACTGAAGTAAATAATATCTATTTCCCAGAAAAAGGCATATTCCCTTCTGTCATCTGCTGGAGTGTCCAGTGGTGTCAGTCTTACCAGCTAATTGATCTGGTTTTGGGCTATGTTGCAGCTTTAGGTAGTTGTACATCAACACCAGCTTCAAATGTTTGAGGAACTCCAGAGATTTCTTCATGCTTCAGAGTCCTGCTAGCTTTCCAAATTGTAGAGGATCTCTCTCCTGTACATGCAGCTGTTTGTTTTGTTAGTCACTGGTGAGTTCCTTTTTCCATCCAGTTCCACCCTTGGCTTTCTGTACCTCAGGAGTACTTTCTCCACTCTGCTTTCCTGCACTGACCTTTGGGAGACCTCTGCATTTCACTGGGTCAAGGCTCCAAGTGTCTAGGAGGAATTTTATTTTATTTTCTTCAGCCCTCCAGTTCTTCCTTGAGTCTTTCACAGCCAGTGACTACAATAGATGAAGGCTCCAAGTGTGTCCCAGAGGGATTTCCCACTGCTCTCCTCTACAGCCCTGCCATTGACTTACTCTGGGGGAAGGTCCTACAAACCACAGTGGGAAGTCTTGGAGTTCTTGCCGGGCCCCAGCCATTGGCATATTATAGCTGTGTGTTTGGTAAAGTGTCACAGAAAGAGCTGGCAAGTAGATATAGACCCCCTCTGTGGTGTTAGTGATTCTCATCCATCACACCAGCCCACATGTGGTCACCACAAGTTTGTTAAAAGTTTGGCTGGTTTACCCTTCCCAGCTCCTCTCCTACTCTAACAGTGCTGAAAGCAGCTATAGTTCTCTTCCAGAAAATTCATCACTTTCTGGAATTTGGTTTATTTTTGTTTTCCCAACTCTCATATTGGTTTAAAAATCTATGATTTTGTAGTTTAACTGGCTCATTGTTAGGGTGGGAAAGTTTGTACCTTGCGACTTTCTATATCCTGACCCAAATTGAATGTTCCCTCTTGGTCCCTTTTTAATGTCATTAAAGAAATAGACTAGTTATTTGAGACTATAAGTGACCATGATATTTACAGTGTAATTTTATTTCTTCTCTGTTACCTAGCTGTGGATATTATGAGGCGTAAAGCTACAATAATGTACAGTGAGGTGATTAAATGCCGTGTGTGATTCATGTACATCTATGGGTGAATGTTCAGCATGTGTCTTTTTATATGGTAGCCCAAGCCAAAAAACTCACAAAACATAACAAATACATCTAACGAGCATAGAGCAATTCTTACGAAAACAAAATGAGCTATAAGCATGGGGTTCTTGTCCCCAGTGATTCTTGTACAATGTCAGATGTTATCACCTGTGCTGTAATCCACAGCATAAGAAGTAATCTCTTCTTGCTTGAATAATGGCAACTGCTTTCCTGTAAACAGTCTTGCCAGTAAAATAAGATGTCCTGGCAACTCCAGAATGGCCCTATCAGAGGAACATCTTCTCTTTGTGTGAATTAGGAAAAACAGAGAACATAGGTGGAAGGCATATGAATAACAACAAAATCTAAAATCTGTGATTTCTTAAACATAAACAAAAGAGACAACCTAAACAGTAATGTTACAGCTTGAAAAGTTAGGGAAACATAAAAAAGAATTGGGTCACAAACACTTCACTTGCATACAGGTATCAAAAGAAGTGAAATACCACTTCTCTCCCTTCCATCAGTCTAAATAGGAGGCCGCAGAGCTTTCCATGTGTGAAAGAGTGTGTAGAATATGTGCCATTTCTCACTGGCATAGTTTCGAAGAGATCGGAGATGATACATACTTTTGAGGAAAAGGGGCAAAAATTTCCAATAGTAAATGGCTTAAATGAGTGGGCAGAAGCTATGTATGGAGCCCGTGGTAACAAGAAATGGTTTAAATCAGAGAATATGAATCAAATGAGATGCTTGCAGACCTTTAACTATAGCAGTGCTAGCAAGGCCTCTATAATACTTAGCACATAAAACAAATTATAACAATATCCTTACGATTACCACACAAGTAATAGTGCTATATAAAAACTCATAAAAACGAAATGTATGACTACAATAACCATATTAAAACAACTACAGTTTTCTCTTAAATAACCATGTAACCCATGCTTGGAGGATATTATGCTATTTAGTGATTAAGCTCAAGAAGCAATGTCTTCCAGCCATTTGAAACTGAAGAAGAAGACAAAGGGCCAGTTTCTTCGTTTTCTCTGAGTACGGGGATAATGACCTCAACGGGGGAGTGAGAGAAGTTGAGGGGAGTGGGGGCAACATAGAACAAACTTCTCTTTGATCATTTCTTTTCTGAAGATAAGAAAGAGCAATTCTTTTGATGAAAACCGTAAACACAAGCACGCACACGTGCACACACACACACACACCCCAAAACCAGTAGAACCATTTAAATATATAAGCAGGAAGACTTTTATTTTTAAAGGAGTGTACAGTGAAGGACTGCATAATTACAAAGCACAACAAATCTACATCACTTACTGAATATTTTGTCTCATTTTTTTCTTCCTTTGACCTTTTCTGATTTTCTGTTGGTATAGAAGATTTGATCTCTAAGATGAAGATATTTCTGTGCCTCTGGCAGAAAAAGTAAGCAAAAATAAATACACGTGATAGTCATTTGCAAGCACAGCTCAAAGGTATTGCATGATAATTGCATTAATTTGCAGGTGTAGAAGATGTTGGAGTTTTGAGGGAGGCTATTAATAATGTACCTCTTCTCTACCCAAGTTTGGAACCACATGAGAAAGAAATAGAAAAATCAGTAAGATAGAAGAAAAATTAAGTTTTGTCATGTCTGAAAGCTGACTATATGTATAGCCACAGTAGATTTGCTAATATTTTACCTTGTAATTAGATGAAGTTCCGTCCCAGTCATGGCATGCCTAGACGGCTGCAGGCCTCTGCCCACTGGGGCCCTCTCTTTAAACTCAGAGTATGGAGTAGCAGACAATGTATGCATCTTGTAAGTGGCTGCTTTCAAGACAGACAGGGAAGGATTGAGCAAAACATGGTCACTTCCTTCTCTCAAACACCTCAACTGGGTAAATTACTCCTCCTTCCCAGGTATGGATGAGAGTGGGAGAGAAACCAAGAGTGATATTCCCGAAGTCTCTTTTCATGGATGTATGGAGGTTCCTCTAAACACAGGTCATTTAATACTCAGAACAACCTTATAAGCAAAAAAGTTTCCCCTAAGTTATATGTGAAGAAACCGAGGCCAAGAGACACAAAATGATTGGCCAGTTTAAAAGAGATGTTAAGATATAGAACTGAGATTGGGGTGAAGTATTTTCCTTCTACACTCTTGAAAAACAATCATTTTTGACTTGTTTTCAGAGAGACCAACATGTCTGATGGCCTTAACTACACTTTCCAAAATATTTTTAATTCTCAATTTTAAAAGTGATACTTCATTTCCGCCTTCTCAACACATCTTTTGTTTTTATGGATGGCTTTGGATTCTGTATGCTATGTCAGAATATAAGATGAAAATCATGGTTTGGGGGAAATTCACCTTATATTAGCTGATGTCAGTGAACAAAGATCTTTGCCCATTTTGATAACTTTATCTAGCAAGATGATGGTATAATGGGGTAGAAAGCATACATGACATTTTTGCAGGTTTCATTGCCGTTCTTATGACTCTTAGATCAGCTACAGTTTCACGAGAGGCACCGAACATCGCAGTCCTCTCCATGCAGGGACCTGGTCCTCTTAAAAGTGGTGGCGCGGGAGAAGAAAGCACATTCACCCTGCGAGCTGCCTCTCAAAAGCGAGGGAAGAGGAAGAATGTGTACTGAACTAGTGTAATTTATCCTGTATCTAACTCATCATGAAGTAAGTTCCATCTCCTCCTTTGGGAAAAATGAGTAAAGGAGACATGAGAAGCCAGGAGTTTTACATTAGGTGACTTCTTCAAAAAGGAAAGAGTCCTACGTATATGTGTAACAAGGCACAGCTCTGATCACACGATGTCCCGACACAAAACCAAGTTCTGTTGGTTCACAAGTGAAGTTTGAAATCCTTATCTTCTGTAATGCAGATTTTCCAGACTTATATTGCGAGGATCCATTGGTAAACTCAAGACTCGGGATCCCATTGCTCACGGAAACCTTCATTGGGCTTTTTCATGTTTGTGACTGTGCTCTCATTAACAAATATTTATTGTGCACCTGACATGTGCCATGCACTATTTTCGACAGTTGAGATAAATCAGTGAGAAAAAACATACAAAAATACTTGCCATTGTGGATTTTATATTCTAGTGGGAAATGGATAATAAACAATATATATTGGAAAAAGTAAACTTACAGTATTTTAGAAAGTGATATGTGCTATAAAAATAGAGCAGGATAAACAAAACCAGAAGTACCAGGGGCACCAGGGAGTGGAGGAGACATTTTTAAAAGGGTGGTCAAGGTAAGGTTCATTGAAAACTTGGCATCTATTATTAGTTTCCTAGGGCTTCTGTAACAAATTACCACAAAGCCAGCAGCTTATAACAACAGAAATTCGTTCTTCCACAGTTCTGAAGGCCAGAAGTCCAAAATCAAGGTGTTAGCAGGATTGCACTCCCTCTGGAGTCTCTAGAAGAGAATCCTGCCTTGCTTTTTTCGGCTTCTGGTGGTTCCGGGCATTTTTTGGCTTGTGAGTGAAAACTCCAATCTCTGTCTCCATCCTCATATGACCTCTTCTGTGTGTTTCCCTTCTCTCTCTCTCATTTTTTCTCTTTGTTCATTTATTTTGTTTCTTAAATTTTACATATGAGTGAAATCATATGGTGTTTGTCTTTCTCGGACTGACTTATTTTGCTTAACATTTACTCTCTAACTCCATCCATGTCATTGCAAATGGAAAGATTTCATTATTTTTTTGTGGCTGAATAATATTCCTATACACACACACACACACACACACACACGCATATATATATCACATATTCTTTATCCATTCATCACTCAATGGACATCGGCTGCTTGCATATCTTGGCTATTGTAAATAATGCTGCTATAAATATAGGGGTGCATGTATCTCTTTGAATTAGTATTTTTGTATTCTTTGGGTAAATACCCAGTAGTGCAATTACTGGATCATAAGATAGTTCTATTTTTAACTTTTTGAGGAACCTTTGTACTGTTTTTCGACAGTGGCTGCACCAGTTTTCATTCCCACCCACCGTACGTGAGTATTCATGGACAGAGCTTATTTTAGATTCATCTTTGTATCTCCCATAGGATTTAATATAGTGCCATGTACATACTACATGCTTCTTGGTCAATATTCACCAAGTAAATAAATGAACACTAACTATGGACATATGACCATAATTTCTACCTAAAAAACAGTTCTAACTTCTTTAGGTACAGAGAATTGTCAAGCTAAAGCAAACTATTTTTCAATTTCTAATTTACTCACTATGGAACCTTATTGGGAACTCTGCTGCAATATTATTATATTCAGCACAAATCTTCAGAAAAAGATTTTAAAAAGAAGATATTTAGGCATGTTTAAAAAAAGAAGAAAAGAGATCCTTCCTTTTCTTTAAACCTCTTGGGTTTTGTCTTATAGATGTCATAGCACCAAATCTCTTCTTACCATTTTTACTACCAGAGAGGAATGATGGCTCATTGCCTGACATACAAAATTACAGTAGTCTTACTCATATTGTGTCTGACTATAACAATTAAGCACCATTTGCTTATAGTAAAATTATTTGTGGTTTGTCATTGTGTGAAGGCAGAATGTGACGTTAATGAAGTGTTTGGAAGGGGAGTCCATATGGGATGGTTCTGGATTTATGACAGTGTAATCGCTATCTGCCAAGCCAGGACAGGCAAGACCATTTTGGGCAGAGTCAATGACAGAGATGTCTGTGATGCCCCAAAAGAGAGAGAGCTGGCATTATTCTCATGGTACTTAGTTGTTAATGTTTGACCCGTGTCCTCATTCATTTTCAATAAAAAAGCTGAATTCTGTTTACTGTGTTAATTTTCCTATTCTAGCAGAATAGAAACATTTATTAGCAGAGGTTACTCTTTTTTATTCCTTTGCTTATGTGTGTTCTATTATCTCACAGCCTAACTTTAAAGACAATATGGACAAGTTCACAGGTACTTTCTGTCTGGTGTTGACTGAACTTCTATTCAAATAGTGTCCTGAGACAAAGTCTTCTTCTACTAGGAGTAATGGTTGGTGAATGAGCATTCTTCTGTGCCAGGATGCTTGAACTTTCTTTGTCACTTGGGATTGTTACCTGTCAACTTTGCATTACTCCTCCCCTCTCTCTTCCCTATGTGAGGAAGATCCCTTCTTCCCTCAGCTTACACTCCCCATAGTACTCTTCTCTGTATGGTCCCCAGATAGAGTTTGACAATGAGAAGGCAGAGAGGTGGAGTTATTCTCAGAAGTTATTCTCAGGAGATTGTGTCTGTCAGATGTGGTGGTTTCTCAGTCTATGCCAGGAGCCCAACGTTCATGGTCAAGGTGGACAGACATGGCAGCCTCTCAGATTCCTTTACAAGCTCCAGTTTGTCCTATGGTTGTTGCAGCTTCTCAGACTTCTCTTTTACCTCCTGTGCCTCCATCTGCTGCAGTGCTTCAGGCAAAAAAATCTTGAGTGCCTGTTTCTTTAGTCCTCCAGGAGCAGATGCAGCCTTCTACCCCACATTCATGTTATTCCGCTTGTTATATTAAACTCCTTTCTCTCTATAATACCTGTCATTTCAATCTCTCTCTCTTTCACTCTCTCTCTCTTTTCCTGAATGAAACACAGACTGACATACTCATCTGATAAACATTTTCTTAGTATCTAAAGTGTATCATATGCTGGGCTGGACTCTGAGGCTGCAGAGCTAAAGATATGGTCCTTCCCTCACAGAGGTAAAATCTAATGAAAAGACTGAAAAGTGAGCACAAAGTGCAAATAAGATTTGTAGGAAGCAGGGGCCCCTGGATGGGCAGTCGGTTAAACTTCCCATTCTTGGTTTTGGCTCAGGTCATGATCTTAGGGTCCTGAGATCAAGCACATCAGGCACTGCGCTCAGAGGGAGTCTGCTAAGGTTTCTCTCTGCCACCCCCCAAATAAATAAATAAATCTTTAAAATTAAGGGGGAAAAAAAGAATTTGTAGGAAGCTTACCTAATGCAGACTGGGGAGGTCAGGAAGCACCCTTAGGAAGAGGGAATACCAACCCTAAAACTACAGTTACGTCTCCTACTACTCATTATTCCCGTAGCAGAGACTTCTAAATTTTCATCTAAATTTTCAAAATCAAAATATTCCAATCTATGTCTCTGAATACAGTTTACTTGGGATGACTTAAATGTAAATGCATTTGTCAATAATAGCCAATAATAGCACTTTCTCTAAAATCATTCTGAACACAGAGATACTTGAGCATTTCATTTTTATCTTTGTATGCACAGTTTTGGAAAATTTCCGCACAAAATGCCTGAATGTTTCCTTGCCTTGTTGAAAACAATTCAGTTTCCATCTAAGGAATCCCTGAACAGGGCTGCTTCAAAGTTCACTCAGTGACTGAACACTCCCGCCCAGGATTGTATCATCAGCGTAAAGATGCACACCACAGTCAGAACACTGCCTTGTCAGCTCATTTATAAAGATCATAAATAACAATGGTCCAAGGATTGATCCCTGAGGAACCCCCATAATGACATCCATTAAATCTGACATGACACTGTTTAATAACACAAGTGGTGTGTGCCCTCTTAAGTAGCTAGCACACCAATTAATTAAGGACGATGCCATACCTAGTCTATTCCATTTATCCAGCAAAGAAGTATGCACTACCAATTAGGAAATAAAATGATGTTTGAAGCAACACTAAGTTATTTATCTAAGAGAAGATCTCTTGATTTGAGCTGTAACCCTGTGATAAGATGACTGTGTGCACACACCCTCTCCTTCAGAGAGCTGTGGCTGGGTTGACATCTTATTTTAGTATGGAAAGAGAGGCATGATTTTAACTTGGAAATGACCCTTCGACATCACATCCAGGAACTTCTCGGTGGAGACATACTTAGACATAATTGCAGTAGATGAAGCTTTGAAGTAATCATCTTGCATGCTCACTTAAATAGTTAATAGGACAATCTCGTCCACTGGTACTTCACAGGAAGTCATTTCCACATCTTTACAACATTGAATGAATTGTAAAATGCTGTCCAATGCCAGCTCTTTTTGCCAATTTATTTTCAGTTGAGGAGCTGTAAATAATTGCTGGTAAAACAAATAGAGGGAAGACATGACTGAAATTGCATTGGCAATATATGGTATTGTGGGACAGGGAGAAGAAAAGAGAAAATATCTTTTTCTCTTGTATTCAGAAACAGGGAAGTGAATGGTGAGAATAAAGATCCTCTTATCTTGGAAGCTGTGGGAAAGAAAGAGAGGAAGGGAGGAACATGCTTCGGCATCTCCAGCCGCCCGAGATAATGATGATGATAATGCCACATGATTGTACTTAATGATGTTGAATCAATTTATGATGATGATGATGATGATGATGAGTTTTAACTCAAATCATGTAATGTCCCTTTATTAGGAGGAAGAGAGAAATAAGGGAAATAAGGGAATAGGAAAGAGAAAGGAAAGGAAATTGGAGACAGAAGGCAAAGGAAGAAGAAACAAAGCAAGTAAAGAGGGAAAAAGAGATGAATTAATTTAGTATTTTCATTGTCAGCACTAGTTATTTAGTTATTTTATTATCATATTAGCATGGACATCTTTTTCAAACCTTTGTGATGCATTTGGTAAAGAAGATATTTTTGTAGGAATAATAAGATTTCATTGCAGTTATTGGGGAAAAAGTAGGAAAAAAATAAGTAATGTCTTTATCCACTTGCTTTTCCTTAGCTAAGAGTCCAGAAACAGGGTCAGCCTAGAGAATAAAAAGACTCTGGCAGAAATATGGTCAAAATGTTCTTCTTGCAGTAAAGGCCAACTGAACAAATGACTCTTTGCCCCATGGGTCAGTTCAAGCCTGGTCAGAGTAAATCCCTTTTCTAATATCAGAAACTCTCCCATCCTTAGACACAGGTGCAGCAACCTCTTTACTGGAAGAGGGGGCTCTGTTGAGTGCTTGACATTTGGAAGCTGCTTTTTTCCTCAAAAACTTCAGCCCTCACAAACAGAAAAGTCAAAAGTTTTCTGTAATTACTATCTGGGGGCAAGTGTGAATTGGCTATAGATTGCAGAATTGCTTCTGCTAGATTTGGTTGATATTACAGGGGTTTAAAAAATAATAACAAGGACGCTTGTGTGAAAGCACTCTCCATATTAGGATTTCAAAAGGTTTTAGAACGTTAATTGCATAATTAGGGACCTCACCCACCATTAAGAATGAACCTAATTATCAAGCTGTGCTAGAAAATTAAGGATAGCTATCTTAATGCCACATAAAGGGAAACTGAGGTGCATAGAGATTGAGAGATTGATGTCAGTTGTCTCAGCAAACCACTCTGAAATTAAGGTCCCTGGTGACTGATTGCTTGTGATAAATCTAAATTTACAGGAAAGCTAAATGTCCATGATATGGTTGCATATTTTAGGTCGGTGCTACTCAGGGTGCTATCCATAGACCAGCAGCATCTGCATCACCTAGGAGGTGGTAGAAATGTATAACCTTAGGCCCCGCCCCAGACCTACTGAAATCAGAACCCTCGAGAATTGAGCCAAGAAATCTGTATTAACAAGCCCACTTTTCCAGTGATTCTGATGTTCACTAAACTTTGAGAGGCTCCAGACATATTTTAATATATATTTACTTACTTTTCTCTTTCTTACTACTATTACTTACTTGTACTTATTTTTTTTTTGGCCTGGATTGCAAGTTTTAATATTCTTTGTTATTTTTTAAAATTTTTATTTAAATTCTAGTTAGTTAACCTATAGTGTGACATTGGTTTCAGAAGTAGAATTGATTCATCGCTTACATATAACCTCCAGTGCTCATCATAACAAGTGCCCTCCTTAATCCCCATCACCCATTTATAAAGGCCCATACCCCACCCACCTCCCTCCATCAACCCTCAGTTTATTCTGTATTGTTAAGATCGGTATTCTTTAATTACTCACATCTAAGTCTCCCCTAGAAAGTGAATTATCTATTAGTGTTTGGGAATTTCATGGAAGCATCTTCAGTATAGTCCCTTTTTTCAAGGAATTGGCTTCTGTTTCTGAAATGTTTTTCTGCTGTATGTATGTATTTCCTATCTGCACCTCTACCTTCATTCAGTCATGATATGTACCCTTGTATATCTTCAGAAGCAAGTTCAGTCTTGGCTTCCCCCAACCCACTGGAGATTCCTAATGACAAACCTCCACATATGTAACAAATTTCAGTTTGACAGTAGCTTCATTATCAATTGTTAGTCTACTCTTCTCTCTTTGATTTCGAAGACTAGGATGAGACCTTCCCAAGGATAGCTCACTTTCCTTTCAGCGCGCTCAAGTGCAGTGCTCACGTGCAACCTGTAGCTCCCATCTCATCCCTGTCCTCACCAGCAGAAGACAATAACGTATCATCTTGCGGCTTCCACAGCATTAGACACAGAGCTCTTGCAAAACCTCAGTAGTGTTTCCTTCTTTTTTTTCTTTATCACTCCTGATTTGCTAGTGTCTTTCTATCTTTTAAAATCATTCTTTCCGCTAGCATTACCAAACCGATCTGATGCCCTCAGCGATGGGCAGAAGAAATGAAAAAAAATCACCCCCAGGCTTTGGTGGTGGGTTACCATCCTGTGGGAGGCCTGTGACCTTTCTTTGCCATTGTCGGGGTCGCTGTGCTGTAGTAAGTCCCTCTTTAGAGATTTTCTTTAGTAGGTTTTCAAAGATTCACTCAGTGGACTGAAATTGTCCCTGCTCAATAGAGATTGATTGTGAACACTGATTCTGAGAGGCTAATACAGGAGAGAGCCCCCCTGCTGGGAAAGCGCTGTCCTACTGGGGGAGGCGTGTTGGCTGCTATGATATCTGATCATTTTCCTTTCCCTTTTTGATTTCACAGAGGCAAATCCCTACACTTGTGAGGCTGCTTTTAAACTTCTCTGTCCACGGGACCTTTATCAGTTGTTTCGCCTTTGCTGGTTTTACATGTGTCAGAGTTAACATGGCTCCCTTCTCTTTCCCATTCTTTGTCAATATGTCCTATATTCTTTTTCTTTTATTCCTTCAATCTGTAGTGAGGAAATATCAAATGGCAAATATTTATATTTTCTTTCTCTTGCACTGTATTTAAGGAAATTGGATCAAGAGGAGGATTTAATGTTTTGCTGAGCAGATGGTTGAGAATTCATGTGAGAAAAGTAAAGAAAAGTTGCATGCTGGTGTAGAAATGCAAAGGTGTGAGGTGGAGGTAGACAGACCTGGAGGTAGTCCAAGGGTTCTGGGAGAAGAGTTGGGGGTGGAGTAGACAAGAAGGAGCAAGGGCAGGGGTAGGGGCTGGGGGATCGGGGGGAAGGGGATATGGAGAGAAGGGTTATGGTGGAGGAGTGAGAGGGGATATTTGCAAACAAAGAGATAAACTGAGCAGAATGAGCAAAGGTTCAAGGACGTGTTTAGGAAATCTTGTAATTAGATTTAAAGTAGTAGACATTCCCTACTCCATTCTGTGAAAAGGTCACTAAAAATTTAAGTTATTTTTCAGTGCTTTGGACTCAGGGAAGTTTATTTCTTAAAGAGAATATTGAGATCTTCCTCAGTTATATTTGGGTTTAAAATTTCCCTTCCCATGGAAAAGATGTGTAATTTAAAATAAAAAGACACACAATACAAATTGAATGGATATAAAACTGTATAAAATGGTTTTAGATGTGCTATTTCCAGTGAATTCTTTCTTCTTTTACCTTCCTGAGGCCTTTCCCAGGAGATTGCTTGTTCCTAGAACATGCATAAGTTTTAGATTGAGAAATCTGTTATAAAAAAAAAAAATCTGGGGTGCCTGGGTGGCTCAGTCGTTAAGCATCTGTCTTCAGCTCAGGGCATGATCCCAGAGTCCTGGGATCGAGCCCCACATCAGGCTCCTCCGCTGGGAGCCTGCTTCTTCTTCTCCCACTCCCCCTGCCTATGTTCCCTCTCTCTCTGGCTGTCTCTCTCTCTGTCAAATAAATAAATAAAATCTTTAAAAAAAAAAAATCTAACATCACAAGTGCTACCTGCACTAACCAAATAATTGTAATCTTCATTACTCTTGGGCAATATAACATCCTTGGTGTCTATGTGAATGCTATGTAACATTAGTCCCATTGAAGCCAATGTTCAAGTGAGGGCCCTATGAATATCTATTAATGTTGATAAGAAATTATAATTTTACAGTTCATATGACAGTTGCCGTAAGTGAAGAAATGCTGCTGCAATAATTCAACATTGCAGTTTGGGAACAGCAGCATGGATGAAAACATGTGATTTTAGTTTAACTTTTTAAAGCTTCACTATTTTTATATAGATAGTTAATATGAAAAAAATATTTTTGGCAAATTGTTTATTTAAAATATCTATAGGTGTTAAATTTTTTAAAAATATTTAACCTTAACTTTACTCCTTAAGTAATCAATTACATTGAAATATATGGAATCACCAGTTTCTCTGATATTTTTGGAAAATATTGATGCAAATATTTCTAGATTGTGTTTATGGATTCCTTTCCATTATAGACTGGCAGTGTTATTTTTTTAAAGATAGTATTTATTTATTTTGAGAGAGAGAGAGAAAGAGAGCCCAAGCACAAGTGGGAGGAGGGGCAGAGGAAGAGAGAATCCCAATCGGACTCCACACTGAGCGTGGAGCCGGCCCTGGACTCAATCTCACAACCCTGAGATCACAACCTGAGCCGAAATCAAGAGTCAGATGCTTAACTGACTGAGCCACCCAGATGGCTCTAGACTGACCGTGTTATTAAGATCATATGTTTTAAAATAAATCCTGATTTGTTCCTAATATTTTGATATGTGCTCTGATTGTAATTCTAACTCTTGAGAGCCATATTTCTTTATTTAGGACTATTAAAATTAATAATTTTCTTTAATTTGAACTCAGTGTTAATGTGACTCTCTTATGATACTTCTTTTTTAATCCTCTTAAATTTGCTTCCAGCATTTGCAGCCAGTTTAGCACTGGTGGCAGCCAACAGCAGCATATATTGCCCTATTAGTTACTATCCATCACTAAATGGTGATTCACTGGACCAGGTTTAAAGCCCCAAGTCATCTAGATCAAAAGGAAAACAATTGCATCATATGGATTGCTTAAATATACTAGAATTGTATTTACTATGCACTAAAGAATTTTATTTTTCCAGGTCTGAAAGTTGTCTGCATTTTGGCTCTGCCTCCCCAGCTCCCTAAATAACCTTGTCAAAGTCATTTAACCTCTTAGTGTTTGTTTTCTCAGCTGTAAAATGAGGATAATTATCCTTACCTATCTCATAGGGATGGTGTTCAGATTAACTAATTAATGATTAGAAAGTGCTACAAAAAAGCTTGGTATTATTAAGGAAAACCTAAGTATTTTTTAGTGCCTTTGGGTAAGAGTGCTACTTAGCAGAAATGACTCCCAACAAGTGTTTGATAGCCTGATAAGCTGCCAGCTTCCTCCCTGGGGAAAGATGACTGTCCTGGGACCTTGTCCTTCATTGCTGCTTTGGTAGCTGAAGAGCACAGAGGCTGCCTCTCTAACAAAGAACACTGGGGTCAATGATACATTTCCTAACTCTGACACATTCGAAGAGCTGCCAAGCGATAGCAAGATAATGCCATTTCAACCTGAAGAAACCATCTTTAACTACCTATTCAGAACACAAAAACGCCTGTGGGACTGGGTTATAATTGCAGCTTGTACTATATCCTTATACAAAATGCATTCGGCTATGTATTTTCTTTACAGGTTAAGAGATATTTGTTTACTTCTTTGGATTTTACCTTTTGCCTGGCAGACTCACCAAGCAACAGCTATAGGGTGTTTCTCATTACATTTTTTACATAGGCATTCGTGGCACAGTGGGCCAAAATGCCTCTTCCGTCACATCTTTCTGAATATTGGAGCTCTTGGCACTAAAGAGTGAGAGACATTGCTCAGGGTTTTGTCTAGTTCCTTTCTTGATCTAAGGATGTTTCTAGATTCTGTGCACACCTTTCTTCCCCCATTTTCATTGCTCTATTTGGTGTTTCCTTCTCTTTCATTTGTCTGTTGTGCTGTCACTAACTGCTCTCCCTGTTTCCAGTCCTTCTCTGTACAGGCACCCAGTTTGTTTTCTTTTAAAAAGACTATTGTTTTACTCTTTTGCTTCAAATGTAAAGTGGCTCTTAAGTGGCTCTCCTTACCTTTTGGGACAAAGGCCAACCTGCTCAGGATGACAACTGAAGTCTCTCATATACAGGCTACAATCTACCTTTCAGCATCATTGCCCACAACTCCAGAATTACTGATCCTAGAACCTTCCATTTGTGGGAACAGCTCTACACAACTAATGGTGTTTACTTTGTCTGAAATGTTCTTTCCTTCTGCGTTAAATGCTATTAGTCCATGAAGAATTTGTTCTAACGTCAGCTTTTCTATGAAAACTTATCATCTTTTTCACTTAGAAAGTGCAAAATCCATTTTTCTTGCAAGATCCATTATACTTTTTAGGAGAAATTTCACTGGACTTCAATCCATGTCTTCTGTTCCCTTTAAAGTGTGTGGTATTGAGCACTCTCCTTATCTCAGGTTCTTGTTATATTAATTGATGGTGTCAGGGATAATAACTTACCTACTAAATGGTTTTGTTATTAGGATGAAATGAAATGAAAAAATGCATGTGAAAATTATTTGCACCATATTAAATGCTATACAGATGTAAGTTGTTATTATAGTACTTATCTCTGTGTTGTAGTTAGTTTTATAAATGCATGCTTCCCCTCATGAATAATATATAATCACATCTAGAGAGGAAATTTGTATTCCCGAGCATCTATAAGCATGCTTGGGATAAAGTAGTTGTTTAATAAATATTGGCTGAATGCATGAGAGGAAGCAAGAAAGAAAGATAAAAATTCTATGCTGCTTTCCAGTTATAGGGGGATTCTTTCCTTTCGACTGCCCTCACATTTTTCCCCCCTCATTTGTCCATTCACCAAATACAGCGTGTAAGGCATTATCTGTAAGGAAAGGAACATTGTGCCATGTCTTTAACAGATGTTCACTTTACCTTGTTAGATATCCAGAATAAAGAACAGATTTAAATTTTTTTTTACACTGAATCACTCTCAGGGTTGTAATGACAACCGCTTTTGTGGCTTCCTTATTTTCAGGGTATAATTAACCTATAAAAATTACTTGATCAAAAAAAAAAAAAACCTGTCATATTGATGGAAAAATAAATATTCACTCATCATCAGATATAATTGACTGAACAAGTCTTAACAATGCAGTGAATAAGACGGTTTAGGTCTTAGGAGAATTGTTGATCTTGTTCCAATATCTAGTGGGCATAAAAAAATCCTCTTGGCAATTATACTTTTCAAATTACCAGAGAGGCTAAGGGAGAAAATGACACTAAAATAGAAACTTCCTTTTTTTCCCTGGGTTCTATTTACAAGCTTTAGTCTTAATCATAGCACATAAATGCTTTAAATTTTAGGTGGTAGCAAATGGAAAAATAATTAAAATATTTCATGTGTGTAACTGATTGTTTTTTCCTACTGTTTTGGGTTTCTCTATTTGCAGTATTAATTTTTTTTAATTGTCAACAAATACAATTAATATTTTTAACATCACTTTATTCCAAAGCTTGTCATGTTTTAGATAATGGTGATTTATTCAACATATCATGGAAATTATTTAAAAAAAAAAAACCTCAGAAAACAGGTTTGGCACAAGGGGAAAAGTTACTTGGAAACATGTTTCTTAAAACTTAAAGAATTATATTTTGCATAATCCGAAATGCTACTGAGTTCACCATTTGTAGGGCTACTGACAAAGCATTTTTTTAAGATGGAAGAGTAATTTAAACTTTTCATTAAAAGCCTTTTCAATCTCAACTGAATAAAACCAGCTGTTCTTTTCACTGCCTCTTCTATAGCAGCACATCATAAACGTTGAGACCAGAGTTCTGGATGACACCAAAACTGCTTATCCACAACTGTCTCCTTCCCAGAAGTCTGACAGAGGATAGGAGCTGGCAAAAGATACAGACAAGATATCTTAATCAGAGCTCTGCCAGTTGCTGGATCTGGAGGAGTTTACCACCTGTGAATAACAAAGCATTACTGTTTTAAAAGCAATGTTTACTCAGTGGAGGAAAAAAAAAAATTATCCTTATAGCAGTTGCTCTAGATGCTTCTGTGTTCCTCCAGAGCCTCTGGGACTACCAAAAACGAAATCTAGAATCCACAATTACAACCCCAATGAGGACGGCAAAAGTTCATTTACTGTCCTCGCTAATCGCTCCTTTTGTCTGTTCCTTCCTTGTCCTTCTCTGGCTTCTCTTCACCCATCGATCTTCCTAAATGAAAATTTTCTTTAGGAATCCACCACTGTTCCCTTTAGTGGACTTATCCTTGTCAAACCTTCAGCTATGATCCCTAAGGATGTAACTCCAAAAATTTTTGTTCTCTCGGCCCTGATTTTTCTTTTTGGTCTCAAGCCTTGTCTGATTCACTGTCTTTTCGATCTCTCTTCAGTGTTTCCTCTGGTCTAATCCATCTAATACCCTGCTGTTCAATGTAATCACCCTGAAACATATCTCTGATAAAGTCACTGCCCTGCTCAAAACCTCAAGGTCTCTTTACTGTTCAAAGAAGAGAATGCTCTAAGAGAAGATTCAAGATGCTTCTCAATCTGTCTTCTGCTTTTTACCTCCAATCTTATTTTTTCTCTTTTATGTATCCTCTAGGACAGTGCTGTCCAGTGGAAATCTCATATGAGCCAGATATGTATCTTGGAATTACTTAGGAGCCACATTAATATAAAAATAAATATAAATAGGTGAAAATATTTAATAATCTAGTAGAGTTATATAATTTACATCTATTGAGATATACATAACTTATTATATTTGTGTTTTATATTTAAATATATTTTATTAAATACATAAATGATATAAATGGTGCAAATCATAAAGCCAATATTAAAAATCAGTAATTACATACATATGTATATGTATGGCTAGCCAGCTTCCAAGATGACCCTTATTGATCTCTGCCAAGATCAGTGGCTCTAGATTACCTCTGTGTAATTCCCTCCCACACTATAGCAGGGTTGGTTGGTATGACCAATAGAGTATGCAGATGGTATGTTACCTCTCAGGATAGGTATATAAAAAGCCTTGTGTCTTTTGCCTTGCTGTCTCTTGCATCATTCATTCTGGGAGAAGTCAGCTGCCATGCTGTGAGGGCACTTATGCAGGTCTGTGGAGAGGCCTATATAGAGAGGAATTGAAGCTTTTTGCCAACAACCAGTGAGGAACTGAGGTCTCCTGCCAATAGTCGCAGAAGTGATCCATAATGGAGCAGATTGTCCAGCCACAGTCAAGCTTCAGATGACAACAACCCCAGCTGACGTCTTTATTGCAAACTCATAAGAGATGCTGAATCAGAACAACACAGCTAATTCACTTCCATATTCCTGACCCTCTGAGACTGTGTGAGATAATAAATGTTTGTTGTTTACAGATACAAAATTTCACTGTCATTTGTTACACAAAAGTTTAAACTAATGCAGATCAGGGTACTTGCCAGAGGAGTGCTGTTGTAAAAACCAACCAACCAAACAGACAAAAACCAAAAAACAAAACCCAAAATGTGGGAGTGGTTTTGGAGCCAGGCGGTAGGTAGGAGCTAGAAGATCTTTGAGAACAGTATTACCAAAAGCTCCAAAAGCCTTATAAAATCTTATTAGAAACATGTTATCCTTTGAGGAGCTGTGAATGAGGGCCTAAAGGAAATTGAGAGAAATCTTGTTTTATAATCTCAGAAAGTTTATCAATACTGTTGCTTCCAGTAACCTGGAAAGTAGAAATTGTGCCCAATGAATTGAATGATCTAGCTAAGGAGACTTTCAGGCAAACTGGTGAAGATGCAAACTGGGTTCTTCTTGCTACTTGTAGTAAAGTGAGGAGGAGAAGATAAAATAAAGGAATGACTTAAACAGGAAAGAACAGGAGCTTGATGCTTTTGGAAATTCCTAGTCTACTCAGATGGTGAATGATGTGAAAAGTAAGAAATGTCTTATGAATGAAGATCCAATCCAGGATACTGTCAAGAATATATGGTTCAAAGATGATGTTGTGGATGAGACTGTGAAATCCTTTGTGAAGACCTCAGAAAGATCATAGGTATTGCCTTAGAGGGTAGTATAGTTCAGTCCAGACCAAAGTCTCTCTCAAAGCCTTCTGGATATACCCCATAGAACTCTCCAACTGTACAGCTTCTAACACCTAAGGATCTTGTCCCTCAGCCATGTCAGGGGAAACTCAAGACAGAAAAGGACTCATTTTGAAGGGTGTTGTGGGTGTGACTTTTGTCTAATGGGAAGAATGCTAATAAGAATCACAGGAGATACACAAAGTCTTAAAGACAAGTATATTCAAAGAAACACTGCCAGCTTGGACTAAAAGATACAGAGATAAAATAAAATAAATAGGGACCTTTCAAATCCTGGAATTCTACTGGTTGGGAGAAGCCTGAGAAGTATACATGGCTGAAAACACAGGCTGCTTTCTTAGAAAAGGAAGGATGAGTGACTGAGGAGAACCAAGAGGCCAGAGAATAGACCTGAAAGCCCCGTGGACAGTGATTTCTGGGAAGGAATGGGACCAAGTCAAGACACATCCCAAATATGCCTGACTCAATTTCGGGAATGTTGTAGACCCATGACTTCTTTGTGCTTTTTCCTCCTTTTAAACAAGAATGTCTCTCGTAGTGAAATTATGCCTGCTCCACCATTGTATGTTTCCAGCGTGGGGGCCGTATAACTTGTCTCTTGATCACAGGTCTTCTGGAAAGAGAAATTGCACTTGAGGAGCTGTACTTAAGAAACTAAACCCACATAGTTCTGTCAGGTCCTACACATGATCTAGAAGATAAAAGTCTAAATTTAATCTGCTACTGTGATAGGATGAACTTGGACCCTTGGGAAAGAGTGCACATGTTTTGCATGTGAGAAGAAGATTAATAATTTGTAACTACAGAGTGGACTGTGTTCAACACATCTTTTCCTTTCAAGAGGTAGAGCCAAATTGCTCTTTGCTTGAGTGTGGACTGCACTTAATGAATAGTTTCTACTGGATAGAATAAAGCAGAGGTGATGGTGTTTGCAGAAACGAAGTCAGAAGTGGTGTAGAGAAGAACAACTTTTCTTTTCCTCCTTTTTAGGTTTTTCGACTGGTCTAATAGTTCAACTGACATAAGACACATTAACAGAAGAAAAACAAAGTTAATTTTGTACGTATGGGAGCTTATAAAAATATGAGACTCAAAAAAGTACCGGAAGCAAGCAGCTTTTATACCTAATCACACAAGAACAGTACATTTGTGAAGAATTGACAGGACAAAGTTGGGGTTGGTTTAGCAAATTAATGAAGAAGTAACAACATTTGTGTATATAGCCTTCTTGGCCCTGAATTCCCGATCGCTGGTGAGAATGATGCTTTCTACCCTCCCGGTGCTGGGAAGGTACCTTTCACATGGGAATTTATTTCCTGCTTTCAGGGGGACAGAGGAAGGTCAGAGTGTCCTTGCACTAGCTATTTCATAAGTAACTTTAATTCAAAATAATCAATATGCCAAAGCGGCATATTTCGGAATGGCCTGTCCTGAATCCCATCAGAGGTACTGCAGCTTCCTATTTACTTTCTCTCTTTGATCACTCACTCTAGGGGAAGCCAGCTGCCATAAAATGAGGACTCCTATCTATAAGTGGTTGATGGGGCAAAGAGTTGAGGTCTTTGAGCAACAGCTAGTAAGGCACTGAGGTCTGCCAACAGCATTGCAAATGATCTGCTGGGAAGGGGATCCTCCAGCCCCACTGAGGCCTGCGTGTACCAACAGCCCTAACTGGCATCTTGTTATCTCATGAGAGTTTGGAAGCAAGAATCACTCTCAAATTCCTGACCCACAGACCTGTGAGATACTTAACGTTCATGTTTTAAAATACTAAACATTTTGGGTAACTTGTTATGCAGTAATGTATTATAATACATTTTACAGTCTTTTAAAAATACTTTGAAAAATTTTGTGTATATTTTACACTGAAAGCACACTTCCATTTGAATTCACTTTAAGTGTTCCATAGCCATATGTTATTAGTGGCTACTGTACTAGACAGTGCAGCCCTAAAAGAAATAACTGTGTCTACAGGACTTTAATACACTGAAAATTTTCACATTTCCAGATGGAGTCATCGTTGTCGTTGTTGTTTGTTTGCTTAGAGTGTCCTTTTATCCCTTCTCCATCTGGTTACAATTTCCTCATTCGTAAGATCTCATCCTATTATTAACGTTTTTATAATTTCTTTCAACCACTCAGAATTAACTATTCCCTTCTACTTTCTTAGCACAGTGCTTATAATTGGTTACATGTGCCTCTTTTCTTCTAGACTGTGAGAATCTTGAGGGCAAGATTTATGTATTTGGTTTTTTCAAAAGATCTTTGCATGTGCTTAGCTGACTGCTTACACTTAGTGTTCAGTAAATATTTGTTAATACATAAATGGTAGACGCCACACAACTACTTGGCAATGATGTTGTAGAAGTGGCTCTTGTATTGCATGAAAAATTGACCTTCAAGACTCGTAACAATTGTCAGTATCCTCTAAAATGCATCACAGAGAGATGTAGTTCCCACCTGAGGGCATCTAAAGAGAGGGCATATTTCTCTCCCCCAAATAATTGTGCGCAGGTTTGTAATGCAGAGCATAAGTAATTGAGTGAGGAGTGTTGCCCATTAGTCACCGAAGACTGCCTCGGTGAAGAAAGTCCTGTTGCACAATTCCATCCCTCTCTCCCTAGGATGTGGCACTAGTGCCAGCATGAAAATTGTGCTTCAGGTCTTCCTACGAGCTGAAACCTCTAGTAAGCATTTCCAGTATTTTATTGTAGATGCTTGAGGCAGAAATCACACAGCACAAATCCTAGGTCAGGAGAGAGTTACTTCTTTGGTTTATGAGAAAAAGATCTAATTTTTGTTTTCTGTGGGTGAATATTCTTCAAATGCAAGGATAAATTATAAAAACAAAGAAAACGAACCCAGCGTTTCAGATATAGCATGACTAACAGGATGTAGAAAGTATAAGAATGTTACCAGGGGACTGTCTATCAGTAAATAGATACTTTCCTTTTTTTAATTTTGCAGAGACAGGAAAGCAGATGGAGGCAAAGATATGAGTCTCATCCTGGTGGGTTATTGTTCCAAACAGTAGCATGAGAGTATTATCTGACCACTTGAGCCGTGAACTTCCTCTCAACATTGTGGGATGACCCAGATACTGAACTTTTGTCTCTTGCTTTTTACCCCTTTTCTGGAACAGACAATGCACTTTCAACTCTGAGATGATGGGCAACCTTGGGGGGTCATCAAATGGATTGATTTTCCTGGCAATTTTTACTAGTAAAGTACAGCCTTCAGGTTTTTTTTTTCTCCCCCCAAAGGAAGGATGCCAGAAGCAGCATATCTTGTTCTTGTCACGTTAGCGAATCATAGAAATATTAGCATCCTGGATGAGAAAGCTATGAAAGTCAGGGGCTGAAAGCTCAGCAATCCATATGGTTTACAATATACACCCTTAGGCAGGGCTTGTGGATTGTGGTTGTTTAAAAGAAAAAAAGGAAAACGACAACAACAACAACAACTAAGCTAAACTAAACAAAGGGAGAAACATGTGAAAAGTGACTTTCTTATGTGGGGAATCAGGGTGGGCGACTCTCTTCTTTATAGCTGATTTCCTATGCCTACAGTGCCCCTAAGCTTGTCACCCAATTACTCATAGAAGGAGTCTGCACAGGCTCACATGGGCACTCCCACAGGAAGGCAAACTGCGAGCTATTTCCGTGTCCACCTCGTATTAATTTGTACAAGGGAAATTACTGTGGACTAATGGAGTACCTTCTTTCCATTTGTGGCTTCTCTGTCAGTTTTCAGTAGGGAAAGCATAGGACAGGAAATTTGCTTTAAGAAAACCACCTAAAACTTTTCAAAGTACTCTTAACCCCTAGTGCTTAGAAAATTAAGACTTCTTTTTCCTGTAAGTTCACGTTAGCTTCTTTTCAAAGGAAGTTCAGGTTTTGTTCCTCTCTCACCAAAAATTTACTGTTGAGAGAATACTGAATATAGGCATTCCCTGTCAACGTTAACCTGCAAGAATGATAATCTTGCATAGTTGATTATAAGTTCAATAACAGCATTTAAATTTCATATCATTAAGGTATGAATTTATACTTGTACAAATAGCATTACTGTCTAAATTTATGTGAGACAGGAAAATAAAAACATACTTAGATGTTGTGTAAGAGACCACAGGCTAAGAATATGTAGGTTCAGTTATTTGGTCATATGAATATGATCAGTTTATCTAAATCTATTTATAAAACCCATCTGTGTTTTGGAGATACTAATATTCGCTATGCTTCTTTCTAAAGATTAATTTTTTTTGTTACTTTTCTTTGCTAACATTAAATGAAGGTTATTTATGCTATTGTTTATCCAGTCCTTTGAAATGATCAACATTACATGATTTTGCCCTTCAGTTTCAGAATATCTTAAAAGGACCCTTTTGTTTTTCTTTTCACAGTTTTTCTTTCATATGTGATCTTGTTTATCTAGACTAGAAAGTTAGTTTAGAAGAAAAATTAAACCATTGGATGAAAACCAATAAACACGTGAAGGAAGAATAACCATGTATTTGCCAGTTAGTGGTTTCTTGAGACTGAGTCGGCCCTTTGCTAATCTTGCATCTTAAAATTGATTAAATCGGTCTGGAAAGTTCATCAGGCTCCTCCATGTTTTCTGCTCAAGTTTGTTTTAGGATAATTTTAAGCTATCAGATGGCTGTGGCCTTCCAGGTCTCCTAGAACCTAATAGGTACTTAATTGAGGAGTATCATCTTGATGATCATGAGGTTAATGAGAATTATAGGAAACTTAACATGCCAAGAGGGGAGTCCAAGGTTAATGCACGACATATCTGATCTTAAAGGTCTTAGAGCAGTTGCTATAACGACCTGAAGCAGTGGGTGTTATCCTATAGAGTCCTAGAACTAATGGCAAAAAATGCTGCCTAGTTCCTTCATCTTCAGGAAAAATGGTTAGACATGTTATTATGCTTTTTGAAAATACATGAAATCATGCTTACACATGCGTATGTATCAGTTAGATATGTGTGAATTCTCACGTATGAGAACCAGAGGGAAAATATACTATCAGTTGACTATAAAACTAAATCTGAGTCCTGGAAGTTATTTTTTAATATGCATTTGAGACTTACTGAGATTTAAAAAAAAAGTTATCATTTGCGTGCCTTGAATTTCTATCTTAAAATGAGGAATAGACCTGATTTGGGGGTTTTGTTATTTTCTGTTTTGTTTTGTTTTGTTGTTTTTTTTAGGAGCGAATTAACTTCTTAGGCGTGAAAAGAAAAATTGAAAATTTTTGATATCTTGATTCTTCAGTTTGACATAAATCTGAATTCCTCCCATATTCCCCAAATGGAACAATGATATTATCACTATCCCCCCAACACCTTCCCACATATACCAGTAAAGTAAGGAAAAGTCACACTTGAACCAGTTGGTTAAGGGCCAGTTCCAGGCTGTCTAGTGAGCTTTTGTCCAGGTGTGGGGAGAGAGACGCTAGAAGAGCTCTAGGTGGATTGAAACCATGAGTGGACAATAGGACTTCTCAACCCTGATGCTTTCAGCATCTGAATGATATCTGGGCACTGAAAACCAAGGATGGACATCTTCAGTTTTATCCCCCAATCCAACTCAAAGCAGGAAACACCAGTTATCATATTGCATTGAAAGAATTGTAGGATCTTTGTTTACACAGATCATATGTGTTTATATAATCATTTTAAAACATAGCAGAGAGCTAAGAGTTTGCTGCAGAGTTTACAAATGATTATAAAGAAATCTAATATATATATATAATTATTAATTGAATTAATTAAAAATATTTCAATAAATTCAATCCTATAAACTTTCGAGGGGGTGGTGGAAACCTCCTCCCTCTCCCTGTTGGTCTCTTCTTTCTGACTATCCTGTTTTTCAGATTGCTCTCCCTGCATCATTTACTGCATTTATGTGGAGTGTGATTTGGGCTCTTACCAGTGAAGTGGGCTTCCAGGTTTTATAAATGCCTCTCACTCATTTTCTCCTTGTGTCCTTACAACCATTTTAACACTCTTGTTGGTGGGTAAGTAATGATGAAAGGTAGCAGGCAAGTGACCTCTTATATATTTCTGGAGAAGTAATTAGTGAGTTGGACCCCCAGAGACACGGGTGATATATTACAGCTTGTAGGTGGTTTGGCACTGCAGATACTATTCCACCCACACAACTCTGATCAACTTATGTATTTTAAAGCAGCGGTAAGACAACAGCAGCAGATGGGAGAAAATGTGTTTATAAACAATATATGTGTGCTTTCTGGGTTGACACAGAGAATCTATATACATTCATTACATACTTAATGTCACAGTGACAACTGATGGTGGAAGTAGATAGATTTCAGTAAACCCTTTAATGTATATTTCAGCAAACACTGATAAAGAACTCTGAGCTTGGATTTCACAATAAGAAAAAATAAATAATGCAAACTAGGCATACTCACTCTTCACCTTCCCCTAAGGGTAGCCAGACTTGATATTATCTCCAGAGACATTTACTGTGGCATAAGTGTGGCCAGAAAATTGAACTGCAGAGCAGTGTATTACTTAGAATAGTAAAGGTAGCAGTGCTTATTTTCATGCAAATGTTCCATTTCCTGTTGACAATGTCAAGCTAAATATTTAATTGATCTCATTAAACATGTTAAGGTATTTTTACATCACAGGTTGTGAATTTAAAATGAGACCATATTGATTAAGATAAGGCACTGGAATAAAAATTATTCTAACCCTGTCATGAGCTCTCATAAATATCTTGGGTAAAACCACTTAGCATTTCTATATCTACAGTTCTCAGGCCAATTTCCAAATTGTTAATCAGGAATGATGGACAGCATGTTTGGCCTGGGTAGGGAGCAGATATTGAGCTCCTATTCCAAAGAAATGTATTTCTTAATCCTATAATGGGAATGAATGGAATGCTAATTCAATCCCCCATACCATCTTCCTATCAACTTTCTGGTTTCTGAAGAGTAAATGCTAATACCTAACTTGCATTCCACCAGTACCCATTGATCATAGCACTCTTGGCTTTTTGACTCAGGTGTGGTGTCAGAATCCTTGGCAACATAAATCTCTAAGAAGCCACTCTTAATAGTTCAGAACTGGCTCCTGAGATGAAATCTATTTCATCATTGCCATTTCAGTTCTAAACAGCCATACTGCCTTCTTAGCTCCTTATAGACAGACCTTAAATCCCCACGATATGTAAGAAAAGCTCATATGGACCTTCCTTGACTTCTGGATAATCGGAAGCAGATTCTTGTCTGGTTTTTGTTTGTTTGTTTTTTATTTGCTTGTTTGTTTTCTTTTCTAGTAGAGGTAGAGTCCAGGCTTTGAGTACCAACCTGCTTCTCAGTCCAATTATTAGTACCAGTAAAATAAAATAGAAAAGCTACTGTTAAAGGCCAAAACATACTCCTTGCTTTAACCTCTGTGTTCCCTAATAACTATAGTTACAATCACTTATAGATCTCACTTCAGCAGAAGGTATCCATTGTCTTCAGTTCTCCAGTGTTCTGCTGTCATTTTTCTTCTCTGAATAACAGAAGTCAAACAAACAAAAATCACCCATGTTTTGTGGGGCTGGAAAGAAAGTTTAGGGAATGAATGAGTGAAGAACAGTGATGGCCTCAGCTTAGTTTATATTCATCCATCCACTAACTTATTCGGTAGCTATCAGGCATCTTTGATATGCCAGCAGTGGTGAGCCTCACGAGAATGCAGAAGTGAGCCAAAAAGACTTAAAAAAAAACTTAGGGTTTAAAATGGAAGGGGAAAATTAACCAAATGACACAAAAATATGTAAATACAGACTGTGATAAAGCTGTGAAAGAAAAGTAGAGGGACTAGGGAAAACAGCAGAGAACAGATGTAGTCTGGCAGATCAGAAAAAGCTTTTCTGGGGAATATAAGGATGAAGCAAAAACTCTGAAGACTCAGTAGGATTTAATCAGGTGGAGGGTAGATGTGGGAGAAGTAAGAAGACCTTTGCAGGCAGAGGGAATAGATGTGCCAAGTCCTGGAGGCGAAAAGATGTATGGTACCTTTGAAGAATTGAGCAGAAATAGAGAGCGGAGTGAGGGGGATGCCAGTAAGGGGTAGAAGATGTAGCTGGGGAGTTAAGCAGGGCCTAGATGGGCAGTGGAGGGCTTTGTGGACCAGGTTGGTGGGTGCAGCTTCAGTGTTTTAAACAAAGATATCACACAGTGGGTTTTTGTTGTTGTTAGTTGTTTGTTTGAGATCACTACAATTTGGGGGAATAAATTGGAAAAGGGCAACAATGAATATAAATAGCCAAGTCAAGAAGCTGTTGCATTGTTCCAGCTGTGACGTGAAAATAGCTTGGACAAAGGTGAAGGTGATGGAGATGAAGAGAAGTGGACAAATTCAAGAGATATTTAGAAGGAAAACTCAACAGGTTATCCATAAGGTGCTGGGGGTAGAGGAAATAACTGGAGAAGTAGGGTTGATGATTTTAAAATACTACTTTGCACCATTGGATTGAGTATCTTCCTATTCGCTAAAATAGGATGCACTGGGGAAAGACCAGCTTTTGAGGATTTGGGGCATAGCTTTTGTGTAATTGATGTGCCAGTGAGTTTTCCAAATAGAGCTGGCAAACAGACAGTTGGATATACTGATCTGGACCACTAGGGAGGGAAATGTAAATATGAGAGTCATTGACATATATCCCTTCCTTTTCTGATTACTTCCAGAAAGATTCATTCAACTGAATTAAGACTTCTTGCCTAACTTACCATACATAGGTTCAGGTTCCCTATTATAGATGGCTTTTATATTTTGTAAAGGTGGGTTGGTTTCTAAATGATAAGATAGAAATGGAGATGGTAGGAATGTGGGGAGATTTACTGACCTATGTTGAGCAAACTATGTGTCATGCACTAGATTAGCTGCTTTACATGTATTATCTCATTTAATCAATCTCACACCCGAGGAATATGCGCCACTACAGGTGAGAAAACCGAGGAATTAAAGAACTTAAGTCCCCTTAGCAATTAGAGTGTAATTCCGCCGTGACAAATTCTTTCTCACAGCCTCCAAAACTGTAAATGATTGTATGATAGCACAGAAGATATGCAAATGCAATGTTTCACATACTTTTTTCTTCTGCTTAGAATATAACTTAATGTTGAATCGTATTTTAAATAAATTTGCTACAGAATACAATTTATCTGAGTGTCAATTTAAAAATAGTTATTCACCAAACTTTTGTTGAATACTAATTCTGTGCTAAGGAACTGTATTACGAGTGCGTTGAGAATACAAATAGAAACAATTGAGGCTCCATGCTCTCAATTTACTCCTCATTTAGTAGGAAAGACAGAGAAATATGGCAGTGATATTTGTCGATAACTCTCTAAGTGCCAAGCATTGTGCTAATTATTTTACATGGTTTTTCTCAATTAATCCTTGTTACATAACTATGAGCGAGTTGATATTACGTTCTTTGTGTTACAGATAAAGAAAATGAGGTTCAAGGTCACGCAGCCAGTAAGTTGTAGAACTAAGTTTTGAATTCAATTCTGTTGGGGTCCGTATCCCAAATTTGTCATTAGATTATTCTCTCTTTTCCTCTCTCTCTCTGTTTCTCTGTCTCTCTCTCCTTTAGACTAATAGTTGAATAGACCATGAATGGGTTATCATAGTTACTGTACCATGTAAAACAAAACACAAAATGAAACAATGAAGGATGAAATAGTCACGCTAATGTTAATTTCTGGAAAGAGAAAATATTGAGTTCAATTTTTTTAAATGTTTTAAAGTTCACTCGTATAGGGAGGAGATAAATATATGTATTTACTACATGTTGATGATAAAATCTTATACATTTTCCCATGAGACTGAGAACTGAAAACCATTGTAAGAAAATGCGTTTTAAATGTCCTTATTAGCTCAGAATCTAAGGAGGTTTCATATATTGCTTTCCCTTTGACGACCACAGTTTATTTTATAGGCTTTGTGCCACCTTTTATTTTAATTCAGGCTTACAGATTTTAGAATTTTTCCATATTTATTTTCCCTTGAAACTAGATATTGTCAAAGCACAGATCAAATTTTAAAATTATTTTCCTTCTACTTATTGGGGGTAATTTTGAAACAAAAGATATTCCAATTTAAATAGCTTATATTCTGAAGTTTGACTGTTGCTTTGTTTGGGCTGTCAGTGGGAAAAAAGAAAAGCTCTTTTTATATTAGGTTGATCACCTGGCTACAATGAATTTCTATTTCTGAAATTCAAAAGAAAATGTTAGTAAAAGAGGCCAAAGTTCTTATAGTGGTTTACAGATATGGCTTTTTATGTTTAAAAAGTTCAACATTAATGCTTCATGAAATTGAGTGTTTATACTATTAATCGTAGTCTGAAGTTAAGGGGAGCTTCTAGTTGCCCTTAACTGTCTTTAGAGCCAAAGCAACATATATTTGAAAGTAAAATCTTTCACCAGTTAAGCTTTCTGCTACTTTCTAGTATTTTCAATCACATGCATAAATGCATGGATATGCCACATTATTCAAAACAATTTCATATTACCAAAAGAACCACTGGGCATTTGAACATTGTACATTTGTGCATTGATACCCTACTAGGCACCAGAAACTATGCTTAGACAGTGTCTGTGCAAAGATGGTGGTGTACTATGTTCCAGAAGCTCACCACCTGTTGAGGGAGTGAGGTAGATTAAACGAATACTCTCATACTGAAAGTTAAACAACCAATCAAACAGCATGACTTAGTTGTGTCTAATATATAGAAAGCAGAGAACTTAAGAGTAAAGAGAGGGAGAGTAGAAGAGGGAGATGGGGGAGGAGGAAGGTAGGCAGGAAGCTAAGAGGGAGAGAGACCTACACAGGTATTACTCCCACCCTTGCCTCCAAATAAGTATTTATTAAGCTCATTCATGATCATGTCTGCTTTGCACCTACATGTGGGTGTCTTTGGGGTGCATTCACGGAAGTTAAATTAATGGGTTTTAATATACAGGCATGCTTAATTTAACTACCACCGGGTTGTTTTCCAAAATGACTGCATCGGTTTACAACCCCATAGCAAACATGGCAGCAAAACGTTCATATTTCCCCATTCTGAGCAGCACTTGCTATTTTTATTATGTGAATTTTATTTCTCTTATTTCTTGTGCAGTTGCGTAGCTTTTCAAACACAAATTAACCCTTTTTATTTTCCTATAGTCACTTGCCTACACGGATCTCTTTGTTAAATTTTCTGTTTCGCATATGAATTCTTTGTCAGTTATGTATTTTGCAGTATTCTTCTCCTAGTGGGTCCCTCTGCCTTTTTAAACTCTATCTGTGGTAGAATGTACTTTATAATTTTGAGTATATATTTTATTCCCCAAATTTATATATTTTTATAGTTTCTTTTTCCTTGGTCTTTAAAATCACATCCTGTATTTCTTTTCTGTATTTAATAATTTCAATATCTGCTGTCCTTGGTGGACTCTAAATCTGTTGCTGTTTTATATTCAGGGTGGCTTATTGCCTTGTGTTCTTGGTAGTCTTCGGTGCTGGGTTCATTGTGACACCTTAATCTGTAGGAGTCCTGAAGGCCTAAGCAGATGCTTTGCTCCAGAGAGGAGTTTCGCGTGCTGTTTTTCCATGATGATTATGCAATTGCCACAGAATGCCAAAATGTCAAAGTCTACATGTGTCTTCACTCACATTTTGGGTATTTTCTCAGAAGCTGAACTTATTCTGATCATCTTAAGTGAAAATAAAATCTCTAGTGGCAGTTCAGAAATTTCTGGGAAATCTTTAAAAGGATATTGAGAGTTACCTGAAAGGCATGAATATAGAGCATCAGTGGAAGCATGCTAAGTTCCAAGTGTGTTAGCGTCTTTTCAGAACTGGTTCTTTGGAAAGCAGGCAGTATTGTGGAAATAATGTTACCTATTGAAATAGTTTGCTTGATCTTTGGAGTAATGTTTTCTAAATTCTGTGCTGATTCTTGATGCTGATTTGGTAATACTGTCTGTCATTTTATACTGTTTTTTTAAAAAGTGAGATTGATACAACAAAAAATATTGAATTCCTACATTTATTTAAAAGTCGTTAAGAAATTGGAACTCAGAAATTAAAGTGTTCATAATAAAAGACTGCTAATAATACAAGGACCCATGGTGCTATTTTTCCAATAGCATATGATCACTTTGTGTCCTCTGTGTCACATTTTGGTAATTTTCACAATATTTCAAATTTTTTATTATTATTATACCGTATAATATAGTATATGGTATTATACTGTTTCATTATTATTATATCAGTGATCTTTGATGTTGATATTGTAATTGTTTTGGGTTGCTGTGAACCAGGTCCATGTAATGACAAAGACTTAATTAATAAATGTTATGGGTGTTCTGACTGGCCCACCAACCAACTGTTCCTCCATCTTTCTCCCTCTTCTCAGCCTCCCTGCTCTCTGAAACAACAGTGCTTTTTTTTTTTTTAAGATTTTATTTGTTTTTTTTTTTGAGAGAGAGAGAGAGAGAGGGTGAGAGAGAAAGAGATTATGAGCAGGGAGGAGGGGTAGAGGGAGAAGCAGACTCCCCCCAAGTAGGGAGCCCAATGTGGAACTTGATGTGGGACTCGATTCTAGGACCCGGAGATCATGACCTGAGCCCAAGGCCGATGCTTAACTGACTGAGCCACCCAGGTGCCCCCTTGTGGGAGACACAACAATATTGAAAGTAGGCCAGTTAACCCTATTATGGTCTCTAAGTGTTCAAGTGAAAGGAAGAGTCACATATCTCTCACTTGAAATCCAAGTCTAGAAATGATTAAGCTTAGTGAGGAAGGCATGTCAATAGCTGAGAAAGGCCAAAAGCCAGGCCTCTTGTGCCAGTTAGTCAAGTTGTGAATGGAAAGAAAAAGTTCTTAAAGGAAATTAAAAGTGGTATTCCAGTGTACATATGGATGCTAAGAAGGTGAAACAGCCTTATTGCTGATATGGAGAAAGTTTTAGTGGTCTAAATAGAAAATCAGACCAGCCACAAAATGTTTTTTTAAACCAAAGCCTAATCCAGAGCAAGGCCCTAACTGTCTTCAATCCTGTGAAGGCTGAGAGAGGTGAAGAAGCTGCAGAAGGAAAGTCTGAAGCTAGCAGATGTTGGTTCATGGGGTTTAAGGACAGAAGCCTTCTTTGTAACATAGAAGTGCAAAGTGCAAGTACTGATACAGAAGCTGCAGCAAGTTATCTAGATCACGCTGGGTTAATTAATGCAGGTAGCTACACTAAACAACAGATTTTCAGTGTAGACAAAATCTCCTTAAATTGGAATAAGATGTCATCTAGGACTTTCATAGCTAGAGAAAAGTCAATGCCTGGTTTTAAAGCTTCAACGAACTGGCTGACTCTTTTTGTTATGGGCTAATGCAGCTGATGACTTTAAGTTGGAGTCAGTTCTCATTGACCATTCTGAAAATTTTAGGGCCCTTAAGAATTATGCTAAATCTACTCTGTCTGTTATCTAGAAATGAAACAACAAAGCCTGAATGACAGCACCTCTGTTTACAGCATGGTTTACTGAATGTTTTAAGCCCACGTTGAGACCTACTGCTTTTTTTTAGGGGGGGGGGGGTTGGCGGTTCAAGTAGTTTATTCAGGAAGTGATCTCAGGAAGCATGGTGAACAAGAGGGAAGTGGGATGGGTGAAGGGAAAGCCAATGCAGGTGCATTAATGAGAGGGTTGGCACTGTGGCCATACGGCGCTCAGGCCCATGGGGTCCTCAGACTTGAGGAACACCCAAGTGTTCTTTTTTCTTGGAATCGATCATTTATCACAAAATGAACAATTTCAGTTTTTAGATATACAATCACTTTTTCTTCATGCTTAAATGAAAATGAATAATGGGAAAAAAGAGATTTCCTTCAAAATACTACTGCCCGTTGACAGTACATCAGGTCATTCAATAGCTCTGATGGATATGGACAAAGATATTAATGTTGTTTTCATGCCTGCTGTTATAGTATACAGTCTGCAACCAAGGAGTAATTTTGACTTTTAAGTCTTATTATTTAAGAAATACATTCATAAGGTTATAGCTGTCACAGACAGTGATTCCTTTGAAGGATCTGGGCAAAGTAAATTGAAAACCTTCTGGAAAGGATTCACCATTTAGATGCCCATTAAGAACATTTGTAATTCAAAATATCAATATTAAGAGGACTTTGGAAGCAGATGACTCCAACCCTCATGGACGACTTTGAGGCGTTCAAGACTTCAGTGGAGGCAGTAACTGCAGATGTGGTGGAAGCAACAAGAGGACTAGAACTAGAAGTGGAGCCTGAAGATGTGACTGAACAGCAGCAATCTCATGATCAAACGTTCATGGATGAAGAGTTGCTTCTTATGGATGAGCAAAGAAAGTAGTTTCTTGAGATGGAATCTACTCCTGGTGAAGATGCTGTGAAGATTGTTGAAGCAACAGCAAAGGATTTATAATATTACATAAATTTCATCGATAAAGCAGCAGCAGGGTTTAGGAGGACTGACTAATTTTTGAGAGAAGTCGTGTGTATGAAATGCTATCAAACAGCATTGCATGCTGCAGAGAAATTGTGAAAGGAGGAGTCAAGTGATGCGGCAAACTTTATTGTCTTATTTTAAGAAGTTGCCACAGCCATGTCAGCCTTTAGCAACCACCCCCCTGGTCAGCCAGCAGCCATCAGCATCGGGGTAAGGCCATCTACCAGTAAAAGATTGCCACATGCTGGAAGTTCAGGTGGTGGTTAGCATTTTTTAGCAACAAACTATTTTTTAGTTAAGGTACATACATTGTTTCTTTAGGTAAAATGCTACTACACACTTAGTAGACTATAGTATAAACCTAATTTTTGTATGAAGTTAGAAACCAGTAAATTCATTTGACTAGTTTTATTGCCAAGTTCACTTTATTGCAATGGCTTGGAATGAACCTGCAATGTCTCCTAGGTATGCCTGTATTTGTTTAAATGATCATACACTGTCCCAATTGAGTAGTTTGAGTTGATGTTGATACCTGCTTAAGAAGTAAAAGATAGTTTACTTGCTGAATTGACCCTCTAAAAATGTAAAATTGAGGGAAGATGACAGCAGAAGACTTCAAATACGTCTGAGTTTGGGCCTAAGTGTGTTCCCCCAGCCACTGGCCTTGGTATCACCTTATTGAGCAGCTGACACTCTGGTATGTTTTGGACTTGTTTTGCACTCAAGACTGGCTTTTGATTGATGATAGGGCTGACCTGCTCTTAGAAGTCCCTGCTTCTCTCTGTAGAACTTTGGAAGACCTGGGAAGCTCTACCCCTGTCTGGACACAACCTTTGCTATTTCTAGCTTTATGGATATGTCTCTGTAATCTTCTCCATCCTTTATTAAAAGAGACACTCTGGTCTGTGCAGGATGGCGTCTTTGTTTGTCTACCCCATCTTTGTCTCACTGTTGCATATACTACATTGGATCCCCCAGTGGATTATGCATTAAAAGATCAAGTTCAGAGGCCCTTTTAAGGGCAAAGGTGAAAAATAGCATCATGAAAATGTACTTTGCATGTTACAATTAGATACCAAGTTCACGGAGCTAAAATTGTATAAAAATTGAAACAAGCAAATAAAATTAAACTTACTTAAAAATTGATCTATCTTCGTGCAAAGGTCATGTGTCATGTATGGTAATTAATTGTATTGTGTGAAGTGATATAAATCTTTAGAAATTGATAAGAAGAGTGTTAATTATTCTGAAAATGAAAGCCATGTTTCTGGACATGTAATATTGAAGAAGGTAAAGATGGAAATGGCCCACCAGAAAGGATTACCATAAAAGTAATTGACAAAGCCAAAGAACATCAAAGGAACAACATGTTATGAATATGAATGCTATTCTACTTAAAAGCGTTTTATATACCTGAGACCTAAGAAGAGAGGCAGACATACAATAAAAAAAGAAAAGAAAAGAAAAAAAAAAAAAGCAGCTATTGAGGAAGGGGATAAGGTTTGTTTAGCTGAGAGCAAAATGAATTATTTGCTTGAGTATTCCCCAAAGAAGAGGAAGGTAGTATTCTAGAAACTGCAATGCATTCTCCTTAGGGGGAAGTGAGATGTTAAAAGGCTTCACCATCACACTAGAGCAGATAATTAGGCAATTACAACTATTAAATTTGACAGAGCATTAGTTTAAATGCATTACTCACTCGAATTCTGAAGGAAGTAACAAATAGTATAATATTTAGTGAATACTTTTGATAACTCATTGAGGACAACATCTTACCAGAGGGCTGAAGGGTACTAATATATTCTAGAATTTGAGAAATGCACGTATGTGCATGTGCACATGGTGAGCACGCGTGCACACACACACACGCACAATCCTGGCAAACAAACTCCCAGGAAAGCCTAAATCTTCTGAAGTCCTTTTCCTCTTTTATATGCAATTATTGCAGTATGCTTATAGATATTAACCCACCAATCATCAAAAGACCTTTCAAAAGTAGGCAGCAAATATCATTTCAGAATCTCCTCCCTTGATTTATAGGCGTTAAAACAGAAACAAAAAGAAGTCACCTTGAAAACCAGTGGAAAGACCGAGTCTAGGATTTAAGTAATTGACAATTACCAAACATTTGGTAATGCATAATTTAGTAATACCAGAGTCAACTTAGAACACTGTCCTTATCACCTTGCTATAAAATCTTTAAATGGATTACTGCTGCATTTTTAAAAAGCAGGAAATATTGCTACACTGAATAATAATTTAATATTATAATCACATAATGCTTATCACTTACTTTCCAAATTCCACATGTTTTACGGGTATCACAAGATCCTGCCAGTATTCATATGAATTATTGCTGCTTGGAATAAAATAAAGAACTTTTAAAATAGTGCTGCCCATTGCATCAGAAGTCCCAAACACTTTGTTTCTCTACCAGGGCGGTTATTCAGTGGCATCTTTGGCACACCTGTTTTCATCAACCACTCTCACTGCATGGTTAGGGAGATGGGTAGCCTAGGTCAGTGACAGACAGGTGGTGGTCACAGTGGACCTTAGCATCAGGATTAGACCCCTCAAGTATCTTTGCTTTTTCTGACACTGTCTGTATTCCCTAAGGTGGGCTCTGAGGCTGGATTGAGTCGGGGGGGTACGGTCTTGACTTGCTCATCTTTGTGTTCTCTTACCATATCAATACACTAGCTCTCTGTTAATTCATTGCTGGTTGAATAAATGGATGAATATAGGATCCTTCCAATAAGCTTTTTCTAACATTCCCCATGGATGAGTTTGGGATTCTTTTTACATAATTTCATATTGGCTTCTATTGTAGTATTTACAATCCTGCTTTGCAATTTCTAGTTGTAAGTCCGCTGTTTCTGCAGTCTGGTAACTGCTAGTTCTCACCTAGCCACATGCTCTGCTAATGATTATATATTCGGTGCCAATCACATAGCAGATGCTCAGTAATGTTTGCTGAATGAATAAATGCATGTGTTCCCCCCTCACCTCTATCTGTAAATATATACCTCCCAATAAACAGTACTAATAATGCACATGTCCTACATTCAGAAATTTTTAATATTATTTCAGATATGCAGACACTATAATGGCTAATGGCTGCATCTCAGAGATGTTTGTGATTTTATTTTAATTCTATTTCTCAAATCTGTTATCACATTTTTTTCTGTGAGTGTCCCTGTGATTTTTGATATGAGCATGAGGTTCATAGAGTTCATGAGTTCATAAAGAATTCGGAGTGAATTCATAGAAAGAGCAGTGTGGATTTGAATTCAGACCAGTGTTCTTGTTTTAGGTTTACTTTGAAGAAATAAATTAACTCTGAGCTGAACACCATCATCTTTAAAGTGGTGGGATTAAAATGGGTGATATCTAAAATATCCAACCTTACTAACTCTAAATATCAATTATTCTAGGACAAAGAAGCTGAATAAACATTTATGGATTGCTGTGTAATAACAGGGTACTAAGAGAGAGAGAACATTCAGAGAGAGAGAGTCCTTGTTGGGGTCTCTAATTCTTTAGGCCAGTGCTGTCTAATACACAGCTTCCTGTGATGTAGCTTCCTCTACATTCCTCACTGTCCAACATGACAGACAGTAAGTACATGTGACTATGGAGCTCTTCAAAGGTGGTTAGCATGATTGAAGAGTGTAATTTTATTTAATTTTAATCAATTTAAATTTAAAAGCCACATGGGGCTATATGGGACAGTACAGATGTAGACAAACAGACACATGAAAAGATAACTGAGACTGTAGTAAATTTAAAAACAAAAGTACAATAGGAGACAAAAGATTAAATTCAAAGAAACTTCTGTGTTTTAAAAAAAATGTATCAAACCTGGAGTGCCTGGCTGGCTCAGTTGGTAGAGCATGTGACTCTTGATGTCAGGGTTGTGTTTGAGCCCCACATTGCATGTAGAGATTACTTAAAAATAAAAATAAAAAAAATTAATCAAAAACCAACACCATATCAAACTTGTAAACAAATAAAATGGATTTTAAAAACTACATAATATACATTGAGATTAGTTGACTACTCAAGTGTTTGTGTATCTTTTTAGTAGTGTAGAAATGACCTTAGGTAAGGAATTTTTTCAAAGCATCTAAAGCTGTTTATAGCACAGATTTTTAGCTAAGAATTAGAAAATACTGAGGAACAGAGTAAACATAATCATGTTTTGTGTAATCGGTTTATGGGATTCCAAATGACTGTTATGATCCCATATAACAGTAATGAGTACAGGGATAGAAAACAATCATAGAGGCCAGAATGAAAATTAAAGTACAATATAGACTCTGGTTTGAGAAGATGACAAGGGAAAATGATTGTGCAAGTGTGTTAATATATTAAAAATCTCACTGTAAAATACTTCGGTAAAAATAGAGTGGCAAAAGCTATGTTTAGAAACCTTTAAGAAAAAGAAGATGATCAGTCAAAGCATGGATTCTAAATCAATCCAAGTTATTTTGGCAGGTCATAGTGAAAAGGAAACCATGCTTGGAATAGTATGCTAGGTATACTTCCGATCACCGTATTATTTTCTTTAAAGAACGTCACTGAATTATAGACGTAGGATGGCGGGCAATGCAATGAATTTAAAATTTAAAAGGATAGAGCATTATCCATGAAGAATGATTATCCAGCTTAGCAAATGTGGCCTTAAAAAAGAAGACAAGTAAGTGAAATCCAAGAGGTTTATTAGGGACAGCACGGAATGGCTGGACTGATAAGGACCTGAAATTGAAAAGGGGGAAATGTAAATTAGGAAACACTTCCTAATTGAGAGAGCCAATCAGACAAAAAGAAAGCTTGCTAAGGAAGATGGTCGAAGTACCATTACTAATGATATTTTTAAAAAATTGATTAAATTATAAATTAACCCTTGGTGAAACTTTACAAGAGTCCAGCACTATAATAGTGGTTAACAGTAAGCTGAGTACCTAGGGTATAGCCTGTATATTAAAAAAAAACAAGTTTCCTTTAGTTCTGTCCTAAGCATCAGTAGGGCAGATGAAGAGGAAGCATTATAGAAGGGGTATTGACATTGGAGATGGAAAGACTTGTCTTTGAATTTTCACTTTGCCACTACTAACTCAACTTCAGTCAAACTGCCTTACTTCTCTGAATCTTGAGTTTCTAAAGCTGAAACAAGTTTAATGAGACCTACTTAAGAGAGTTGTTTTGATGTTTAATGAAATAATATGTGGAAACTGCCTAGCATTATGCCTAGGTATTCTTTTGTTCCTTATAAACACAGGCCTCAATTCAGTCAGCTGTAATATACGTGTACGCACCAGTCAGAACAATTCCTTCTAATATTTATTGAGCATTACCCCGTGAGAGGCATTCTCCTAGGTACCAGCTGTATAAATAGAGGAAGGAGACTGCATTCTTTACCCTCAAGGAATCACAGCCTAATCAGGAAAATAGACTCATAAATAACAGTTACATAAGTCAAACCATGAGAAGATTTCTAAACAGCCATGAGCAAGTGCTTTGGGAGAAGAGAAAGGAAAGATTGGAAGAGGATGAGCAGGATAACAATGCATATAAAATAGGACAAACTATTTTATCTTGGTGTTAGTGTGTCCTTGTCACTTCATTAGTTTTAAGAGTTCACTCATTTATTTCTTTGATGAATATTCATTTGGCACCTACAGTATTCCAGGCTGTGGAACACAAGGATGTAGGAGGTACAGTGGTGCCTGCCCTCACGGAAAATATAATCTGGTCAGTGAATTGGAGAGCTGTGCCACCTTTTATTATGAGGTGGTCCATATGAGGTATATGGAATCAGGGGTAAATTTCATTGCATGGCCCCATGTCTTACAATGTTTAGATTAGAAGAAGCCCCAAGAGCAGAATGCCTGGGTGGCTCAGTTAGTTAAGCATCCGACTCTTGATTTTGGCTCCAGTCATGATTGGACCAAGTTAGGCTCCATGCTCAGCAGAGAGTTTACTTGAGGTTCTCTTTCTCCCTCTCCCTCTGCCCCACTCCCTGCTCAGGTGCGTACACTCTCTAAATAAATAAAATCTTAAAACAAAAAGCAGCAATATAGACTGAAGGATGTATATGTGGAAAGGGAGAGGGTCAGTCCTCTTTGTTTGGGTTAGTGAAAGAGTAGAATGAATTTTGCGCATAAGGGAGAGTATTTGGCTTTAGAATGAGGATTATCTCAGGTTTCTCTTAATACCAGGGGACAGAGTCAGCCTTTTCTCTCACCTGTTGCCCTCCTGGCATAGGACTAATTTTTTTAAACCTCAATGCCAAATAAATGTTTGTTTAATAAATTGTAAATACATGAATACCTTTAAATTAAGAGGCTTAAATTTTTATTCTACAATATACATTGTTAGTAATTTATATTTTAATAATTGTTCTTTTTGTTGAGGCTGACATTTTTGTTGCCCTCCTCAAAGATCTGGTATTTATGAGGAAATTCAGACTCATATTACTACAAGAAGTAACTAAATATTAAACCTACATTATATTTCTCCTTTCTCCAGACACACTCTTAACCTCTTCCACAGCCTGACTAAAACATTTATGTCAAAAGATGGTATTTCATGGATATGAGGAAATGCTTTTTTTTTTTTTAATGCTTTGCCATTTGAAATTTGAATGCCCTTCTTTTCTTCTTACCCAGAAAGCCATAAAAAGCAGATAGTGCTAACAGCCATTAGAATTACCTAGTGCATTAAGGCTACATAAGCACTTAGCCAGATTTACTTGAAGATGGTTGCATTGAACAAACCACCCAAATATGAGTTAAATCGATCTATGGATCAAAACTGTAAAATAGTCTAATATTTTGCTAGTGCTTAAAAATATATTGGTAGCAGATAAGAAGAATCCATCACACTCAACAAGGTGATCAAGGGGGTTGACCTCATATTTGAAGAGAACCAGAAATCAGATACAGAAATACTAACGTTTAGGTATACTCCCAATCTTGGGTGTGTTAATTAAAAATAATGGTTTTAAAAATTGCAAACTGATTTACTAGATAGCCTCCATAATCTGGATTAATTTTCCCCTTGCTTCTAGGAGAGTCAACACATATTCTTAGAATTTTCTCCGGCACGGGGCTTATGGTATTTATTCTCCGTCTCTCTCTCACACAGTTTCTAATTAACTTTAGAATGAAATTAAGGGTTTTGCCTGCCTTTTTTGGTCCCCTTAGAGAGAGAGAATAAGATTTGAACTCAACTTTGGTTTACATAGCTTCAGGTTGTGTGATGGGAAAGCAATACAAATTTTAAACCCTTTGTGGTTTGTTTGGTATCATTTGTTCAACGTTTTTGAGAAGACAATCACAGATAGCACTATGGGAGACAATAAGGACTAGATGTATTGGATATAATTCTAGGTTTATAGTAATGTCTTTCTCTTCTAACTGTGATTATTTGTCAGGTCTCCAGAAATACCTTAAACAATGAGACTGAAGGGATAATTTAATATCCCAAATTCAGAATGTGTTTAAATAACTAATGGTTTACAATGAGTTTGAGGCACAATAAAATTGTGAGACCCAGGTCATGCTTTTGCTGATAGACTGCCTCTCTGGGTGAGTCACTGAACTCTCTGATTCTTTTGTTGTCCCTCTGTCACAGAGTGAATGACCTGCCTTATTCCTTGGCAAAAGGACTAAATAAACATTTCCTAGGTTTTTCAAATGCCAATTTGATCCACATGTTGAATGCAACTGAAAACAAATGCTGTAAGACAAAGAGGAAGGCTTCGTCATTATGACAGCTGGAAAATACAAAACACCGGAATACTGTTTGTCCCGTATACAGTGTTAAATATTGTAGCTGATTTTCATTCATTAAGTAGATGCTTTTTCTGGCATTGTGTAAACAAAGCCAAATTTAAATTTTTTTAAATAAGTGAGGATTTTTTTGTGCATTGAAATTGCTAATAGATCTTCAGTAGTGTGTTGACTTTTGCTCTCTTTTACCTGTAGTGGTGATATGTTTGCACTGAATCAATAAACTATCTATACAGTCTCAACTGATCCCTATTGTGATTGAAATGTTTCTGAGACAGCTGGCCAGGATTATTGGAGGCATAATATGTGACTGAAGAACAGATGTCTTCTTCGTTTGAAGTTAACTGGTCTGCTTAGAACTCAACCTTTGACCTTATCCTTACGAATACTCAGAACTAGTCAAATTAATGGGCCCCACTTTCCTCCTCTCATAAACACCAGGGAATGTTCTTAAAGAAAGAATAGGATGTAACAGGTGTTGGGATCTCTACTTAGGCACTATTGGTTGTCTCAAGTTCACTTTTCCTAAGTTGCAAGAACATAAAATCTAGTGAAATATTTTAATACTGGGACATCATTTATCTTGCATTGTAGTTTGACTAGATAAGATTATTGTCTTTTAAAGTTTCTATAACTGGGTGATGAATTGCCCTAGTTTGATTCGTCTCCTGTAATTTTAGCTGTGATTCTGTTAGACAAATAAAATTAAAATGGCCGAAGCCCTTAATCTAACCATGGGATATTAAGATGTTTTCCCTGTGAGGAAATGAAGCCCACCCCCACTACATTGAAATGCAAGAGGATTCCCCCCTTTGTCCTAATTCTGAGCTAAGGTAAGAGGTGATAAGGAAACCTACCTGATATGGTCCAATTACACAAGTATTATTTCCCGGTTTTAGATTTCTTATTAGGAGGTTCCCTCTGAAAAGTGGGATTGTGAAAGAGAAATTAGGTACCTTACCATATGCTGCAGACTGAATATTTGTCTTCCCAAATTCATATTTTGTGATGGTTTTTGGAGAGGGGGTCTTTGGGATGGTGGAGCCCTCATGAATGAGTTTAGCGCTTCTATTAATGAGACCCTAGAGAGCTCCTTTACCTTTTCTGCCATGTGAGGGTACTGCAAAAAGACAACCACCAACCAGGAAGCAAGCATTCGGCAGACACCGAATCTGCTGGTGTCTCGATCTTGGACGTCCCAGCCTCTAGAACTGTGAGAAATAATGTTTGTTGTTGAAGCCACCCAGTGTAAGGTGTTTTCCTTATAGCTGCCTGAAGAGGCTAAGGTGCTGTACATCTCTGGCAGCTGACATGGTTTACAGTTACTCGTGTTTCTATCCCTGAGACAATCGTCTAGGTATCATAGTATTCCTGCTTTTATATTATTTAGTTTATAAAGATCAGACTGACAAAGAGGTGTTATGACAGAGAGTACTTTGAAAAGAAAGTCTTCACTTTGACGGCCCTTCTCAAGTACAATCAGTGAAGGTCAGATGAGGATAAAAAGCTTAAGACTTTTGACAAACTGATACCTTTCACACAAGACTCTTCTGCTTTGATCTACAAGAGGAAAATATACTTCACCTACTACATGATGCCCTTGGTAAAGCAATGATCCTAAAATGTATTCTAGGATGGATTCATTCTCCTACTCTATTTCTGAGTATTCTTGCATAAAAAGTATGCCCCTTTATTAGTTATAGCATCTCTTCAACTTAATGTGAAAAAAAACCCTATAATCAAGATTGAATATAACTTCTGGCTGACATTTATCCAAACCATGTTTCATGTTGCTTAAAAATTAATAGTTTACTATGAAAGTCATTGTATGTTTTTCTATTTACATTTGAATACAAATAAATACTTCTTTTTGTAAATGTGTATTACCTAGGCTTTCAATGCCTTTAACTTTCTTAGGACCCTGTGGTCCACTTCAAGGTAATATTAATCCCAGGCGTTTCCATTCACCTGAAATAACACGGAGGTTTATGCTCCTTGATGTTTTTATCCCACTACTTAGTAAGACCTACTGAAATTGTTCTAATTGTCTCAGATTCCAAAGTTTGAGAGAATAATTTCTCAAACTTACAATTAGCTAGTGTGAAAAACCAAAAGAAAAATTTCTTTATCATGTATATTTTCATCAAACTAAGCTTATAAATGTAATAATGAATAAATAATATTTAGTAAAAAGATAAAGAAATCTAAGGAATTTAATACTCAGGTACTTCTTAAGCCATCATTCTTCATTTAATTATGTCACGTGACCTTGTATAACTTTGAAAGTTTACATTCTCTTATTCATTTTTTTATAAATTTTTTTAAAAATAATATGTTCTTTTGAAGAAAGATACTGTAGGGATGCCTGGGTGGCTCAGTCGGTTAAGCATCTGCTTTCAGCTCAGGTCATAATCCCATGGTTCTGGGATCGAGTGCCGCATCCAGCTCCCTGCTCAGCCGAGAGTCTGCTTCTCCCTCTGCCTGCTGCTCCCCCTTCTTGTGCATGCTATGTCACTCACTCTCTCTCTCAAATAAATACAATCTTAAAAAAAAAGAAAGATACTGTAAAACTTTTTTTAAAAAATAAGAAAAATAAAGACATAAAAGTAATTAAACTCACCATTTCTATGAGAGGCACTGAATGGAATCAGTGACCAAAAGTAAAGCAAAAAAAAAAAAAAGAATTCAAGCTTTAGCTTGCTAATTTCTAAATATGTAAACTTGAATAAGTTACTTAAATTCTATAAATCTGTAATAGCATTTTCTCCCCAATAGGTTTATTGTAAAAATTGAATAAAACCATATATGTAAAGTGCATAATGGAATCTTTATTCTCATGACCATCATCACTTCTGCCAACTTTCATGTAGGTGCTCCTTTCATTTAAGTGTGCTCTTCAGAGGCATAACCTATCCCTTTATAAGTGGCTGATTTTGGAAACTGTGATTTGATTACTAAAATACACAATTAGAAATGTGGACATGTTGAATGAATGTAGAAAAATCTCATATGTATCAAAAATGATAAAAAGCATGGAACCCTTTTCTGAAAATGTGGCCCCATTCACAGATCTTCAGTGTTGGAAACTAATGCTGAACATTGTAACCCATATGGAGCTACAAACTTGTGTGTGTGTGTGTGTGTGTGTGTGTGTGTGTATAACTAGAAGGGGGAAAAAAGGAAGGAGATTGGAGAATAGGGAATGATCTCTCTAACCCTGTCTACCTCACCTTTATTCTCCCAAGGGAAATTAGGCCAAATAGAGAAAAACAAGCTTAGATAAAAGCCAAAAGGCCAGTGTATTACTAATTAGGTAAATAAACAGTATGCTATAAAACCTTTTTAATTTGTTACCAGGATCATTTAGAATAGCATGAAATTTGAAATAAGTGCAATTCCCTAGCCTATTAGATAAGATTTCCCCATTAAAATTAGTCATTTAATCCAAAGTACAAAAATATATATAATTTGAGGTGGAAATTGGGTCCCAGGGGTACTTTAGGTTGCTAAATTGGTTAGATAACTTGAAGTGAATGTCACTAAATAGCCACAAGTAAGCCATAAGTGAAAGAATGATCCGTGAACTACTCTGATTACTTGTCAACAGCAGAAGAGGGAGCAGCTTAGACTATAAAGGATGTAACCTTTGCAGATGATTTCCTCATATTGACAAGTAATGTGGACAATTTATTGCTTTTCTTTGAAGGTTCATACATGCACAGCTATCGTGCAGGTTTAATGAGGTACAGACATCTGATACTCAAACCCCTTTGCTTCAGAATTGCCCTTCTATTCTAATTAACTCGGTTTTATGGTATTTTTATTTGTTTTCTAGTCTCCTTTTTGGCCTTAATTAAAAGAGACAGTATGATAAAATGGCTGTTTCCTTTCTGCAACACATTCAGTGATGTTTGCAAGTTTAACTCAAGCTTCTGGATAAGAGCATGGTACATGGGTTGGAACATACATTACGTTCCAGATATCAAAGTTAGCTTTAGTTTGACTTTGTGAGATTCTAAAAGCAGCTGCGCTTTGTTGCACTTGCTTAGATCCCAACAGTGATTTAGTTCTGAGGATTATATATTTGTCTCTTATGTGTCAAAAGTCCTATCCCTTGTGACTTTACAACTCTGTTTTTGTATTTAATGTAAAAGCATGATAGCTTCGCATTGATGATTGTCAGCAGTTGCTATTTATCATCTGTCAAAATTTTTCTCATGGGAAGGCAGAAAATCAAATGGATTATGGCTGTTTTTTTAGTTGCTTCAAGGAATCTTACATGACACAAGGCAAAAAAAAAAAAAAAAAAAAGAATGGTAAAATGACTCCTTGACAAGTAACTTAGCATTCAGATAAATCTGTGATTTTATGCACGTAACAGAACTGTCATTCACCCTGACAAAATAGCATATTTTAAAGTGTTATGTCAATTTGCTTGTTTGACCTCTAGGTTGCTTTTCCACCTGGCCTGGTAGTTACATAGTTTCACAGTTACTTGTTTCTGGTGAAACAATACACTAAGCTGGTGTGATGGTACCTCTGAAGACTGTGAAAGGGGTACAGTTATTGGGTTATTCTCCTTTCAGATTTCCATCTGATTATTGAGATTATCATTAGATTCCGGTGACTTGTCAAAATTGGGAAAGCCAGTCTCATTGAAGAGAGATGAGTGGAATTTTAGTAATTAATTTTTATTGACATGAGATAGCTTGCATTTGGAGATATAAATGATGATGTTGGAAGTCGGTGGTTACATGTGGAGGAAGTCAGTGGAATCAACGACATAGAAATTTTAGGATAATAAACAGGCAACTCTAGAACCATATAAAAATACTAATCGTGTTTTAGGAATAATCATTGGCCAATAGATAGGGAATTTATAGGCCTACCAGAGTCCCATGGAACATCTGTTGTTAACTATAGATTTTCACTTAATTTTTTTTAAGATTTTATTTATTTGCTAGAAAGAGCACACACGTGCACAGGAGAGAGCAAGAGTATAAGCAGGGGGAGCAGCAGGCAGAGGGAGAGGCAGATTCCCTGCTGAGCAAGGAAGCTGATGGGGGACTCGATCCCAGGACCCTGGGATCATGACCTGAGCTGAAGGCAGCTGCTTAACTGACTGAGCCACCCAGGCGTCCCTAGATTTTCACTTTAGACATAAATATAGAGGTACGTTCTAGCCCACAGTTTTTCAGCCTCAGCAGTAATGATGTTTGGCTGAATGACTCAATGAAGGGCTGTCCTGTGCGTTATAAAATGTTCAGCGATAGCCATGACCTCTTCCCACTGGATGCCAGTAGTACCCCTGGAGTTGGGGCAACCAAGCATACCTCTTATGATTGCCAAACATTCACTGAAGGCAGTTTTTTTCCAGGTTGAGAACCACTCATCATTCCTTCTAACAGAGCTTTGAATGAAATTTTTCTTGTCCTACAGTCACAGCTAGCACACTAAACAGAAAAATGACTTCAACTACTCTGAATTCTATATTCAAGGCATTACCACAGATTGGGCAAACTACTACTCTGAGGGCTTATGGGAGGTCCAATTAAGACTACTAACTCCAACCCCCAACAGCCACTGCTCAACTAACCAATATAAACAGAAAACAGTGTTTTGTTTTTCTTTTTTTAGGAGGTTAGTGTTTATGGCAAAATGCTAGACCCTCTTCTCTTCTGGGAGAAGCAAAGATAGCAAAGATTGCTTTGTCCTACCTTAAGATAAAGGGAAGTTTTTCAAGAGAATAATTCCTAAATATTGGGGATGGCTACAGTAACGGAGACTAATGTTTCATTCCTCAGCGCTATGTCTGTTGAGCTGCAAAACCCTTAATCCCATCCCAGTGGAATGGAATATGTTACTGTGTTCTGAGAGAGCATTCTGGAAACTTAGATGTTTTAACCATTGTCCTTTCAGTTCCCTTCTTTACCGTTGAGGAGAAAAAAACGAAACAAAGAAACACTATACCTCTTATGTATTTTCTGAAATTTGGGAGCACTTTTGTATATCAAAACCATACACAATTTTGGTCAAATGATATCTATAACTGGAAGGTCAACAGTACTTAAAGATATCACGATTTTTTGTTTTTCTTGAAAAAGATGGAGGTAATCCCCACCTTGCCCTATTGCTCCACAGTTTTCCATGGCTTCACAAGAAGGAATACAGAGGTGAATGGAGAAAGTAGAGGGTATGGGGTAGTCTGGTTAGCTTCTTGCCAAGTGATTGAACACCCATCTCAATAAGAGATTTAGAAGCCTGTAACTTAATGACAGAGGGAGCCAGGGTGACAGCAGCCTTAGATGAATGATCATTCTGGATCCATCTGAGGGAGACCACTCCATCACTACATGGGGCCAGGCAGGCAAAGGAGACTTCCTCTCTTATCTCACCTTCCTTTCCCCAACATTGAAGGAGGAAGCTCCTAGAAAAATTTTGTTTCTAAAACCTATTTGTAATCCTTTGGCCCCAAGCTCAGATTGTTTTTCCAACTGATGAGAATCCTGTCGGGAATGCTGCTTCAGCCACTGTCTATAATTTTGTGCTCTATTAAGAAAAAATTATATTGGTAAATCTGGGGTCTACCATGGTATCTCTCTACTTAGAGCTTACTGCTTGATATGTATCTGCTACTTTTATGACCACATGACATTTATTCAGCAGTTTTATCTTACAGTCTTCTGAATTCAGGCATCATTGGATGTTTAACTCTGGACAGGAAAATTTTTCTTGAATCAGCTATTGATGAATTTTTTCAGCACGGTCTCTCTTCCTCATTTTTTTCACTTTGTCTCTTTTTTAATGTTAATTTTTCTAAGAAGAAAAAATCTTTCCAAGTTGTATCTCCACATTACAGAGGACACATATGCCATCTGGATATTGTCCTTCACTCCCCCTCTCTCCTTAATCTGCTATTTCCCAAATTCTGTTTTCCTCTCCTTGTACTGATTTTGCATTACAAAAACCCAGCAAACCATCTGGCAAGAGCAGAATCCTCTTTGGAAAGAGGGCACCAAGCTAAGAGTGCAAAGGCCAGAGCTCTCTTTAGCATATAAAGAAAGAAAAAAAATTTTAGAACTCTAATATATTAATAATTTTTGTTCAGTGACTCTTTCCTTATTATAAGGATGTGTGGTCCTTGAAAAGAGATGAACAATATCTAAATATGCTGCTCAGACACACTCTGTATTTCTAGCCCATTACTCATTTGTCATCTTTTTCAATTGGGAACTTGCATACTGCCTCTCATGTCTTTCTGCAGTCACTCTAGCTCAGGTCATCACTGTTGATTTTTACAAGCTTGAGAGTAGGGAATTACTGCCTCAAATGTTCACCTCTAATAATAATTGATAACATTTCTTGAGTATTTACTATGTGTAGACTGTTCAAATTTTATGTGTGTGTCTGTGAGCTTTTAAGTGTAATAGGCTTATAGACAAGTGGATGAAACATGTACAGCCAGATGAGTTTTTACAAAATGAATATACCCAGGTTAATCACTACCCTGATCATGTTTTCTCCTTACCACTAACACATGGCTCCTATCCCCATCCCCAAATGCAACCTGTATTCTGACTTCAAATACCATATATTAATTCTGGCTTTCTTGGAACTTTATATAAATGGAATCATACTGTATGTACTCTTTTGTGTCTGGCTTCTTTAACTCAACTTTGTAATTGGAAGATTCACCCATGTTGTCAAATGTTTGTACATTCTCATTGATGTATAGCTTATTTATCCATTATACTTTTGCTATTATGATTATTATGTATGAACATTCTTGTGCATGCTTTTTGGTGATATATTTCTAGTATGTCTATACCCAGAAGAGAAATTGTTGATTCATAGGATGTACTACCAAACAGGTCTTCAAAGTGCTTATACCCATTTATACTACCAGTTGCAATATATGAGAATTCACTTGCTTCAGATCACTGTCAACACCTCGTATTATCTGTCTTTTTAGTTTTAGCTATCTGATGGGTGTTTATATATCTAATTGCAATTTTAATTTGCATAGCCTCTATGATTACTGATGTTGAGACTGTTCAAAATTTATGTGTATGTGTATGAATTTTTAAATATGTTACTGAGTACCCTTTTACATTTTTCTTGTCCTTTTTTGTGAAGTTCAAGACTTTTGCCCAATAGTCTACTGAGATGTCCACATTTCTCATATTGATTTAAAGGATTGCAGGGAGGGGATGGATATACATGAATACTTTGTTGAACATGTGAATATCTTATACTTTGTGGATATTTTTCATTTCTTTATGGTATCTTTTGGTGAAAGAACAAGGTCTTAATTTAAATATGGTTAAATTTAATGCCTTTGTGTTGTTGTTGTTCCTCATGCATAGTGTTTCTATGCCCTTGCCTACCTCTCAAAGTCAAGAAGAAATTCGTATTTCTTCCAAAAGTTTTCTTGTTTTCTCTTTAATTTTTAGCTTCACAATCCATATGGACTGCTTTTTTGTTTTGTTTTGTTTTGTTTTGTTTTTTGTTTTTTTGGTACCGTAAGAAGTGTGGCTTGAGTCACTTGTTTCCATGTGCAGATCTAATCGATCCAGTATTATTTATTGAAAAGATTATTCTATCTCAACTACACTACACTGTAACATTTGTAAAAAATCAAGTGACAATTTTAGGCATGAAGGCTTTGCATTGTCTTCTGTTTCATCAGCCCATTTGTCTGTTCTTACCACATTTTGTTAATTACTGCTATTTTAGAATATATCTTGGTATCTGGTATGTATGTTTTATCTACTTCAAACTTGTCTCCAGTTTTGTTCTTCTTTAACCTTGTCGTTGCTCTTTTGGGCCCCTATATAAATTTTAAAATTAGTGTGTTGACACCTCTCCTCTTCTACCACTAACACACATATATACACGTTAAAAAAAAAAATCAGCCAGGATTTTTATTAGAATTGTAATGAATCCATTGATTAATATGAGAAAATTTACTTTTTATTTTAAATGTTCATTTTTACAATCCATGAACATGATATATCTATTTCATCACATTAAACAATTTTTTTTCATTAATATTATCAGTGTTCAAGTGAAGTGTGCTCAAATTTCTCAATATTATTTGGATTTTTCTATTTCTCCTTTTATATTGGACAATTATTAAGGAATCCTATATCTGTGTTATCATATGTGTGTAAGTGTTTCCTATTTAGTCTTCCTTAACTCTAATAATGCTTTTGCTTTATAATCTAAACTTGACAGATACTAATATAGTGGCATTAGATTACATTTGTAGTTGTATGGTTCATCATTTTCTATTCTTTTACTTTTAGACTTTCTGAGTTATGCCTTTGTGAAGAGGACATTATTTTGTTTCTGTCTTTGTTTTTAATTCTGTCTGATTGTGTCTTTTTCTTGCAATCGTAACTTGTTTATATGTAAGGTAGATGTTGATATAGTTAAACTTGTATCTACCTATCGTCTGTTTTCTGTTTTTCTCATCTGTTCTGTATTCATTTTTTATCTCTTTACTTACCTCGAAAAATAAGCCAGATATTTTACTCTTCAAAAAATTTTTATCCCCATGTGGTAAACCTAGAGATTATAACATTTTCTTTAATTTATTAGAATCCAATATAAATACACTTGTAGTGCTTTTCAGATGATGTGGCAAACTTCATACAATTTAACTCCATTATCTGTTCCCTTTTATTGCATTATTATTGTCATGCATATTAATTCTAAATACAGTTAAACCCAGCAGAACATTATTATTGTTTTGTGCAGTCTAAATTCTTTTATATATATATATACACAGCGCAGTTACCATTCCTGTTGTTCTTTTTTTTTTTTTTTTTAAGATTTTATTTACTTATTTGTCAGAGAGAGAGAGACCACACAAGCAGGGGGAGCAGCAGGCAGAGGGAGAAGCAGGCTCCCTGCTGAGCAGAGAGCCCCATGGTGGACTCAATTCTAGGACCATGAGATCAAGACCTGAGCTGAAGGCAGTCACTGAACCGACTGAGCCACCCAGGCGTCCCACCATTCCCTCCCTTTGTTACCCTCTTCCTTTCTCTATTTCTGTCTATGCCGTGTTCTCCTGCTTGAAGAATAACTGTGGGGATGCGAAGGAAGATTATCTCTGTGTTTTTCTTTTATTGTCTGAAGCTATTTTCTCTTAACTTTGGAAGGATATTTTCATCAGGTAAAGAAATTTACACTGGCACTTATTTTCTCTCAACGCTTTATAGGTATTCTTCTATCGTTTGCTCACTTCCATTATTTTTGTTGAGAAGTTAACTGTCACTTCTACCATTGCTCTCTTGAGGGAAATGAGATTTTTTCTTGCTATTTTAAATATTTTTTCTTTGTCTTTGGTTTTTAAAAGTTTTACTATTGTGTCCCTGGGTGTGGTTTTATCTGTATGTATCCTGCTTAGAGTTCATAGGCATTCTGTGTCTTGATATTTTCTCTTTAATTTTGAATAAAATTCAGGTATTATATTTTCAAATAGTGCTTCTACCTCATTTTGTCAAGTCTTTTGAGTATCTTAATTATACATTAGAACTTTTTATCAGTTCTCATATCTCTCAAAAACTCTTTACTGTATGTTCAATCTTTTTTTCTCTCTATGCATCAGTCTTGACATTTCTTACTCATGTATCTTTAAGTTCAATGATTATTTTTTCCATATCTAATATGCTATTAAACCTATCTACTGAGTTCACATTTTATGATATTGTATTTTTCAGTTCTATAATTTGTATGCTAAAATACTTCATCTTGTCATCTATCTTCTTGAACATATTAATTATGGTTTTTCTAAATTCTATGTCATTATCTCAAATTCCATGTCACCTATGGGTTTCTTTCTATTGTCTGTTTTGTTTGTTTTTTTTTTTTTCCTTTTGGTCTATGGAAACTTGATCATTTTTAAGTAAATAACAGACATTTTTTTTAATAAAAACTTTATCTATCATTTACCTGTTATCTCTCCATCCATCCATTCATCCATCCATCCATCCATCCATCCATCCTTCTATCATTCTGTTCCAGGGACTATATACCCTATTCTCTGCATAGCTAGAGTAAGGGTAGATCAGTACAATTCAAAGTCTGAACTGACAGACAATTGGGTTGAAGTCTTTGTCAGAGTCAATCTACCTCTGGCTCAGATGTAGCCCTCCAGGGTTTCTAACTGACACCCTAAGGGTCTTACCAGAGCCCTTTCTCTTTTGTAGGAAAAATAATTTTTGTTTTTCTAGTATATGATAGGCAGAAGCTCTGCTCAGCTTTTCAGCTGATTTATCCCTGGTGTCTTATATTCTTCCTGGCAAATGCATCATGAAGAAAGTTGGTTCAAATTGTTATTCTCACTCTTCTGCTCCTTCTTTCTCTTTGGCATCTGGACCCCTCAGCTTTTCTGATGTCTTTAAACCAGGGTTGTTAACCATTATTTTGACATGGAAATCTTTTTTTTCCTCCTTATTTATTTATTTGAGAGAGAGAGGGAGAGAGAGAATGAGGAGGGGGAGGGGCAGAGGGAAAGGGAGAAGCAGACTCCCCGCGGAGTTGGGAGCCTCATGTGGGATTTGATCCCAGGACCCTGGGATCATGACCTGAGCCAAAGGCAGATGTTTAACCCACTGAGCCAGCCAGGTGCCCAGAAATCTTTTTTCTTAATCTGATAAAGTCTGTGGGCAACTTCAAAGAATTATATTATACATATACATAATAATAAAATAACATGGGTATAATAGGCACTAATCATATTGAAACACTATATAAAAATATGTATATTTAAATTTAGTGTTTTAATATATATGATTCTTTATTTTGCATTAAATAGTAATATCTAGCAGCAGGCTTAACAACTACCATAATTTCAAAGTAGGGCATATTATTCAGGGCTCGAAAGAGAAACAGGAACCGATAGGACATGTATAAGTAGAGATTTATTTTAAGGAATTGACGCATGTGATTATGGAAACTGGAAAGTCCAAAATCTGCAGAATAAGCCAGCAGACTGGAGACCCAGGCAAGAGCCAATATTTCAGTTTAAGCCTAAAGAGCAGTCTGCTGGCAGAATTCCTTCTTGCTTAGAGGAGGTCAGTCCTTGTTGTATTAAGGCCTTCCACTGACTGGATGGGGGCCACCTGCATTATGGAGAGCAATCTGCTTTACTTAAAGTCCACTGATTTAAATGTCAATCTCAACCAAAAACAGTCTCACAGAAACATCAAGAATAACATTTGATTAAATATCTAGGCTCTGTGGCTCAGCCAAGTTGACATATAAAATTAAACATCACTTAAGATAAGCATAAATCATCTTATTTCTTTCTTTGTGATCCTTATTTATTTATTTATTTATTTGGGTTTTTTGTGCTTTTTAAAAAAGATTTATTTATTTAATTGAGAGAGAGAGAGAGTGGAGAAAGAGCCAGGGGGAGAGAATCTTTCAAGCAGACCTCCCACTGAGCATGGATCCCAACGCTGCAATTGACCTCACAGTCCATGAGATCATGACCTGAGCTGAAGCCAAGAGTCAGAGACTCAACCAACTGAGCCACCCAGGCACCCTGATCCTTTTTATTAACAAGAAAAGGGCTGGGTCAATTATTGGAAAATTGATATGCTATCAAATATCCTAGCCTATGACTCCAAAACCAGTGATCTGACATTAATAGTCAAACTATGATTTGGGGATTTCATCCTACAAATTGGGGAAATCCAAGTCCCTCTTCCCTCTTCTTGGATCACTTAGAAATGCTTACATGTTCTACACATCTGTCTTGGGGTCTCTTGTCATCTCTATCAGCCATTATTTTTCTGAAATTTACATATTTCAGGGCACTTCAGATTATCATTATTTTGTTATTGTCTTTTCCCAGTTCTTCAGACTTTATAAAAATTTACTCTAAGTGTGAGGTTAGATTCTACCTTTACGTTCCTAAAATCTGAAGCTTAGTTCCAGCCAGTATGCTGTTTAACAAAAATGCTCTGAGTGCTTAGAGTCAACAGAAGTACAGTGAAGACAGGAATTAGACTCCTACTAGAAGTAGTTATTCTTAGGTTCAGTGGCCCCAAACCAACCTCTGGGTATGGGCCTAACAGTTTTTCAGAAGCAGCAGCCCAACCTAACTCTCATTGATTAGAATGTTCGAATATCTCCATGATTCTGAGTTCAAGCTCCAAACTAACTATTCCAGCCCCAAATGAAGTCTGTCCCCCCACTAACCCATTTATCTGTGACCTAGATAAAAGACCCAGTGTCTTTGTGAAACTGAAGCATAGGTTCTGGCTAGACAGAGATGTATATCTTTCCTCCAAGTATTTCTTCATGAAATTTCAGAATGGGAACAAGAGATACTTGTGGGGCAGTCCTCCCTAAAGGAGAGAACTTGGAAATATCTAGATGTGTCACACCCCCTGATTTGACTGGGTAATTGGTTATATCCTCTGAATGGAATGTGTATTCCTTCTCTTAATAATAGTACAGATCTGGCCAAGCATTTTTAATAAACAGAATAGTTAATACTTAAATCTACAGTATCTGTGTTCTGATTGTAGTGCCACACTTCTCTCCAAGAACCATGGGTGAATATTTGCCTTACATTTGTGAGACATAAAAGGCCACTTACTGATTTCTCAAAAAAGATTTTTTTTTTTTTTGCTCTAAAGTTAAATTGATGTCTTCACCATCTGAAACCAAATACTGCTAGCAAATTTTAAATGGCCAGTCTCCACAAAAACAAAAATCAAACCAAATAAACAAGCAAGCATAAGTATGAAATCAATGAATCAATATAATTCTTCTCTTTTCCCCATTGTGCTTGTTAACGTTGGGATAAAACAGCTTTCCTTCTCTCTGATCTGAAGCTTGGTGGCTGCCTTTGCTCTGTAGCAGTCTTCTGTCAATAAGCCACTTCTTTCCTTCCTTCAGGGTCAGGGCCCTCTGCTCCTTGGAGTAGGGAAGAGAGATATTTCTTGATCATTTCACAAGAGGAATTCCTCTAGGTTGGGGTTCAAAATGAAAACAAAACAAAACCAAAAATTGTGGAAAACATGGACAACATGATACTTCCTGTGTAATCACATTATATGGCTCCCTTCTATCCCTGTATAACGGGGAGATGAAGTCCAGTGCTCTTTCAATAAAGGTGTGATTCCCCCGTGATAGCACTTAATACACACATTTGTGTCTGGTCATTATTTGTAGTCATTACTGAACTATACCTAGTATAGTACCTACCACATACTTGGTACATACTAAATATTTTGTGAATAAATGAATGTTCATTGCATATCAAATACCATGTGGATTATATAGCACTAGTTTGAGAATTTTTATCCACTACCTGGGCTAGAATAAAATATCTCTATATATTGTCTAGAGAACAAAAAAGGCAATATAGTGCAAAATAACCAAGTACATAGCAAAATTCCTACTTGGAGTTGTAAAGCCTATTAATCTATGTGTGTAGATATGTATATACATATACTATCCATGTTCCAGATGTATTTCAGATGGCTTACAAGAGCACACAAAAAACAAGATGATAGCACATTATTTTAAAATGCGAGAAAAAAGGAGAAATATAAATGAATAGTGCCAGAAGGTTCTAGTAGCTGTGAGATGTTTCATGGAGGAAACAAGAATTGATTTGAGCCTTGAAGAAGAGATTCAAATGTTTAGAGTGAAAGGCAGAAGGAAAAGGAAGGCAAGAGAATCTGGGGGTGCTCTGTTCAAATAAGACAATGGAATTAATATATTTAACATATGGTCAGGAGAAGTTCAAGTTCTTTGTGAAGGTTTCTTTAAGGAACAAATAAATAAAATTATGAAAACAAAGTTAGGTCAGGTCCCTTCAGGGGTCTGCACGAGCAAAAAGCCCTGAAGTTTAAAGTTCATCAGTTTCTAGGTATATCGGTCTATGTGTATAGTAAAGTATCCTGTCCAAGTGAGAATTAGGACATTTTGGTAGGAATAAGGAGAAGTGGGACTAGAGAGAAGAGGTGAAATGAAAAGTACTAAGATCCCCAAATGTTAAATTTAGCTTGATTCTATAAGCAATAACAAGCTATTGGATGTTTTCCTGCAATGTCATAAAATGTGGAAACCGGTGTCTTTAAAAGATTTATTACAGGGAGAGTAGGTTTATAAAAGAATGGAGGCAAGGAGACCCACTGCAAGAATATATGTGTAATTTATGAGGTGATAAACATTTTCACAGACTTCGTGCACTATGCCATATTAGGAATTATGTTCTATGTGAAAATTATACTTTTTAACCAGTGTTAAAAATGACAAAACAGAGTATTGTGTCTGAAGAAAGAAGTTACATGCAGGGAAGATATGATTCCTATTAAAATAGTTTTATTTGATGAGAGTTTGAAAGTAATAATGAATTGAAATGTTTATAGTTTAGTCTAATCATTATTAGATAAGTTAAGCATAGCATTTTCCATTTGAGATTTTTTTATACCAAATGTTAAAATTACTAAGAATTTTTCTTTTGTTTTGATTTTGATTGACACACAGGTGCTTCGGAAAGATGAGGACCCAAGTCTCTTTTTGCACTCCCCTCTGTGCTCAGAACTGCTATATATTTCACTGAGAGCTTCATGCAGTTAGAGCCCTCAAGTCTTAGGGATCTGTGAAAAGAAACTTAGGCATGCTATCCTGGTTCTTCAATTGGCAAATTCAATTTTTTGGTATCCCAGGACAACAGTATGTTTTCTAACAAAGTGTCAAGATATTTTCTTGAATTAGACAAGGTTGAAATTAAAAATATAAATGCTCAGGGAGAAAGAGCTTTCTGATGACTCATAGAAAGTCTTTAGAGCTGTTTTTCCAAAGAAAAATCAGCATACTCTATTAGACATGTTCTATTATGTCCAGACTTTTGGACAGAACATGGAAAAAGGTAAATGTTAAATGAACAAAAAAACTGGAGAGACGTCTTTTAAAGTGTACATACCGAGGACCATCAATAAGTGATAAAATGCTTGGAGAAGAATGTTGGGGGGAATAGAGTATTCATTGACGAAAATATGTCACCCTTCAGATTACTTCCTAGTTGCAGTAGGACAGTAAGATATGTTGTGCAACTTAGACTGGAATCTTGTTTAAAAAAAAAAAAAACAACCCATGCAGCCATTAAAAAAATTGGGGGGGGGTGGGTATGGGGAGGCACCTGGAGACATCTGAGTATGAAGTAGTTACCAGGAATTAAGTGTAGTGATGTTTATATATCAAATTTCAGTTTGGGCCACTAACTTGCCATTATGGTTTGTGTTGATGTGGTGTGTGTGTCTGTGTGTGTGTACTGGAAGTAGAAGTAGTAATAGTAGTAGCAGCTGTAGCAGTGGCAGGGAGGGGTGGAGAGAATGAAAGAATCTTTCTAAGGGACAACATTAGGATCATGTGCCACGTAGGAGATGATAAGGGATAAAAGAGAGACAGGATGTTGAGCATGCAAAACAAGTGTTCACTACACCATCCCCCCACTTTACAGCCTCCATTTTCTGGACCTTGTTCTTCCCCGTTTTAAGATACCATTTCTCCTACCACTCTGTTTCTCTGGGGTTCCTTCCATTTCTTCATGGAGCTGCCAGAAGAAAGCTCAAAAGCTTACATTCCTCTTTTATACAGAAAAAAATAATAAGCCTTCCAACCATGGCAACTTTGTCTTTCGCAACCAAAAAGGATTGTCAAAGTATTTCCTAAGAAATTAAAGAAATAAAAACAGAATTTAAAACAGTTTCTATCTTGAGTCTCCACCTTTAGCAGCATAAAGAAGCAAGCAGAAAGCTTTGAAATTTGAGCCTTTCTTTAAAAAGATTTCCTTTACCACATGTTGTCTTGGTGTTGGGGGGAGCATAAAATCTTTTCTTTCTATGTCTAATAAAGATCCTAGGTCTTGAGGCTTCTCCCCTCTCTCCCTGTATCTGTAGTATCACTATACTGCTTATGACCTGTGATTGATAAATACTACATGCATTTCCAGTTTCTGGACTCCACTTGCCCACTACCATCTCTGGTGAATAGATTTCCTTTTTCATTCCCCTCTTGTATTAACCCCCCATTCTTCTGTTTATTGGTATTTCTCTTGTCAAGGCCTACAAGTTCTTTTTCAATAAATACTGAGACCATAAAGGCTTGCACCATGGCAAAGCCATGGGGGTTGTTGTTGGGTGGCAAAGATAAAGGTAATGAAGATCTAGGCTGGTTCTGGGTCCCTGGGACACAGAACTATTATTCCTACTGTCCAAGCCTCTGCTGAGTGGAAGTTCTGGATGACACCTGATGGTTTGGTCATGGCATACCTGGGAATATCCTTTTTTCTACATTTTTGAGCATACAATTTCTTTAAGGTATCTAGAGCAGGCTGTTTCGCTGTGTATGAGAAAATAATCGGTCCATTTGTCCATTTGTCAATAAAGAGTTTATTACACCATGAAAATCTGTCTTTCATTCTACTTCACAACGTTGCTCTCAGGCAAGTATCACTACCATTATCTATTGAGTGGGTGAGGAAGCTAAAGATCAGAGAGGTGAGAAGACACAGGCTCACAAATCACACTGGTAAGAGAGCTAGGCACAATGTCTGGGTTTCCTGCCTCTGGATTTTGTTACTGTATGACTTTAAATTTTATTTGAAATGCTATCTTTATGCTTGCACACGTCTCCTTCGATTATCTTCTTCAGCCCCGATCTCAAGTGGGTCACTTGACCCCATTTACTGCACTGGGCAGAAGCACGGGAGCAAGACCTTCTTTTCTGTTTTCTGACCACCCTGACCACCGTAAAACTGTCCTGCTCCTGAGAGCTCCTGAGAGTTTATGAGAAGCTGTCCCCAAGCCCCTCAGGAAAATAACCAGGGTCAAAATTTTAACTAAAATTTCTTGTCACTCTTCTTTAACATAATTTTTTTTTCTAATGAAATGTGGATATAGGTTAAGTTTTCAAGGTGTTGTAAATCGCTTACTCTTCTGTTACCTTAACCTGCATTAACCCATCAAAGGGCCCTAATATCCATATTCTTGCACCATTTTTGTCCATCTTATTCTAGAGTTCAGTATAACTGAAGCTGTCTCAGAAGGGGAAATATGGAATTTCTGTAATTGGATTCAAAGGTTAAGGATATCTCCTCTTAGTTTATCATTTGAACTTCCCATTATCTCTGTCCTTTAGTGAATCAAAATCAGTGTATGTTTTTGAGTTCCAGTGAAGTTCTCTGTGCTTTGACTGGATCTACAAAAGAAGCACAAGACTGTAATTGCCCTTAAGAAATTTATGACCTGGGTTGGAAGACGAAATTAGCTTAACTTAAAAAAAAAAAAAAATCAGGGAATAACAATAACCCCATTGTAAGATGGTAAATTATGAAAGTGCCTAGAAGTAGAGAGAATTATGGCAGTAATCAGAGTTTGGGGACTGATGGTGATTAGCAAAAAGGAAGAAAAATTAATTTATAAAGCTCCTTACGTGGGGGGTTGGAATTTAGTGGTACCTGGGAAAGGATTGTGAATACAAAGGAGTGAAGTCAAATTCTATGTGTGAGAGTCTGTAGATTGAGAAAGTGATTACTGCATGTTCTCTGTGATCCCAGTGGTTGGATTTTCTTTGGAGTTGTATGGCCTTCATAGACAGACACTCCAGATAATTTTCATCAATTGAAATATGCTAACTAGTCTTGAAAATGTGTATTCATTTGAGAAGGAGTAAAGTAAGCAAATACTTTCAGATCTTTCTCTCCAACTCACTTAATGACCATCAATTTGATGGCAGCACTGACCGAAATTGTCAATATCTGTGAAACAAGCAACTTTTACCATTTGTCAGACTCTTGTTAGAAAGAAGACTGATGGACGTAATCATTCCTCTTCATCACAAGAAGAAAAGGAGGGAAAGTTATATTCAAAGTGTCTTTAGAGAAACTAAACATATAATCCTAGAAACGGGCATTTGAGCATTCAAAAGACAGAATATACTTCTATATATGTCCTTCAAAATTTTTATAAGTCTTCAGAAATATGTTGGTAGAATACTTCAAAAAATGTAGACCATTTTAGTCAATGGACCAAACCTTCACTGATGAACTGAAGAGGTTTTATGCTTGTAGTAATAATACAACACTTTGTACTTCTGATAATCTTTTTATCTGAGGAGCTCAAGGCACATTAAAGGTAAAATAGAAATAGGGGGAATGGAAGTAATAATAGCACAGTTAAAGCAAGTATAGATATAGTCTGTGTAGATCAAGGTCAAGAATTTCCCAAGTGGTTAGAGTAATGTAACTGCATAGTTCCTGATCTCATATACAAATGTAGCGCCCCCTGCAGACTGCAACAGAAAACCCATTTTAGAAATTGAAACTACAAAAATATTCTTCCAAAAACCTTCTGTCTTGCTACAGCTCTTTAGGGCAGAGTGTTCTGTCTTTGAACTCTAGTACAATATCTTGTTTATTCACTAGTGAAGTTTTGAATATTACTGTTCAAACAGCAACAAGAAAAAATCTGCACTAAGTTAACAAGATTTAGTACCGTAGCCTCCATGAGGACAATTACACAGAAATGCTGACAGAATTCAGCCACAAAGAAGAAACATGATTTCCCAAAATGTTCTGTGAACCCCTGTGAAATGTTAGTAGTCATTATGGCTAGAAGTGTATGTGGTCAAACACTTAGGAAAGCCTGTCCACAGTTACTCCTTGTGGAAATTCAAAAGATATTTACTCAAACTTATATACACTCTTTTCCCCCACCAAAGACTTAGTAACATCTTTTGGGACACCTGTGTTTTTTTAAGAACACGGTTTAAGGAAAGTGGTGTGGTGGACATAAAACTCCTGTAGTCATTAGAAGATCAGGTTCTGGTGTCAACCGCTAGATGTATGACTATAGATAAAACATTTAGGTTTTCTAAGTCTCAGTTTATTTGCCAATAAAGTGAGAGTTTCGTAGCAGATAGCATAATCTTTCATTCTTTTTGGCAATAAAATTCTGTGATTCCATTTGAAGCATTCATTTAGAGCTTAACATCTATAAATACACCATATGGACTTTATGCTAAATTCACAAGACTTTATAAGAAAGTTGCATTAATAAGGAAAAAAAAACCCACTAGGATAATGAGTCATCCATACCTACACTTTCTTGTTCAGGTGAAATTCCTTATTTTTATAGAGAAAGTGTTAATTGATTTGCTTCCTCATGAACACCTTATTAAATGTAATTTCTACAACAATAAAATTTACAAAAGTTTAGTGAAATGCAATCTCTAGTTGATGGTACTTTTCATGAAAGACTAACATGTTCTGTCCAAGGAGCATCTCCAGCAGCTAGCAGCACCCTTTCTAGGTGTAATTTCTAGGTGTCAGCAGCAAAGGCTGTTAGCTAATTTATCAGCGCATTGAGAGCACACAATGTTTGTCTTTGCCAGAAAAGCTGCTATAGAATATGGTAATGCTGAAAGGGCCTGAGTGCCTTCTTTACTGCTTCAGCTCCTGCTTCTGCTCAGTCATCCAGGGTTAGAGAGTATGTTCAGAGTTTCAAGATCAAGAAAAAAATTCATTCAAACAATCTTTTGGGGCCATCTAAGCAGAAGGCTATAATAGAAACTTTCAAAATCTCTTCTTAGGACATTTCATTGATCCTTTAAGAAAATAACCCTGTATTTCTGCTCTATGTAGATAATATGTACTCTACTAGAGTGGTTTCTAAACATAGGTGCACCTCAAATCAACTGGAAATATTTAAAATAAAAATTTAGGTTTCAGAAGGAACCAGAATTGGTTTCTCTGAAGATGAGACCTGAGAATCTATTTTGTGAAGTTCTTCAAATAGACTTACCCAGTCTATCTGGCACCAGTATGCAAACTGATGATATGGGAGCAAGAATGGAACACGTTGTGTTGTAGGATATGATCTTAGATATAGTTATATTCCTACATGATTTGTGGGAAAGTGTGCAAATTCTGACAGTTGTTTAGGGTAACTGTTGATAATCTAGGGCCAGCTATGACATAGCTAGTTGTTGCCATGGCTGACCAATTATAGTTCCTTTTCAATGGAACTTAAAAATGGCACTTTGGACCATTTGTATAATCGTATTTTGTGGCTATAGTTTATTTACCTATTAGAGCAAATGATAAGCCCAGTTTTATAAAAGGAATACTAACATCCTTACATATGAGGATTCCGACTGAAAAAGAACGCTATGTGTGTATAAAAAAGTGAGGAAGTAAAATATTTAAATCTCTATGACAGTAATGGTTTGCATGTCTTTGGGTAACTCATATGAATCCCTCTGACTTTCAGTATCTATCAGCAGAATGAGAATGGATGGGGACAGCCAAAAGGAGAGAATAAGATGGGAGAGATGGTTGTGGTTACTGCTTCAAAAGGAAGGGATAAGAAATATTTGAGTGCCTATTATAACATGCCAGACCCATTTCTTGGTACTTCTACACATACCGTCTCATACAATCCTCACAAGAGCTCTGAAAAATGTACATTAAGACTCTCCTTAATACAGATGAGTAGCTAGCTAATCAAGAGTCCCAGAGATGGCAGACTGAGCACACATATTTATATCTACTCCCCTGAAACCCTACTAATATGGTGGTAAGGGAGTTCTTAAAAAGACACATACTCACAAAAGTAAAAATAAAGAAATAGACCACCCTTATGTTTAGAAGCTAGCAAGCAAATGGATGAGTGATAAATGATCTAGATGCCAGAAAGTTATATCACAAATCAGCAGTAACAAACTCTAACAAACAAAACTATCTATACCAAAGAGCCTATGAAAGCCACAAAAATTGGCTATGATAGTCCCTTCCAGAAGAGTGTATGAAGCTGGTGCTAAAAAAGAGATTGGTTGAAAGCTCATATATACATTATTTAGTCTCCTTTATCCATTCTGCCACTCTATGTAGCTAGGCAATTGTTGCTCTTCACCCTGACAAAAGACTGAAAATTTACTCTCTGGAAAATGTTTAATGGGGAGATTGTGGCAAATAAATATGGTTGAGAGTAAGCATATTGTATTGATAGTCCAGATAGAAATGAAAGATTACATATGGAAAGTTGAAGTCCTCTCAGATTTTTATGCTGCTTCTCTCCCAGAATACTGGCAGCTAGACTCCTACCCTCCAGATAGAAAATTGGAAGAAATTTCTCCATTAAATTTAATTAGCCTAAGAGAAAAAGACCTAAAGATAATCACATTTGGATCCTCTATCCTAATTGCCCAGCCAGACCACCTTATAATGAACCCAACAGTGAAGAAGCCCTACCATGGGCAGAGAGCTTCCAATCAGCTGGAAAGTGCTTACTTTTCATTACGTGCAGGCACCCAGGAGTCACCAGGCAACGAAGGAAATCTACTATTAGAGTCTAAGACAAAATCATTTAAAGAGGAGAAAAAGCCTTTGGAGGAAACTGAGACTTTGCAAGAAAAGGAAGATTAAAACAGCAACAACAACAACAAATAGAGAGATGGGAGAAGATATTGCTTTTATGAAATAAGGACACAGCACTGCTAAAGTTTAATATTTAGAGAATAAAAAGTACTACTTGGAAACTTAAAATGTGATAGTGGAAATTTTAAAAAGTGGTTTGGAAGACAAAGCTGAGGCCATCTCTCTCACAAAAAAAGAAAAAAGAAAATGAGATGAATATAAGAAAAAAATAGATAAGAAAATTAAAGGGCCAGTTTAGAAAGAGAAGTAAATTGTTGGGAGATAATCATCAGAGAACTAGTTAAAAAAATATTTTCCAGAACTGAAAGACATATACCCAGGTTGAGACCCTCTGCTGAGTACCAAGAACAATGAAGAAAATGAGATCTGCACTATGACAGTTGTCATGAGATCTTAGAACACTGGGGAAAAAAAGAATATTCAAAGTTTTCAAGAAACAAGATCTCATGATAATGATGAAAAAATGAAAATGAATTAGACTTCTCAGCAACATCAGTGAAATCTTAAAGATAGTGGATAAATGGTTCAAAAATGTTTAGTGAAAATAAGTTCCACAGAAGGATTCTATACCAAATAATGTGAAGAAAATAAACTATGTTGAAGCACGAAATGAATAAATAATATTTACATCTCAAGCATACTTTCTTAGAAAGTTACCAAAGTATATATTTCAAGAAAGTGAGTTAAATGAAGAAGAGAGAGGGAGACAAGGAAGGGGTCCAGAGAACACTGGATTCAATTGAAGAGCCAAGTAAGGAGAATCCCACAAGAAGAGAGACTCTACAATGACAGCTATTCTCTACATTTAGACTAGAGTAAATCAGAAGACTGTATGAGTGATTATTGCAAAAACTGAAATAGATAGAACACCGCATGTGTTTTATTTCATAGAAAGGGATTAAATGATTGACAGAGTTTGTATTTAAACTAGTGATAATTTAATAAAAAAAATTAAGCACGCTATAAACAAGACTATTATTAACTCCAGGAAAAACATTAGGTTTTGCAGGAAAGAAAATGACACTATCTATCATATGACTCAGGGTTGATTTGCTTTGCATAGCTGAAATAAACATTGAATCTAGACAAATTATGATGTGTCTACATTAAGAGGATGGAGGGTGGAAACTGCTAAAATGGTGGGATCCACGTGGAAGGAGGAGATTGAAAGAGTGAGATTATCATCTTCCATAGCTGGAAGTCAATAGCTAATGCCTAAATCTGAAATTAAGCAATTAAATGGATGTCTCTGGTAGCAGGAAACAAGCATGGTAGTGGGGGCGTCAGGGAAATTGATATTTTTCAAAACAAGCCTTGTGGAAACATTTGACTGTTAAAACTATGTGATGTGTTAATTTGATAAGAGAACATATTAAACAAAAGTCTGTTTTTGAATGTTGAATCATTTTCAATCTAGATGATACTGTGATTTGGAGATCTCGTAACACAGCTTGATATTGTTATTGGTATACATCCACGGAAATGCTATAAATCAATTTACATTAGCATTTCAAATGTAGGAAGTTCTGTAAAAGAGATTGTGAATTTCTTAATTCTTCTCTTGCAAAATGATGATTTCACAGATAAAGTAATATGTTTGTGTTTGGTATTGCCAAATATGCAACTTTGTTCTTTTAGGGGTGATATTTCAGGAAAAACAGCTTTCAAAATGAGGCATCAATTTCTAAGGATTGTTGGCAAACCATCTTTAGGTCAGTTTTCTTTAAAAGAAGATTCTGTGGGTGCATCTAAGCATGAAAAGTAGGATGTTGACGGCATAAAATAACTCTTATTAATAAACACACATCCTGTCTTATGTGCTGATGTTTCTAAAGACCTCATTAAAATTCGGGAAACTAATAAGATTACAACTTTGCAACTTGCTCAAAATTTGTTTTTAAAACCAGCCCACTGGATTTTCATACCTTTCTTCCCACATTCCAGTTATGCAGCAAGGATGCTTCTAGTGCCTTACAGAAATATAATACTAAAGCTTTGTTTCAGGATTTCCAGTCACTAAAATTCTTATCCTACCACAATCTGGCTTTTACCACATTCCGGACTATAGTCTTTCTTCATTTCCACAGAATGTTCGATCCCTAAAGGGGCTAATGGAAGGGCATCACCACTGATCCTTATCCCCGAGGCTAGCCTGCCTCTGGAGTAGTGTTCTTTCCATTCTTCTCTGTAGAAACTTCCACCTTTTCCATTTTGGCTTTCTAACTCTTTCTATCTTTCAATGTCAAGCTCGAGACTCTTTTCATCCATAACTTATCACTTATCATTCTACCTGTATATATCTTACTTCTTATATTGCTTTGTAAATTATTTTAAAATTGTGTTGTGACTTCTCATGTTATAACATTAGATGTGAATCACTTTGTGTAGTATTTACTTTTCATTCCTATTTATGTTTATTTCCTAAACCAAAAAGCAAATTCTTTGAGGGTAAGGGCCTTATCCAGCATATTTTTATATGACCCCTGTGGTGTCTACACACAAGCAACACTCAGTAAGTTATTGTTCACATAGCTTCATCAGTTATTAATCGATGTGCCAGGAAGGATCTGGGGACTTAGCTGTGAATAAAGAAGATATCATAGTTAACTCGAATAGAATTGCAATCTATTAGAGAAAATCGACATGGATAAAATTATGAAACAAATGCAATTACAAGTAACCCCAGTGAGAGTATATGTTGCTTTAAGAGCATCTAGTGTCAGAGAATTAGTGAAAGCTTTCCTGAGGCTTGTGCCAATCTGTTAACTGGGGCAGATTATGTTAGGGAGTATGAGAGTGGGGATTTTTCACAAGGTCATGTCATTTGAAAAAGTATGGAGCGTTCAAGCAAATGAGACAAGCTCGGTGTGTCTCGAGTGCAGTGGAGTGGAAGGTGAGAGAAAAGGGTAGAGGGAAATAAGTTAAAGATGTATCCTCAAAGATAGGGAAAGGTATGACTATGCAGTGTCATATAGGTATGTTAAAATTTTTACTTTTCAAGCTAAATACAAAGAAAACATATTGAAGCGTTTTGAATATTGGGAATATATGATTAGTCTTCATTTTGAAAAGGTCACTTTAGTTGCAGTGTGAATAATAGATTGGAGTGTCTAGAAATTAACTCGAGGGAAGAAAACGTTAATAGATTATTGCAGTCATGCACTTGGACCTGGGGGTGTGGGAAGAGAGAGGAGTGGAAGAGGAAGAAATGGAAGAAATCAAGAAATACATATGAAAAAGAATTATCAGGGTGATTGTAGATATAAGGATGTGATGGGGTGGAAAATGTCAACAAAGAGTCTTAGAATTCTCATTTATACAATTGAAAATAAACTCAACATTCATTGAGATTGGGAACACTGGGTAAGGGCCAAGACTTAGAAGAGGCAGAGTGTGAGATGGACTTTGAGACATATAAATGGAATATGATAGTCAGGTTAATGGTATGGAGCATTTGGGTAGAAACACAAATCTGTGAGTCATCTGCATATTGGAGGTAGTGGAAGCTAGACATGGAAATGCAGTTTAGAAGAGGACCTACCAAAAGCTGAGAGAACCTCCAACAGTTGAGAGTCAGGAGAAGAAGGAGTCGGGGGAGGAGAATTATGCTATACAAGACATAGAAAGGGGAGAGTAGAGAGATAGGAAGAAACTATGGTGTCACAGAAGTTGAGGGAGAAAAATATTTTCGAAAGAATTGAGGGGTTTATAGTATTACTGCTGTGGAGAGATCAAGTCTGATGAAGATTTAAAATTAATAATTGCCTTTAGTGGCTGGGAGAGCCATTGTTAACTTAAAAAGTGGTAAACTGACATCTAAAACAAAAAGAGGGAGTAAAAGCTTAAGAGTTTTTGTACCCAATTAAAATGAAGCTGCTGTCAGCATAAAACAGATTGCTATATCCATAAGATATTTTATGTGAGCCTCATGGTAACCATAAAGCAAAAACCCACAGTAGATTCACAGAACATAAAGACATGGAAATCAAAACATAGAGAAGGCAGCAAGTAAAGAAAGGCACAAAGAAACTACAAAATATCCAGAAAACCACAAGGTGGCACTAGGAAGTCTTTATAATTTTTGTAATTACTTTATAATTACTATAGATATGAATGGATTAAATTTCCCAGTCAAAAGACATAAGTGATTCGATGAAAAAAAAATAAGACTGAACTACGTGCTGCCAACAAGAAACTCACTTCAGCTTTAAGGACACACAAAGGCACAAGGTGAAGGGATGGAAAAAGATATTCTATGCAAGTGGAAACTGAAAGACAGCAGGGAGAGTTATAGCAGACAACAGAAACTTTAAACCAAAATGAGAGCCAAAAACAAAGGGGGTCACTATACAATATTGAAGGAGGGGTCAATTCATCAAGAAGATGTAACAATTAAAAATATAATACAAGTGGCTGGTGGAGAGTGTGGGTGGCTTAGTGGTAGGCTCTGAGGAGGCCGGAGCAGGGTACATGCAGGTCCCAGAGGAGGGCACACGCTGCAAGGTGGGCAGCATGGAAGGCCAGGACTGCCAGCCTAGCCTCTGAGCTCCTGGTTGCTGGGGGAGCTCAGGTAGCCATGAAGGCAAGGGTGGTGCTGGCATTGAGGGAACAGTGGGTGAGGTAGCTGGTGCCCCTCCCCAGGCCCAGTGGTCAGTGCAAGCCCCAGCACCTGGTGGAAATGCAGCGCCTGTGGCTGTGGCATCTGCAGGCCAACTGTGAGAGTTCACACTCACTGTGCCTTTCTGGTCACCCATGGAGGCAGAGATGGTGCCCAGGTCCCTGACCCCACATACTCACCACCACCAAGGGATAGTGCAGAAGGAGCTTACAGTGAATGGCTGCACCTTGGCTGTTAGGTGGACTGCTGAAGACCCTATTTTCTTCCAAATTTCCATCTACTCCGTCTTCCATTAGCTTCCCCTGGTGCTTTGAAACATTTGAGGCTTTGGGTCTCTGCCTCCACAAAGGCCCATGAAAGGGGGCTGAGGCCTAACTTTGTGTCCTCTACTAGGTAAGGCATGGGGAGTTGATATTTGGAGTAATTGCCACTTTGTTGTCAGGGTCAAATTTTTTTTTCTTGTACTACTAAGGGAAAAATGGACTGCTACTCCACAGTGGGGGAAAGGAGGACTGTGTCTGGATCAGTGAAAGATCATAATAACCTAATCTAGGCAGAACCGTTAATAGCCCAGATCACTTAGAAATGAAATTTGCATTACCATGCCAGGTAAAGAAATCACAGAGAGCTGAGGTTCTGGCTGAAGGCAAACAGAATATAGAATGGACAGTGGAAGAAGGTACTTATAAAAAAAACAGCTATGCAACCAGGTATAGAAATGAGTGTAACTGTCATGAGTATTTCTTGTTTATTTTGTCATAAATATGTTTGTGTGCATATAGCAAATATTTTTGTTTTCTTCCCTTTTTTATTCTCATATTATATAATATAAGATGGTGACTTTATATCATAATATTTAAGTACTATTTGCTTTACATAATAGTACTTAAATTATGGTATATCAAGAAGAATAAACATCACTTAAGGACTTTACCTCCTCTTCTGGGGAAGGTATAAGTACATTTTTGGTTATACACAGGATAGTTGTATCATGCTAGGTGAAATTACGATTTTGTTATTGGCTTTATTTGGAGATTAAGTATGATTTAAGGAGATGGTACCAAGTTGACAAGAGGTGGACTTAATGACGGTTAATTTTAGGTATCCACTTGACAGCCATGGGGTGCCCAGATATTTGCTTAAATATTATTCTGGGTGTGTCTGTGAGGGTGTTTTTGGATAAGTTAACGTTTGAATCAGTAGACTGAGTAAAGAAGTTTGGTCTCCTTAATTTGGGTGGGCCTAATCCAATCAGTTGAAGGTCTAAATAGAACAAAAAGACTCATATTCCCATGAGTAAGAGGGAATTCCTCTTGCCTGACTGCCTTGAACTGGGACATCAGTCTTTTCTGCTTTTAGACTCAAACTGAAACATGGGCCATTTTGGGTCTCAAGTCTGCCGACTTTCAGACTGGAAGTTACACCATAGGCTCTTCTGCTTCTCAGGACTGGACTCAAAGTAGAACAAGACTTCTGGCTCTTCTGGGTCTTTTGGATGCCAACTGCAGATCTGGGGACTTCTGTGCCCCCATAATATTATAAGCCAATTCCTTATAACACATCTCTTTATACACACACACACCCACACATACCCATTGGTTCTGTATTCTAGAGAATCCTGACTAATACACATAGTTATCAAATGAGAGGTATCATTTCTTATTAAGGCTGAGAAGCTACTGGTCTGTTAATTAAAATTGTGGTCATCTATCACAGTATGGTTTTTAAAATAGAAATAAAATACAATTACTGAGAAAACAAGATTATTTATATGATTTTTTCAAATTGTCCTACCAAATTACTGCATTCTTAGTCATCCTCTTGTGCTTAATTAGAATTTAAGTTCTCTGAGAGCAAGAGTTATGATGCATAGATCTCAGCAGGTAGTAAATCACTACCTTTGGACTAATTACTTAATTGTGCCATTGTGGAGTTTATATCCAGAGAAAAATCTGTCTCAGGAAACAAGGAAATGAAGACTATTCCTCAAGCTGAATTTAAGGAGTATTGATATAGGTAACTATACTTGGTGGTACAGAAATGCCTCATTGGTATTATACAACTTAATTTACAATGCATCAAGAATTCTTCCTCTAAAGAAAGATTAAGTTTCTTCAGATTCATCTAAGAAGTAAAAATCCAATTTTAAAAATACCAAACAGTAATGGTTCAGTAGCTGTTTTGGTTTTCCTACGGATGGCGTAGGAAGATGTGGTCATACTATGAAACCTGACTTCCTTCCACTAGGCAGCTTTCTCTGCACTGCCTAGGCTGAAACTGAAACACCTGCAGAGGCAAGCTGGCAGAACTAAATAATGCACCAGGATGTCTGTGGGGAGCCACACACCCTATGAAGGCCAAGAGAGTACTCATTTCACAGAAACTAGTTTCTCCCAGTCACTCACACATCAACTTCTGTAATCAAAGGTGAATGCTTAAAGATTTACACAGCAGTAGAATGCAATGCAGCATCTTCCTTTTGATGTCTCTAGTCTGAGAAAAAAAAAAAAAAAAGTTCCAAGAACAGGAATCTCAAGTCCTTATCTGCAGCATTTGGGACTAGTGAATCTATGTCATAAAGTATGTCTCAATTTGTGTTCGTATTGTCTCTCTCTAGGGAAGTGTGTACAACAATTTTCCTTTTTTTAAAGGGTGAGTTCAGAATCTGGGGAATGCAGAATCTGGTGATCACGTGCCTTTTGTGTCTATGATGATGCTATCCAAGAAAAAGAAAGTAGTGTTAAGATTGTGCATGACTAGCTCTGTGGCCAGCAAATAGTTACACGTAAGTCCTCACAGAGGTCCTTGATGCTTTTTACATAATTGAGAAAGAGGCTCCTTTGAAAGACAGGCATGGGGTGGATTGGTGGGGCGTGTGAGTGTGATGCTTTTCCTACAAGGAAATTGCAAGTAGCCCTCTCCATGTGGCATTGACATATACCACTGTTTTATGTTTATTGAGAATTTTTTAAAAAGAATATATGTATGAGAGACTCTTGACGCTGGGAAACAAACTGAGGGTTCTGGAAGGGGAGGTGGGTGGGAGGATGGGGTAAGTGGGTGATGGGCATTAAGGAGGGCATGTGATGTGATGAGCACTGGGTGTTATAGCAACTGATGAATCTTTGAACACTACATCTGAAACTAATGATGTACTATATGTTGGCTAATTGAATTTAAATTTTTAAAAAAGGAAAAAAAAGAATGTAGGTCAGTAAACATATACTTCTAAGACTTGACAGTAGGGAATTTAAATATTTTAATCACTGTAGAATACTTCTAGTGAGCAAACAATACCGTTTCAACCTTAACAACTATAAACAGCTTTTCCCTTTTATTTAGTCCTCAGTAGGTCTTTGAATTGATATTGATGAATCAACATCCCTGTTGTATGTTTATAGTCTTTGCTTATGAGATTTCAGGATGCCGTTGGAAGTGGTTTGTTGATAGAAGTCAATAAAAAAATTATTACTAATTAGCACTTAAGTGAAGCAATTATCAATAAAATAGCTAATTTGCTTAAAGATCGTTTTTTTTAACTTTGTATTTACTTACTTCATCTGCCTTAATTTATCTGTTCCCATGTCCTAAATAGAACCCAACTGGGCCTTCACTCAGGGCCAACTTTGCATGCCTGTGTTGGTCTCTTACACCCCAAGTGCCTTTGGGGGTACCGAATAAGTAATCATTTTCAGAGAAGATCAATCTGTAGCACTTTATGGAAAATATAAAATCTTGGAAGCAGCCATCATTGATGTGTGCTGCAACTGCTGGAAACAAAGAGTGATCCATAGAATGTTGCACTTTAACGTGATGAACTTTGAGCTTTCATTTCATTTGTTTCCCCGGATCTAGCACACTGTGCTTGGTGTAAAGTAAATGCTTAATAGATGTTCCCATAGACTCTGTTAAATCTGCATTAAAGCTTTAGTAAATGGTTGTTGTAGGAAACATAGTACAGAGGTCGGAGGCTATACATCACAAGAGAGGAAATTCATATGTAAAATTTTCGAGTGTATTCAGAAACCTGTGAAGTAAACCTCACCAGGGAAATTTCTCAGTGCAAGGGATAATTAAAACAAATGAGGAATTCCTAAGTAAATAAAGTAATTAAAGGGATATTTATGATTTTAAGTTTTTACAACCAGTTTTATTTTATTGTTTTATTTACTCTTAATTCCTAGAACAATATTATTTTACCTTTGTTTTCAGCATCCATTACATTACACTAAGTTTAATCATGGCATCTGTGATGTAGTCATTGTACATTTCTAGGAGTCATGAAGCCAATCACAGGCAGTCTTGACTAAGTGGCATGCACAGCACCTGTCTCTCTCTCTCTGGTTATTTGGAAGATGACAAGAGTGAATCGGTAATGACCTAATGATGGGATAATTTCATGTGATGGGTTTTATAATGTTAATAATAAATTGAAGGTTTGGCCCATTTAGTCTGAAGTAAAAAACTTAATAGGAATGTTAAGAATTTTCAAATAAAACAGTAAGTTGGTTCATGCATTAGATTCAATGACCTTCTTAAGATAAATGAAAAGAATGGACTTTTATATACCTGGATCATAAAAAGCTGAACAATACCATAATTTCTTTAAAGTCTAGGAAAATATCACAGGGAGATCAATGATAAGCTTGTAGGTACCTCAGCAGACCAGAAAAGTGGTTTAAATAAATAGTAAAATAGACTGTTCTATGAAATAGGAAAAACAAACATCCCTCAACACCCACCAAAACTGGCCAATGAGTTAATTATGTATGTTTTTAAAACTAAACATCAAATAATCTTTTTGACTAAACATGAAGATTTATTTAATACTTTATTATACTTTGAATTGATTGCTTAGCTAAATTAACAAAATAAAACTATTATTCTTTGGATCTTCCAATTAATCCAAGAATTACTAAATTCTTAATCAAATTTCCCTTAGAGACTATTAATCTTAACTATTGGTATGATGTTTGGGAAAAATAATTAAGGCAATCGATAGGAAGTGCTTTATTTTAAAAAAGATAAATTGATGACTATATATCCAAAATGGTTTAAAAATCATTCCAGTAGGCAGAGAAAAGAATTTATAGAGTTTTCTACAACTACCTAATTTTTCAGTCTGAATGTTCTAGATCTTTTTTCTCAAAATATACTATTGCTCCTCAAATATCTGCTAACCTCTCTGTCAGTTATCTTCTTATGAGGTAGGCCACATATAATTTTCTATGCAGCTTTTGCAATTCCTCGTCAAAACTCATATTTTGAATGGTCTTAGCAATGAAATTTAATAATTAACTAAGGCACTTAGAATCAAAGCTAGAACCCAGGCACCAGCTGGAATAGTCCAGAATACTTTCCATTTGAGGGCCCATTTACTGTCCTTGATTAATGGAAATAATTTGCTTCAGTTAAAATTGGCATTGAAGGTCATTTTACTTTAATAAAGATAGATGGTATGAATAAATATTTGTAAAATAAGATACTTAAGTATCTTAATGGGGATTAAAGTATCCAGTGAGAATTAAAGGCAATAATACCAAGAAATTGTCACTACTGAGTGCTTACTATGTGATTCTGGGCATTATATGTAGGGGATGGATTGTTTTCTCTTCTCCCATCCACTGCATTTCCCAGTATCCCTCCCAGCCTCTCCCCTACCTCACCTCACCCCGCCCCCCTATACCATCCTGACTCCAAACAATCTGAAACCAAGTGCACAGAGTAGAGGCATAACCTAAGGCTAGAAAAAGACAAGCCTTATTTTATCTTGGTAAATATTTTTTTTTTTTTTTGCATTTACCCAATGTTTCTTACTTGTCAGGCTTTGTTTATTAATTATAAAATTGATAATAAATTATTACCATTTAACAGATGTAGAAAATAAGACTGTAAAAAGAAAACACTCAGATTTTTTCTCCTCCCATGTAGGAAAAAACCCAGTTCTTCCCTACTATGTTTCTTTCCTTTGAGTCTCCATCACTACTCACATAGAACACTACTGACATTTCTTGTCACCATACATGTAGAGGTTTTTCCCCACACCAACAAGTAATTCTCTGTGACATCAGGTGCATGTCCTATAATTTAAGTCAATTCTAACACCTGGACATAGTGTCATATCCCACAGGTTAAGGGCTCAGTCCCATAAAACTGCTCCCAATCCCACTTCAGATGCCAGTTCTAAACCCAGATTACCCACGCTTACGTTCTATTTGGCTACAAATTGGAGGTTCTCACAATTCTCTCTTCAGGTTCAGTTAATTTGCTAGAGTAGCTCACAGAACTTATGGAAACACTTAATGTTTACCAGTTTATTAAAGGATGTGACAAAGGACACATAGGAACATCCAGATGGAAGAGATGCATAGGGCCAGTATATGGGAAAGGGTGTGAGCTTCCATGCTGTCTCCAGGCGTGCCGCTCCCCTAGCACCTCCAAGAGTTTGCTAACTCAAAAGCTCTTCACATCCCCTACTTTTGAGATTTTATGGAGGCTTCCTCAAATAGGCATAATCAAACATTAGCTCCATTTCCAGCCTCTCTCCCCCGTCCCTGGAGGATTGGGGCAGGGGCAGATCTGAAAATTCCAAGCTTCTCATTATGGCGTGGTCTTTCTGGTGCCTAACTCTCATCCAGGAGTCACCCATGAGCCCACCTAGAGTCACCTCATTAGAACAAAAGATGCCCCTGTTGCTCTTATCACTTAGGAGTTTACAAGAGTTCTAGGAACTCTACGCTAGGAACTGGGGGCAGAGACCAACATATATTTTCTGTTATCTGAAAGATATATAAAGAGGTTAATAACTAGCCCAAATTTATAAAGCTTAGATTTACACATCCTTCTCTCACATGATGAGAGAAATAATGATGGAGATGGTCTAAAAGATTCCATTTTTTTGTCATAATACATATCTTTCTCAACCTGTGTTGGGGTTATGTCCCAATAAACTCATTGTAAGTTGAAATATCATAAGTCAAAAATGCATTTTTTAAAATATTTTATTCATCCATTTATTTTAGAGTTGGAGGTGTGGAGGAGCAGAGGGAGAGGGACAAGTAGAGTCCACACCTAGTGCAACACGGGGCTCGATCCCAGGACCCTGAGATCATGACCTGAGCAGAAACGAGTTGGATGCTTAATCGATGGAACCACCTGGGTGCCCCCCCAAAATGCATTTTATTCATCTAACCTACTAAACATCATAGTTTAGCTTAGCCTACCTTAAACATGCTCAGAACACTTACGTTAGCTTACAGTTGGGCAATTCATCTCACACAAAGCCTATTATTATAATAAAGTATTAAATATCTCATATAATGTATTGAATACTCTACTGAAAGTAAAAAACAGAGTGGTTATGGGGATCTAGAATGGTTATAAGTTTATCAGTTGTTTACCCTCGTGATCATGTGACTGACTGGGACCTGGGGCTGCTGCCCCTGCCCAGCAACATGAGAGAGGATTGAACCACCTATTACTAACTCAAGAAAAGATCAAAATTCAAACTTTGAAGTATGGTTTCTAATGAATGCATAATGCTTTCATACCATCATAAAGTCAAAAAAACATTAAGTTCAAGCTCATTAAGTTGGGGACCATTTGTACAAAATCCTTTCTATTGAGATGTTGACACTTCTGAAAGGAACCCTAAAGTTTGAGAACAGTAAGGAAGAAAAGAAAATTGAAAAGAAAAGAAAACTGTTTTATATAGTTATTACCTCATTTAACATTAAAATACCAATAAGGTGTTAGTAACATAATTTACAGGTAGATAAATATTCCAAGATTCATAGAAATTGATTTATTTCTTCAAAGTCAAATAACACTTAAATGGAATTGGATAGATTTGATCACTGGTTTTTGTAAATCTCGTACATTTACCTACTATCTAATAAAAGTGCTTTACAAAAATATAGTAAAAAAAAACTTGGAAATGGGAGAAGTGATCCCAGGACATCACTTCAGTGGTGTACTGGGCATTGTCAAGCTGACTCTAGGATTTTTCTGGTTCTACAGGGGTGTGCACCATTGACTGTCTTTCTCTTGACTAGGCTATCTTATGCTCTCTAGGGGTAGATGTTAAATTATAGAAAAAGGACAGTAAAGCAAATGAGTCTTGTCCGTAACAATACAAATAAATATTGTGTGATATAGATAAATTGATTTCTGCCCTATGGAAAAGAGATGTTCAAGTATTACATTTTATTGCACTATGGTAGTGGTCGTCAAACTCTGACCGGCAGGCCAATTCCAGCCTGCAGCCTTTTTTTAAAATGGTCTGTGAGCTAAGAATGATTTTTAAATTCCTAATGACTTGCTAAATCCCTCACCCACATACACACACATTAAAGAAGAATAAGAGTATGTGATTAAGACATGTAACCTGCAAAGCCTAAAATATTTGCTATTTAGCCCTTTACAGAAGTTCACTGACCTCTACATTTCTTAACAACTCATTTCAGCATTTCTGCTTATATATTATATAAATACGGAATATATATACATATAATCCATGTATATATAATATATATGCATACCAACTTGTGTGTGCACGTGTCTTCAAATTCTCCTTTGAATCTGTTATAACATCCTTCTGGTTTCTTCATTAACTAATGTAATAAAATATTTGACATGTATTCATTTTATATTTTTATAAGTTATGATTTTCCTTTTATTAAAATTAAAATTTAGCAGCTCTATGCACTATTTTTAGTTTCTATAATTTATTCAAACAGTAGAAATTGTATAGAAATTCTTACTCAAACTAGAAAGACTGCATTAATTAATATAATACAGAAAATCTAAGAAAAGTGATTTAATTTGCTTCTCAGCATTTTCATGATATGATTCTTTTTAATGAAGAATAATTATATTAAGCAATTCTCCTGTTAATGTACTTTCATTGATGAGCAACAAAATGTAATTTTAAAATCAATAATCTGGATTTTGGCAAGTTAGTGTATATTAATTGAAAACCAAATATATAATTAATTTAATTTACAAATTAGGAATAAAAATGAATGTAGGAAATTATTAGTCTTAATTTTTAAAAATGTTTCCCCATGTAATACATTTATAAAAAAAATATCCTATATGGGTAGATAGTAGTTGCATACTTTAGGCTGTTTATTATAACCTTTAATTGATTTGAAAGGGAGTGATTGCTGAATTTGTGTTTAATGTAGTTCTTCCTTGGTAATTCTTTTTGCAGAAAAGTGAAAGAACGAAAAGAAACCGTACATTAAATTCAGTTACTGTATGTAAGGTCGTGATTTACTGCTCATCCAAATAAAACCTGTGCCATCTATTGCCTAAGTCAACGCTGGCCATTTATATAATGGTGAACTCATCAATGATCATTTGGGCAGGAACCCAGGGTTTTTGCATTATATTAACCTGATGGCCTTTGAGATTTGAAAAAGAAGTGAAATAGAGTATTAGATTTTCAGTTGCCTTTCATAATGCTTAGGACAAATTCACAAAACCTTGATAAATTATTACTAAAATGAATTAATTATAAACCTATAGTCTGAGTTTCCAAGTATTTTTTAATTCTACTGATGAAATTGGTATATTATAAAATATACAACATATCATCTCCAAAATTTAGTATCATATTCTAATATTATTCTCTGCTCTATAAATTGTCATCTCTCATGTAGCATGTTTGTTTTATAACCCAATTGTTTTCTGCAAGCAGAAATTTCTTTTTAGCTTGGATTATATTTTTAATACTATTTGTGTTGAAGTCGAAGGTAAAGTGAAATAGCTTTCCTGCGAAGTAACTAAAGACCTAAGATCATTGAAAACACAACAAATTAGAAAAGTTGGAAGAATTTGTTCAGCTTCTCAATGATGTATCCATAAGGGCCAAGTGAATTAATACTGATCTGGGAAAAAAATAAACACAAACTTAACATCAAAACACTCCTTAGGAGACAACTTAGCAAAATATCAATGTCATTTTTGCCCATGTTGTAGTGTACATTCTTGAAACACACAAAATCCTACTGTAGGGCACTCTTACGCATTTGTAATTTGGGACCTGAGTACTGACTAACAGTATTAAGAGGTTTCCTATTTTATGTAGAAAAATGTTTCTCATCCAAGGGACAAAAATCAAGGGAATTCTATATAAAATGTGAGGAGAAAATATCAGTGAGGGAGATTGAGTGGTTGAAGGAGACACAAACTTATAAGTATTCTATAAATTGTGGATCTCAAGTTGGACATTTCCTCCATTCAGAGTATCTTTTAACTTACATGTTGAGATCAAATATTGTGACCAAAGAATTAAAATTGAAGAGCGGAGTTCAGAAATTGCCCTGATGGTGCTGCTTTGCCTCTGCATATAAAATTAATAAGCTATATGAAAGTTGTTCCCTAAAACTATTTGAAATGTAGTATTTAATTATGGAATGTTCTTTGTTCCAGATGAATGACTAAAACTAAAATAGTGTAGGGCAGAGTAACAAAAACAATCAAGGAAAAGAAAGGATTAATATGGCACCCTAAATTAAAAATATATAACATATTAATTGAAATTACATTACAGCTATGATTCCTGTTTTAAAGGATTTCATCTCTTTACTAAATTGCTATTGCATAATGTATAATGAGAGAAAATATACTACAAAAAATTTTAAAATTATGAAGAAGTAAGTTTTGGTTCTAGGGCTGTGGATAGCGTTCATTTGAAATATTTAGAATGATTTACAACTGCTTAATTATTCTCTTAATATCCCGTGGAGTACTAGGATTGTAGGTTGAAACTGAGAAAGAGAAATTTAAGGCACTTCCTGACACAGGGAAATATTGGGTTACAAGAACAGTCTTGCAGGAAAAGTGAGTGATAGAAGCTTAATCACCGGGGACATACAAAAGTCAACAGTACTAAAATATTAGAAGGTTTATTTTAGGAAGCAATTTTCCCCTGCTGGTGTGTGTATGTGGACTGGATTGCTTACTTGATCTTTCCTCATCTCTACTGTCCATTTTCATGCCTAAATTTGAGTACATAAAGCAACATCCTTAACATTTGAGATTACATTATTGATCTGATGCTGCCTGACTCTGACATTTGCCCAACCAAGAAAAATATGAAAACAATTTTAATTGTTTCTCTTGATAGCTGCCCAGTTAAAATACATCATTTACCTGATGCTCACCACCCTTTCAAGTTAGAAAATTATTCGTAATAATCTGTGACCAAACACAGAACACCATTATATGGAACAGAATTTACTTTAGTGAAACCTTTTCAGATACTGTGTGAGTTCATTAAGGCAATTATGCCTTAAGTTCTGGAAAGACACGACTGGCTTGGTCATGGTTAGTGTTAGTGATTTCCTGTGGTGTGGTGTTTATGATAGTAGCATAAGCCCAGCATGAAGTTACATTTGCCTGGGGGCAATTGTAACTTAAGTGCTTGCTTTTTTGACATTTGTTCATATTCTTTAGGAAGAAAATGTATTTTTGTCGGTTTGTTTGACCAATCTTTACTTAAAAAAAAAAAGACAGTAGAACCTATATGGCTTAGGAATGTATGTTACAAATGTGGTTGCCAGGGGAAGTAGAATCCTGCTGTGTTTGGACAAAGCAGCCTGTTATTTTGTACAACATGCTCCTAATGTTGAGTTGATTTAGATTCTCCTGTTCCTTAAGGAGTTGTATTCTCCAAATTGGTATTTCTCTTCCTTAAGTCAAGAAGTCATGAATAAATAATACTGCTTTGAGATCCAAGAAAATTGATAAAGGTCTGCCTACTGCTACAGGATAGGAATCTTTCAGTGTTTATCTCCTCAAGGGCCATTAAGCAGAGAAGGTGATCCTTGCATATTAGTTGAATCTAATTGAGTTGTATTTTTTGAAATTTATTCAACAAGAAAGGATAGCTCTTGTTCTCTTTTCTTTGTATAAAACTTTGGATTTTATAATGAAAACTTTTACCATTTGTAGTGACATCCCCGTCAAAGACATCATTTGTATACTAACAGTAGTGCATTCAGGTTAGAAGAATCTCCTCAGTAAGACCAAATGGGAAGAACTTAATGGCTATTGGCTCTACCTCTGACAATCTGTCCATGGGGAACAGATGGGGGCTTTAGGAACTGCTCATTCTACTTTTGTTCAGCGACAGTTGGTTTGAGGGTTGTCTAAATCCTGATAGGTCTGCTTTTCTCATATGTCACAAGAATACTGTCAATTCATATAAATATACATCTTTTTTTAGGACAGTAATATTGTTACAATGAGGTCTAGAATAAACAGTCTACTAGCTTAAAGTTTTAATTCAGAAGTCTAAAACTGGAAAGCAGGGCTGTTTTTGTTTGTTTGTTTGTTTGTTTCTGTTCTTGTTTTTTCCTTCTGAAAGTGATTTCACACAATTTGGACATTTCTGAGTTCTAAATACCAAGCATAGTAAGGGAGACATTTGGTGATATCAGATGTCATTCTTTATTTACATGCATTGTCTAATCATAAGTTGGATAAGAGTACATCAGTTTTTGTGGATCTCTTCATTGGCAAAGTTGAATGTACTAAACAGAACAGTGAAGCTTTAAATAAACCCTGTGACATACTTACATTCTCTGTACTTAAAAGATTATGCATTGTAAATCTTTCGATAGGGGCCAAAATTAAATAACCATGAATTATTCAGTGACAAGCTAAAGGATCCAAGTGTAGATTGGTTCAGGGTCCTGTTCATTAAAGCTCAACCAATAAGAAGGTTTGGCAGTGTGCCTCCTCCCTCTGGTTGGAGGTTGTGACTTTTTGAGCACTCTGAACCATGTACTGCCCTTCTGTAGCCATCGGTGGTGTGTTGGGAAAGTAACTCAGTGAGAAAACCAAGAAAAGCAGCATAGTCTTGGAAACTTTGAGTTTTTGGACTGGACCCAGGGAAACCCCTGGGAAATAACAAAGCAGCATTGTTTATCTATGAGAAAGAGACCTATTTATAACAGATTTAAAGGACTTAATCCATTTTGCAAAGCATTATTAAATAAAATAAATATCAAATTGTAAAACAAAATAATAAATAAATAAATAACGGATTCAGTACTAGTAGAGTTGTATGCTGGTACCCCTCTGTGGGGTAAACTTGCTGTCACCAGATATTTGTCAGGTAAGACACAGTCCGTGTAGTCAGACAGACTTGGGTTGAATCCTATTTGGTGACTTTCTAGTTGTGTTGGCCTGGGCAATTTGCTTAATCTCTCTGAATCTCAGAGAGAGCTCAGGTACTATTATTGTTCATGAAAAAAATGATACTGCTAATAGTTACCCAAACTGATTCTACCCCTTTCCTCACAGATACATGATCAGAGGAGTCTGCTCTCATTTTCTTGTTTGGTTATTCTGAGTGCTCCTTCAGAACTGTTTAAAGCAGTGTGACTGCTCCTTCTCCCTCTTCCCCATAATCTCTTTCCTTTGATTTTCACTGATAAAGTCCACCAACTATGGTACTTCCTGAAGCAGATTTCTAAAGTAAATATGTACATTTAAGTCCTTACAGCTCAACACACTTGAGCTTAAGGCTTTTCTAATCTATTCTATGCTTTTATTGATAAATTCAATTAATAATTTATTTAAGGGTGTGCAAAATTTTATGCAAAGTTCCATAAAATCTATAAATAGACATGAGCCACGGTTTTTACTTGAAAGAATGTATAATAGAGATATATTTATTTATTTGAGAGAGAGAGAGTTGGCGGGGGAGGAGAGAGAGAATGTGTGTGTGTGTGTGTGTGTGTGTGTGTGTGTGTGTGTGCATGCGCAAAAGCAGGGGGAAGGGCTGAGGTAGAGGGAGAGAAGCAGACTCCCTGCTGAGCACAGAGCCCAGCTTGGGGCTCCATCCCGGGACTCTGAGATCATGACCTGAGCCAAAATCAAGAGTCGGGCGCTCAACTGACTGAGCCACCCAGGCACCCCAAGAATGTATAATAAAGTAAAAGTTTAAAAAACATGTGAGAATTAGAGCTACAAAGATTTGATAAAACTTTATGTAAGTATTTAATATAATAATAATGATAGCTAATGATAGCTAATGTCTAGTTCACTGCCTCTATTTTTCTAAAGTCTATGTATGTATTAACTCCCTAAATTCTACCTGTAACTTGATGAGATGGATACTATTATAATCCTCATTTGACAGATGAAGAAACTGAGGCACAGAGAGTTTAAATAATTTTCTCAAAGTATAATACTCCCTTAGGAAGAAGTGCTGGGTGTCTTGGTTCCAGTCAGGTCTTGTCCACACACTGGATACCAGTGCAGTGTGCCCACCCAAGGAGCACAATGCCAAAGTGGAGTTGACTTGGTATCTGTATCTTAAAGCTTTTTATTTAGCTGCAATATGAGAAAAGAGCTCTTAATTTCAGCTGGATTGTTCAATTGACATTTCCTGGAGAAGGTAACTTCTAAAAAATTACTAAAAGAGCAGATGGAATTTTTTTTGGTAGTATTCAATTTTCCTGACAATAAAAGTGATACAAGCACACTGCAGAAATTTTAGAATGTACTAAAAAGCCCATGGAAGAAAATAAAAATCACTCATAATATCTACATCAGAGTTAATAACCGTTAACATTTTGGTATATATCCTCTGGGTGGGTGTATGGGTAATTTTTCTTCTTTATCATACTATGATGTATTTTTCAAATGTTTCCAATGCAAAGAGTTATGTTTATAATAAGAAAGAGACAAAATAGCACAATACTTTAAAAATATATTTTCACCCATTAATTCCACTTTTAGAAAGATTCTCATAGGGAGAAATCAGGAAGGAATTTATTTATTTCAAATATGTATTCTCTTTCTCTATTTTTTTAAATGTGATTATAATATTATTTTATAACCCCTTACAAATTTGTTGGTATTAAATAATTATCTTCTCATGTCACTACATATTTTTCTGTGACTCAGTATTAATAGATTTATTATATATTTTTATCCAGTAGTATGTTTTTAGACATTTAAGTAGAGTGGCAGAAAAGCTGTCTACAAAGGCTGAACTCCCTTCCCATGATATTGAGATGAGAAGTGGCTGATCAGCCTGGGACTCCAATTCCCAGCATTCTTCTGAATCTTGGTAGGACCACGTGGCTGTTTTCTGTTAAAGTAGAAGTGGACGGAAATGATATGCACCACTTATAGAACTGATCTTTAATGGACTCCTTCCTCTTTCCTCCTCCCTTCTTTGTCTTTCCCTATCCTCTGTCTACAGAGAGCAAAGGTCTCCCAACACGTAAGGTAGACATGAAACATGATGGAAATAACAGGGTCTGTTTTACCACATGGAATGTGCCCACCAAACATCCTCAGTGAACCTGAGCAAGTAATAACTTTTGTTGTAATTCAGTAAGATTTGGGAGTTCTTGTGTTACCTTGTCTATTACAGATAGTTTCCCAATTTTTGTTCTCTTAAATAAAAGTTTAAAAAATATTTCATGGATTTTTTTCCTTTTATTTTTTTGAAGTTTTTATTTAAATTCTAGTTAGTTAACATAGAGTGTAATATTAGTTTCAGGGGTACAATTTAGTAATCGACACTCAAATAGAATACCCAATGCTCATCATAACAAGTGCACTCCTTAATATTTCATGGATTTTTTTCTTTTAAACTACAAAAGAAATGCATCCTTTTTGCAAAATGCCTGGCAATATAGAGCTGTACTAAGAAATAGCTAACTTTTTTTCCTTCCTCCTGCTTCTCTCTTTTCTCCCACCAAATTCTCTCTCTTATGTTCTCCAAGTATCCTATGATCAATATTTGGTGTACACCTTTCCACACTTTTTTTGGAAGATTTATTTATTTATTTGAGAGAGACAGAGAGAGAGGGAGAGGAGGGACAGAGGGAAAGGGAGAGAGAGAACCTTAAGCAGGCTCAGCCTGGGTGCAGAGCCTGATGCAGGGCTCAATCACATGACTCTGAGATCATGACCTAACTTGAAATCAAGAGTTGGACACTTGACCGACTGAGCCACCCAGGTGCCCCACACCTTTTCTTTATGCTCATTTAGAATGTATATAAGCACAAATACCTAATGCATTTATTCATAACTTTTTCCTAATTTTTACAACATAAAAACAAATTTAAAATAGGCTGCAGAAAAAAAATTAGGTTGCAGAGTTTTAAGTATGGGTCCATTTTTACAAAAAAAGGAAAAAAGAAAAGCCTAGCATTTTAAATATACATTCTTATTAAGCAATATTTTTATACATCTCTAAAAAGTATTTTATTAGGATAAAGATCAGAAATGGGGGAGCCTGGGTGGCTCAGTCAGTTAAGCGTCTGCCTTCAGCTCATGTCATGATCCCAGGGTCCTGTGATGGAGCCCCACTTTGGGCTCTGTGCTCAGCAGGGAGCCTGCTACTGCCTCTCCCTCTGCCTGCGACACCCCCTGCTTGTGTGCTCTGTCTTTCTCTCTGTGTCAAATAAATAAATAAAATATTTACCAAAAAAAAAAAAAAATGAGATCAGAAATGGAATCAATGGGTTAAAGGATATTCAATTTCAAGTGTGTTGATCTACATGGCAAAATTGCCCTACAGAAGGATCAGACTGGTTTTGCTCTTTAGTGGTGTCAGAGCTGCTTTTGTTACTTGTAATGTGCTGTATTTAATATCATCACAGAATTGTTAGTTTCCTTATATCAGTTCTTTAATTCAGCTAATTTCCATTTCACTTCAGTGTGTTATCTTGTAATTACTTTTTTTAATTTCAGAGAATCTTTGTTTTTATTATTTTATTGAGAACGTAGTTTGAGTTTCAATTATGTATCAGCAATTCTTAATTATACAAGCCTATCTTGATTTTTTTTAATATGTAGTATTATTTTCACTCTCTGTAAAGGTTTTGTTTTTATTTATTTCTTGGTTGGCTGATTGGCTTTGTTTCTGTCATTGTTCATCCTTGATTCTTGGCCTGATATTTTCCCTTAAATAGTATATGTCAAATGTTTCTGAGGCTCCTATGAACCCCTGGGTGATGTTAAGCCTCTTGTCAGAACTGAAGCTCTACAAGGGCTGGATAAGTTTATATAACCAGATCATAGATGCTGGAGAAGTGTGCAGGGTACATATGGACACTTGCCATCCTAGTGGCAGAGTCTCTTCTCTGCTTTCAAAGAAATCAAAGGCACAAATAAAATCATGTAAGTAGTAAAACAGGGCATATTTGGTCACAAGTCCAGGTTGTTAAGGGGAATATTGAGAGAGAAGCTGAAGTTGAAGCCAGATGTAGAGAGCCTTGAAGATGACAGAGAAATAATAACTAACATTTATATTCTGCTTTACAGTTTTCATAGTGCTTTGATATGCACTATTTCTTTATGCTTATAGTGGCTCTGAGAAATAACGTATTATCTATGCCTTTCAAATGAGCCTCAGAAAGTTTATGTCCTGCGCCCAGGTCATTCAACTAGTAGGTAGAAAAGCCAGGAGTTAATCCTGAGCCTTTCTGGTTCTAGAGCCCATTTTCACTGCACTCTGCCATGTCAAAGAGAACTATAAGCAAAAATTCATTTTGTACAATGCATAATCCTTTGTTGGTGTGCATGACAGACCATAGAGAGAAGATACTAAAGAAGCTCCTTTTTTCTAATCAAACTGTTGCGAACATGTATCATAACATAGCAGTGTGTTAGTTATGGGCTCCGGAGCCAGAATCCTTAGGTTTTCATGCTCATCCATCACTTCCAAGCTAACTTTGGACAAGGCACTTTAATTTTTTGAGCCTCAGTTCCTCATATTTAAAGTGTTTACCTCATATAGTTATTTTTAAATTAAATTAATGTATGTAAAGCCCTTAGGATGATCCCTAGAGCATTGAAAACTCTTACAAGTCGTGGCTATTATTATTTTATAGCAGCTAGGCCCTTTATGGAGCAGTCTGCACACATTATTTTTAACCTAATGAAGTAGTTATTTCCTCTATTTCACAGAGAGTGAAAAGGTCTGAAAGGAATACTCTAACATTCTCCTGTTGAACCCTACTATTTTGAATGATTATAGCACTTATCTTAATTTTTAAAATTTAGATTTCTTATGCTCTCAATTATGTGAAAAGACACTGGATGGAAAGATGGCTCTCTTTGTCCCCTGTACCTGCCTACTATGCCTAGTACCATTGTTCAGTGCCTAGAACGTAGGAGGTGTTCAGTGACTGTTTATTGATAATAATGAGGATGAGAATGAAAGACTCGGAAGCAGAGTGACAGAGAACTTTTGTTTGTGGCAAAAGACAACACCTTCCTGGCTTCTAGCCTGGGAAAAAGTTCCACCACCTTACTCCTCCAAAGAAAACACTGCCATGGTATTTTCTCGAATGGACCTTGAAATTGTGTACACAAAGTAATTCTTCACTACTTTGCTTATTGCTATTCTGTGATCTACAGAATTTGTACATTTTTTGAACTAGGGAAGGCATTCTAAGAAGCCGAGTCAGAATTTTGAGCATGTTATGAAAATACAATGGAACTAGCTAGCATTTGCTGTTCCTCTCTATTGCTGACACAACCATGTTTAGAAAAGAGACTACATCAGAAAGAAAACGGCATTTATCTCATTTTATTGTTTATGTCACATGTTGCACTGCATTTGAAACTAAGGGTGAATCTGCAACCAGTGGTTAAGGAAGACATCACTTATTTCTGAAGACAACCAAACTTCCAAGCAGGTAGTAATTCTTGGTATGTCACTCATGATTGTCTAGACCTACTAAGGTCCTTTGAGCGAAGGCAGGGATATATTACAGGAGATTAAGTAAAAATTAAGGAAATGTGAATAAATACAGACTTCATTCAGTTATAATAAATGGGAAGTCTGTACTTTGTTCACATTTCCTTAGTTTTTGCCTAATGCTCTTTTCTGTTCTAGGACTCTATCCCGAATATCACATCCATGATCGTGTTAAATTATTACATATCCATAGGCTTCTCTAGACTGTGAATGTTTCTCAGACTTTCCTTATTTTTGGTGACCTTGACTGTTTGAAGAGTAGTGGTCAGTTATTGCATGGAATGTCTTTCAATTTGGGTTTTATATTTATCTGATGCTCATCTCATAGTTAGACAGAGCTTATGGGATTTTTGGAGAAAGACCACAGAAGTAAAATGCCATTTTCATAATATCATATCAAAGATACATATTGTTCACATGATTTACTGCTGTTGATGTTGACCTTGATCACTTGACTTAAAGTAGTGTTTTCAGGTTTCATCATAATAAAATTACTCTTTTTTTTTCTTCCTTTTTCCTTTGGAAGAAAAACACTATTTGCAACCTATACTTAAGGGGTAGGGAGTTGTGCTCCACAAAGGGACATTATCTGCACAAATTGTTTGGAAATCTTCTGCATGGGAGATTGTCTAATCTCATTTATTTGTTTAATTTTTGGGTTACAATCCAATACTTCATTGTTTCTATTGTTGTTCAGATCATTCCAGCTTTCCCAGTGAGAACTCTTTCAGTTGAACTGTGTCCCTTTGAAATACCCTCGTCGTATATAAGTGGATATGTTCATGTATTTGAGTACTGTCTTACTTTCATGTACTACAAGATGCTCCAGACTCATCCTGCATGTTCCCTGTGCCAACTTTAAAATAAGCCACTTCTAAGGAGCCCTTGTTCCTTTTATTGGAGAAACCAAGATCTGGTCCTTGGGTGTGCTCGTTGCTATTGGGATCTCATTGTACTAGGCCCTGTCAGCTAACAGAGCAAGCAAATACAGATGTTTATCACTTATGCTCACTCTGGCTGTTGTGTTGCCAATAGACTGCAGAACCAAGGAAACTAGGGAGGAAATTTTTGTCATAATCCCGGAAAGAGATGATAATGACCCAAAACAGGGGTTGTTACAATAAAATACAGTTATTAATCATATCCATTATTGCTATTCAAGTGTCTACTATCTAAATAGACTCTCCCATACTTTTGCAAGCTATCTAGTCACCCAATAATTGAACACTTAAAGCAAGACTAGTGCTGGGCACAGAGTATACAACCCTTTGTAAGACTTGATACTTTTACATTTATACCCATGTGCTGGCTGTTTATAGACATTATTGTATTGTTGAAAACAAACTTCTCAGTGATATAGGTAGGGATATGAAACACACAGGTTTGATGTGGCGACAGTAGCCACAGAAAGAGAGGGATACACATAAGAAGCAAATGAATAGGGAATTAACAAAACTGGTATTTAGCTAGGTATTGGGAAGTAAGAAAGAGGTTGATCAAAGATGAGTTCAAATTTTGTAGACTATTTGAAAGATGGTGACATTCACAAAAATAATGGATTTCAAAGTTGTAATTTATTTGAGAGGAGGTTAATGAGTGCCATTTTATATAAGTGGAGTTTGTGGTAACATGAAGGTTTCTAAGTATATTTAAGAGGAAATATTCAGCTGTCCTTTAAAAAAGAATGAAACCTTATTTGAAGACTAATCAAGAAGCCAGTATTTTAAAAGTGTATAGTTTAAAATATCTGAACCATAGAAATTTAAAAATCTGCATGCTCTTGTACAGGAAACTTTTTTTTACCCATATGTGCATGTATATTAAGAGCATAAGGACTTCATATTTTAAAAGCTCATCTTGACAGGTAATAATCATTGCCGAATATAATTGATATGAGCACTTATTGAGAGTGACCAAGCATTTAATAGTTTTGCTCTTTATCTCCCTAGAACTGTAGGAAAACAGAGGGATTGTAAATGCCTGGCCTGTTCTGGTCAAGTTTTATAATTTACTTTTTATGAAAAATAGATTGAGACAATGAAGTTGTCATATGATGCCATGTTAGTTTCAAAGATCCAGTTAATGTTTAATAGTGTTTACATACCTGACATGAAAAGCCATGGATTGACTTGATAAAGTCTAACGGCTGCTAAGATCTGGTACTTTTGTAATGTCTTCAAAGGAAGTGGATCAAAAAGGAATTCTTTAATAGAGTACTTCAGACAATAATATCCTTTGGAGGAACCAGTTCAATTGACTACATTTTGTAGATAAATCCTCAAATTCATCTAAGAGACTGAGGTCACCCCCACTGTTGTTCAAATGTAACAAGGATCTAAATGAGATCAAGAATGTGTGTACTTTGCCAATTGTACATGTAAGTGTATTAATACTCTCAGTTCTTGGGGGCTCTAAGACTTGTTTCTGCAAAATGATGTTAGATGAAAAATTTAAATATTACACTTGTAGAGACTTTTGCAACTGAAAAGTTTTTTTTTTTTCTTTTGGTATACATTGTCCTATATAATCCTCACAATAGCCTAATATTATTAGAAAAGTAAATACTATTATTTCTCATAATAATGATTATCTTTAATTTAGGAAGATAGGTAATTTGTCTCAAATCCAAAAGCTAGTAAGTGAAGGGCCAGAATTAGAACCCAAGTCTTCTGACCTCAGACCAATATACTCACCACCAACCTAGTGTATTAGAATTCAGAGCAAATAAAAGCACGTCACATAGTTAATAACCTTGGACTTCAATTTTCTCATCTGTAAAATGAAGATAATATTAACTCTCCTATCCACTTCACAAATTATAATTAAATATGAGTTAAATCCCAAATGATTTAATTATTTCAGAGTTTACCGATTATTTAATTTTTGAAGGTTCCTTCTTTCTCCATATAGATCCACATTTGCAACCCAGTGGATCACATACAATTTTGAAATCTGACTAAAGAGTAGCAGTTTTCATGCTCATGTTCTACACACAACAAAGCCCTCTAATTAACAGTTTACATCTCATGGTGAGGACTCAATTTAAAGGGAGGGGGAGTCAGGAAGCATTAGCTTGTTCCAAGGATAGTGGGTGATGAGTTTAGGGAGGGGGATTTCCAATGCTGCAGGGTGTGTTCCATTCAGAAAGCTTTCTGTGCTTCCCCTTCCAGTCTGCTTTATCAGTCTTGGGGAGAGGAAGAGGTAACAAAAATATTTTTTAAATCGAACAATGTGTGATAATTCTTCTTCCCTAGGGATCTGGATAGCTTTACTTTAAAAATCCAAATTTCATCATTTGGAGTAAGCCTAAAACTTTCTAAGATTTCTAGAAACTCTTGGAAAATTATTTCTTTGGCTCCTGGAATGATACCAATTTCATCTTGTGTCAACCTTAATACAGAACATTACCACTTTCTCAATAAATCCAATCAGTCAAGGCTTTTGGGAAATCTTACTAGAATTAGCAAACTGAATTGAAGATTTGGGGGTTACTGAGCGAGGTCATATAATACTGCACAGTTTTCCTTCAGTCTCTCTTTTTTTTTTCTCCTCCTCCTTTCGTGCTCCATTGTTTTCTGTTTCTCACCCCTTTCTGGTCTTCTGCATCTTTCGTTGTTTGAATGTGTCCTTGAGGTCTCAGTCTCCACCCTGATGGTCCAATAGAAACTTATCAAAATATTTCTTTCAATCACAGGGCTGTCACTGAAAATTTCAGTTGAAAAAAATGTATTCCAGTTGATTACATAGTCACATCACTAAAATCTCATTTAAGATACAGAGAGCATAAGGTGGCACACATGCTTTGTACTGTGCGAAACAGAGCAAAATGGAACATGAACCTGGATGTAGGACTTTCCCCTTCCTTCAGAGTGGTGATGTTAGTAGCACAGACCTGAACAGTTACTAGCAGCAGCAGTAGCAGCAATAGGAGACAGCCACAGTGGTCTAATCTATAGCAATTTATCCTGCTGTGACAACCAGAAAACCAAGGTTTGTGAGACCAGCAGGAGGGAAGAGGACAGCAGCTTCCTTTCCTTGGTGTTGGGCCCCAACTCTGAAATCAAGGACAGGAGTCTTCCTGTAAGTGCTCTAGCACAGGGCCAGAACTGCTCTATGACCTGGTGATTCAGAGTTACAGTGCCAGGAGTGGGAGAGAATGAGGCTGTTATAGATTAGATAGGAAGATTGCGTCTAGCAGTAAACATGACACATTCCCTGGGGAATTCCTGGATTAGTCAGAAAGAAGTTGAGTGTGAACTAGGGTTTCCACAATGCTATGGATGAGCGCTAAGCCTGAACGATGCCATTGTGTCACTGCCTTTGTGACATTGTTCTACTCCTCAGTTGATGTCATCCAAACAAACATGCATGGGTTACACTTGCATGGCTCCTAGGTAACAATTAGCCAGAGACCTCCTGCTCATTTCAGTAAAACCTATGCTTTCTCCCCAGAGTCACAAGTGGATTTGGATGTCAGTGCCACCTTTTTCTTGGAAGAGTTTGGACTCTACTGGATAGTGACTTTCTTACAGTCTCAGAGTCCTGTTACCTTCATTTAATGGTTGTGACTGGAAGGAATATTTACAATAGTGGAGAAGGACAAAAGCATATGAAACATCTGGGGAAGTTTGGACATATTTCAGTGTATCATGTGCCATTTTTGCTATCTCTTTCTTTAGAGATATTTCTAGATATTTCCTGAGGATTAACATTTGAAACTTGGCACCGGGAACTTTGCAATTATAGTGAAACTACTTGCTGGGGACTCATTATTCAGTTTATGAATTATTTGCTTAGCCCTTTCCCCTCCTCAATAATTCTCTTTCCATAAAAAAAAATAATAATAATAATAATTCTCTTTCCAATTTTTTGGCATTTTCTTTAGCTTTCATTATTATGTGGCTGGCATTGACTAAATAGGAGTTCTAATAGCTAATACTTTGGGATATTTATCAGGTTCTAGGTGATTTATATACCTTATATCTTTTAATCCTTAGAGCAAGACTTGAGATAGTTATACTACTACCCTACTTTGAAGTTGAGACCTAAGAAAGGTTAAGTTCTCTAATCTCCCATAAGTAGTAAATGCCAGTGCTGGTATTTCAAACATGGGTTGGTCTGGTACCAAAGAGTTTACTATTAATTATTGTGCTCTATTGCTTCCTCAATTTCAGTAATAGAAAATAGGAATGCAACTGTGGGAAAATGGACAAAGCAAGTGTTTTGCATATTAACAACTGTGGTGGTTTTGTCATTTTCCCACTTGGGTAAATTGGAACTACATTTCCCAGAATCCCTTTCTTATCCCGGGTTGTCCAAAAGAGGCATTTAATGAGATTTGGAAGACAAAAGCAAAGGCACAGCCATGATTTTATGTAAGGTCTGTGTGGCTAGATTTAGTGAGAAATAGATGAAGAGGTGCTGGTGGATCTAGTTTGTGCTCATTTTCTCCATCCTCCGTGTAGGTGTTTTTTTGTGTTTTGTTTTGTTTTGTTTTGTTTTGTTTTGTTTTGTTTTGTTTTGTTTTGACTGGCATTTTCTAGAAGCAACAAGGACTAGAGTGGAAAGAGTGGCTTCAGTAGTATGAGTAAAGAGGCAGTGAGTAGAGATTAGACCAGAGACATAAAAGGAAACTGATTCACAGGACCTTTTAAGGACTTTGGGTTTTACTGAAAATGAAATATAAAGCCATGGGTGCAGGTGGAACTTGGAGGAGCTTTGTGGGATGTTGACATGATCCTGTTCATCTTTTTAAAGGCTGACTCTAGTTCTTTTGATAAACAACACGGGGGTCACAAGTAAGGCTGGAGGTGCCACTTAATATGGGGAGTCCTCAGCATATAAATGATGGCACTTAAGGTCAAGGGAAAGGAAATCATCACTTAGGGAATGAGTATCAGTAGATGTGTGAAGAGATGAGACGACAGCCTTCATACCCTCTGTTATGTGGTAAAGAAGTCATGGAAAAACCAGCAAAGGAGACTGAGAGGGAACATTCTATGAAGTAAGAGAACCAAGAGAAAATAACATTCTGGTTGCCAAGTAGAAAGTATTCATGAAGAAAAGAATGATCAGCTTTGGTAAGTGATGCCAGTAAGTTGAATAAGATGAGTAACAAGAATTGACAGAAAATACATCAGTTGCTTACTACTAAAAAGTGAACCTAAATTTCCGAAAATATAAGAATGAGACAGACTGTAACAAACAGTGTATTAGTTCTTGCTAGAAAGCCCCTGATCCCCTCTCTTTGAAACCTCTCTTTGTCAGGAGATAGCAATTCAATTTTTCCTTTTGCAGAATGTGATCTTTTAGAAGCATGGACTGTGTCTTATGTTGGTGTCCTCAGGGTCTGGCACATAAAAGGGTCACTAGATGAATGAACGTTCATATGTGAAGGAAAAGTTTAAATGGAAATAACATTTACTGTGCACCTAATATATGCCAGAAATCTTGCAAGGAGGTTGATATTTTCACAGTAAGTTATTCTATATGATTAATATTATGCATCCAATCAACTAATTTTAGCCATATTTTATAAATTAGGAAGCTCTGATTCTTAATATGAAGCATGCACACATAGAGACACAGAAATAACATATACCTTGATGGTAGGACTGGGATTTCAACCATTCCTGACCTCAAGACTCCTGATATTTCCACTAAAGTACACTGAATAAGTAAACGAACAAAGGAAGGAATATACAGTACTTTTCCTTTTTGATGTCACTTACTCGAATGGCTTCTGATCCTAAAGGTATTGCTACATACGAGCTCAGCCCCTCCGTAGACATGGTGACATCACCTGGTTAGCAGCAGCAACGTTACTCTTTTCCTCATCAAAATTTGAAACTATGTTAATGCAAACTGTTTTACAATGGATATTAAAGGAAAAAAAAAAAAGCTGAGGGGAAAAGTGTCAGACAAACCTCAACTTTTTTTCCCAATTCAGGCCAGCCTGAAACTGAAACATCTCTGACCATGCTGTTTTGCTTCCCAGTTCTATTTTGCTTTCCTATAGAAATAGCCCAGGTTTCTTCTATTTGCATTTTCCTCCATCTTGGGTGGCTCTCCTTCAGGAATAAAAACTTATTCCCTCACCCTCTAGGAGGGCTGCCAGCTGAAAGCCCTCCAGTGACAGCCTCTTACAGGGATTGCCTTGATGCGGAGATCTGCCTGGATCAAGATCGCACTGCTTTCCCAGAGTATCGTGTATCCAACGATTGGTAATTGGTAGGGAGATAGAAAGGCCCTAATCTTTCACTTGAACCCTGTATAGTCCTAAATGGTCATCACATCTTCAGAACTTCCAGAAGGACTGGCTGAGACATCGTGGAGACTGTGTTGTTAGCTCACTTTCTCCCTCTGCCCAGTCCTGCTTCCTTCTCTTCTTTTCCACAAGACAGTGCCTTCTAAATCTCCTGCTTGTTCATCTTCATCTTGGAGCCCGATTCCCAGGGAACTCAGCCTGTGACACCCCCGAGTTTAAATGTTTTCACTACACGATAATGTCTTCAGTCCCAGACAGGCTGAAACTCCACGTCTACCATTTATTAGCTGTGAGACGTGGAGCAGGTCACTTCACATCTCTGAGCCTCAGCTTCATCTGGAAAATGGAATTAGTCATCATGGATTAAACAAGAAAATGCTCCTAAAACACTTAACAGACTGACTGGCACATAAGAAGCTCTCAACATAGGAAAAAATATCTGAGTTGTTATTAAGGGAGACATCACACCACCTCTGAAATATTGAACGAAAGTGTCAATGGTGATGATCTAATCTGGCTTAATTTCACAGACAAAAAAGGATGAAGTTATTTGCTCAAGAGGCATAGTTAGCTGGGACAGACTTAAAACTAAAATGCAGGTCTCTTGACTCCACTGCATCATGCTGACTTTATCTTTTAACTAAACATCTTGGCAATGTAAAAATGGACTATATCACTGTAGTTTTATTTTGCACACTTATCCGTAAGAACAGTCAGATTCCAGAAGAAGTGACTATAATAATTCTTGGGTTATAATTTTAAGAGACCATAACTCACTCAAAATTCTTAATTCAAATGAACTTTGGGCAGCATTTGTATCTTTTGGTTGTCTCTGTTTCTGATCCCAATTAATTAAAAATGAAAAACCTGGAGACTACGGTTCAAATATTCTCTGTATTTCTGAAGCATCTCCAGGACATGATTTAGCTGTACTAAGAACTTATGGCTCTATTGACCATCCTGTTCTCACAAGATAATGGAAGTCTTTCTGCTCCCCAGAGGTAAATTATGCCTTATTTTTTTTTACCCTAAAAAAATGAAGGCTAAGAAAAATAAATTTTAAGGAGACAGTTACTAAAGACAAAAGTCACCTTACTCGATCTGGATTTTAAATTGCGTGAGTGACCATAATTCTCAATCCACAGATTATTTGAGTCACAGTTACCATGTAACTATGTTTAAATGTTTTCCTTGCTTTGTTTAGTCAACAACTTTAACTGATCAACAGATATTTCTTTAGCATCTACTGTCAACTCGGCAGCATCTAGCTCTCTATTTCCCTGAGGAATAAAACAAACCTGTTCCATTAAAATTTGAGACCTCACTCTCATATATATCTATACACAAAACATTCCAAGTGTGTGTTCAAGAAGCAGTCCTCACAGCATTTGCTTTGTGTAAACGTGAAGAACCTTCATTTCATATGAACTCCCATCTCTCCATTAACACTCACTCAAAGAGCTTGTCTTGATACATAACAATAATTACAGGTATAACTGATAAGGCACTTACTGAAAGTGACCAAGCATTTCATAGACTCTCTAATACTTAAGACTCATGTTATGTGTTAGAGAACATGTATTTTCTAAACTGTGTAAGCTTCATAATTCAACTGAAGGTGATACGATTCACATCAAAGTGGCGTCACAGGTGAGTGGCATTTGCATGCTCTCGTTTCTGAAGACAGAGCAAGATATATTGACCTTATTACAAAGAATAAATATCAATAAAACAGCAGGTCTCTGATAAACAGATATAATTACCAGAAGGATCTGCCTGTTCACACATCAGGACCGCTGTCTTCATCTATCTTATCCCGTTACATAATTATCAAATAAAACAGTAATTCCAGACTAAGTAATAGCAGTCACACAGAGTACTGCACGGTTAGATATTTTCATCTTGGTTGGAAGACATTAGTATATAATATCTAACAAAGAATTTTCTCTGAATAGCTAAACAGTGAACTAATACCAGACTGGCATCTGAAAACCAATCCGAAGCCGGTTGAGAGGGCATTGCTCTCATGATCTTATGTGGTTTTCATTTCTGTGAAAAAACCCAGAACTGTCAGCTTAAAGACGGTTTTAAGATGGTGTGTTTCATCTAATCTTTTAGTTTGGGGAGGTTTCCTTTTATAAAATCAGAAGTCCTTAAAAGAGTGAATTTGGCAGGGCAACAAGAGCTTCTTTTGCTTCTCGGGCAAGCATCTCGGTATTCTTCTTCTTCCAGTGCTGCGATGGGCATAGTGAGAGCAGCTCCTTGCTGAGCTGTGTGGCTCCTACAGATGTGGACGGCAGGAGAGCTGGCAGATTGCCAGGATGGGGAGCGAGGAGACGCAGACCGCGGCTGGCTGCAGTGGGCGGCCTGCTACCTCCAGGCAGGAAAAATACAAAGGTCTGCTCTGAGCTGTATCTAAGGTGCTTCTGAAAGCCTTCGTTCGGGTGTGGGCACTCGCCCTCAATTGACCTGGGCTTCTACGGAGGAGGAAAGAGCTCTGTGGAGATGCCTGGTTTTGAGCCACAACTTTGCATCATAATAGGGTCGGTAGAGTCTCCCTGATCGGAATAGTGTGCAGGTGTATGGAAACCTTCGGTTTGATTGATAGGCCTCTTACTAGCTGCCATTCGGAAGATACTTCCAGTTCTCTCATTGAATGGGATCTTAGCCAGTTTCTCCCCAAGCCGGTTCCTTCTTTTTTTAACTCTTTTTTGTCCTCTAGGATTAGTGCCACTGTCCTTCAGGCTGAGCAAGATGGAGCATTTCAGTGTCACTCACCAGTCAGTCAAACTGTGACAAAAGGCAGTCCCTTCCGGTCAGGATCTTGAGGAGAAGAGGAGGGGGCTCTCAGCAGGGACTCTCTTTGCAGCACCTAATGCCTTTGGTCCTGAGAGGAAAGAGTGGGAAGGAGCAGGAAATTGGACTTAAGTCACCTCCGAATCAGCACAGGGTTCAATCCTAGTTGGTGTTTGTTTATAAAATAACTCTCTAATTCACACTCTGTTTCCCATTTAACCTCTTGGACACATGGCGTTCAGCCTACCGAGGAGATTTTTCTGGAGTTGTTTGTAAAAGTGCTGAGTTTGACACCAACAGAAAGGAATTTGGGATCAGAATTACTATTTTAAACTTAGGCCTTTGGGATTTGGAAAAGATGTTTCCGAAATGCTAAAACAGCTGGATGAGCCTCTGAGAACTCTAATGTAAGGGAGGGTTTCCTTCGTTTGTATTGTAGGTGAGGACAACCAGGGCTGGGGAGGCAAGGCTGACTTCCTCCCACGCCTTCAGAATCTGTGATAACATCTTGCAGTCCCTGAGGCACAGAACTACTGAAAGGGAGGCCAGATCCCTGCACACTCCAGACCACTCCCAAGGTGAAGTTCCCCTGGAGGGGGGATTCCCCTATCTCTCCCTGTTCCAGCTGAGGCTGGTTAGTCTTCACCAGATAAAAAGAAACTTTCAGGGTCATTAGCCCAATTTTTCTCTGTGAGGGTGGAGCTAGGATTGGTCGCAGAGCTATTCTGATGACCCAGAAATTACATGTACTCATTTCTTTCTTTTTAGATAAAAGCACTTCTATTCCAGTTTTTCTATGGCTCCTTTTCAAGAGAAGAGGGGAAAAAAAGTCCCACATCTTTGCTAGCAGACTCTCCTTTTCTATGTGCAGTCTTTTATAATCTATCTTGATTCCCAGCCAATACCTTACTTTTTTTTGTACTTTGTATCTTTTAATCACCTAAGGAATCTGACTCAGTGTCCTTCCCTCTGGATCACAGGCTACTCTTCCTTTATCTATATCTCCCAGGAGGAGAGGGGAGAGGCTAGAAACCTTTTTTCCTGTGTTGGCTCCTGCCCTGACAATATGACTTCCTTCTTTCCCAGCCCTTTTTTGGACTGTTATTCCATCCTGAGCCTGATTTTAAAGCATAATTTTTATGTAACAGGAAGATCTCTGAAGAAGTTATCTTATTATTAAAACAAGTTAAGAAGCTGTCTCATGTATATGTGTACACAGATGTACAGAAATGTGTGTGTAAATGTATATCACTACATAAATGTATATCATAGAAGATCATGGACAATCTTTTCTTTTCCAGTTTTGTTTGTTTGTTTGTTTTTAAGATTTCATTTATTTACTTGACAGAGAGAGACAGCGAGAGAGGGAACACAAGCAAGGGGAGTATGAGAGGAAGAAGCGGGCTTCCCGCCAAGCAGGGAGCCCGATGCGGGGCTTGATCCCAGGACCCTGGGATCATGACCTGAGCCGAAGGCAGACACTTAACGACTGAGCCACCCAGGCGCCCCATTTTTCTTTTTTTAAGAGCAACAATACAGGCCAAAATGAAAAAGGAAAAAAAAATAAATATAAGTATTCACTAGATCCTTTTTCATAGTTTTTCTTTGGGGAGGGATAGGCAATTACATGATCAACTATTTTCTACTTGGGTCATAACACATTGAAAGCCCTGTTCATAACCACACTTTGCAGGTCTTGGTATGATAGAAGTAAAATAGATGTAGTTATAATGAAAAATGAATTATCAATCACTAACACACAATGAAAGTCATTCAAATATGAAAAATGTCAATGGAAGGGCAAGGACTAAACCTAGTCCCATTTTAGTCCTTGATTATGGTTTTGACTATAAGCTTCAGACTTGTGGGCAGATTTCTTTTGGGACAGAAAATTTTTCTGCTCAAGTATTAATATTTTTTTCTTTAAAAATGACTTCTCTGTTTTCCCCCACATTCAGACATATCCAGTTTTGGCAAATGTCTGAAGGTTTATATAAAACAATGAATTTGACAAATCATAGTCTCCTTTAAGTTGGCATTAGTAGCTTCTCTGACAGCGCCAGGTACTGGCTTAAGTTGGAATGTCACGCTACTTTTAGTATTCTGCAAAAATACATTAAGTGATGAGAGATGCACAGTTTGAAATAGCCATCACAATAAAATTATAACTTCCCTCTTACACTGGCTAGTTACTCCTTTGATTTATATGTTTATCCATGAATCTCAGTTAGTGAAATTTCAGATGTAGATATTAAAAACACAACCCCCACTTCCACTTGCTTCTAAGTCTCAGTATCCTAATTCTGAAAATATTTGTGTTAATACAGTCTTGCTTTCCTCTCAGCATATCTTAAGCATTTATGGCACCAATAGTGAGGGGAAAAAGGAAGATATATTCTAAGCAAGACCAAAGAAACTAAGTGTGAAGGAAAAGAGGCAGTGCTCTTACATTGCATGGTACAAGAGAATTAAGCACCACACTGTGAAAACCTGCTGTATCACACACACACACACACACGCACACACACGCACAATCTCCATATTAGGGCACAGACTTAATATTTCTGAAACTATGTAAATTCTCAAATTTTTAAATATATTATATAGGAAGATCTTCAAAACAATCATGAGAAAACAAGGAATTGCCAAAGTTTTCATGTTCTAAAATTCCTCAAACTTCATCAGATTCCTATGTAAAATGTTCTGTCTCTGGTGGCTTCTAATTTATTCATTCATTTATGTTATAAACTAATTACTGATTGCAGATTATGGATTAGCACTATACTGTATACTAGGGATTTGATGGAGAGTTCCCGCCTTTAAGGAACTTACAGAGTGGTCAAGGAGATGGATGGTCAAATGTCATAGATAAACTACAACCTGACAAAGGGTTCTGGTGAAAAGGAGTATGGTTTTTGTGTGCCTAACCTAGACTAAAAATATTGAGGTGGTAAGATGACAAAGAATTCTTTGAAGAAATCAGAGTGGAAGTGTAATTTAAAGAATGGGTAAAGGTAATAAGAGAGAATGACTAGCTGCCCAGAAAGAGGAGATGATGTGAGCAGTGGCCCTTCCATGAGAAGAAGCATAGCACATGCATGGAATGTAAGGAGGCTCATGATGCTGGGACACATAGACAGGGCAGGGCTTTAGTGATACAGCTGAGGCTTGAGAGTTAAGTAAGAACCTTGCATATCAATGAAATCACTAGTGGGGAGTGGCCAGAGAAGGGCAGGATTGTAGGGGGACTCCGGTGTTCGTAGTACAGAGACTGAGAAGAGGGACCAGATGAAGGATATGTAGGAGGCAAACGTGGCTGAAGCTGCTGGGTGGGGGAAAGAGAAGAACCATGGAAAACTCTCAGGTTCCAGGTGTGAGTGATTCAGACACTCAGAAGATGGTAAAATGTAGATTATATGTGAGCAAGCCAATTCTGAAGGTTACAATGATGAGTTCAGGTCTGGACACATTGTGTTTAAAAATGGTTAGCAGACTTTATGATAATGATTCTAAACATCTGGATAGATTGTGCTTCAAATGCACATTTGGGAACTTAACATATAAGTGGTATTTGAAAGCTGGAGGGATGGATGAGATTTTTAGTGAGAGGGTGTCCAGTAACAGTAGTGTGCTAAGGATGGAATCCTGATGAATGCCAGCATTTAACAAGCAGCTAAAGAAACAGAAGCCTATGAGGAGACAGGAGCAAACAGTCTGATTGTAAGAGTGGAACCAGGGGGGAGAGTGGTGATGAAAGTCACAGCAGTGAGACAACAGTGTCAAATGCAGCAGAGTTATCCTTTAAGGTCTGGGAATTAGGGGGGGTTGGCAATCAAGAGGTCGTTACTGTCCAGAATGAAAGAAGTAGAGTGATAAGAGGCAGAAGTCAGATGACCCGGGCCGGGGAAGCGAACGGAAGGTGAGAAGGCAGAGGAGTCTGGGGGATGTAAAGGTAAGAGTGTGTGATGAAGGGTTGAGGGAGAGTGTTATTGTTAACGATGGGAGTTTTGTGTGCATGTGTTGGGAAGGATCCAGGGGAAATCAAAAGGTTGAAGTTGCAGTAGAGCAGGGAGATCAACAGAAGAAGCAAGGTTCTGGAGGGCAACAAAAGGGACAGGGTTGAGGACTCAAGGAATGAATTGCTCCTGAGTAGGAGTTAGGGCACTTTTCCTTTGGGAACAGAGAATAGAAGTTAGGTACACAGAGATGATTGATAGTTTGTTCACCCTTTTTCACTGGGGGTTTCTTCCACTAGGCAGGATTTTCTGCTAGATTCTAGGACATGTAGATTCAATAATATTCTTTAATGTGACAGATTCCAGGGAGGAAGGAGTGGCAGTGTGGTGTCATTGAAAGAACATAGTCTTGGAGTACATAGTTCACAGTCAAGATCCCCTATTTCCTGTCTTTGTGACCGCGAGCACATACACTCACGTACATGCATCTATACACATGTGCACACACACACATTTTTAATTTCGCAGAGCCATTGCATCCTGTGTGATTATCCTGTAGGGTAATGATGCCTTCCTCACAGTTTTGTAGTTCGGGTTAATCAAGATGGTGTATATGTTTATTATGTCAGCCGCTATCCAATCAGGAAAATAGACATCACTCGGGATATTTCAAACACATGAAACTGGTTACTCCGGTGCTGGGACAGCTGAGAAGCCAATAAAGGAAGGGCGGGGGGACCACCTAGAGATTAGACAAAGGATGTAGCCACAGCCACCTTTATTCCTGGAAAAATCAAAGGGACACGGTGGCTTTCCTGGAGCTTTGGATTAAGGGTAACTTGACAAAAAGCAGAACCAGGGGGGACCTGCTCAGCAGTATCCGCTCCTCTGAGGGGAAGCTCTTAGGGGACAGCTGGAACGGCAGAGGAGGCGCAGATGCTTCCAGAAATGCCAGGGGAAGGACACCAGCTTTCTAGCAGTACCTTGCACTGGCCAAACCCACACGAAAGCCAGGGGCAATGGAAGCCTTGAAAATGCAGTTTCCTGTGAAGCAACACAGCAGCAGGATGTCAGAGCAGGGGTCTGAGAGCAAAATACAGAAATGGCAAATCACAGACATGCTAATTTATCTAACAACGTAACTGGCATCGAGTAAGCACTTAAGAAATGTGACATTCTCGGTTATATCAATCTGCTTTAATGAACAGAGATGGCACTGGTTAGTTGAAAGTCAAGAGAAAATGAAAAGTCGAAGCATTAGTTTAGAGTAGCTGCCTCTAACAATTGAGTTGATTTTGGCTCCTGTTTATGAAACAGCTGAGATAGCTCTGGTTATTGAAATATTTGCAAGCCTTATTCCATCCCAAAATGGAAAATCTATTTTTTGGGGGGAAACTTTCTGAGGACTTTAGGAATATTTTAATCATCTCTTCACTTTGACGAAAACCACTGGCATTGCCCAGCTCCTCGCGTTTTATGGCGAGGAAGTAGATGCCTTGTATTCCACTCTTCGGCTCCAGTGCTTCATGGCTATTAATATAATATCATCACTACCAGCGCAACAGGATGTGCTGCTTGGAGGATCTTGTCTTTGAAGTAAAATGAAACCCTAAAGCTTTCATTTGCCTAATGAAAACCTCAGCCAGGAATTTTCCTCTTTTCTGATCACATATGGAGTCTTCTAAGCTCATTCTGGCTTGGGACACCAGATGCTGGTCCCACACGTGGCATTCTCGTCCAAATTTGGAGCAGGTGCCAATGATCAGAACAGGAAACAGATACTCAATCCAAAGAAAATCCCCCCCACCTTGGTTATATAAGGAGGGAAGTTTGGTGCTAAATTTTAAAAGGATCCCTCTTAGCTTACTGCCTTAAGTACCAATCTGTGTAGGTTTTTGTCTACTCCTTGGGCTATGACTTCTCGGGACCTTGGGCACAAACATTCAGATCTCACATAAGAAGCCTTTATAAATATGAATGTGATTTTTCCTAGATCTAAAGGTGGTTTTCATTTTAAAAAAAAAGGTGACATTAGCCCATCCTGATAGCCAGCATTGAACGAAGAAAAATATTCCAAGTAGATCTGAGAAAATGGGCACCAACACAGATGTTTCTGTGTAGGAGCCTCTGCCCTTCCTCCCTCTTCCAAATATACAGCAGTGAGTGGTGGCTGTCGGGGTCACGGGCCGAGGAAGTTCTCAGATGCCGGCGCAAAGCAATAATCTTCAAGTGGATGCCAGGCCGACAGGGATGTGGTGTTAGTTACAAGGAAGTCAGGAGGCCAGGACTGAGAGTCAAGGAAAGTTAAAAACAAAATCAGTATGAGGGGAAGGGTCACAGAGGGGAGCACAGATGAGAGTCAGAAGGAAAACATCTGTAGACACTGTGAGAGCTAACGGGGAGGGGCAGTGGCTAGAGCACATTTTTCCCTTCCCTTTCTGTGCCATGTGGCATGGTTTTGATATTCTCCCATTTTTTCTTATAATATTCACAACTCGAGACTACTGATGATGTGTGGATATGAGTTACTCTTTCTGAATGGAGGGTCACTAAGCAAATGTTAACACTCACCTACTCCTCCAGCGCTCTCTCCTTGCTTCTTTTACCAGACACCGAGCCCCACCAGCGAGTTCAGCAGCTGTTGGGGCCGCATGTGCTTCAACTATTAGGTGGGAGCACACCCTAGCCACGTCTCGCTGTGGTACCTGAAGATGACGTGGAATGTTATTTTCTTTTAGTTCGCTCGGTAGGATTTGTGTTTGCTTACTGCTGAGAGGAATCCAGAGAAGCAAATAAAGTGTTTTGTTGTTATTTTTTTTAAATGTACACTCTTCATTTCATAGCACATTACCAACATAAGCCCTCTCTTTTCATTTGATTTTAGTTTTTCTGTGTTTTCCCTCCATCTCTGAGATATCCCCATTTTTATCCTCCTCCTGTCGGCTGATATACTTAATTTTGGTCTTTTGACATGAACGTATCCTTATAAAAATAGGTAGGGATATTAGACTATTTTAAAATATAAATCATGTTGTGCTGTAAATTTCTTTCCGTTTCTTCTTTTTTCCTCTCTCTACTATATTTGTGAGGTTTGTGCATTTTGCCACATGTACATTTATGTTTATTTTTAACTGTGACATCATAATCTACAGTATTCATCTACCACATTTTAGTTATCCATTCCTGTATCTCTTCCCATATTCGTAGGCTGCCTCGAAGTCTCTTCTGTAAAAACTGCCATGAACAATCTCGCATGAGCTCCCTTTGGGATCAATGTGAGAAATCCTCTGGGATATATACCCAAGCTAAGGATGGCTGGGATGTCAGCTCTGCACACACATTATTCCCCTCACTACTATCAGATTGTAAAGCAAATATTTTAAAATTCTCCTGGCCATCTGGTTTCCATTTGACCTCTAAACTATACAAAAATCTCAAATCAATACTCCTTAGCCTCATCTCTCATTGTTCCAAAATTTCCTGTGTAAATTTGTTTCTTCCTACCTGTCATCTTTAGTAGAACCACATTATGGCCTGCAGACATTCTGCTGCATCAAAAATAAGTCTGGGCTTACTTTTGAAACATTTGAGTTAGCTTTATTAGAATTGATATGGATTGAGATACCACAATATGATTTTTAAAGCCATTACTAACCTAATCGTTAAACACTTGAATTAGCAGCATTTCAAGCTATACCAACAGTCCCCAGGGAGATGTACTTCATGCTGGGGAATGTAGGTAAAGAATTCAAGTTCATTTCAAAGTCCTCCAATTCTGCATGAAACCCTGCATTGGTTCTTATAGCATGAGCAGTCATAACCTCTTCAGAAGATCAAACGATATCATTTCACTAACATAGAAAAGGAGCAAAAGCTATGAAATATGATTCTTTCCCCGGTGGTTTTGGTGTTAAACTTCTGAAACTGTTTCCCTTTAATACTCATCAACAGTTGGCACAGTTTGATGACAAGTATAAATCTTCTACCTAAGTAGAAAGTCTCTGTTACACAGTGATGCGCACCCCCCCTTGTTTTCTTCCGACTTTCTCACCCATCTTTGCCGGCTTCACCTATTGGCCTCCTGGGCCATTTTCTTTTCTCTACACCCTCTCCTTGATCTTAATGTGACCTCCTTAGAAAGAATTTTCCTACTCAAACAATGCAGGTTCTCATGTAACTCCCCTCTCTCCCTCCACCCCCCCTTGATTTATGTTTTTATGACAAATTTTGGCACCCTCCCCCATAGAACACATATTCCACAAAAGCAGTATCCTCATATACCTTGCCAACCTCTGTATCTCCTGTGCCAACCATAATACTTCTGTTGACTGAATGAATAAATAATGGTCCAGGGAATTCTAGTGATATGTATAATAAATCAAGGCAAGGTCTTGATAATATGACCAGAGAAAGGGTAATGCCTGAATCCCACCACAGACTAGAAGCATTTCTTCTCACGATGCACTCAAGAGAAGAATTTGTGGAGATGACAATGGCATAGGAACCACACAGTCACTTTATTGTTATCTGGGCTTGTGGCCAAACCTGGTGCAAAGTTCTACTCTCAAATCCTTAGGATACTGTATTAAATACTACCCTAAATTTTGCAGCATTTGCATGTTCTAGTTGGCCATTATGGAATCGCAGGAGACTAAGAAGAAGGGACGTTCAATGTTTAAGATGCAAGAGGAAAAGGTACAAGATGGCCAGGACTACCCTCTCATGCTTTAGGCTTTATAAGTCAAGGACAAAGAAGAACAAGCCACATCCTGTGTGCCCTTTCAATGAATTCTGAACTCTCTCATGAGTAACTGTGGCCACACATGTCCTGGAATCAGACCAATCAGGTTATTTCTGTCCTTCTTGAGGCGATATAACAATGGGACTGTTGAGTAGGTGACCTAAGGCGCCTCCTTCTCACCTGCTTTCACTTAACTTCCATCTTTCACCCATTCTGGTCATTGTCCACTCTCCAGCTGTCACTTTGAGCTTTTGAGGAGAAAAAGGAGAGGCATTTTTTAAAGCACGCTACAGTATTCAAAGAACTTTTACTACAAAATTATCTTCTTAGAATATTACTACAACTTTGTGAGGGAGATAAGGCAAATACCATCATGGCCACCTTCAGAATTAAGAAACTTTTGGTCCCATGCTCAGGAAGCTTTTCCACAGCTGTTGGCCCCATGCAGTAAAGTTCTGTCTCCTCTCTCCTTTCTTTCTCAATACATCTCGCATATGTCAGGTGGCTAGGCTGCTGGACTCTGTACAAATAAGGGTTTTGCACTTGATGTTTCAGTTTCTATGGTTGATCTCATTAATTACTGGAGGCTTGGTAATTTTGGCTTATATAGATAGGTCTTCTGAAAAGCCCCAAAACACAGTCTATGCAGGTCTACCACCTTTCTGCCTCATCCCTGATAAGAGACAATTGAGAAGGTTCAGGAAAACATAAAAAGCAAAATACACTTTTTGGCTGGAGAGTAGAGGAAAACATGTAGGAGTTTATAGTCTATATAGTCATGGTTGGAAATTTTAAACTTTCCATTTTCTTATGTTTATGCAGAAAAGGTGAAAGGTCATTTGGAAATCTTGTCTGCAGTTTGCTCCAGAAAATCTCAGCTTCTTTAAGGTAACCAAAGCAATTCTCTTTCTTCTGTGAGAAGGAAATACAGTGTTTACAATTCTGTAGACAGAGGTCCTTAAAACCCAGAAATCCTATCTCCTTAGCATTATATTAAATACCTCTAGTTAGATGTGCATTAAGTTGCCTACTTTCAGTCAAGCTTTGCATTCATGATGATCCGTACCATGTTTCTTGGCTCAACTAAGGCAACAGGGAATGTGCTTTATCCCTGAAGGATATTACTGTGTTAGGCTCCCCATAAAAGTTAAATTTATTTAATACTTGCAGCAAGTCAACACTTTTATGATTAATATGGCTATTGACCACAACCTATTTATATACTATTTCAAGTTTGTGTTTGAAGATCTCAATAAATCATCTAATTTCACGGAGTTTAGGGCCCTGACTAAGGAACTTTGGTCCGGTTTATTGAGCCACACACAACAGGTTTGCCATAAATAATAATGTCTTATTTATGGCTTTCCCCATTTCACTTAATAAAACATAAAGACAAATGATGGAATAAAGTTGAAATAATAATAGTAAAAATTGAGTAAATTCTTACTATCCTAACTAAAATAGCTGTACAGAGTTACTATATTTCAATTGGCTTATTGGTATATGTGCGTGTGTGTGTGTGTGTGTGTGTGTGTGTGTGTGTTTGTGCGTGATGTCTGGTATATGGTGTCTGTTTTATCTGACACAGCAATTCACTCTTATTATATGTGGGTAGACCTCATGTATTGCTGAATTTTTGCCTTCCTTGTTTTCTCTTACTTATTGATCTGATTAATTTGTGATTTTATTGAAATCAATTAAACAAATAAATGCTTGAAAGAGAATGTCACTTAAAGGTCCTATCAAAGACTAATGTTACTGCAACCAAGGACACTTCTCTCTGTGTAATTAACATCCTCTTTGGCTATGCACACACCTTTTAGAGAAGGACACACAAAAGACTGCATCAAGTGGAGAAGCGGATGAGAGTAATCAGCCTTTTTCCACCCTTCTATGTACTGTTACAATGTGAGAAAGCTGCATATCAAAAAGAGGTGTCTTGGAAATGAAATCACAAATGTGGTTTCTATTCTAAGGAATGGATATGAAAGCTCTTTTCACCTGTTTATTTTCATTGGTGCAAAAAATAAGCAACATCGACTAGCTTAAAAGGAATATCTATATCTAATAGTTTTCTCTTGATTTTGAGTTGCATTATCTTAAACAAATGAATATCATATTTCAGTGTGTCTAGCACAAGGGTGATATATGGGAAGATTTAACAAATATTTATTGGATGTGAATGTGCGGCTTTATTATTATTTCAAATCAACTTTTAACCATCAGAATTCCAAACAGCAATTTATTACCCACACTGTATACTTGAAGCAAGTGTGGCTGACTTCACTGTCATAATACATTGTTATCTTACTTTGGTGCTTTTGCTCCCAAATGCCCCAGAAGATGGGATTTGTGTTTATTGCAAAAGAAAGGTCACCAAGTTGTCCAAATCACTGTTACTTAGTGAGAAACCTCTAGTTCAGGCATCTTTCCTCTGCAGACCTCCCTTCTCTCCAAAGGTACGATGCAAGTTCTCCATGCATGCACACAATGTGAGCTACTGTAAGAGCATTGCTTGGCTTTTCACTACCACAGGGCCTGGAATGGGAATTCTGTTCCACAGAAGAATAGCTCCTGTTCTTTTTATATTATTATATTATTTTATATATTTACATACTATTTATATATATTTATTTAATATATAATATGTATTAGTTTTAAATTATTATTATTATTATTATTATTATTATTATTATTATTATTATCTGAAGCAACAGCAAGACTTAAGTTTATACACAATTGTTTCCTGGTGGAACCTAGTTTTATTACCTTCTGGAAATAAAAAATTGGGGGAAGGGAGACAAAACTTACATTGACTCATTAAATTCTCCTACAGGCCTATGAGCTAGAAAGGATAGATGTTACTATCCCCATTTCACAGATGAAGAAACTGAGGCTGGAAGAAATTAATTTTACAAAGGCACCACACAGCCAGTTTATCAGTTAGGCTCCTGGTAAGATAGAGACCAAACTGGGTAATTGGGGAGAGTTTAATAAAGGGGCTATTTACAAAGTTGTAAGCAAGGTTTAGGAAAAGTAACAAGGAACTGTGCTGTATCTTGAGGCTGGGAATAGCTGGGAACTATTTCCATCCCTCAACCCGCAAGGAAGAAAGGGAGAGAGCCCTTCCTGGAACCCAATAATGGGCTACCAGATAGCCACGTGGCCTTCTGTGAAAGAGCACAAGCCAACCCAGTTACCTGAACAAGAGGAAAGTATAGGAATGAACACCTGGCCCTACTTTCCTCCTGCCTCTGACTGGTTGAAGTCAGAGGGAAGATGAGTCTAAAGAAACATCCCATCTATATTTAATTTGGGTCAAGAGTAGCTAGTGGGGGCAGAGTTGGAGTTCAGCTCTTTCCATTACAGGTTGCTACCTTGATACTTGTCATAAAGTCTCTGCTGAGTAGTCATCATTTTCTATTTCCCTTAGGGTGGGCAAACAAATCTAGTCATATTTTGTTCCTTCCTTAAACAAGTTATGACCAGCTGATGTGCAGGCCATGAATGGAAATAGTAATGATCATGAAGGCTGATTTTAATATTTCTGAAGACAACAAAAATACCATTCTTAATAGAAGGACAAAAATAATCATTCCTCTCTTTCCCATATGAAGCATATGCCAAAGACTGCTCAGTAAGCTATTTAGAAGTTATTGATGAGACACCTATTATAGCAACACCCCATTAGGTCTTGCAGGGAATACAAAAGACTACAACGTGTAGAGCCAGCCCTTGCAAAGCTCTCAAATGTATTTCAAGGCCACATATTATTGTTATAAAAGGTGTGAAATCAAACCTGTTTTTGATTTGGTTTGGATCTACACTTGTTCTAAGTAGTAGTATTAGAGGGTTCATAAGTCTTGTGTTAAATTGTTCTGTGGTCATGTAAGCTTAGGGAAAAATGGTAAAGGGAAATTAAACAGTTCATTGGCTACAGGCCTTTTCAGAGCCTTATTTATGCTAACATGCTTTGAAGATCTTTAGGAGTCAAGAATATTTTCTGAGCTTATTTACCAGAACACTTTTTCCCCATGTATTGTCTATGAAGACTAGTTTCTCCCCCCAATTTTTTTTGAAAACTATATGGTCACATGACCACATATCATTTCAAATTGTGGGTAAATCTATTCAGAGTGTCTTTAATAGTTTAGCTTAGGTTGTCTGTCCTCTAGGCCCTCTGTCAGGTCATTTCTGAACAAAATACAAACACTTAATGGAGTAGGAGAACTGGTATTTAAAGAGAGGGTTTAATTTCTAAAAATCTTTTCTTGGTATAAATAATTATCCTTTGGTTTATGGTTTGTCTAAATTTTCTTTATCAAATGTCTTTTTTAATTTGAGAGAGAGAGTGGGAGCGAGAGAGAGAACATGAGCAGGGGCAGAGGGAGAGGGAGAAGCAGACTCCCCTGCTGAGCAGGGAGCCCAATACGGGGCTCAATTCCAGGACCCCGGGTTCATGACCTGAGCCGAAGGCAGATGCTTAACCAACTGAGCCACGCAGGCACCCTTTTTCAAATGTCTTAAAATGGGCTATGTCTGCATATAATTTTAGGTGTTTAAGTGAAGATGTCACTTGTCTTGTGTTTTACTTTATAAAAATGAAGTGATCAGCAGTGACTCATGCTCTGTACTCACAAACATATGACTACAAACACAAATGTATACACATATACATATAAAATTTTTAGAATATAGTCCGTTAATATTTTTCACCAAAATATGGTATTGTCATTGCTTTTTCTTCTTTCCTGACCTTCCTCTAGCTCCACTCACAGCTCTCTTGTGCTGATATAGAACCTGAACACAGGGCTCTAATTGTACATATATTGCCTTGCACATAGACCTCACATGGCTATCTTTACTACAAGCTGATGGAAAGAAGAGTTAGGATCTGTTACTGGGAGGCCCTGGATGTTCATTAAGGTTAGAAATAACTTTGCAAAGGCATTTTTAAAGATAGATGAGTGTACAGTGGTGTGATGTGTTCAAATGAGTCTGGATTTGAGAATAAAGACATGAGATATAATCTTAGATCTGCCCCTGATTAGTTGTACAGCTTTACTAACTCTGCAGGGCTGGACAGAGACATGAGGGCATTATAGATAGCCCCTTCAAATCAATCCTCTAAAAGTCTTTATTCCCCATTTATTTAGAGGAGCAACTGTACTCTGTTCAGGGTAACTAAGGAAAGAGAGGATCACTGGTAGGCCCAGCTTGCAGACCTGAAAGTCTTCTTTGCAATAAAGAGACTCTTTTCCATAGTAGAACGTTTATAGGTCCACAGTAGTTAATAATGCCACTTGATAATTTTAATCTTCTCTTCTCTTCACTCCTCAATACTCCGTGTGATTTATTGCCAAAATATTTCATCTATATTCCTAGCACATAGCAGAGAAGTTTTCACTTAATTTCTAGCAGTTTTTAACATTTCCAATGATATTTTAATGCCTGTAATGTCTTAATATTTGTTATAGATTGGTGCTTCCAGAGAATTGGCTAGTCAGCTAGAATTTACTCAGTTCTTCCAATTAAGGCCAGTTTTTGGTTTTTTGTTTTATTTTTTATTTATTTTTGTTTGTTTGTTTAATCTTCTGAATAACATGGTTGGGTGAGATCATAGTTACCAAACCTGAGAATTAGAGTCATCTAGGGATATTTAAAGACCAACTGAATCAGAAGGTTCTGAAAGTGAGGGCTTGAGCTATTGTTTTTATAAACTCCCCTCAGATGATGCAGACACAAAGGATCCATAGCTTGGTGCGTGATATGACGTAACTAAGTGATTTGTGATGGCTTTCTGACTCCAAAGACTGTGACCTGGAAGTGAAAGAGAGTAAATAGAATATATGCTGGTTAAATGCACCATTACACTCTGCAAGTAGATTTTATTTCTCACTGGGTATGTCATCACTACTATAAGGAATCCATGGCCATCATTATTACCTTTCTTTTACCCCGGAGGATTCAAAAGACCACAGAAGGTAAAGGACTCACATAAGTTCATTAGCATTGGAAGAGAATACATAGCTCCTGACTTCTAGTTCAATGATCTTTAAATTATAACAGTTCTAATATGTGGAACAACACTGAAGAAGGGGGCTTTAAATGTCAATATGAACTCATTAATGATTTCCCCCTCCTGCAATTCTAGGCCAAGGGAAAGAAATGACTTCTTCTGGGTATGCTGTGGTTTTCCTATTTAAATGAGCCCATTAAAATTGTCCTCTCTTCTTCCTGCCTAACTAGTCTCTCTTGGTTCTCAGTGGATGAAATAACGTGTACTACTTAAGATTCATATTTCCTTTCTAACTATGCCTTGAAGGAGCAGGATTAACTTTCTCAGCTTCTTCTTCAGCAGTAAACTCTAATTGGCTGACAGCTTGCTCAGACAAACACATAGCCCCTGAGGGCTTTCATGGTAAAAGAAAAGAAAACATGGTCACAGATCCACCATTTCTCAATACATTTCTCCCACAAACTATAAAAATAGGACTGCATCAAGAAGGCTGAAACAAAGATGTTAGATACTGGCCAATAAAATTTGACAGTGACCCCCTATCATTCCTCCTTCCTGAAATAGTCTTTCTATTGTCCCATATGAGAAAATATTCTCAACTTTATAAATTCCAATCACATATGACCATGAACACAATGCTTTGTTGAATCACCCCAGCCAGAAAGTTTGGAACTATCTAAAAGCTTGGAACTATCTCACTCATATACTGCCTATGTGTTTGTCTTTATCTGTTTCTCTGTCTGCTGGAGACATTGCTAATATTCTCCTCAATGTCCATATATTCCTTTCACCCTGCACAGCAGTAATGTGTTTTGAGAAGGATTGACTTTATCCACAAATACAGCCTCATGTCCATGGACACTGATTGATTCAAGTAACTCATGCCTAAATAGCCATTGGATGGCTTATCCTGGCCCTGGGGAGTAATAAAGGTATAAAGGGGTAGTTCAATTAGCTTAAAATCAACACTGTTTCTAGAAATTTTGGCACTGGGACACTCTTTCTTTCTGGATTATATGGGTCATAGAAGCCTAAACTGCTGCAACCCTTTTGCTATGATGAGGTGTCCTACAGATGAAGCTGACACTATGGGAGAAGGCAGAAACAAAAGGATTACATAAAAATAGTGCCGGAGCCATTTCTAACTATAGTTTCTACAGTGATAAAGTGTATTAAAAATATCATTCGGATCTGGATTTGTTATTTCTATTCCCCATTAAGCCAAGTCTAAAAAAGGGTTTTAACAGGATTACTAAGTAGATAGATGAAGAGGATGTCATAGAATCAGAAAAGCTTTTGGCAAAGTCTCTCATGAAACTTACAAATCCTTTGGAAAAATATAGTTTGGGTGAATGATCAATCAAATACCAATGTCTTCAGTGCCATGTCACAAGGCCCTGGCTTGTGCAACATTCATGTAACTGACTGGGGTGAAGAAATAGAAAACATACTTAGCAGATTTACAGATTTGGGTGGAAAAGATATGTTTGATGATTAAATCATAATGTAAAATTATCTCTATGGTCTAAGATGAATAAAAAAGATTAAGTACATATATGTAAATTTTTGCATTTAAAAAGTGTTTAAGTAAGGATGAATGGGTGTGGAAAAATAGTAAGGCAATGAAAAAGCCCCGGGGATTTAGTTGACTATAAACTTCATAGAAACTCAATGCGACATGCTATTTAAGAAGCTGAGACGGGGCGCCTGGGTGGCACAGTCGTTAAGCGTCTGCCTTCTCCTCAGGACGTGATCCCAGCGTTCTGGGATCGAGCCCCACATCAGGCTTCTCCACTAGGAGCCTGCTTCTTCCTCTCCCACTCCCCCTGCATGTGTTCCCTCTCTTGCTCTCTGTGTCTCTCTGTCAAATAAATAAATAAAATCTTAAAAAAAAAAGAAAGCAATCCTTTAACAAAAAAAAAAAGCTGAGGCAGTTTAAAGCTGTGATTAACAAAAGTATAATGTCTATGGCAAGAAAATAAAGACATTCTTTTTTTGTGGTTAGAGAATATATGAAGTTGCAGGTTCAATTTTGACATTTTAGCAGTTAGGAGGTTATGCTTGAGAAATAGTTACAAATTGGTGTTTCCAGAATTCTGAAGTGTCGTATGACAACTTAAAAGAACTGGGACTTTTTAGTCTGGCAAAGTAAAGATTGATGGAGGCCAAAGAGCAATCTTCACATATGTATTCATTAGATGAATAGATAATTAACATTTATTAAATGACTGGAAATGTGAGAGATTCTGGAGATGCAAACATGGACCAGACCTGAAGACACAGTTTAGTTAAAGACAAAGATACAGTATAAGAAATTATAATAAAAGATTAGTTTTAAGAAGCAGATGGATATACTACTATACAGATAATAGTAATGAAGCTACCAAACTAAATTTGATAGATTAGATTGGCCTCTGATTTGTGTCTAGAAGGAAGAGTATGAGGTTCCCTTACATAGCAAATGTAAGACAAAGAGATATGAACCTTTTATAATTAGGCCATAGAGAAAACTTGTGGTGAAGGAGGGGAGCTTGAAATAAGAGAATAGGTCATTTAAATAAGATAATTTCGCTGAGGTGTAAAAAATGGATTAGAATCCTAAAAGGATTGGGGCATCTGGGTGGCTCAGGTCATGATCCCAGACCCTTGGGATTGAGCCCCACATGGGCTCCCTGCTCAGTGGGGAGTCTGCTTCTCCCTCTGCCCCCCTGCACCCCCCTCATGTGCACACGCTGTCATTCTCAAATAAAGAAATAAAGTCTTAAAAAAAAAAAAAAAGAATCCTAAAGGGATTTATTAGGGAGAATAAATGGTTAAGAATTACCAATCTACACACACACACACAAAAATAACCAATCCAAATTTGAAAATAAAAAAATGAAGGAAGCCTAACTATAGTAATTAAAAATATATATAACATTTAACATTACCATTAACAGAAAAAAAAAGAAATCCCAGAAACATACATAAAAGTTAATATATGAAAAAAGTGTTATTTCAAATCTGTAGGGAAAAAAAGGAGTTACTCAACAAATGAACAAAAGTTTCTGAGATAAGTGTTTATTTAAATGCTTGAGAAAAATGAAATCAGAAGTTGATTTATATGTCTAAATAAATTGCAAATGATGCAACAATTTAAGTACAAAACATGAAATCCTAAAAGAGCTAAAAAAATACATACTTCAGAGAAAGGAAGGTTTTTTTGAACATAAATTCAAAAGGATGAAAAAAAACCCATAAAGGAAATGATTCATATATTTGGTTCATCAAAGAAGGAAGGAAAAGGAGAAATAAAACAAAATCAATAAGAGACATCTGCCCTAGTTTGCACCCCACTACATCCATCAACACGCAGACCTCTTCCCCCTGTGTTTCTCGTTTCAGTAAATTGCATTCCCATCTACCAAGCTACTCCGATCAGACCTTTAGAAGTCACCCTTGAGTCTCTCCTTATCCCTATTTCTCCACATGGAATCTGTCTGCAAGTATTGTCTGCTTTACCAATCAACATGAGTTCCAGATCCATCCACTTCTCTCCATTTCTCCTGCCATCACGTTAATCCGAGCGACCATGGCTCAGATTCCTGTAATTGCCTAAGTGCTTTTCCTGCTACCACACTTCGTGCTTTCAAACCCCATTCTCCGGTGTCAGCCAGGGTGTTTAAAATGCTGCAGTGATGTACGTTAGTCACTTACCTAGTATTTATTGAGAACCTACTATATGCCAGGACTATTGTGACAGTTGAGGCCAAAGCAGTAAGCAAAACAATGAAATATCTGCTTCATGGAACTGACATTCCAGTGAAGGCAGGGGCCAGGGGAAGACAATAATAAATCAGTCAAACAGTATTTTAGAATGTAAGTACCATGGAAAAGTATAAAGCAGGAATGGGACATAGGGACTGCCTGGGAAGTCATCTGTAGTTGTGTGTTTTGTGTACTGCATAGAAGCTTGGCAGAGGGGATGAAGGGATTGAAATCCCAGGGAGGTAATTTTTCTAATTCTCCTGCCCAGATGGTGCTCATTTTCCAAATACATCTGCCCATAGTGAGTATCTTTTTCTAATTTACTCAAAGACACAGTTCATGGACCATATAGATGGTTCTATTTTAAGAGGATCACTGACTGATATGGAAAGAACACAGTGCAAGGGTGAAAACAGGGATATAATTTAAAAGTACTGTAAAATTCCAGGTGAAAAGTTATAGTAGTTTGAATAGGACTATAGTGGTAGAAACTCTGAGAAATGCTCATCTTTTGAACATATTTTCCCCCAGTTTTATTGAGAAATAATTGACATACGTCACTGTATAAGTTTAAGGAATATAGCTTAATTTGATTTACAGATATTGTGAAATGATTACCACAATAGGTTCAGCAAACATTTATCTTCTCATAAAGTTACAATCAAAAGAAAAAAATGATTTCTTCTTTTGATGAGAACTCAGGATTTACTGTCTTAACAACTTCCCTATATATCATATAGCAGTGTTAGCTAGAGTTGTCATGTTGTATGTCACAGTCCAGGTACTTATAAGTGGAAGTTTGTACCCTTTGACCACTTTCCTCCAATTCCCCCTCCCCCCACTCTCCACTCCGCTAACCCCAAATCTGATCTTTTTATGAGTTTGGTTCGTTTTTTGGTTTTGCTTTAGATTCTACATGTAAGTGAGGTCATACAGTTTTTGTCTTTCTCTGACTTACTTCACTTAATGTAATGCCTTCGAGTTCTATCCATGTTGTTCCAAATGGTAGAATTTCCTCATTTTTTATGGCTGAATAATATTCCGTAACTTCTTTATCCATTCATCTGTCCATAGATACTTAGGTTATTTACATATCTTGGCTATTGTAAATAATACTACAATGAACATGGGGGTGCAGATATCTTTTTGAGGTAGTGTTTTCATTTTCTTTGGATATATTCTCAGAAGTGGAATTGTCATATGGTAGTTCTATTTTTAATTTTTTGAGGATCCTCCATAGTGTTTTCCATAGTGCCTATCCCAATTTAAAATCCCACCAATGGTGTACAAGGGTTTTCTTTGCTCTACATCCACACCAGCATTTGTTATCTCTTGTCTTTTTGGTGCTGGTCATTCTAACAAGCATGAGGTGATATCTCATTGTTGTTTTAATTTGCATTTCCCTAATGACTAGTGGTGTTGAGCATCTTTTCACGTACCCATTTACCTTTCATATATCTTCTTTGGAGAAATGTTTATTTCGGTCCTTTGCCCATTTTAATTCATTTTTGTTGCTATTGTTGTTGTTTTGCCATCGAGTTGTGTAAGTTCTTTATATATTTTTGATATTAACACCTTATCAGATATATGGTTTGCAAATATTTTTTTCTCAATCTGTATTTTGTCTTTTCACTTTATTGATGATTTCTTTTGTTTTGTAGAAGCTTTTTATTTTTTTATTTTTTTAAAGATTTTATTTATTTATTCGACAGAGACAGCCAGCGAGAGAGGGAACACAAGCAGGGGGAGTGGGAGAGGAAAAGGCAGGCTCACAGCGGAGGAGCCTGATGTGGGGCTTGATCCCATAATGCCGGGATCACGCCCTGAGCCGAAGGCAGACACTTAACCGCTGTGCCACCCAGGCGCCCCTGTAGAAGCTTTTTAGTTTGAGGTAGTCCCGCTTGTTTATTTCTTACGTTGTTGCTTATGCTTTAGGTGCCATAGTGAAAAAATTGTTACTAAGCTCATGTCAAGGAGATTTATTCCTATATTTTCTTTCTAGGAGTTTCATGGCTTCAGGTCTTACATTTAAGTCTTTAATCCACTCCTAGTTAATTTTTGTGAGTAGTGTAAGATATGGGTTCAATTTCATTTTTTTACATGTAAATATCCAATTAACCCAGCACCATTTATCGAAGAGACTGTCTTTTCTCCATTGAGTGTTCTTTGCTCCAAAGATTCAAATATTAACTGGCCATATAGACTTGGGTTTATTTCTGGGCTCTCAATTCTGTTCTGTTGGTCTATTTGTCTGCTTTTATGCCAGTTTGATACTGTTTTATATTGCTTTATAATATAGCTTAAAATCAGGAAGTGTTATGCCTCTTGCTTTGTTCTTTCTCAGGATTTCTTTGGGGTCTGTAGTTCCATATAAATTTTAGGAGATTTTTCTTTTCTACCTCTGTAGAAAGTGCTGTTGGAATTTTGATAGGGGTTGCATTGAATTTATAGTTGATTTTTGATAGTATTGACATTTTAACAATATTAATTCTTCCAACTTACAGACATAGGCTATCTTTCCATTTATTTGTATCTTCAATTTTTTGATCAGTGTCTTGTGGTTTTTATTGTAGAGATTTTTCATCTTTTAAATTTATTAAGTTTTTAAATTATTTTTGATGCTATTATATATGGGATTGATTTCTTTATTTCTTTTTCAGAAAATTTGTTTTTAGTGTATAGAAATGCTACTGATTTTTGTATGTTAATTTTATATCCTGGATCTTTACTGAATTCATTGATTAGATCTAACAGGGTTTTGTTTTGTTCTGTTTTTGGTTGAATTGTTAGGATTTTCTATGCATAAAATGATGTCATCTGCAAACAGAAACAATTTTACTTCTTCTTTTTCAGTTCTGACACTTTTAATTTGTTTTTCTCTCCTGGTTGCTCTAGCTAGGACTTCTAGCACTGTGTTAAATAGGTGTGGTAAGAGTGAGCATCCTTGTCTTTTTCCTGATCTTAGAAGAAAAGATTTCAAGCTTTCACCATTGAGTGTGATGTTAGCCTTGAGTTTGTCATTTATGGCTTTTATTATGTTACAAAGTGTCCATTCTATACCTAATTTGTTAAGAGTTTTTATCATGAATGAATGTCGAATTTTGTCAAACGCTTTTTTCTGTGTCTATTGAGATAATCATAAGATACTTACATTTTATTCTTTTGATGTGATGCAGTGTCTTAATTACTTTGCTTATGTTGAGTCACCTTTGCATCCCAGGGATAAATCCCACTTGATCATGGTGAATGATCCTTTTAATGTGCTGCTGATTTCAGTTTGCTGGTATTTTATTGAGAATTTTTATACCTATATTCATCAGAGATACTGGCCTGTAGTTTTCTACTCTAATGGTGTCCTTTTCTGGCCTTGGTGTCAAGATAATGCCAGCCTTGTAAAATGAGTTTGGGAGTGTTGCTGGATATATTTTGAAGATGGAAGAAACAAAATTTGCTGTTTGATTGCATTTGGGATCTTTCACATTTAGACTCTTATGAAATCCAATAGCCCTACTCAATTAGAGCTTTCCATCCTCTTGGACATCATCTTCATCCATTCTCCCTGATGCTTACAAAACTTCAAATGTATTGCCTTTCTTTCTTATCATTAAGGATTCCAAGTCCATCCTCAATCCTGGACCTTGGCACTTGTTATATTCTACCATGAAACCCTCTTCCCTCAGACCTTTGCATGGCTTATACATTCTCATCAATCACTGAACTCAAATGTTACCTGTATAAAGAAGTCATCTCTGACTATATCATCCCCAGGCACTCGTTACCTTTCTCTTGATTTGTTTTCTATACATAATTTATCATACTCACTAATAGGTAATTATTTATTTGTTTATTGCCAGTCTTACTAGAATCTAAGATCCATGCCATTAGGAACATTATCTTGACCTAAAACAATAGGTATAGGAGTTGTTGGAGCCTGTAGACATTTACTGAGAACTTCCATTATCATTCATAGTTTTGACTACTGTCTGGAAATAAAATTCTTCTCACCTTTTTGAATGAAATTAAATGCTAATGAAGTGGACTTGCGTTGCACAAAGTTGTGAAGAGGGTGAAAGTTTCTTATCTTTCTCCACTCCATTTCCTTTGGGAGCACGTAGGGCATATTAGGGTGTATAATGGTATCTATTCATTTTAAATTTACAGATGCTCTGCTTTCTCACACTTACCTTGGAAATTATCTGATATTGATAATACCCAGTTATGTCACAGATTATAAAAAACCAGGAAGATAAAAATAAAGCAAGCTTACATTAACAGAGACAATCATTTAGAATGAATGTTAGTTCTGTGCTGATAGTATAATATTTTGTTATCCAATAAAGAACATCAATTATGTACATGAAGGGTACATAATTGTCTATTTATAAGTCCTGCCTAGGGGTAGTTTAATTCTATTGCCAAGCTGCTAGAAATTCAATTGATGCAGTGCAAATCAATGGTCAATGCTAATAATACAAAGTTTATGAGATTTACATCCAAAACAGAGGCTGTTACAAATAACATTTCAATTATTAGTTTTCCTGGTGGTCTTTAATAAAAGAGATGAAATAGTTATCATTGTAAAGCCCTGGTTAGATTTAAATTTTCTTAAATATGCATGCCTTTATTAAAAACATTGCAGAGTGTTATAGTAAATGTTTAAATGTAAATATCTCAGTTATTTCAGACTCTTATTGAGTGCTAATTGATATATAGAAAGCAATTTCAAATGATAAGCCATTCTTCAGATACCTACAGTGAAATAGACAGTTTGGCTTTATTTCTTTCTGCCTTACTCCCAAAAGAACAAAATACATTGACACTATCAGAATCTCTACCTTAGAAAACAACTCCTGAGCTGGCAGTCACTAGAAATGAGAGGCTCAACCCTCTGAGTAAACTCAAAAAAAACCCAACAACATCAACAAAACAACCTACTCAAAAAATAAAGTCAGGGTAAGCTTCAATAGAGTTCATTTAAATTCCTACACATATTTAGCAAAATTTGTATGAGTGAGCAAGGAGAAAAGGAAAGATGTAAATGTGCGGAACCACGATGGTGAGATGAATTTACGCTGCGGTCATCTACGTGTGATCTCACTTCCCATTGACGCAGTCTCTAACTCATCTTACTAGAAGGGCCTTCTATCTAGTCGGCCTGCTTCTAGTCTTACTTTTACTTTCTTAAAACCCACCGTCCTTGCTAAGGCCAAATAGTCTATTTGTCAAGTCATATGAAATTGTCATCCAGAAATTGTATTCTCAAAGAAGCCCTTCCTAACACCCAGGTTTGATCATTTGTATCATGAGCTTCCTTCTATATTCATATTGTGAATATGAATTAAGTATTCATATCTCTTTCTCTCTGTGCGTAGACTCTAAGTTCCTCAAGAGCAAGGAACTGTTCTATTCCTGTATCCTCAATGCCTAGCAGAGTTCGTGGCATAGAACAGATGATACTCAAAAAGCTATGTTACACTGAACTGATATGATAAAAGCTTTAACGTTGTAAGTTTATTATTTCTTGGTTTGGTTTTCAAAATTTTTTTTAAAATGAAAACAGGGGGCTTGGGATGAAAATGCTTCCCCAATTCATATGCACTTCTGTAAGAGTACTTTTCATATTCCAGGGTTTTTGTTTTGTTTTTTTATGACATGAGGTGGTCTACTTCTGCAAACTTTATTTAAAAAATATTTTTTAAAATATTATTAAAATACCTTGAGTTCTTGTAAGGTCTCAAACTTGTAAGGTCTCAGAACCATCACTACATGTTTTAGCTCATTACCAAGGGGCTTCAGTGCAGCGTATCTGTTTTGTTTCATTTCTTGTATTAGGCAAAAAGAACAGTGACTACCATGGCAATAGAAAATACACACTCTAGGAGATCTGTGCTTCTTGGCATTTTATTGTGTAATTACAAAATCTAAAGAACCGATGAAAGTTTTAAAAGGTATGCTTTAGTATTTACCTACACTGTGATAATTTTGTGATTAAGACTTGGGCAAGATGGACAAGGTCTTGAAAAGGAGGATCTCCTTAATTGTTTCTCATGGACTACCACCCAACTGTAGTCTAGGTGACTTCTCTTCAGCTGCATACCTTCAGTCCCCCATTGAGTTTGATATAATATCAGTGCTGTTTCTCAAGGAGCACTGCATGATTTTTTGAGCCCCTGGAGCCAGCCATTGACTTGTAAGTCTCCATAAAGCTCTACAAAGCATAAGCTACTCTTGAACAAAAAGCATTGTGCATCCATTGTCCCTGGAGAATGACTGTATAAACAAACCTCTCCTGGAGATCAGCATGCCATTGAAATACAATTTGCACCTGGTGGCAAAAGTTGCAAAAAGTCAATACTTGATGAGGGAGAACTTTTAAAACCCTTGAAACAGCAGAGTGGCTCAAGGCTATTTGTTGTATTTGCAATAAAAGTGTAATCCAGTGTAATATGCAGGTAGTTACCAACTAGAGAAAGCCAGCTGTGATACTATTGAACAACATCCCTCTCTCCCACCAAATGAGCTGTTAAAAGAACAAACAGAACTGGTAAAGGACTAATAAGAACTTTGAAAAAATCTTCAGAAAAGGTTACACATCAGAGGGATTCTAGAAGCTGTAACAATTACAGAAATCTTGGTGATTCTACCATGTACATTTCAAATACTTAATTCTAGGTTTGGGAGATGCCTGAAGAGGAAAAGCTGTTTGTATGCTGAAAGAAATTTTGGTGGGGAAACATTAAACTATACAAAACTTATTTATTTAAAAAAAATTGGAAACAAGCATGTTTGTTAGAAATACTGCATTTTGTGTTTTTATAAACCTTATGTTACTACCATCTGTAACATTCTACTTTTCTGGAATCTAGCTGGTTTAATTTGGAGTTGATGTTAGTTCACTACACAAATTTTTACATATAACACTCCCTTATCTGTAGTTATGCTGGGTTTCTGAATAATATTCCATCATTCCATGCAAATGATAGAAAAGGCATGTTGTCCCTTAAAATGTCCAGTGCTTTCAGAAGTAGGATTTATATAATGAGGATCTGAAGGGATTAGAAATGATTAAATATCTAAAAGGATAAAGAAAACCTAAGGTTTTAAATTCACATGTTGATTTTTCTTTAATTTAGTAAAGGGGTGGGGCACCTGGCTGGCTGCGTGGGTGGAGCGAGTGACTCTTGATCTTGGTGTTGTAAACTCGAGCCCCACGTTGGATGTAGAAATTAATTCAGTAAAGGGATAGTGATTCAAATGAAATTTTTTAAAAAAATGTTCTAGTTCCTCTGGTGTGTATAATTTCTGTTTTTAAATGAAACTTCAAGAAATGAAGAAAACCCCTTAGTTCTCTAGTTAAGAATACACAGCAGAATGCTTTTAAGTACTTAAATCAGAAATTGCTTTTGTCTTAGCTAATTGATCACTGGTTATTTTTCTTTTCTTTAAATCTGGCAAGTTTTATTGAGTTGTTTGATATTTTTTGAAATGAAAATTGGGTACAGGAGTTCTGGAGTTGGAACATTCTTTGATATAGGAAATATAAGTCAGAGAGGGGCTCAAGGAGCAAAACCCCAATAATTTAGGTTTTTCTGGTAAAGGCAGAACCGTGGGAAGTAGAGTTGGTTTGGATGATAACAAGCTCAACGAGGGCGGGTTGAGTTTGAGATTTGGGTGGGATTTTCAAGCTTAAATACCTCAAAAGCATTTGATATATGAACTTAAACATGAGTATAGAAAACAGAAGTGGGAATGAGGGATGCTATTTATTAATATAGATATGAAAGTCAGAACCCTGAGGGAAAAGCACTCTGCCTGTTGGACGGGGATTTTTTTTTTTTAAGTGATAGACAATGTCCACAATTAAAACATATGAACAGGAGAGTGAAAAGTAAGAAATACTAGAGATAGAAAAGCTAGTGGTTGCTCAGAAAACCATTCAAAAGAGAAGTTTCCGTTGAAGGATGGCCATTATCAGAGCTCAAAGTTGTAAGTGGAATGAAGAGAGAAAAAAATTAGAATAGATAATCAGAGTTGTTTATAATCTTCAAGAACCCTTTAGTAAAATGATAAGTATTTTCCTTCTTTCAAACACTAAGTAGAAGTCATGGATTTGCTAAGAGCAGATGTCTTCTTTAGAAGAGGTACAGAAATAAATGTCAGTTTTTATGATTTTGCCTTGTCTTGTTAAAAGGAGTATACTTTTTGACACTTATGGTAAATCATTTGTAACATGAGATAAGTCTTGTGTTGATTGAGTTGTTTACTTTAACAGTCAAACTACCTATTTGAAACTCAGCTACAACTTTTTAAGCATTTTTTATTTAACGAAATGGAAGTGAGTGATAAAATTGATATCACTAGTGCATAGACATGATTCTGTGAGTTGAATTTCCCCAGTCTTTGAAAGAAGTAATTTAATTTAAGATTTTACTCAATAGAGTAGTGACTAGGCTGTTGGATTTATATTAAAAAATTTTTCAAGAAGGCATGGCTTTAGATAATATGTCTAAATTTCTTAAAATGAGACCAAATGATGACATTTTATAGCAGATACATATTTTCTTCTAAAATTTTCTATTTTCCATCCCCTCTTCATGTCATATTGGCTTTTATATCATTGTTCATTATTTTTCACTCATGAAAAAGTACCTGGTGCTATCATTTTTTTTAGTATAATTTTAGAAAGAAATAAGAAATCTTAACATTTGTTGTGGTTTCTAAAGTTAAGATTGAAAGACATAGAAGTAATTTTTCCCCCAAATTCCCTTCTATACATCTTTTCCAGAGAGGATGTAAGTTCTCCTTATTTAAATAAGTACTTTATAATGTAGATTAGAATGAATGTTTTATTCTAGTATTTTAATTTTTAAACACTCTGAGGTTGTTTTTCCAGTATAATGTTATGCAAAAGCTGATAATTTTCAAAGAAATACTCAGAAATTGTGTTTCCATGTTAATTGATGCATACCTTAATCATTTCACTTGACCATCAATCTCTTAGGAAATGCTGTGTCTTTCATTTATGTAAACTCAAAGACATACACAATGCCCAGTAGATACACAATAAGTACCTGATATTTGCTGAGCAAATCAATGGAATGAATACTGTCTGTTTATGTTTTACAAAGATTATATGTGTGTGTGTATATATATATATACATGTACATATATATATACGTGTACATATATATACGTGTACATATATATACATATATATACACACACACACATATACACACATAATAGATACATATATATGTATATGTATTTGCCATATATATATGCACACATATATATTTATATATATTTCAGTACTACTAGTACTACAGTAGGGTTTTAATAAATTTTTATTGAATTTAAACAATCTGTTTTAAAAGTATCACACAAAGCTGCTTTCCCTTCTTACCTCTTTAACCAAGCTTTCTACTCCTACTCTACAACACAATATATTTTTCTAGTTTAATTTACAACCATTATTTTGTTTATTAGAGATGACCTTGCATTTTGTTTGTTTAATTTACCATATCTGGAGCAATTTATAAATACTAACTATAATCTTTATTGAACTCTGAAGATAAGCCAGTACCCAAGAGTAGAAAGGCATCAACAAAGAATTGGCCAGGGAATCAGACATTCTGTAGTCTCTGATCTGCTAAGAAGGATGTTTCACCCCTTGATCTTCTGTCTCCCCACCTGCACCCAAGAAGAAATTATACATGTCCTTCTCAACTCTATTATTGTATCAAGTTCTAAGAAATAGTAATAGTAATAATAATAGAATAGTTAATTCTCAATAGAAACTTTGTTCATAAAGCTTAAAAAAGCTAAATTAAATTACACCCTACATTTCATAGGCCTAATATTTTATTTTACTTTTGTTCATTGAGTGGAAAAATTTTGGACACAGTCTCTTCTGAAATGCTCCTGATAATTTAGCCAACATGTATTTGATAAATGACTTATGTTTCTAATACTAATTATGGCCAGAGGCAATGTTATGGGTGATCGTTTCAGATCTGAAAACAAATCAAATAATATGTAATTTCCAAATAGGTTTATCTTTTCAAAAAGAATGAATTACTTTTTAAAGTTTTATCCTTTACTTGTATGTATGTAGATTTATATTTGGTCTTATCTTTCTAAATAGAGGTCTAATAATACAAGTTAGCATTGTGTTCAGAGAATTACAAATCTCATATAGCTGTCTAACACTTTCAACTTAATACGCTTTCACACTTATTAACTCATTTCATTTTCCCAAAAAGACATGGGAAGTAAATAGACCAAGTATTAATTTTGCTGTTTATAAAATGGGGAGAAGGAGGCGTAATGCATATGAATAATTGTTCTGAACAAAGCCGGGAGTGTAGCCTCTCTTGATCTGCAGACCTCTAGTCCTGGGTCCTTAATTCCAACTGGAACCAGTCTGGATTTCAGAGTCTGATTATTTGCAAAACTAGTGTACCTAGAGCAGTCAGAGAGAAGAATATAAGTAGGTATTAAAACCTTGAGACTCTTTTAGGAATCTCCAGAAATAAGAAAGGTCCAACAGTCATCACGGAGGCATCAAAGGTCATCGTGCTGTGCTGTAGGCATTAATATTTTAAGTCCCTCATTTGCACACATAGAGCAGAAAGGCCTGGGAATATTCTTGGTGACAATTAGTGGACTGAATTTTTGAGTATGACAAATCTCCCCATCTTCAATGAATGGTCTCGCCGTAAGAGAAGTTCTCTCTTTTGGGTAGCTATAAAAATCCTTTTATCATCAAATTTTTTAGAAGGAAATAACAGTACTCTCTGTTTTTCTGTACAAAAATAATATAACCAGTTTAACCAAAGTTGACAGCAGCGCAGTGAGTTTTGGCCATCCAAAATTTTAGAGTTGGCTCTCGGACGGGTTCCTAGAGGTTGCTTATGTAAAGCTCATGGCAACAGCAGCTCATGAACTTTACACTTCATTGTGCAAAGGCCTATTTGGAAACGTTAAGCCTTTGGCAAGATACAGGATCACTAAATCATCCTTGCATGGTTTAGAAATTCTTGTTCATGAACAGAACCAATAACAACACTGTGTGCCATATTTTCAGCATTGAGACTGTTTCATTAAAGGAAATAGCCATGTCCATATCCTGCAGGGGGCTACATTTAAGTTTCTATCACATAAAATGGAATGTTGAGAGTTTCAACAATTTTACTGCTGTGCTATCTAGAATGGGGAATGAGCAATTAGCACTACCAAAATTCAGAAAAGGGATTCTGATCTGACCGTATTTTCTTCTATTATCAGTGTGATAATTAGAATTGGCTCTTAAAAGTTTGTAAATGTATGTGATGTATGTATGACAAATATCTGTCTCTCACATACAATCATTTGGAGGGTCAAAAGGCCAATGGACTTTAGGATCACACATACTGGGTTTTGAGCACAGCTTTATGTCATCATTTATTCAGGTGAGATTTGTTGAGCACTGTCAGGCGCTCTTATCAGCTACCGAAATTACCATGATGAGCCCAGAGGCACCGTTTAGTTGGGGGTATGCTTCAGACAGAATAATCCCACAAATAGTTTAATAACTGAAATGGAAAAAGTGATTTCAAGTTTATGTACAGGCTACTAAAAATAGGAGACAGAAGGGACCCACAAATTCAGGGGGATGTTTGCTAGATAAAATAAAGACTGTCTCAGTTAAATTTGAATTTCAGATAAATAGTAAATAATTTTTAGTGTAAGGATGTCCCAAATATTGCATGAGAGATACATGTACTAAAAATTATATATTATATTATAGATATACTCCCCCACCCCGGGGAAGGGAATGCTAATCCCTAGACCTATGCACATGTAGGGAGAGTCAGGAAAGACCTCCCTCTCTGGAAGAAACATTTTTTTAAAGATTTTATTTATTTACTTACCTACTTACTTACTTATTTGAGAGAGAGGGACAGAGAGAGAGAGAGTGTGTGTGTGTGTGAGAGAGAGAGAGAGAGAGAGAGTGGGGGAGGGGAGGAGCGGAGGGAGAGGGATAAATATACTCCATGCTGAGCAGGGAGTGCACCGGGGGCTTGATTTCGGGATCCTGAGATCATGACCTGAGCCCAAATCAAGAATCAGAGGCTTAAGGGACTGAGCCACCCAGGCGCCTCTGGAAGAAATATTTAAATCAACCCTAAGAGATGAATGGCAACTGGCACAGAAACAAGGGAGGGGAAGAAATATTCCAAACACATGAGTTATTAAATTATACAATACTGAGAGTATGGCAGCGCTTGCTGCGTGCTGTGGGCAGAAAAGGCTGAGCGTGACGTGTACTGCGCTGGCGGGGAAAGCCGGTCTAAGGGCGAGACCCCAGATCTTTCAGGGGCTTTTCTAATGCCTTACTCCTCTTCTCCGTTTTCCATATGGATACGAAGCTCATCATAATGACCCAGGGGGAGAGATGTATGTATAATAGGAGGTGCAGGGCTGACCCCAAATGAATATTTGTTGAGTATTTCTTATAATGTTCACCATGGCTGTAACTCATCCTGTCATCCATGGAGACTTTTATTGTTTTGTTTTGCTTTATGTGAGATGTTTTCCACTAGCTTTAATTTTTCCCCAGCTTCAGGTCTGACTTTTAAAGATAATCAGCTATCGCTTTTGTGCTTCCATTGTCTGGTGTATTACCATATTACACCGGAAGTTAGGAGCAGTTCCGCCAGTGGATATCTACATATCCTGCAAGTGATTATTTCTGGGTTCTCCACTTTCTCTCAGGAAAATATCTCACTCACTGATACCGGCCCCCAGTACGTTCATCTTCTTTTTCTATTATGTGGAGAATTTTCAGTGCATTTTTTTTCAGGGGTTATTTTGTAACCACTTTAAAATGTTTCTGTGGTTTTCAGCTAAAATGTCATCATATGGGGGGGAAATGTCTCCTTTCCTAATATCCTGGCCTCCTCCTCTCCACTGCTCACCACCCCAGAGACAACTTCTGTCTAGTACCCCGACATGCTGATTTTGAGGGAGCACGTCAGCCTGGGAGTGGCAGCACGGGGCCAGAACTCTCAGTGATGAATGTCAGCACAGCGGCCGCAGTCTTTCTGCCAGACAGGAGGCTAACAGGCAAACGGCAGGGAGTTCACAGGCTTGGAGGGGCTTGTTAGACAGGGTTCAAAATTCTCATGAACATCACTCCGCCACTCCATAGAACAGCTGCAGCCTCAACAGTGGGAGTCTTCACACTGATTTTTCAAAAAGCTCCCCCTCCAGAATGTAATGTCATATTACACTGTTAAACGCCCTGCATCACAGTATATTGTCATCCATCATAATCTGCTCTCAGCATTTGCTGCAAAGTTGCTAATTTGGCTGGAGAATATTTCACTTATTAGAATGAGTTTTCTCTCATTCTCTCCTTTTCTGAGAATTTGTCAACTTGCCTCTTTCAGAACTTCTCTGTGTGACTCAAACACAGTCCTTGCTTTATAGCAGTATAGTTATTAGCCATTTTAAGTTACTTCATACTAACAAATAAGGTTACCTTTGGAGGAGCTCTAAAGATGCAGTGATCTTTCAGAGACGTTGTGCATTAGGGCAAGAGGGTTAGACTTTTACCTCCCTGTGTGACTAGGTCATTCTATGAGGGCTATCTCAGGAAGGGATGTGACCCTGTTGGGCAAGGTGGTTCTGTTCAGGCTAGGCATTCCCTAGACAGACTGACAGCTGAGGGTTATCAGTAGCACTTCCAGCAGCAAGGTGCCAGGAGATAACTTTCCATGGATCTTACAATCAGAAGCACTTCCTTACAATCAGAAGCACTTCATTCCTATTGCAAGTCCTTCAGGATCTGAGTGGTGCAGTACAGGTCCCACCAGGATGAGCAGGCAACTAATCGTCATTTGGGGAACTCCTGGATTCCTTCAAATCAGACATTCAAATTCGGTGTGTATCACATGATTCTACATCATCTCTTTATTTCCTTTGTATAATAATATGAAGATCTTGATCTATCAAGTATGAACCGTTGTGTAAGTGCTTTATTAATTCGGTTAAGCAAATGTTTTTTGAAATGCTTCTTTAATTCTCTGTCTTCAAAGAGCTTAAAATCTACTGGAAGAAGCAGATATAAAGTCAACTCAATATAATCCATAATGCAAGAGCAAGTGAACTGGGGTAAACAACAAAGTATTTTGAAATACAAAGCGTAGCATATTTTTAAGCAAAAGGTAGTAAAATTAAATAGAGGCAATATTGAAATGCAGAGGATACCTTAAAGTAGAATGTTGATGCATTCAGAATGGGAGGAAGTCTTCGAAATTGAGTCAAATAGGAGAGCTGGCCTGTTAGCAAGGAATATACTGGTGAATAGGCTGGCTGACTGGGGAGGAAGGTTGTACAGGGATGTAGTGAGAGGTAAGATGGAAAAGATAATTCATACTTAGAATGTTGCAGATCTTGAATGTACTACTGAAAAACAAGGACTTCATTCTCTGGGCTAGTATCTTAAAATGTGGCTTATGAGCACCTGCATTAGGATGCCATGGATATTTAATAAACATTCAGACTCTCACACTGCATTCCATACTCTCTGATTCAGAATCTCTGAGCTAGTTCCCTGAAGTCCGTAGTTTTCATAAACTTCCCATGATAGTTAGAGGATCTCTGCTCCAGATAATGGGACACCACAGAAAACTCCATTCCCTGCCTCCCTAATTCTGTAGAATGTGTGGATGAATCTTTCTCACACTTAAAGTGTCAAACTGAAACATTCCAGGAATTATTTTTTATTTATTTATTTTTTAAAATTTATTTATTTATTTATTTATTTATTTATTTATTTATTTATTTTATATATTTATATATTTATTTGACAGAGAGAGAGACAGCCAGGGAGAGAGGGAACACAATCAGGGGGAGTGGGAGAGGGAGAAGCAGGCTTCCCACTGAGCAGGGAGCGTGATGTGGGGCTCAATCCCAGAACCCTGGGATCACGCCCTGAGCCGAAGGCAGACGCTTAACGACTGAGCCACCCAGGTGCCCCCATTCCAGGAATTATGACCTCTAAGTATTTCATTTGAAACAATAAATTAGTAACTTAGTATACTCATACTCCATTTGCCCATTTCTGTTAATAGAGAACAGCCCAAGAACTTTCTCCTCTTACCAAAAATACTCACTTTTCTAAGATGCTCAGAAACTGTCAGTCCCATAGTTGCTATTCTCCAGTTCTTAGTGAAACAGTTTCCTTTCTTCTGATCATGAGAATAATTTTTACCGGAGAATACAAGAAGTTTCTTCAGGGCCCTTGGAGACTCTGTTTTCTGAGTTGCAGTTATAGCAAAGAGCTTATTTTTTTTTTTATGATCTGTAAATTCCTTCCCAAATCTCTGAAGCTTCAGATCCCTTAGAACCCAGTCTCATCTTTTATTTTCCACTTATAAGTCAATCCAGTAATTTAAATTTTTTTCCAAGGTACCTTTTTCCCCTTGCTTCAGTCGCAAACATTTGTTTTTCACCTGCTTCATTTTAGAAATCCCTTGTTAGTATTTTCTTTTATGTCAGTCTTCCTTTCCTTAGGAACTTGTGTCAGGGCTGTGCACGCTAATGGTGAAGTGATACATTTTATAAAACCTATCAGATTCCTCACCTTTCTCATTTATTGCTAGTAGAATTGTCACAGTAGTAATGCAAATAATATAAATAACGGTGCTTCTCTTTCCTCATTTTTCCTCCCCCAAATCACATCTGACTGTTTTTACATCTATTCTCACATTTTGTTTCCCCAGAGTTCCTTTGTGGTAGGAGAGGAAATCATTACTCTCCCTTTGCAAAACAGTTAAACACGGATGCTAGGAAGATTAAGGAATTTCCCTCAGAGCCATGTAGTAAGGGGTTGGGTGAAAGGGGAAAAATTGAGAGAAGTCACACCTTCTCTGGCTGTGAAGGTGTGGTAGGTCCAAAATTAATTAGTAGTTATTGCCAGCCTTTCCTTCCGACTTCTAAAGGAAGTCCCAACTTTACAAGACCCAAGATGCTTTAAAAAAAGAAAAAAAAAAATTAAAAGTTTAAAAAAATCAACAAAAGGGAGATCAGCAGTGAAGGTTAAAAGATTAAAAATGTGGATAAAAATGTGAGGGAAATTGGTTTATTTTTCAAAAATTTTTAATGAAAATGTAGAATTGAGAAGTAATAGATCTTCTATACCTGTGAAGGATATGGATATAGGGAAATAATGATATTTTTAAAATGTTGTTTACTATAATTTCCCTTCCATTGTGTGTCAGAATGCAATTACAACACTTCGGTGTTTTAACCAAAACAGTTGGTTGCTGGTGTTGGATGTTTGGGACTGTGATTCTGCTCTGAATCTGGCCCCTTGGCTCTCTGGATTCATAGTTGTTAACAAGTAAAATTTACAAAGCAGTTGTAAGCAAATAGGCCTTGCATGTGAGAAAAAGAGAGAAAAGTGTCTGTGCTAATGTCCCCAGAAAGGGAGAGAATTGGTTCATCCCTGAGGCGTGAGGAATGAGTCTTCCCGGGGATGGCTGTTCTAGAGTAGACTCAGACCCGAGGGCACAAGTAGGGCCACCTGGACAAGCCAGGTGGGCCGGAAGCCATGAGGACGGGGCCCACTGACCACAGGTAGGGAGTGCAGCTGTCAGTAGTAGTAACGGTAGCAGTATGAACTGTCTGTCTGAGCCATGAGATGTTCCTGGGCGCAGAGGAATAAAGAAGTGTTGTGGCAGGTCAGTGGGAGGAGGGCAGGTCAGAATTCTCACAGCTATTGTTGAAGAATTGGTCATTGATGATTGGTTTTGTTGCTACCGTAGGGGTTGCAAGTCCTCAAGTGTACTTTCCCCGGCATCACAGCTATTCCTCCAGACAAAGCAAACTGCCGTCACTCTGGCCTCCTGCTCTGTTTCCCATGATAGACTTCAAGAAACATTCTCTGTGGATGATGACTCCACTTCCTCGGTTCCTCTCTTTTCCTTGCCACCCACAGCCAAACCCACTGCCACTTGCTAGTGATTTTGTCGTCAGACTCCACGCAAAATGTATTCACTACTTTGCCACCACCAGTTCGCTCTGACATGGACGCTGCAGAGCCTGTAGTCTCTTCTGGTGAACAACGCAAGTGTCCAGCTAGTGTGATTACAGGGAGAAAAATGTGAGCGCCCACTGCCTCGAGAGTTGTGTTTGTCACTGTAAAGGCATGAAAATGTAGCTCTCATTTTACATGCCAATCTTGTAAGTGTGGTTCATGTGAATCTGTCTTTGAGAGGTCTATCCATTCATAGTGAACTGAAAAAAAAAAAAAAAAAACCCTCTAGGCCTGAAACATTGGGGATGAGGCCAGGACTAGGTGCTATCACTGAGGTACTATCCAAAAGGAATCAACCGGTCTCTCTTCCCTAGAGCAATGCCATCTCTTTTCTTCCAAGTTCTGTCGTCACAACAGCAACTTCGTCCTTTTGTGTGACTTATTTCACCAGGTCACTTTGCAGGATGGGTGGTCAGGTTCTTTGGACTGTTTCTGGGTTTACCTCAAAGAGCTCCTGCAAGTCACTACCTTCTTGTCAAAGATAATTGGTTGAATTTCAATAATAGGGGATGTTATTGGACTGGACTCTAACAGTTTCAAATATTGCCTGTTTCTGATTTAGTGATGCTGATAATGGACTCAGTTACAGTAAAAACTGCATATTTATCTGAACTTAATATTCGTTAATACTGGAAAGGAAATGGTCATCTACAATAGCTTTTATTTTCATCAAATCTCAAAATTTTCAAATCGGTATGGGGCTATAGGGGTGTTCATCAACATTATCCCAGTCTCATCATCCTTATTTTACTTTAACTTGTTTTTTTCCCCTTTCAGTTTTCTCTTCTTTTCTTTTTTTCTTTCTTTCTTCTTCTTCTTCTTCTTCTTCTTCTTCTTCTTCTTCTTCTTCTTCTTCTTTTTTGTATTTGCCTTTCTTAATCTAGGTGCTTCATATAATGTTTTAAGAATTTTTTAAAACGACTCTGGTTTTATTTAGTCATTACATTTTAAAGTATGTAAATACTTATATCCAATAAGAAAATGCTGCTTCTTTTAAAATATAAAATTATAGGTATGGATCTTTTAGCATTACTTCTAAGTGGTTTTCCTGTAATATTCTCTAGTAGAATAAAAGTAAAAACTTGGTGACTTTTCCCATTTTAGTTTTCACTATTTCACTTATTCTTGATGCATAATATATATAATTAAATGCTTCTTAGCTGTATTAGGGTGTTGATTTATTCAGGGTATGATAAAACTTAGTTAAATTACGTAATAACTTATTGCATTAATCATATATGTATATAATCATATGTGTCTTACATAATATGGAGTAAAATGGCTTTCCAAAAGATCCATAGCATTAATGAGACCTAGCTTAAGGATGACTTTTGAGCATGAGCAGTCATTAACTTTTGAATTTCTTGAACTTTGAAATACTTTTTTAAAAAATTAATTGGCTCAATAATGTCAACCATTTAAATTGACTGTAGGGTTTATATTACCTTGTCTATTTCCTTACGGAAATCTTCTATGTATAAATGCTATTCTTCTACCATCACTTTCTATATGATTGAATTAGTCTACAGTAGTAACTTTGGTTTATGCAACACACTATTTCTAATGAATTAGAACTATTTGATATCATCTTATTTATTCTTTTAACATTGCTATGAAGTATAGGATGAAATGAGTGGCATTTGTTAACATCTTCGTTTTATAGTTAAAGAAGCCAGAGGAAAAGGTTTAATTTAGTTTTCCCCAAATTAAAAAAATCAAACTGGTTGGATGACAGAGAGAGGGACTTCAAGTTCCCAAATCTTCAACCAGTATATAAGCTACAACTTTGTTAAAGTCACTAAAAGTTTTTGCAAGTGTACAAATATATGCAAATACATTTTCACGTCATGTGTGTGTGTATATACATATATATACATATATATCCCATTCCATTCCATTCTATTACAAAAAATCATAAAAGCAATAATGTTCAGGTAGCATTTTATTATTATGAAAAATAAACATTCTCTCTCTCTCCCTCTCTCTCTCATTAATCTGTGTGTGTGTATTAAAGTATTCGGTTTTAAAAAACACTACAACTCAGGGAAAAGCACTAAATGAAAAAAAGTTCATTAATTTTAATGGAGAAATTATGATGCATTACATCTGCAAAAAAAATCCCAAATAATTTTCACAGATATAAAAATATATTGACTGAACAATAAAAAACAACTCATAAAAAACAATTTGGAAGTAAATTCAGTCTGTTCATAAAATAGAACATAGTGAAGGCTAATTATACTTGGTTTTTTTTTCTGTACTATTTTCATCACAAATATTTCCACTTTCGGAGAGCTCATAGTTCTCCATTTCAAAATAAAATTGTAGCACAAAAAAAAATTTTAGGTAAAACTAAAGGCTATGCATAGGAAGGCTTTTAAACACTGAAACTGCTCACATACAACAGCTAAAATAACTATAAAATACACTAAACAACACAATTTGGGTTGATCCAAAGATGGCATGTTATTCAAATTTATTTCTTTTATAATAGAAACTGTCATTTCACATAAATTGGTGAATGTGTCTTTGCCTGAACTCAAAATCTCAAACTATTACTTCTTAGAGTGTTTATTTCATGGTATGTGTGAAAAGTGATAATAATCCCACAAATGAGTAGTTTGAAAAGTATTGTAATTTTTCAAGGGGCATGTACTGAAAAATTATTACCTGAATGGTCATTCTGTGAGTCCAATGAACTCAGAAATCAAACTTTTCTTAATTGATTAAGGTGGACGCTAGGAGAAGAAAAAAATAGCATGCCCTGGCAGGAATCCTGGCTGTATTGTTTAAAAGAAGAAGGGAGGAGGGGCGCCTGGGTGATTCAGTCGGTTAAGCATCTGCCTTCAGTTTACTTGATGATCTCAGGGTCCTGGGATCAAGCCCCGTGTCAGGCTCCCCACTTGGGGACCCTGCTTCTCCCTCCTCCCCTCTCCGCCCCCCCCCCACTCATGCTCTCTCTCTCTCAAATAAATAAATAAAATCTGAAGAAGAATTAGGAGGAGGAGGAGGAGGAGGAGGAGGAGGAGGAGGAGACTGAAATGCACAATGCCCAGTATGTCAGAAGTGATTCAATCAGAATGGCTCTAGTTGTAAAGACAAACATTGAACACAGTTTGATGTTGAGCACTCACTTACGCTGCTGAGTTATTGAGAGTCATCATTCTAGGCTAGTGATAATCAGCCTTGACTGACCTGCTGTTTCCAGAGTTAGAAAGTGATATTCTCAGTAAATAGATGTTTGCTGTAAATTTATGAAAGACAATATGGCCCAGAGCACAAATCCAATCATTTTTCCATATAAGCAGTGGCTGTCCGTGAGAAAGGGGCTTCCTGTTTTCCTTAGCAAGTAAGGTCAGGCAGTGATGCAAGGATTTAATAGAACTTATTCAATAATAATCTGAAGAGTTTGCACAGCTGGCCCAAAAGGCGGTCATCCAAATAACTATTTGGAGCAGACAGAGAAGGGTGCAGATTTAACAAGCCAAATTTCAACTATTATACTTTGCTAGAGGGGAGTACTCAAGACAATGAAAGTCATTTACTCAACTGCCCCAGAACTTTTGGTTAAAGCAAGTGTCAGGTTAACTAAGCTATTGCTGGAAAGCTTTGTGCATACTCAGCTACTCAAATTAATACAGAGGACTGCTAGTTTTTTTTGGCCTGAGTTTTTTCTATAGGATAATTGTGCGCCTACACTAAACACATGAAATTTTCATTTTATTTAAATAGAAATCAGCAAACTTTCTTCCATGTTGCCACATAGTCTGATTCATTTGAAGACACATAGAATTTTTATCTTGCAGATATGTTTTGGCATTCCTGCGTTTTATATTCCTTTTGTCTTAACTATAAAATAGTGTTTATATAGGGACTTTTTCTGGAAAAAAAAAAAAGAAAAGTTTCCATTAGTTATTTCCCTCTAAAGTGCCTCTCCCTTAATAGTAAGTTTAACTATTTAAATGTTATTATATTAGAGTTTTGTTTAATTATGTTAAATCTAATGAATTTTACCATAATAAACATTAGCATTTATTATATAATTAATCTTCAAGTATATAAGGAGATTAATTTCTTCATATGATACCGAGTACTAGCCTCAAATTTGGTCTCAGAGTCAGGTTGTCTGACCTTCTAACCTGCATCCATCTCTTCACTGAGTGGATCTTGGACATGTTCCTTAACAGCATGCTTGAGATTTCTCATGTGTGAAATGGAGATTATGATAGTACCTACATTACAGAGTCATATCAGACTTAAATGAGCTAATCAAGGTAAATGTTATTAAAGTTCCCAGCACATAGCAAGAATTCAATAAATTTTAACTATTGCTACTACAGCGTGGACAAATTTCTTTTCACAATTCAACTGTGGAAGAAATACTGTATTTTAAATTTTTCTTAGATCAACTTAATTTTAAACTCTGAGCCTCCATTTCACTGAAAAATGGAAAATTGAGCTTCCTTCAACCATGGGGATTCTCTCCATGTCTGAGGTCTATCAAGCTGCCAAGATTCTAAGATGTTTGGTCATATCAGAAGTGAAAGTAGAAAGTTTGGTTGTCTGTTTTCTGTCCGTATTAGTTATCAGCAAGGTACACATTGTGCCATCTAGCAGTGTTCCATCATCTCCACTACTCTGCTATGACCTGTTTTAGGCAGAGGAATCTATGGCAAGTCTGGGATCCCCACACCCTCGTTCACTCTCTGATGAACTCTAGGGTAAATTCTTACTTCGAGCTCCTAACATATCTTCCACCCTGCGGGACCCATAGATCTCTTTCTCTCCTTCTCTAGTTGTGGAAAGTCCTTAAAACAAACAAACAAACAAACAAACAAACAACCCTGTTACTGACTAGAATGAAGAATGAAAAAAAAAATTCAAGAAAGAGCATAGCTTGGATACATCTAGAATGCCTTTCAACATTATTTTAAAATAAAATTTAAAAATCATTACATTTAAGAAACTTTACCCGTTAACCTTGTCTTCATCTACCTAGCATGCCTCATTTTCTCTTTACAGTTTGAAGCTTTCTGATATATTTTTCACATGGTATAATAAAAGACATCAAGGAGTCATCCATGAGTGAGTGCTACGTGACTCCTCTGTTGCTATTCCTGCCTTAGCTCCCGTTCTATTCCTTGCCTCCTACTCCACCACCTCCTACTTATGAGAAATTGGAGGAATAGCTCTCTGTGCTAGTAAACATTAAATCTAATACCTCCTTATATCTGCTCTTCTCTCCTGCCAGGGCCACAAGGAAACCAGCATGGAACTGGCTTGCCTCAAGTCAGATATAGCAGACAGGAGAGAGTTGTGCTTGATAAAAGAAACAAATGTTGACTGTATTACATAAAGAGCTCCTTAAAATGCACTTAAGTAAGCTGCATTGTTTAGTTTGAATATTAAATGACATTAGGATGCATTGGTGGCTGATATCTATTAAAACCAGTTTTCAGAATGCAGTTTAAACATGCCTAATTTGAGAAAAAGTTTTCAGTACAGGATTATAGTGCATTCTCTCTCAAAAAGAGTGTATTTCAATTCCACCATGGCAGAAGAATATGAAATTTCCCAGAGAAGGATACTTCAAATATGATTATGCTTCTAAAATTAAGAAACAGTGAAATTCTGTATTATTTTATTTCTCTCATTTGAAGAATTTTACATTTGAAGTGACTACATGTATTAGTGATAAAAGCATTTGCTTTGTATTTATATAGGGGCTCAATAATCACAAATTTATTCGCTAGCTTCTATCATTTGATCTTTGTAACGCCTCTATGAAGATAGGCAGAGAAGGTATTAAAATGATCAATTTTCAGATGAGGAGATCCGGGTTCAGAGAAGCTCGATCAGAGAAGATCTGTCCAAGGTTACAGAGATTACATGAGGTGCTGGGCCCAGAACCTCAAATCTGGCCTTTTGATTCAAACCTAATATTCTTTTCATTTATAACCTGAAGACAGGTTATAAATCTAGGTGGCAAATAGCATCCACTTTGCATGCCAACCGTGATAAATTGGAAAGTACACTTGAGATAATTCGTGAAGGACACACAGAAGATAGCCAGGTGCGGCTAGAATGTTTCAGGTAGACAACCACATGTATAAAGGCCCCGTGATATAAGACCACATATAGCATTCAAAGATCTCCAGGTATTTCTCTTTATTTAAACTCAAAATGCTTCTTTATTTTAAAATTGTTTGCTTTACCTTCTGACTCTCTAATGGAAAATCCTCTTTTGATAATTAATGCAAGGCTCCTTTGAGCCTCACCATGGCTCACTACAGCTGGGTCTCCACAGTCATGTCAGGCCTCTGGATCATTTAGTCAGACTCACTGCCAGGTTAACCTGATGGCAGTAACCCAGTGATGTGTCTTTCTAGACGTTTGCTCTGGATAATTAGAGAAAGGCTTCATCATGCCTGGTGACTGACTATGAAATATTTTCGGATTTTATACCAAAATCATAAACAGGATGAATAAACCCCCTGGGCAATGAGGTTCAAAATGTTGCTATTTAATTAAAAGATTTTGGAGATTTTCCCACATTTTCAACTAATAATTTATGGTAGTTGTGTCTCTCATGAAAATGGGCATAATGTAACTATTATTATCTTAGCCAGAATTGTTTTCCTGTGCTATGTTTCAGGAACATCCAGAGAAATTTACACAAATTATATCACTTGTAATCCTTACAATAACATACTTATCTTCATTTTATAAATGAGGTAAATTAAGATTAGAGATATGAAATAATCTGATAAAGTCATGGAGCCATTAAGAGATGGTACAGGGTTGTGAATGTATGTCTTTCTGTTCTCAAATTATGAGTGTTCTTAACCATCATCTCTTGTATCATAGTTGCTTAACTCTAAAGGTAAAATGAGAAAAGCAGATAAGAAAAAAGAGTCTGCATCTATACAGCAATACCTCCAACACTTTCCATAGAGAAATATCACCTAATAATGGTAAAAAATAAAAATTCTTTGCTCAATACATATTTATTAGCACATGTAAACAAGTCAAGTTGATTGGGTTATATTCAGTCCATTCTCCAATATTTCTTCTAGTAACTTTACTTATAATGATCCCAGTTCATATTTTGACTCAAGAGTTGTTTTGGGACACTGCTTCCAAGTTGGTCTTTTAAGCCACACTTACCACAAGAACTTGCTGGAACTTCGGTGAGAACGTTCATCAGAAAAATAAAAATCCTCACCCCCTCCCCTAACCTGGCTTGATTTCTGTAAAGAAAACTGGACTACAGATTTTATGTACTCAAATTCCTTTTGCTTTTTTAAAGCTTTGTGTTGTTTTCCCAACAATAGTTATTGATCTGGTTTCCTTTGATTTCCAGAATATTGCCTGACAGAAGATTACCAATATAGCAGATTTTCTGCTCAGGATTCAACTTTTTTTTTTTTTTCCAGTGAAGATCTTCTGCTGTATGTGGGGTTATCCTGATTTAGAGAGAGCTATAGTGATTCAGAATCACTCCCACATCTACTTCTGCTGATGAATGATTACCACATGGTTATCTGAAAGATTTTCGCTATGTTCTAATCTTTTTTTTCCATTTTATTATTTTTCATTATGATAAATGTACCCTTTAATCCGCATCCCTTATTTCCCCCACCCTCCTATCTACCTCCCCTCTGGTAATCGTCAGTTTGTTCTCTATAGTTAAGTCTGTGTCTAGGTTTCTCTCTCTCTCTCTCTTTTTCTTTGCTCATTTGTTTTGTTTCTTAAATTCCAAATATGAGTGGGATGAGATGGTATTTGTCTGTCTCTGACTGACTTATTTCACTTAGCATTATACTCTCTAGTTCTATCCATGTTGTTACAAATGGTAAGATGTCATTCTTTTTGTGACCGAATAATATTCCAGTGTGTGTGTGTGTGTGTGTGTGTGTGTGTGTGTGTGTGTGTGTATCTCACATCTTCTTTATCTGTTCATCTACTGTTGGGCACTTGGCTGCTTCCATGATTTGGCTATTGTAAAGAATGCTGCAATAAACATTGGCATGCATGCATCCCTTTGAATTAGTGTTTTTATATTTGGGGGGTCAATACTCAGTAGTGTGATTCCTGATTGTAGGTTAGTTCTATTTTTAATTTTTTAAGCAATCTCCATACTGTTTTCCACAGTGGCTGCACCAATTTGTATTCCCACCAACAGTACAAGAGGGTTCCTTTTTCTCCTTATCCTTGCCAATATTTATGGTTTCTTGTATTTTTATTTTAGCCATTCTGATAGGTGTAAGATGATATCTCATTGTGGTTTTGGTTTGCATTTCCCTGATGATGAGTGATGTTGAGCATCTTTTCATGTGCCTGTTGGCCATCTGTATGTCTTCTCTGGAAAAATGTCTGTGTATGTCTTCTGCTCATTTTTAATTGGATTATTTGTTTTTGGGTATTGAGTTTTAACAGTTCTTTATATATTTTGGATAATAACACTTTATCAGATATGTATTTGCAAATATCTTCTCCTATTCAGTAGGTTGCCTTTCAGGCTATGTTCTAATCTGAATAAGCAGAAAGGTGCTCAAAATAACAGAAACTGTTGCCATAAATTTCCATATTTCTTGTCTTGAAAGGAACCTACTGATTGCTTTGGAGTATAAGATATGATGTAAGCGAACTACTTAACAGAGTACGTATTCCAAAGTATGTAATCAAAATTTTGCCTCATTATCTTTCATTATTTCTATAAGTAAACCACTTGGATTGTTAAGTATTTATCTTTTAGGGAAATGTATTTAGTGTCTATTAAAAGTTTGCTCATTTTTGATTGGCCCATTGATAGAATTGTAAAACAAAACCAAACCAAACAAAACCCTACTGTAGTGTTTTACTCCTTTAAGCCTTTGGAAATGACTGAGTCCTGAATTCTGTCAATTTTAATACTATCATGCAATTTTAATAAACCATACTTTGAAGCCAAAATTAAGTGCTTCCTGAAAATAGTGTATTATAAGATAGATGGATTCCCTATACAAAGATGTTAGCTTCCTCTTGACCTGAAAATTCCTTTTGTACCTTAATTAAAGAGTAGAGCAATGAACACTAAGCAAGGCACTGACAAAGAAAGCAAAATACATTCCTTCAGGATTGCTAGGGTTTTTTTGGTCTAGGGCTTATCCAACAAGCCATTTTCCAAGTGTTTATTAAATCAAGCAAAACAGTGTTTTTCTCATGTCTTAGTGCTTCTAGAATCAAATCAATTCAAAATAGGTGAGGAAGGGAAGTGTGTAAATCACAATTTACATTGAGAAATTGATTCCTTTCCCCAAATGAAACCATGCTCTCTGTCAGAGTGCAGGAATATCAAAGCAACTATGAACAATGAGAATGAAAACAGGGGTTTTGAAATGGAAATTGAACTTTTAATGCTTTGCTTACAGTGTATATGTTACTATGGGTTAAAAAGTCTCCCTTTCTGATTTTTCACATCAAAGTAAATTAGTAATTTTATTAATTTTCATTGCTCTTTAGAGTAACTATATTTATATTTTCTTACCATGTAATCTTTCAAAGATCTTGAGACTTTTAAGGAAAATTCAAGAAGCTTTAAATTAGTGGTGGTTTTATTTTGTTTTTTGTTTGTTTGTTTGTTTGTTTGTTTGAATACTCTATGTTTAAAATACCTAATTCTATAGGGTTATAGACTCACTGATTTTAGCCAGCCCCAGGTTTATCATGTAGTCTGTGTGGCCCTGGAGAGTCAAGTGTCTTCTTCAGCACTCTATCTTTTTGACTTGGGCCTGTGATGAGCAATTTATAAATATGTTATATAATCTAGATTCCAAATAAAGATCGGATACTTATACCTGATCATCGCTGCTTTTTCTTTCTTTCTTTCTTTCTTTCTTTCTTTCTTTCTTTCTTTCTTTCTTTCTTTCTTTCAGTAGGCTCCATGCCCAGGGCAGAGGCCAACATGGGGCTTGAACTCATAACCATGAGATCAAGGCCTGAGCCAAGCCAAAATCAAGAGTCAGATGCTCAACAGACTGAGCCACCCAGGCACACCTGTTGTTCTTATATTGTAGCTTAAACATCAGAGAGTTCAGGATATTTTTTTTAATTTGAAAATTTTAAAACTATAATTTTTATAATTTAATGATTATAAAATAATCTTACAAAACTCATGTGGCAAAAATTGACTCCCATATTTTATGTTTTGAATGTATCGTAGTACATCACTTATCTTAGTATTTGAAAAAAAACCTATTGCCATATTTCATTTTGGTGAAATGGTGTTTTCTGTGAGGTGTGCCAGCAAGGGTAAAAGATAACCATGCTTTAAGGTTCATACTACAAATTTGGGAACATTTGCTGTCAATCCACATAGCAAATAAAAAAAAAATCTTCTCACTAGCTGAGGGGCTTTTAGTCAAGCAAATACACATGTAATATAGAAACTATATTTTGTAATTATATTTGCATACTAATTTTTAAGTTAGTCTGTTTATGTTGGAGTATCAAATTATGGTAGAAAATCTTTCAAGAGTATGTTGGCACTTGAAAATATATCATAAAAGAAGAATAATGTTTTCTGGTGATAACCCAGTTAAGCGTGTGTTGTTTTGTTTAGTTTCTGTATTTTCTTTGTTTTTTTTTCTTAAGATTTTATTTATTTATTTGAGAGAGAGAAAGAGAGAGTGCCAGCAGGGGGTGGAGGAAAGAGCCGATGGGGAAGAACAGAGGGGGAAAGAATCCCAAGCAGACTCCTCCCTGAGCACAGAGCCCTAAGAGGGGCTCGATCTCACAACCTTGAGACCATGACCTGAGCCAAAACCGAGAGTCTGACGCTTAACCAACTGAGCCACCCAGACACCCCTAGTTTCTGTATTTTCATTGTAACTACTTTTGTGTGTCAAGGAGAATCATGTGTGATTTGGCATACTTTCTGTGTATCTTCTGTTTTTCCCTCAAATACACTCTCACCCAGCTCTGTGCCCCATGAGACTGACTGTGTGACCTACGGGGGGGGGGGGGCTGCCTTTCCCACTATTTTCTGTTTGGTTAAGCAAATGAGGGTCTTCAGCAAGAGATCAGAGGAGGAACAGAGTGAGGTCCTCTGCTTCTTCTCTGTGGCTTGCTCAGGGCTAGCTCTTCCCTTGACCGCAGTAGAAATTCCTGACAGACAGCCCTCTCCTCACAGTGCTACCTTTCCATTTTCATGAATGTAGCCACTCTTCTCCACTTGAGAGTTACACGTGATAAAAGCATCCAGTGCTCCTAGACCCAGGTTATTGCAATATCTTTTGTACTTTCCCTACATCCTAGCCACATCTTTGTAAAAATGGTCCCTTTATTATACTCTCTGCAAACTATACCATTTGAGTATGTCACATATGTCCTGTCAGTACCAGACAGATGCACATAGTCATGCCGAAGATGATGGAATAAATTTGAGTTTCCCTTAATCTGTGTCTCTGTGGACTGGACAGTTCTTTGATTCTAGGAAACTGATGTGTGTCCATTTTAGAATTACCTCCCTCAACTCCATGGCTGCTCCCTCTCAGACATTCATGATCTCTCTCGGAAGTTCTAGTTAATGGCTATTACTTTGTTCAGGACCTTTACCAATAAATTAAGTACAGTTCAAATGCATTATCTTCCCCAGAGCTGTATTCTTTCTTCCTGTGTTCCTAGTCAGAATTAGGTTCTTCCCCTTGGTGTTATCTTTGTAACCTTTTGTTTAAAACGCTCCTAGAAGCAGTCTCATTCCCTAGAGTATCAGAGCTATGTCTTTATTTGTAGGTGTCTTGAAACCAAGCCTTTCGACGCACATGTGTTGAATATCAGACAAGGGGCTGTGCTAGATGCATGGGAACAAGGATATGAAAAAGAATAAAAGGTAGTAATTTGAAGATTCACAGTTCCTACTGACTTGTTCTAAAAAGAAAGCTGTCAGTACCCATCACTCGGATTCTTTGCTAGTACTTGTCTCCAAACACAAGTATAAACACATTACTATACACTTGTCTGGCCAATACTCCCACCACCGCCAAACAAAACTCACAACTAACGTTTGATGGAGACTTCCATTTTGAAAATAAAACTTAAATTCCTGAGTATCCTATGGAGGTACTGAAAGAAAGGGACTCTAGCTAATCCAGGTTTCATTTTCACTCCACATTAGCACCAACATTTACCCCCACCCCATTGGATGGCACAGCGTTTCGTCCCTCGCCCGGTGCCTCTCAAGGTGCACGCTTTTATTTTTTATCTTGCCCTTTACCATCACTTCCATCTGTCAGAGGAAAGGTGTTCCTGTCAGGGTGCAGCCTGTCAACTACCCCACCAGATCTTCCAACTCCAATGAATGGCATTCTATTATGGAGTTTTCCTTTTGTCGATGTTAATGGCATGCATGTAGTCTTCCCAATTAGATTCTAACCTCCTTAGGTGAAAGGATCAAACTCATTCATACTGCAGACTGATGGTGCCTAGTGGAGGCTGCCTTTATACATGCATTTTGAGCTCAGTAAATATTTCTAAAGTGAAATGACTTACTAGTGATGTAATTAAACTTACTGCGACCTTTCTTCAGATGGTAGCTGTAAGTTAGCTCTGCAGCAAGAGGGGTAAATATAAAGTTAGGTAAGTTTGCAAATTTTAACCTTATTAGTCTTCATTTGAATTAAAAACTGAATTACTTTAGTTTCTGTCTCTGACAGAAGACTCTGGCTACCATTTCTTCTCTTGGCAAGTAGAATTACTCTCAGTCCCTGCAAAAGACAAGTTATACGGGGTTATCTTTTTTACTCCTTTTGAATTTTTCTTTCATTTTCAAAACATAAAGCTTCCAAAAATTATTGGCCAGCAATTTAAAATAATTATGTATTTGATCAAAGTCTGAAAAAAAATGTACTTGAACAGGATGCAAATGTCTACAATTCATAAAATAAAGGATTAGTGCAGGCCCAATTATTGCATTTTAAAAGCACTAAAGAGGCTTTTTTAAAACATCTAAGGATGTTCCTTTTTTTTTTTTCAAAAATAAATCTCCAAAGGTACCTATGGATTTATTGAAATATTTATGATAAAACGGAATCCAGAAGCTTTAAGTTGGTGGCATCAGAAAGAGGTTGAGTGATAGACAATGATCTGATTCTGAGGGTGAATTATTAAAAATATATTCTTCTTTACAGATCAAGAATTGAAAGATCAAGCGGCACAGTTCAAAAGTTGAAAGAGATTAGATAAAAGATGGGTTGTGCGGAAGAACCCAAGGAACAGATGAAACAACCGGTGAGGTGGTCACTGAATCTCATTGCACCGTGTGTGTATGAAAGAGCTGAGATTTTTAAAAAGAGATGATTCCTGTGTGTTATTGGTGACAAATATTAAATTTATAATTGTCCTATACAAATAAGAGAGATGATTTCTTCATACTCTCACTTCTGTAACAAACATTTAGTGCTTTTAAGCCTTTATCAAAGGCCACAGACATGATTTCATTTAATCCATATAAGATCTCCAAGAGAATGACAGTTATTACCCCTATTTAAAAAAAAAAAAATAGAGAAAGATTTTGTAATTTGCTTAAAGTCACCAAAACCTTTCGACCTGAGGTTGGAGGGTACTTCCTGCTGGCGAACCAGCTTCTCCTTCACTTCCTGGGTGCTTGATCTGAGAACTGGCAAGGCTGGAAACCAGGCAATGGATCATGACTTTTTATTATGGCCATTTCTTTAGCCTCCTAACCATCCAATCTTGACTTCTTTTGATTATTTAGATTGGTAATACCCTTGTCGGCTGCTCCTCTTCATTGCCTTTGCATGCACGATGTTCTATAAACCGTCTCCATAGCTCCCTGTGAGTCGGTATGATCCCCAAACCACTGCCGCTGGAACCTGCTGTTCGTTAAGATAACTGTCTGCATCTTGCTCTTACAGTTAAACACTCCCTCCTGGCCTCCTTTATTATTATTTTGAATCTTCTCGTCCCCACTATTACCACAAAGCCCAGTTTCATAGTAGCATCTCCTAAGTCAGTCTTGGTCTACAGAGGATAGCTACCACTGAGATTCCTGGGACACTCCTTAATAATGTGATAATGTGTTCTCTGAGATCCCTTGTGGAACATGGTTGGCTGATGGTTATTTCCAGCCTTATGTAAAACTCTTCTACCGTGTTAATTTCTCTGAGCCTTTTAATGACTTCTTCAATCACTTTTCATACTAATTTCTGCATTTCTACTTCCTTTGTATTGGTCCTCATTTTCTCCCAGTTTCCAAGAGCCATTCCAGCAGGTTTTTGCACTGTCTTCTAGGGCTCTTACCAAGATATTAATTCTTCTATCAAGGGAAAGTTCTCCCATATTGATAAACTCTCTCTTATCCAACTTTATGTTCTACCACCTCCTTTCTGAACCCAGATCGAACTCACCTTATCTAAAACCACACAAATTTCCCTGTCTCTGCAGGTATATCTTGGTTGAGTTCTGTAGCTTCTTTGGGGTATAGTTTCTTTCCTCCCTCAGTAGCTGCATCATGTTCCCAACTGAGTTATATTGTACCTTGACTCTCTTTATTAGTCTGATGCTCAGGAGGAGAGGGGAGAGTAAATCCTGAGGGGTGTGTCCGTGGTCTTGCAAGACAGAGAGAGGCCTTTGACTTGTCCTCAAGTAATGGCTAGCACTAGCTTTTAAGAGGAAGAAATAGACCATTTCTGGAGGCCCAGATGGTTTATCAGAATCTGAGGATTAAAAATTTTGAGTGCATTGATCCAGATGTTCTCATCTGAAAATGTCAAGTTCCACTTTTTCCTAATCAGGGCCCTAACTTTGGCAGAATAGACTTGGGGAGTTGAAATTTAACCTTCTCTGGAGCTCAGCTACCCTTATAATTAAGATCTGGGCTTAATCCTCAGCTTTTTCCACCCCCCCCCCAATCTATAGGAGATGAGATTCTTTTTATACACTACTTATGGCAATGCCTGCAGAGGGACTCAGCTGTGAGCCATCAATAGTGAGTACTTCTGGCAACTAGCAAAATGCATGTCTATGTTCAGTAGAAGGCAATCTTAGTGATTAGTCACAGCATCCAGGAGAAGGAAGGGCTTCTTTTTTTTAAGATAGTGGATATTTCAGCATTTTAAGTACTGATGAAAAGGGTCAAAGTTGAAATTACAAAGAGTAAAAGGAAAATCATATAGTGCAGTTTTATGAAGGATGGGATAAATGGGATTCAAAATTTATGCAAAGTCCTTGGCCTTAGATTGGAGAAAGGACACCTAATGTGTCGAATTAGAGGGAGAGAGAAAAGATGAATGTAGATGCAGAAAGGTTTTTAGGCTTGTTAACAAGCTGTACAGTGACCCTCATCTGATGAAAATACAGTAAGAGTCAGAATCAGCTTTTAAGAATGAAAGAAGTATGAGCCAGTGGTAATTTTGGGAGAATGGAGAAGCATTAGAAAGCCTTTATCTACAGAAATTTTTAAATTGTGTCCATACTGTGTGCTATTCTGGAGAGTAAGGAATGGACTATTCAGAGAAACATGGTAAAACTGACAGGCATTGTTGAGGGCCTAGATGACATTGTGGTCAAGAATATTTTGTAGAGGGGCTCCTGGTTGGCGCAGTCGTTAAGCGTCTGCCTTCGACTCAGGGCGTGATCCCGGCGTTCCGGGATCGAGTCCCACATCGGGCTCCTCCGCTGGGAGCCTGCTTCTTCCTCTCCCACTCCCCTGCTGTGTTCCCTCTCTTGCTGGCTGGCTCTCTGTCAAATAAATAAATAAAATCTTAAAAAAAAAAAAAAAAAGAATATTTTGTAGAAATAGCCTCCCCTGTTTTGTGGCTTTTTCCAGTAGTACTCCACTGACCCAGTATATACTTGTTAATCCAGGGCTGAAATTTTGCCATATGGATTCCGTGAAAGTAGAGGTGAGTGGGATATTGACCAAAATGTTACAAACTGAATGAGGAAAAATAAAATAAAACAAGACACTAATGAAGTGACTTATAATAGACAGGCAAAATTACATGTTAGAATGGCCACAGTAAGAGAAATTCAATGTGAAACCTGGAAATAGAGGTGGCCATTTTTGCAAAGTGAGTTAGGGACATGAGTAGATTAGATGATAAGATCTAAGGTGACTTTTAGAGTAGATTGCCAAGGAGGAGTACAGGAGAAGCCATTTCAGTTGAGGAATTTAGAGAACCACTTGCCACATAATCAAACAAACAGTTATTTCTGTCTTCATAATGATTGGTCTCTCAGCAATATTAAATACTACTAATACATTTATTTTCCTTGAATTTCCATTCTTACCTGGGTTTCTGTGTCAATGCACACAACTGGTTTCTCTTTTACCTTTCACCTTTGTTGGTTCTTCCTAGAATTAACTTTATAAGCTTTTGTTGTTCAGTCTTCTCTATATTCTCTTCCAAGATGATCTCATGCACACATGTGGAGTTAAGTACATCTATACACTAACAAGTCTCAAATTTCTTTCTCTTGTCTAGTCATTTCCTATCAGCTCCAAACTCATATATCCAATTAGGTCATCCACATATACACATGGAGGCCACATCTTCTCTTCAACATCTTCAAACTGAATTCATGATCTTCTCCATGAAACTGGTCCTCTTCCAGACTCATTTATCTAAACAGGTCACCCATTCATCTTCAACATTTTCAAAACTGAATTCGTGATCATCCTCCCAAAGATGATCTTCTTATAATTTTCCATCTCAGCAAACGGTACCAACATTCACTAAGCTGCACGACCCAGGCAACTACAGTCATTCTCGACCACACTCTTTTAGGTGGGAGATGTCAGTTCAGTCACCAAGTTCTGTGGCTTATACCACTTACTCTGTCTTAGAAGTGTCCAATCTCTCTACATCCTCTGCCACTAACCCATTCTAATCTTTTTTATGAAAAATCAGTAACTTTTTTTTTTTTTTAATTTATTTGTTTGACAGAGAGAAAGAGACAGCGAGAGAGGGATACAAGCAGGGGGAGTGGGAGAGGGAAAAGCAGGTGTCCCGCTGAGCAGGGAGCCTGATGCAGGGCTCGATCCCAGGACCCTGGGATCATGACCAGAGCCGAAGGCAGACACTTAATGACTGAGCCACCCAGGCTCCCCAGAAAAATCAGTAACTTCTTAACTGATACTTCCTATTTCCTTACTTAGGTCCAGTCTGAGCATGCAAATTGCATCATGTCTTACCTCTGCTTTTAATGATTTCCCATTACTTTTAAGAACTAAACTAAGGCCCAACACATCTGACCTCTGACTGTCTGGTCATCACCTTATGCTTTTTATTCTTTTGGTAGTTGTAACCATCCTTTTTTTTTTTTTTTTTCCTATGCTCTCCCAGCTGGACTTGGTTATCATTTCCCTTACTATCTTGGGTGTATTTCATATGCTTTTGCTCTGCCTAAAATTCACCCAGGTAATTTTAACTAAACCTGTTAGTGCAGCTAAAATATCACTTCAAGTGAACACTCCTTGTAATAATAGGTCATATCTCCCAGTTATATACACTTAGTTTATAAAATTCCAAGGCACCTTTCACAATTTTAATTTGGTAATTAGTATTGTTAATATATCTTCCTGTTAGAGTCTGAGTTTCATGGCAACAGGGCCATGGGTGTCTTTTCTTGTTTTTGTATCCCCAGTTTCTTATATAATACTTTATATCTAGTAGGTGCTCAACAAATACAAACTAAAAAATTTATAAACAAACTATCAAAAGCATAAGAGAGTTGCCTGAGTCAAAGATATAAGCTTAGTAGTTGTCAGCAATTATACCAGAGGTTCTCATGCTTTTTATCTATCTCGACACATTTGACAGATTTCAGGATATTCTCGTCAGCTAAAGTCACTGATTGTACCATCTCAAAATAGGAGTGCAGCATACTAAATTACTTTCCCAGTTTTTCTCCTCTCCTTGTATCCATTGCCTGTGCCTTGTGATTTTGCAGTATCTCCATTTAGATGTGGAGCATACTTCCCTACCCCTTGATTTAGGGCTCAGCATGACTTGCTTTGATCAACACGATTTTAGCCAATATGTTGCAAACAGAGGTATAAAACGTTTAGTCATGGCTGGGCTTGCTTTTTTGCATTTCTGCCATCATTACAAGAGAAACAAACCCCAGGTAGCTTGCAAACTTCAGGAAGATGAGATACACATGGAGGAAACCTATCCCAGTCATCCCACAGACCATCAGCCTAAAGGAGAACTACCCTGCCAACTCACAGACTCGGGAGTATTAGAATAACTCTTCTAAGTCACTGAGTTGTAGTTTAGAGGTTTGTTGCTCAGCACTATAGCGATAGCTATTATAGCAATAACTAGCTGCTACAATAAGCATATAAGAATTTTTGGTGCAGTGAAGGTCAAGGCAGATTAATTTGCAAAGGTATCCTAGGTCTCATGTACCCTCATACTTCTATTAAGGTTGTACAACCACTACTGCTTCCTTGGCAAGTAGCCTACTAGTACCCAGGTTGGAAAACAGATATGATTTTAATTGAAGTCATGCACTGAATATGATTATTCCAAAAGGGCGAGAAAAGATGTAGAAAGTGAATTTCAAGTTACACCAATATTTATATTTGGTCAGCATAAGAGAAACTTTTCTGGAAGGGTTGGGGGAGTATAGTAACCGGAAAGTAGAAGGAAAACTGTGACTATGGTTCTTCATAGAAGAGAGTCAAAAGTAAACCAAGTATGAAATACTCATAACTGACTATGAAAATTATATTCTATGACTTGACCAACATTAGCAAGAGAAAGTTTGTTTCTATTGTATCACTATGAATTATCTGGATGAGCTAAAGTGTTTTTAGGAGGATGTGATAAATCTAATATTCACTCTTGAAAATGGAGCCAGGCCCTAGGAGAAGGGTAATGTTGTTGAAACAGTCAGAGGGAACTGAGAGGCAAAGGAGACTACGTGGGAGGCAACAGTGACCTCAGCACACCGGTCTATGGGGCACCCAGAATCAGTGAGAGGCAGCATGACAAAAACAGAGGGGGGCTGGGCACTCAGCTTGGGCTTCTATCCTTACCAGCTCTGTGACCTTGATTCACCTTTTTTAATTTATGAAATGGAAGTACCTACCTCATGCAATAGTTTGAATATTATGTGAGCTAATACAAATCAAGTGCTTAGAACTGAGCCTGCCCTACAATGAACGTTCAGTTGTGGTTAGCATGTTATTATTACAGACCTGTTAGATGTGGGAGAGAATGGAGGTTTGGTCAATAATCATTTCTGTTTTTCTTAGGTGCAGAGTTCAGCTTCATTTCCCAGCCCCTGTCACAGTTATGCATGGCTATTTATACAGTTCTTGCCAAAGGAATGTACAAAAATGACCTGTTCAACTTAAATCAAGGATTAAAAAGGTTTTCCTACTCCATACTTTCTTGGCTTGTCCACCACTGGAGTGCAGATGACAATGAGACCCTAAGGGACAGTGGACTTATTTGAGGGAAGCTTCCGCCATGTGTTAAGGAGATGCCAGAGGCTCAGGAACAGCCACCATCTGCTGTTACGTGAGTAAAAAATGAACTTTTATTATATTTGATCCATTATGTATTTTGAACAGTGTTCACTACTATAGCCTGTCTTTACCTAAGAAAATTTAGTGGGGGAAAAATAAGAAAAGCTTTAGACCATGTTCTAGATTCTGGGTACCCTACATATTTCCTAGATAGTACAGGCCTAAAAGGATTGGCATAATTCTAAGCAATTCACACATCATTTGTCACATAAAAACAAATAGGACATTGCTCCTCAATTTGTTAAAATACATAGTGTGGAAAAATACTGTGTATTATGCACCACCAGATATTTGTAATGCACTGAAACATGAAAACTTCAGTAAAGAAAACTATAGTGTTTCTCAAATTTATTTGGCTAAAGAAAACCCTTTTTGTAGCACTTCTGTAAACATTTTTGAAGACGCTGTTTTGCAGACATCAATTTGGTTGATGTAGGGGAATAGCTATTTTCAAGCACTCTGGGTAAGAGTGTAAATTGACAGCCTTTTTGAAAGGCAATTTGTTAGTGTCTATAAAAACCTTTAAATCGGTAGCTCTACTACTTAGAATCTCCCTTAAAAATTAAAAACTTATAGAAACATGAGTATTAAGGGTGTCAGCACTATTATATTAGCAAAAAGCTGAAAAGCATTTACATATCTTCCAGTAGAGGGGTGGTGAAAGAACTTATGCTTGATTCATACTCTCTGATGTATTGCTGTCATTAGAAATGAAGAACCTATACATGGAAGAGAAGGGAAGCTTCAGTTGGGCAGGGAGTTTTGGTTCTCTCATGTATCTTCAGCAAATAGAAAAAGGCCTGGTGTCTGATCACTTTGGAGGAAATATTTGGTAAAGAAATGAATTTACTATGTATTTTCATGGAAACATATCTATGATAAATCATTAAGTAGAAAATAATTAAATTCCAGGACAATTCATTGGGCAAGACCTAATTTATGCTCAAAGAAACAGAGATAAAGAACCAGAATTATACCTGCGAAACTGCTACCAGAGGTTCCCTCTGAAATGTGGAATAAGTGTGGAAGGTATTAAGGGGAGAGATTCATTTAAATTTCATGTGCTTAGTCATTGCTTGCCTCTCTTAGAACAAGCAGATGTTCATGCATCATTTGAAAAAAATCATTGTAAGTCATTCAAAAATCTTTTGAAATGATAACCTAAAGTTATATTTTATACATTTATATTTTGTGGGTTAAGTTTTTATTTAAATTTCAGTTAGTGAACATACAGTATATTAGTTTCAGGTGTACAATATAGTGATTCAGCACTTCCATACAATACTCAGTGCTCATCATAGCAAGTGCCCTCCTTAATCCCCATCACCTATTTCACCTGTCCCCTCAACCCCCTCCCCTCTGGTAACCATCAGTGTGATCTCTGTAGTTAAGAGTTAATACTGAGGCAAGGGAAACAAAAGCAAAATAAACTATTGGAACTTAATAAAAATTAACAGTTTCTGCACAATGAAAGAAGCAGTCAACAAAACTAAAAGGCAACCTATGCAATGGGAGATGTTTGCAAATGACATATCTGATAAAGGGTTAGTATCCAAAATACATAAAGAACTTAAAAAACTCAACACTCAAAACATCAATAATCCAATTTAAAAATAGGCAGAAGACATAAACAGACATTTCTTCCAAAGCAGACATCCAGATGAGCAACGGACACGTGAAAAGATGCTCAACATCACTCAGCATCAGGGACATGCAATCAAAGCTACAGTGAGATATCACCTCATACCCGTCAGAATGGCTGAAATTAACAACACAGGAAACATCAGGTGTGGATGAGGATGTGGAGAAAGGGGAACCCTCTTGCACTGTTTGTGGGAATGCAAACTGGTGCAGCCACTCTGGAAGACAGTACAGGGGTTCCTCAAAAAGTTAAAAATAGAACTGCCCTATGACCTAGCCGTTGCACTACTAGGTATTTATCCAAAGGATACAAAAATACTAATTCAAATGGGTGCATGCACCATGATGTTTATAGCAGCATTATCTACAACAGCCAAATTATCCATTTATATTTTGAAGAGAAAATAGTAATATTAGCCAAAAACCTACTGACTGTTGATCATATGCCAGACTGTTTAAATACTATAGTTAATACATGTATTAACTTACCTATTCTTGATTCATTTAATCCTATGAGAGAAGTATTAGTACTATTACCATTTTGCTGATAAGGGCACTTGGGCTAAGGTGCTTGTGGGAAGCTATATAGCTATGGAATTGTGAACTCAGAATGCAAGCCCAGGCAGTCAAGCATCAGAATTCACAATCTTCACTGTTCCATTAATTCTGTATTTGCATAAAATCCATCTTCTGAGCCAATGAGGACCTGATTGAAATAATGGGAAAGAATAGAGAGGGACAGTAGATCTATGAAGGCTGATAGCAACTCCTGAAATCAAATGAAGTATTGGGCATTTTGTTTTGTTTTGTTTTTGTGTCATTTGGTAGAATAATGTAATTATGAGCTCCTATAGGGATGTTGATATTTTTTGTAAGGGAATGGAGTGTGGAGTGCCTAGAAGACAATAAATAAGGTCATGTCATCCTATCTAATGTATGAGAGGAAATGGATAGAAATAAAATATTCCAAAATCCATTATTGAAAACAAAGATGGCTACATTTGAAAGTAGATGATCATAGCACTGATGGATAGAGATATCAAAACTGACTAAATTATGTATTTGCAACAATGTTGCTATTAATAAAATGGTGAAACTGAAAAGAAGGTTGTTTCTTCAGTAAAGCTGAGGTCATTGGGTCCTCTTGCCAGTTCTAATTCACATTTCAGGCACAACGTGTACTTGAACACCTCTGAAGTATTGCTTATTCTCTTGGCTGGGAATTCTCTTTCCCCCACTGAATTGCCACATTCCTACTCATTTTTCAAGGTAAAATTCAAGAGCTATCTCTTCTCTAGAACCTCCTTTGAATATCCCCCATGGAAGAGAGAAATCATTCCCTCCTCTGTGTTTACTCACTTCTTTAGTCACTTTTCTACTATCATACTTAATACGTTGTCTTATTGGGAGTTATTTACATAGTTTTTCACATGTTCCCTGTATAGATTCTATATGTTCTTCAAAATCTGGAGTCTTATTTTATTGGGTCTTGGTTCTCCAAAGACCAGAACCATGTCAGGGAGAAGAGGCGTTTATGAAATAGTAATTGAATGCATGTTTATACCTTCACCTGATTAAAAATAATTAAGACGTTTGTGTATGTATGTGTATCTCTGTGTGTATAAGTACCCACAGTATTTCATTTCACTGTTGTTCTATCCAGCCTCACCACTTTACCATTGAAGAAACTAAAGCTAAGAGAAGTTAACTTAGCTAAAGTCAAACAAGTCATAATTCTCAAAGTCAAGCTTCAATTTCAGGTCTGTTTGACTTCAAAGCTAATGATTTCATTAGGTGAAAATTAAAAGTCATGAGAAAGATAAGTAAAAGCAATAGAAGTATAAAAAGAAAAAGTCTGTTGATTAGAGCAATGTGATGTCTGCCATTGGTCTAGCAAAACACAGTGATGACACTGGGCCATACAATGTGCTTCTTCAAATCTCCATGCCAATTTTTCTAAATAAACCAGGAATAAACCAATGACTGTTGGCTATAACAACACTACGTTACTCCTTGTATTTATACTAAACACTCATTTCATTCAGTTCATAATTTTATTTCTTGTGTCATCCAGAAACTTGCCTTTATTTTGTCCAAAGTAGACATAATGCTAAAATAACTTTAGACGTATTATTTCCAGATTTAAAAAAACAGAAACTCTAGCTGAAAAGCATCAGGAAAAATTATATTCTGTGACTATTAACCATTACCCTTGAGTCTAGAAATACCTCCTAAGAATCCGTCATTTGAAGCTGATAAATTCCAGACAACTTCCTATGCATGTTGTCAATGATTTTGTCAGAGAAAATATTCCTAAGAAGAATTAACTGATATAAATTCCTTTTGAAGACCAGTGACAGCCAAGATCAGATTGTCTTACCTACTAATATTTCATATTTAGATAGATATTTTATCTCAATAATGAACAGGATGAAGAAAAATTCTCTAGAACTTGAAGTCTTTAATCATTCCCCCTAACATATTCTAAGTTCAGGGAAGTATTTAGGAGCTGACTATTATTAATTTGCTTAGTTGATGAGTAAAGCAGCATGGATCCCGCACAATAGAGTTTTTCTTTAATTACCGCAAGGCTAGCTAGAGATGCATCAAGTAATTTGAGGTGACTCCTCCCCAAATTGGTTGGGGGGGAGGTGCATCATTCTCATGTTTACCGAAGAATTGATCATGAACAGCTGATGTTGCATCTGCCTCTGGTAGAATGTGCTTTAAAAAAAATAAATAACACAAATGAAACAATCTGCTTACTGGATAAGATAGCGGCTGACCTGATACAACAGTAAAAATCGATCCTGGTCATTTTGCCAAGCATTAAATATTTTGTAGGTCTTTCTGCTGAATTGCAAATAAAGGAGGAAAAAGTTAGGTTTTATATTAAATTTTGCCTTTGGGCATTATTACTTTGAAAGTAATCCAAATATTTTGTTTATACTGGCAGGGTTCAGTGAGACATAGTTAACTGTGAATAGAATTCAAAACAATAACTCTAGAAAAGAACCATTCCTTTTGGTCAGAGGCTATTGTGTCAGCGGTTATGCCAAGTCAATCAGAGAAGAAAGAGACAGAGAACGCCAACTGGAGAATGGAGCTGTCAAGCTGATTGACTAGATAGCAACACAAAATTTGAAATGTTCTGTGTCACAAGATAAATACTCAATTTTTACCTCAGTGTTGGCAAAAACTAAACACAACAACTTGAAAATCCTACCGAAGTGTCATGATTGAGAAATACAGAAAAACAATTGAAAACAACAACAGAAATTATTTATCTAATGGCACTGTTCCGTACTGTAGAAACCTTTCAAGAAGAGTTTACTAAATTTCAGAGCAGCATACGTGCTTATAGTAACATTTTTCTTTTCCACAGATTTGTCACAGTTACTTGACAAATCTAAGGGTTTTGTTTGAGTTACCACCCCCTCCCCCCAAATTGTGTTTTATGTGCATGACTTCATCTTTAGGAAAATGTTTTAAACTAGAGTAGTGGAGCGCTGATGAACTTGTTTCTCCCTCTGTTGAAAAATAACACTGAAAACAATAGGAAATACAATTTATTTACTTTGTATTTTATTTATGTTGCAAATTACTCTTCAGCTTCTTGTGCACTGTCCCCATTTGACTTTTCTCATGTTGCCAAGAAATAAAACATTAGGGACACCCTGCTGGTAGGCATCTGATGACTCATTCTTCAGCAATAGTGCTGCCTTGGGCAATTAGTCAACAAAAAGCTAAGTGAACTGATAGTTTTCTGTAATTCGTGTTCCTTCTTATTCTTCCCTTCAAATCTTGGCTTACCACTCATTCTCTATTTTTTATTTGGCCTATATAGATTTTGATTAACTTATATTTTGAAAATTTAATTAAAATGGGCCATCTTATTACATTATCCATCACCTTCTCTGCTTACTGATAGATTTCGTTGTCAAGTCAAAATGTTTTCCTTCCTATCTTGAACATTTTTTCCTTAATCTTTTAAGTTAAATATAAAATAGTCCTTATTTGGCTTATTCTGTTCTTCTGGTTCATTTACAATCGCCTTCATTTTGAATTCTGTATATAAACTTAAAAATTTATGTTTCAAGTTAACGCCTATACATGCATGATACATCTTTTTTTTCCAATGTTCATTTCATCCATTTGTTTAAAGTGCCCCCTGAAAACACATTTTGTTCTATTTCCTTTTTATTTGTTCCTGTCTACGTTTCAGTATGTTTATAAAAGTATTTTAAAAGCATTTCTGTCCTCTTTTTTTTTCATTTTTATGGCTCAGTATATTATTTACTCTTTAAAGTATTTCTCAAGAAAACATGCTTGTTATTGTTATATCATTACCCCAATTGATGTCCGTGTGACTAGTGAACATGCCAATCCAGTGTTCAGTCAACCACATTAGAAAGAAGCTGAGAAAACAAGTCTCTACAATTTAGACTCACTGTTGAAAGAATTGTAACTGAACATTTGAAAAGATCTCTTTGGCAAGAAAAGAAGTTAAGAAATAATATTTTAACATTTCAGATGCATTTTTTATTCATTTGTGGAATACCCTATTTTCTCAAACTCATTACTTGTGTTTATTTTATTGAAGAACAGTGAAAGTTTTAAATTGGCATCATTTAGTATCTTAAAGATGTAGAAATTTAACCACTTATTGTAAGTCTGCAGTCTTTCTTATAAGCCACTGAACACTGTACCTTATTAAATATATATCATTTATTATAATAATTGCTTTATATATAACTATACATAGTTATTCAATAGAATATGATTTATTGCAGCAGTTAATCATTCAATAAAAACTCTAATGCTATTTTCAGTACATTGTAGGTTAACTTGCAGAAGCTAGATTCCATATGGAAAGTCCTGCCAACCACCCTGTTCTTTGGATGCAGTGTGGTATCTTGGAAGACCTGGGAATAAGAAAAGACCTGTCTTCTAGTTAGCTTTGTGATCTTGAACAACATATTTGTTCTTTCTGGTCTCAGTTTCCCATGTTATAAGATGAAACGATTGGATTATATTACTTCAAAGCTCCTGACACCACTAAAATTTTGATGAATTTACAATTCTACTTCCATTTTTAGAGATTTTGGATAAATGGCAATCTTTGGGAGGAATTTAAAAAAATATGTACGTTAAAACATGCCCAGGACATTCATAGTATATGGGAGTCCAGTGTACGCAAATGATTTTATAAAGTGTAGCATGCTTTCTTTTGCAACCGTGGCACTGTAAGTTAGTATTTTTTAGTAGATTGATAAATATGGTCATTTTAAAGACTTTAAAGTTTATAGTATGAAACTATGATTAACCAAATAACATTACCAAATTTCTCTCTCTGTCTTTGCTCCAAGAACTCACGTTGGCTGCTCTTGATTAGAAATGGAGATAAAATTAATTGCCTGATTTTTTGGGATTTTCAAAAGCTTAGCAGATTTTAGTAGCTAATCCAAACAACGCCTATGTGAGACAGTTTGCCTCCTCTTTTCTCTTTCTTCTTGCTTCCCTTCCCTCATTCATTATAATCTGGATCTGGAACAAGGGATTGACAGGTGAACACTGGAGCCAGAGGGGCTGGTGCTGTTTCTTTCACAGAGTCCTTGTTCCTTTCAGTTTGGCTGATATTCTAATAATAAAGAAAAAGTCAGCATTTCATGTCCCAAGAGCATGAACTTCCTGCCCTGCTTTGACTCAGGCAAAGCACTTCTCCCGGCCAAGTGTCCTCTGGCAGAATGTAAGTATCCTTACAATTTCCTTCACGTGGCGTGCCCTGCAGCCTCTTCCCCAGCACCACTGCATGATTAGTAAATGCACAGATGTAAAAGAAACCTGCCAGTGCCTTGAAGTGAAATCTCAAAACATCATAACACATCACGCTGAAAGCAGTGTAATAAAAACAGGTATTCAGGTTTAAGGAAATAAGAGAAATCGAACACCACAAAGACGAGGACAAGGATCTTTAGTTCGATGCCTCAGCAGTCAGCTTTGGCATGTGAGAATGTAAAAGAGGGTGGTACACCTTTTGCTTTGAATGTTTCGCCAATTGATTCCCCTGGCTGCCTTCCCAGAGTCTATGAGTATCATAGTCCCCTAATGAAGGCTTCATTGCATTCTTTTGAACTGATTCCTGCCAATATCAAAGAAGCACAGCAGAAACAAAAACATGGCTGTGATGTTAGAAATCACAATTGTTAACTTTGAAAAGAAATCTTAGTATGTAGGTTAGAACAGTATCCATGTGGTTCAAGTAGTAGACTGATGAATTCACTGGAAGTCTCTTTAACAAATGAAGTGGCTGGGAAAGAATACTACTCTTTGTCTGGGTACCTACTTAGAAAAATAGAAGTGTATTTAAATATCATTATACCTTGTTAAATATTTTAAAACATTGGCTCCTTGCAGGGAACCTTATAGAGGAATGGAAATGCAAAGACATTAAAAAAGAAGTTAGCAAATTTTATTGTCCCCTTTCAAGAGAGTTGGAATATGTGAAACACGTAATGAAAAAAAATGTAAAAATTCTCACAAATTTGTGCTATCTCTTGAAAAATATAATGTAATCCGAGCAATCTCACTGTGAAGATTTGTAACATCCGGTGGTCAGTATTCTACTGTCATATCTCAGAAAAGTACTACCGTTAACTTGATGTTCCTGGATTTGAAGTGACCTTAAGAAGCTATGGATAACTCCTTATCACATATTTTTGTTCAAGATTTCTCCCTCAGAAGCTAATTGTTGATGTTATTAATAGCTGCCTTTCCCATTTTTAAGACTTCTTTCATTCTATTTTAGAGTATATAACTAAATGATCTTACATGTCTGCTGTTTACTGGTAAGCCTGCTCTACTCAATACTTTTTTAAATGTATTATACCCGGCAGAAGTTCTCATTGTAGAGATATAAGCTCTCGTTTTATTTTGAAAATAAAGAAAAACAAATTGGGATGGAAAAGCTTTCTTAGATGTATGTGTAGGGCTATTTGGAAAAGAAAAAAAAACTGCTATTATTGCAGACTTATTAATGTTTGCAGTTGTCCTGATTATTCTAACACAAACCAAATGGCATTTAATTTGGGAGAAATTGCTCTGGACATGCAATCTAAAGAGGCGAGAAATGGAACAGACTTTCTTTATGCAGTGTTTGGGATGTGGTTAAATTATTTTAGGATGTTCAACAGTGTAGTACAAATTCAAATCCTGTGGGCAAAGCTAAACAAGCAATGGTAGGCAGCTTAGCCACTTAATCTTTTGGTGTTCAGTCTGTTGGGTCTGAGCTGTGAAATGGCTCCTGTGGCTTTCATGTGGAAAATGAGAATGTTCTGTAACGGCTGATGTGGGAATAAAGAAGTAAATACAAGGAAACTCTTACAAGCTCTTAATATTAACTGCACTAAGTAAGTGTAACTAACTGCATTAAGTTATTGATTTATCAGGGCTTGACCAAATACTATTTCACTTTGTCCTTTTTGGAGACAAGGACAAAAAGTACAAGGAAGTTAAATGAGCCAGTTGTTAACTGGGTTAGTGGTGAATGTACTGATTATTCTTATAGCTGTCTTAGGAGAATAGCCAAGGAGCCATTTACAGTGGCCGGAAAACTAAGACTTATTGATCCTGATCATGTAAGTTTTGAACTATCAATAAACACATTTTTCTAAGAAATTTTATATCATTCTCTCTACCTAATTAAAGACATACTATAGCACCAGGTGGGCCAAAATGTCAGATTTCAAGGAGGAGCCCCATTGTATTTTGTTTTCTCTTTATAGTGACCAAGTCACTATAATTCTGGTTTATAGTGATGGAGAAGAGGCATCGCCTGTTTTACATTGGCTAAATGAAATAAACCATTAACTGGTAGATAACCAGTAGATTGGTGTTTAGGGATGAAGCTTAACACGATATATTTAGGACATGCAAAACCACACTTTGATTTCAGTCACATTTGGGTGGGTGCCAGACACTATTAAAACTGACAATGAAAGCAACTTTATTTACTCAGAGATGTGAGGGGTGTTCTAGGGGTCTTCTCTGTAACTGCTGGACTCAGAGGAGCTGCAGTATCCTCTCTCTCGAGTTGGCAATTAGACTTTTGGACCATTTTAAAGGATGCAGAGGGGGTTTCTCTGTAAGTTTCTAAGGCTTTTAAGCACAAATCCCAGTTGGAGCTTCAACGCACTTGAATTCTGATTACCTTTTCAGTCCCTAATTACCCCGGAATCAGGTTATAGGCAGCACTGTTAGCAACAACAAAACAGAAAATAGTGTATCTGGTTTCCTGTCTGAAGAATGAGCTGACCTTCAGTATAAGGTCATAAATTATTTGGTGTGTCAGAAACACTCAAACCCTTCCCCCATCCCCCAAAAAAGCAAAACAAAAAACCACACAAACAAAACAGGCTCAACTCCCTAGCCCAGCTCTCCTCATAAAACTTAAGACATATTTAGGCAGAAGAAGTGAAGTCTTTCCAGCCATCTGATTCCTAAAATTAACATGAAGATTACTCATAATGCACATTTCTAAATCAGATATTTGAATTACTTTGCTTAAGATATTACATTCCTAGTATAATCTTTTAAAGAACACAGATATTCCTACTATATCATTGTTTTTTATGTTAACCATACTAAAAGAATTTCCCCAGATTTTCTTGATGATAGAGACAATGTCTTAAAATTTTGTATATTCTGCCCAGAATATAGTAGGAGGTCAGTGATAATTTGCTAGCCGATCTAAAATAAATATATGTTTGAGTATTATTTATCCACAACTCTGATTATCCTCTTAAAGTTCGCTACATAAAATGTTAGGTTTTGAGATCATATTTCAGAAGTTACAACCAGGAATAGAATCTTCCTTCCCAGAGGGAGGTTTATAAAAGAGCACAAGAAAGACAGCTTTTTGCTATTTTATTACTATGGAATATTTAGATTTTTCTCTCAAAATATGCTTATTCACCCCCATAAAAAAACTTCTGTTTTGTCAGCCTACGTATATTTGCACTTTAATTTTTCCTGTCTGCTCCTGCTGCGGCTATGTTGATATATATGCAGTGTTTCCCAGAATTTACCTCACTAAATACAAAAGCTTTAAATATAGAGAACAAAGGTCTAATGGAGTTTAAGAAATTTGAAGAATAATTAATATTTAAGAATTACATTCTTATGATTAGGCAATCATCTCCAGCCATTTACCTGATAAGGTATTGCTCATTTTCTCAATAACAACAATAAACAAAGCAAATTTATTCTCTTTTTCTCTCTATTGGCTTTCTCAGTAGCATAAAATATACTGTTACATCTCACAACTTTAAAAAATGAACACAATTTTCACCCTTCTTATCCTTCAAATTACTACCCATTTATTTATCTTTTTCTTTCTTTCTTTTTGCAAAAATCCTAGAGAATTATCTATTTTGGCTCTTCCAATTCCTCTCTTACTATTCATTCTTGATTTCATCGCAGTTAGACTTTGGCCTCCACCACTGCAACAAGACTGTTCTTGTGAAGGTCAACACTGACCTCCATAATGCTCAATCCAATGGTCATTTCTAAAGCAGGTGACCTCTGTATCCTGACACACTTTTCCTCATTTGGCTTCTAGGGCACTGTGCTCTCCAGGTTTCTTCCCAACTCTCTAGCTGCTGCTTCTCTGTCTCAGTTACAGATTCCTCCCTGTCCCTAAATTCTTAAAGCTTTGTCTTTGGACAGGTAGCTTCTCTTTTCCATCAGCACTTACATTTTTATTGAACTTATCAAGTGTCTATACTCAAGACTGTCAAGTGTTTAACTGCAGCCTTAACTACTACTGTCATCTATTCAGTGACCCACTGACATTTTCTCCTGTCTACTAGGCATCTCACATTTAACATGTGCAAAGCTGAAATCCCAACTCTGTACCATGCACCTGCTCCTTTAGCAGGCATTGCCATCCCAGTTAGTAGCATCTCTATTCTAGTAACTTAGGCCAAATCCCATGAATTAATCCTTCGCTTTCTTCATGATCTCATATCCCACATTCAAAACTTGAGCAAGCCTTCCTGGAACAACCTTCATAGATAGCTGGAGTCCAATCTTCCCTACTATCTCTATTGTTATCATCCTGACCCGGCCCACCATGATCATCTTGCCTGGATTTCTATGATTGCTTGTTTACCTGGCTTTCTACTTACACACTCACCTCCTGTTTTAGGTTGGGTATCCTCTCAGGAACAGACCTTGAAAGAAGACTTGAATACAAGTAGTCCATTTGGAAGATGATACCAGGAAACACCCATAGCGAAGTGTAGAAATGAAAAAGAGAAAAAAAATGTTGATGATTAAGCAGGTTACCACAGTGGAAATGGACACCTAGGGTTTGAACCCTCTGGTGAACACTGTGAAACATATAACCTGTCCCATTGGATATTCTGGGGAGCAGAGACCACTTTACATTTCCCTCAGTGCCACATGGATTGGGTGGGCTGTGAGGGTCAAAGAAAATTCTCAAGCAGAGTCAGAGGTGAAATCAGCTGCGCAATTTGCAGGGTCAAGGGCAAAATGAAAATGTGAGGCTCCTTGTAAAAAATGGTTAAGAATTTCAAGAAGGTGACAGCAGAGCATCACATCAGGGCCCTTTGGAGCACAATGCCCTGTGCAGGTACACAGGTTGCACACCCATGAAGGCACAGATGCTGCAGTGGAATGTGTTGGGATAGGGACAATGGGAATGATGAGTGCCCAGGTGGTATGAGTGGGGTACCATCAGACCCTGGTCCACATCCATCCAAAAGCACTTAAATTGCAACTACAATTATGATCGTTTTCTTTCACCTTAATGCCTAGAAACTGAATTGCAAAGTAAAAGCATATGAACACATCTGTGACTCCTGACCTCAATTGCCAAAATCTTTCCGGGAAGGTTACGCAAATATTCTGAGTAGTAGCTCTGTTTGCTACTATTAGTAGGTTACCCTTACAAACATTAGGTGTTATTCTTTCTTATTTAGATAAAATTGATGGTGTCAAAAATGATATTTTGAATTTATTTCTACTTTGCATTAATTTTGCTTAAAATTATATTATATATACACTTCCCCCCCAAATTCTATTTCTGTTCTATTCTATTTCTGTTTTCCAAATTCTTCATGTGTCAGTGCTCTTACTTGAATTTTCAGTTCAGCAGGTCTGGCCATAGCCTGCCATAAGAAACTATTAAAATGCTCATAATTCTCTTTATTTATGTAATGTTTTATATTAATGTATTTCTCTAAAACTAAATGCACTTTTCATTCTTAATATTGTCCTTACAGGATTAAAGTGGACATTATTTAATTTATAATCCAGATATTTTATTAAGGATTTTGGAAAATAAAGCATTTTTATTTTAAGATTACTGAGTTTTCTTATTTTGGTGAAAATTTCTTTTGGCAAGAATCAACATTAAGGTTTTTTTAGTTTCTGAAATGAATTTGTAGGGTTTTTGTTTGTTTGTTTGTTTATTTGTTTTAATTCTCATTTGGTGCTCTGGAATAGATGGTAGGATATGGGCCATAGTTATTTCCTAGAACACTGAACCTTTTGTAGACATTTCTTTGTTAATGTTTTCAGTTTTCTTTTTTAATAGTTTGCTTTTCTTGAATAAAAACTTTCCCCCCCTGGAAACATCCCACAACTTTTGTCTAAGTGGCTTATTCTCTATTTTTCTACATAATTTATAATTACATTTTAACCAATTTTTTTACTCAAACACTATTAGAAAAGTGTTCATAACTTCCATTTGAACTTCCATTTTATTTGCTTACATATTTGTTTTAACTTATTAACAACAGTTATAAAATGTACTCAGTCCACTTCTTATAAAATTTTCCTTCTTGCCGAGTCTATGGCCAATGATTATAAATAGTCCATGGACCTTTTTTTTTTTTAAGATTTTATTTATTTATTTGAGAGCGAGAGCATGAGAGAGAGAGAGAGAGAGAGAGATAAATCAGGAGCAGGGGGGAGGGGTAGAGGAAGAAGCTGACTCCCTGCTGAGTGGGGAGCCAGATGCAGGGCTCAGTCTCAGGACCCTGGGATCATGACCTAAGCCAAAGGCAGACATTTTTTTTTTAATTTTTTTTATTATATTATGTTAGTCACCATACAGTACATTCCTGGTTTTTGATGTAAAGTTCGATGGTTCATTAGTTGCGTATGACACCCAGTGCACCATGCACTATGTACCCTCCTTACTACCCATCACCAGCCTATTCCATTCCCCCACCCCCCTCCCCTCTGAAGCCCTCAGTTTGTTTCTCAGAGTCCATAGTCTCTCATGCTTCATTCCCCCTTCTGGGTACCCCCGCTTTCTTTATCCCTTTCTTCCCCTACCGATCTTCCTCGTTCTTATGTTCCGTAGATGAGAGAAACCATATGATAATTGTCTTTCTCTGCTTGACTTATTTCACTTAGCATTATCTCCTCCAGTGCCGTCCATGTTGCAGCAAATGTTGAGAAATCGTTCTTTTTGATAGCTGAATAATATTCCATTGTATATATGGACCACAACTTCTTAATCCAGTCATCTGTTGAAGGGCATCTTGGCTCCTTCCACAATTTAGCTATTGTGGACAATGCTGCTATGAACCTTGGTGTGCATATGGCCCTTCTCTTCACTACGTCTGTATCCTTGGGGTATATACCCAGTAGTACAATGGCTGGGTCATAGGGTAGCTCAATTTTTAACATTTTGAGGGACCTCCACACTGTTTTCCAGAGTGGCTGTGCCAACTTGCATTCCCACCAACAATGTAGGAGGGATCCCCTTTCTCCACATCCTCTCCAGCAATTGTTATTTCTTGCCTTGTCAGTTTTTGCCATTCTAACTGGCGTAAGGTGGTATCTTAGTGTGGTTTTGATTTGAATTTCCCTGATGGCTAATGATTTTGAACATTTTTTCATGTGTCTGTTAGCCATTTGTATGTCATCATTGGAAAAGTGTCTGTTCATATCTTCTGCCCATTTTATGATTTATTTGTTTCTCACATATTGAGTTTGAGAAGTTCTTTGTAGATCTTGGATACCAGTCTTTTATTTGTAGTATCATTTGCAAATATATTCTCCCATTCCATGGGCTGCCTCTTAGTTTTTTTGACTGTTTCCTTGGCTGTGCAAAAGCTTTTTATCTTGATGAAGCCCCACAAGTTCATTTTATCTTTTGTTTCTCTTGCCTTTGGAGATGTGTCATGAAAAAGGTTGCTTTGGTCGATGTCGTAGAGGTTGCTGCCTATGTTCTCCTCTAGAATTTTGATGGATTCCTGTCTCACATCTAGGTCTTTCATCCCTTTGGAGTTTATCTTTGTGTATGGTGTGAGAGAGTGGTCAAGTTTCATTCTTTTGCATGTAGCTGTCCAATTTTCCTAGCACCATTTATTGAAGAGACTGTCTTTTTTCCACTGGATGTTTTTTCTTGCTTTATCAAAGAGTAGTTGCACAAAGAGCTAAGGGTCCATTTCTGGGTTCTCTATTCTGTTCCATTGGTCTATGTGTCTGTTTTTGTGCCAGTACCATGCTGTCTTTGTGATCACAGCTTTGTAGTACAGCTCGAAATCCAGCATTGTGATGCCCCCAGCATTGTTTTTCCTTTTCAACAGTCCCTTGGCGATTCAGGGCCTTTTCTGGTTCCATACAAATTTAAGGTCTATTTGTTCCAGTTCTTTGAAAAATGTCATTGGTATTTTGATCGGGATAGCATTGAAAGTGTAGATTGCTCTGGGTAGCATGGACATTTTAACTATGTTAATTCTTCCGATCCATGAGCATGGAATATTTTTCCATCTTTTTGTGTCTTCCTCAATGTCTTTCAAGAGTGATTTATAGTTTCTAGAATATAGGTCCTTTACGTCTCTGGTTAAGTTAATTCCAAGGTAACGTATGGTTTTTGGTGCTATTGTAAATGGGATGGATTCCCTAATTTCTCTTTCTTCAGTCTCATTATTCGTGTATAGAAATGCAGCTGATTTCTGAGCATTGATTTTGTATCCCGCCACATTACTGAATTGCTCTATAACTTCTAATTTTGGGAGTGGATTCTTTTGGGTTTTCCATATAGAGTATCATGTCATCTGCGAAGAGAGACAGTTTGACTTCTTCATTGCCGATTTGGATACGTTTTATCCTTTTTTGTTGTCTGATTGCTGTTGCAAGGACTTCTAGTACTATGTTGAATAATAGTGGCGAGAGTGGGCATCCTTGTCGAGTTCCTGATCTTAAGGGAAAGGCTTCCAGCTTTTCCCCATTGAGAATGATATTTGCTGTAGGCTTTTCATAGATGGTTTTTAAGAGATTGAGGAATGTACCCTCTATCCCTACACTCTGAAGGGTTTTAATCAGGAAAAGATGCTGTATTTTATCAAATGCTTTTTCTGCATCTATTGAGAGAATCATATGATTTTTGGCTTTTTCCTTCTGGATAAAATCTAAGACACTGATCGATTTGCAAATGTTGAACCATGCTTGCATCCCAGGGATGAATCCCACTTGGTCATGATGGATAATCCTTTTAATGTACTGTTGGATTCTATTAGCCAGGATCTTGTTGAGGATTTTGGCATCCATATTCATTAGGGAAATTGGCCTGTAATTCTCCTTTTTGATGGGGTCTTTGCCTGGTTTGGGGATCAAGGTAATATTTGCCTCATAGAATGAGTTTGGTAGCTTTCCTTCTGTTTCTATTTTTTGAAATAGCTTTAGGAGAATAAGTATTATTTCATCTCTGAATGTTTGGTAGAATTCCCCAGGAAAACCTGTCCGATCCTGGAGTTTTGTTTTTTGGAAGGTTGTTTATCAATGTTTCAATCTCTTCATAATTAATTGGCCTTTTTAAGAAATCAATTTCTTCCTGTTTCAGTCTTGGTAGTTTATAGGTTTCCAGGAAGGCCTCCATCTCTTCCAGATTGCTTAATTTATTGGCATAAAGCTGTTGATAAAAGTTTCTAATAATCCTTCCAATTTCATTGGTGTTGGTTGTGACCTCTCCCTTTCATTCTTAATTTTATTAATTTGGGTCCTTTCTCTATTCTTTTGGATAAGTCTTTTCAGTGGTTTGTCAATTTTATTAATTCTTTCAAAGAACCAGCTTCTAGTTCTGTTGATCTGCTCTACTGTACTCCTGGTTTCTAATTCATTGATTTCTGCTCTAATCTTGGTCAACTGCTTTCTCGTGCGTGGATTAGGCCTGTCCCTCTGTTGCTGTTCCAGCTTCTTGAGGTGAGAATATAAAAACTGCATTTTAGAATTTTCTATTCTTTTGAGTGAGGCTTGGATGGCTATGTATTTTCCCCTTAGGACTGCCTTTGCAGTATCCCATAGGTTTTGGACCGTTGTGTTTTCATTCTTGTTGGTCTCCATAAATTGTTTAAATTGATTTTTGATTTCCTGGTTTATCGAATCATTCTTGAGCAGGATGGTTCTTAGTCTCCAAGTGTTTGAGTTTCTTCCAAATTTTTCCTTGTGGTTGAGTTCCAATTTCAAAGCGTTGTGGTCTGAGAATATGCAGGGAATAATTTCAGTCTTTAGGTATCGGTTGAGACCTGTTTTGTGACCCAGAACATGGTCTATTCTTGAGAATGTTCCATGGGCATTAGAATAGAATGAGTATTCTTTGGTTCTGGGGTGTAGTATTCTATATATATCTATGAGGTCCAACTCATCGAGTATGGCATTCAAAGCTCTTGTTTCTATGTTGGTTTTCTGCTCTCGTGCTCTGTCTATTGCTGATAGTGGAGTGTTGAGGTCCCCTACTATTAACGTATTTTTATCTATATGTCTCTTTATTCTGGTTAAGAGTTGGCTTGTGTATCTTGCTGCTCCCCTGTTGGGGGCATATATATTTATAATTGTCATATCCACTTGTTGGATACATCCTTTAAGAATAATATAGTGCCCCTCTGTGTCTCTAACTATAGTCTTTAGTTTAAAATCCAATCTGTCTGATATGAGAATTGCTACCCCAGCTTTCTTTTGAGGTCCATTGGCATGAAAGATGGTATTCCATCCCTTTACTTTCAGTCTGAATGTATCTTTAGGTTGAAAATGAGTCTCTTGTAGACAGCAAATGGATGGGTCATGTCTTTTTATCCAATCTGCAACCCTGTGGCATTTATGGGAGCATTTAGGCCATTTACATTGAGACTGATTATTGAGAGATATGATTTTAATGATGCTATGTTGCCAGTAAAGTCTTTGTTTCTATAGATTGTGACTTGCTGTTCTGTATCACTCTTGGAGCCTTTTTACTTTTATAGAACCCCCCTTAATATCTCCTGTAGGGCTGGTTTCATGGTTACGAAATTGGTCAATGACTGGAGATTCTGGAAGGTCTTTATTTCTCCATCAATTCTGAATGACAGCCTTGCTGGATAAAGGATCCTTGGCTACATGTTTTTCTATGAAAGAGCTTTAAAAATGCCCCCCCAACCCTTTCTCTCATTCCAGGTCTGTGTAGACAGGTCTGACGTAATTCTGATACCTTTGCCTTGGTACGTGAGAAATTTCTTTGCCCTGGCCGCTTTCAATACTGTATCCTTGGATCTAATATTTGCGAATTGCACGTGACGTGGCGTAGGTTTGTCGTGGTTGAGCTTGGGAGGGGTCCTCTCTGCCTCTTGGACACGAATGTTTGTTTACTTTGCTAGATTAGGGAAGTTTTCAGCTACAATTTGTTCAAATATCTTTTCTAGACCTCTGTTTTTCTCCACCCCCTCGGGGATGCCGATGATTCTGACATTGGAACGCTTCATTGAGTCAGTAATCTCCCGTAACCTACATTCTTGAGATTGGATTTTTTTGAGCCCAGATTCTATTTTAGCTTTCTCTTCTACTAACCCATCATCCTCCGATTCGCTGATACGTTCTTCTGCCTCATTCACCCTGGCTGTCAGAGCCTCTAGTTTTGACTGCATTTGGCTCATAGAATTTTTAATTTCTGCCAGATTCGCTCTCATTTCCTCCCTTAGAGATTCTATATTCTCATTAACATTTTTGTTAATACTTTTTTCAAGTCTACACATCATCTTGACCATTGTTACTCTGAATTCCATTTCTGATAATTTGGTTATATCCATATCCATTAGTTCTGTGGCAGAGGCCACATACTCATTGTCTTTTCTTTTCCGGGGGGGGGGGGGGAGGGATTTCTCCTTCTTGTCATTCTGATGAGGAGAGGTTGTGGGGTTGTCCAGAGCCCAAATTATTGACCGGGACACAGGCAGTGCACCCTTGTTTTATAGGGACCTTAGGGATGTGGGCTTCTTGATTTTTCAGTCTGCCTTCTGGGGGAGGGGCCTGCCATGCTGATTCTCAGGCAACCCTGTTTGGGTAGATTCTCCATGTCCCCTGGGAGGGGGGATGGGGATGGGCACACTGTGAGCCGGTATTTCCAGGCTTTTGTTCTCTGGAGGATTTCCCTGGAGGTTTGCTATGCCTCTTCTGAGAGTCAGAGCAGCAGTAGCCAAATCTCAGCCTCTGTCTCAGAACAGAGGGATCGCGCACCGTTCTCCACTGATGTTTTGGCCACTTTAACTCTGTTTCTGTTGGTGCTGCTCAACCCGGCAGCGTCCTGGGATGTGCGCCCCACACTCGGCATCCCAGCCCTCACTTCCAGGGCTGGCGCGTCTCTGTCCTTTGTGTTTCTAACACCGCCAGCTGCCCGCCGCTCCCCCCCCGCCCCCCCGCGCGCTCCTGGAGCTCCCGGTCTCAGTCTGAATCCAGTGAGTGCACCAGAGCTCCGTTTCAGTCTGGTCTCGCACGTTCCCTGGCTCACGGTCTCGGTCTGCTCTCTCGCGGGTGCTGGTCCGCAAGTCTGCCCGCTCCCCCGTGCAGGTGGCTACTGCTTCCCGGCACCCAAACGCAGCGGCTCCCTCCCCCTTCCTTTTATCTTCAGATACCTGTGCGCAGTTTCACGGCTCCCCGCTTTGTACCTCAATACTCAGCGCTGGAGATGTTCATTTGTAGAGATCCAGATGTATCTTCCTGCGTCTCAGGCTGATTCTGTGGATGTTCAGGCTGGTCTGGTACCTGTCCAACTCGACTCAGGAGACCAGCTGAAAAAGGGGTCCCCTACTCCTCCGCCATCTTAACTCCTGTCTCCCATTAGTTTTCTTCTTAAGATCTCCAAAGGCAGACATTTAACTGACTGAGCCACCCAGGCTCCCCAAGGTCCACGGACCTTTGAAATGAAGATGTAATCTCTACATTTCTTAAAGCTGAAAAATTGTTTGATTACAGTATTCATCAAAGCACTTTTCTACCTAAAATTCTACTTTTCTACCTAAAATTCTACTTTTCTAACGATAATTATCCTACATTAATTTTTTTGCATAATATTATCCCTATCTTGTCCGTCATATTAGCCATAAATCTGCTGATTATTATTTACAAACCAGCTGTACATGTGTTTGAGCCTGGACTTCAGAAGAATCTATGACCACAGAGATATGTGTTGGATATTTTCCCCATCACTTTATCATTCAAACAACAGAGGGCATAGAAATAAACAAAAAAGGATCAAAATTAAAATTATCTGTAATTATCTTCAGCTTGTCTATAACATCTATGTTCAAAGTGCAGGAATAGAATGTCAGGTGTCATTTAATGTGAAAGGCAACATCTTGGAGTTTTAGAAATTCCTATGAGAACTCAACTTTGGAAGATATTCCTGCACAAAAGGTGAAATAGGACAGAGTGTATTAATGAGATATATCTTTATCTTTTTAGTGTGTAGATTTCAGTCTCATAGAAATGTTAGAAAGTTGACAAGCTTGACAAAGTATTTTTCTTTTTGTCTTAAATCACCCCACTTACAAACTAGACCTCATTAATTAAATAGAACAATAACAAGGAAAAAAAGCAGTAAATGAAAAATAAAGCTCTTCTTTTTTTTAGGTTGTCTTAGGCAATCAGCTATTTTCAGTGACTGGTTATGTAGTAACAGCTACTACTTAGACCAATGGTGAGACAGTGAATACCCATATTTAGAACATTCACACTGTAGCTCAGAGACGAGACAGAACCTGTCCAACATAATTTTCATATCTGTGTACCCAGACAGGGATTTGCTTTTTTTTCATTTTTATGCTATAGAACAATGGTGAAACTGTTATAAAAAGCTCCTACTGCTACTTCTGAGGTAGCTGTGTTGTAGTTAAAAAAAAAAAAAAAAAAAAAAGCTTTAGAACTAAAAGGCAGGTTGAGATTTAGTTCTGACACTACTAAGAGTTTGACATTGAGAAAGTCATTTAAACTTTAAGTTCCTATTATGTTATTTGTGATATGAGAAACTTCTGGAAAGAGAAACTGAAATTTAATGAGAACATTTTCTTTTCTAGGCAGAATATCAGGAGTTTTTCACACATTGATCTATGTAATCTTTACAGTAATCTGAGTGTTATATGTGATTATTCCAACTTTATAGATTTAGAAATTAATATTTTCAGAAGTTAAGAACCAGCCCAAGATCGCACAGCTACTGAGCATTTTGATCCAAACTGTAATCCGATTCTGAAACCATGCTCTTTTTTCTAGAAAGTATAATAAATGTGTCTAGTTTTATTATAATTATTTCAGCAATTAAAATATTTGTATCGGGTTAAAAATGCACAAATCTTTCTTCAAATTCTATTTGCTGATAAGAGAGTATGTAACATAGATAGTTGAAAATCTCCAACAAAAGACACTAAATAATTCTAAAATTTGGCTATATTATTACTTTATAACATTCATGTACTATGGAAATTATAGTAATAGTAGTCAAAGGGAAATTTTGTTGACTGTAAATAGTTTAGACTTGTTTAATTTCTGGTATCTAAGATATTTCCTGGACTGTGGGGCTTCTACTGCCCTGTAATAGTATATTCCAGCCACATATATAAAACTTGGGAGACTCGGAATTTAAATGCTATTGTGTTTGGAGGCTCCTTCCTCAATTGTCTTGTACAGATTTTAGTAGACCAGAGTGTCAAGTGACTTGCAGTTCTTTCAGGATAATGATCATAAAACTTTCAAAATAAAATAAAAACATCTGTGAACTTCCTTTTCTAGGAACAATGGAATAAGTGGTACTATTTTGCCATCCTTCTCCATATAGCTATATAAAAATGAACAGATATATGGAAAAAAATAGTGTGATAATTTATAAATATGTTGCCAAACAAAAAGGACCATTTTTCTTCTTTTACAAAAAGAGAGATAATTGACTTTTTGGGGAAAAAAAGATATTAATACATTGAAGTGTTTATAACAAATTTAGGGAGCAAATGTGTAACAACCACAAAAAAACCAAAAAGGCATGTAGAAGCAGAAGTATGTGATTGTGAGGTTCTTATATATATGTGAGGTGGTTTAATATAGTTTGAGAGATGACTATGAAAGATAAAGGTATAAATTGTAAAATGTAGAACAGCCACTAAAATTTTTTAAAAAGATAAGATAAAGATAAAAGATCCAATTAGAATACTAAAATATGCTCAAGCCAAAAGAAGTTAAGAATAGAGTAATAAAATGAAAATAATAACAAGTAAGTCACATAGAAAATTGAAACAAAAGACTTAAAACCAAGTGCATTGATAATTTCACTGAGTGTAGACAAACACATGAATTGAAAGCCAGTGGTTTTCAAATTGAGTAAAAATTAATACTGACCTGTATGCTTCTACATGAAATTACTCTAAATATGAAAATAGATAAAAGTAAGGAAGGAAAAATGATATACCATATAAACATTAATCATAAAAAGTTGGAATGACTATTGTAACATAAGACAAAATCTATTTCAATACAAAAATATTAAAAAGTAAATATTACAAAGATTCAAAAAGCTGCTTTTCATAGTCATAAAGTGGTCACTTCATCAAGAAGACAAAACAATCCTAAATGTGTATACAGCTAATAACAGAATTTCAAAATAATAAAGCAAAAATTTACAGAGCTAAAAATGAAATAGACATAAATATAGAAGATTACAATAATATCTTTCAGTAATTTATAGAAGAGTAGGCTGAAAGTATACTGAAAACCAGTAGGAATATAATAGCCTTCAATCATGTTGACTAAATTAAAAGTTATACCGCAGTATAACCAAAAGGGCAGGATCCTCAAAATTGTTCAGGGTACCTTCACCAAGAAAGACTATATCTTGGGATATAAAACAAGTCTCAATAAATGTAAAAAGCCTGAAAAAAAATGTAAAAAGTCTGAATTATTACTGAGTATGCTTTCTGATCAAACTGGATTAAATTAAAAGTTAATATCATTAAGATAACATATATGGAAATTAAATAACTCATTTTTAAATAACCCATAGGCAATGGAAAAAATCTGAAAGAATATTAGAAAATATTTCAAACTGAATGAAATGAAAATACAGTATGTCAAGGTTTGTGGACTGCCACTAAAACAGTGCTTTGAGAGAAATTGAGACCTTTTAATACTTACATAAGAATAAAGAGAATGTTTAAAATCAGTGTGTTATAGTTTACACTTAAGAAGGTGAAAGTAAAGAGCAAATTAAATCCAAGGTTAGAAGGAAGAGCGTAATAGAAATGAATGACATTTAAAAATGAACAAATAATACAGAAAATTGATGAAACAAAAAAACTATTCATACAAAGATCAATAAAGTGAATAAATCCTAGTAAACTAAGAGACAGAGCAAGAGAGAGAACACCTATCAAGAAGAATGAGCAGCCATAACTAGAATTACTATTTTTAAAAGGGAATATCATCTCAATGGAACAGAATAGAAAACCCAGAAATGAACTCACAATTATCTGGTCAATTAACAAAGCAGGAAAGAATATCCAAATAGAAAAATAGTGTCTCTTCAACAAATGGTGTTGGGAAAACTGGATAGCAACATGCAAAAGAATGAACCTGGACCATTTTCTTACACTGTATACAAAAATAAATTCAAAATGGGTCAAAGACCTAAATGTGAGACCCAAAGCCATAAAAATCCTAGAACAGGCAGTGATTTCTTTGACTTCAGCTGCACCAACTTCTTTCTAGATTTGTCTCCTGAGGCAAAGGAAATGAAAGCACAAATAAACTGTTGGGACTACATCAAAATAAAAAGCTTCTGCACAAAGAAGAAAACAGTCAACAAAACTGAAAGGCAACCTATGCAATGGGAGATGTTTGCAAATGACATATCTGATAAAGGGTTAGTATCCAAAATATATAAAGAACTTATAAAACTCAATACTCAAAAAAACAAATGATCCAATTAAAAATGGGCAAAAACCATGAATAGACATTTTTCCAAAGAAGACATACGGATGGCCAACGGACACATGAAAAGATGCTCGACATCACTTATCATCAGGGAAATACAAATCAAAACTACAGTGAAGGGCACCAGGGTAGCTCAGTTGGTTAAGCATCTGCCTTTGGCTCAGGTTGTGATAGAGTCCTGGGATTGAGCCCCGCATCAGGCTCTCTGCTCAGGGGAGAATCTGCTTCTCCCTCTTCTGCTCCCTCTGTGATCTCTCTCATTCTTGCTGTCTCTCAAATAAATAAATAAAAGCTTTAAAAAACTACAATGAGATATCACCTCACACCTGTCAGAATGGCTAAAATCAAGAACACAAGAAACAGCAGGTATTGGTGAGGATGTGGAGAAGGGGGGAAACCCTCTTGCCCCTCAGTGGGAATACAAACTGGTGTAGCCACTGTGAGAAACAGTATGCAGTTTCCTCAAAAAGCTAAAAATAGAACTACCTTATGATCAGCAATCACACTACTAGGTATTTACCCGAAGAATACAAAAATACTGGTTCGAAGGGGTACATGCCCCCTATTGTTTCTAGCAGCATTATCTACAATAGCCAAATTACAGCCCAAATGTCCACTGATTGATGAATGGATAAAGAAGTGGTATATATATATATATATATATATATATATATATATATATATACACGATGGAATATTACTTAGCTGTAAAAAATGCAATGACTTGGATTGAGCTAGAGAGTATTATGCTAAGCGAAATAAGTCAGAGAAAGATGCATGCCATATGATTTCACTCACATGTGGAATTTAAGAAAGAAACTAGCAACGGGGGAAAAAAGGAGACACAAACCAAGAAACAGACTCTTAACTATACGGAACAGCTTAGAGTTATCAGAGGGGAGAAGAGCTTTACATATATTAAAGACACTGTATTTGCAATCAAAAACTTTCACATGAAGAAGTTGTAGGCCCAGATGATGTCACTGGTAAATTCTATCAACCACTTAAGGAAGAAACAATAACAACTTTCCACAGACTTTTAAGAAAATAGACAAAAAACACTGCATAGCTCATCTTATGAGGCTAGCATTATCCAAATATCAAAATCAAAAAGAGGCATTTTGAAACAAGAAAAAGAAGGGGAGGAGAATAAAAGAAAAGAGAACAAACCCGTATCTTTCTAGAATCAAGATGAAAAAAAATCCCTAACAAATGTTATCAAATTAAATTCAGCAATATACAAAAAAAGATAATAAATTATGACCAAATGAGATTTGTCCTGGAAATGCAAGGCTGGTTCAACATTCAAAAAGCAATCAACATAATTTAGTACAACAGACTACATAAGAAAATCCATTCGATCATCTCAATAGAAGCAGGAAAGCATTTGACAAAATTCAGTGCCTATTCACAATAAAACTCTCAGGAAACTAGGAATAGAAGTAAACATTTTTAACTTGATAAAAGATATTTACAAATAAACTTGTACATAACATCTTAAGGAAATATTAACCTGGGAAAACTTGAGAAATAGATAAGTAAAGCAGTCATAGTGTGACCTGCTGCCCTTCCCAGGGATTGCCTCACCAGTACCCTCAGCCTGGAACATTCCCCCACATGGAAGTTCAGTGCTGAGCTGTCACTTAGCCCCATATTACGCTTTCTTATTAACAGAAACTTTCCCCCTGTTTTGAATATGCAATGAACTTCCTTGTACTGCTTAAGTATGTGCATTATATGGCACCTGGCCATCCCCACCGGTGTATCTGTCTCTCACAGGAAGGGAACAGGGTCTTTGCCTGCAGTTCATTCATTGCCCTGCATCCGCTATTGGGAGGAACCCACTGGCCATGGGAAAAAGGCACACGCTACAGATGCTGAACTTGCTAGGTCTACTCTACTTTCTCTGAATAAAGCACTGTTCATACCAGTGCTTATGTGTTGAGTCATCCTTGGCAACTCTGAACCTGTAAAAGAGGTAGTGGACCAAGTATGTGGCCTCCTAGTTGGTGGTCGGCATTGCTATACTTTTTGCTATTCTCCGCATGGTAGAGAATCCTCACTTGGGATTGGTAACCAGATCTTTCTGCTCTACAAAATGCTTAATGGGGAAACAATGCTTTGTCCCTAGAAACAGGAGCAAACCAAAAATGTCACCTCTCACCATTTCTATTCAACGCTGTACTGGAATTCTTAGCCAGTACAATCAGGGAAAAGACATAAAAGCAACCAGACAGAAAGAAACAGGAAAGTTTGTGTTTTCACAGAGAACATGATTGTGCATATAGAAAATCCTAAGGAAAAACTATTAGAACCAGTTGGTTAATTTTAAAAGTTTACAGCATCAGAATCAATAAACACACATCAATTATATTTCTATATATACTGTTCGCAAACAATTGCAAAATAATGTTGGAAAATATTGTTTATAATAACATCAGAATTTATATGGAAATGTAAAGGACTTAAAAGAAGTGAAACTGCTTTTGAAAAGAAACAGTTTTTGTACTTAATACCACATATAAAGAAGAGTCATCGTGGCAGCCTAGGGTTGACATACAATCCAGGTATACAGATCAATGAAACAGAAGAGATAGTTCAGAAATAGGCCAGTACTTATATGGTCACTTCGTTTCCAGCAGAAGTTCTAAGGTAATTCTGTGGGAGAGAAAACATCTTTGCAACAATAGGTTCAGGAAAACTGGAAACATATGGGAAAAGAAACTCAACTTTAATCTGTACTTCACACTAAATACAAAATTGATTCAAAATGAATCATGGGCCTTAATGTAAATGCCAGAACTACCAATCCCCTGGAAGAAAACATGACAACATCTTTGCAAATGTGCAATTGACAAATATTTCTTAGGGAAGACATAGAAGCACTAAACAAAAAAGAAAAAAAAGGTAAATTGGGTTTCATAAAAATTAAAAATGTTGCTCTTCAAGAGATATGATTAAAACAAAATGAAAGGTCAAGCCACAGACTGGGAGGAAATATCCACAACATGTGTTTTATACAACTTAATAATAAGAAAAAGTCAGCCCAATTAAAATTAGGCAAAACATTTGTACAGACACATAAAAAGGCAGAAATCTGAATGACCAATAAGCATATTAAAGGTACTCACACATCATTAGTCATTAGAGAAATTCACATTAGTTCCACAGTGTTAAATGATTGACCCACCAGAATGGCTAAAATTAAAAATGTCCTAGCAATTCCACTCCAAGGAAAGTATCCAAGAGAAATTCTAACATATGAACATAAAATCTCTTCATAGTAGCTTTATTACCACAGCCAAAAACTAAAAACAATCTAATTATCTAGTACTAGGTGAATTCATACGCATCTTAATTTAGGGTAGTGAAACATGCCATTACAAACTTGTTAGAACCCACAGAATGTACAACATAAAGAGTGAACACTAATAAAGTTTATGGACTTTAGTTAATTATAATTTATCAATCAATATTTGTTCATCAGTTGAAACCAATGTGCTACACTAAAACATCCAGTTAACAATGGGGGAAGCAGGCTAGAGAGGGATGGAAGAAAGGCAGGGGTAGCAAGGAGAAAAACTTTATGCTGAATGAAAGAAGCCAGGTATAAAAGATGAATCGTCTGTGATTCTATGTTTAAGATGTTTAAAACAGGCAAAACTAAATGACGGAAATCAGTGACCTCAAGATGAGTACATTTTTAAGTGTAATTATACTAATGAAATTGACTTACAAAATTAAAAAATGAGCAGACCATCCAATAAACAAAAACCAAATAGACAAAAAGTCATTTAGGTCCGTGAAAACCTGACTGAGCACCTAATCATGATCTGTCATCTCAGGCTTATTTCATCTAAATGTTCTGTAAAATTCTAAATCAATAGACTGTAAGCAAATATCATCAAAGATATAGATACTCCAAAGAAAAAAAGTGCTTCATGTTGGTCACAAGGCATTCTTGATGTGGGTAGACACAGTATTATAAATTTAACCCTAGGTAAAAACAAATTAAAGAGCAAATCACTTTGATGATATGTCTGGGGTATCAGCGCAATCATTCAGTTATTTATTTAATATTTATTAATCACTTATTGTGTGCCCAAGCACAAACATTCATATTCTTTGTCCTTAAGAATTCACAATTTAGAGGGTGAAAAATGAGTAAATAGACTGCTATAATGCAATGCAATAGAGATAAATAATCCTTCCTCATGAATGATGAAAAGCAAGTATGGAAAACATGCAGCCATTCTCCTATGTGACTTTCAAGTCTATGGCATACATTGCTCTCAAAACAATTACCTTTCCAGAGATGCAAATATCAGACTAGAAAAATTTTGTAAATTAAGAAAGCATTGTGCTAAGTGCAATATGTATTTTTTATTATTTGAAATCTCAAGTTACTTAAATTGTCTGAGTAAATTGTTCACATAATTTCTAGATATCTGTATTTGTTGCAGTAGTCACGGTTTAAAGATTTTTAAGCTTTATTGAATAATCATCAGATAAATAAAACATTTCTGTGAAGTTTGCCAAAAAACTGATGTATGAGACCTCTTGTCAGAACTTCTGCTAGCTGTATTTATAACTTGATAACCGTGGCTATAGTGGTGGCCACGGATTGTGTGGGTGTCTTAACTACTTGGGAAAATCTGTTACTTCCTCCTTTCTTGTTATTGATTAAGGTCTTGAAAAATGTTGAAGTTTCCATCGTCAGTATTTTCCCTCTTTTCACTGAAGAATTTCTAAGCTTGGCAGTTCCTCTCTCCTTTTAATCATTCTCACTGACACACATACCAATTGAGGCTTCCCACAACATTTGGCATATTTGAATGATCCTAAGGTGTGTGTGCATGTGTGTGTGTGTGTGTGTGTGTGTGTGTGTGTGTGTTGTCCCTATACACTGTCTCACTTGATACAACAAAAAGTTACCTTGGGCCATGGTGATCACAGTGAAAGCTCCACCATGAGGGGCAAACTTAGCTCCCTGGATTAACAAAGAACTAAACTTGAATTTTTACATACTGATGCTAATTTGCAATTGACCTCAGTTTCGTCATATTTCTCCCTCACATCATCCTCAGGAAGAGTGTATATATATATATTATATAATATATATATATGTATATATATATAATCAAATTATACTACAGGTTATAAAAACATGAAATTGCAAGAATTTTTCAAGCCTAATGTTTAAAACAAATCCTCAATAACATTACTTACCGGTAGGTATAACATTTCAAATTTTGTGGCTGAGAAACCAGGTGTGCATTTCAAAAGAGTCACGACAGAATTTATTAGAAAGACCCTTAGGTATGGAAAGAAACCACGTCTTAGGCATTAGCTAAAATCTAAAATTAAAAAAATATATACTGTCATTTTGAATGATGGGATCATTTATGATAACATTCCCCCTGAGGTCACTCAGAAGCCACAAATCATAACAATGTGTAGAGCTTTCTAGTAAACTCCTTGTGTTAGAAGTGAAATTCAGGAGATGAAAAATGATAGCAGTTGCCAGGTGGGAATGTGGACGGTAAACTGTTCTCATCTTGCCTCTCCTAGCTAAATGGCAATGGAACCTGGTTTTGTGCAATGGCTAAGGTCTCCTTTGGTCTTATAAGACTAACATGTTTTGTATCCATGGTTCCATCTGTGCTTCCTATGTGTTTATAAGAGGACTGAGTCTTTCAAATTGTTAGGTCTAAAAGGAAATAACCTAAGTATTGGCCTTTATGAGTGTTAGTTTTTATAAGGACACTAGCTATCTTAACTGTTTTTATGTTGCTGTCATACCACTGCTTTACCCCCAGATACCTCGTTATTTTCTAAAAACAAGAGCATTATACTATAATACAACTCAATTATCAAAATCAGGAAACTAACATTAACACATTGCTGTACTTTATCTAATCTAAAGTTTTTATTCAAATTTTGTGAATAGCATCAATGGTATCCTTAAAGCAAAATGATTTTTTTCTCATTCACTATTAGATCTAGGGTCACATGTTTCATTTAATTGTCATGTCTCTTTAACCTGGACCACTTCCTCAACATTTTGTTGCGTGTCATGATTTTGACATTTTTGAAGTATATAGATACAGATTTTTTTTAAAAGATTTTATTTGTTTATTTGAGAGAGAGGGAGGAAGAGAGAGAGAGAGCACAGTCTGGGGACAGGGACAGAGGGAAAAGCAGACTTCCCACTGAGCAGAAAGCCTGACATGGGACTCGATCCCAGGACCCTGGGATCATGACCTGAGCTTAAAGCATATGCTTAACTGACTAAGCCACCCAAATGCCCCCAGACTTTTTTTTTTAAGTATGCTATTCAGGGGCACCTGCGTGGCACAGAGGTTAAGCGTCTGCCTTCGGTTCAGGGCGTGATCCCGGCATTATGGGATCGAGCCCCACATCAGGCTCCTCCGCTGGGAGCCTGCTTCTTCCTCTCCCATTCCCCTGCTTGTGTTCCCTCTCTCGCTGGCTGTCTCTATCTCTGTCAAATAAATAAATAAAATATATATTTTTTTAAAAGTATGCTGTTCAAGTTGGCTTTCTCTACTGTTTCTTCATGATTAGATTAGGATATGCATCTTTGTCAGAAATACAATGGAAATGGTGTGTACTTCTCTAGGCATCATATCAAAATGCATATGGCAGCCAGTTATCCCATCATTAAGTGACGTTAATTTTGGTCACTTGGTTAAAACGGTGTCTGTCAGATTATCTCCACTATTAAGTTACTACTTTTTCCTTTGTAATTAATATGTACCTTGGGGAAAGATACTTTGGGATTATATAATTTTCTCATTATTCACCAAACTTTTGCCCACTAATTTTACCATCCATTTATAATCTTTTGCTTAAAACAGTTATTACTACGGTGGTTGCCAATCAGTAATATTTTAATTCCATCATTTCTGCTGATTTTATTACATGGCATTTTACTCTAAAGAAAACTGTTCTTCCCTCCCCCCTTTCATTATTTATATCATTTTGGTCTTATAGATCCCCATTTTATTCTATCAGATATAACACATCACAACCATTATTTATTTCAATGCTTAAAATGACCCAGATCTGGTCAATTCCTGTGATCCTTCTGACGGAGCCCTATCATTCTTTAAGCAATTGGTTACTTTCTGGCACACGAAGATATTTCAGGTTTATTTTAAATATCCTAGCCCCAGACATGGAATTGGGATTTCCCCGAGGAGTTTGGCTTCCTTTCAGCATATATTAGTATTTGAAAATCAAGATCCAGGCTCGAGGTGTCAGCTGAACTTTAAATGATCTTTTGCCCATCCTATGTGGGCTAATAGGACAGATGATAATTCAGTAGCATCTCAGTCACAGACCAAGTCTATGCCCACTTGCCAATTCTTCCTCATGGGCTTTCCTTAAGGAGGGCAGTGTGGTAAAGGCTGAAAGCAGGAGAAAGGGAAGCTGAGAGGCATCAGTCGTGAGGCCTTATCCAAGTATTATGCTGCCATCCTCTGAGGACATAGCCCAGGACAGAGACATCCATAAGAGGCACTACTAAATGATTAGAGGTTATGTTGAAACATACCCTGAGGGATGAGAAGTCACCTTGGGAACTCCAGCTCCAGCTAAACTGACAGCAACAGTCAATCATGTGAGTGGCGTATCACAGTGAGTAGAAGTATTGCCCAGTTGAGCACTCTAAATTCTCGACCAACAGGATGTGGAGAATCAACGCCATTATTGTTTTAACTGCTAACTTTTTTTTTTCTGAAACATATATATCTACAGAAATGGAAATATATGATAAGATGTTTATCTTGCTTATGAAATGATACCTATTATTTTAATTAGATTGTTCTACCATAAAGATGAACGTTTCAATCATAAGTAACTATTAAAACTACAAAGAATTTTAACAACAAAAAAAAAGAAGAAGAAAATAGAAGAGATAAAATGGAATGCTGAACAATTCCCAATTAATTCAAAAGAAGGCAGGGAAGGACGAATAAAGAATAAATGGGACAAGAGAAAAAAACCCAACATGGTAGATTTAAACACAAAATGTCAATTATACCATAAAAATAAACAAATCAAACACTCAAATTTGAGGTAAAGAATATAATATTGGACAAAAAAAACCCATGTAGGTTCTGTTTTTAAGAAATAGATGTGGATGACAATAAGAAATACATTATTCGAACATGTTGAATAAAGCTAATGCAGTTATTTGTTGGAAATTTGTATTCTAAAATGCTCTTAAGAAAAGAAGACAGGCTAAAAATAATGAGCTAAGCATCTAGCTTAAGAATTCCAAAAAAGGAGAAACAAGAAGCCCAGAGAATGTAAAAGGAAGGAAATAATAAAGTAGAAAACAAAAATACATTAGAGCGAATCTAGTGTGTGGTTCTTTGAACTAAAAAAATTTACAAATCTCTGCAAGACTGACTAAAAAGAGAGGGACAGCAAAAATAAGCAGTATCAGGAATGAAAAGGGGACACCTCAGAAAAAAGAAACAATTTTGAAAAGGGAGAAATACTGTAAATAACTTTTGGCAACTCACATGACAAATCAGACGAGATGAAAACTTTCTAAAACATTATAAATTACTAAACTAAATCAAGAAGGTCCAGAAGACCTTAGTGGACTTGTAATCATTAAATAAATTAAATAATGTATTTAAAATCTAACCTCAAAAATAAACAAACCAATCGAGACATATAAACCTATAAGAGCAATTAAAGCAGTATGATAGAGAGAGGAATCTATGAACCAAAACCCATGAACCCAGAACTGACCCCTGAACAGCAACACCGCGGGGGAATTGACTAGATGCCTGAAGTATAGGCAGCAGGGAGACCAGCACATACAATGGAAAGACCGATGTTCTGAATCAGGCAAGATGACTGGCAGGGCTAAGCAATCTTGGGCAATTCCTAGCTTGTTTCTTCCAGTTTCTTCAGTCATAAAATATAAATATAAATATAAATATAAATATAAATATAAATATAAATATAAATATAAATATATAATATGTATACATATGAATCTAAATTTTATACATATGAATACATATATACACATATATACACACATATACACATATGAATACATATTTTATACATATGAATACATAAATACATATATAATATATATATATACATATATAATATGTATATAATATGTATATATAATACATATATTAAGATTTATGTATTTATTTTAGAGAGAGACGGAGAGAAAGCGTACTGGTGGGGGGAGGGGCAGAGGGAGAGAGAATCTCAAGCAGGCTCCACACCCAGCAGAGAGCCTAATGGTGGGTACAACACAGGGCTCAATCCCAGGACCCGTGAGATCATGACCTGAGCAGAAATCGCCAGTTGGTCACTTAACCAACTGAGCCACTCAGGTGTCCCATAAAATGGGATATTAAATCCCACGTCTTGCACATATTGAGTGAAAGGATTTGAGAAAGAATAAGTACTCAACATGTTCTTAAGTAAGTGTTGTTATTGTTCTCCTTCGGCTAGCATACCGCACTAAAAGAAGATGCCAGGTTGTAGAAGATGAGGTAGGGGACAAAAGGGACATTCGCGTGGATGACTATCTTCTTTCTTTACCTGTGCATGTTCTGTCTTCCTTCATGTTTTTTTAAAGTTACACTGGTTTTAAAAAGTCAAACCTGGTGAAGTAAAACTTACATCTGGCCTATTAAAATAGCTAGTTTTCTCTACATGTCCTTTTTCATTCCTCCCTCATTTCTTTCTTTCTTTCTTTTGAGAAGAGTGATTGCTATAATCTTCATTAAAGCCATAGAGCAAGTGGCAGTATGCAAGCATGCCTTAGGCAAGGGACACAGAGACTCCTGAGAAGTCTCACAGGCATAGTACAATCCGGGAAGCTGTTTTATTGCTGACTTCTTTGCACGTTAAAACATTCCCAGTTGATAGTTGGGATAATGACTTGCAATGATTCTTTTAATTAATTAATTTTTTGTTTGGATTTTTAAAAATTATGTCTTTTGTTTTAAAAAGCCCCAGGGCATGAGTAGATTTTTAAAAATCATTAATTAAATATTCTAAACAACTGACAGTAACATTAGTAAAAGGAAGAGGAGGGGCGATGGGTGGCACAGCGGTTAAGCGTTTGCCTTTGGCTCAGGGCGTGATCCCGGCGTTATGGGATCGAGCCCCACATCAGGCTCCTCTGCTATGAGCCTGCTTCTTCCTCTCCCACTCCCCCTGCTTGTGTTCCCTCTCTTGCTGGCTGTCTCTATCTCTGTCAAATAAATAAATAAAATCTTTAAAAAAAAAAAAAAGGAAGAGGAAAAATTAAGCTCTCAGGAAAACACTCAGTAGACAAACTATCTTGTGCATCAAGATCAGAAATTGTCAGCTTGCTTAAAATTCAATACCGGACACCAAAAACTGTGTCAGGGAAGTCTATGCAATAATGTTAGAATTCTCAGCTATTCAGCAATTTTTGAGGTCCTAAGAATGCCAAGTGTTCACGTGCCATTATTTTGACAGAGTTATAGAGACCTGGAATTAACCTTATAAAGATATTCTTGTTTCTTCATGACAAGGATAGAGTTGACATCTTGTGACTTACCATTATCTGCTTTGTGAGTGTTACAGCTTTTTCTAACAAGCTGAAGCAGGGAGTTTTCTGAGTACATCCAAATTATATTCAGTCATATTTGCCTTTGTGAATAGTAGGTATGACATTTCTGCCAGGCAGTTTAATATGCCACAGTAAGATTAATGAGCAAACATCTAATAAGTTTATTATTATTATTATGTTCCTCTCTGGGTTAACAAAATGGAATAATGACTCACGATGTATTGTCACAATTTTTTTCCACATTAATTCACCTTCTCATTTTCTTCCTACTAATTTTCTCTTGCCCCGTAACTCCCACCCAATACATAGAGAATAAAAGAAAAGAAAAAAAGGGTGAAACTAGCACATATTCTGTACTTATTATGTATAAGAAACCACGCTCCTTTGACTTGGATTATCTTTAATCCTTAAAATAACCCTATGAGATGGTCCATGTATTCTTCTTGCCAATGAAACAAAGAAGACTCAGAAAGATTATAGCACACTCCAGTGCCACACAGCTAATATTCAGTACAGGAGGATTTGAGTTCCAAATTATGAGACTGCAAAGCCCAAACAGAGTACTTACTACACACTAATTTCACATCCTTTATTTATTATGAAATATCATATAGTGTCTCAAATGTTTATATCCTACGGATCCTGCCTTCTGACTTTGAACATTAGGAAACTGAAGCAAAAAACAGTCACTCATACTCTCTGTGCCAGGCTGGCTGAACTCTCTAACAGCAGGACGTTGAAAAGATGAGGCTACAGATGTATAGAATAAGTAAGAAGCTTATCCAAGGTTACACAGATAGTAAATATTGAAGCCAGACTTATGTCTTAACTATCATGTGATATACTGCCTCTATATATATATATATAAGGCAGCAGAAAGTTTAAAAAGTGGCCAGGAATTTTAATTTTCATTTCCATTCATATTAATTATCATCTTTGTGATAAGACATATAACATCTTAGCATCTAGGTGTGGTGGCTCAGAGTTCCTACAGCCTTATCCTCGTGTGAAGCATCAGAATGCACACTGTTTCCTACTATAATCAAGCTCACATTTGAAGCTAGAGGAGCCACACAAATTCGGATAAGTTTAGAAAAAAGCACAGGGGTACATGAAAAATAACTCTGTATAAACTGACCTGACACTGGAAACAGAGTGTCATATTTTAGATTTTAAAACTGTTACCAGAATATTATTACCCCCACACATTATCAAGAAAATAAAAGTAGGTTTAATCTTTCCAATAATGAAGTAAATGTTTTAAAAATATTTTAAAGTTATTTTTAATAAAGTACATACTTTGTACATTATGAATATAAAAAGGATTATGATTTACCCAATAGCCCCAACAACTGATGATAAATATCATTAATATTTTGTGATATTTTTCTCTGTTTTTCTGTATGCAATTTATAGTGATGAAATTATACTGAATGTGTTGTTTTGTTTCACACTTTTTTTTTCCATTATTGTCCTAACATATGGATTTTCATCTGTGTTTAGTTATCTATTGCTACATAACAAATTACTTCAAAGCCTAGTAGCTTTACACAATAATTTTTTTAATCAAAATCTCTGGGGGTCGGGAATCCTTAGTATTGCTGGGTGGTTCTGGTTCGGGGTCTCTCTTGAGGCTGCAATCAAGATGTCATTTGACAACTTCACTGAGGCTACAGAATCTGCCTCAAAGATGGCTTTCCGACAGAGCTGTTGGCAAGAAGTCTCAGTTCCTCACTGGCCACTGGCGGGAGGCCGGGGCTCCTCCCTGTGGGGATCTTCTTGCAGGACCACTCAAGTGTCCTCGCTGCATGTCAGCTGGCTTTCCCCAGAATAATCAAAGAGTACAGTGATGGAAGCTGCCATGTCTTCTATGACCTAGCTTCAGAAGTCCCCCTCCACCATCTCTGCACTCTGCTTTTTGGTTATAGAAGTTATTTCTGTTTAACATGGGAGGGGACTACGCAGGAGTATGGACACCAGGTACTAGGATACAGAGATCTCCGTGGCCCAAATTGGAGACTAGCTATGATGCTCTTATTAACAATGAAAAATAATAAAACAACTTTAATATGATGGTATAAAGAAACAGTCTTGTTTTCCAGGAAATGGCTTCTCAGACCTACAACTGAAAACAAAGTTGCATAAATACACATCATTTTGGATTCGAGGAACACCCAGATCTTGACAAGAGAATTCTGCCTTCCATAAGTCCTTTGAGAACTGTTATTTCTCACAATTGAGAAATTGCTTCTCAGGACCACTGCATTATCTGCTAGAGGACTGGCCCAAGGGGACAGCAAATTGGAGATCGGGTGGGACCCTTGTCCTCGAGTCCTGTTGGATCTTAGCTTATCCCTATTAAGTGCTTAAGGAACAACAAGCAGAAAAGGAAGACTTCACTTCATGTCTTTCTCTTCTCCCCATCCTAACCCTCTCAAAACAAGAAATAGATTTAAGACGACGAAAGGTGTGTGTGTGTGTGTGTGAAAGTAAACCAACATCTGTATGTGGGTGTCCTTTGGAAGTGCTCAGTGAAATTACAGATGATATCCAAATATTATGTATCAACATGTATTTATTCTGGGAAAGAGGCATACATCTATCATTCTGTTGTTTTAAAATCCTCAACTAGAACAAGTCAGATTGTGAAGATATAGAACAAGAAACAAAGAATTTATAAACGTGGTAATAAGAAAATATTTTCCCCTTAAATCCATTCTCCAATGCTTTCTTTACAGCAAATCACCTGGCAACCCTCTGAACAACAAGCGAGAAACAGACATCATGTTATCAGTTGCAGATAGATATATTAGCTTTAATCTATTTCATAACCCTGCATTGATCAAAAAGCCGCAGAAATTTAGATTTACTTTTGCAGAGAGAGCTAAAGGAACATTGGGGTCAAGGTCACTTAGGAGCATGTATTGCTGATTTTAACTATTTCCAGTCAAAACTGGGGACTTATTAATGGTATTTAGTTGGAGGCAATGTTCTGCTAGGGGGCAGTGGAGAGATAGGGGGTCAGGGCCTGAATCTTAGGGTCAGGGCCTCCAGAGTAAAACTTTTGAGTTCCTGAAACACGATGTCTAAGAATTTGGTTATTTCACTTTTCAGAACTGGACTCTTCTGCATTATCACAATGTTAATGCACACATGTCAACAGACACAGTAGGGCTGCAGAGATGGCTTTTACTCGAAATATCCAGGAGAGGTCAATGGACAAATTGACACAGGGCAATTGGGAATCTAAAGGCAAATCATCAAATATTGAGATCAGTTTTGTCTTTATTTCATTAAATTTATTACCCCTGGTTTTAATTTTTGCATTTTTACCACATTAAGTGTATAAAATGGTATTTTCCTGAGACAGAAAAAAGCAATAATACTCATTACAATCACTAACACAAACCAACGACTGTATGCTAGGCGCTGTTCTAATTGCTTTACATGTGTTACCTCATTTAGTCTTCCCAATGCCCTGTTTAACCCTATTTTATAGATGAACAAAGGCACGGAGGAGAAAGGGAGGGATGAAATAAGTTGCCCAAGGCCACGCAGCTGCTAAGGAATGGAACTAGGCTTCAAAAGATGGGTGAGTCAGGGTCCAGAGTCTAGGTTCTTAAGCACGCTTTTATGCTGTCTCCTCATTATAGAAAAAGTGAGACGTATCAAACCTGTAACATTCTCGGAACCTGAGTCGTGTAATGATGAGCGAAATGTTCACAGTGGCCAAAGAATACCTGATTCCACCGTATTTAAAATATTGAAAAACACTTGGGACAAAAATTATGTATTTTGAGCAAATAGTAATACACAGGTACATAACATCTTTCTCTTAGAGACCAAAATCTGTAATATGGGTGCTCTGTTGCCCTCCTGGCTACCCCTCCCGCCTACCCCTCCCGCCTACGTATATAACAGCAGCAGAGGAGATGCTCCAGAAAGAAAGAATTCTTGAACCAAAAATAGTTCATTTTTTTCTGTTGTATCCTTTTGCATGAAGTCACTAATTTGAGGATGAATGCCTTTTTGTTTTTGTCAGAGCAGCCTAAGGAAATTTCAGTACTAGACAGTACTTGGATTTGTCTTCCCTCAGACTCTGAACTTGCAAATGAGGGCAAATATACAAATCATTACATTTAGAGAAGACAGATCTCTTATCAGTGTCAGAAAAAATGGAAACTAAAAGCTCATAAAAATGCTAATGATCATATCTTTCCCAAATGCTCTGGTTTAGTACAAAGTTTCTTTTTGATAACACCATATAATGCTCTCCTCCCCCTTGCCTGTTAATCTCCATTTCTCAGGGTGAATTTAGAGCAAATAACATAAATCTATAAAAAGATACTCTGAATTCTCTTCCAAATATAATACTTGGATAATAATGCAATTGTTGGGCAAAGTAGCATGCTTTGCTCATTAGCAATGAACACAGATGTGAATCTCCTCTGTCCCAGCATTTTCCTCATTCCCATTACTGTTCTCCACCCGCAGTGCCTGTGAGCCTGCTGAGCATGTCTGGCGGAGGGGAGGCCATCTCTGTGTACCTGCACCAGTCTCTGTCCTTTGCCTGCAATAGAGTTCCTTGCAGTCCTTCCTGAAGTAAGAGTCAGGGAGAATTGGTTTTTTTAATTGTACAGCTGTTGTCAACCCTTTGTTTATAAGCCTGAGTTTGCTTAAGTGAATAAATCCGGCCTTGTGCTCTGAGGCTACCAGATACACCAAGAAGAAATCTATGGCCTTGTCATTTATGTATAGGCTAGTTCTACCTGTTTGAGTAACATCCATTGACCAAAGTTGAAAAACATAACGCAAAGTAATCAAAGGCACATAATTAACTCTGAAGCAAGGGAAAGGCACGAGATAATTTTTATTGATTGTTAGCAATAAGTCTTTTCCCTAGATAACAGGTATTGTCTTGTTCCAGGAGAGAGAAACCTACTAATCCACAGTTAGCCTATTTTTTAGCATAACCTCCCATAGGTGACATCAAAAAACCAGAATGACGATCTGTTTCTAAGTCAGATGATAAAATAAAGTACCTGCTTACAGAATAATGAAAAGCTCCTGTTTGAGGATGTTTGAGCTGCTTTTATCCAGGAATTTAATCTGTCAACTACACTTTTAAAGGCTATAAAAATCTAATGATGGAACAATAATTATACAGCAGATTATGCAATATTTCACTGCAAAATTGAGTTCTTATTTTGAACTTCATATTTTTTTGCTTTTGTTAATTTTCTGTTTAAAAAAGGACTTAGTGCCAAACAACATAGTCATTGAAAAATACTGTATGTGGTTTTGTTATGGTTCCAAAAGATCCTTTACAACCTTAATCAAAAAGCATTTTTACATAAATATATGATTCTCATTTTGTGGAATTTTGTTTTCTTTGTCCTGTTTCTAATATCAGAAAAACTCTCTAAATCAGGGAAGAGCTATTGACTTGTCCTGGTTAATGCTGCCCTAAATGAAATTTAGTTGGAGATTTAAATTTCGAAGTAGTAAGAAAATACAAGTTCCTAAAATGAAGCCTTTTAGAAACATGGTTTCTATAACTAGAATTTGTTGGTTGAAATATTAAATATGTTTTATGTAGTCAACACTTGGCAATCTGTGCACTGTCAGATTCCTTCTGCCCTTTGACAGGCTCTGTGACTTTCTTGTTCTGTTTGTGCTGCTGGGTCATATTTTTCCCATTTCTCTGTTCTTCCCTAATCTCCTAAAGACTTTCTTTACTTCCTTTCTGTGGCAACACAAAGCGAGCTTGTTTGCTTACTTCATGATTGACTCAATCTTATATATTGGCTAGGCACACATGGACATTAAAAGTAGAAGTTGTAAAGATTTTTTAATCTGAACACTATTATTGTGATCTGTGCATGGGTTTGTAATGAGCTCAGGTGATCGTTGAGAAACTTCCCTGGGCATAGGACTGACCAACAGAACAGAACAAATCAGCAAGCTACAGCTTGCTTTTAGCAGGTATGGTATGTTTTTGAAGTAATTGTATTCTCAACAAGAAATACCATACAGAGTCTCTGACTTGTGGTCAGGCATGAGATGGCATCAGCTGGCTGGTGTTCAGTCCATTCAGTCGAAGACCAGCTTCATAATAGCTCCAGTGATCTCTGATCCCTGGTATTTGCACCTTGTGTAGTTCCCTTCCGCACTGGCCCAAAGGTGATCTGTATGTATGCCCAATACTATATGGCAGAAGTATTGGTATGTCACATCTGAGATTAGGTAATAAAAAAACACTCTCTGTATCTCTCTCAAATCACTTCCTTTGGGGAAAGCAAGCTTCCATGTGATGAACAGCCTTAGGGTGAGGCTCACATTGGTGAGAAACTGTATGAGGCCATTGACCAATCACCACATGAGTAAGTTTGGAAGCAGATCTTCCAGAACAATCAAATGTTTAGGTGACCGCATCTCCAGCTGATATCTTAACTGCAACTTTGTGAGAGACCCTGAGTCATATACACACTATTTGTACATTCCTAGACTCCTGACCCAAAGAAATTGGGTGACATAATAAATGTTTGTTATTTTAAGCTGCTGGAATTTGGGATAATTTGTTACACAGCAATAGCTAGCTAATACAAGGTCTACTGCTAGGTACATGGGAAAAGGCAAAGTTCCTTGGCTGTAAGAGTTGGCAAGTCAGTGTTATATGCAACCAACTAAGGGATCTGCGCCCAGGGCAACACTCAGTGCAGAAGAAAAGCAGAGTCACAGGTCTAGCTTCATATCCCAGGGTGGAACCAATATATGCCAGTTGCTAAATTAGTCTCTGTGAACATACTCACTCATTTAGGTTAGCTCAGAGCAGTTTAATGAGGAAGTTTATTTTCTCATTTTTACACAGGAAGAAAGCAAGTCTTAGCTTGTCAGTAACTTTGAGAACACACAGAAATCAAGTGGCAGAGCCATTAATTCAATCTTAGTTCTGTTTAACTTTAAAGATCACACCCTTGAACTGGTATGGTTTGTAGCCTCTGATAATTGCCAGCATTTACAGAACACTGTATGTGCCTACTACCACGCCACCTCTCTCTCTAGGAATAAAAGAATCTCCTCTAATCCTAAAATCCCTGCAAGATATATATTACTTCCGTAAATAAATAAATGGAAAGGGCCTTTTTAGAGTGCATGTATTAACATGGGAAAAGGAATGATTTTAAGAATTCATCTCGTTTCTCAGACTCTCCCCTAAGAATATTTCCCAGCTACCTACTTATTTTGTGATTTCTCCAAATTAAAGACACTCATGCTGCTGCTAACAGGTTTCTCAGAAGGATTATTTCCTTTTCTGAATCATTCACTCTTCTCCTCCTTTCCATTAGCTTGGATAATGAAACATTACCTGTGTGCCCTCTTTGTAAACACACATTGGAGAAAAGAAGAGACCAAAACTTCTAGAGGTGTCTGAGAACATTTAGATTGGAAACTCTAAAGAAGCCAGGACCTAGCATCGAAGCATCAGGGAGATGTTCTTGAAACCAGGAAATTGGTTAGCAGCACTGGAATAGACCATGAAAATAAGAGAAGAGCGCATGGATTCAATAGATGACTGCTACTGACACTTGATTTTATAATGTACTTTCTGTTCAGGTGTGCTCATTAGTGCTGGAACTTAGGGAAGACACAGGCTGTGGTATGAGGAAGGTCGTCTTAACGGACAGAGATTAAGTATATCTTTTATCCCGTCAATTCTTTTTTTTCTGAAAACTTCACCTGTATTGAAAACAGATATTTGGCAGAGACCTACAAATGTTTAAGTTAAAAGAGATGTGTGGTGAAAAAGATCACCCTGTATTAACTTTATAAGGGGCTGCTTCAGATTCCTCTCAGTGTGGAGATGTCACTTTGCCATGCAACAGACACACATACACACACATGCACATGCACATGTGCGCGCGCGCACACACACACACACACACACACACACACTTCTTATTTCTCTTCCTTTCTTCTCTTTTAACTTTTGAAGTATTTGGCTTTATTCCCCCAAAGTTCACAATGAAGAGATTCTCACAAATTGTCAACACCTGGAACACATTTTCTCTTGGCTATGGGCACATAAGTATCTTTATTCTGAATGGGGAAAGAGAGCAGACCTCCATCCTGCCTGACTTGAACATTCACTTGGTATTAACCTAGTTTCCTTAATTTCAGTGTCTAAGGATTAGATACTTTGAATATCAAGATTGTTTTCCCTTGTAAAATAAAAGTGAACTTCTGCTTTCAAAATTTTCTCCTTGCTGCAGTAGATAATGGATCCATGCAAACTTAAACCTTAATCACTTCAGAAGCACATGTGATAGAAGCAAAAGTAAATGGTTTGAGGGAACATAACAGTAATATTCCTACATTTGGGCTTTGATAGGATCCATGTTGACTCTGATTTATGTTTTGACTTAATTTCCCAAGTTGTTGAAACATTCTTGGTTGCTGTCGAATGAGTCTAACCACCCTACTCTTGATTCTCGTCCTAAACTCACCCAAAGAATGTGTTTTTGATGAGTCAATACTTATTTATAGTTTGCTGAGCCATTGGTACTAGTGAAGTTATCAAAATGTAAAGTTGGTTGAGAATTTAATAAACATCCTGGATATCTCAGGGTAACATGCTTTGGGCCATTTTAGGAAAATAAAACTTGCCCCAATTGAGGAAATGGAAAATTAGTCCAAGTGACTGGACTGCAAAGGAGAATATCAAATGTAACATCTTCTAATGACACTTCAAGAGACAAATGGAAGTAATGATTACAGTGGCCATGGATGTTGATGGTAATGCTGTCATAAAGTTCTTATCAATGACTCAGGTAAAAGTTGATTTCTAAGCTGTCTTGCAAAACTTTCATTACACTGAATACTCTTCTACATCCCTGAAACGAGCACTGCTGTCATTCCAAAGTAGCCCTGCCAAAATGCTGTGATAAAACTCAAGAACCCAGAAGTGCTAATCCGACAACTTTCAAAACTTTTCACCAGTCCTGTATCTGGCCTGCTCTCCCATCGTATGCACTGGATAAACAGTCTCAAATTAACCAAACTGCTCCCATAGAATTTAAAATTAGCATTATCTATTTTGAAACCTAACTCCATTTTGAAATCTACAATTTGTCTAATCCTGTCTTCCGTTGACACTTCCTCACACTCTTCTACTCCTTGTTCATGTCATAATATTATTTCTGTGCATGTCTGAGTCAACTCCAGTAGATTATAAGCTCCTCAGTATGTTAGTCATCTTTCTATCCTCCATGTAACCAGTAGAGCATTTTATGCTGAAAATATGATGGAATCCTAAACATGATAGCAGATGTAATCAGCTTTGTAATTGTAAAGCAGGAGTCATAATTCTATTTGTACGGCAGTCCTATAAACATCACATGCTTTCCATCAAAACAGAAAGCAAAAATTTAAAAAAAAAATCTAGAAGTCCCAGGGAGTTTTCTTATAGACTCAATATATTGTGCCCAGGTCTTAGTTATATTAAGCATATTATTTATAAATGATGATGATGAAGATAGACAGGCATAGATAGATAGACAGATGATAGGTACTTATGTAGTACTTACTATATTCCAAATACTGCTATAAGTGCTTTACAAATATTAATTTTCATGACAAATCCATGAGGATGGTATCATGATAATATCTATTTAATAAATGAATACGTGGAGTCACAGAGCATTTGGCTCACGTGCCAAGGTCACACAGATAGCAAATGGAGAACACTGGATTTGATCCCATAAAATCTGACTCCAGAGTTCCGTGTAATAGTGCAGAATTTAGGAAATCTTAGATATAGTATATATACCATACTGGTTGAAAATAAAATAGGGCATGCGGGTATCATTTCTCCTGCTCACCAGCTTCTTAGTTGTTAAGTATCATGTGGTCATTATTTCTCATTTGCAAGAAGAAAGCAGAACAGAGATTGAATAAGAGAAATATCACTTACCATTGAATTGTTTCTTCTACATAAACATAAATACAAATATCTAAGATTTCCTTAATTTTGTGCTGTTCCAGGGAATAATTCTTGAGTCGTGTTGAGGCCAGGGACATTTGGAAAAGTCATCTCTCTTACCCACAAGACTGAGCAAAAGGCTTTAACTGTCCGTGCAAATTTCTTCTTCTCTACGGGCATTTCCCAACTTACACTTTAAATATATCACCGTTTATTCTTTTAACATTAAAATCTAGTGTCCGAAATACACAGATAAGGTAAGTAGCATCCTTTTACCGAAAGGATCCTGAGCAGAATGAATGCCCATTTGGGTGAGCCAACACTTCCCTCGGTTTCTGTATTTCTTCCTGTGAAAAACAGACCCTTAACAAACAAGCAGATCTTCAGGTATTTAACTAGGTCTAATCAAGACTAACCCATGGTAGATACAGAGAATCTGACTGTAGATAAACACTAAACAGATTCGATTGATTGTACTTTTGGTTTCCTCATTGTTTGGAAGGTGAGCAGAAGTTAATTAAGCATTTAGACCTATTTGCTTGGCTGTAAGTGTGTTTATTATGCTCCAGCTGGATAGCCCATTGTTTAGTGAGTACTTTCTTTGCATCCCTAAATCAATTCGTCTGTTAGACAAAACCCAATGATTTACCTGCTGTCGTTAATGCACGAGAGGTCACAGAAGCATTGCGTGAAGTATGCTCCCGGAGAAAGCCGATCCTTTCTGCAGGATGTCATATTAGGAGAGGAGCTTGTAAGAGCATACCTCTATTTCATACAGCATCTGGCATTCACCCCAAGTGGCCACAGGACGCCATCCTTACGGGAAGGATGCTGTTGTATTAGCAAGTGATTTATGAACTCCATCTAGGATTCAGGCAGGAAATATCCTCTGATATAGACAGGAAAAACAAAAGCAATCCTTTAAAAGTGATTTTAAAACAATCAAATCAGATCAAAATCCACAACTTAGACTCACCACTTCAAAAATAAAATTAATAACTTCTTATCCATCCATTTAACACTGTTTCAAGCACTGGGGATAGAATGATGAATTGTCAATTAAACATAAATTCTGACCTCAAGATGTTTCAAAACGAACCCAGATCTCAGACTATCAGAGTATCTAATTTTTGTTTTCTATTTCTCTAAATATTTAATATTTGGAATGTGTTTTAATAGTGCACATATTGCACAAACATTGTGTCAGGTCTGCTATAGACATTATTTTATTGTTACACATAACCATTTGTTATGTCATTGTCTTAATTTTACAGATAAAAGAACCGGTGCTCAGTAAGGTTAAGTGACCTTTCTATAAAATTGTTGGGACGTGAATACCATGTTTATTTTCATTGCATTTACACAGGGCAATTATGTTTATGCCTAATTGTTCCTTTGTACAGAGGCCAAAGTAAAACTCATTTTCTTTGTTTGTAGTTTATTAGAAGTGTTTTTCTAAATAAACTTTCTTCTCAACATTGCCAATCAGGTACGCCTTAAAAATGTACACTAGAATTTCTAGACCTTTCTTGGCATCCAAAATTTTACTATCATATTTAATTTCATAGGGAGATTTCCCTTCTTATGTAGAACTCCAAAGCACTAGAGAATAGATTCAGGGTTATAGTGAATAAGACTTTTGTTCATCTTTATGCTGGTATTTAGAAGTCAGAGCTTGTATCTTTTTTTTAATATTGTAAATTTAAATTGCACCATTTCCTGTCATGAGGAAGAGAACTGAATTGATTCCCTTGAATTTAACCCATATTTTTAGGTTTTCCTGGTCCACAGCATGGTCTAATAAGTCAGAAATTTACTTTGAGATCAATCTCCTTTCTAAGGTTTAAAAGGTAGTCATCAAATTCTATTGATTTTTTTTCTCTCATATCATTTTTCCAAAGTTGTATTTTCAATAAAACTTTTTTGGATTCACAAAGGTGCCAGAATTCTCTTTCTTTTCTATTAGACCTTATTTTTCCCCAAATGATGTTCAGGAGAATGATAATAATAATGGCCTCAGTTTCTGAGAACTTGCCAACATTTCTTAGGAGGAATGTGATAGTCTAGGCCTACAATCATTTCCACATGTCCTAACTCTGAAACTGAAGGGAATAAGTACCAATCCCTGTTGCCTTATCTTAATATTCAGTGAGCCCTGGAGGTTGCAGACAAATTTGCTTTCTATGCAGGCACTATCATACATCACAGCAATTTCTCAACCCCTTCATCACACTCGTTCAGAATTGTACCCAGATAGCCAGAACAGCTGTTTCATGCTATATACTGAGCTGACTCAAAGAAGATCTGTCTTTGACATGAAGGCAATCAAAGCCCAATTTGGAGTTTCTTAGGCCTTCAAGTTCAGCGAGAGATAAAATTTTAGCTGCTATGACCATATCATTAATTCTTACAAAGTTTAATTTGCATGATTCTGTTCTAATCTTTAGGGAAACAAAATGATCAATGATATCTGTTTACTTAATCTACAGCTGCACCCCCATATGCCCCCTTGGCCTACCTTCTGCAATCATAGTCTTTTTGTTTACTTTGCACATTCTGACAGCAAAGAATATAGTCATCATTCAATTTTGCCTTTTGAGGATGCACATAGGAAAGAGTAAACAGCATTGAATAAAATGACATACTTTACAAAGCAAATTTTGTACAGTGCATAATAAATTTTGTTGAGGTCACATTTTGCACATCTATTAATAATAATAAGGTTTGTGATTCTAACAGAGCACTCATAAACTTAGTCTTTCATCTCAGTTCTTAAAAAAATCTCAGTGTGTCAAAGTTGGCAAACTCTAGCTTTGCTAAAATGCACTATCTTATATTCTTTTGCTGTTCCCTTTCATGGTGATATTACATGCCCTGCCAGAACTCACTGCATTGCAAAATGCTCATCTTTCTATGCATAAGGCTATAAAAAGGAATTTATCTTGCAGAATATGTCATAAACTCATTTGGTAGTTTATATCAGATTTAAATTAGTACCTTTACATAATTATTAGAACCTAAGATGCATAATCCCTTCTTCACCATATGGAACAAATATATGCCTTTAATGTTGTAGACTTGATCAAGGTGCTGTTGCTTGAAATAAATACCCTTGAAAGCTCTTCTTAAGAAAATGAACATTACTGAAGACAAAGCAAATATTTCAAGTGCATCTCAACCTGAACTGCATGTTTTTCTGACTCAAAGGGAAAAAAGAAACTCATTTGTCCTAAATTGAGATATACCTAAAGTATGGTTCTCTGCCTTGGGGAGAAGAGGAAACCTAATTGGATTCTGGGTAGTGAGTATGGTTTGGGCTGTTCTTAGGAGGGTATGGTGGTCTTGCTGCCAGATGGATCACTGCTACTGAATACTTACCTACTCCACTCATTTGCCCTGGGTCAGGGTTCTTTGAAAAGCTCTTGATCTAGAAAGATGCAAGTGATGATATGATCTATATTTTGAAAGCTCTGTGTAGCAGCAGAGGAAAAATTAAAGATACTGAGAGGCAGAAAGATTACTCCGGGGGTTTAAGGTTGTCAGGGTTAGAAGTGTGGCAGTGACAGTGGAATGGAAAGGGTGTAGAGGTGTAGGGTGTAGATGAGAGGTAGGACCTGTAGATACTGGGAAAGTAGACAAGCTGAAAAATCATAGCAATCAAAGGGATGTGTGTTTGCGATCTCTGAGGAGTTTCCATAGGATACATTTATTTAGTATTAGCTCTGGTCTAGCCTTATGACTTGAAAGTTCAGAAACCTCACATCATCAAGTTCACAAGACCACTGCATTAATATGGGAGGGTGATTTAATAATTTTCCTTGGGAATTCTATCACAGGAAACAGATTACTCAATCACAATGATCTGCACATTTTCTTTTTGGGACTTCTCTGGCAAAATACAAAGATAAGCCATATTAAGAGCCCCTTCCTTCCTCCTTCCCTCCCACCCTCCCTCCCTCCATCCCTCCCTTCCTCCTTCCACTCTTTCTTTACTTCCTTCCTTCCCCTTCCCTCCCTCCCTCCTTCCCTTCCACCTTTCTTTCCTTCCTTCCCTCTCTCTCCTTCTCTCTTTCTCTCATTTCCTCCCCTGTGGAGAAATAGCCATTTTTGGAATTAGACTGGAAATTTATTTCCCAAGAATTTTCTCTCAGTAGCAAATCAAGCCAAATAACAATCAGAATATTATCTCATAAATATGGCCTAAAAAAAAACCCCCAGAACTATAGCAATAGAATTCTTATTGACATCAGCCATTAAATTGATTAATACACTATTCTCACACTAAGATAATATTGCCAAAGGAACTAAATTACTAAATACCTTTTGAGCAGCCCTAGGAAGGCGTTGCCAATATTTGTCTTGGTGATTTGTTTTTTTCTAGCTTTCATTGGATGCCATCCAAATGGCACAAAAATGATGGGAATTTACTGTAAGTCTTCCAGATTTGGGAGCTGTTCTGTTTCTTTAGGATAACTGTGCCTATCTCTGATTTGATCTAACATGTGTCTCAGAAGCCAACCTTATTTAGCCAATTTTTAAGTTCTTGAAGAAGGCCTCTCTGCAATACTCATGTATATGGTTCAAAGGACAGGTGACTATTTGTAAAGGAACAGCAGGATTTAAAGTTGACCAGACAGTTCCTATCCTGTGCAAATCACTCCTGAGGTAGGAGACATTAGAAGAAAAAGTACTTATCCAGGAAAGATAATGTATTCAAGATTTTAATATGTAGAGTTTTAGTGCTTCTAGGATATCAATGGTATAGATTTAATTTGATAGTTGGAAATGGCTCTGAAAGTACAGTGTCTTTAGGATAAAAGAGAATATTATTCATAGTTTCTCCCCGTTTGTAGTTCATTGGCTCCTCTATAATGTGAGAAAGATCTGAGCTAGTGATATTTATCTTCAAATTACCTATTAAAGATAATTGCTTAATTTCGGTTAGGGACAGAGAACTAGGGAAGAATGCTGACTCACAGTGATCTATCACAGGCCCCGGTGATGCATGAACAAATTTTGTTTTATTCACATAGTGTTTAAAAACTTTGCGTTGGGATTTCTTTTAGAAATCCCAGTCAGGTCACCACAGTCCTCCCCACGTTGTTTTTCTATACAAAGTGATTTCACTCATTTTTGTTTGCTGCCTGATTCCTGAAATTATTAAAGATTACCTCCATGAGAACAAGAAGACAAGAAAAAAAAAAAATCCTGGAACAACACTTCACATTTTAGCAGGAAAAAACAGCATCTGAAGAAAGTGATTGTGAATCCTAAGAGGAACACCAGATGGATGTTTCCTATCAGATCCAAAGGAACAGAGAAAGATGATAAAAAGCTTGTAATTCGGCAGAAAAGTGAGTAAAATGAAGACTAAACACAGTACATTGAGAAAGTTGTTAGAAAGATACTGTTCAAACTGGAGAGAGAAATTTCACAAGATACTGAGCAAAGGAGGCAGATTTTGGAGACATGAAGAGTGAATACAAAGGTGTGAATAGAAAGAGAAAGTAGACGTAGACAGCTTCAGGAATACCCAAGCACAATCCACAGTCTTTCACTCACGCTGACATTGACATCTGTATATCCACTGTTTACTCGCTCAGATATCTAATCGACAAACCAAAGAAATTATATCTTAAATTCTTGATTTTTTCCGTGCAATATGCTCCACTCAAAAGATCACCCGTATTTGGGGCGCCTGGGTGGCGCAGTCGTTAAGTGTCTGCCTTCGGCTCAGGGCGTGATCCCAGCGTTCTGGGATCGAGCCCCACATCAGGCTTCTCCGCTAGGAGCCTGCTTCTTCCTCTCCCACTCCCCCCGCTTGCGTTCCCTCTCTCACTGGCTGTCTCTGTCAAATAAATAAATAAAATCTTAAAAAAAAAAAATCACCCATATTTGAATCTCCATCTTTCCAATTACACAGATCAAACAAGAAGCTGAAGAAGCCATTGAGAGAAATGAGGGCACCTACCTCACTTCTAAGACCTGAATTAATGCTACATGGGATATAAACAAACAAATAACAACAACAACAGAAAGAACACATCCAAAGTGGCCTGTGTGGAAAGCAGTGTCCTCTGGGGACAGCCAAATACTGATTAAAAAAAAAAAAAAAAAGATAAACAGAACATCTGGGGGGAAACTTGAGAATATATTCGAGTTTAATGATGATACATCTTAACTTGCAGAAAGTAGAAGAGTGGATTCAGATAATGATATGCTCGGTAAGGTAGGTGGGTACACGCTGTACAATGATCACTCAGTAGCTATGTTATTGGGCAACGTACATAACCTACTAGTGCCTTAAAATCCTCATTGTAAAATTGGGGTAAAGAGAGATGTCTCACAGCATTTTTGTTTCTTTGGTTTGTTTTGTTTTGTTTTTGGCCTCCCACATGTGAAGCTCTACGAGTAACATCAGGAAGTTGAAAAGTGGTGAGCTCTCAGTAAATGTTAGCTGTTATTTTCTTTATGTAAATAGTTCTCAAACTTAACTATCATTCATACATGATCTCATTTTCCCCTCGATTTTTCCAGTGTTGATTATGTATTACATACATTTGTACATTGTGACATTTGTATGGACCATATTTATCCCAATATGTTGTAAGCCCTTACCAGACTGGAAGTTCTACTTCTTCGTGCCCTTTATGACCTAATCCACGCCAATGCTTCTGATCAACTGTCTAACTAATAACCTCTTTTCACTACCCCTGGGGAAAACAGGGAACGTTCTCTTTTAACTTCTCACTTTCTCCTTTTTAATAATGTCTACTTTGCAGGGTTTCTGTAAAATAACTTCAAATGCCCCACACAGTATCAGTCACATGTTGAGTATTATGTGTGTCTGTTCTCATTTCTTTTATATAACATTCAATAAATAATTATTGACAGTGGTAATGACGGTTATTTTCTAAGGTCTTATTGGCATTGGGGAGAGCATAGATAATGCATAAAGTGGAGATGGATGTCCCTGGAGGAAGGAACTGTTATAATGTGGCCCCATGTTATTAAATAAGAAGGAGTATATGATAAGAAGACAGTTATTCTGGGTGTGGTGAGGCACCTTTCATTATTCACAAAACCACCATATTTCTATGCGCCTGTGATATTTTCTGTAATAGAAAAACAGTTTCAAATATAGAAGTATCTTTTGAAGAAAGCAGCTCTATTTTAGAATAGTCATCCAAAGTTTTGTCTCAGTATTAGCTTCCTCTTCACCTGTCCCAAATCATGAAATCCATGACAGGTCACTTTAATCCACGAGCTTTCTGTCTTTTCTTTGAACCAAGTGGTAAGAGCAATCCTGTTCCTTCAGCTGGAGAAGGTGAGCATCGCCTGCTGGCGAGGCGGTTTAGCAGCTCTGGTGCTCTAAAGCACACCAGGTTCTCTCCAGACAGCAGCTAAGGCAGACTAAAGTGAGAAATCCATTATAATAACATGCTTTCTGAGGAAAGGGGATTACAGGTAATTTTCTTTTATTCCCTAGTAACAGGGTTTTAATACAGTGCTGAGACAGTAGTTGAAAATCAAATACCTCATTGAATTAATGTGAAAAACAGATGAACTGTCTCATTTTTTTTTCAAGGCTTTGGAAATGTGGAAGGTAGAGATTTTTTTTAGTGAGTCCTTTTTTGATCATCAGATATGCTTCCATATCTAGAAAGCACATCCCCCCCCCAGGCATGATGCAACATCAACAGTTGTAAATTCCATGAAATTCATGTTAATAGGGTTTTCAAAACAGAGCACTTGAAAATGACCACATACTCTAGGAAATATGCATTTCAATGAGCATATACTTGCACTTGCAATCACAAATTTATCATGTCTATCAGTTAATTTTTTTTGTTCTGAGGCAAGTCCAAAGACATTTAGTGAAATTGTAACAGAAATGCGGTTTTGTTCTCATTTACCACTTTTCTTTGATGGATTGCCTGCTGATTGGTGACTTGGCTGCTATCAACAGAGTCTCCTCCCTCCTTATTGTCCTGTAGTCATTATATAAAATGATTGTTTGTAAAAATGATAATTAGGCAGCCTATGCTGTTAATTTCCACAGATGAATAGCCTAAGTTTTCTGAAGTTCTCTCCGTGTTCATAGATGTGAATCCCTGGACAGTCATTCTGTATAGACCGCATGGTGTGGTAGACAGATTGTTGGACCAGGAGTCATATCCAATTTGACCACATCCAAGGAAAGTTACACATCCTTTTTTGGGCCTTAATATTTTAATTTAGAAAATTGGGGAAATCTAGTTTTGATAACATTTATGGTCCAAAGCATTTCTAATATTCCACGTTACACACACACACACACACATACACACACACACACTCACTCACTTCACCTTCACAGCCAGACAGTAGCTCCCTCAGAGTATGATTTGTAAGTTCCTGGCACATGAAAGATGATCAATAAATATTTGTTGAATAATTAAAAGGAAACTACACGTATGAATTTTGTTAAATAGCAGAGCTTACTAAGATACCAAAAATAACTCATTTTCTTCCAAGTCTTATTTGTAGGTTTCAATGCTGCGTACATAATTTTAGATCTTCTACGAGGTGAAATGTTTATATATTAAACCCTGAAAACTGGTTTCTATTGGAAAAACCAACTGACCATTAAGTAGAGTGGTATTAGCAGTATCCCTTCTAATGGCACATTTATGATTAGCTGACGGCACCATGCTGTGATTACAGATCAGTGAATAACTTTCTGCTTTGGCCCCTTCTGAGGGCTTGGACTCTATGCTAAATTGTTTTGAAGCCCAGCTTTGTATTACTCCGGATTTTGCTGAGTAAGTAGAAACCTGAAATTATATGGTTTTCATAGGAATTTACTCAGCTCATCTTTCATATCACTGTCAATACACAGTGTTTTACAGTTGGAATCCCAAAAGTAAATATAGAATGGTATCAAATTTTTAAAACAAAGAGCCATAAACTCAAGGTTGGAAAAAAAAAGGTTTTCATAGCTAACTAAAATTAAGCAAGGCAAACAATATCATCTACTTGCAGAGGACAGTTACCATTTGACACGGTACAAATGAAAATCCTGATCACACTGTAGAGCCACAGGGGAGAAAATATTGACATCACGGTTTGGCAAAAGGGCATGTGGGATTTTGCAGGAATGGTGGCATATCTTTGCTGCTGGTGAAGCTTAAATTAACTGGGCCAAGGCTTCTGAGTACAACATTTCTCTATACACGTTTCAAAGGGACAAAAATGAGGAGAAAGAGGGTTATCTCAAATGTATTGGCAAACTTCCTTAATTTCTGCTTATGAATTCTAGCATAAATCAAAAAGCCAATAGAAACTGATTGAAATGGAACTGAAGCCAGATGGTGACACAGAGGAGGGAAGGGTCCTCAGCTGGCACTCACTACTACCCAACCATGCCATGATGACAATGCAGGGAGTTGTTGGAAAGAGAAATACTGTTTTTCTCCCTGTCAAATGCAATTTCAATCATGGCTGACTTAAGGCATATTACAGTTTAGTGGAATTTCCAATGTGTTATTTATATGGATTTGTAAATTGCATTCATGTCCTTATAATACATAAAAGCATGTATTAAAATTTCACTAAACTTGTCTCTCACATGAGATAATACATATTATTACTAATATTTATCCTCATCATTTTCCTTAATCACCAGGGACAGAACAACAGCTGGGGATTGCCTTTAATCTATCAGATATTATACCAGATACAAATGCACAATCTTCTGAATCATTTCATCAGTTTCCAAAACAAAAATATAAACATGAGTTATCATCTGTCACAATAGCTTTAAGTGATCAAGCCCTTGCAATTGATCAAAATTAAGCCATTAAGCAAAATTATAATAAAGGAAAGTATATGATGAAAGGATCCCTGTGTATCATGAATATTCTGCAGCCATAATAGAATTTCCCTGAGGGTAAGACTGCATTTTACCATGTTCCGAGGGCTCTCTAATACTAGATATCTATATCCCTGGGGCTAGATATTAGACCTGAACCCAGTGGAGTTGTTGAAGCCTCAGTGGCAGAAATTCATAAGCCACACAGATGTGAAATCTATTGATACATTTTTCTTAGAAATAGTTTATGGTGCCCCAAGTAGGTGGTCTTTAATCAGGGATAGTTTCTTTATGCAAAAAAGAAACACATATATATTGTCCTCCAGTCATTATATATGATGGAAGCACAGAGCTAAGTGAGAGAAGTCCGAGAACGCGCATCATTTTCCCTTTGCCACCCTGTGTTACTATTACCGTAAAACGTGTGCCTCCTGAAGTTAGTTGTAGTATAAGCACAGCAATATCCTCATGACTAGCAACTGAGGTACTTGAAGTCAGAATACAAGGGTGAGCATTCCAGTCTCTTCTTGATTGCAAGGAACAAAGACCGAAGGCTAAATTCCTCTCCAATAAATTGCAGGTATACTTGGGAAAGTGACGATGTCATGAATCGCCTCCACCACCATGCCTTATAGGAAATCAGCTAGGTTTCATGGTGACTGAAATATATGTCTGGGAGTAGAATATGCATTCAAGATACTATGCAAGACTTAAAGAAGTTACTTTGTGAGTGACCGCCCCCTGCTACTGCCAGCTGTTATTCCCTATACTGTCGCCATTATTTCAAGAATACTTTTCTATGATCTTGATATAACTGTATTCTATTGATACTCAATCATTCATTCCTTTGCTAAATATTTATTGAGTATGCATTCCTATGCTAGATACCAGAGATTTAGGAAAGCAAGACAACGTGATCCCTATTGTCATGAAGCTCAGAGTCCAGTGGGGAAGAAAAGTATCTAAATAGAATTTTACAATTAAGAAAAAGCTAATAAAGTATAATTTTCTATGAGCGCAAGTAACGGGTGCTTTTTACCTTGTGTCTTCTACTTATTTGCGCTCCCTACTATCTCATGGCTCCTGCTAAGTGGGTCTTATTTTAAATTCTACCTGTTAACCATGACTCATTATTCAACTTAGAGAATCTGTTTCAGGAAGAACAAATATTGCCAGGATGTCTCAAAATCCACTGAACATTTATAAGATTGCTAGGTCTGCAAAAGTCATTCATTTGTGTTCCAGGTGAAAGGGACATAGAGTAAAAACATGAAGACCTATTTATAAGAATTCCTTGGAAGGGCTATAGGTGTAACGGGGACCCCAGCTCTTCCGTTTGAAACAGGTCTCCTGTGTGACCTAGCCAATGTTGGAATACATGCATCTTGTTTTTGTAATGGCTGCCTGCCTCCAGAAAAATCCCTTACAGACTGTTCAAGTTAAGGTCCATTCAGCAGGCAAAAACAACACCTGTAATTTATACAGGGAAAACTTATTATGAGGAAGTACTAAATTAGTAAAAGAGGATTAAGTACTAAAAGGGATAAAGAGAACACCAAAGAATAAAGGTGTAACAGAGGTAGGAATCACACCTCCAGAGCTGAAGTAGAGAACACAAGGGAAAAACAAACTTGGAAGTGGATGCCTCCTAACCTCTAGCACAAAACTGATACTCAGAGTGTCTGAGATAGGTGGCGGAGGTCTCCTCTTTGGATGACAGAGAAGTTCGCTGAGGTGCTGCAGGAAACCACAGCTGGGATGCCGGTAAAACTCACTAGGAATTCATCTTACAGAATGGCCATGAGTTGCCAAGAAGCTGCTTGCCAGGAAGGAAGAGAGCTCACTGGAAAGCTGTGTACTCTGGTGCCAGTGAGACTAGCTAGCAAGCTATCACTAGGGTAATAGTGAGACTCACCGGGAAGCTGAGGTGGGGTCCCTCCAGCACCTTTACCATCACTGGGCAGCTGGCAAGAAGAGTAGTGGACAGGGTCCAGCTCCAGCATCATAAAGCATGGAAGGAAAGCTAGATTTGAAGTTAAGAAGCAACAAACTGATAGTTAGCATAAACTCATAATTAGAATTGAAGATTTTGTTTTCCTTATTACCATGGTTTTCAATTATGTTGATGACTTTTGTGATCTTCTAACAAAAATCAGTCTTATTTTAACTTACACCCCAAAAAATGATTTATTCTAAAATTATTTATTCAATATCATAGTCTGAATGCAACTCTATGTGACATCACGCAATGATGAATTCAACTATTTTATAATATTATGCATAGTTATATATGGATTTATTAGATGTATATATTTACAGAAAATTTGGTAATTCATACCCACCATTTGCATCGACATGGATGGAACTGGAGGGGATTATGCTAAGTGATAATTTAATTTAATGCAACAATTGTTCACTACCTACTATGTACAAATCTCATAAAGATACAAAGATTTAAAGGTGACCCTGTTCTCCTGATAGTATAAGTAAGACAAATTCATACAAAAGTAACTAACACAAAACAAATTTTTGTGTTATTGTATTCAGTCATTTGATACATGTTGTTGGGCTGCCTAATACTAACCCTATAACTTATTATAATTACAAAATATGAAGTCATTAGGGCGTTCTCCCAGGAGATCCCAGAGAGTCTTTGTAAAAATTGGGACTTGAACTGTGCTTTGAGCTGTGGAGTTAGTCTTCAGTAGCTGAATTTGGGGATCGAAAATGAGCAGTCAAGACAGAGAGAGCAACCTGAGCAAAGAACTGAAGGGGAGTGCAATAATTCTTCCATTAATTACATTCAGATCAGAGTCAACCTTCAGTATAAATAGATTCTCTTGTCCTCTCTCCCCGGTTTAGTTTTCCTGCACACTACAGCTACATGAATCTTTGTGCAATGGAGCTTAGATTATATTGTTATTGCTCAAAACCTCAACACGTTCAAACCACCTCATGCTGAATTCAGAATAAAAGCCTCCTCCTCTTTTTCAAGGCCCTCCATGGTAAAGCCTTCATTTCACACTTCAACTTGCTCTCCCAACTCCCCAGTGGTCAGCTCAACTAATTGGCCTCAAGTACCATTGTTTATACAACACCCCTTCACTGGGAACACCCTTCAGAATTCTATCAAAGAAATGCTAGCATGTTTTTTTTTCCAAGCCCATTTCAAATGCTAACTTTTCCTCAAAGACAATTTTCAATCTCCCAAAAAATGAAGTTCCTCTTCTGAACCCTGGTAGAAATAGGGGTAGAGAAGGATTGGTAAGATCAATGATAGGACCTGACTTGTTTTTACACCTCAAAAAAGGTGAGGAGGATTATGGCAAAGCTATGGGACTATAGAATATAAGATGTCTGGTCAAAGTAGCTGTGACTAGGAAGGATCAAATGTTATGTCGGGAGCATTTCATTACCTCTTCAGGAGGAGGATGGGTCCCAAACCTCAAAATCAAACAGATCAAAAATAAATAAGACATTTTCTCCTGGATCACAGAAATAGCCTGTGCATTCCAGTATTCTTCTCAGGCTTTTCTAGAAGTAAATGGCTATCCCCTTCATGTCGACTTCAAAGGTCAGGGACATGCTCCCACAATATCCTGAATTCCTTTATGAAACATCAGTAGAAAGAGAGAAAGCGAGGAGCAGATTTATTGTCTATCTAGAGCTGTCTGATTATTTATACCGCTTCATTCTTCCAGGCCTTCAGTGAATAGTAAATTTGCAGTTGGCATCTATGCCTGCACTTCAGGTGCTATAAATCAAGACTGAAGGGTTCCACATTTTAGTTTTTTAATGATCAAATGTTGGCAGTCATGGGGTCTTCTTAAAGAAGGCTCTTTTTATTATCCAAGTGAAAAGCTTATTATAAATAGTGAAATACAAGTTAGATTCCAGAGGTATGTGCAGACAAGATTGGAATAGAAGAATAAAATGGTATGGAAGACCATAATCCCATTCTAATTTCACTCTTAATTCCTCAGAGTTACCTGTCTGTCTTGACACACTATTGAAATGTAGCGTCTAAGGATGCAAGATTCCTTGTGCTGGAAACCACCCCTTTTGAAATGTGGCAGAGCAGAACTATATGGCTCTGCGGTCTCTGATGACTTGTTGTGGATGAGGCATACTGTATACCTCTCACTTCCTTTTCTTTCTAGAGAGTTGAGCTTATTGAAGTGTAACTGATTTTTCTTTATAATATGTCAACCTGGCATTTTATTGATGTAGGTAGTGGTATAATACCATAATACTTTTGATGCAATTTTACACTATACTGGGAATTGGGGGGGGGAGAGTTGCTAGCTGAATTTTTTTTTTTAAATGTACAACTTAATATAGATTTGCTTCCTTTGGAACTTAATAGAACAACGTATTTAGGTCACCAATAAAATAATCCTTCTGAACTTTTTGCTGATTAGCCTTTCTACCTTTTAAACCTGACTTGAAAAAAATTCTAACCAGTCATTTAAAACAAAATATAACAACACCCCAAAATAATTATTCTCACTCTTAGTCTTACTTATTAGGACTTATTAAGAAGTAGGACCATTATAGTATGTAAATTATACATTAATGTCAATTATAGTGAATAATCCTTCCCCTAGTTTTGGAAATATCTATTTTCTTCACTCTTTTAAAAGCTTAAACGCTTCCACGTTAAAAAGCAGTAATTAAATTATTTAAGCTCAACTAAAGGCGGCTTTAGGTTTACAGTTGCATCGAAAGTTTCGACACCAGCTCACCACTCACCAAAAAATGGAACATTTCAAAGTATTAACAGTTAACTGCTTAACAATCAACTTAAAAGATCTAACTTTAAAAGTACATGCACAGACATTTATTGTCTCCAAGACTGGCATCACACAAGTGAGACCGGCTTTTTTATTCTTTTGCTTTTCACTCAGGGCACCTTTGACTATGAAGACCATTCATCACGGTCACCATTGTCTGGCACTTTAGAGATCTCACTACCAACGGGAGCAGCAGGAGACTCTGGTTTAGAAGAAGAAACGTTTCCAAAATCATTTTTAAAGAATGTGAGCCATTTAAAATTCTTTGTATTTTGACTTGTTCTATATTAGTAACAATGTCAGTCCCACTATTGTCGATGTGCTCTGAATACATACTTATTAAGGGGCAGCTAAGACATTAGAAGCTATAACTCTGAAGGTTGGCCTCCTTTTTATTCTTTTGCCAAAGGGTTGTGACTAAAAGGCAAGGGGCTGGCATTAGTTGTGCTGGTCTCCATAGCATCTAAAATTGATGGGCTAGCTGAGTCCAGGGAACAAGCTGGGAAGAAGTCTGGTACTAGTAAAGATCCCTGGTCTCTCCATAATTTTGCAATTATCAAATTTTGAGTTGCAGCAGGAAATTTTAACTGCTGACAATTGAAGACATTTGAAATTGCACACTTTATTTCTAAAGATGAGCCAATATAGTTGTCAGGACAAAACTTCTTTCAGGCCAGAGTACCTGCATGTCTTTTGCAGGCTTTTGATAGCCGTTTTCTGACATTCTTTCCTTCTTCTGATAGATTATGCTGAGAATAGAGGATGTGATTATTTTATGATGTTTTACTATCTGGGGTCAAAGGAAGAAGGATTTTTCTTTTAACTCAAAAAACAGAGCAATGAGCATTGTGCAGGCATTTGTTCAGAATTTTTGCATCACAACATTAATTCTGAAATGGCTTGTGGTCTACAAGATTTAAACTGGGGTAGGGGCCAGGAGTCTGAGGTCTCATTTCCTATATTGTCTGACCTGTTGGAAAAGCTGAGATGGCTGGGCTTCTTGATCTGCAGGATCAAGATTGGAGGTTTTGAAATCTTTATCAGTTATATAATGGCTCAACCTTTTGCTTTGCTTTGGATCAGCATAAATCTGATCTAACCAGGGATAAATGAGAATGGTAATAAATTCCATCTTCCTTTTAGCAAACACACCAGTGAGGGCAATTGCACGTGATGTTCAGCTCTATAGAGGAAGTTATCTTAGGATAGCTGCATCCCTCTGTTATATAGGCACACCTACAAGATGTTATGGGTTCATTTCCAGACTGCCTCAATAAAATGAGTATCAAAATAAGGCTAGTAAAACGGATAGTTTGGCTTCTCAATGCGTACAAAACTTCTGTTTACATTATACAGTAGTCTATTAGGTGTGCAATAGCATTATGTCAAAAAAAAAAAAAAACAATGCCCATCCCTTAACTAAAAAAATACTTTATTGCTAAAAATATTAACTATCATTTGAGCTTTCAGTGAGTTGTAATCATGGATGACAGATCACCACAACAAATAGAAAAATTATGAAAAAGTTGGAAGTATTGTGAGAATTACCAAAATGGGACACAGGGACATGGACTGAGCAATTGCTGTTGGAAAAATGGTGCCAATAGACTTGCTCAATTCACGATTGCCACAAACCTTCAGTGTGTGAAAAAATACAATACCTCCAAACAAGATATGCCTCCATATTCTTCTTGGAAACTGTGCTTTACAATTAAAGCACTTCTCACAACTGTACCTTAAATTTTAAAAATATTCAATTATCCATTTAGCATCTGTTTTTTTCCACTGGGCTCTGCATTCTAAGATACAAGAATTCTATCAGTCTTACTCTTCATTGTGCCTAGTATGGTGTCTAAAATGTAATACGAGGACTTAATAAGTGTTTGTTCTATGACTAAATTAGTAAATGAGAAATTTAAACTGAAAAACATGAGAGCCCCAATGGCCCTAACTTTGGGGTCCAGAAAAAGGAGGAAAACATAAATGGGGAAGGGGAAGAGACTGTTGGACATTCTTTCCTTCTAACTCACCAATGAACAGATAAAATTATTACTGAAGTCATTTCATAAACTTTTGCTTGTAATTGATCAAAATACTCAGATATTTTTATAATGATACTGACTTATATTTTAATATAGCCAGTCTAACTCGCAAATTTATATTTTATAGACTGGTCCTTATACCAACATCAAGAAAGAGAAGCATGACTAAAGAATGAATGCTATAAATAATGACTGTAATGAAAAGACAATTTTTAGAAATCTAGGTACTTGAGTCGGAGAGATATGGATTCAGATCCTGACTAAGTTACTTTAGACAACTTATTTAATTTTTACATCCAATAAGTAATAGAACTGATCGATAGGATGGTATTTAGGATGAATTTAGATAATATATGCAAAGCACTTATCGTGGTGCCTGGTGCATTGTAAGAACCCCAGAATATTAATGTCTAAAATTATTATATTTATAATTGTACTTTTTATTATTATTTGAATATTCCAAATCTATAAAAATGAGTTCTGTAATATGCCTTTGAGAGCTCATTCTCTGTGAACAACAAAGTTCGCAGCCTCAGTGTCATGTATGAAGTCGCCCTTCACCTTCCATCCGTGACCGAAGCTTGGCTATCTCTGAAGCCTCTGCTCCTGCTCTCAAGTGGGGACACCTTTGCTCCACACCCTTATGTATTATGATTCCTGGAGGGGCCCTCCTTGATTTTCAGCTCCCAAGTTGATTTTCCCACTACCTGTCCATCACGGCAGTGTTAAAGAAGGGTATGCCATAACACTATGTCATCCACTGTGGTTTGTTGTGCAGTCATCTACAACCTCACCAGTACACTCCTCATTCACAGAATGTTTTAGAAGCTAGATCGTTGTCTTCTCCTACAGAGGAATCCTGGCATCGTTCTTCGCAGTTTCAAAAATCACCAAGGTGATTCATCTGATGTTGGCTTCAGTTTTTTGACCATACCACCGGTCATCTTTTCCTCTACCCCCCAGGGGAATCAATTCACTTGATTGGTGAATTCCCATTCACTTGATTTCTAAGAACCAGTATCTTTTGTTTTTTTCTCCCACTTCATTGACTATATTATATTATTCTTTCCTTTTCCTCTTCTTTTTCCCACTTGAAATACCGTCATGCCCAAGGTCCTGTCCTCCTCTTTGCTTATCAGTGCATCCCAAAGCAATTCCACTTACTTCTATTTGAATATGGTGGAATTTTATGCCACTTAAAACTTTATTACCATCCTTGAACTATAGATCTGATCACTGACTTTCTGATTTCTGATTTCTACGCATTATCTGATAAGTACTCATTTTCATACCCAAATCTGAGCCTCCTAGCTCGCCCCTATCTTAATAAAAGGCACTGCCCCACATTCAGTTGTTCAGGCAAAAACCTTAAGAATCTTCTTTGACTTCTCACTTTCTTCACTTTGCCTTATCTAGGCAATCAGCAATTCAACTCCCAAAGCAGTTAAAAACACATTAAAAAAGGAAAAAGAAAGAAAATATGATGATATCCTTCTTCAAGATTCTACATCTTCCACTCATCATCAAACCAAATCCCTTAAAGGCTTCCTATCACATAAATAACATAGGGAGACTTCTGCATTGATTGTATAAGCCTACAGGTTACAATTCCTAATTCTCTTTCACTCAGTCACCCACTCCAACAATATGGACATCGTTGATGCTTCTTAAATGGGCCACACTTTTCTCCATCTCAGGGCCTTTATACTGACCCACATGGAGTCCTCTTTGGTAGACCCACGCATGATTTCCTCCCGCCTGTCATCTCAGTCACAGCTCAAATGTCATCTCCTTAGAAAAGAATTTCTTAAGTGCTTTATTTAAAGTACCTCCTCCATCCCCAATCATGTATGGACCTTTTAGATAAGTATGTAAATATTTTTATATATTTACTAAAATATATATATATATGTTTATTGCTTTCTCCTAATACAATCTAAGATTAAAAATTCTTCTTCTTCAGTGCTGTAACTTCACAGTCTAGAATAGTGCCTGTTACATTTTGGATACTCAATAAATAATTATTGAATCGGATTGGAATCTATGATAAAAATGAATTACATATAAATGACTTTTGGATTTTGTCCACATGTACAGTTGATTAAAACAATAATGTGGGGGCAGAGTATAAATTGTGATTAAATGATACTGTTATACAGAAAATATTTTATTCTCCTTCATTAAACGTTTTTGTCTTGTTTAGTTTTGTTTTTTGTTTTGGGGTTTTTTTTTAGTGGGAGTGTAAGGAATGTACTCTTCCAATCAGCATGCTGTGCTGCCTGCCCTGGCAACCCCAGAAATATCTGCTTAGAGATGATCTCAAGGGTTTCAGACTTGCCAATGTTTTATGTACCTAACAAAACTAAGAATATGTTACACGAGAAAGGCAGTAATAAGAAAAAGGATAATTGGGTTCAATAATGCCACTTTTGTGTTCAATTCAAATGCCTCTGTCTTAGTCCCCTCTGATTGGTGAAAGGGCAGTCCTTAGGACCTAAATCAGCCCAATTTTACTGAGGAGAAGCTTCCTGGTCAGTTTATAAATCAGTAAATATTAAGCACCTACAACATGTCAAGTACTCGTCAAGCCATTGAAAAACCACAGTGAACAAGATGGACTCCAATATTTCCAACCTTCGTTAAGTGAACTGTTTATTGAGGAAGACGTTTTTTATGAAGAAATGTTGGGTGTGATGTGCCCTACAAAGAGGAATCACAGGGTGCCGTGTTGCAGTGACCTTTTCTAAAATAGTCGCTCCTCAGTTTTTCATGGTCCAGATGCCTTTGTCTATTCTTGCGCCAGCCCGTTCTCTCACACTTAGCAACTAGGATCACGTCTGCTTCTCTGTCATCTTAAGAATTCTGGGTTCCTTGTTCATGAGGAAGCCCTTTTCACCCTGGGCCAGTTGTACTCCAAGCCCCAACCTTTCAAGATCTGAAAAGTCAGACAAAAGTTATGTTATGATTTCAGCTTCCTGGGAACTTTTCCCCTAACCCTTTACCTAACACCACCTTGGAACCGGAGATATTTTTATTTATCAATGAATGCTCACCACCTAATTGTGCCTAGAAAATATCATCATCCTATCTGCCTAATTGGCACTTGTCACTAAGACTCTGGACACAATAACTTTCCTAAATCAACTCCTTCCAATTCCAGTCACTGGACCAGAATGGATCACAATTATGAATGTGTATGTGGCAACTTCATATTTTTCACAGATTATGAAATAGTGACTTCCTGTGAATTTTACAAGGCTACATAAAAACATAGACGGTGGCAAATTATTTCATTATTTTTATCTTTTTTAACTGGAGAAAAAGTGTTTAAGACTAGTATTGAAATGGATTTGATATGTTGTGAACATGTGGCTGTGTTATATAACACAATAGCAATCAAGTAAGAGCACGTATTCTGATTTTTTTCATTTAAACATTTTAAAATAATGTTTTAATATTTGATAGGTATAGACATCAGAGCTTGAAATAAAGAAAAAAGAAAAAAATAGTTGCTTCTCATCTTTTATTTTTGGACCTTTTTTTAAGGCCTTTATGACTCGTTATTTTCCAAGGTTAACATATTCAAACTAAAATTCTCACCGAGTACTTGATTTATTGAATCATGAGGTTCAGTGGAATTGCTGAACCTCTCCTGGTGTACATTTCCAAAGTAAGTGTGCTGAAGCAAAGCGAAAATTGTGTCTCTTTTGTGAATGGGAACGCCAGCTCTCCTGGCAGAACACTTAGTTTCCAAGATGGATATGCGATTGACAGTGGATGGAGCACATTGCAGCTTTCTACCTCCTGCAACATAACTGAACCACACTGTGATCTTAGCTTACTTCTCCAGCTACTTGAACTCAACACACTGTAATCCATTGGCTGTAAGCAGATTTCAGAATTTCATGTGTCAGAAGGGGACTGAAAGTAATTGCTTTGTTATGAATGAATTAAGCTAATTATGGGCACTATATGATACAAACCCAACTTAAAAAGTCATGTATCATTAAAGAACTTAGTTTAACTGGATCTGCTTACGACATACCTTTTTAAATGAGTAAGTTATTAATTACTGAGAAAAAAGTTTTTAAAAATGTGTGATGCTAAAAGAGGACATTTGGTCTATAGAAATTTAAAAAAATTACCAAGCCCTATTTCAAATCATGCAGCATTACCTTCTTTGTCTTTTTAGATTTTTATCTTACCTCCTAGTATCAGTGCTTTAAAAGCATTTCGTTGTACTTCCTTATGCATTATTATTCTGAATGCTCATTATTTTTCAGCGTGAAGAAATTTTGTAGAGACTTTCACCCTTAAGTAATGAGATTTTTGAGATACTAACTTTTTATTAATTATATCTAAAATAGTCTTTCCATGGGGCGCCTGGGTGGCACAGCGGTTAAGCGTCTGCCTTCGGCTCAGGGCGTGATCCCGGCGTCACGGGATCAAGCCCCACGTCAGGCTCCTCCACTATGAGCCTGCTTCTTCCTCTCCCACTCCCCCTACTTGTGTTCCCTCTCTCGCTGGCTGTCTCTATCTCTGTCAAATAAATAATATAAAAAATAAATAAATAAATAAAATAAAGTAGTCTTTCCAATTCCTGAGAGTCTCAAGTACAAATAATGTGCTTATTCTATTTATATTAAAGACATATCATAAGCACTATCAGAAATACTAAATTTTAGAGAAGAAACTCCATCTTTTGTGACATTAAAATTGCAGGTGTTAGACAAGTTTCTCATTTTCGTATATTTGCGTACTTTGATTTCTGATGTATAGAAATCAATTTTACTTTTCAATTATACTTTTTTTAAAAGATTTATTTATTTGACAGAGAGAGAGGCAGTGAGAGAGGGAACACAAGCAGGGGGAGTGGGAGAGGGGAGAAGCAGGCTTCCTGCCGAGCAGGGAGCCCAATGCAGGGCTCGATCCCAGAATGCTGGGACCATGAAGGCAGATGCCCAACCCCAACGACTGAGCCACCCAGGCTCCCCTCAGTTATACTTTTTTGAGGTGGGGGAGGGTCAGAGGGAAGTGGAGAGAATCTTAAATAGACCCGTGTCCAGCAGGGAGCCCGACAGGGTCTTGATCTCACGACCGGCCCTGAGATCATGACCTGAGCCAAAATCAAGAGTCAGAGACTTAACTGACTGAGCCACCCAGGCGCCCCTTCAATTATACTTTTAACATGTTTGAAAGTTATCTCTTCTGAAAAGGTTCTGCTACATAATGCTAACGTACTTGTGTTCTTGGAAGCATTTATGTTATTCTAGAGTTTGTGGAAAACCTCAAGTCTGTTACTCTGCTGACATAAAATCCAGAGCTTAAACTCACTAAAAATAAAGCTGAAGTCTCATAATCTCATTTACTCTTACTAATGCTTACTCTTACTCTTTCTTAATGCACTAAGACCAACAAATTGGATCTATTCAACTACATGGAAAAAACAGATCTATCTACTGGAATTTTCTTGAGAGAAATCTATTTTTAATATCTTATTACCTGAATTGTTTTTTCCCATTTGATTTTCTTGGCTGCATTGCTCCCCAGTTAGTCTCCCTCTATCCAGCCATATCTGTTCAGGTTTTTCATAACCTGGCCTTGTGTACTATTCCTCCACCTTTTGTTACATGTGCTCTACCAGGCAGGATTTTATTCATCTCATTTTATATAGTTTATATTATGAGAATAATAATTATTTCTCATATTTCTAATATAAAGTTGTATAGTATTCAATGTGTTTTGCACAAAGCTTCCGTATCTATCATTGCTTCTAGTCCCTTCTGTTATCGAGAGAGCAAAATGTTTCTGTAATGAGCTCTGGGTGTTGCATGTAAGTGATGAATCACTAAATTATATTCCTGAAACCAATACTACACTATAGGTTAACTAACTACTTTGTAAATAAAAAATCGATACAGAGAGAGAGAGCAAAATGTTTATCTCTTTCTAGATTAGGAACTTACTTTAAATATCTCTGCTTATGATAATCAGTCATTAAAAATGACCCCACTCACCATGTTTTTACTCTTTATTCTCCCTCAAAGCGTTTTTCCTTAGACATAAATCTGTATTAAAAGTTTCTACACATTTTTATAAGTAGTTACCAGGGTTATGTAGAACATATTTATGGCAGATCCAACACTCACTAGAAGTACCTTAGAAAACTGGGGGGTTTTTTTGTCTTATGAAATGTTCATTAATTTTTAGGAGAAGGCTTTTTACATACATGATGCCAATACAGTTAAACTTGGTGGTAATATTTGAAACCATCTACTGGAATTTTCTAGATAATCACATCTCAGTAGTTCTGCTTTATGGAGTGACCATTCCACCTCCACATCATAAAGAAATAACAATTCTTCAAAGCCGATTGAAAAGATAGGAGAAAATGACTTATACTTTATAAGAAGCATAAGTCATTTCCCTCCGTCTCTGGGAGGGAAAAGAGGCAGTGGTTTTGAGTTCCCAAACAAATACAGAATCTCTCTAAAGTTACAGCATCTCACCGACCTTTTGACTCGGCATTTGCCTAATCAACTTTAAAAGCAAGTGATACATGATGGCAAGATTCCTTGTGAGTTAGAGTGGTAAATATAAAAGGGATAGGAAAAAAGTGAAGTGCTAATAAGTGCACAAAACCCTAATAGGCAGAATGTACCCATTTCCTCCAAACATGTCCATGGCCTAATCCTTGAGACCTGTGAACATCTTATATTTCATGTCAAAAGGGACTTTGCAGGTGTAATTAAAACAGATTAATTTGGAAACTCAAAACCCCACCGCCAGAGCAAGCTGCAAATTTGATTTTTTAACTTTTTTAGCAGTTAAAACTCTGAGGCTGTACCTATGAGAATAGTCCTAGCCACCCTTCTGGAATCTGCCGAGTTTTCTTGTATTTATTTGGCTCAAGGTAGCCCTTGACCATCACACTGGTACAGAATGTAGTGCACATTGGGGGCATTAATGTGACGGTGTCTAGACCTGTGTAGCAACAATGAGATTCCCAGACAATTCCAGGACACTCTTCCCATTGGACTCAGCTCCATTTACACTACTGTGAAAACTTCCTGGTTTCCTCAGATAGTCATCTGACGCTGGTTCTCATCAAATTGTGTTTGAATCTCTATTAATAGCTTTTACCTCCTGATGGGTTAGAGTGAGTCATCTATTTTCCAGTCTCTCCATTGATCTTTCCCCCTTGAGTTCATGGACATTGTCTTTTTAGCATATTTCCATCAGCATCCAACATGGTGCCTTTCAACAGGGCATGCTCAGTGAAAAGATGCCTCCAAAACCCAAATACAAGCTGAGTTGCAGGAGCATAACTGATATAACTTTCTTTACAAGGTAAATATGCAATCAGGAATAATAACTATTATTTTGTACTAGTTTTCTATTATTACTGTAACAAACTGCCACAGGCTTGGTGACTGAAAAAACACAAATATATTATCTCACACTTCTGTGGGTCAGAAGTCCAGGTGGACTTGGCTGGTTCCTCTGCCTAGGACCTCACAAGACCAAAATCAAGGTGTCGGTTCACACTTACTTGGAAGTTCTTGAGGAGAATTCACTTCCAAGCTCACTTAAATTGTCAGAATTCAGTTCTTTGTAGTTGTAGGTTGAAGGTCTCCATTTTCATGCAGGCTGTTGGCCTGGAACCTCTCTCAGCTCCTTAGGACCACCTGCATCCTTGGTCATGTTTGTTACGCCCTCTATCTTCAAACCAGTAAGCATGAATCTTTCTCATGCTTCTGATTCCTCTGATTTCTTTTTTTGATGCATGTCTTCTGCCTCCAGCTGGAGAAAGTTCTCTGCTTTTGAGGATTTATGTGATTAGATTGGCCCCAGCTAATCCAAATTAATCTTTCTATTTTAATTACACCTGCAGAGTCCCTTTTGACATGAAATATAAGATGTTCACAGGTCTCAGGGATTAGGCCATGGACATGTTTGGAGGAAATGGGTACATTCTGCCTATTAGGGTTTTGTGCACTTATTAGCACTTCACTTTTTTCCTATCCCTTTTATATTTACCACTCTAACTCACAAGGAATCTTGCCATCATGTATCACTTGCTTTTAAAGTTGATTAGGCAAATGCCGAGTCAAAAGGTCGGTGAGATTTTGTAACTTTAGAGGGATTCTGTATTTGTTTGGGAACTCAAAACCACTGCCTCTTTTCCCTCCCAGAGATGCACTGACACTCTGGAATTAGTTTTCTTTTTTCTTATCCTTGTTTCTTATGAGCCGTATCACACCATGATCCAGAACACCTTGACTTCATGTTTAATTAACTCTGAGCTCATAACTTCTCTTCCCCTTAGATATTGCAGAGAATATTTTTTCTCTATTTATATAAATACTTTTTCCTATTAACTTACAAGAATGAGCATGAGCAATTTAAAATGTGTGATTCCCCATGGATTTAAGCTATAATTTGTTTCCTTAAATGCAGAAAAATAAATGGAATATTGAGGTGTGTGTTCACAGAGTATACTAACAGAAAACAATGTACATTTAAATCACAAGTTCAAGATTTGTTTCACTTTTAAAAGAGGCAGCTCTGTCTTAAAATACAATAGTGTTTTGTGCTAAAAGTTTAAGTACTAAAACACATCCATTTAAAATAAAGTCATAATAGTCTCAAGAGCTGCGTCTGATCTCATTCACTTCTCACCAAAAAATAGTGTTGTGTACAGATGGCAGCAGTGATGTAATGTAATGTATGTCGAGAGTATTCATTAGGGTACCAGTGGGGCTGACGCTTTATAGCAGCTGCAGTCCTTCCTTGGTGAGCTCGGTTTTGAAAATGATTTCTCATCCATTCAGACAGGTTCTTTTGCTGAAAGTCTCCAAAGACTATTTCATTATCCTACCTTTTCAATGACTTTCCATAAAGGAATACAAGATGTGAATCTGGTTTTAATACGTACCATTTAAAGTAGTTATCAATGATACATTAGTCATTCCATCCACTGCCCCTGTGAGGTGAGTGAATGAATAATTACAGGTGACCTTCAGACAAGTGAGGATCTAATGTAGTCTTGAAGGCTTCTAAGTATGGGGTGTTTTGTCTGATGGGTGAATAAGCACTGAGTCATTAGCATGGCATTTGAGAAATCGTTAGGGATTTGTAACTAAAATAAACCTGTTTTTCTTAGTCATGATAATGGGTTATTCTTCTTACCTGTAATGCTGGATTTTCTATTTTTCTTTCCTTATTTCAAGATTTATCACCTTATGGTATATTTTCCTTCAGAAAAGGACACAGAGTATAACTATCAAAGAACATGTTTGATAAAAAAAAAAAAGTCAGAAGCAGGGACATTTTTAAAAGTCGAGGAAAATATGGATTCCTGTTTCCCAATTCGTGGCTAATTTGAAGAAAAAAAATCATTTCTAAGTAGTTCTAAATGTTTAACCCTGGTTTATAAAACTGACCAGCTCAATTGTCTTGAATGAATAATTTAGTTACATTAAATCTGTCAAAATATTAGTTCATAAGCAGTGTATGGAAAGATACTTGTCACCCATCTTTGTTTCCCTGATGCCCTGTGTCGAGTGGGTGCTTAACACAGATTCATTGAATAATGATGTCAATTTTTTTGTATTCCCTTTTATTCAATAATCTCTTTCTCTCTTTTTACTTCAAAGTGGTGGGAAAGAGACCTCATACAGAGGGGGAAAAAAGGGTTTCACTGCTTAGATACTCTTTCAAGGTTGAATCACTTTCGAGAAAGCAAAACAAAAGGCGATAAGAGGTTGAGTGCTTATAATGATCTTTGCCAAAATATTTCTTTCTTGTTTATGCAATACATAAAAAGAAAGATAAATAAAAAGAAAGATAATAAATAAATTCTTACTAATTTATTCAATGTCTTTTTGCAGTTTTTTATAATTTTCACATTTATTCTACCCTGCTAGCATTACTACTTTTGGCATATCTCCTCCATTACTCTCTTCTGTAGCATTGTCTCCACTTAACAGGAGACTCCATGATAACAACTTCCATCTTTACTATAGACTCATTGTTCTTTTTTCCCTTAAATATGCAAAACTATATAGGCATAAAAAATATACGTCAATTGAGATGTGAAGGTTAAAAATTACTCACTTTTCTTACTTTTTATCTTCTCACTTTCCTCATGCTTCTTTTTCCCTATTTATGTTTCCAATGCTGTTCTTTAATTTTATTTGGTTTTCTGTTCTTTAGAGATAATTAGTAGCTTGTCATTTTTATGCTCCGCCCACAGGGCCAAAATCTACTTCATAATTAGTGTGAAGAGTTATGCCAAGCTAAACACTCCTTGGGCATTGCCATCGTTAGGTGCTGGAAACAGGTGGTTAAGGACTTTATTCAGTATACAGCAGAATCAATATGGTGTTGATCTAAATTTCTTTATTGCAGCAACACCTGAAAGCAAGGTTCCACTTAAAGCAAGACACACTTGTGATCAGATGGTCAATAATTGCAACAACTAAGAGAAATTGAATTGCTTTACTCAGAACTTGCATCATTTCTTAAAGAGGGGTGACATTGTGACTGAAACTGTCTTTCTATCCTTTCAGAACTGGCTTGAACTAGATTAGGAACAACTACAGAAGACTAACAGGAAGAGCCTTTGTCATTTCATCTGTAGTATACTTACAAGGTCAGTTTCTTCAATCTACAAAATCTCTTATACATTCACTCATTCGTTCAATAAATATTTATTGAGGTAATAGCATGTTCCAGGGCACTGTGATAAGGACTAAAACACATTTTTAAAAGATTTTATTTATTTATTTTTTGTGAGAGAGAGAGAGAGAGAGAGCGTGAGCAGGGGGGAGGGGCAGAGGCAGAGGGAGTGGCAGGCTCCCTGCTGAGCAGGGAGCCCAACGTGGGACTGGATCCCAGAACCCTGAGATCATGACCTGAGCCCAAGGCAGACACTCAACCAACTGAGTCACCCATGTGCCCCACCAAAACACATTTTTCCTGCTTCCATAATCTCATATATAGCTGGAGTGAGGGAGATGTTGGTCAAGACAAAAATATATCATCAAAATCCAATGTGTAATAATTGTGACAGAATTGTGTACAAGGCACACTGTAACACAAAGGAAGAACGGATTAGCATTGATTCAGGGAAGAATGGAGTTGAACAGGCTCGCTCCATCCTGATTGTGCTAAGCACCCTTGGGTGAGGCCCAGTTTCTCTTTAGATTTCCATTATCTCATGTGCACAAAGAGAGTATGAATCTGATAGCAAGCAATAGCTAAATTTTTCAAGGACTTCCTATGTGGCGGATGCTTTTTGACAAATTTTACTTATAGTAACTGATGATTTTCTCCAACCTCTGAGGTTGCTACATTTAATATGTCAACTTTGTGGTGAAACTGAGGCCCTGAGAAGTTAAGTAATTTTGGCAAAGTCACCAGTTAATAAGTGGTAGAGACAAGAAAATGCTACTGACATTTTTTTCTATGAGTCCCAAGTGAAAACTCTTGCAGTGGAAATTTCCAAATTCATTTACCTGAAAAAGTAGCCAGAGAAAATTGACCGACCTTACTATAAACTAAAACGGAGTTTTCTTACAGCACATTTGTTATACGTGTGTGTGTATATTTTAATATATGTATATATATATTAAAGGTCTTTTAAACATGGTTGTGTTAAGTTTCCATGGAATCCATGAACTTGTGGAGAACATGGTGTACTTTCTGAAGCCAGACGCTTAAATTCTTACAAACATCAGACGTCGGAGTTAAGGCAAGGAGCAGGATGACTAAATTAAGAGTGGACGGCACAGGCAGTGTGGATACAGCATGGGGGAAGATTGTGGCCTTAAAAGATGTTTAAAGACTCTTCTTGAGTAGTAGATATTATCATTTCTAAAGCTCTACCTTCACCACACTAAGTAGAGTTACTTTTATCTAAAAAGAGTTACTTTTAAATGTTCCCACCGTCCCAACATTTTCTCTCCATTCCAGTTTACCTCCTGGCGGTCCTACACCTACAGAAACACAGCCAAACTTAACCCTGCTGGGAAGTATGTTTCAATTTCTTCCCTGACTCTCTCATCTATAGGAATTCCTATTTCCTATTTCTGAAAAATGGGTATCCTCCGGTGGTGCCTTGTAAGATTAACAAAAAATAATCAGACTTTGCAAAATCCTATTCAAATGTAATGATGTGATTTAATTTTCCTAAATCTTCATTCTGAGGAGCAAGCTCTGTGAGTGAGAAAGTATTCAATGGGTAGCTGATTATCCCGTTAGAGCTGAGTTTATATAACTTTTAAAACCAAGTTTTGATATTTTTCATATAGCTGACTTTGTTTAAAAATATTTTTTAGGAGGGGCACCTGGGTAGCGCAGTCATTGGGCATCTGCCTTCGGCTCAGGGCGTGATCCCGGCGTTATGGGATCGAGCCCCACATCAGGCTCCTCCACTGGAAGCCTGCTTCTTCCTCTCCCACTCCCCCTGCTTGTGTTCCCTCTCTCGCTGGCTGTCTCTATGTCAAATAAATAGATAAAATCTTTAAAAAATATATATATTTTTAGGAAGTCATAAATGAATGATGTATAAATAGACAAATGAATGTCAACATTCTTAAGGAAACCTATATACATTTCTGAAGAAAGACTCCCCCTTACTCTGTAATTTTGAATTGGTAATATAACTCAGATGAATCAATAAATTACTAAAGATCAAATAGTTTAATGCTACTATCACCACTGCTTCTATCTTTACAGTAAATGTCAAAACCAGTTGCCTAATGATATTATTCTTTATCTGTCTAATAGGAAAACAATTCCCATATGATTCTATTAATATTATTTATGACTGAAATAAGAAATAATCTTCAGAATACCAGTAAGCATGCTTGGATTTATTTAAACTTGAATGTTAATATATATATTTGTGACTAATTGCATACCTATTTGAGTAATCAAATGTATTTTAAATCTAATAAGATATATTCCAGTGAGATATTTTAAAGCAAATAATACTGCGTCCATGTAAATAAAGACAACATTACATAGTGGGTTTTGGTGGGGTTAATTTGAAATTCTGATACTTAACATTTCAAACTTCAATTTAAAATACCTTATATATATTTTTTTAATAATTTTTATTTTGTTATATTAATCACCGTACAGTACATCCCCAGTTTTTGATGCAATGTTCCATGATTCATTATTTGCATATAACACCCAGTGCACCATGCAATATGTGCTAAAATATCTTATATTTGTAATGCACTCTTGTGCTTCACAATTTATAAGGTAGTTTACATGAATGGTCTTTTTGTTTCTTACGAAAATCATGTATGGGTGGTAAGGCATGAATCCTTACTTTCATTTTCAAAATGAGTCATCTAATGTTGGAAATGTGATGTGCATGCAAAAACTCACAGTTAGAAGAGGTATAGCCAAGAATCAGAATCCAGGGGCGCCTGGGTGGCACAGCAGTTAAGCGTCTGCCTTCGGCTCAGGGCGTGATCCCGGTGTTATGGGATCGAGCCCCACTTCAGGCTCTTCCGCTATGAGCCTGCTTCTTCCTCTCCCACTCCCCCTGCTTGTGTTCCCTCTCTCGCTGGCTGTCTCTTTCTCTGTCGAATAAATAAATAAAATCTTTAAAAAAAAAAAAAAAAAGAATCAGAATCCAGGCTTAGAGATTCCAAAATTCATCTTTGTTGCATAAGGTAAGTGGAATAATTGTTTATCAAATGAAGAGCAAAGGACATTTTTCTCGACTTGCCTTGTTATTTAAGACTATAATTTTTTTTTTAGAAATCCTTCAGATTCATTCTTCACTTTATTTTATAGTCTGAACTCTTCCCATGATATACCAAAGAAAAGCAAATAGACTGGAGGAAGAATTGTTGGTTCTAGAAGGATACTTGTCAGGTTTAATTCTGTCAGTTCACTTGACTATAAGAGAGTCGTGTGTAGAATGGTTGTGTAGAAACCCAGCATATGAGTTCACTGGAATTCTAGCAAATTGCTTAGCAGGTTATCGGTGAAACTGGCCAATTTTTTTTAACTTTTCTGCTTTGAAGCTTTCTTAAGTATAAAATGGGGATTATAATGATACTTCAGAAAATTGTATGAGAATTAAATAAATCAATATTTATAAAACTATTATTAATGGCATCTAGTAAGCACTATCAGCATTTGCCATCATTAACTATTATTAATAAATATGTTACAACGATAACATGTATTAACTGGTATCTTACTTAGTAAAAGACTTTTTAAATCACAGACATTTAAATAAACTTTCATTCTTTTTTCTTTCAAAGGTCTTCACAATATCATTTTAAAGGCTGAGATTCTCAAACAGCAAAGATAATTTTTATTAAGATTAAATAACCTCCAGGGTTGGAGTTCAGAAAAGAGGGTGAGTGCTGCAAATCTTGCGTGTATTTTGAACTTACAGATAGTCAGACATTTTGACCCAGAAGTATCCTGGCAATTTCAGACTAAGCATAGGGTGCTCTCTTTCTTCAGTAATTGGCACTTAGAGATAATAATTACATCAATCATGCTGTCAAGAAACATACAGTATTTAGACTTAATGGGGGAAAAAAACACAACTTATTAAGAAAGAAAATTCTATTAATAATGTTAATCTTTTTAAGCCCCTGAGCATGTATCAACACAAGTGGGTAATCATATATGAGGGACTGAAACTTCTCCTCAATCCATGGCTTTTCTCTGCTCGCCCATAACAGAGACGCCGGTCTTTGGGGGAACTGACAATTTATTATTGGCTATCCATTTTGACATATTACTTCTTTTTTAAATGATAGTTTAGGTAGGAAATAGATGAGTGGTTCATTTTAAAGGGAAGAAGGAAGGGAATTGAAGAGAGGGAGGGAGGACAATTTAGATCTCTTTTATTTTATATTTTAAATTTTATTTATTTATTTGAGAGCAAGAGAGCACACGTGGGAGCATGAGCCATGAGTCCGGGGCAGGGGGAGAGGGGGAGGGAGAAGGAGAAACAGACTCCCCATTGAGCATGGACCCTGTTCGGAGACTGACCTGGGGATTAGGGATCTTTGCTAAGCTTCTGGGGGGTGCAGAGAAGACTAGACAGCAGTCAACAGGCTATAGAGTGGGATATCACTCATGGAGGGTAGATGTCTAGTTTTAATTCCCAAGGGGGGAAAAGGAAATCTAAACCCACCAGCATCTGGTAAGGAAATAATTGCAGCTCTGCTGGCTCTGAGAAGCGTGATTAAATGGCGGGCACTGGCCAGTGTACCGGAACATAAAAGGCCTTAGTAGCAGAAAGTTAACACTTTGGAAATAGCACTCAGTCAGTAAAAAGAAATGAGATGAGGCCTCAGTTCAGCCAGGAGAAACCAGAGAATATAATCATCTGTAAAAGAATTTCATTTGATTTCTTACACTGGTCAAATGGGCATCCAAGACCTGAATTGTCATCTATTAAAAAAAACAAAACAAAACAAAACAAAAACCTAAAGATTTACTGAAAGGAAGAATAAAGAATATCATTTGCTCTCCATTATTGATTTATTAACATTAAAGAACAAAAATATTTAAACAGAATTTTTAATAATCTACTTACTAAAGAATTCACTGCTAATCTTACTAATTAGTGATTTTTAAAGTGACTGAGAATAACGTAAACATGGAAGTAAGTAATTTCTAAGTCAAATACATGACAGTAAAAGTATAAAATATAATAAGGAAACAAATTGCCACGGATCACTTTGAAATGGTCTTTTGCTCATAGTGAATGCTAACAAATATTTTTAAATGAATTATGTCTTAGATTATGGTAAGTTATCTTACTTTCTTCAGTGGTTTATGATGGGACATTCTAATATATAGGGCATTCGTCAGCTTTTAAAAAGAAGGTGTAACAAAAAATGCTACACTGCTCAAATTTTTTTTTTATTTGACTGGTGATATTTCCATCTATGCATACAGTGTACTTCAACACCACGTATTATTATGCTTGAAGAGAAATAGGACCTGTTAAATTGCATACTACTTGGCATATCTATTTAAATGAATTGCACTGAATCGTATAATGAGAATTTGTACATACTAGGTTCTTTTCGACCCAAATATCCCCCAACATGAAATTATTTTGCATGTTTGTCAATATTTCTGCATCCTGAATGTAGATTGTCTACTCAAAATCATCAGCATCAGACCCATGAAGTATGTGTTCTTCTGTATAGTATTTCTGAGTTTTTCTATAAACAAAATTCTATAAAATAACCACAGTTCTCGTTGCATTAGAGACGAGGTTGTCACAATCATTCTAGCTCATATCCAGTTGATATTAAAAACAGGGTTTTTCACAAGGTAAGCAACAGGGAAATTACATTTCCTAGATTCAAGTCCCCTGCACAATTTCCAAGTGCTGTAGCATCAACATCAGGCAAGGAGTTTAATTTTATGACAATGTGTTTACAAATATATTAAGGGTGGAATTTCCAGCACCCCGAATGGGATTTGAGTACATTTCTTGCTTATCATAATAGTGGATGCTTGTCTATAACTGGGTCTCTTGACAATATGATGAAAATGAGTCCGATGTTTATTTTTGTTCCTCTTTGGTTTAAACTACCATATCTCCCACACACAAAAACCTAGTTAGGTGATATTTTAAGTGCCAAAAGGACACATTAATTAAATGTCAGAAAATAGATGCTCCAGAAAGAATGTCATTTCTACAAAAAGCTTCAATAAGGAGTCGATTTGAATACTGAGAAGCCCCAAACGAAATACAATATAAATTACAGTGGCTCATCAACACACCTCTAACAAACCATTCGACAATTCCACATCTCATCACCTGAAATTAAAATCCAAATTTTTTTGGCTAAGGTCTAGTCCCATTTGTCATATATTTTTGATGGGTAAACCTTAGTGGGTTATTACTTTACGGAACATACTATTCCTAGGTTTTATAGAATTCTGTTTTATTGTAAACTTTTTGTTTTTGGCAAAGTACAATTTATAGTGATTAGTTTAAGGATTACGTTTTTTAAAAAGGTAAAAATTAAGGTCAAGTAAAAAATAGTCTTTAATAGAAAAGTTTCTTGCGATATTTTTGGTTCAAAAAAATAGAGGCAAGTTTAAGGACATTTGTTGGTAATGATGGTGACTCTAGAGTCTCTCTGTAGCTTTAGTGTAGACAGTTTCCCTGTGCTAATGAGTATTTTAGATAACCTCTTGTCTTGTTTGAGTTTATCCTAGGTTATCTGGTACTTTCTGTGCCCTTCTCCTTCATGCAGCCCATTTCCTTTACATTGTGGTGGGTCTACATCAGTAATGAGAAAAAGAAAATCAAAGTAAAATGTTTTTCCACCTTAAAAGTAACTAATAGTTTTTTCTTCCACTTCACTTAATTTTGCTAAACTTCATGAAAGAAATTTGAAAACTACCAGAGAAATGTGTCAGCAAAAGGCAGGACCTGTCTAATACAGAATTAAAACTTTGATTTGAAACTCGGGAGGCTTATTTTGTGAAATTATCATTATGTGTGACACCAACTTGTAGTGCTGAGTGGGAGAAAGAAGAGAGCTAAAGAATTTGGGAAGTATTGCAAGACTTTTGAAGCGAGTGGAGGTAGGGATTAATCCATAAACAGAAAAGAAAATAGCTAAAGAGGAAAAAGAGACATAAGAAAGATGTCTCATGTGTTCCGAGAGAGTGCTTTTGGGGGTACTTTTTATTTTACTTGGTGTCCATAGCCCTGAATTAGGGCTTTTCTCCTTCTATATCAGGCGGCAAAATAATTAGCATTGCTTTTTGTTGTTGCTGTTGCTGTTTTCCTCTTGAACCAGAGGACTTGGGTTTAGATTTAGTACTTTGTGCTCACCGTGTAACCTTGGGCAAGTGAACAAATCTCCTTAATGCTCACATTTCTCATTGGTAAGTAGAAGTTAAGAATACTCACCTTGCAGAGATATTGGAAGGAAGAGAAGTAAGATGTATAATGCTGGGCACATCTAAATGTCTAATAAAAGGGAACTATGTGGTTGGTGCAGCTGCTATAAAGGATGGAGACCAGATGGAGAACTGATACCAGCCCAAGGGGGAAATCCTCATCACAGGTTCCAGCACACTCAGGCACGTCAAAGAGTTAATCATTGCTGAGATCCTGGTCCTAGATGAGAAAATAGGCTGGCAGAGGCCACTGACCTGGGGTCAAGGATTATATCTAGTGGTGTCACTAACCTGTGCCTGGAGAGTCAATGATGAGACATCTCAGAGGCCCAGGGAGCATGAGTTAGAGCCGAGGGCGTAGGCAGCCAAGGAAAAGTCCAGCCTTTAGAGCAGACTGAGTACACATCCCCCTGGAGCTCAAAGGTTGATAGCGCACATAAACTGATGAAGGTCAACAGACGCAGTGCACTGCAGAGTTAGAGCCAAACCTTGCCCTATTAGGAAACACCAGCTTTTATAAAGAAATAAAGCATACCTAGCGTGGCCTGAAAGGACTTCTGTCATCCTGGGCGGGACCTCTTTGACAATTCTCATCTGCAGCCATTGCTGTCATTCTCTCTCTGAGCCCCAACCACACAGGCTTTGAGAAACTTCAAGCATCACATACCTTGTACAGAAAGCTTTTTGTTTATGCAGCACCTACAAATACATGCACACCTTCAGATCTCAGTCTAATGCTACTCTCTTAGGGAATTCTTACCTGCCCAAATCCCTAATCCTGGCGAGAATAATATTTTGCAGTTCTGTCCTTTATCTCCTTATCAGTAGTTGTACTTTTGTTAAATGACTAAATGTTTAATTAGTGATTTAAAGTTTCTTAACTTACTTTTTTTTTTGATTAGAGGGACTTTGTCTATCATATTCAGCTGGTGCTCATTTCATCAGTGCTTAGCATGGCAGCTTGCATAAGATGAGAAATTAATAAGTATTTGTTAAATGATTGAATGAATAATAATCAGACAGACAGACTTAAGAGCCGAAGACTAAAAGCCTTAGAAGCAGCAATAGATGAGGATCAGGAAAATCCATTACCTGGAACAGAAGAGGAAGGGGGAAGAAAGAGAATTAGAGAAACTTCCACCAGTCTACCTAATGCTAGAAGTTTGTCAGTCTATTAGGAAGTACTTTGAGGCTTAAAAATCCTGCACTACTGTGAGGCTGGTAATAATTAGATAAAGAGAATCTGTACATAGTTTGTCCTTGTGTTGTCTTGCTTTTTTCCCCAAATATATCCCAGTGATTGCTAAACTCTGATTCAGATAAACTTTAGTTATATACCAGTAGGCGTCTGAACTGTGTAGAGCGCCGTCTTAGTAATATCTTTGAAAAGAATGGTGTTTAATATTAATGTCGGGTATTGAGCAATATCATTTATTTTCTCACTTCCTCCTATTAACTGTCTGAGGTAAGCATTATTTGAATTTTGCAGATGAGGACTTGAAGTTTGAAGAGGTAAAGGCATTTGTTTGAAGTTATACAGCTGTCGAGGAGCAGAGCTGAAATGTGAACCCCGCTCTAGGTTCTTGCACAGCTCCCGTTCTCGACTTCATGCTGCACTAGACACAGTAGAACCACTGCAGGACTGTGGTTTTGGCTTTATCAGTTTAGTCAAGAGCTTATAAAGCAGTGTCCGAATGGGAATTTTTTCCGTGTGTCAGAAAGCCTGAATGTTACATATTCACTTCGGGAGTCTGCACAGCAGGTCAAGGTTTTATCTATGTAACTTTTCTTTTCTTTATTTCTATTACTTTTTTAAGTAAATAAAATGAGAGGATACAAACAATCTGAACCAGCTGAAATAGTCTGGCAGGAAATACTGACTTTGTATCAGCCGATTTGGAATCAAACTGAAGAATTTCCAAAGATGTTAACAGATTGCTCTAACGTTTGGTACACTGGAGAGAGTAAATCTAAAACGAACAAATGAACAAAAGAAACAAACACACAAATCTAAGGCAAACCTAAGGCATGTTAGTTATATTTCAGTTTGTTTCTTTTTTCTGTCTTCTTGTCTGTCTTTATAGTCTGGCTTCCTTCATGTTAATTATATCTCATCTGCTTCTATTCTTTCTCCTTAATTTAATACAAATAATTTTCAGACTGATATCTTTCTGTGTCTCTGGAATAACAGTTTTTTTCAGGTCAAGTTTGCATGTTTACAGACTTGCTTCTCTCCAACTTCTTGCCCATACATTGCTGTGAATTTATGTAGTCTGCCCCTCCTTGCCAAATACTGAATCTAGGTTTTCCTAATAGTCATTCTTGCTTGAAATTCTGTAACTTTCAAGGAGACTACATTTTGCATTTGTTTCTTGTTCACAATCAACTACCAAATAAATAATATTCTTACTTCTGCAGTAGTTAGACAAAAGTGAAAGAGTGGATTTCTGACTCTTTTTAAAATTCTTTTACTAGAAAAGTTTGCATAAAGTAAAATGCACAAATCCATAAGAGGACTTTAACAAGAGTTTTTGGGGTTTTTTTAAAAGATTTCATTTTTACATAATCTCTACATCTGATGTGGGGCTTGAACTCACAACCCTGAGATCAAGAGTCACATGCTCCACTGACCGAGCCAGCCAGGTGCCCCTAAGAAGAGTTTTGATAAACACATAAACTCATACAATCCACACCCCTATTAAGGTATATCTGTCGTCCCAGAATGTTACCTCATGTTCCTTTTCTATCAATCCTCCCCAAACTCCGAAAGAAAAGCTTTGCCATTTTTTCACTATAGTTTTCTTTTTCCTTTTTTTTTCAAAGATTTTATTTATTAATTTGAGAGAGAGAGTGAGCGAGAGAGAGGAAGAGAGCATGAGCAGGGGGAGGGTGAGGGAGAAGCAGACTCCCCACTGAGCTGGGGCCTGCGCAGGGCTCGATCCCAGGACCCTGGGATCACCACCTGGGCCGAAGGCAGATGCTTAACCGACTGAGCCACCCAGGTGCCCTAGTTTGCTTTTTCTATAAATAAAATAAATGCAGTCCGACAGTAAGTACTCTTCAGTATCTGATTGGTTTCATGCAGCAGACTACCTGTAAAATTGATTCACGGTGCTGCTTATAGCAGTAGTCCATTATTTTTTACTGCGGAATAACATTCTCTTGTATGTGTATCAACGATTGTTTTCCATTCTCCTGGTGTTGGGATTTAGATTTTCTTCCAGTTTGGGGCTATTAAGAATAAAGTTTATATTAACATCCAGGACTTTTAAAGATGGTAGTTTCCATTTCTCTTGGGTAAATAGTTAGACAGAATTATTGGGTCACGGAGTAGATATTTATACATCTTTATAAGAAACTACAAAAATGTTTTAGATTCCTAGTAGCAGTGTGTAAGTGTTCTGGTTGTTACACATTCTTATTAGCATTTGATGTTGTCAGTCTTTTATTTTTAGCCATTCTAGTAAGTGTTTAGTGGTATTTCACTGTGATTTTAATTCTAACTTGTCTGGTGACTGATAACTTTGAGGCCTTTTTGTGTGCATATTGACCAGTTGTATATCATCCTTCCAAAATGTGTATTTTAGTCTTTTGTCCTTTTTCCCTAATTGTGTTGTCTTATTATTATGGCAGGAGTTCTTTATATATTCTGGGTATAAATCCTTTTTCATATGTATGTTTTGCAAATATTTTCTCCCAGACTGTGGCTTACTTACTCATGTCCTTAGTATAATATAAGGAGAAGGAATTTTTCCTTCTAATAAAGTTTATTTTTTAGGATTATTACTTTCTGTGTACTGTCTACAAAATCTTTGCCTAATCACAGATTGCAAAGATACTCTCCCTGAGTTTTATTCTGAAACCTTTATAATTTTAGCTTTTCTTCATTCTTTGTTATGAATACACATTACACTTTGCAATGGGTTGTGGATACCCAATGGATGTTATTTTCATGTCAGTTATTATTAATATATCATAGTAACCCTAACTCGTTTATAAGTACTTGACTCCCTTTTTCCCTCTCACCTTCCTACTCTGGAGGGAAAGATTTAGATAAATACTGTGTATGAGTTAGAATCTAGTCAGAAAGGAGAAACCATCGTTAGTATTTCAGACAGAGGGAATTTAATTCAGAATTGGTTATGAGGATGTTGTGTGGGCTGGAAGAGCAAAAATAGGGAAAGTAAGTTTACCTGAAGATTAGTGACTATGGAAACCAGAGCTGGAGGAGCAAAACAGAAGCAGAACTACCCTAGCACCTGAGATATCTATGAAGCTCCTGTCCTTAGAGAAAAGAACTGGGAGCTGCTCACCAAGGCCTTTGCTACTTCCTGCATCTGCAGTCATTCCTCCTGATCCTGCTCCACTGTTGCGGCTGATTTCCCCTGGAAACAGGAGAGATAAAGGAAGTCACTCCTGTCTTCCCGTGTCCTCTTCCAGTAACCCACGCATGCGTCTCATTGGCAGAACCTGAACAAAAACTGTTAATGGTGTGTGGGGGGAAAAATCTGCAGGTTTCTAGCTATGAAAATATAGAGCAGAACACATAAAGATAGGAATTTAGGTAAAAATCACAGAAAGAATTAATCAGCATATAAGGCATCAAGTCTGATCTCATTAAATTGCTTTAAGGGCTGCAGGACTTCAAGTCCACACTCATTGTGTTAATGCACATGACTAGTGAGCAATATATATTTGTGTGAGGTGCTTGCCATGACTCCCTAAGAGTTTACACAGTCTGTTTAGGTCAGAAACCAAACTAAAACCTCAGTAAAATACTACACTTATCCTTACTCCTCCCACAAAATATAAAACAGGACATCAGTGAGAGCCATCTGCTGAGGAAGTCCTGAGCAAGCAGATTCCCAAGGTCCACTTTCATCTATATTCACAGCTCCAGGGTTTCTCTTGGTTTTGGGGTCATTGGACTGCTGACTGGAGCAATCTCACAGCCTGATGTAGCCAGAAAATATGTGTGGAAGACAAAAATTATACCACGAAGAGCCCTTTCCATATATTGCTACTGAATAATGCAAACAACAAGGGCGAACCAATTGAAAACATCCTGGAGAGGAAAAGCACTCCGGAATGGTAACATGAGGAGCTCTGCAAACCCTCTACCCAGAAAACCACTATAACAGATAAAACTTGAAAACAAACAAACAAAAAAAGTCGAGTCTCTGAAAATTGTCTTAAGCAATTGAGACATATTTATTCGAGAAAATCTACTAAATCTTGGTAAGAATAGTGAGAGTCTATGGAAGCCAAGTCATGACCAGCTCCCTTCCCCCATCTAGCTCAGTGTGATAGAAATCTTACTCAAGGAAGACACAGCCAAGAGCAGGGGGTAGCCTTAGGGGTAGGACTTTATTTGGAAAAAAGTATGAGAAGTTCAGCCTAAAGGCACTTCCAAACAATGCCGATTTTAGCTAAGAAGAACCCTCCTGTGGTCTAAGCAAGCCTCAAAGACTAGAGTTTAAGACTACTCCTACAAAGGGCCAGACATTAATTTGATCAGACTGTAGAACAATTTATGCCAGAGGTTGTTAAAAATCAGAGCACAATCAGCTAGCAGGTAGTGAGGGCTAATATCTGGGTGTGATACCAATATAGAGAGACAGGCCAGAAACATACAGGGAGATAAGGGAACTCAGGGAAAGACACAATTGAATAGCTCAGATAAAACAACTGGTATCTTTGGGGTGTAGGGGAACATGGTGACTGCATGCCCAAGACTGAACCCTCTGAGGAGCAACATTATAGGCTGTACACTGTAGGAGAAATAAGCTTCAATGAACAGAGCCCTAAAATACATAAGGCAGTAACTGACATAATTGAAGGGAGAAGCAGACAATTCAAATATAATAGTTGAAGACTTCAATATCCCGCTTTCAATAATGGATAGGAAAAGTAGAAAGAAGATAAACAAAGATATATAAGACTTGGCCAGCACTATAAACCAACCAGACTTAATAGACATCTCCAGAGCACTCTACACAACAGCAATAGAATACACATTTGTCTCAAGCACATAGGAAAGATTCTCTAGGATAGATCATATGCTAGGCCATTAAACAGGCTTCAGTAAATTTAGAAGTTTTGAAATCATGCAAAGTATGTTCTCTGACAACAAGAGAATGAAATTAGAAAAAAAATACAGGAGGAAACAAGAAATTTACAAGTATGTGAAGTTAAGCAACACACTTCTAAATAACCAATGAATCAAAGAATAAATTACAAGAGACATTAGAAAGTACTTTGAGATGAGTGAAAATGAATAAAGAATATAAAATTCATGAGATACGGCTTAATCAGGGCCCAACATTGAGATTTATAGCTATCAACCACTTTTATTAAAAAAGAAGAATGATGGGCAGGGGAATGGGTTAAATAAACAGGTGATGGTGACTAAGGAGAGCACTTGTGATGAGCACTGGGTGTGTATGAAAGTGATGAATCACTAAATTCTATACTTGAATCTAATATGACGCTGTATGTTAACTAACTGGAATTTAAATAAAAGCTTAAAAAAATTTTGCATTCAATCTCCATGCCTAAATGGATTCCATAATAAATTGATTCATGTCATACTTTAAAAAAGATCTCGGGGGCGCCTGGGTAGCGCAGTTGTTAAAGCGTCTGCCTTCGGCTCAGGGCGTGATCCGGCGTTCCGGGATCAAGTCCCACATCGGGCTCTTCTGCTGGGAGCCTGCTTCTTCCTCTCCCACTCCCCCTGCTTGTGTTCCCTCTCTCGCTGGCTGTCTCTGTCAAATAAATAAATAAATAAAATCTTAAAAAAAAAAAAAAAAAAGATCTCGTATTAATAACCTAATCTTCCATCTTAAGAAATTAGAAAAAGAAGGGGCGCCTGGGTAGCGCAGTCGTTAAAGCGTCTGCCTTCGGCTCAGGGCGTGATCCTGGTGTACCGGGATCGAGTCCCACATCAGGCTCCTCTGCTATGAGCCTGCTTCTTCCTCTCCCACTCCCCCTGCTGTGTTCCCTCTCTCGCTGGCTGTCTCTCTCTGTCAAATATATAAATAAAATCTTTAAAAAAAAAAAAAAAAAAAAAAAAAGAAATTAGAAAAAGAAGAACAAACTAAACCTGAACTAAGTGGGATGAAGGAACTAATAAAGGTCAAATCAGGAATTAATGAAACGGAGAACAGATGTACAAAAAAAAAAAAAAGTAAAGAAACTAAAACTTACTGGTTGTAAAAATCAACGAAATTGACAAAACTTTAAGAAGAATAGCCAAGAGAAAAGGACAGAAAATGTAAATCAAAATTACAGTGCAATACAATTTCACACCCACTAGGATGACTAGAAACCATAGGAAAAAACAAATGCTGGCTAGGATTTGCAGAAATCAGAACACTCATATATTGCTAGTGAGAGTGCAAAATTGTACAGCCACTTTAGAAAACATTCTAGCAGTTCCTCAGAATATTAAACAGAATTACCATATGGTCCCCAGCAATCCCACTCATGTGTATATACACAAGAAAAATAAAAATACATATCCATTCAAAATCTTGCACATAAATATTCTTAGCAACATTATACATAATTGCCAAAAAAAAGTAAAAATATCTCAAATATCCATCAACTGATGAATGGGTAAATAAATTGTGATATCTATACAATGGAATATTATTCATCAATAAGAAGAAATGAAGTACTGATACATGCTCTAACATGGATTAGACTTGAAAATATTATTTTAAGAAAGAAGCCAGTCACAAAAGAGAACATATTTTGTAGTATCTTGACTTGAAATGTCCATTATAGCTAAATACATAGAGACAGAAAATAAATTAAGGTATGGAGTTTTTTTGGGGTTTGGGGGTGAAGAAATATTCTACAATTATGTAGTGGTGACAACTGCAAAAATCTATAGATATGTTAGAAACATTGACTTGTACACTTGAACAGGTGAGTTTTAAGGTAACTTAACTGTATCTCAATAAAGCTTTAATAACAAACAAAAAATAAACACCGGGGAAAATTCCGTTTTATTCCCAAACATTGCAGTGCTTTTCTAGGCTATTCTCATTTACGTAAAACCCTGTAAGAGCCAGCATGATGAGTACTTTACATATGTATTTTCATTTAATCTCACTTAATAACTCTAGCAATTCCATGGAGTGATATATATTATCTCTGTTTTTTAGATAATAAAACAAAAACCAAGAAAAAATGAAAGTCACTTGTTAAATTCACATCATTGTTAAGTTTCATATACAAATTCTTATTCTTAACCATAATGCTGTACTACTTCCGTTCCCCTCAAATATGGCACCTAAAGGGCCAACACTATTGAGTATTGTACACAGTTTCTGTCCTCTTTGGGGAAATATCAAAATTCCAGACTAATATTGTAATGCTCATATCACAAAGGGGATTTTAGCTGGAAAATAGTAAATTTGTAATATTAAACACACATTGCTTGTTAGCTCTAACTTTTTGGCATGAAGAGAGGTGTAATAAGCACATAGTTAGGATAATTCACACTGCTCTATGATTTATCGTTCTTTCAAATATGACAACACATCAAATTAGACTCATTTCTAAAGTGTCTTCATGGATTCTCTTTTGTTATTTGCACAGTGTGTGCATGGCGTAGGTTGTAAACATACAGATCATAATATTGAACTCAAGTAAAAGAAGACATTATCAATACCAGCTAATGACAGTCAACAAAATAAGGAGTGATAAAAATTGAATCAACAGATGACGTCATGTACTCTTCCAAACTGGTAAACAATTTGGTTTAGGTTTACCTTTAAGTGAGATCACTCATCTATACCCTGAAGTTTTATATATATGGATTCAAGGAGAGGCCCAAACAGATAGATTAAGTAAATTTTTACAGATGAAAAAAGTAATGGTTCAAAAAGCCATGCTTTGTCCAAAGTCACAGAACTAAACAGAGATAGAACCAGAACTAGAATCCAAGTCTCCTGGTTCCCAGCCTGGTTACAAGGCTGCCATCTCCCATCTAATCCCACTGGATATAGAACATTCATTTAAGGTCAGTACACAGTCTTTATGTATACTTGACAAAGTAAGAAAAATATTGTTATCAAACACTGAAGTAAAAGGAATGTTAGTTAATCACATTTTATAAAGATTTATTAATTTTGTCCCAGTTGGTCTTATATTTATTTAATCATTGCTTTCCTCCCTGTTTCTCCAGAGAACAATCTGTCCCTGGCTCCCTATCTGTAGCCCCCACATATAAAATCTTATTTTAGTAATAGTATATAATTAAAGATGACAGTTAAAGATTAGGGAAAAGCATGCTGTAAGAGATCACTGGGGCAGTCAAGAACACAAGACGATAAAAACCTGAAAAATAATATTCTCACAGATATAAACTAAAAACCTCACTTAAAAATAAACTTTGAAATTTAAATGCAAGTCTGCTTTTTCCAGTAATAACAACAAAATTTTTAAAATCCCATTATCAAATACATCAGGGCAACAATTACTTCTGTGATATGACAACATTATACTCTTTAAGTTCTTGGATCAGAGGGAATGTTTTTATGAGAAACTGTTTATGTTACATGTAGGCTCTTTCGGCATTAATTCTGGTTGGTTTTGGCATCAGTTCCAATTTACAGAATCGACTAGGATAGGACATTGGAAGCTCTATTTTTCAGGATTTCTAAACTGCATAACATTCCTTCGGTTGCTATTTTCTACTTGTTGCTATATTATTTTACATTTTAAATGCTTTGTCTCTCTAACTAGATTGTTTCTTTTTCTTCTTAATCTGAATATGGTTAATTGATTATCACAGATTATTGGAATGTGCCTCTGATATAACCTGTAATCATTTATTAGTTAGTGGCAACAGACTCTAATCTTAGAATCTGATAGTAAATCTATTGTCTTGTGTCCAATCCAATGAGAGCAATTAAATGATGAAACAACTTCAGTTAAAAAAAAAAAAAAAAGACATTTTGACAAGCTACCACCACTCTGTATTTGAGGTTCCCATTTACTTTTCAAAAGGAAGAATCATTAGACATCATTCATTCATTTACAGCTTTGTCATTCTTATTGTCCCTTATAAAAACCATTCAAACTATTAAGGTTCACATGGTCTCATATTTCTTGACCTGTTTCTCACCTTCACCTTCATTAATGCTGAAATCAAGTAGAATGTGAGCATAAATATGTATGATGAATGTTTCCTTGGACTTCCAAGACAGGCTTAAATTATATAACTATATAACTATGTAACTATATATATTTCATTTTTATATGTAATATAATTACATCTTTTTCACAAAATTACTAAATTCTCATTATACAAAATTCTGTAAATCACAGAAAATTATTTTTAATCATCTATACTTTAATCACTTAGAATTAGCCAATGTTAATACTTTTATTTTCTTCTAGCATAAATAAATAAACATCTCAAATAAAGATTATATGTTTACTCTCCATGCTTATCATAACCAACTGGAATTGTACTATTTGCCACAGAGTCAGAATAATATAAAGATCATTTTCTAGCAGAGCAGCCAATTAATATGATGAGAAGTCTAAGGGTAGCATAAAGCTTGATCCTTATGAATTTGAAGTGGCATGTTCAGTTTAGACAGATTAATTAAAACAACCAGGTACATGTTGTTATCATATTCGATTCACATCTTCCAGTATTAAGGTTGTATTAGGTTTATAAAATGAAGAATTAATCCAGAGAGGTGCTAATTAAATGTAAATAAAGGCCATTATGAACTTCTCAATGGAACTCAACTGGTATTATTATATTAAATAAAAGTGGTGTCAATCAGATGCCCAGGTGCTTGGCTTCTCTTAATTTTCAGCTTTAGGTTTTTCAAAGAATCATTATTAACTAGATAAATTTAATTAAATATTCACAAAAACGTTTGCTGACCATTTACTTGGATAGAGTGGAATATTCTGCAACATAACTATTTATTCCCTCAAAACAAAGATTTGTTTCATCAACAAAATAACTTTAGACTATCATTCATATCAAGCTGTTAGGTTCACCCAGAAAATTCCTGGAGTATAATTTCAGTTGTAGATCTTTTCCAGGAAAATGATCCAAGCATATTTCACAGTTTGCAAATGCATACTATGAAATATGTTCATGGTTCCCTTTCTCATTAATTTGTTTTGAACATATCTAAGTGTCTATAGGTATTAAAAATAAATCTTTAATATTGATTTAATAAGTGTATGATAACAAATTTCATGAAAAAATATTTAAATGGTAGAATTCTAGTTTAAAAGTAAGTGCTTCTGAAAAATATTTTTGAAACATTATAATTAAAATTATTAACTTAAGCTGAACAGTATCATAATTTGTCATTCTTCAGAAAGCTAGAAAATTGCAGTTACATTTGCTGTGCTCTTACTTTAACTACTGTGAATCCCCTATACTAAGCATATGGTTAATTACAATATTGGATGAATTTGAGAAGTTTAGGTTGCCCGCCCACATGTCTAGGACCCAAACTCGCAAATGCTTTGTGACTTCTCGACAAAACTGTGATCGTACTTAGTTGTTGGTGTCAGTCAGGTTAGAGTGTTTTATGTAATTAATTGAGTAGCTTTCCCATTTCCTTACATTAAAGATTTGACTCCTAAGTTATATTATTTTAAACATGTGCATCCAAATAATACTTCTAGCTAGTAATATTGTAAGTTTTCAGCAAATGTTTATTTGGGATAGAACTTAGAAGAAACAGATTAAACTGCCTACTCTCAAGAAGCTTAAATTTCTGATAACGAGACTTAAAAAAAAAAAGCAAACACAAATAAACAAGGAACAATCCTGATACAAATAAAATCTAGGACATTATTAGAAAAAATGAAGGCATTATATAACCCTACATACTGGGAAGAAATCTTATCTTCATCGTGTGTTTCTTTCCTGTGAAAATAAAATCAATTTTCTATACGTGTTTTATCCATCAGTGTTTAGAACTGAAATAATAATAACATGTCTTGTTATTGGAACAATATATCAAAAGACAAGAAAATACTAAGCTAATTATCTGTAGAATAATACTTTCAAGTTGGAATTTACATTAAATTAACCTATTGTTTGAAAAGTTTTGCACTATGACATTTCTTCCTTTAATATTATTTGACTAGTGTGTGTTTACCATGTTAACTATGCCAACAAAGAAATGAAATTCTGGCATATTCTTTCTGTTACATACTTTGAAAGATTTTTCTCAGTGAGATAAATTCACAGGTCTAATTTCTTCCAAGGATGTAGGACATTTTTCAATTAGATTTCAAGCCAAATAAAACTATCAATAGTATGTTTTTAAACCCAGGGCTGGAGATTTTGGCCCATTCTTTAGACAAGACAGAGAAGATCGGGTATGTTGTTTCCCCAGGCCTTTTATCTTTCGTAAGCCCATTAATGAGAATTTCACCAGATAAGGAGATTCCTCACACAATGACAATTCTTTTTCAAATGTGACAGCAACATTTTATCAAAGATTGTAGGCATGTTTATGGTGGAAAGCAAATCATTTTTGGATCAATTAAATCTAGGTAGAGACCTTATGCCTGCTACTTACTAGATAGGTGACTTCAAATAAATTGTTTAACCTCTTCTAAAATATAAGGATAATAGAAACCACTATTTAAGATTATTGTGAGAATAACATGTAACTGCCTAAAATGGTGCCCAGCATACAAAGGATGATCAATAAATAGTTTCCATATTCTTATTTGATCAACGTATGAGAGGTATTTAATGTTTTGAGAAAGAAGTAGGTCATAGTTACATGCATACATTATGTAAAAAAAACTACAAAATATACTACACAAGAGTCAATTTATCAAGAAGGTATAACATCAGTTAGTATTTATGCAGTCAACATAGAACATCTAAATATATAAGGAAAAAATTACAGATCTGAAGGGAGAAATAGCAATACTAGTAGGAGTCTTCAATATCCCATTTTCAACAATGGATACATTACCCAGACAGAAAGTCAATAAGGCCATATTGGAATTAAACTACATGTTAGATCACATGAACTTAACAGACATTTAGAGAACATTCCATTCAATAGCAGCAGAATATACATTCTTCTATTGTTAAAATGTCTACTCTATAGAAGGCTATCTTCAGATTCAATGCAATCCCTATCGAAATTCCAAAGGCACTTTTCACAGAAGTAGGACAAGTAATCCTAAAACTTGTATGGAACCACAAAAGACCCCCAAGTAGCCAAAACAATCTTGAGAAAGAAGAACAAAGCTGGAGGCATTGCAATTCCTGATTTCCAACTATATAACTAGGCCATTATAATCAAAACCATAAAGCCAAAGCATAGATGAATAGATCAGAATAGAGAACCTGAAAAGAAACCTACTCATATATGGTCTTAATTTTTTACAAAGGAGCTAAGAATATATAATGGGGAAAGGATACAGTCTTTAACAAATGATTTTGGGAAATTGGACAGCCACATGCAAAAGAATGAAAATGGACCTCCATCTTACACTGTATACAAGAATCAACTCAAAATGGATTAAAGATCTGAATATAAGACCTGAAACTCTAAAACACCAACAAAGAAAATATAGGGGATAAGCTCTTTGACTTTGGTCTTGGCAATGATGTTTCGGATTTGATAACAAAACCACAAGCAAAAAAGCAAAAATAATCAAGTGGGGTTATATCAAATTTAAAAAGCTTCTGCTCAGAAGACACAAACAGACATTTTCCAAAGAAGACATCCAGATGGCCAACAGACACATTAAAGATGCTCAACATCACTGATCATCAGGAAAGTACAAATCAAACTACAGTGAGACATCACCTCATGCCTGTCAGAATGGCTAAAATCAGTAACACAAGAAACAACAGGTGTGGGCGAGGATGCAGAGAAAGGGAAACTCTCTTGCACTGTTGGTGGGAATGCAAACTGGTGCAGCCATTCTGGAAAACAGTATGGAGGGTCCTCAAAAGGTAAAATACAACTATCCTATGATCCAGCAATTGTACTATAATATATTTACCCAAAAAATAGTCAAATACTAATTCAAAGGGATACATGCACCCCGATGTTTATAGCAGTGTTATCTATAATAGCCAAATTATAGCCCAAGTGTTATATGTTATCACTTATGTGTTATCATATATATGTGTGTATATATATATACATATATAGATGATAAATGGATAAAGAAGATGTGAGACACACACACACATATAAATATCACTCAGCTATCAGCCATAAAAAGATTGAACTCTTGCCATTTGCAATGACATGGATGGAGCTAGAGAGTATTATGTGAAGTGAAATAAGTCCATCAGAGAAAGAGAAATAGCATAGGATTTCACTTATATGTGTAATTTAAGAAACGAAACAAATAAGCAAAGGGAACAAAAAAGAGAGAAGGAGGAAAACCAAGAAAGAGACTCTTAACTATAGAGAACACACAGATGGTTACCAGAGGGGAGGTGGGTGGGGGATGTATATAGGTGATGGGGATTAGGGAGTGCACTTGCTATGATGAGCAAGTGTTGGATGGAAGTGTTGAATCACTATATTGTACACCTGAAACTAATACTATGCTGTTTATTAATTAACTGGAATTTAAATAAAAACTTAATAAATAAATAAATAAATAAATAAATAGCTTTTGCACAGCAAAAGAAACCATCAATAAAATAAAAAGGCAACCTACTGAGTGAAAGAAAATATTTGCAAATCATAAATCTATAAAAGGGTTAATATCTAAAGTATCTAAAGAACTCATACAGCCCAATAACAAAAGGAAAAAAAAAAAAAAAACAGAGAAAATGAATAAAATTCCAGCTATGCTTTGAGGAGACTGAGGTCTACAATGTATAAATATCTCAAAACTATCTCACTATGGGATACTATCTTTTCTTGTTTTTTTACTGAGGTGCAATTAACATGCAATGTTATATTAGTTTCACGTGTTACAATATAATGATTCAACAATTCTATACATTATTCAGTGCTCATCATGATAAATGTACTCTTGACCCCCTTTATCTATTTCACCCATCCCCCAACCTCTCATGCAATTTTACAATCTTCTTTAAGGACTAGGGTATTTTTGTTGTAATATTTACATTTTCTTATTTATTTATTTATTTATTTATTTATTTATTATTTCATTTTTCCCCTTTTCATTACATTATTAAGATGTAATCTTAGTATACCAAGAAATGACGTTGAGTATTGGAAAGTATTCACATTCTTTTGAGTGGTATCAGTTGGGACAGATACAGGAATTGCCCTTTCCTCACGGCCTTTCAAATGAATGTTGAAACAACAAGTGATCCCATGAGAAACCTGTGAGACACTTGATGAGACACGAAGAAAAATGTATCTGCATGGTAATGACACGCTGCAACACGTGACCGATTGTAAATGATGTTTGTAGTATGGAATGGCATTATTTTGTTTATCATTTGAAAAAAATCTTATTTAATTTTTCAAATGTTCTTCAATGAACATGGTGGAGACAATGACCAATCAGAACAGACGTCTGAAACATTAAGTCAAACACTCAACCAGTCAGAATTGATTCTGTCTTTACCAGAGCATATTGGGCAGATACCAACCCTGAACTTAGAAAGGGAGCTTCCAAGCTCATTTCATCTATTCCATGCTACTGGAGGCATCCTGAGGCCAATGAGATTAAGCCAGCTTGACTCATCTCCACCTGTACTGCATTAACTCTGTAATCCCAAGGTAAACTAGGACTAATGTATCTTTCATATCATTTATATCGTTAAGGCCCTAATGAAAATTATTAACTCATTCTTCAGAAAGGCACACACTGAGTAGTGTTACCTACATTATTAGGGAGTTCAAAAGTGTTAGAGTCAGACAGTCCTGGGTTTGTTGAGATATGAGAAAGTCACAGCAAATCCAATCACTGTTTTCAATCTGTTTGAAAAAAAAAAAAAAAGATATTACCTAACCTTTAGAGCTACTCAGAAAATAACACGAGGCAGTCCCTAACTTCCTTCCTGTGTCCAAACTCTCACAGATAAATGAGAAAATGTCTGTATTTTAAAGTCATTTATTTTTATTTGTCAAAAGTAACATTTGTAATACTTTTTCTTAATATAATGTTCTTTATATGATATTCCATTGGAATTTCTTTTCCTTTTACATCATTTTTTTCTTTTATAGCGTCCATATCTCTAAATACAAAATAATAGCACTGGATTGCTATTTTGACAGGAGTGGAAGGAAATCTGAGGATCATATGTATTGCAACTTGTGATTGGCTAAAATATGAAAGATAATTAATTATGCAAGCTACAGTGTAGCTGTTCATGAATACAGCTCTCATTTACCTTTTCCTTTAGAATCTAAGAAATGTACCTGTCTGATTGAATACCTACTAAAAGAGTAAGCAATTAATGAGTCAAGGTCAGGAGGCCACTCAATATTGACCTTTAAAATAATGAACCAAATAACTGAGGAAGTTTAACAACACACTGTAGTAGTATTTCTTATAATTTTGATATTTTTTGAAAGCAAGTTAACATTTCCATAATTCTTGTAACTCATAGCTCTCATCTAGTATTTCTTATAATTTTGATATTTTTTGAAAGCAAGTTAACATTTCCATAATTCTTGTAACTCATAGCTCTCATCTCATAGAGAGGACAAATGTCTCATCTCTGCCTAGAATCTCACCTTGAATTTTGGTTGCCTGCTAGGTTACCACTGCTATGTATTCATCATCTGTTTGACATATTCTTTTGTTGCTGCAAGAAACCCACACAAACCCCTTGTTTGCAGATTTTGATTTCACATATTTTATGTATCATATACAACAAAGTCAGCATTGTAACTAAAATTGCGTGTTTATTATTGTTTACTTAAAAATGTCTGTATTGACATCAGAAGTTTACTGTATAGCAGGTCTGTTATCCTTGTAATATGCAAATTTCTTTTTCCTTTTGGTCAGCAGTGACAAAAATAGGCTTACTTCATTTTAAAATTATGTTAACTTATGACTCTTTTAATTTCTCATTCTCGATTCAAATATGTAAATAGCAATGGTTTCAATTTCATATGCTTCAGTAGTTTCTTAGTAGCCAGTGGAAGGAGCTGGTAAGTTTCATCAGGCTATGTTGGATATTATTATAGAACATTAAAGTCTTCATAAACCCAGTTTGTTTTGGCAGAGCTTCCTATTCTGGGCTTGTGTACCTGGGAATAGGTTTGGGGTGAAGCTTCACCTGAAAAGAAAAGTGATTGGCCCTGAGGGTACAGAAAGTTCAAAGATTTCGCTTCTGTTTTCCAAAGGATTCCACATCATTCAACAGTTTCCTTTTGCCGAAAAGATGAAGTCCATCCTTCTGACCGCACAATACTAGATTTTTCATAAAATGACACCCATGCAAATTTCACTCCTCTGATTCTGTTTTCAGTACTTCAATTTGTGAAAATACTTGCGAATATAGTATAGAACAAAACAGACAAAATCCACGCCATCATGGAGCTTATATTCTTGTGGGAGGAGGTGGACAGTGCACAAAAAAGTAAATATATGGAATGACCCATGGTGATAAGTGCTGTGAAGAAAATGAAACCAGGACCAAAGGGAGACATATGGCTGTCTGTGTAGGAAGAGCGTTCCAGGCAGAGGAGGCCACAAATGCATGGGTCCTGAAGTGGAAGGCTGCTTGGAGTGTTTGAAAAACAGCAAAGCAGCCAATATCTCTAGAGCTGTCGAAAGAAATATGGTCAGGATGTTAGTAAAGAGAGGGATTGGAGATTTTGGAGGGTCTAGGAGGCCATTTTCTGGACTTTGGCTTTATTCTGTGACAGCATTTTTAAATTTAATTATTATTATTTGATTTTATTTTGGATATTATTCTGGTATATTTATTCTTTGATTTTATTATAGGAGTCATTGGAAGACTTTAAGCAACAGTGACATGATCTGACTTAGATTTTATAAGTATCTCTTTGTCTACCATGTTTGGAATAGACTTCAGGAGAAAAGGAAAAAGCTGGGAGATAATTAATCTATTGGAAAGATCCAGGGGTGAGTTGACAGTGGACCAATAGCTGAGGTTGGTAGAAGACTAGGTATTTTTTTGTGTGTGCATTTCTGGCCTGAAATGTTGTTCTTAAGCTGTGGATATCTCCTTTCCCTAATACTTGGCAAAGGTACATTCATTTTTATGTGATATTATGCTGATATTCAAGCTTGGTGCTGCAAGTTCTGCTATGTTTGCTTAGTCCTATATGCATGCTCTATGTACAGTATTTATAACAGTGTCTTCTTATACTTATTTGTTAATGTGTTTGTCTTCCTAGTTAGATTATCAGCTCCACAAAGTATTGTGTTTTTAAAATAATTTAAATCCCTTATACCTATCACAAATTATGTATATAAAAATATATTTATTATACATATATACATTATTATACATACACACACATTGAGCACTCCATATGTGTTTGTAAAATGAGTGAATACCTCCAAGTGTAAAATAAAAAAAAAATTCATAATGACTTTCTAATCCATGAGCGGAAAAGTCTCTTAGGGAAGGGGTCTCCAGCATCATTCTCAGAAATTTAGAATATCAAAGCCAGAATACAATATCTGTCACTTGACCGGAATATGGACCATGCTCCTGTGTCCTTCCTCATAGGTCACAATAAAATATAATTTCAAAGGCAAAGAATGTGTCCTTTTGAGAAAATTCACAAGAAATCTCTCTTTGAATTCACCAATGTTGGTACAGAATAAAGGGAATGTCTTCACTTTTCTTCCCTTGAGGCCAGACAAGAGGGATGAGTGGAATGGTAGGTGGGATTCCCTGAATCATCTCATAGAGCATTTCTCCAGGTTTCTAGATGGAGGCTTTATGATGTAAGTATGCCAACATATGGATTTTTTGTGTGTGTGTTTTGTTTATTTTAATAATAGGGTTACTATTGGCAAATTAGAGAAATGCTATAACCTTTGGGATTTGACTAATGTTTCATGGCATCTTTGATTATAACTGAGCTGAGTGTTCACGTACTCAGAGAATTTATAATTGGTCAATGATCATATCCAAAAAGTACTATTTAATTAAAAGATTGGCATTAACCACTAACTCCATCACTTGCAACACTCCAGATATTTCAAGGACGTCATTGTTAGTAAACTTCTCACCATATGTGGATGGTAAAAAGCTGGGAGGGTTAGCTAATAAGAATCTGAGCAAATGTAGTCAGGATGGAGCAATGGGCTGAATTTACAGGTGGGAAATTATTAGGGATAAATGCATAGCCCTATTTTTAAGTTCTAAAACCCAGCTGTAAAAGTGCAAGATGGGAAAAAATAAGAGAAATTTGTAAGAAAGATATTTAGGGGCATCTTGTCTACAAGCTTATCAAATAGTTAAGATTGTGATTCAGCTGCCAAGAAAGCTAATTTGATCTTAGGCTACATAATGGAAATTTAATGTCCAAGAAAAGAAGTAATATTTCCCATTTACCATATACTAAAAAGAATTATCTATGGAGTATTTTATTCCATTAGGAATAGCATTTTAGGAGGAAAAAATAGTCAAAGCAGAACACACTCATAGGAGGGCAGTTAAAGACGAAATTCAAAACAAGGTTAAAGGTTATCTGAGAATTAGTAAAAGAAACTAGGAATTTTTAGCCCGGAGGAAAAAGGAAAAACCTGATGGGGTGCGAAGTAGACCATGGGACATGGCATAGAAAAGGAATGAGAGGATTCTAAAAGAATCACTGGAGCGGAAGCTGAAACGATGTGTTTAAAAAAAATACAGGTATCCTCACTTTTCCAAAATTCTCACTATTCCTGCATTAGTACCTGTTTTTGCTAAATGAAAGAAATCTAAAGAGGATTTTTGCTTTTATCAAAAAAAAAAAAAATGTGAACAGTATTTGGCATGTGTTTTGCAGTGACCATTACAGAGGCAGCGCTCACCCTAGCAGCGAGAGGCCAAGCTCCTTTCCCAGGACTTACGCTCAACATCGAGCTGTCACAGCTCTGAACTTTATGAGCATTGTGCTTTCTCTTGATTTATTTTGTGCATCTATTAGCAAGACATGTCCCGAGGTATCAGAAAAACCTAAGAGTGGTTACTTTTGAGGTCTAGGAATGCTCAAAATTTTTTCTTTTTTAAAAAAATATATAGGGCGCCTGGGTAGCTCAGTCAGTTAAGCGTCTCCTTTTGGCTCAGGTTATGATCCCAGGGTCCTGGGATCGAGCCTGGCATCAGGCTTCCTGCTCAGCAGGGGGCCTGCTTCTCCCTCTCCCTCTGCTGTTCCCCCTACTTGTGTGCGTTCTCTCTCTCTGTCAAATAAATAAATAAAAACACTTTTTAAAAAAAGAAAAAGATTTTCTCAAAATGCTCTACTTTTGGATAGCAGGGGAAACCTCTAGTGAATAATTTCAGGTAAATGTAAAGAAAAACTTGCAAATATTTAAAAATATTTTTAGTGACATGAGCTACATCGTAAAGGAGTGATTATATCTTCATTGGAGAGGTTTTTGGTAGTTTGTTATTGTTGGGGGGGTTGTTGTTTTAGTTCTTGTTTGGTTTTTGTTTCTTTGTTTTAACCAAGAGCAGCAAAGTGAAAAGGGGAAGCATTTCTTGGGTTATAGGTTGAGATGGATTTTCTCTAGAGTCCTTCTGACTCTAATGTTCTATGATTTTGTTGCTGCTGTTTTATTAGAATAAAATTCATTCCTCACCAATAATTGGGGTGCATTTTTTAGGTTATGCAGAAAACATTAACAACAAAATACCGATGAAACTATTTATCTTTAGTAGGTTTCAGACACTGTACTTTATTTACATTGGTTCAGTGTCACAGCAACCTTATGAAATAAGCCAGATGAAACACCCAGATCTAGCCCTTATTATGTAACCTATTTCTTTACCCACACGCCATGTAGGTTTGTTTTTGCCTCTTATGGGTTTATGGAATCAAACAAAAAATGACCCGTAAGCGATAGCAAGAATCTAGTTACAGTGTGTGAGACACTATTCCAAAATTTTCCACCTAGGGTCACACAACAAAATTCCATTTTATAGATGAAGAAACTGAGGCACAGAGAGTAACTTGATCATGCTTATACAATTAGAAACTGGGAGAACAAAAATTTAACTCCTGATGGTCTTACTTTTCTGCCCACATGCTTAACCTCCACACTATACTACTTCCATAACCAAAAGACTTCTTACTCATAATGAAAAATATATTATAACAGTGATAATATACAATGCAGACAAGATGGGTCAAGGTGTCTAGAGACCTTCTTAATCTATTAGTGATTCAACTTCTATCTCCCTCTTCTGGCTATTTGACCATCAACAACAGTCTAGTCCTCCAGACTGAGCGTTGGGTAGTAAACTCAGAAGATCGTACTATGAGAGTGAGTTGGCTTTTATAATGCCTGACCCTTGTGATTTCAACTGTCTCTGCATTTGAGTTAGTTTTATAGCTTCGACAGAAATGTTAAGTTGCCACTCCAAATGGTAGCTGGCCATTTATGCACTGGTAAGCTCATGCATGTGATCAGTGGTATGCAAGAAAGAGAAAGCATTGCAGTTGGCAACTGGCAAAAATTCAACTGGGCAAAGTCTGGGCTTAACCGTCTCCATTGCCACAGTTTTAAAATGTTGAGGTTAATTTGAGGATAAGCATCATTCATGCAAACTTCTTTGGGGACTAAGTACCTGGACTGGCTCCAAGCATCATGCAAACAGTGTCCAGGCAGCTTTGGCAGTGAATCATGATGTTGACCTGCAATCGTTTGCTGTTAGCAACGGTGGTCTTCACAAGCAAATGTTGCCAAGCTAATTGCCCTGTGCCAAAATGTAATAATAGCACAAATATTCACCAGGCTCCACACTGAACATTGTTTATGGTTTAGTAATGCAAGAATCTTTGAAAACTTCTGTTGGCAAACCAGCTCTCTTTCTTTCTCATAAAAACTGAAGCCCAAAGAGGCTCTTCAAATCTGCAGCCTAAGATATTTGAAAAAGTGTGTCAGTGTGCTCAGAGGTGCCTGCTTCCACTGACTGCTGAGTTCAGCCACATCTCAGGAGTACCCTAGAGATATTTCTCCTGCCCATGAACTTCATTTGGAAATGATTAACAGAGAAAGGCTGGAGACCACAGTGGCTCTAGTGGAGTTAAAAAGTTCAGTTCTTAGAATAAAGATTTCATTAAGACCATAGAGTTTGGGTATAGACCTGTCACTTTAAAATATGCTTGTTTGACTGCTTCCACTCTGATGGGTCTTTGAAAGGCATCCGTTCCAGAGCAGAAGAGAAGCAGAGCCGCCACACGCATATTTTTAAGTGACAAGTCTGAATATTTAGTGTGAATGGAATCACTGTATCCTAAACCCCAAAGTAAATGTGGGAGCAGAGATGAGATACTCTGTTAGTCTAAGCTTTCAAATAAAATTGTCACCGGGAATTGCCCAAAATAGCCAAACCTAATTGCTGAAAAGGACTATAGCAAGATGAGAGAAGTATGTAGTAAGCCATTTATAGTCCATGAACCATTGGTCAACCTTGTCTATTTATGAAATACAGAAGGTGAAACATTAAATTGCTCATAATTAGTTTAACATGGAAAGGGTATCCTATTTATTTTGTTTAATTCCTATATATGTTAGGCTCTGTTGCTTTAATGAATTTTGCAAAAATTGATACATAGAAAAAATATAAAATCTCTATATATGTTATATGCAAGTCCCATGGAAGAGATAACTTATACCCCATAACTGAAAGAAGAACCTAAGACATAATTGGGGTCACTTAAGGTTTCTTCTGAAGTGTGTGTTTGCATGGAGGAGGTGTCATAGGGGCTATCTTAGGTAGTCATGCTCCAGGATCTACTTCCTCTGAAGTGTGTGTTTGCATGGAGGAGGTGTCATAGGGGCTATCTTAGGTAGTCATGCTCCAGGATCTACTTCCTCTGAAGTGTGTGTTTGCATGGAGGAGGTGTCATAGGGGCTATCGTAGGTAGTCATGCTCCAGGATCTACTTGCCTCGCATTCTCATGCGTGAATGGGCCTACATTTGGTTGACATCCATGCAATCTTTGCTGTATCTGTAATAGGGAGGGAATGGAAATGTGGAAATGCAGAAGTTTGGAAATTGTTGCTATATAACAAAAAATCATTTCTGACACACACACAAAAGGAAATGGACATTTTTTGGACTAGCAAGGAAGTGTTGAAGGGGGGGAGAAATGGAAACAACTTTCATTTCCATTTGTGAGGGATTTGCTATTTCTTCAATCGTTGAGAACAGAAAAATTCTTGGCTAAGAAGCCCTGTCAAATTGGGGCATCCTCCAGCTTCCGACATGTGTTCTCTTTTCTTCTCCTCCTCACTGTGGACAATCCTATCTGAATCCACCATTTCAATTCCAGTTATTTGAAAACGCCCCAAATGCATATCTCTAGCCTAGGACTTCACCGAACTGCAGGTACAATGTATCTACACTGCTTACCGTACTACTTCAGTTAGAAGTCATTAAAGCAACTTGCAGCTTAGCTTGTTCACAACTAAGCTCAGCTCTTTTTTTGTTTTGTTTTCTGTTTTTCTTTAAATTTTTATTTAAATAAACTCTACTCATTTATCCCAAACATCTCTTTCTCTAGTCCATGTTTGATCTGTCTAATTAGAAACCTGGATTCCTGAACTGCTCTGTATTCCTTTTCTTCCACACCGTATTATTTCCCAAGTGTGCATATTCTCCTTTCTGAATATTTCTTGAATGTACACACTTTTCTCCAACTCAGTTTCTATTTCTTCATTTCAGAAGACAATATTCATTTCTTGACCCAAAATCTGTAAAACTTTCTAATTGTTCATCCTACCACAAATCTAATTTCTGATATTCATCTGCCATTGCGAGGGTTAATTTTATGTGTCCAGATGTCATTATTTCTGGGCGGGTCTGTAAGGATGTTTCTGGAAGAGATTAGCATTTGAATCAGGAGACTAAGTAAAGAAGATCCACCTTCACCAATGTGGGCAGGCAACATCTGGTTCTTGGAGGACAAAGATAAAAACAAAAAGCAGAGGCAGGGAGAATGCTCTCTTCTTGAGCTGAGATGTTTATCTTCTTTTTCCCTCGGACATCAAAGCTCCTGGTTCTTGGACCTCCAGGACATACACCAGCGGCCTCCCTCAGTTCAGTTCTCAGGCTTCAGACTTGGCCTGAATCATACCACCAGCTCTCCCGGCACTCCAGCTTGCCCACAGAAGATTGTGGGACTTCACAGCCTCCACGCCCACAGTGGCCTTCCCTCTGATAAATCTCCTCATATATGAAGATATCTTTACATATCTGATTGGTTCTGTTTCTCTGGAGAATCCTGACTAATGCAGCCCACAGACTGTAATATTCCAAACACACAAATTCATGTTGGGAAAGAGTGTGAGGGAAGGATTATAAAAGGGCAAGAAGAAACTTTTGGGGCTGACTGATTAGATTATTAGCTTGATTGCAGTGGTGGTATATGGGTGCATATTATGTCAAAACATATCAAATTATACATTTTAAGTATAGAAGTTTATTTTATATCTATTTTACATCAGTAAAGCTGTTTTCAATTAAAAAGTGCAAATCCATGGTCACCGAAATTTTAACAATAATTTTTAAAAATTCTTTTATTTGAGTATAGTTGACACACGATGTTACATTAGTTTCAGGTGTACAACATAGTGATTCAACAAGTTTATACATTATGCTATGCTCACCGCAAGTGTAGCTGCCTTGTGTCCCACTACATCAATATACAATACCATTGTATATTCCCTATGCTGTGCCTTTTATTCCTGAGACTTATTCATTCTGTGCCTGGAAGCCTGTATCTCCCTCTCCCCTTCACCCATTTTTCCCATCCCCCCATCCCATGCCCTCCCCTCTGGCAACCATCTGTTTGTTCTCTGTATTTATAGGTCTGTTTCCGCTTTTTGTTTGTTTATTAATTCTTTAAGATTCTACATACGAATGAAATCATATGGTATTTATCTTTCTTAGTCTGATTTATTTCACTTAGCATAATACCCTCAAGGTCTATCCATGTTGTCACAAATAGCATGAGCTCATCCCTTTTTATGGCTGAGTAATATTCCATCATATATATATGTGAGATATCTATCTATCTATCTATCTATTTCTATCTATCTATCTATCTATCTATCTATCTATCTATCTATCTCATTTCTTTCTTATCCATTCATCTGTTGATGGATCCTTGGGTTATTTCCATATCTTGGCTATTGTAAATAATGCTACAATAAACATAAGGATGCATATGTCTTTTCAAATTGTTTTCATTTTCTTTGGGTAAATTATTGGATCATGTTTATTTCTGTTTTTAATTTTTTGAGGACCCTTCATACTGTTTTCTACAGTAGCTGTACCAATTTACATTCCCACCAACAGTGTACAAAGGTTCCTTTTACTCTGCATCTTCACCAACATGTTATTTCTTGTCTTTTAGATTTTAGTCATTCTGACAGGTGTGAGGTTATACCTCATTGTGGTTTTGAATTACATTTTCCTGATGATTAGTGATTTCGAGCATCTTTTCATGTGTCTGTTGGACATTTTTATGTCTTCCTTGGAAAAATGTCTATTTAGGTCTTTTGCCTGTTTTTTAATTAGATTGTTTGGGTTTTTTATTTATAAGTTCTTTATATATTTTTGATATTAATTCCTATGGGATATATCATTTGCAAATATCTTCTCCCATTTAGTAGGTTGTCTTTTTGCTTTGCTGATGGTTTCCTTTGCTATTCAAAAGCTTTTCATTTTGGCGTAGTCCTAATAATTTAATTTTGCTTTTCTCCCTTCGCCTTAAGAGACATATTTAGAAGAGTGTTGCCATAACCAGTGTCAGAGAAGTCTATGCCTGTGTTTTCTCCTAGGATATTTATGGTTTCAGGCTGAAAACTATAAAACATTGATGCAAGGCATGGAAGATGACACAAATAAGTGGAAAAATATTCCATGCTCATGGGTTGGAAGAATAAATTTTGTTAAAATGTCCATGCTTCCCAAAGCAATCTACAATTCACTTCATTCCCTATCAAAATGCCAACAACATTGTTCACAAAACTAGAACAAATTATACTAAAATTTATATGGAACCACAAAAATCTCTGAGTAGCCAAAGCGATCTTGAGAAAGAAAAAGCAAAGCTTGAAGTATCATAATTCTGGATTTTAAGATATACTGCAAAGCTGTAGTAATCAAAACAGTATGGTGCTGGCGCAAGAACAGACACATAGATCAATGAAATAGAATAGAGAGCCCAAGAATAAACCCATGCTTGTATGGTCAATTAATCTATGACAAAGGAGGCAAGAATATACAGTGGGGGGAAAAAACGAATCTTTTCAATAAAAAGGGTGCTGGGAAAACTGGACAGCTACATGCAAAAGAGTGAAACTGGACAACTTTCTAAAATCATACACAAAAATAAACTCAAAATCGATGAAGAATAAAGTTTTTCAGTAAGTGTAGGCTCTACCCACATTTCTAGTCTCATTTTCATCATCTTCCTTCACCTGTGTATGCTACTTCAGACATAAAGATCAGCTATTTCTAGTCTCTAAGTTTTTACACATGGTGTTACTCTCCCTTAAAATATCGTGTGCCCATTAAACAACTGATTACTCTTTTAAAACAGTCCAAATCAACCTTATCACATGTGGCTTACTCAAAATCCCCAGTCTAATTAAGATAAATCACTCTGTCCTCACCAGACATTGTTCGAAGTTCCATCACAGCTCTTCAACACCACACTATAATCATTTTATCATTAATTTGCTTGTCTGTCTCCCCAGTAGACTAACATTGCTTTTCATTTTAAAATACAGATTTTTCCATTTGGTCAACGTACTCAAATAATTAATCAACTCTGCCAAAAAGTAATTAATGAATTATTTCCTAGATAATGTAAATTATAAACTATATTATTAGGAACTGAACTAATTAAGGACTTTTATCCCTTCTCTTTTTGCCTTACTTTCTTGAACTTGCAAATGAATAAGCAAGCCTTAGTCCTCGAATGTCTTCTCTTTTCTGTCACACTTTATCATTTGACAACTTCCTCCATTTTCATGGCTTTAAATATCATCTGTACACTAATGACTCACCACGCCTCAAAAAACCTCCTTGACTTCTCTCTGTCTTACCTGTCTCATCTAGATCGTCAGGAAATCTTATTGATCCCATCTTCAGAATATGTTAAAAAATTCAAATACTTCACAATACTTCATTAATATCATCCTGGTCCAAGTTTCTCTTGTCCTCACCCGGATTGGTTCACTTGTCTCTTATGTCAGTTTTCTGTTTCAATACTTGGTCCCTTGAAGTCTATTATTCCAATAGCTGAAGTTATCCTTTAAATATGAAGTTAGTTTATCTTGCCTCTCTTCAATAGCTTCTTGTCTCAAAATAAACCTTACAAGAGCTTTTAAATCTTTGTGTGGTCTGATGCCCTTGACTTTGTCTCCTACTGCTCTCCTCTCTCACTCTACTTCAGCCACAGTGACCTCCTCATTCTTCCTCCAGCAATACTACCAGGTCTCTGACTCAGGACCTCTGCACTTACTGTTCCTTCTGACCAGATATCCTCTTGATATCCACATGGTTGGCTCCCTACCACCTTTAGGTCAAACATGACCTCAAACATGACTTTCTCAGTGACACCAGCCCTAGAGACCTAGTGGTTAAAATCTGGACTATATCATCCTTAACATTTTCTATTGCTTTTTTCCCACTAAAATATAAGCTCCTTGAGATGGGAACTTTAGTCTATTTTGTTCATTATGGACTTCCAAGTGCCAAGAGAGTGCTTGGAAGATAGTAGACTTTAAATAAAAATATGTAAAATAAAAAGGTATTTAGTAGAAAGAAGAAGTTTACTGACTACAAACTGGGCAACATAGAATTCCCTCAAATAATAGTTTATAGTTGACTGATATTCTTGTACTTATTTTAAAGAAATTGGACATTTTTTTTTCTTAAGGGTAGACCTAGTCTCCACGGTGGAACTGTAAGATGGAGTTCCTTGCTTTGCAAATGTATTTTTATGAAGAGTAAAGAGAGATGGCCAACAATAACCCTTTAAGTAAATTATACAATGTGCAATACAGTGTAGTTTTCAGTCTTGACCAGAAACTTTTATCTATGTTCTAAGGAGATCGTACTTGTTATTTTTAGGTATCTTCAACAGAGTCAATGATTGCTTAGCTCCAAACTGCATCTTTTCTGAAGATTTTGCTTTGCCTCTTTCTGGTTCTGGATCATAAAAAATAATTTTGCTATTTTTAAAAATTCACCTAGAGGGTTCTATTTTTGTTCCTATGCATCTTAAAATCAATATTCATACTATTTGAATGTTTCTTCTGAATTTGGAGACATTTTGTTATCATAAGAATTCGGTGCTTGATTCTGGATTTAGATACATAGTTATGCTTTCTTTATAACAATATATTAGTTTTAAAGTATTAGACACTTTAAAATGATGGAACTTGAAAATCTGTCCTCAGAAGGTAAGAACATATCTCTACCTTACTTTGTATATCTGCCTCAGGAAAAGTCTACAGTGTTAAGGTGTTAAACACCTCTGCAAATATTTTATTAGTTACTATTTTAGACTTCAGGTGTAAGTTATGATGACAGTGGTTTCCACTGGAGCAAAATAACATGCAGGGACCACATGTTGTAAGTAAATAGATGAGAGCAGCCTACTGTGCATATTGAAATTTAGGGTAAAGCTTCCCACAGTTTCAGCAATAATAAGCATTGATAGATGTTTTTTAAATTATTTTGGAAAACAGCTTTTCTTTTCATGAAAAGGAGGGTAGGGAAAATGTGACATTTGAATAAAGTTTTACATTTTGAACAAGTAATAAAAATAAAATTAAAGGTTACATTTCTAGAGTTATGATTGATAACAATTGCTCAGTTTAACTGCATTTTATAGGTTAGGTAAGCAGTTTAAATTAAAAAGTGACCTACACAAATACACGGTCTTGAAAAGAAATGAAAGTTAATAGCTTTTCTTTGCAACTCTACAAAATCTGGTGGGACTTTGAATTTCTAGAGATTTGAGAAATTAGAAGGATATATTTTGTAGTGCCTTCATATGAAACATTTTTGAAGATTCGTTTTTCTTGGAATAATGTTTCTGTTATGACTACTAAAGCATTCCCTTGGATTTTGCAACATGTTTGAAATATAGTTTATTACAATCAATTATATTGTAAGACACCATAGATGTTCTCTAAGGATGAGTTTGTAAAATACACCCTCCTGTCTGTAGATCCTCCACAATTAACAATTCCTCCAGGGAATCACCTGGTTACCTCAATTAGGAGAGCTAGTGATGGTTCTGTAACTCTGAGACAACAAAATACAGTGTTATATTCCGTAGCATAAGTTTTCAGTTGTCTGCTGTGGAGTTGTAGATAATCCAAAATCTAGCGTACTATTTCCATATGTTTTGCTTCGCCAAGTATTAAACTGAACTTACATTCCTAATCAAACATCCTGCAGTTTTAAGAGGCATTAACCAGAAACGATAGGGTTTCTCTCTATATAAATTACATATTTAAAATATGTGAGAGAGGTATTTGTTTAGTTTTTCAAAGAGTCTTTCCAAATATCATTTGGCCTCTGAAAGTTTTTCTTGCTCCTCAATACTGATATAGATTTCATCCCCCAACTACCAATACCCATTTTTCAAATCATTGTTTATTTCCACTGTAGCTTAACTTGTAAGGTCGGTGAAGACATTTGGACATTCTGGTAGCATTGGCTCTCTTTAAGGGAATATGTTTCTTTCCAAAGCTCCTTCACAACCAAATGAGAAAAACAATTGAGAATGCTTCAGAAATCTTGAAATAAAATGGTATTTTCTTATAAAATGAAGAAATTTTCCAAATGAATCACGAAAAAAATTAGTTCCTTCTTCAATATTTGTATGACAATGGGGTCTACTTAGACGTTCTCTTTTAATCACACATTTTAGGACACACACACACACACATGCGTTAAACGGAAAGGAAAGACAAGCTGTGTTAAATACATAGTATATTATTAAAAACACAGCATACCTCAAATTTCCACATGTGTTTAAAACAGTAGTGCACATATATATATATTATATTAATGTAGAGTTGACTAATTTGTGGGGAACAAATTTCCCTCCTTAAATGTCACAGTCATTTATTCATATATTTAACATCAATAAATGTGTAAACCAAGAAGTCGCATAATACATTTTATTTTAAATATACTGTAGCAATTTAATATTTAAAGTCATCTTATGGTGAACATATTTGTAGGACACTCTAACTCTTGTGTCTTGAATAAGTCATATTGTAAATTATCTCTTCTGTACCTTTGGCATATTTTCTAGTATTCTTAAAGTGAAACATTCTGCATTAAAAAAAAATGGTGAAAGTAATTTCACTTAGTAAAAGTGCTTCTTGATTCCGAAAATATTCAAATTCATTCCAAGAATTTTTCCAAAAGCAATTTAATTTACCAAGCTTCTTGACAAGGCTGACATATGGGGAAAAAAAGAGATGAAATAAAACTTTAGAAAAATTATTTTCCCTTTGTATTTAATATGGCAAAGAAGTTGGAAGTTTTAGTTTTGTTCAAAATATGAAATCTTAAAATTTTTAAAGAATGAGGAAGTGAATATGTCTGGAAGTCTGCAGGTTTTAGTTAATGATTTTATGTCAAACTACTTTTGAGAAACTACCCCACTCCCCCAAACTAGGAGCACTCCCTAAATGCCATAGTCTTCCCTGCCCTGTTCACCTGCTTTTCTTACTGTGAAATAAATCCTCTGATTGACTCCATATGTAGCACAGGTTGCTACCTGGAAAATTAGAAATTCATCTAAATTGGTCTAGTTATCTAATCAGTTTTTGAAGTTTAAGGGTTTATTCTTACCTAGTATGAACAATTAATCTGCATAATTCTCACCAGTACCTCTGAAATAGCCATTCTTCTTAACATAGGCTTTGTATAGCTGGATATTCCATAAGTGTGAATGGCTCCACTATGTCCAGTAAACAATTTGTAGAAGCCCCAAATAAGTATTTCTGTAGAATTATATTTTATGCATTCTCAAATTTACAATTATGTGATAATTATAACTTTTATAAGTCCCAGACAGAGTGTTCAGATACTAAACTGAAATGATTGTGAAAAGAGCATAAGCAATATTTATAGTAAGTCAATATTCTAATGCAGTGTGGACTTTAGATAATTATTTCTAATATTTAAAAACTATTAAAAATACCTTAGAGAAATTAATACATTTTAACATATAAATTTTACACATGAAAAATAGACTGAAGGTAAAATTCTTGAATAAATGATTCCCTTTAGCATATTACAAATGCTCTCCTGGCACATTTTTTTTTCATATGCTATTCTATACCAGAGGTAATTTCATATCAATACATAAATAATGTCTTCTTTCTTTTTCATGGCTGCATAATACTTCATTGAATGTATTTTATTAATTTCTTACTGATGGACATTTGGGTTGTGTATAATCTTTGCTAATACAAAAATTGATATTAAATATCCTTGTACGTGTGTATCTTGCATGAGTACTTTACATAATTTAAATAAAATCCTCTCAACAACTTGGTAAATAGGTACATATTATTATCTTTCTATTTAAGGAAATTGGAACTCAATTAAGTGAAGTAACTTTTTCACATATACATATTTAATGTATATGAAATATAGTATTCAAAAAGGGAAAGCTCTCTTTTTCCTGCCTGAAAACAAAACAAAACAGAGGGGAAGGTAAAGGTTATCTGGCTACTAAAGATGTGTATAATATTACGTTTGTATTTGAATAATATCTGGATGGTTTCAACTAACTGTCATGGTTCCAACATGGTTATATCATATGTATGATTGATAAAGGCCTTAGTGTGGGTCCTTAATAAATATTAAATAATGAAGGAAGCTATTCATGCAAACATAAGATGAGAAATAAAAAAAAATAACTATCACTTTTCAGGGCATTACTGTTCATTTTAGAAATATTCAGGTTGGAGAAATAATTATCAGAAACCCCATTATTTAGGAGAACTCTAATCTCATTTTATCTCGTGTATTTTCTCCTGGGAAGGTGCTTCTCAATTATACTTCTAGGATTTAAATTTTCAAATAGTTTTCTTGATATATTTCTGAATACTATAGCTGTTACTGTTAAGTGATCTAATCTACATGAATAATTTAATTGTAGTAATTTAGTCCTCTGAAAATACAGAAAAATAATTTGATTAATTTACTCTTCATTAAATAGAAACTCTCGTTTCACTGGAAAAACATCAGTTATATTTGGAAACATATATGGCTTTTTGCTTTGACAACTGCCAGAGCTACCATATTCAAAGGCTTGATGATCTATTACCGAATTTGAAAGGGAAAACCACAAAAAATTTACAAGCACACTACAGAAAGATGTCAAAATTTCCCAGAAGAGGTAGATGTGACTGAATAGTTTAAATGCACTGTCATGAAATTCTAGACACATCGAACTTAATGCAAACGAGTAAACTCATGAATTGGAATAAAGTAACACTTCTTTAGGGATGCAAATTAAAAAGGAAACATCAAAATAATGAAATCTGCCATTTTTTTCTCCACTGAGAAAATTCTTTACTAGATCTCAAAAACAGACTGGGCTCTTTGGAAAACAATGATAAGAAAAAGGTATTTGATGTAGAAATGGGTATTGAGAATTCTCCCAAGACACTCCAGTTAGTATTTTAATAACCTTATAGGAAAACTACTGTAATTAGTTGTATTCGTTACACATAGTTAAATATTCATTAAATCAGAGCATTGTAGAAGAAAAATGAACTTATTTTCAAAAACATTGTAGAAATCAATGTCACTGTTTGATTATCTTTGTAGATCGGAATAACTCCTTTGTCTGAATATATGAGTGTCAGTGAAACTTTATATCAAGTATACTGCTCTGATGTTTCAGGATTGTACACTGTACATTCCAAAACTCAGAAAAACTTGTCAAATAAATTTTAACAAATATTTAAAGAACTATTTTTAATACAAAGATCATATGTGTGTATTATTGAGAATTTGGAAATCACCAGAAGTTACAAAGGAAATAAAAATTCCCATAAAGCCATCACTAATAAGTAGCAATCCTTAATAAGCTGATGTATGTTCTTCTAGTATTTTTACTACATATAAAATATAGTGTTAAATTGAATAGAATACCATATTGGATAGTTATGATATAAAATGAGTGTAATTTATCATGTAACAATCATGATAAAATTTTCATGTAAACATTTCTTCCATGAATCAGTTTTCATTTCCATAGGGTAGATATCTGGAAGCAATTTTAGAAGAAAACGGTTGAAAGTACATGCACGGGGAACAGGGTGAAGGTGTGTAGTGCATGCAGTCTTGTGGTACCTCCATAGTCGTTATCAGCTTTGTTCTTTGTTATCCTGAAGCAATAATTCTGTCTTCTGTTTCTTTTATTTACTTAACTGCAATGTAGACTGCACCCATATTTTCTAAGGCATGGTCCATCTGACCACCTGCACCATCATCTCCTTGAGGACCTCTTCAAATGCAGATTTGAAGGCTCATCCAACATTCACTATCAGAGGGGGATAGGTTTATTTTTACACATTTTAAACTAGTTCCCTGGATGCTGTTATGTGACTTAAAATTTGAGAACTGCTGCTGTTGTAGCTCTGACTATTCTTAATTAATGGGAGGAATCTAGAGTTCCGGTCTTTTTTTTTTTTTTTTTTTCTCTCTCTCTCTTTTTGACTCAGAAAACATGAAAGAACTCATTCAGATTTACTTTGAATCCCAGATCTACCACTAGCTATGTGACTTTGGGCAAGTTTGTGTCTGAATTCTCATCTGTCCAAAAGAAGATGATATCATTGCCCATATCTACTCCAATGATTTTTTTAAAGAATTAAATAAAATTAAAACTTGGTTTCTGAAAACACCAGCAGAAGAGGCTGGCATTCACACATTCCACTTGAGGTATGTTATGCTGAGTCAAAATAAAGTAAAAACATGTGTTTGGAAGGACGGTTTCACACACACACATACACACACACACAAATGTATTATGTTTGTAGGTCTATGCACAGTGGCAGGTATCATGCACATATGTTAGGCGGTAGCAGGTACAAAGCAAATGTTTGTAAACCACCTGCATGGTAACCTGAATTCATTTCTTTTACTGAGTTGGTGCTCCTCCATGAACCACCTGTGCCATAGTCGAGACTGCACCTTGCAGACAGGCCCCAGAGGCTGCACGCAGCCATCTATGGACGCATTTGCTCTGAGGCTACGCTTCCTTCAGGCTGCTCACAGTCTGAATGCTCCACGCACAGCGGGAATGTTAACACAGTCACTGACTGTGAGCAGCCTGAAGGAAGCATGGGCCCCCTTCTGGGAGACAGGAGGCACCTTTGTCCTCTGACTTTGGCTTCAAGAGCCCCCTACTGGCCTCACCAAACCTTCCTGATACCATACAGCAATGTAGGGTACTCTCCCCCACCCCCAGCCTTCCTTTCCTTGCTCTTTTATTTGGAATTAAGTCTACGTCCCAGTCTGACAATTCTCCCAGCTTTTTATGGTTCCTTCCCCATTTTCTCTCATAAACATTTCCCCAATAAAATCCTGGCACAATTAATCTCATTTTGACATTTGCTTTTCGAAGGGTCTGAATTAACATATGTCCCTAAGTTCCTATCTCATCTCATCCCAACTAGAATGCACTTTTCTTGATGCCAAGAATTTTAAATAATAAAATCTGATATTTTCTATATTTGGGATAAAGCATATTGGAGATTCATCCATCCATCCATCTAGTCACTCATTCAGTATTTGTTGAATACCCCTACAACAGGTAGCTGATCACTGTCAGACAGAGAGATAAACTATTTACATTCACTGCCATCATGAAATCCATATTCAGTGTTTTTTAATAATTATTAGAACAAATAGAGCCAATGTGTAAACGCAGTATGTAGGTACAAACTGGTGGAAAAAATATAATACAGTTATCAATAAACTGTGAACTGAATAATATGAGCACGGGTGGGTTTAGGTGATAGAAGAGCAAGGAGTAAGTAGCAAGGAGTGTAGATATGGGGAGATGAAGCCAGGCGATGACTGGAGTTTTTCACAGAGCCAATAAATCCTGATGTGCTCCAGGCATGACTACTGACTAAATACACAATTGCATACATATACAAAGAGCTTTTTCCTTTATGTATAATGATGTTGTAACTAATGATGATAATAATTAATGCTGTAGGTTTTTTGTCAATATTCATTGCCTGAATTAATGAATTCTTAAAACAACTATGATCATATGGGGGGGAACAACTGTTTTGACATTAAAAGAGATCTTCAAAAAGTTGAAACACATTAGGAAACACTACAAGTACATTAGAAATATAAAGAAACGAGAAATCATGTGTATATGAGGTTGAGCTTCAGGAAAAAATGGGATTTGGGTTGGGCCCCTAGAAATGACTAGCATTTGTCTGGGAACAGAAAAAATAAATGGGCATGGAATTAACATTTACATTTTTTGAGGCCCTAAGTGCTTTGTGCTATTCTAGGTATTTTACGTGGTAACTCATGTATTCATTAGAACATCATTATGAGTTTGGTAGTCATATCCCTACCCTAACTCAGAGAGAGGAATTAACATGTTCAAGGTAATACAGCTACCGAACAATGGAACGGGATGTGCTTGGGCCAACAACAGCTCACGTGTCTCTCCTCTACCCCAGGCATTCCCAGGTATTTGGGGCTATATAATTTATTACTAGTTTGGTTTGTTGGAGGGCATTTGTTTCCCCAGGATCCAGTTTACTTTATTATCCTCATTGTTGTCATCCCTCAAAAAAAAAATATTTCATGGCTTTCTATATAGAGAGAAAGCATATATAACCTATCATTGTGGGTAGTTTACAATATCCCTTTATTCAAGACACAAGTGCTCAGCCATGGTGGCCTGTTTACCATGTAGAAAAGATACCAATAAGAACGCAAAATACAGGGCAATAAGTTCAGTAGAGCTATAATATATGTGTGTATATATTACATCCTACGAGATGGGGAAGGAAAACTGACTTCTGTTGGGGAAGAGGGAGGAAAGACTTTATAGAGAAAGTGGCAATAGATTTAAAACCCAGTGATAATTCGGAAGTAACACTTACCAGCAGTACTTCGGAGTAAATGGGGAAGAGTTTCCTTCTCGCTAAGTTCACAGAAACTTTCTTTGGGTGGGGGGGAAAGGGGGGGACAAATTTTTAAGAACAGAATATGATAATAAGGCTATGTCGATATAATAAACCAAAACAAAAAAAAACTCCGTTTGGAAGAATTTCTCACATTGAAATGATAAAAAGTTCCATAATAACAACTCCTTGCATACCTTTTATTTAGAAGATCTACCTTTTATTACATTATTTCGGCAGTTTGTAAGCAAGACCTTGTCAGATTGTCCAGATTGGACCAACAATTCCTCCAAACAACCCTTCGATCAGTCAGTCAGTAACGTTCTCTAAGGGACCCACATGTGGAGAGCAAGATCCAAAAGAATATTATAAAAGGAACAAGAAGCCCAGTGCTGCTCTTGAGGAGATTATGGCCCCATGAAGACACAAGGTAGACCTATAAAATGATAAACTAGAGTGACAGAAACATCTGCCAGATGGAAGCGTACAGCTGTAAAGAGACATTTAGTAAGTGTTCAGTATTCAGGGAAGTGGACAGGAAGAAGTTGAAGTGATTGAAACTAAAAGAAGCCAAGTGGGGTTAGTTTAGAGATGCTTCATGAAGGAATGGATTTTTTGTCTGGGTTTTGAGAAACATGATCTGATTGTATTTCTTTGTGGTATTCCCCAGATGAACTCTATTAAATTGGTGTGATTATGGTTCCCTTTAGTTCCCTTTTTCCCCCATTTCCTTTAGAGAATAGCCTGACTGAATACCCCATCCCAATAAGAGACCTGGATCACAGAGCTGTCCTCCATTCCAACACTAGAATTCCTAAAGCTTTAATATTGTCCCTCTATTTGTCTTATACCTGAGTCTACTCCCATGCCAACAACAGGGCATGTGGCCAAGTCTCTCATTTTCCTACTTACTTTTAATTCCTAGCAATAAGTTATTCAATTGTCTCTTCTACCCTTAAAGACCTCCAGAAACATTTTTTTTTTTAAATAACAACGATCCAGACCATAGATTTGTATTGTGTCAGTTTATCTAAGGTAGAACTATATTTCTCAGAATTCCCCTCCCTGTGTACCTTTGAGTATGCATGGGCTTTCAAAAGGGACATGTGAAGCAGCAGCCATATTCATTTCATATTTGGAAGACTGGTGCGGGGCATGAAACTATTGCAGTGCAAAGCCAATTCTCACAAATCTGCTGGTTTACCTTGTCGACATGGGGCAGCAGCTGTACCTGCAGATTCCCCAGCACTCACCTGATCACCCTTCAGTTTCTATGAATCTTGGGTCAAGTGTGTGCCTAACACTGTAAGAAGGTGAGCCAACTTTTTCTAGGTCACCAGCATTCATCAAAGGTAGAAGCTTGGAGAAGGTGAAAGGAACAAAGGTTCCGGTCTGAAAGCATGGGCTCTAGCTTACTCTTGTGGGCTGCATTTTGTCCTTGTTGCTACTTCACATTTCTCTTTCCTTCCATCTACATGCTTTGCACCAGACAATAGCGTCTCATGGACTATTCACCAGCTACTAGAATGCCATAAGAATGAATTTTCTTAATTAATCCATTCAATATGTACATAGGAGGATATATATGACACATGATACACATTTGTATATATTCTATATTATATTATATACACATACATGTTGCCTGTGTATTTGTATGTGTATGTGTATATATGCATATTTGCTTTGACTGGTACAAGTTCCTTCAGCTTGTTTTCTACTTACCAGTACATTCTCTTTTTAGCCTTGGTCTAAAGAAATAAAAAGTTCTGAACTCTCTATGCCTGGCTAACTCCTTTCCCCTCCTTCAGCCTGAGCTCATTGGTCTTTTTCCTGAGAAATCTTCCCCAACTTCCTTATAATTCTTTCAGAGGACACTCTGTTCTACTTCACGGAAGTTTTCACAGTTTACATTGTGCATAAATATAAATTGAATTTATTTGTTTAACATTAGTTTTCTTCAATAGATAGTAAGTCACAAGAGGACAGGAATCACATCTGTTTGGTTTGTTGCCTTTTCCTAGAGCCTAACTGGATGCCTGGAGTATATTATGTGTCCAATGTATGTTCACTAAATGAATGAATACCTATATCCTTGCCTTTTTTCATTACTCTCTTTCCACCCATTACTGTTGGTTCCCAAAATGCACTCATTGATGGGCATAGAGATGTTTGTCATGTATGTTTGTTCTATACCAATAATTGCCCCTACTAAGCATAGCACCTGGAACCCATTACCTTCCAGAGCAGCTCTTCCTCCAACCTCATATAAAACCTTCTTCCTTTGATGTCTTGTTATCCAGCTATAACCCCTTTATCTCTCTTCATCCTATTCATCTCCTGACCATCTGTCTGTTGCCCCAGTATCACTTTCCAGAACTCTACTTTCATCATAGTTCCATATATTCATTTACACATGTGTTTATTCAATAGGTATTTTTTGGGTGCTTATGATGTGCCAGATCTGGTGACTAAATAATGAAGGACTGGATTTATCTATCCTCTTGGATTTGAGAGGAAATCCTGAGCCATTTCCATTTAATCCACACAGAGACAAGTGCTGGGGGCGTTCCCTTCCAGAGCCCCATGCCCTCTCTGGCCATCTAAAGTCCCCCTTACTCATTCTTGATGCTTACAGGGATCAAGAGCTTTGGAATTTGGTGACAGTGGAGTATTTGGATGATCTGAGAACGTCTTGAAGCACAGATGCCTTGAAGCCATAGAGAGGTGCTATGCAGTTAGCTGTTGACACGGGCCTTCTCCAGAGAGCCACAGCCAACGGTGGCCCTCAGCACAAGCCAGAGCTATTCTCACATTGTGCTTTCTTGTGATTCACACTAAAGCCCAATTCTTCATCTGTTTTCTGCCTAATCTGCTAATTACCTTTGATAATATGACAGGCCATTACTGAATTATGCTTTTTCATTTGCAAAATGGTTTTTGTGGTTGTCTTCTTACTAAAAATCCTTACTTTTATAAATCATAAGTCTTCATCTTCACAGCTGAATTTTTTTCAGAAATGAGCTTCAAGAGCCCAATTTTAAGGTAAAAGGCTAAATATTGATTCTCTTTTTTCTCCTTGCAAAACACTTATCACAGCACTCCTGGGTGACTCTGGCTCATTAGAGAGAAAGTCATGGCAAAGGAACTCTAAGAAAGAGCATTAATATATTTCAGCATAGTGTCACCACACTATGGTTTGTGATTTGTTCCATGAATCCAGCTAAGGTTAAAGAACATGAATTTGTTCTAACAAAAAATCTTCACAGTTGTGTGAAGTCTCCTTGCACCCAGCTTCCTACATGAGATGGCAGAGTTCTGGAAGAATTGCAATTGAGTTTTTTGCTAGATAATTAGGCCTAAGGATGAGTACTCATGGTTATCAAAAGTGCTAGTGAGGGAGTGATTTAGATTCTAATCTATGCACTCCAAGGTGGACAGAGAAGTAGGAGAGGCCAGCATCAAACAGAGCAACTGGGAGGGAATGCAGCAATTAGTAGACTGTTCCCACAGATCTAAGAAACTGTTATTGGGCATGATGAGTGAGGAAGGTGGATGAATTGGAAAATAATGGATAAAAATGTCTGACAAAAACAATTTCAGAATCCTTGTGGGGACAGTAATGAATCTGAATGGATAGAGTAGAAGAAATGGTCACTGTCGTTGAGGGGATAAAGAAACTGGGAAATTGACATGCATGATTATAACTGCTTGTTTAATTTTGTCCCTATTACACCCTAACTGCTGTGAAGACAGGTATCATGCCTGGCTTACTCATTTTATATCTGCAGTTCCTAGCATAGTGCTTAATGCACAGTTGATAATCAATAAAAAATTTGTTGGAAACATAATAAATGAAGGAATCATCAACATAGGCATCAAAGACACCCAACATGCGATTTTTTTTTTTAAAGATTTTATTTATTTATGTGACAGAGAGACAGCCAGCGAGAGAGGGAACACAAGCAGGGGGAGTGGGAGAGGAAGAAGCAGGCTCCCAGCGGAGGAGCCTGATGTGGGGCTCGATCCCAGAACACCGGGATCACGCCCTGAGCCGAAGGCAGACGCTTAATCGCTGTGCCACCCAGGCGCCCCCCAACATGCGATATTTGAGCACTACGTGAGTCTGACCACGTTAAAACATACTTTCTCTTGCCAACAGGACTCCGCAGGCCCTTTGTTTTCTGACTGGAGAAAAAAAAGTGTTCAAACCTCATCTTGCTAAATTTTATCAATTATTTGGGTCTCAGCTTAGTCATCAATTGTTACAGTAACTCTTCCTGTTCCAGTATGTTTTAGTTACATATCTTTTCTTTGTATAGTTCCTTGAATCTATTCTTGGACTTACCCTACTTGCTTTATTGTAATGTTTATGCTGTTTTTAATAGTATATGTATATTAATTATAAAGGCAAAAAAATCTTTTAATGAAATGAGATTCAAGAAATTATTTGATGGTTACCTTTTGAGGTAAGAGACCAAGGGTATGCAAACAGATATCACTGGTTTTTTGTTTTTTAATGATGGGTGAGTAATGCCAAGAGTAATTTTTACTTTATACTACGACCCCCCACTGTTTGATTTTTTTTTTTTAACCTTGCAGTAGTTTGTTCATTTTAATTACCTCAGATTTCACAACAGACTTATCTACATCAGCACCTGTTTTCCCCAATTCTTCCTTGGCCTTTAAAGCTTCCCCTCAATGTAGCAGACATGTCTGGTCTTCACCTCTCTTTTCAAGGTCGATCCCTAACCCTTACCAAATGTTGCTTGTGTCTCCTAGTTTATCAAAAAAATAGAACCAATCAGTGTCCAAATGGATTTACCACCTCATATAGGTATTTATAACTGTACCCATCGTTTACTCTATTTTTGGAGAAAAAGAGCCCTTCCCCTGCTCAAGGCCAATGCTTTGGATTTGATCTCCCTCACAAATCACTTCCGTTTTCTCTCTCTCCCCATTGGATCTTTGCCCTTACACTGTAAGCATCATGCTCTAGTCTCTTTCCTTCTTTACACACGCACACACACACTCACACACACACACACACACACACGATTAACAAATAATCCTCTTCTGACCTTGAGTCAGTACCTCTTTTCTCAGCCAAATATAGATGATACATGTCAACTCTATCTTACTGATTAATAATTATTTCTCAATTCACTGACATATGGTTTTAGTTATCAAAACTCCACTGAAACTTTTTTCTAAAAATCGCTAAAGCATACATTTCAAAATGGAGTGGAATAAATTCAATCCTTATCCGTTTCTCTTCCTACCACACAAAACACATTCCTACTTGAAAAATCTCAGCTTCTATTATTCTTGGACTTCTGACCATTCTTTCTCAACCTTTTTATAGTTCCCTTCTCTTTGACCAACTCTTCAAATATGAAGTGCAATATGGTATTCATTGTTAAATTTCTTTAGGTCCATACAGTGTTTAAAAAGGATTTGAAATCATTACCAATATTTAAAAATTGTTTAATTTTACATAAAAATTTGGGATTTACCATTTCTTATGAGAAACCAGAATATGTGGTAGTGACACCGTGTCCACATATCCCATGCCAAAAATTGGCAGGACTATATAAACATTGCCTCTTTACACAAGTCATGCAGTATCCATTTTTCATTAATTTTGACTTGCCATCAGTCTACTCCACACTTTATATTACTTGTCCTAATTCTGTAAACTAGGTAACTCTAAATATTTCCATTATGCAACGCTATAGAAAAAATGTTTCAGCATTCCCCCATGTGTATATATTTTTACATATAAATTATATTCTAATACTATATTTTTAATTTCTAGAAATTCTATTTTAGTCTTTGACATATCTTCATTTTTTATTGTGCCGTGTTTTCACTTGTTTTTATTTCCTTCCTTTTATAAATTTTAGGGCCTTATGATTTTGTTTTTTTATGATTTTAATGATTTCTTGTAGATGCTCCAATTGTTCTGTTATCTGAAGTTCTTGGGTGGTCTAAACCTTCTACTTATCATATCTGCTGATTTTCTGTCATGATTGAATATTTTTCATGTGTTGTATGATTTTGATATTTTTGCACATGTCCAATGAGACTTTTTCTGTAGGATCCCATAAAACTTAAGTGAAGTGCATGTCTCTTCAAAGCATGTCTTTTGCTTCTGCCAGAGTTCCAAGTATACAGCTGGCCTGAGACAACTTTTTATGCTGATTTCTTGTCTTGGGGCATTCCAGGATTACTAGGTAGTAAAAATTCAGTACAAAGTCAGATTACAGACCTGTGTATTGAGTAAGCCTGTGGTTAGAAACTTACAAGGATGACATTTCTTTTTCATCCTATACGTAGTTTGTAGGCTGAGAAGCACAAGCTTCCTTCTGGTCTTTCTGGGATGCTGGTCATATCTTTCCTAGTTTACCCATCAAAGTCTGACTGTTATAGACGGTGGCATCAATTCCTGTTACTACAGGCATTAAATCACAAGATCTGGTCTTAAAAAGAGCTGGCACAGCACCCCCTTCCCTGCTCTCCACCATGCTTTTAAGATTTTTCCTTATTTATTTATTTATTTTAACTTCAAGTCCTGCCCTTACTTTCTGGGGCATAGAGTTATATATTTAAAGGGTGTTTGTTATATGACATCTACCTCTTCTAGGCATCTTATAGAAAAAGTCTTTTCAGGTGATTTGGTCCACCATATTTGCAGAAACAGAAATCCATGTTTAAAAATTATATGCAGGCACTACTGGGCTAATATACTGCATATCTCATAATCCACAAACAAAATGAGAAATTAGGAAAGGATGCAATAACTGTTTTATCATTCATGCCAAAATATTTTTTCTTTCACTAAAATAATTTTTATTTTTAGTGATATCATTGAATATGCTTTTTTTTTTTTTTAATTTATTTTGTTTTGTGGTACCCAGGTGGCTCAGTTAGTTAAGCTCCAACTCTTGATTTCAGGTCAGGTCTTGATCTCAGGATCATTAGATCGAGCCCCACATCCGACTCTGTGCTGAGTGTGGAGCCTACCTGAGATTCTCTCTCTCCTTCTCCTCCTCCCCCCACTCCTTGCTCTCAGACACTCTCTCTCTAAAAAAAATTTAAAAATAAAAATAAAAAATAAAATAAAATTACATTAAAAAAGAAATAAAATTTTGTTTTAAATCTCTTTGATACAGTGATTTAAAGGCCTAGCTAAATCTAGTTTGTTTCAAAACTAGTTTTTATGGCTATCATAGCCGAAAAGAATACTTCTAAAGACCTATAGATCCATGGAAGAAATACACTTTCAGTAAATTCTTTCTTGTTCCCTCTCAAAAATTATTCTAAAATTTATTTTTAAAATTTTATTTTAATGTCTATCTTTGATATAAACCAGTTCTTCTTTACCCAATAAAACCTGTCATTGGAAGATTTTCTAATAAATAGCTTAAAATTTCTGTTTCCCACTTTCTAAAGCATTCAGATATGAGAATTTTAATGAGAGACAAACACCATTTTCATTTATGAAGTCATACAACAATGAAAACATTTCCAAACATTCTCAATGCTGTTTTCATAACATGTTTGGTTTTGCGGGTTTTGTTTTTTTGTTTTTTTAATAAGTGGTTTTTGACTTTTAAAAAAATCATCTTTACCTTGAAGGAAATATCAGGTATGTTTATTTTTTTCAAAAATAATTGCTTGGATACATGCTTTTGACAACTACTTAAAATAAAAGTCATCAATTTGAAACTCTCGTTTTTTTGATAAATAAAAACATTCAATGACTAAAAATTTTATTTTTGGAAAATGCTAAACATTCACAAAAGTGGAGAAAGTATTATAAAGAATTCTATTGTATTAATCACCCAACTTCAACAATTTTTGTTTTGTCTATAACTGCTCTTATTTTGATTTTAGTATTTTAAAGTGGATCCCAGATACCATGTGATTTATCTACAAATACTTAAGAATGTAGATCTAATAGATAAATAAAAAATTTTAAGGTAACCATAATATCAATCATACCTAACAAAACAATTTCTTTTTTAAAGATTATTTTCATTGAAGTATAATTGATATATAATTAAATCACCAATTTTAAGTATACAGTTCGATGAGGTTTTTTAAAAAGAGTTATTTGGAATTAATTTTAGATTTACAGAAGAATTTCAAGACAGTACGAAGAATTCTTTTATATTCTTCATCTAGTTTCTTCTGATGTTAACATCTTATACACCATGGTACATTTATCAAAATTAAGAGTTTAACATTGGTATGATGTTATAAACTAAGTTTTATTTTGTATTCAGATTTCAAAAGTTCTTCCACTAATGTCCTTATTCTGTTCCAGGCCACTTAGTGGCCATGTCTCCTAGTCTCTCTTTTTTTTTTTTTTTTTAAGATTTTATTTATTTATTTGACAGAGAGAGAGAGCCAGCGAGAGAGGGAATACAAGCAGGGGGAGTGGGAGAGGGAGAAGCAGGGAGCCCGATGTGGGGCTCGACCCCAGGACCCTGGGATCACGACCTGAGCTGAAAGCAGACACTTAACAACTAAGCCACCCAGGTGCCCCGTCTCCTAGTCTCCTAATCTATGGCATTTTCTCAGTTTCCTTGTCTTTCATGACCTTGATACTTTTGAAGAGAATGAGTCAGTTATTTTGTAGAATGTACCTCAGTTTGGACTTTTCTGATTATTTTCTCATTAGATTGAGGTTGTAGTTTTGAGTGAAGAATAGCCCAGAAGTGTTATGCCAGTCGCAGGGCATCATATTAGGAGGTATCTGATGTTGGCATGTTCTATTACTGGTGATATTAATCTTGATCCGTTGTCTCAGGTGGTATCTGCCAAGTTTTTCTACTGTAGTTACTATGATAAATTTTGTAAAATGTGGTTTTGGCATCTTTAGAGATGATAATACTTTTTTTCTTTGCTCTATTAAATGACTAATTATATTAATGGATTTCCTAATATTGAACTACCTTTGCACCCCTGGAAGAGACTTCACTGGGTCATGAGTCAATAGCTCTTTTTAAGTACTTTGCCAATGAAGTAACCAGAAAATCTTTTTTTATATGGTAGATTTTTCAAGGTCAATCCCATCTCATTAGAAAGTATTATAATTCTATTATTTAAGATAAATAATTTGGAAATCCACTCAACAAAACACTACTTTAGAATATGCAATAAGCAATGAAATAAGGCCCAGTTCCACTGTTAACCCCTCGTCACTGTGGAGCTCCCACTTCTGCTTCACGGTACTCAGGTGGCATCTCTGACATCTGATCCCGGGACCAGGCAAGGCTGATAGGGATAATCTTCCATTACCTATTAATGAGGCTTAACCTAATCACGTTACTCCCTGCTGAAAACTCATCTGTGGCTTACAACCCTTATTGAACTTAGCTGTTCAGTATGTCCTGAGAGGCTATCTAAAATTGGCCCTTAGGACCTTGTCAGTCTTCCCCATTGTTACCAGGTTTAGCTTCTCATGGTCCCTCAAGAGTATCATGCTGGTCAACAATGTATTGTTCCTAGGTTATTGCCTCTTACTAGAATGCCCTCCCTTCTTGCTTCACCTCATTTTGCAACACTCCATACAGTCATTGTTGCCTCTGGCAAATCCAGAGATTACCAAGTTATCCAAACATTTTTGTCGTTGTCTGGCTCCCACACCAGACTGTAAGATTGTAGAGGCCAGGCTTTGTTTTAGTCATGGTTTCAAATCCAAATCTTAGCACAATCCTGGTGCATTTATTGAATGGCATTGAGTCAAACTTGGCACTTAGAAAAGGTTTGCGGATTTGATTTTGTTTGATATGACACAGATTTTATGAAACCATCAATTGTCTGGGAAGAAAATGCCCCTTAAAGAAGGAATATTTCTGGCATTCTTTTTCACTAACATTTGCCTTTAATTGACTAATTTAAAGCCTTCCTTTGGTTGGATATTTGCTCCGGAAAAGGCAAGTCCCTTGGCAGCCACATTCCTTTTAATTTCATTTTCTAAGTGTGGGAGAAAAAAAAAGAAAGCCCTTTATTTATGAACCTTACAAAACATTCTTATAACATCTGATGCACAAATATTGATCCAGGAAGGTGTTACCTCCTGTGGTTACCCTGTGGGTTTCCACTTTGAATTGCCAGGGAACTCACACTGAAATAGGAAAGTAATGTCATGTTATACGTCCTTTTTCTAACACTTAGCTCTGAAAGTCATATTTTTCAAGTTCACAATAACATCTGCAGACATCTAATGTCAGAAAAATAAAACAGTATAGTTTAAGAAAACTCTTGCTTTTTTTGAAAATAACGTTTTTGGTCGGCACAGAAAAAGTTAGTTCATTGATCTGTGAATAATTAATGACTGAAATTTAAATTGAAAAATGGTTGTATTTGTTAATAAAGAATTATTTTAACGGTTGAACGACCCATCATTTACTCCCTACAAAATAATGTTTTTTTTCTTACAATCTGTGTGTTTAGCGAGACTGAGAAAAGAAGGATAATATTTATGTTCAGAGGCAAGAACAGAAACAGCAAGAGATTTTATTTTTTATCTACTGCCAATATCCATTGGACAACTACTTGGCTTTTGGCCAGTCACAATCAAACCCCCCATCAAGAGTGTCAAACGACTTTAAATTTATTTCTAGATAAAAATTGTTTCAATTTTTTCTAGTGACATTGAGATAAAATTTAAGAAATGTTCCAATCATAGTTACTGTAAATTTAGATACAGTAGCGTCAAGCTAGAATAAGTCTAGCCAATGAAGTAATTTTAGACAATAAAATGTAGAATGCCACACGTTTACAAAAGTCCAACTGCATAATTAAAAGAACGGAGTGAAGGAAAGTGTCCCGACAGTTAACAGTAGCCAGCAATGTAAAAGAACTGCCCAAAAAACAGTTTCACTCAATTAAATGTTATGAATTAATGCAATAAACTCTCCCTTGCCCCAAGTGATACAGCATGGATCAGTGGTTGAAAACTATAAGGAAAAGGTTTTGATTCAGTATAAGAAAATACTAATTACCATGCCTAAAAAAGGATAGGCCTGCTTTCAGAAGAAACGAGGTCCATTCATTAGAAGAGAAGAGTTTAGAGTATGGTCCTCAGAATTCATCAGATGAGCAAGAAATTTTACTAGAACCCTGGTTCCTAAATTTGTTCATCTTAGGACCATTAAATCACTCTTAAACTTTACTAATGACCCCAGAGAAGTTTTGTCTATCTATATGGGTTATAGCTACTGATATTTACTATATTACAAAATCAAACAGAAAATTTTAAAATATATTATTTATCCATTTAAACGTAATAATAACAAATTATATTTTTGAAACAAGTCTTTTTTTTTTAAATTAGTCAGAAAGTAGCATTGCTTCACATTTTTGCAAATCTCTTTAATATCTTGCTTAAAAGAAGATAGGTGGATTATCATACCTGTTTCTTTTTTTTAAGATTTATTTATTTATTTTAGAGAGAAAGAGAGAGCATGCATGTGAGCTGAGGGAGGGGTGGGTGATAGGGAGAGAGAGAAAATCTCAAGCAGACTCCCCACTGAGCATGGAGAGTGACATGGGGCTCAATCTCATGCCCCTGAGATCATGACCTGAGCTGAAACAGAGAGTCAGACGCTCAACCGACTGAGCCACAAGGTGCCCCCACACCTGTTTCTGCTTTCAGTCTATTGCACTATCACATGTATGTAGCCTCTGGAAAACTCCACACTTACATACTTGTAAGGAAATGAGAGATAAAAAGCCAAATAATATCCTGGTATTACTATAAAGATAGTTTTGACTTTATAGATTTCTTGAAATGGTCAATGTAACCCCAAGGATTCTGAGAAACACAGCACTTAGAGATCTCAAAGTTCTTTCCAGGCATCTTACTCTACTGATTGTATTCCTAGCAAGTCATCCTTCCACTTTTGAGTTCCTGAACCAAAGTAATATATGATTATCTTACTATTTTTTTAAAAAGGAGAATTAAATATAAAGGCGAGTAACATTTTTCCTTTTTGTTTTTATAATCTGTGAATTTAGCAGTAAAAAGGAAGAAAAATAAGCATGCAGTCAGTAAAGTAGATTATGGCTCAAAGAAAAAGCCCTGAGTACATTTCTGTCTCCAAAATTGATTAGGGATGTGACCATAGAAAAGTCAATTAATCTCAATGACTACACAGCTCACATAGTTGTTGGTAGGATAAAAAAATAATAATAATGAAAGATAATTTCAATCATTCTTATTTCTATGTCTCTTCTAAATGCGATAATCATTTTTGCAATTTCTGTAGCTAGATCTTCTCTTTGCATTAGTGTCTTGTTACTTCTGTTGTATTTTCCAAATGGTCAGTGAATATTTACACAGAGAGTGACACAGCCCCTGTGTGTTTGGCACAGGGATCTATTTATACAGTTGACTCTTGAATGACACAGGGGTTAGGGGACTTGACCCCCACCACCTGCAGCCAAAAATCTGTGTATAACTTTGACTCCCCCAAAACTTAATAGCCTGTGGAAGCCTTAACAATAACAGTCAATTAATACATATTTTGCATGTTATTTGTATTATACATTGTGTTACAATAAACTAGAGAAAAAAATGATAAAGAGAAAATACACTTACAGTACAGTATTTATCAAAAACCTATGCATAAGTGGACATATGTGCCCAAATATTTGTTTAAGGGTATAGGTATGTATATATATATATCTATATGTATATATACATATAGATATATCTATATATATATCTTTACCTCTGATAAGAACTATCAAAAATTGCAAAGAACACTTTCTGTCTTAACTGTGAGCCCCTCATGCACAGGGACTTCGTCTGTTTTGTATACTATTGTATTTCCAGGAATAAACTAAGGCCAGGCATAAAATAGGTGCTTACCTATATAGTTGTTGAATGAACGAGTATATAAATGCTAATGAGTTAAAAAAATTATTTTTAAAATCTCTATACCTAGTAACTTTTCTAATTTTGCCCTGGAATTTTCTAAACATAAATGTTGTGTCAACTTCAAAATAGTACATCCTAATAGAATATTAGTGTAAAAAGAAACTTTAAGGATACCCATTTTCTCAATTCAGAAATTCTCAATAATAACCCTGACAAATGGTCATCTGTTTTCCTGTTGGAAACTAAATAATGGGGAACCCACCCCTCATAAAGCAGCTGGTCTCATTTGACAAAATGATCTTTCTTATGGTGAAAATGTTTGCTTCTGTTTTTTGTTTTTTGTTTTTTTAAAGATTTTATTTATTCATTCGACAGAGATAGAGACAGCCAGCGAGAAAGGGAACACAAGCAGGGGGAGTGGGAGAGGAAGAAGCAGGCTCATAGCAGAAGAGCCTGATGTGGGGCTCAATCCCAGATCGCCGGGATCACGCCCTGAGCCGAAGGCAGATGCTTAACCGCTGTCACCCAGGCGCCCCTTGCTTCTGTTTTTTGATACTAAATTCTAAGTCCATGTATTTTCAGCTGTCTGAAATTCCTGAGCAGATAAAGCATTATGAACGTAACTGCCACATACAAATTGACTATCCTGAATCCATAAAAATAATTTCTGCCTGGTTATTTCTGATGCATCTCTTTTGCTTTTCGGAAACCAAAGCAGAGGCATAGTGAGCTATTTGTGCACTGGAGGTGAGACGGCTTCCTGCCCTGCCCTGTAGCCACCACAGCATACCTGACATGTTTTCTCTACTTTTCTATTCATTTCCACTATCATCCAGTTGAAAAAACTGGATGCATGTGACTTTGAAAAAAGTGAAGAAATTGAAATCAACGTAGACAGCATTTTTTAATTCTACTTCTGTCTGAGATATGAAAAGTCATGATGTTTGCTCCAAGTTTCTATTTAATGGAGCAGAGAGTTGTACACAAAATGTTACTATGTATAAATCAAGGCAGACTTTGAGAAATATTGCAACAGGTAAAAACTAAATGAATGCAAAAGACAAGGGCTTAATTCTGAACAGAAGGATGACCAAAAAAAAAGGTTTATGGATTGTAGGAAGTGTTGGACTTAAGTATTAATGTCAAGAGAGTAGTAACATTGATTAAAATAAGTATTTTTTGAACATCTAGTTAATAAATCCAATGAATTCCTATCGTTTTTCATTCCAATGAAACTTCTTGCATGATTTGACATGTTGGCTTCCCTTCCCTTCCTTCCTTGAAATATTACTTCCATTTCCACTCCCAGGTCACTTCATTCTTCTAATCTTCCTCCTCTCTTTCGTAATAGCAATGGTTGCCAACTCTCTCAATCCCCTGGGCAAAGGAAGCAGCCTTCCTAAGTGGTCTCAATAACCTGATCATAGTTCATTCACAGTCTACTGTATTTTAGCAGTATGAGTAGCATTTCTTACTAAACTGTCTTTTTTTTCCTGAGTTTTCAGCCAAGGAATCGCAACACACAAATTGAATGACATCAGTTACAACATGGTCAACAAATAAATTGTCACTAATGAGTTTAAATACCGATGTTTCTTGGGGCGCCTGGGTGGCTCAGTCATTAAGCGTCTGCCTTCGGCTCAGGGCGTGATCCCAGAGTCCCGGGATTGAGCCCCGTATCAGGCTCCTTCACTGGAAGCCTGCTTCTTCCTCTCCCACTCCCCCTGCTTGTGTTCCCTCTCTCGCTGGCTGTGTCTCTCTCTGTCAAATAAATAAATAAAATCTTTAAAAAAATAAAACAAAATACCGATGTTTCTAAATTATCTTTTTAACAAATTGTGAGAAACACTTAACCTTACAATACTCTTACTATCATAGTCTAAGATGCCTTCTTGAGTGGGACACAGTTGGGATGCTGGAGATTACATAGAACCCTTCGGCCTGCCTCATCTTGTTCTGCACAGTTTGCTTTATTTTCCTGAATATGTTTTTGGGGAAGAGTTGTCAACATGTTTGGGGACGTTGTACACATGCGTTTGGCAATTTTTATGTGCATACAACATGGCAGCATCAATATGTACTACCTCTTGGGATAGGTCTCAGTTGGAAGCTCGGATACTTTCCACAGCTTGCTCATAACAGTTTTAGTCAATCATACGTGATAAGGGTGATATAAACGATATAAGACTAAGTTAATTTTGTTTTAGGGAGCAGGTGAGACTGTGACACAGCCTAAGCACGTGATTTATTTTTTTAGCCATCTCTTCTTTCTGGCATTCTTTGTACTAAATATATTTCCTAATCCTTCCCAATTCAATTAAATGAGTTATCTGCCACACAATTAGTCAACTAGAGTAAAAAAGTCACAAGCAGTATGTTTGCCATCTTTGGCCCAGTAATAGGATTCACGTATACCCAACTGATTAACAGAGATATGTCTATCATAGATACTTTAAGATGAAAAGCTACGCAACAAATGAAAGGAAACAATCTGAAAAAATATATATTGTCCAAGGGTAGAATTAACTAACTGGGGTCAAGTTCATCACCAGCAAGATGTCAGATTGCTTGCCAATATCCATGATCAGTTGTGTACATGTGACTATGTAACAACACCACTTAGAGAAACTGGTGATACAACTTCAGCAAGATGACTTTCACATTTTTTTTCTGCATCCTTCCTTTGCTTCATAAGCAAAATGATTGACTCTTGTAAGGCATGGCATAACTTAACCTTTGTTAATGAAAATACAAAATTATGTGATCCTTGCAATATTTTGAAAACAGTAATAATTTGGTTTACATTTTTTAAAGTTAAATTCCTTTTTCTAATGTTCTCAGATTTGAAATACTCTTTCTCTACCAAGCAAATAGGTGATAAAGATATCACTGTTTGGTTTTTAACCATTGACAGTTTCTCATAGCAAAACATCTTTTGATATAGATATCCTAGAGCTGTTTTAGTTTCATAATGAACTAATCAATGAATTGGGTGTAATAAAGAATATAATTTTCAGTATCAAAAAACTGTTGTAATACCCTTTAGAGGTTTTCTTAAACCATGAAAAATAGCATAACTCCAATATAAGACAGAATTTATTGTCAGAGAGTTGCTGAAGCTGAATGTGTTGTTTCTGGAAATTGATTATTACTCTAGAGCCAAATAGAGTGGGGATTTGTGTATGTCTACCCAGTATACGTGAACTGGAACTTTAGCCAATATATGGTCTGCTTGCTCAAGCTAGACAACTAATCTAGAAAATGCAGGTTCTTTATTGTCCTATTTAGCTTGTCTGTCTCCCCACTATTTCCATTATGGGAGAACTGCCAAATCTCTACTTCATTTGGGGCTGTGGAGACAGCCCTAAGAAAAATGTATGGGAGTTATTTTGTTGTGAGTTTTTAATCTTTTAAGTTTTCCACGGAAACTTGTTTCATTAAAATGGGAGAAACCTGTCAGAGAGCTGCCTCTGTAGTTTGTATTATTTCTTTAGATTTGGTGATCTGCTTTATGCATAGGATTCACCCCGTGACGGTTTATTGTACTTTCTAAGCCATAGCTTTTCTGACCATGTTTTGAATTTTCAATGACATTGTTTTGATTTAATTTGACATCTAATGTATGTTTTAGACTAGTTTGATTCTCACTTACAGTAACATTTAATAATAGCCTGAGAATTTGAAAGATTTTTCTACCAGTCACATATATAGAATAGTTACTGGAGATGCCAATTTGCGCCACACACACACATACAAATGTTATTTATTCCTTCAGTATCTGCTAATTTGTTCTTTTAAAAATGAATATTTTGACTGGAGGCAGAATATGTCCTTTTCCTTGGTGAAAAGCTATTTTCAAATTTTACCTTTGATCAAATTCACAAATACTTTAAAAAATAGATCATTTTTGTATGGTAATATTATTCTCAGGAATAGAAGTGTGATGATGCTTCGTTTTGTGACATTTTCTTTGAGAGTAGAACATTATGGCATGGCAAATGGAACTTTCTGGGCTTTTTAACTTGTTTATATTCATTTGCTTTCTATTGTTCAAGATTTGAACTAAATCTAAGTTTATCTTTTTTAGTTCTTTTTTTGCCCCATGCACAAATTCTGGGACTTTTAGATGCTAGGAGCAGACAAATAATGTACAGGTTGTGGTCAAAAGCATTACTTAGGTATAAAGAGTTTTTGAAATAATTATACTTTATAGATTATCTTCAGCTTTGCACTCCTTAACTGTTCGGGGAAAGTAAACTAGAATGTAGAGACTGATATCAGATCATTAATTCAAGGACACACAGGGAAGCAAGAATGGGAGTTGTGTGTTCTTAATAGTCTGCTAATGTTAATGGGCCTTCTCAGTACAATGATTGATGGATTATAGTTATTAAACACTTAATATATATAGTAAGTTATTATAGAACTTTAAATTTAGAATGAAATAAAGTGGTCTTTAGTCGTGGTCTCTATTTTCAATAAAAGTATAGGCCAATGGGTAAAAGAAGATGCACACAAATGTTATTCCATTTAAGAATCATAAAGGTCTTCATTCATTCATAGGAGTCTGGACACTGTGCTGAAGATTGAGGTTGCAAAGATGGGTGACTTTGTACTTCTACCTTCCTGTTATGTTTTCTCAAACAGAAAAGTCTAATCAAAGAGATAGCCATCTAACAGTTACATTGGAAGAAGAAGAGAAGTGAAATGCGAAGGTAATTTAAAAGTATGTTGAAAAGTGAAAGATCTGTCTGTGTAAATAGTATTTTGTCTATATTTCGGCAAGTGCTCTTTTATCTAGATGGCGAGCTTACTGTGGGTGGGGCTCCAGGTCATCCTGTTTCTGCAGCCTGCACAGGACCTCCGTGAGGACCACACGATACGCAGTCCTTCTGCTCACCTGCAGTGGGTGACTGAACAACTTCAGCAATGCCAAATTTGAAAAATTCTCCAGGAAATGTTTGCTACCAGAAGCAAGTGCCACACATTTTCTCACTAGTGACTCACTCTGACGTGTTGATCACCCAGATTAAAATAACCCACAACTCAGAAAAATTCCACGAGTATATAATAAAGACCTTTTTGCTCATCTACAAATAACTGAAACTTGAATGTTGTATTACCAAATATCCAGATAGCAGAGAGTCAGTGAACATTTGATAAACCAATGTACTCTACTAAAGGCCATACATTCAGGGATTATTGCTACAATAAATTTTGAGAAAAGTATAATTTAAAGTATGACACATAGAGGGACATAGTTTACTGAATTAGCATCTCTGACTGGTTTGAAATATTTTTACTCTTCTCCAATTTATTTCACCTTCAAATTTTTTGAAATTCTAGGCTCTTACTGTTGAAAAGTACTATTAATACTTTCTGCCTCCCCTCTGACAGTCCTGGAAACCTTGCTGTTCTTGCCTGGGTGGTAAAAGATTCAGCCTTAGTGACTTACCCTGAATTCAAGCTCGGCTTTGCCGTTAATTGTATAATCTTAAATATGTAAAACTTAATCTCTCTCAACTTCACCTCTTTATATGTAAGACGTAGACAGTAACACCGACTTACAGTTACCTTATAGTGTAAAGATTACATGAGATAACATAAGAAAAGCAAACAATAGAGTGCCTACCTGTAATGGGTGGTCATTTTCTCCTGGTGCTCAAGGAGAAATACTAACATACTGGAATTAAGAGGTTGGGATATGCCATTCAGTTTAAGCAATATCTCACAATGTTCAAAAAACAGTGTTGTTATTCCCTTTTGTCTTACATAAAATAGGTACTCAATAAATGTTTTGAATGAATAAATGAAGAAATGGATGTGGACAAGTAAGGAACAATCTTCAGCAAAGTGACCCTGTGTGTTCTGTATTTTCAAGCAAGTTAATTTCACTCAAACTACCAAAATAAATAATATTGTATAGAGCGTTATAAAATTTGCAAGTAAATTGAATGAGTGTGTTGGCTTACTCTCTAGAGACACAAAGACCAAATTCTGAAATTTGGGTGGTTTTTGCATCCAATCAAAATATGGACTGGTGAAGAGCAGTATTCTCCCCCCAAAAAGCTAAGGGCAGTTAATATGGCACCCGATTATCCACTTAATCTCCATAACTTTAGAAGGCTAGTAAAGGAATCAAAATTAAGATTTTTCTTTCTAAATATTTACTAGAGGCCAACATGGTGCTGTGTTACAAGATTATTTTGTTAGAATACACAGTCTAGGGACTTCTGGGTGGCTCAGTCAGTTGAGCCTCCAACTCTTGGTTTCAGCTCAGGTCATAATCTCAGGGTCTTGAGATCAAGCCCCAAGTCAGGCTGTGTGGTCAGCACCGAGTCTGCTTAAGTTTCTTCTCTCCCTCTTCCTCTGCCCCTACCCACCCCTGTGCTTGCTCATGTGCACTCTGCTCTCTCTCTCAAATAAATAAATCTTAAAAAAAAAAAAAAAAAGAATACATGATCTAAACATCAGTCCAACAAACCTTAGGTATAAAAGTAGTCAACAATCCCAAACTGACAGAACGAAGATATTCAGAGATGTCAATCTATGCTACTTTAAAAGGAAGAACTGAGAATCAAATCCAAGCTTGCCTAATTATTGCCCATATACTTTCTGCTTTACTCCACTCTATTTTGTAATCAAGACAAACAAGCTGGTGAATTTCTGGTTTCCAGGAAACTTTGCTTTTGAAGACAACCCTCTTTGTGACAACACTCAAATGTGGCAGTTCATTATAACTGCATAAGGGTTTTGCTATCAACTTTACAACTTAGTACTCTTAGAGTGATAATGACTGTATTACCCATGATGTGGTGTTTGTGTAACTAGTTTTGTGAAACTGAAGGGCCAAGGGTGATAACTTAGTGCTATCTATTTCTGAGATAACTGTGAGAAGAAAATGAAACTCTGTTTCTAATACAAACCCAAATCAATTAAGAGAGGCTAAATAACCTACAAATATATTTACCACTCGATCTCGAATGAGATCATTCCCAGAAAAATGGTTGAAAAAGAAACAGTTGAACACCTAACTTCACACAATCAGCTCATTCTTTTTCCTGTTTTTAGAGCATACTTAGTTAGAAAGGGGGGAAAACATAAATCCTCAAGCAACAAAGTAGGGGTTAATGTTTTCCATCATCAATAGCTTCTGGAAAAATACAAAATCATCATGTGGCACGACTGATGGGGTGAAACTTTCGGCATCATATTTAAAATGTACTGAACTAGAATATAAAAGCTCCCATGCTTCCAGACTAAGTAGTCATGTGTCTTATCTCAAAACCCAGTTATACGTAGCTTTCCGCTGGACTGATTGGAGAGAACAACAAAGCTGAAGGAATTTCCTGAATAAGAAAGAACAAATGGCACTCTGTTATGATACCAAGAGTGAAAAACAATTAACTTAATAGGAGCTTTGGTTCTGTGGAAGATGAAAAAGTATCAGACTTGCTTTGAGCATGTTGGTGAAACTTTATTTGAATTAGTAATTTCCTGGAGCTCTGTATTTGCATGTAGAACGTTTTAAATGTCAATACAGTTCTTCACACAATGCCTTCAACATGGAGAGCCCTCAATAAGTGAAAGAACAGAAAACAATTAATTCAGCGAATCTTTCTTATTTTCTATTTAAAAATACATTTCAGACTATAGTGTGCATTTCTGACGAGTTCTTTTTCCATGGGACATGTTTTAAATGTTTTTCTCTCTTTTGTGGCAGAAGAGGCCTGGTTTTGTTTTGTGTTGTGTTGTGTTTTGTTTTTGAAGTTTGCACATGTTGAACATCTGGATGTTGTAGCATCAAAGTCAGTTGACACAGCAAGCCAATAGACATGATTTTTGCTCATAACCAAATGAGATGCATGATTGCCTTTTATCAAGCTTCTTCTTAACTCAGTGAGTAGAATCAGTCTCTGATCAATAAATAACAAATCATCTGTTTCATAAATCAGACCTGTCAAAGCTAAGCAGAGCTTCGTGCTGGGTACCCTCTTCTGCCTTCGCTCGGGCCTGGCAGCATCTGGTTAATAAAAAGCGCTTCTTACATGTTTGACAGTTGCTTGAATATTCTATTTCGCACTGTGCAAGTTTACCAGCTATTTCGGCTTACTGTCTTCCCTCCTCCTTTCTTCCCTCCTCTGTACTTCTGAGCCGAGATTCTCATCTCATGTGAAGGCGAAAGAACTAGAGGGAAGAGAAGAGAAGCACATACATGGGCATTCAGTTGCTGGTTTGATTTTTTTTTTTTTAGGTTAATCTTTGCTAAAATCACTATATTTCTTTGAACTACATACAGTTTCCTACCACTGAAATGACCGATCATGAATCAAGAGGTAATAACTGGTGATTTCAACTCGTAATTTTCTTTCTTTTATGTTTATTCCTCTGTTAATAATAGCATTAGCTGTTAGCATTTCTTAATGCCCCTCTTGCCATCACCATTCTTGGCTCACAGTATTAAGCTGACCTCTTAATTCTCACAAAAATCTTTTGGAACAAATGCTGTTATCATCTTTATTTGAAAGATGAGAACAGAAGTTAAATTATGTGCCCAAAGTCAAGTTGATAGTGTTAGAACCCAAGAAGGAAGTCAAATTTCACAGCCCACACTCCAAACCATTGTTTCTTCATAGTCACACTTCCTATCTTGCCTCCTTTCCAACTCAGAAGCGATACCTCCTGCAATGCCCAGATAAATTCCTTTAAGAACGGACCCCATTCATTCTACGAATGTCCAGTTCTTGCTGCCTTGATGGAGACAGTACACATAAGACTACTTCCTACTCATTCTTGAATTGTTCCCTAGTTTATTCATGCATGAAATCTGACGTACTACGCTGTACGCTCTTTTTGAGTAAGAACTACATGCATTAACTTTCTTCATAACCTCGCAGCATCTAGTTGAGAGTAATGCATTTACTGTGTGACTAAGGGTTTATGTGACATTTGTATTTCCTATTATATCTATGAAAGATCCTGAATATTATGAATAGTTTGGTTTGTTTAGAGTATGTGATTTCTGGAATAATTAGAGATTTTTACTCCATATGCCAGACCTTTCAAACATTTCTGAATTAAAGTTACATTAATGAATCATTAAATAAAATTATTTTAACAACATTAATTCAGTGGTTAAGAATGGAATCTGATGATTCCACATCACTAAATTTCCATTATTGTGAGTGGCATAATAATAGTATTCATCATAAAAGAAAATGAACTAAGCTTTTCTTCTTTTTCCCTTTCTCTGAAATCATTACGTTCAGTTTTCAATCTTGAATTCAAACATTTTAAGGATGACAGTTGGGTATCTTGCTTTCCTGCTTTATTATTCTGGACTAAAAGTAAAACTCTTGCAAAAATTCCAGAAGGGAGGGAGACTCATTTCTTTTTTTCTTTAGGATAGTCATCTTCTTTTCTTCTCTCTAAAAATCCTTACCTGTTTCCCGTTTCACCTTTCATTTCATTTCTGTGCAAAACCCTTCCTTGTAGAACTTCCTTCCCAGCATTTGACTCTAAGCAGTGAACTTCAAATTTAGAATATAGATAGATGATATAGATATTTATATAGATGACACAGGAGCAGTTAAGATTATGGACTTGCATCAGACTGCCTGTTCCACTGTGTGACCTTGAGCAAGGTACTTAATCTTATTTTGCCTCAGTTTCCCCTCTTTAAGCAGAGGATTATAAGACCCAGGCAATAGGGTTATAATAAGAATTAAGCAAGCTAATAGTTTTAAAGCATTTACATCGGAACTTGGTACATGGTAAGTGCGGCAAAAGTGTTTGCTAAATGAATGAATAATGTTAACTCTGTGTTGAGAATTTATTCAAAGCCTTCTATGCACTTACAAACGAAGCCACTACAAAGTGATTATATTGCTTTATATTTATTTCACAGTAGGTGACAAAGCATAAAAAGGGACTTGGAAAAGATGTCCGGATTTCTCACTATCATTCTTTCACTCCAGTACTTTTCCTTTACAATTAAAAGTTAGTTTCTGGAGATAGGGGACAAATCATCTTTCACGGATAGTTTTATCCAGTCTTTTACATCAAAACAAGCAGTTAAGGTTGAAAACCCTTTGTTTCTGTACTTCAGGATGTTTGTTGCCTATGAATCTCTATTCCCGATGTCCTTTTGAGAACAGGGCTCAGGAGGGCTTCGGAATTAAACACTGTGTATTCTATGAACTCTGACAGGCAGCTAATTGTACCTGGCACGTGCCTCTTGTCTTGTTAACTTTCTGATTTTGGCATCATTGGTATTGCCTGTCCGTTTCCTCCTGAATTTAATCCATCTTTGGAGACAATACAGCCCAACTATTTCCTACTATTCATTGTATTCTTTGAACTTAATTTACTTCTTATTAAATTTGGCTTCTGCTTCATTCACTCCATTCATTGACTCTCCAAGTAATAAGTCACTTTAAGCAACATCATATACCTTATGCTTAGATAATCAGAATTGATAGTTTCCCCTTCTAAGTCATGGAAGGTTTCAACCATATATATATTTTTTAATTTGGAAAACTTCAGAGTTAAACTGATCCCAAATGGCATTCGCAGAGCAGTCTCGCACAAATGACTCATGGCAGGTGCATAAATATGCACTCTCTTCATCCAGTTCAATGTGCCAGAGCCCATTTCTCTTATCACTTATGGTGATGCTTTTCTACTGAGCCAATTTGTTCAGTATATCTTCATTCAGTCAGAGACTGAAATATTCCCCCCAATTGTCTGGGTCAATGTTTGTCAAAGGAGAATCCTTTTTATTCACCTCAAGTATATAGTGTATTTTTATCTACACTTGAACATTTAAAAACATCTCATTAATCCCTAAAAGCTATATAGGGGTGTGTTATTACCACGTTCCAGTTGTTCGAGGCGTGGCGTATTTGATGATTATGAAACCAGATTTTGCCCATTTAAAAATATAAATGTGCAGAAGTCTAGAGTCCAGTAAGGACGCTAGAGTTGAAAACAAGTTCTAAAAAAAGAATATAATAAAACTGAGAGATTTGGGTGAGAGCTAGAGATCAAAGCAGGACTAATGGTATAAGAATTCCTAAATTTATCATTTCCTTAAGCTATTTTGTTTTGTTCTGTTTTGTTTTTAAGGTGGAGGATGATGGTGTTCCATCTTATATGTTACAACTCTTTTCTTGGTATTTTGAAATCGCTTATATTCTTTATTGATTAAACCCTTATTGTAGCTTTTCTCCTCACTTCAAAGTCTCAAGTCCACCTGATTTCTACTTTTATTATAGAAAACTTCAAAATACCAAAAAGTTTAAAGAATAATGTAATAAATGCTGATATCCCTATACCAAGCTTTGTAAAATTTCAATAGTTGTCATATTTTCCCCAGATCTTCTTCTAAAACAATCCAGCTATATATTCAAATTCTATACGTTTGTCTTTGCAATCCCGGTTTGCCCTTCACCCTTCCTCCAACACGCCCATCGACCTGAGTTTGATGTACACCCTTCTAATGTGCTTCTGCCTTTAACAAATACCGGTTAATGCATATTATGGATTTTCATGCTCTTAAATTTAGATAAATCGTATCATACTAAACACATTATTTTTTTATTTTTATTCAACTTCGTGGGGTGTATCCATGTGGATATGTGCAACTCTAATTCATCCAGTTTAATAGCTTTATGATATTCAATCACACGCATTTACCGTAGATGCTTATTCAGTTTCCTGTTGAGGGATAGTTATACCCAATCGTGACCTGTGTATGCAATGTTGTTAATGAATGGTCTTGTTTGTGTTTCCCTGTAGAAGTGCTACACTGAAGGTTTTCTAGGAGTGGGATTATTGGGTTGAAGTGTATATTCTGGTTTTCCTGTAGATTGCTGAATTCCTTACTAAGGTGGCTCTGTCCGTTTACATGTCTACTCTCTGGGTATAGAAATCTGTGTTTATTTGCATCCTCTTTGTTCTTTTCCAAACTGATGAATATAATATTATATTTTTAAATTTGCATTTCTCTAATTATTAAAGTGAAATGGACTTCAAACCTTTACCCATTTTTTTGATCAGGTGGTTTGTCTTGCTTTAGACCCATGGAAGGGCTTTACATATTCTGGATATTATTCCTTTGTTGATTTTATGATTTGCAAATATTTCCTCAGGCTATATCTTTGTTTATGGTGCATTGACACCCCACTTATTTTTGTTACTGCTGTTATTTTTTTTAATGTAGTTAAATGTATCAATCTTTTTCCTTTATGGATGTGTTTAAGTTCTATTTCAAAATCCTTCTCTATTACCAATTTAAAAAGATATCCCCCTAGGTTATTCTAAAAGTTTAAAATTTTGCTTTTTACTTTTACAAACAAAATCCATTTTTCCTGTAAGGGATGTGGTACAGATAACCAGCTCATCTAGAACCCTTTATTGAATAGCTGATGCTTTTTCCTCTGCCATCTCTGTCATATCTCTAGATTTCATATGTGGATAATTCTAGGCTCTTTTTAAAGTTCTACCGATCTGTTCACTTATCCCAGAATAAAAAGCACACTGTCTTAATTTACTAGGCCTTAAACTTTCTTTAGCTACTTTTAAAGAATTTTCTTCCACTTATTATTATTGAAAATCTTTCTTGTTATTCATTATTTTTGCTCTTTGGTATTTGAACTTTAGTATTGGCTAAAAATTTTCATGTAACAGCTACAGGGCTATAAACTGGGATTTTATTAAAATTATGGACTAACTTGAATAAATTTGATATCTTTAGAAAATTTCACCTTTTCGTCTATTGACTTGACATATTTCTTCATGTATTTGGATTTTATTTTACTTCTTTCTATAATTTTTATTATGTATTTTTACAATTATTCCTAGCTATCTTGTAAGTTTTGTTGCTATTGTGAATGTTATTTTTTCTCTAACATTTTCTATGTTTTTATTATTGACAGTATAGGGACGCTATTGATTTGTGTTTGCAAATTTTGCCAAATTCACTTGTTAGATTTACTTGCCTGTTGATTCTCTAAGATTTTATTGGTAAATTATTACATTATCAGATCAACTGAAAAAAAAATGTTTCCCTCCATTTTCAATTATCACTCTCTTTTTTTTTCTTCTCATTTATTATTTCATGGGGTAGGACCTTGATACAAGTTCATCAGCAGGGGTGATATGAATATATCTGGCTCAGAATTTTAATAGTGTTAAATTTACATTTCATGCTTAAAAGGGAATCTTGGAGAGCCTGGCCCTTAGAAGAAGCTGGATAATCATTTCTGATCACAGTCTCCTTGGAATTGTTCTCAAGCAGCTTGTATTGTGACATCTTTGGTGTAGGGTGATTGGACATGCTGATCTTACCAAGGGCAGTTAGAAGTCTGTATGATGATTTGAAATTATACTAAAAGCAAAGAATTGTGTTAAGCCTTTAAGCCTCTAAAAAAATAGAGTAGCTGATATTATAAAATTTTACGTGTATAATAATGGATACTTACAAGGTTAAGTGATACGGATATGAACATATAAATATTATGTGATTAACTTAGAACTCAAACCTTGTAACAACAAAGGCAAAACCATACTTTGCAGCACAAACATATTTGCTACATAAATGATTTTTCCTTTGCTGTATAATGCTAAGTAAACAAAGGGTGATCTTTTTGTCCCAAAACTGGGCAATCACTTTTCTCTCATGTTATTTCCTCCAGTCTCTTCTTCAGGTCAGAAGAAGTAATAAGTCTTACTCTCTTGAAAGATAACTGATGGCACTGATTTATGATGTTAAAAAGACCCACATTGTATCAGTACTTTCCCTTTTCCCCATATTCTTATTCTAAAGTGCTTTGCATCTAGATTATTCTTGAAATTTATTGAACTAAAAATGTGTTCCTTTCTCTAAGAGTCTAGTTTCTCCACTTTATGCTTTTCAACCTATTTTTCCATATTTAATTCTATAATTAGTACCTTTATCATATTCAACATATCTGCCAAATTAGACTACTCACTTTCTATTTAACAAAATATCCCTACACTTAGCTGTCTCCAAAATCTTGCCATGCTAATTGCCCACTCTCATGAAATGTTTTTACCTTCTTTCTCTGAATATCAAAATTTATCAATCTTACAAGAATCTTACAAGATCCAGTGAAATACTACTCCCTTAATGAAAATGTCTGATTCTCACAGGACTTGCCTCATAATGCATCCTTCCCACCAATTATCACCTTATTTATATTTAACTCGAGTTTCCCACTAATTTTATCTGATGTTACTCATTAGGTGTGTGTATCCCAATTTGCAACTAGGTAAAAGAATCTAGCTTATACAGAGAATTCACATAGCATAAAATTCACCCATTTAAAGTGCACAATTCAATAACTTATTTTAAAAAAGCATTTCTTAAAGTTGTGCAATCATTATGACAATCTAATTTTATTGTATTTTATCACCCCAAAAAGAAATTTCATACCTATTAGCAATCAATCGCCATCTCCCCAGTTGCCAAGCCCCAGGCAACCACTAACCAACTTTCTATCTATATAAGCTTGCCCATTCTGGACATTTCATACAAATAAAATCATATAATATGTGACTGGCTTCTTTCACTTAACATAATGTCTTCAAGGTTAATCCATATAATAGTACATATTAGTATTTTCTTTCTTTTTGTTGTCAAATAATATTCCATTATATGAACATACCACAATTTGTTTAGCTATACACCATTAATAAAAAATTGGGATTGTTTTTGCTTTTTGACTATTGTGAGTTGCCGTATGGACATTTGTGTACTATCCCATGACTGGACACCACAGGAGCAGCAGAAGTCTAAGGCCAAAAAACCAGACATTTAAAAGGAACTTGTACAGGAAGGTCTTCTCCTTCTGCAAGAATTACATTTGTGGCATAAACTGTAGATGTTAATATGACTATAGCTTAAGAAGTCTGACCTACTTGTGCATACCATTGGCTGGGGGAAGTAGCACTGTCAGGAGTGAGGAGATGGACTGGGGATGGGATATGCCAGACCAAGACCCCCACCTACTCCCTTCTTTCGATGGTGCATTATTCAGTTCCAGGTATAGTGTGTTTCAACAGGTCCAGCATGTAATAGGACAATGGGATACCATTTGAGATTGAGTAGTTCCCCCTCACCCAGTGGTGTGAAGTAACTCATCATCCTGGTGGTATATCCTATTGCAAACTCCAGTGAATAATTCCTTTTACAGGTTTGATGGAGCTTGGTGCTCTCAGCAGCATAGGATATTGATCCATGGTGAGAGTCGGGGCAATGGCTTTTTCTCACAACTTCTACACCTTTATGTCATCGGGTTCCTCAGCAGGGGTCCTAGGTCGGTATATTGGGCAACAGGTCCTATTGATTGATCATTCAACTGTGTTAAAGCCTGGGACGATACTTTAGCTCACCCAGGCAAGGTGATTTTATCTGTTAACAGTATAATTTGCTGCTTTAATATTCCACTTTCCCTTTCTACCAACTGCTGCTTGTGGGTTATAGGGGAGCTGGAAGCTCCATTTAATGTCATGCTCTTTTGCCCAACCTTACACATCATAACCTTTGAAATGAGACCCCCGATCATTATCTACTCAGTGGAAATATCCATACACAGTACAGTTTTTCTCATCCTCTAATAGTGGCAGCGTAGTTTGCATAGTGGCAGGGGAAAGATTGGGTTAGGCGAGATGCAGTGTCCACACAAACTAGGGCATATTTAGAACTCTCACTCGGGGAGAGTAGGGGTGGGAGGGGTGAGTATAATTAATTTACTAATCCCTCAGCAGTTGGAACTCTAGTGGATGCCTCCCGACTCCTTTGGCAGTTGCCTTGGATATTGTTTAGAACACACAGGACAGGCTGTTGCTGAGTTACCAAGTCGCTGTACTTCAAGGGCAATCTGGCATTCTTGGCAATACACCATCTTATTCCGCACTGTGATGGCCACTATTTTTATGAACCCAATCTGCTATAACTACTGAAGGGTCAGTAGATAGAGCTTGTGTCCAAGCTAGGACACATCAGTATTGTCTCAGACTCTTGTAGATGAACCCAAGATGAACTTCCCGGAGTTCACCCACTGGCTGCTGCATTTGCTGCTGTGTGAGAATCTTCACAGGACAAGCTCTGTGTACACTGCTAGGAGCTGTTGCTCTATGAGGGTATATCAGTGTATTGCCCTCTTCCAGAACTGGGACCAAAATCCCAGCGGCATTCCCTCCTTCTGTTGTTTCTGCCACAGGGCCCAATTCATACCTTCTAGAATCAAACAGCTCAAATGGCAGCCCTGCTTTGGAGACATCCAGAGCTTTAATCTATTTCATTAGTATTTTTGCCTTCTCAAAGACAGCTTGCTGTTCTGATCCCCAGTCCCACATGTGCTCTTTCTTTTTTTTTTCTTTCTTTCTTTCTTTCTTTAGATTTTATTTATTTATTTATTTATTTATTTATTTATTTATTTATTTGTCAGAGAGAGAGAGGCAGGCAGAGGGAGATACAGGTTCCCCGCTGAACAAGGAGCCCAATGCAGGACTCGATCCCAGAACCTGGGGATCATGACCTGAGCTGGAGGCAGATGCTTAACTGACTGAGCCACCCAAGAGCCCCACATATGCCCTTTCTTACCTGATCGTATAAGAGACAGGGGCACTGTGCAAGGTAGGCATTAAAAGTCTCACAAAACTCCAAAATCCCTACAAAGGCTCATATCTCTTTCATGTCCTTAGGGGTTGAATAGGCTTGCACCTTACTACTCATAGCTTCTGGGACAACATCAATCTTACCTGACAGATGATTCCCAAAAACTTTACAGTGGTGCCCTAATCCACAGGCAGAATTCACCAATAAAGGTTTACAGAGTTTGATCCTGTAGGATATCAATGATTGAGAAGTTCTCTGGTACTAAAGAGATAAAGACCTCATAACCTCAGGGAGGGGGGATATGCCCAGTCTGCAAGGTCAAAGGTACCTTTCTGGCAATAACTGTCTGCCTTCTATTTCCATCAATGGCACCGAGAGAGCCAGGAAATCTTCTGAGAGTTACTATGCATTAGAGTACATTCAGCTCCAGTATCCATCAGAGCTTTTGTTTATTTCTGGAGAACCAATGAATATGAGCTTAACATGGGGCCTCTGATCACCTCCCTTGGTCTTCACCTGGAGGCAATCTTGGCCTGCATCCTATACCTGGGGTGTGGGAAGCACCTACCCTGAATAGGACTATATCCCTGAGGCCTCTGCAGAGAAGGGCATTAGGGATGATAAAGAATGGTGAGACAGGTCTAAACAACTGCTCAGATTTAAAGACTTTCTATGGGCCTATGAGCAGAGTGTTAACTTGTCTGTCTGTCTCTTCGGACTGGGTCCCTGCAGCAATGAGGTCACACCACATTTGCTTTCAAGTTATTCATACTGGAACTTTCTCAGCTGGTTGGGACGGTCTTTTAATTTACAAAGCTTCCCCTTTATCCCTAGCTTTTTCAACAGACCATATCCATTCCTGAGATTTGTCGGTTTCCTCCAGTTCAGCAATGGATTGTCCAACATTGTAAACATCTTGTCTACAACTGGGCTCGGTATGGATATCAGTGTCTCATACCAGGTAACAGGAGAAGAGTGGGGAATCTAGGGTTTCATCCCTGAAGTGAATGTGGCCTGATTGATCAGGGCCTTCAAAAACAGAAGCGTAGATTGCCTGACACATTCCCAGATCTCTGAGAATTTGCTGCATCTCCTCTATAGATTTTCAGGGTTCCACATGCCCAGGAATGTCCCCCTCTTTGGGCCAAGCCTCCCTGCAGGATAGAATGATTCAATCTTTAAGGGAATGAGTACCTTGAAACTTCCTCCTCTCCCCTACCCACCCTCCCCCAACCTTGGGCACCAAGCTGGTGCTGCCAGAGGGCAAGATGTGTAGTGATGTTGCTCATTGTCTCTCTCTTGTCAATAAGGTCAGTGGGAGTATATTCTCTTACCATGGGCATTTCCTGAACTGGGCACTGTCCTGCTAGCTGAGACTGTTGTTGCTGTGCTTTTGTTTTTCATTGTCTTAGGGGTCCAAGGGCATGAGGTGTTCCATCTGCTTCACTATCAATCACCATAATCTCCTCCTCCTCACTCTCATCACTCCTCCAGGGATTCCATGTCTCGGGGCCCCCAATCAGGCTTAGTCACAAGCTCCCTGGCCATAGTCCGTGGCTGCTTCCCTCTCCTAGCTGCAAAATGGCACACTGAGATCTCTAATTTATCATCCTCCACTCCCACCTTGTTGTCTACCAGGTCCTTCTCTGATCTTAGCTCATCCTCTGACTTCCTGACATGAGCTTCAGTCTTCAGTTGGGCAACAGTGGCCAGCCCTCTGTGTCTACCTTGTGTGTCTCTTCTTGGCCACAGTAAACAATGCACAGTTCCTCCAACAAGCACATTAGTCTGGGTGGCATTTTCAGGACATCCCCATACTCATGCAGTAGACCACAGGTATCTAACATATGGGCCACCCTTCTCCACACAGAGGTTAATAGCCAACTCGAGATTTCCTCTGCTGATGCCTCTTTCCCAAGGCCCATTTCTTCAAGCTCTTGGAAGGCTTACCAACTGGCTTGTTCACAACCCTCTCTGAAGCTTTCCTGGTGTGCTCTGAAACCGGTCCCCGCACACAGAGGGCAGGGGAGATGGAAGAAAGAGGCAGGTCACTCCAGGTTGGCAGGTGGCAGTTTTAATAACAGCAAAAGGAGCTTACATACAAGGCTTGTCTTGGGCAGCAGCAAGATGAATGGATCCCTGCAGCAACCCTCCAAGTCTTAAAAGCTTACAACACTTTTTTGTAGTTTTCACTGTACAAGTTTTACACTTCATTTATTGAACTGATTGCTAAGTATTTTATTCTTTTCCATGCCGTTGTAAATGTTAATTTTATTTTTGGATTGTTCTTTGCTAGTGTGTATAAATACAATTGATCTTTGTATAATCATATCATACCCTGAAACTTTACTGAGCTTGTTTATCTAACAGTTTTTTAGTAGATTTCTTAGGATTGTCTATATACAATATCATGTCATCTGGGACTAAAGATAGCTCTACCACTTTCTTTGCAACATGATGACTTTTATCTCTTTTTCTTGTCTAATTCCCCTGACGAGAACCTCCAGTACAATGTTGAATGGAAGTGATGAGAGTGGACATCTTTGTCTTGTTCCTGAACTTAGGGAGAAAGCATTCAGTCTTTCACCATTACGTCTGATGTTAGTTGTAGGTTTTTCATGATGCCTTTTATCAAGTTGAAGAAGTTCCCTTTTCTTCCTTGATTTCTGACTGTTTTTATCATAAAAGGGGTTCAATATTGTCGAATAGTTTTTCTGTGTCTATCGAAACAATCATTTGGTTTTTATTCTTTATTAATATAGTGTATGGTTTTCCTAGGATTGTTGCAGCAAGTTACCGTAAGTTACTTGGTGTGGTGCAATAGAAAGGTATTGTCTCACAGTTCTAGAGAACACAAGTCAGAAATTAAAGTGTCAGCATTGCCACACTCCATCGGAATGCTTTAGCAAGGGCTCCTTCCTTGCCTCTTCCAGCTCCTGGCGCCTCCAGGCATTCTTCCTCTTGGGCTGCGTACTCCAGACTCGGACTCCATCACCTTCTCCTCTTCCATCTTCCCTCCCTTCTTGTTTGTCTGAAATCTTCCTTTCTCTTTATCTTATAAGGATGCTTGTCATTGGATTTGGGGCCCTCTGGGACAACCAAAGATCTTTAACTTACTTACATCTGCAGACACTCTTTTTCAAAAAAAAGATCAGGTTCTGGAATATGGACATAAGGGGGGCACTACTGAACCCACTACATCTAGCATAATATATTGATTGACTCTTCGGATGTTAAAACAAACTTGAGTTAGAACTCTGGAAATATGTCAGAGCTTTTCAAGACCCCTATAGACATCTTGCTCTCCAGATTTTCGTTTTAAATTTTTAGCCAGAGGTGCCTGGGTGGCTCAGTTGGTTAAGCGTCTGTCTTGGCTCAGGTCATGATCCCAGGGTCCTGAGATTGAGCCCCCTCCCTCCTCAGGCTCCCTGCTCAGCAAGAAGTCTGCTTCTCCCCCTGTCCCTTGCCCCCTCCATTATCACTCTTGCTTGCAAGCTTGGGCTCTCTCTCCTCCCCCCGCCCACTGCAAAAATCAATCAATCAATCAATCAATCAATTGTTTATTTATTTATTTATTTATTTAAGCCAGGCTTTTGTTTACCTGAACTGGTATTGCAGCCTTAAGCAGCTGCCATGTCAGATGATTTTTGCTGAATATTTTCCTCAAACACCCTGGGGATAGGTCTCAACCAGGTCAAACACTGTCAACACACTATGAACGGGGCTTTTCCCAGGAGCTATCAGGTCAGATACTGACAATGCTATAGGGATAGACCTTTTTGAAGACCAGGTTAGGTCTCCCTCTTCCAATAGCTAAATAGCTTCTGGTTTTCACAGCTACTGTGGTTGCAAGTTCACTGGTTTTCAAGAGTTCCGCAGCACCCGGGAGAGGGGAGTGGAAAGAGGTAAAGTTATAACACCTCAAACCCTGTTGTTCTTACCAAAGCTCAGCAGTTTTCCCTGAATAAATGCTCCTCATATTTTTTCAAGTCCTTGGCTAATTTCCAGAGTTTGAAAAACATTGATAGGGACAATTTTTGCCAATGTCTTTGTTGCTTTTAGAGAGGGGTGGATTTATGGAGACATCACCCCACCATCCCAAAAATTCTGTCTCCAACTCTAGGATTAATAGCACTAAAGATTTTGTTTAACTAAACTGTCCGTATTGGGAACAGACTATGAAAAAGCACTTGTTCAGAGACGAACATGCTGGTAGATGGAACAGCACAGCCACAGCCCTGAACAAATGTACCTTTAATCGGCACAAATATAACCTAAATAAATAGTGAAATACTAATGGAAGGCAATACATGCCAATTAGTACAAACACAAAAACAAAACAGCTTAAGCTGGGCTAACATGGCTACTGAAGTATGGGTTACACCAGTGTTCTCTAGGGGGAAAGCCAATCAAGATTCAAGATAGTTTTAAAAGGAAATAAGTGTCATGAAACACCTGAGGGGAATTATTACCTTGCTATTAGCACTAGGATATCCTAACCCTACAAAGTTTTAAGAGTAGAAGTGGCTCTGTGTGGAACATACAATTACAAGCATTCTGAATAAATAGGCCTGAATTTATACACTAAGTCATACACTACCACTTCTCATTCGTTGTTGGTTTGTAACATAATTGCCACTGGGCAGCTTAGAGAACATCAGGAAATAAAGACATTTTCAATGGACTCCACAAAGGAATTTTGTTTCAGGACACAAAATGAGGTTTTTCCAAGTAGGCTAGAATTCTGGTCTAATGTTATTACTCTTAGTTAGAACACTGGAATATTTTGCCAGAAGAAATAGTCAAGACACAGGCATTAGTTATAGCAAAATGATTTTAAATACTTCAGGTAATATTAATCTTGCTAAGCCTAATGTGCCATATTCCTGGAATGACCCAGCTCCTTATGTTTGTAACAAACTTCCTTTCCGTCTACAGCCAGTTCTTTTTTCCCCAAGAAATTATTTCTTATATAAAATATCTTCTTTTAGTTTTTTTGGCCAATCACAGGTAAAAATTTGTCTGAATATAATTTTTAAAGAGTTGAATGCTGGATATAAATCCAGAATGTTGTTCAAAATGGTTATTTAATTGCAATTTAGCAAACTTGGTAGTAACCAAATAACTGGTTTTTATCCTATATTGATCATGTGTACACTCATTTTGTGAAAATTAACTTTATATTAACTCTTTGATTCTGGATTTCTCCTTAGTTATCTTGGAATTCATCATTAATGATCTTCAAAACATTTTGCAGTAGCTTTTAATTCCTATAGATTTTAAGAACTAATCATGTTCATGAAGTGAAAATTACAGAATCGTGTCATTCAAGCGTTTTTAGAAATCGCATAATCCAATTTACTCATTTCATGTATGAGGCGCTGCTGCCTGGAGATCTTGAGAGACACGGCCAGCGAGGATCACACAGTGCATGGCATTTCCAGGCTGCAACTCAGTTCTTCTCTTCCTGTAATGATCAAATACATTCTGAACATATGCTTGTTTTCCAAAGTAATAATATTAATCATTTGTTTGTTATTATTGAATTTTAAAAATCCCAAAGCTGAGGTATTTAAATAATAGTGATTCTCTTTCCTTCAAGAGGCTTGGGATTAGCTTGGAAATGTTGGAAAGCTCTTTATATGATTGTAGTCAAGGAAGTTTCCATGGGGTTAAGAACAAAAGTAGGCTGCGTGATCATTAAATTGCATGATGCCGTTGATGATTTAAAAGATTAAAATGACGTCCACATAACCTGTGACTATTATTATGTGGTTGGAAAAATACTGATCCCCAGTGCATGGATTCCTGGGACCCGTGAGTATGTGACTTTACATAGTGAGAGGGACTTGGCAGATGTGATAAAAGTTAAGAAGATTGAGAAGGGAAAATTATTGTGGATTACCAAAGTGGACCCAGTCTAAACTCATGATTCTTTAAAAACAAGAACGCTTCTTAACTTCAAAGAATGAGAAATATGGCAGCATGAGAAGAAGTTGACCTGATGTTGCTGAGTTGGAAGATGGAGGAGGGAGGCACAAGGCAAGGAACGCAGGTGGCCTCTAAAAGCAAAGGAAGGAAAGAGATTTTCTCCTATAGTCTCCAGAAAGGAATGCAGCTCTGCTGATACCTCTATTTTAGCTCAGTAGAAACTGTGTCTGACCTACAGAACTGTAAGACAATAAGTTATGTTGCGTTAAGCCATATCTTCATGGTGATTTGTTACAATAGCAATAAAAAACTAACATGTACCACAAATCCCCATTTCATCAACATGGCAGGCACACTGATTCATTACATTTATTCCAGATTTAATTTTTCTTATCAAATGAGAAACATTCGTTTGAAACCCAATTTCAAAATGATGCAGAAAATTAAAAAAAAATAGTGTGATTACTGTTGCTACAGGTGTCAATTATAAATCTGTGAACATAGGAACAAAAAAATGTACATTCATACAGTTTCAAGTCAGGATATAGCTAATAATAAAATCAAGAAGGCTTAAATAGCATGAAAGATTATGAGCTTTTACCTTCTCACTATGTTCCATATTTATACAGAAAGTTCTGGTAAGCTAGTACCAAAAGCAGTAAAAGCTTGCCAAAGCAACCCTGGGTCTGCAGTGGAGACCTCAGCATGCCATTGACCTCATTCTTTATAGGTCACTAAAGTCAGGATGTTCTGAACTCTTGACTCAGAGTATGTTCTACATGTGAGGAAGATCAGGGCCACATTCTTAGTCTTTAAGAGGCAACATTTCCAAATGTTTAAGTATGAAGAGAATTTTGGTTAAAGGGCTAATCTATTTGATATTAAAATGTTCATATTTTTATGTTTTCATTATTTTTTTAAAGATTTATTTATTCATTTGAAAGAGAGAGAATGGGGGCAGGGGGCAGAGGAAGAGGGAGAGAGAGTCTTAAGCAGACTCCATGCTGAGCACGGAGCCCAACACAGGGCTCCATCTCGTGACCCTGAGATCATGACCTGAGTGGAAGCCAAGAATTGGATGCTTAACCAACTGTGCCACCCAGATGCCCCTAAAAGTTTCATATTTAATGAAAACTCATATTTCTTCCTATGAAGAGGTACAAAAAGTTATAAAAGATGTGAATGTCCTGAAATCTCCTAACTTGAAGTTTTTTCTCTCTCTTCTTGTTTAATGAGAAGAATGAACACTGCACAACTATATTAACCCATGCCCTAAGTGGCGAGCTGTATGGCAGTTGATGCCAAGCTATTGGCCCCTGTTAGTCTCTTTTGATCTATTTTCCCACCCTTCCTGAACAGTGGATGATGGGGAAATTGAGTTCGGCCCAAAATCAATGTCACTGAGTATGTTATGTGATCTCTCAAATATTATATTAGAAGGGGAAATCTAAGTGTATCATTACCACCAAAGCTGTATATATTCTATTTAAGAGTATTTAGATTGGATTTCATTTTTATTGCAAATTTGAAGAAAGCTAAAAAGTTCTGATTTAGCCTATCAATCCATCAATTATTACAGAAATGGGACATTTGCATTGCTTTTTTCCAATATCTACAATCACTCTTCACACACCCATGTCATCTTTCACCAAGAGGTCTCAGAGCTCTTTATAAATATTTGTTTCCATATCCCACTCCCTGTCCAGTGACTTAACCTTTGTAAACAGATGGTGAAATTAAGGCATTATTTTAATAGCAAGATTTGATAGTGAGTTGGTAACTGGGCTAAAATATGAAATAACTCAATACTTAAATCTAGAGCAATCCATACATTCACTGTTAAGTTATAAGGATACTTTATCACAGAAATCAGTTTTAAAGGTATGGCTGCTTAAATTTAGATTTTGTTTTCTTTTTTATCCTTCTGCAGAGTAGAGAGACCAAATGGGCATTGGAACATTTATTTACCTAATCAAGACAGCTGGGCAAGAGAGCATGGCTGACATTCTAACTGGAACAGGTGATGGGTAATGAAGGGGTAGGAGATGCTAAGCAATCTGTGAGAGACCTGCTTTGCATTTTAAAAGATTAACACTACCCCTTTCCTTCCTCCATCTCTAGCATTCTTCACACTTCCATGCTCCATGGTCTGAAGCATGTGTACAAGATGACCCAGTCACAACATGCATTCCCAAAGACAATAGTTATATTCTCTTACTCAGTATTCTCCATTTAGAGAGATTGGAGGTCTGGGTCCATTCAAACACCAAAAAATGCCCAATTAGATATATGTCTGTTTCAACCTGCTATTAAATTATATTCATCAAATGAAACAATTTGCAACTGAGTGCTTTCATAGACAGAAACCTTGAAATGACCATGAGATATTGACTAGGTTTTCCTGGAAACTTGCTTACCACCCAATTTCAGATTCACACAATTTGGTTTATTTTTTTCTTTGTTTTTGTTTTGTGTTGTTTGCTTTGACTTGCTCAGGAGAGGGGCCTATCAATCTCTGCAACAAAAGATGTTGAGTAGAAGTAGAAAACCACTATGGTGTTTCCTAACAATTCTGGGTTTGTTTTTAATTATTTGTTTTGGTTTGGTTTGGTTATAAATAAATTCCTCTCTTTACTTCACTGCTTCCAGTTTAGTTTGGTAGGTAATGTTGCCATGACTGGCAGACTAAATGGAGCTTTACATTGAAATCCTTCAATTCTCATTATTTTGTAGTTTTTCATCTTGTTCAAGGATAATTCTATTTTCCCTTGTCCACATTTGGTATCTAAGAGAAACTGTACTTTAGAAAGTTGGTTTAGTATGCATTGACTTTCTGTTTTTATACTTTTATGGAGAGTCTTTTATTTTCTAGGCACTGAGGATGAACAGAACACTGTTTTTGTTCTCTGGCTGCCTATAGTAATTACCTTTTGATTACCAAAAAGATAAATAAGATAAGGGAGTGAAAGAAGGAGAATTTTCTCCAAGTTTATTTCTTAAAATAAATTGATGAAGCAGAATTGTTTTTTTTTTTCTTGCACGTGTAAGAAATTTCTCTCTGAAAGAATACGAAGAAGGTATAGTAAGAATGAAGACTATTTCACCCTTATTGTTAAAAATGGTCAAATCTGAAATTCCTACATGTCACAGAATATTATGGAAGAGGTGCTAGGACATTTTTTAATGGTTTAGTCACCAAACATATGGTGTTTTATTGGTCTCCTTACTGCACACAACACAAGTTAATATTTTATGAGGTTCAAGCAAACTAATGGGCAAGATTTCAAGGAATGGTGCAAGCATGAATACCCAAATACTTTCATTACCAAAATTGGAAAAGTTACTGAGAGTGAAGGGTTATACAGCTATGGAGTCAAAGTGATCCAAATCTCATTAGAAATTGAACCTAGGATAATTCTAATTAATAAAATGAACAATCAAATTACCCTTTATGCCAATTACCTTGTATTCAATTGTAAACTCACACCACAGGAAACAGAACTACCATATTTACCAGAATTTTGATCATCATTTTTTATGATGATTTCAACATAAATATGTTTGCACTTAGATCAGGTTAAATGTCACTGGTAAAGGTGTGTAGCAAAACTGTTAGCTTTTTGTTTTGTCACACTATGCCTTTGGAAATGCAGCATGAAATCCAGAATTCTTTCTCAAATTCCTTTTAAAATATGGAGGTCAATAAATGAATCCACAGAAGAGATTTTTCAAGATGCTATTGGTAATTACTAAAAGTGCAAATGATAACTACATTTTAAGAAGGTGGATATAAAAAAAAAAGCAGGTGGCTCTCATTCACATAATTCCAATGCAATAAATCTCAGTGATAAGGAAATCTCAGATATGGGAAGATATTTTTAGCCTAAATTACCTATGCAATTACCTCAATTCTCAGTTTCACTTGAGGGCATAAACCTGACTTTTGCCCCTGAAAATATTGTTATTAAAATAGAAAATGAGAACACAGGGTAGTGTTAATATTACTGTGGTGGTTTTCATTGCAGGCTTCTAGTAGTGGATAGCTAAGTTAAATATTTTACTTATAAAAGACTTCAGGCTAAAATTTCAAAAATGATCTTTTACTTTTTCACTGAACGTTCAAGTCTGTTCCAGCAATATTATATATATTTATACATATGTTCAGAATTTCCTCCTACTCTTACAAATGTGCTAATAAGATTTCTTTAATATTACTGTATTTGGATATCTGTCAGTGAATTTAAATGTGCCCTTATATGTTTAGGATGGCCTATTTCTAATACCAAAAATAAATCTCGACTTTGTCTGTAATGAACATGGCAATATATTTCTTTTATTGCTCTTCGGGCTAGTCTTCTTCCAAGGTAGGACGACGGCCATATTTTCTACTCTGATTTGCTATGGAAAACTTGTGTTGGAGAAGAAAGCGTAGTTTGTCAGATTTTCTCCAATGTCTGATCATGTTCCTACTATTGTCATTTATCTTTGAAAGTGGGTCATACTCCACTATTTTTGTCCTTAATGTCCTGGAAGAAGGTGAATCATTCTCAGTGCCACCATCTAATCCTTTAAATCTGACCTTTAAAGCTCTAGCAGTCTTAACAAAGCTTACAGGAACACGTCTTCTGGACAACATTACACATATATCATCATCCATATTACCAGTCATCTGCTTGTTTTTTATTTTATTTTAACCTTTCAACTTGGCCAAAAAGTCTCAACTTTTGGTCTTTTCCTCCTGCGATTGAGAAACTGTCTTTTAAGTTTTCTTCTGCATTTACCAACAAATTAACTACGCCCTTGTATCATGATTTCTATGTCTTTGAAACTTCTTAAAGTTTCAAAACAAATTAAAAATCAATTTTTACTCTTGTGGGGGAAAAATGCTTTAGCGGGGGTGTAAACATGGATGCATTTCTTCACATGAGCATTTCTCATAACTTACAAAGTACAGAGCTGAGTTCAGGGCACACTGAGACAAATGCCAGTCCCAATAAGCTAATCACTTTTTACCCATTTAAACTTAAATATTTGCTCACCACTAATTAGAACAGTGGTTGGACTCTGTGTGGGGATAAGTGGCAAGGGAGAGCTAGTGATGGAATCTGCTCCCTTGTCCTGCATAATTTAACCAAGGTCCCACATTTGCACACCCCATCCTTGAAAATACTGCAAATGGTTTATTAAGTATTTCTTTCAAAAACAAACAGAGCAATTCTTGACAGCAGCTCTGTGAAATAGAACTTTCTTCATCTCAGTATGTTCCTCCATTTTATCTTAGCACCAAATTAATATTTTAAACCCCTTATAAATTGGCCCATAGAGGCAATGGGCCAAGTCTCTTGTCTCTTAGTTAGCCTGTGGCAGTATAACAAGAGCAAGGTGGAGGAACAAGAATAACTGAGAAAAAAAAAAATCCAGGCATTAAAATGGTAGTTGAGGGGCGCCTGGGTGGCTCAGTCGTTAAGCGTCTGCCTTCGGCTCAGGGCGTGATCCTGGCATTCTGGGATCGAGCCCCACATCAGGCTCCTCCGCTGGGAGCCTGCTTCATCCTCTCCCACTCTCCCTGCTTGTGTTCCCTCTCTCACTGGCTGTCTCTCTCTCTCTGCCAAATAAATAAATAAATAAAATCTTAATAAAATAAAATAAAATGGTAGTTGGATTACAAGCCAAATCATGGAATATTTGGTCTTGGTGTTAATGTAATTTTGAAAGTCCTACTTTCTCAAGCTGAGAAATGGGGGATAATATAGTCAATGATGAAGAAAGAGGAGAACATAGCATAATTGGATGTGTAAAACAAGTTTTTGATTAACTAAGTTTATAGAGAAACAAGATTGCTGATGAAGTAAAGTCTGGACTGGCACTAACCAAACACTGGTTTGTGTACAAAGCAATAGCATTTAGTGTCACCTAGATGGTTAGGCCATATGTATGATCATTTTCCCTAAGTAATTACACAAATGGTTGCTAAGCCCAGATATAAATTAGTCACACAGTCAGGATAACCAATATTTTCATCAATTTGGTCAAAATGAATCCTGTTACTTTTTTCCAAAGTCCCAAAATGTTGTAGTGTCCATACCTTAGGGTTTGATTTTGGATACATGGAACCCACAATGCTGTTGAATATGAGTCTGGAACTCAGCACAAGCTCCTGTTACGCTTGGTCTTGGAGTGCAGGGGCCAGGCATGTAGTGAATTGGCAAGGTATAAGACAATGTACAACTGCCAGGGCTCTGGAAATGTTTCCCCTTGCAGCCAGCTTTTGACTAATGCTAAATGAGGCCATGGATCGTCTGGTAAAGGACTGCCAAGGGTCAGTATTTTTTAGAGTATGGACTGAGGAAGAGGTCATGAATGAAATGAAAAAGAGAAGTTGGAGAGCGATATTTTAATATTTGAGGAAAACAATGTGATGAATAGCATTAAATATGATTAAACAATATTGTAGAAGCTTTAAAGATTAAAATATGAAATATTCTAATGCTATCACATAGAGTTAAGCTAATGTTGATATGTTGGGCATCCATATCTTTTTTTATTCAGCAAACAAGGACTGGGGATACTACAGTGAACTAAATTGGCATGGTCAAGTTGTCGGACAATAACCAACCAAGGAAACTTCTGCAAATACTTCACAGGAAATTTTCTTTAATTTATTTATTTGAGAGAGAGAGAACATGAACCTGGGGTGAGGGTAGGAGAAGCAGCAGAAGAAGAAGCAACCTCCCCGCTGAGCAGGGAGCCCAATGTGGGGATTGATCCTGGGACTCCGGGATCATGACCTGAGCCAAAGGCAGATGCTTAACTGACTGAGCCGCCCAGGTGCTCCATAAGGAAATTGAAAAGGATAATAGAGGCAGCCTACATGGACTATTGATTGGAAGCAAAAGGAGGTCTCCATTAAGCCTAAATATGAATATGAGGAAGCCAGTCATACAAAGCGATGAGAGATTCAGGCAAGGAAGTAGGGGAAGTTAATATAGAGGCCATAAAGCTTTTTGAAACCTACCAATGAAAAAAAGCTTATGTGGCAGAAGTGTTTATGTATATATGTATTTTTAATCCATAATAGATTACATAAATAATTGAGTTATCTCGATATTATCGACATAATGGGGAAAGCTGTAGGGTCTTGGAGATGTACATTAATTTAACACATTTGGAGATAGAAAACACACTTTCATGTAAGTACTCAATGAGATAGCATATGTAAAATGCAGTGATAAGCATTTAGCATTTAATAAATCTTTGCCATTATGACACTGATATTTCCTCTACATAGCACAAATCCAGAAAACCACTTTTCAAGTTGGGATGATATTTTAGTACGTTAGTAACGTTGCTCTTACTGTTTACATTTCCTTACTATTGCTCAAAAGACCAATGTGCCCACACATACATACATATTAGGCATGAATAACCTGTCTGAAACCACAACCTGCACCTGTGGTCCTGCTCCTCAGTCCCCCTTTCCCTGCTGTAAATTAGTCCTGTAGTACTCGTCACTTTCTAACATGTTCTATACATGTCATTATCTTAAGATAGTAAAAAACAATAATCCAATTGTAAAATGGGCAAAAGACATGGACAAACATTCCCCTGAAGAGAATATACAGATGGCAAATAAGCATATGAAAAGCTTTCTAAGAAAATTAAGTGCACAATGAGATGTCACTATATACCTATCATAACAGGCTAAAATTTTTAAACATAAATAAATAAGAAGAACATTATTTAATTCTTGCTGGAAAGAATGTGGAGAAACTGGATTGTTCATCCATTGCTGTTGGGAATTTTAAGTGTTAAGGTCACTCTGGAAAACAGTTTAGCAGTATCTAAAAACACTAAATAAGAAACTGCAATATGACCCAACACTTGTACTCCTGGGCATTCACCCCAAAGAGAAGAAAAGTTATATTCACGCAAAAATCTGTGTACAAATGTTTGAAGAAGCTTAATTCATAATTGCCAGATATTGGAAGTATCCCAGATATTTTTTAGTCAACAGTGACTGGTTAAATATGGAATATCCATATTGTGGAATACTACTCAGCAGTAAGAATTAATAAGCAAACTATTGATACACACCAACAACCTGGATGAGTATCAGAGAATTATATTGAGTAAAAAAAAGTAAATCCCGAAATGTTACATATGATTACATTTACATAACATTCTTTAAAGACTGAATTATAGGAATGGAGAACAGAACGGTGGTAGTTGGGGATTAAGTTAGAAAAAAGCAGCACTGTAACTAGAAAAGGACATGAGGGATCCTTGTTGTGATGGAAATATTCTAGACCTTTGACAGTATAGATATTCATATCCTGATTGTGATATTATACCGTAGTTGTGAAAGATGTTACTATTGGGAGAAACTGGGTAAATGATACAGATTTCTCCATGTTATTTCTTTCTACTGCATGTGAATCTATATATTCCAAAACAAAAAGTTTTTTTTTAAAAATGGACATGGTATGGATAATTTTTAAGGTAGTATTTATACAGCACCTCCCATGAGACAGGCAACATTCTAAGTGTGTTACATCAATTAACTCATTTAGTCCTCAAAACAATCCTATGAAGCAGGTATCTCTTATTCTCTCTTATATAAATGATGAACTGAATATTAAGTAACTTGTGTAAGGTCACGGAACACTTAAATGATGAAACAAAATTTGTTTTGTTTCATTTTAGTTTCAAAAAAAATTAAAAGTAGAGAGAATAATAATATGAACTCATCATCTGGTTTCAATAATTATAAATTTATGACCAGTCTTATTTTATCCAAATCCCTACACTCTAACCACCCTCTGGCTTATTTTGAAGCAAATTCCCATATGACATACTTTAACTGTAAATATTTTAGAATCTAGCTCTAAGAGATAAGGACCCTTTTAAAAAACATAACCCCAATACCTTCATTATACCTATAAAAATAAACAATAATTCCTTAATGTTATCTAATATCATGAACAGATGTTTTAACCCAGGCCATAGGACTCTCAAATATTTTAATCAATGGGTCTTCTTGGATGGAAGTACAGATCTAATACCTTAAACCCACCAACAGCTAGAAAGAACAATGACTGCTTGGTCTTAGACTATGATGGCAAAGCATTGCCTTATACAAAAACAAGGATACTTTATGTCCTTTATTGATAAAATAAGGTATGATGATGAATTGAAATCCAGTTCTGCTCTGATCTTTGATTTCTCATGCTTTTCCACCTACTATTATATTTTCTTCATTAGATTCAGATAGTTTCATTTAATAATTATTTCTCTTTCTAAGTGATCTTTTACAGATCTCTTTGTTGTCTACCTTTTCAGGTTTCATGCTGCTCCCTAGTTATTGATCTTGAAGCATGTCGCTCCAGCATTTCATTTTTCTCTCAGATGTAGACCACGGTTATACCTCCTTATCTTTACATGCTCAACAAAACAGGCAAGTGTCTGGTATACTTGTGCACAATGGCAGACTGGCATTTTGAAAATTCATGTCCTCAATTTTTGGTTTATATACAAATTTACACATTCAGAAATACCACCATATTCTCAAAGACCAACAATGAAAAATAGGAAACCCTCATTAGAAAAGTCAAAACAATAAGTGTTTATAGCCACGTTTCACAGAAACTGAGGCTCAGAGTGTCAAGACACTGACTAACATCCTACAAGATAGAATTCAAGAGTTGAGAGACTGGGTGCAGTGTTTTAAAGCATATCCTTGAGACAAATCAAGCAAACAAACAAACAAAAAAATGGTGACAATGGTAGGAAATAATACAATACAATTCAAAGAAAGACAGAAATTGGTAGTTAAGATTTAGATATCATTTAACTGAGCTGTACTCAGAAGTCTGGAATACTTTTTAGAGTTCAATAATATTAATTATCTAAGTTCTATCAAAGCCAACCAGTGAGCTGCATTTAGAGTGGCCTTTCTAGTTATCTTTCTATATAACTAACGTTTCTATAAAATTAAAGTCCTTGTCCAAAGGTGTGGCTTGTATAACATGAGCATACTTGAAAACCAATTTGTACCCTTTATAATATCTAAGTTTAGATAAAGGGGAGTTTGAGTACTGTTTGTATTTATGAACTGAACAAGGCAGTTGGTTATTGGATTTGGTCCAGCTAGGCAAATGAATACCATCTTCAGTATTCAACAATTTCAACTGAGATTTCCTTTTCTAGGGAGCTCATGAGACATAATCCATTGCTAATTGCTTTGATTATGGCTTATCTAACCTCTAATTCCCAATGACCTTTTTCAAGTCCACTTTCAATTTAATGAGCCAGACTAATAAAGTCTACACTGTCCTCTTGATAAGGTTTTCTTTTAGAAAAATGTCCTTATAAATTAAGATATTTTTTGTTCAAACTATGCTCTGTCATACTAAATGAGGTTGAAGAGTTGACACCTTTATCTTAAACTTTGCCATCTATTTGCATAATTATGCCTTGAAAAATGTTTATGTCTCTGGGCATTTAAGTCTTTCAATGTTAAGGTTTTTTTGTTCTCTCGTTATTAATTTTCTATTGCATTTCACCACTAACACTGTAAAGACTTAGTGCTCAACAAACACTAGTTCAAATAATAACCAAAAGCAACAGAAATGAAATTTACTCCCATGACTGAAACAACTTAAAAAAAAATCAGGAAAAAATGTTTAAAATAGCAGGACTCAGGAAGATCGGTAGGGGAAGAAAGGGATAAAGAAAGGGGGGGGTAATCAGAAGGGGGAATGAAACATGAGAGACTATGAGAAACAAACTGAGGGCCTCAGAGGGGAGGGGGTGGGGGAATGGGATAGACTGGTGATGGGTAGTAAGGAGGGCATGTATTGCATGGTGCACTGGGTGTTATACGCAACTAATGAATCATCGAACTTTACATCGGAAACCGGGGATGTACTGTATGGTGACTAACATAATATAATAAAAAAACATTAAAAAAAAAAGAAAGAAACTTACAAATAAAGCTGAGATTCCTAATGTTAAAAAATAATAAAATAAAAAAAAATAAAATAACAGGACTCAGGTCATCAACATCAAAAACAAAGGACCATAATTCCTGAGAAATTTTGAAACAAGGTGAGTCCTATGATTGCCCCAGCTTGTTGACTGGAGAAAGCTTCCAGACTATGGTGCAAGGAGGGCAAATTCTATGGTCGTCCTGCATCAAGGAGACAGAACTGTGAGTCCACAAAAGATGAAGCAGTGAAGTCCTGAGACAGAGTACCAGAGACAAGAGAGCTACACGGAGAGAGAAATCTACAGATCTGCAAAGGGTCTTTCTGGGGGATTTGGTTGAGAACTGAAGCACAGTTGTGTGAAGAAACTTTCCTAGATGGGAAATAACCTCTCAACAGGATTAAGAGAGCAGTGTCCAGAGTTCACACAGGGCCAGGAATAGTGTCTGTTTCCAACTATAAGTGTAGAAAACCTCATAATTCAAGAGGTATTGGTAAGAATACTAAGAAAGGTCTTGCCTTCTTAGTATGGAAGCTGGATATTGACTCCAGATTAAACTTAGCTCTGGTTTCACCTGAAAACAAGACCTCAAAGGATTGCATCTCAACCACATCCTGAACAAAGCTCAAGAATATCTATATGAATACAAACAAGGTGAAATTCATAATGGCTGGTATTCAATCAAATATTTTGAGGAATGAAAAGAAGCAAAATAGCACTACCCATAATAAGGAGAATAGTCAATCAAAACCAACCAAAAGAGACACTGATGTTAGAATTAGCAGACAATGACATTAAAACAGATATTATAATTATATTCCCTAAGTTCCAAAGGTTAAATAAAGACATGAAAAATATTAGCCAGAAAAATAAAAATAAATCAGACTTCTAGAGATGAAGACTTTGATGTCTGAGATGAAAAATACACTGTATGGGATTAATGGCAGATTGTAGAAGAAAAGATTAGCAACTTGAAGACATAAGAATAGAAATGATCCAAAATGGAACACAGAGGACTGAAAGAAATCTACAGAACATCAGTGAGCTGCGGGCTAACTACAAGTGGTCAGCTATATGTAATGGAGTCCCCAAAGGAAATGCGAGACAAAATATATCTGAACAAATAATGGCGAAAAAAATTCCAAATTGGAGGGGCACCTGGGTGGCTCAGTCGTTAAGCATCTGCCTTCGGCTCAGGGCATGATCCTGGCATTCTGGGATTGAGCCCGGCATCAGGCTCCTCCGCTATGAGCCTGCTTCTTCCTCTCCCACTCCCCCTGCTTGTGTTCCCTCTCTCGCTGGCTGTCTCTCTCTCTGTCAAAATAAATAAATAAAATCTTTAAAAAAAAAATTCCAAATTGGAGGAAATTATAAACTCACAGATCTAGGAAGCTCAACAAAGCTCAAGCAAAAAAAATATGCAGGAACAAAAACCTATATCAAGACACATCATAAACAAATGGTCTAAAATCTGTGGTAAAAAGAAAATTTTTAAAAGAATACAGAGAAAGGAAGACATTATTTGTAGAGAAAGACAAGGATGGCAGCAGATTTCTTGTCAGAAAAAATACAGGCTAAAAGACAGTAGAGCAAAATATTTAAAGTAGAGAATTTAAGAAACTGTTAACTGAGAGTAGTTTATTTAGCAAAAATAGCTTTCAAAAAGTGAAGATCTATACTAAGATCTAATCTTCTACTATACAAAAGTAGGCAAAATTCACCAACAGATCTCTACTATATTATATATATGACCATATATATAATATATAACAACTGAGAGTATTTATTTAGCAAAAATAGCTTTCAAAAAGTGAAGATCTATACTAAGATCTAATCTTCTACTATACAAAAGTAGGCAAAATTCACCAACAGATCTCTACTATATTATATATATGACCATATAATGAATAACTTTAGTTAACCTTGATGATATAAAAGTAAAAGTACAGTGTCAGAATTTTGGGGTTGGTGGTTAAGAGATGTCAGAAGAACAGATAGGGCCCTAAGGTCATATTTTTCAATGTCTGGAATCAGAAAAATATTAGGTATGGCTTAGGAATGAGGAAATAAAAGTGGTGCTCTCATACATATAGATGTAAAGATAATTAATATAATTAATTTTAGCCAAACTAAAATGGTGACATAACCATTCTGAGACAAGGAAGGAGAAGCAGGGTGAACATAACTAAAAGTCTCTTCTATTACAGCAGGCAGTCAAAAAATTTAAAGTTGACAATTTAGGAAAGAGCTATAGAAATATTATTTTACTTATTGCTTCCCCAGTGGGGAATATTAGGGATTAAGACATTGGTTGGGGCATAGGAATTGTAGACTTTTTCTTTTATACAGGCAATTTTTGTTTTGCACAATAATATAGGATTCTAAAAATGAACATGCAAGCTAAAATCATACAAGGCTATTTTAATGATAGATGGGAAACATTACAATTGTTCCATGACCTTTAAAAATTTTGTCAAACATTAAAAACTCTCTTAGTGTCAGTAACCAATGGATAGGGAAATAAAAAATACAGTAAAAATAATGTATACTTTACTGTAATTAATAGATCAGAAACATGGACAAGTGTTCTATTCCTTTGTAAAATAGCTATCAAAATTGTGGCTGCACAGCGTTTGCTTCTTCTTACCATGTAACTTACAAAGCAAGCACCTTTTTTGTCTTGGCAAATTGTCACGCTCCTTTCTAAGTTTGGATTAGTTCCCAACATTTTATCCTATGTGCTTTCAATGTCATGAAACATCTTTGAGAATTCTTTAATGGGAGGTTTTTTTGCTCATGTCACTTACTCAGGGACATCTTTGTCCTTTATGTCAAAATCATTTTTCTCATTTATGTCAATAAATTCACCTTCACTAAGTCCCCTGGCTGCATACCCAGAGTCTCCGAAATGGCAGCACTGCCGACAAGATCAGCTATTTCTTCTATAACCCCATTTACATTCAAGTCTAATTTCACTGTCCACATCCTCCCTTTTTGGTTGTTTGCTGCATATTCATGTTTGTTGCCCAATTCCCTGTTTCAATTACCCATGTTTGTGTAATGTCATGTGGGTTTACCACTGGGAGACAAAGAAGCAACATAGCTGAAGGCTTTCCTGTATGTAAGTGAACTGAATAACAGATGAGCAGTGATCAATCACAGACTTTGAAAACTGTGATGTGAATGGTCAGTGATCATAATGTGCATCTGTTTTTGTGTAGCAATGTGTGGACCAAAGAGCCAGCAGCCCATTTTGTACTTTGTGCAATTACTTATGGTTAATAGACTACGTAACTGAAATTTGAACCATTTGTTGAGGGGCTGGCTTTGTTTAAGTAAATGCAGTAACTGAAATTTGCATATTCTGGAACTGTGCAGAGTGAGGACTGCCTGTGATTATATGTGCATTAGTTTTCTTTCTTTAGTTGTATGCTTATTCATTTGTTTTCACCTGTTAACATTGTCTTTTTATTCTTCTGGTTTTATTGAAATGCAGTTGACATATAGCACTGTATAAATTTAAGGTGTACAGCATAATGATTTGACTTACACCTGCATTGTGAAATGGTTACCACAGTAAGTTTAGTTAATATCCATCATGTTTATTGCCTTTAAGTTCCATGAGGACAAGGACCATAGCTGTTTCATTCACTAATGTTTACCTATCACTTAGCACATCAGAAATATATTGTAGGAGCTCAGTAAATAGCTGTAAATTAATGGAAAAAAATACATTCTGTGGGTTCAGGAGTAGATCTCCCTGTTGGCCTCTGTGGATCTTCTTGGGGGCATTACATGCAGTGGTTAAGAGTGTGACTTATAAAGATAAATTGGTAAAAATGAAATTCTGGATGAAAATCCCAGCTCCGCCATTTATTAGCTATATAATCCTGGGCAAATCTCTTAACCACTTTGTGCCTCAGTTTTCTCATCGACGAAAAGAGAATAATGATGGTACTTCTTTCACAGGATGTTATAAATATTAAATGGGTTAATGTAATGTGAACAAAATGATTTGACAATGTTAAAATAGCAACCGTTGTACAATGGTAGTCACTATATTGGAGGAGATTAGATTTTTGAAGCAGCATTATGATACATTAATACCAAAGAGTCACTTTATATTTCCACGTGCAAAATGGCTACTAGAAAATGATAAGGATACTAAGGAAAATCAAGTTGGTATTTTTGTTTTTTGGGTTTTTTTGGTACAATGAAAACTGGAGATATTCATTGAATACGATTGCATTTTAAATGCCTTCCTAGAAACTGAAAGCTGATATTATACTCTATAATGACCATGCTTATATCTTTTTTTATAAGTATTTTCATGGGAGGTGTGATCTATTTCTTTCTTTACTATTAAAAAATTATTTCCAGAGCTTCCTGTTGAATGACTGAATTAGAAAGTAGCACCAAGTGTGTGTTTTCTTTTTCTTTTTCCTCTTTTCTCTTTTTTCTTTTTTCCTAAAGAGAAAGAAACAAATGTCAGGCTTCAGTTTTAATTAAGCAATTAACTAAAATGTTATATAGAATAGACAAGAAAAAAGTTCAATTGCGTAATTTAATTTTAATTGAATGAAATAAGTTAGTGAAGACTAGCTGCTGTTTCATGAGTCTTTTCATAGAGCAGAGAATGGATTTTAACAGCAGAGACAGGGGGTAACATTGAGTCTAATTCCATTTAATTAGCAATGCCCAACCTTTCTCAACAGAAAAGCAATACTCTTATTAAATAATACCAAAAGTGCAATGGATTTTGGCCCAAAGTAATGAAGATGTGACCTCTACAAATAAACATTTCCCAAGAGTGGATTCTGCATGCATCCAAAAGGGTATGTTCAAAATAAAAAAAAAAGTAATTACATCATTCCCAGTTACCGCAGGACCTATAGCAACATAGACTTCCCCCACTACCCCCACCACAAACAAGATATACATTTTTTTAAAAAACAAGATTAAACAGATTTCAACATTTAGCCATACTATGGCCATAACTGACCAACTGTAGCTGTTTATTATTTGTATTTTTAAGTAAACTTTTTATTGAAATATAACTCACAGATTGTAAGTGTACCAGATGACTGAATCCTCACAAAGTTAGCACACTTAAGTAGTCAGTGCCAAGAACAAGAAATAGAACCACATGGCTCTGCCCAGTCACTATTCCTCTCTTCACAGATCATGTCACCTCTTTTCTTAAAACTGCACAATGACTCCTTGTTTCACTTAGAGCAAAGCCAAAGCTCTTGCCTGTTTGACTTCATCTCCTACTCTTTCTGTTCACTCCACGCCTGGAAGAATTTGATTGTAAAATGAAGAGGAAGGCATTGATAAGGTCCAATATTGTAATCATAAAAGTACCTGGTATTCATAAATAAAATCTCATGCAATCTTGCTTTGTTAAAAATACTATTAGTTAGCATTTATAGTAAGATGCTTCATTGAAGAGGTGAACATTTTGCATAATAGCTTGCTCCCTCCACCCCCACCAATTTGGCTAGATACATCACAGTACCTTTGATAATTTGGGGGTCCGTTTCAGCCTCCAAAGAATTAAGAAAAAACTCAGATTCGAAGACTGTAGAGTATATAAAATCTAAATAATGTAGGTTTCTAGTCATAGAATGTTGGGGTTAACGTAGAGCATGAAATCGGCCATGATAGCTGGCTTGCTAAAATGTAACAAGGAGGCCGCTGAGGGCAGGGAAGGTTTCAGAGCAGGGGGGAGGCCTTCGGAATGCCTAGGCCTGCCTGCGTGACCACTCTGCCGTTGGAATGCCTCAGGGAGTTGCTTTCCCGAAATTTTCCTAGTCCAAACAGCCGCCCTGCGATCTAAGAGATGTTTGCATTGTCCCTTGGGCTATGTTTAGCAGAACTCATAGAACACGCAAATTAGCATATCGTATCTTTCCCGTAAACAGATCCTCCCAGTTTCACCAAGACCCCTTGCCGCACATCATGTGCTTGAGAAACAGTGATAAGGATTTGTGATTATCCTGAAGGACCAATAAAAGCGGGAGCAAAGAAGAGCAAAGGGTCTTTGCCTCTGAGCTGTGGCCCCCTTGCCTTCTCCTCTCATTCACAGAAAAGTTTGGCATAATCTTTCATCCCTCGGTGCAAAGATTGCTGGCCATTCCCAGCAATAGCATATTTGAAATATCATAAGGACAGACATGGATAAGATAGGATGAGAAAACTAAAGACAAAGGACCTGGGCTGGTTTTTTCCCTTTTTCTGTGCTAATGTTCCCTCCTCTTCTCCTAGCCCTAGTGAATTGCAATAGCTCGGGGCTTGGAAACTCTACTAATGATATAATTACAAAAGGCTTTTCCTCCAAGTCAGGTTTAGCTGGGTTTGGTTTTTTGTTTTTTTGTTTTTTTCATATTTTATTTATTTATTTGACCTAGCACAGCAGGGGGAGCCGCAGAGGGAGAGGGAGAAGCATAGCAGGGAGCCCGATGCGGGGACTCGATTCCAGAATCCTGGGATCATGACCGGAGCCGAATGCAAATGCTTAGCCATCTAAGCCACCCAGACGCCCCATTCAATCGTTGTCTTTCAGTATTGTTTTCCTTTATTTTATTCTGGTTTCTTTTTTTAAGGAAAACTAGTTTTCACAGATTGAAGTCATTTAGGCCATTCTTATCAAACTATAACATTTTCTCCTATTATTCTCATATTTTTTGTTCTCTCTCTCTTATACATGGAAAGGTTGTGAAATAATTTAATTTTAGTAGGAGCACTTCCACATAACTCAAATGTGAGTTGATATATATATATATATATATATATATATATATATATATATAGTGTGTGTGTGTGTGTGATTTCTGGATTCGTTTACTGGATTTCTTATTGTGGTTGTTGTTGTCAGCCTAATTCAGTATAACTTAAAATAGTTTGTTCTTTCTTTAAGCCTAAAGAGACCATTTCTTTCATTGAATTTGAAAAAGGCAGGACACAGAAGCTATTTTCTTAAGTTTCTTGTTAGCCAAAACAGAGAAGCATGAACATTTCTTTACTTTTAAGTAACGTTTGATTCCTGTGCCCAAAAGAAACATTTTTTGGTTAATTTTTTGTCTATTTCTATTGGAAGAAGATGAGATCTAAATAAGTCCAGCATGTTTCTGTAGAAATATCTGACACTTGTATTAGCACCAGTCCTCTTTTGCCCTTCTCTCTATCTCTCCTCTTCTTCCCCTTCACTCTCTTCCTAAAGAGCAGCTCAGTCAGACCTATAATCAAATTCCAACTTAGTCACTCACAAGTTTTAGTTTCCCTCAGTTTCCTCATCTATACAACGAAGATACTACTTCCTATCTTTAGTATTAATGTGACAATGGCCATAGAATGTAAGGGCTAGAACATTGCCTGAGACATACTCTATCCTCAATATGAAAAAAAAAAATTAAACCATACAGGAATAGTAATTAATAATATTAAGAATTATTATTAAAATTAAATTATATAAGAATCAATGTTATTATTACTAAAATATATCTGTACTATACTATGCTTGTTAATCCTCAAACAGATGCATAAAGAAAATGGATAATTTGGTAAAGAACAAAATAGTCAACCATGGTTAGTTCAGAAATTATTTTTATCCTTTGGAATTTGGTGTGGACAGTCGGTCTCTGTTCAGTGACATTCATATCTAATCAACAAGATTAAGTCAAGTCTTATTCCTGCCCCCTTAGTGATAGACCTTATTGTTCTGCATAATCCAGAATATTAATTATTGCTGTTGTATTCACATCGATGTCACAACTAGTGAATATTTACACCACACTTTGACATTTGACTTCTCTTTTCACTGGTTTCCAGCATTTTTTTGTCCTTATATATGACTCTATGCATTTTTACTGTGTAGACTTTTGTGTATTACTAATTTACTGTCACATTAACAAGAACATTCCATTCTGTATTTTAACCATCTTCCTTCCAAGAAAATACAGTTGTCTTTGTAATATAGGCAAAATTTAAACATGTGGAAAACTATGACCTTCATCTAGTTAGTTAATATGTGTCAACATACTGGTTGCTTAACTTCCACAAATGCTATCTTTAATATGGACTATCATTTCATATTCAACAGTTTATACATCTTAAACATTTGGAAATATTTCTCTATCATTTTAACTATAGACAGCTAATATACAGCAACATATTCAGCTTTAAAGGGAAAAATGCCTTTGGAATTTATTTTTCATAACATCCACCATAAGCAACACCACCTTATTTGATAGCACACTCACTTATACTTTATAGATAGAGCTTTTCTAATAATGAAGAAATGCCGCACTTTTCCATAGTATTATCATTTAAGATGGCTTTTGCATACTTTAATAAAAGTTTTTTGTTGAGTTTTATTACTTGCAGTTAAAATCTTGTGCATTTGTCATCATTGCAATTTTCATTTCATTAAATTAAATATCCACATTAAAATAATTTATATTATGACTAAATATCTCAAGAAGAAAAGGACAATGGAATATGATAAAAGAGGTCTTCTCTCTTTGCCTCTTCCTCTTACTAAATCACGATGGTAATTATTCAAAGGGAATTTAAGATAAATTATTGTAAGACTATTCATTAATTTTTTTTTAGATAATTAGCAGAAATTCTGTCATCTTTATGAGAGGTTTGCTTGGCCATTGTGAATCCAAGATGATAATGACATCCAAATGAAATACTTATTTTTGTAGGATTTAAAAGATTAAAGGTGGTAGAACCATGTTTAATTGACTGGCTCTTGTCGTAAAATATTAGGTAATGGATGGTGTTATTTCTGAAATAGTATTTTATATAAGAAGAGTTGATAAGACTAATGTGTGCACTAGGAGAAAACCACAAGCGCTTCAAGAATTAGATTCTATTTCTACTTCCAATATGAAGCGTAACCATTGATTAAGTAAAATGTAATACTTAGGTTAGAGGCTTCTGAATTGTCATCTCTACCAATGAGGATAAAAAATCCACAGAAATAATCCCATTATGAAAGGGTTTTTCATCATAAATGTGAATCAGAAATAACAATATGAATTTATGATTAATTTAAAAAAATAACCAACAAAGTTTTTCTTAGTTTTGTCCACTGAAAGGCTAATCATACAGCAATGAATACCCCCAGCACCTGTAATGTGGGCTCTGAACGCCACTTTCACTAAAAGGAACCAGAGATGCCGGAAGAGACAGATCACCCCAGACTTGAAGCAAGAATTCTACAAGATGAATTTGAAAAATCCTATTCTACCAAGAATAAAGGGAGCTAAGACCTCTGGGTCTTTTGGAAATGTCCTGGAAGTCAACTTTAAAAACAAAACAATTTGACCATCAAAAGAGCAAGGACTGCAATGGATTTAAACACATCAAATATTTTTAAATTTCTGAGTTTATGATGATACTGAAAGAAACCATACCAAACCAAACATATCTTCAGTCCCCTGTCTTAGGAATCAGCTCATTCTGCAAACATAAATATAGGCTATGAATGGGGCCTCTCACCTATCTTTCCTGAACAAACTTATTTTCATGTAAGCAAACAAATGGATAAGGAAAATTGTTCTTTAAAAAAAAACTCTGTAAACAGCAGAAGTAATGAAAAAAGCAAAGCATTACTATTTTATAACAACTAATGAATTAATGGATTCCAGGCAATAATCATCAATGACTGCTAAAACCATGCAGCAAAGGCAAAAGAACAGCTACAATGAATGGATCAAGATGAAAACAATGGAATCCATTACTCAATATTAATTAATGGCTAAAAAACAATATGCCTCCTGAGGTGCCTGGGTGGTTAGTCAGTTAATCATCCAACTCTGGTTTTCCCCCAGATCATGATCTCAGGGTCCTGAGATTGAGCCCCAAGACCCGCTCCACACTCAGCACGGAGTCTGCTTGAGATTCTTTCCCCCTTCTTCTCCCTCCCCCTCTGCTACTCCCCCCACTCACACTCCAAAACAAACAAACAAACAAACAAACAAACAAAATCTTTTTAAAAAAAGACAATATGCCTCCTAATATAATGCAACAGAAAGTATACAATACCACTTACAAATTAGATTTGAGAAAAGAGAGAGAAGGGAACACACATTTTTATTCTTTTGTTCACTTTTGCACCCCCACACCTAGAATAATACCTGACACATAGTAGGTCCTGAATAAGTGTGTGTTGAATGAATGGATGGATGATTGGTTGATTGAAAGCAGACGGAGGACATCATCAGAACTTTAAACACAGTCATTTACTTTCTGTCACTGATAACTTTATGCAAGTCAGAACATCTTCCACCAAATGAAAAATTTTAGAATAAATGTATGAATAGAAGCCTTAAATAGGGTTTTTGTCATTGGTAAACTGTCATGTACTTTTGTTTGGTCTTTCGATGTAGTCCTAATTCTCTTAATGAATTGGATAAAGATTAAGTTTTTTACTTATAGTTTTCTTATCATTGATACCATTTAACATATTGCATTATTACACGTATATATTATTTCTCTCTTCCTTCTCCCTATCAGGGATTTCATATTGATGTCCTTGGAGAAACCTAATTGCCCCCAAAGCATTCCCCTTTTCAGTGTTTTGTTGAATTTAAATTAAGATTCCCTATAGTAAATTGCAAAGTTGTTCAAAATTGACTCCAGGCATCCTAAGAACCCTAAAGCTTCCAAGGGACCTGGTAAAATCTAAAAACTCAATATCTCCTGAAGGAAAACTACATCAGACATATTATTCGGTGCCTTTTTTTGTGGGGTTTGTTCTAATTCAATCTGAAATCAAAAGAATGTAATATGTCCCAAACAGTTACTGTATTATATCTCTAATATTCATTCTAGGAACAATGGAAACAAAATTAAACTGACTAATATAATTACAATAATATAAAATTCAAAACATTTTATTTACAATTCATATCGTATATTAAGTGGTTGTAGGTCATATTTGCATACAGCAATAATCTTTGATCTGTTGCTTGAACAGTGAAACAGCCAAAATAATTTTAGAATCAGAGTGATTAAATTTCATTATACTATGTCATAGACTTATTCTTCATTTTCATGATTCATATTTCCTATCATATTGTTTCGATAATGATGTTTATATTTGCGAAGATCAAATTCAACATTTCAATTGTTTATGAGCAACAAGTTGGTTTTAGTCTTTCTTTTTCTGCCCTAAAATTTAAAAAACAACAACAGTAAAAATTATACCAAATTAAAATACATAAGTGAAAGAATAAAAAATATATATTTTAGTTCTATCCTTACCCAAATATGTCTTACAGGTCATAACATTATATATTGCATCATAGACAAGGAGGATGTAAAGCTAAAAGAGGATAAACACATTTCCTTTGATTGTAAATTACTAAACACAAGAACCAGGAATGGAACTAAAGCATGTCTGCCTGTCCAGTCCTTAAACTATATCGTACAGTGCCCATTTCACCGACAATTAATATTTCAAACGGATCTTCTTTGAGTCCATCAAGCATGCTAGCCACTATCCCGCTTTGCTTATGGTGTTCTCTGGGTCAGAAATGTTCATCCCTGCTCTCACAGTCTGTAGCTCATCTTCTCATCCTAGAGAGGACTTCCCTGGCCACACAACTAAACCTTGGTCCTCCTGCCCCAGTACTCCCTACCATGGTACTCTTGTTTTGTTCATAGCACTTTTTGCAATTTGTAGTTTTATAATTAATTTACTATCTGCCTCCCTCCCCAACTCCCAATCTCTTGGACTAAAAACTCCACCATGGAAAGTTCATATAGGTTTCTTCATCACCGTCCTTTAGTACAGCCAGAGTTTCTGAAAGAATTAATAAAAGACCAATATTTCTCCTATATTTTATATATCCTTTTAAACCTAAGGACCATCGAAATTATGTAAATGATTGTATTCCCTTGTAAGTATTAAATATTAGAAAGCTTAGAGTCTTTTTTTTTATGGCCAGGTTCATACTTGGCACGTAGATTCTCCTAAGTGCTTATAGAGTGATTTAATAAATTACTACAAATAAATTGATAAATAGCTGGAAAAAAAAACTGACTAGGGCATAGGAACAAGATGTAAATCCAGGAACTCAGGATAAATCTCGAATTAGAGCTGTGGCATATTTACTAAAAACTACTATATGCCAGCCTTGATGGTTTTCAGATTTATTGTGCTTAAACAATTCAATAAGGCAGCTAAATGGAGCATTGGCTCTACTTTCTGTGCCAGAAGCACTTCCTTTTTCTACTGCTTTGCACTTAGTCAGATAAATACACCTCAGGCGTGTTTCTGAGTAGGTCCACTTAGAGCACACAGTACAACTTCCATGGAGAGACAAACCAAAATGAAGTCTATGGCATTTCTCATTAGGCCTATTACCTGATTTTCATTAGGCCTGTTGCCTCTGTCTCATTAGGCCCACTGCCTGGTTTTCATGACTTTCAATGAGTAAGATTCATTAGGCCCATTGCCTGACTTTTATTAGGTACATTACCTGATTCTTATTAGGCCTAATGCCTGATTTCTTTTGAATCCTCAGTATATGGGGCCCACACTTATTGTCATGACTGGTCCATTGGTTGGTGACCACCTTTCCTCAAATCAATGATAACCAGAATTCAAAAGTTTCTTATGCCTGATGAGAGGTACAGGTGAAGGGAGATTTTCACAACAAAAGCATTTTTGAAACCCAGGCTTTCCCTCTTCCCCCCACACCCCATTCATCCTTTAGAATTCATTAGCTTCTTTGGATTGAAGTTGATGTAACATTACCTTTTTCAAATCAGTACATGCCACATAAAACACTCTTGCAGCAGAATGAATAAATAAAAAAGGATGCCATTAATTTGAATTCATTTGAATTAGAACAAAAATAATTTAAATGATGTTATTAGGTTAAGTAAATATTTTATTTTCTATTATATTTATTTATTATACATTGTGAAACCAGTGACCTTTGTCATAATGTCTCTTTTGTAATTACAAAAGAAAATACAGTTTAGTGCCATTAATTTATTCACATGTGAACTGGATTGATACAGTTAAACCATTTCAAACCAAACCCAATGTATGTATAAATAGAAAATAGTATATTAAACACATAAAGTATTATGATTTTCTTGAAATGTCATTCTACATAATTTACATACACAGCAGCCAGCAATAAAATAATTTTACATTTCACATAAGGCAGCTCTTTATATATTCGTAGATTAATTGTTTAAAGTACAATTAAGCAGATTTAAACATTAAAAAAATCTCTATTCCTTTGATATAGTATTTTCTTTGCATATATAGTATGTGCAATTGGCATGCTTCATATATTAACCAATAAAGTTGATATGCTTTTTGTCATAGAAATACATATATATTTCATAAATAAATGGATTTAGTTTATTAACTTCTAGGTATTACTAATGTCCTAACATATCAATAATATTGAAATACTTAGGAAAGACTTTGACTTCAAAGTTGCATTTTCAAATTATTGACTACTTAATAAAGTTAAATAATAAAATGTAAAATTTGAAAGTTGGTCATTGGAATATTTGGAAAAAATATCATTCATTCTGATCAAGGAAACATTAATATTTTCTGAGATGTTACTATTTATGAAATTTTATAAACTCAGAGAATAAAATGCTTTTATTTACTTAAAAAGTAGGTGCAATATACAGAACAAATTGTATATATTTTGTGTTTATACATTAAAAATAAGACATTGCCATAATTTCTGATTCAGCATCAGCAATTAGCCCTGAATTCCTGGTTAATGGACATTTGAACGATCTTCTATTTTAGTCCAGGCAACACGGTGAGAAACCATTTGCTAATTTTCAAATGTTATCCTCAAAAATTTAGGCAGTAGGCTGACAAAATGGAGGGAGCATACTAAATATTGTATAGGATGTTCACATGATCAGGTCTGGAGGTGCAATCTTTGTTCAAAAACCCATATCTCATACACTCACTGCTAAATTTGTCCTAGACCTTGAAAGCTTTGATCTTGAATTTGTCACTTTATTAATCACTTGCATGTGGGAAGCTGACAGCCAATAACATTCTGTCTTGACAGCAGTGTTTAGATGAACTGTTCATTAAACATTTGGCCCAAGAATTATGACAGACACATTGGTTTGAAAGACATATCTTGACGAAATGTTTTATTGGAGTGATTCATATACGCCCGTGTCCACATGCATTGATTTATTTCTTGTCAAAACATTAGCTTGCCAACACATAGTCACAGGCTTCTCTGGATTAAGTCATATTCAAGCACTCTAGAAAAATAAGCACTTTCCTTAAAATTCTTGTGGGAAGGAAATGCTAAAAATGGGGTAATCACCTACTGATGTTGACTTTGACACCCACATTAAACTACATATTGTACACGTCATTGTCATGTTGATTTAAAGAGAACAGTCTGGAATAATTAGACCACTTTATTTATTTATAGAGAGCTTAAAGAGACCAAACCACATTCCTTACAAACATCTTTACCCTAAATAAGCAAGTATGGTAAGTTTCATTTGCTTTTAGAAAATAATACTGGAGAAGATCAAATTTTATTTTGGGGCAATTTAGCCCTTAACGCCAAAATAATTTGAGATGTGGGAAAAAATCTGAAAATCAATATTAAGAGAAAAAGTACCACTCTCTGTACAGTTTAATTCTAATAGTATAGTACTTGTTAACATCAAGCTCCCGTAGTTTTTAGGGAGACTTCACTTTTATTTAATTTATTCATTAGTTTTTAAATATTGGTCATAGCACCATATTCAGGAAAGCTGGTGGATACGCCAGGAAATTCTTTGTGCCAGACAGCCATCAAAATCAAGGTCAAATCAACTGATTGAAATGCCAACTAGCAGAGATTAGATAATGTGGATACAAGGGGGCCCCATCGTCTCCACGTGTACCTTGTTAGATCTAATTGCATTGAAAAGCACGTTATTCATAGTTAATCTAAAGCAGCTGAGTGCATGGCTCATCCCACAAAAGGCTTTCACCTGTTTCTGACTCTTAGGGAATTATTTCAGGATGTAGCCATAAAGATATACAACATTTTTAAAAAGAAGAAGAGAAAAAGAAAAGAGAACTCAAGACTCTCTGTTTAGACTTCCAGAGATTGGACATAGACTTCAGCTCCAACAAAAGCATTCCTCTTTCACTCCATTCAACACTTGGCTGGGGAACTTAAGCCTTAAAATAAGATCACGCCCAGATGGCTTTGAAATGGGATGGTTTCATAGTTTTTGCTGCTGGGAATCTTTAAAGCATTGACTGAAGCAAGTAATTCTATCATGATTCTTATAAGTGTCAAAATGTATTGAATAAAATGCATAGAATAAATAGCTCCATCCCCAAACTCCCTTTCCCAAAGTCTGAATTTCCATTTCTTGGAATATGTCCCTGGGTTTGTGTTTGTTTGTTTGTTTGTTTGTTTGTTTGTTTTTTCATATGTCTAAGCCTGCCTATCTGCCCCTTCCTACTATGCACTGGTGACTCCACTCTCACTAAATCATGTATGGAGCCTTTTTCCCCTTCTGCATCTTGGCCATTGTTATCTCAAACTTTGCCATCAGCCAGGATTTCCTATTTACATCATTCAACTCTACTTTTATCCTTCAACACATTGCTGACATCTCTGTCCTCTGCCAGTTTGTAATGGAAAATACATCCAAATCCTTTCCATCAAAAATTTGAAAGACCAAAGAAATGTTCTAGGTAAAAAAAGAAGGCGAGAAAAATCACAACTCATCTCTTTTGTTAGTTACCTTAATGCAATCCTTTTTTTTCTTCCTATAGGCTTAAATAAGCTTGCCATCAATATATCCCAGTTACTAAAACCCTTTATTCCTTCCGTGAATACTTCTTTTCCATTTTGTAACATCTCTTGCTATCTTCTAGGAGACGGAGCTCCTTCTTGGTTTAACCTGATTGTAAATTAAAAATCTGATTTCAGCAGTTCATGTTCTCATGATTATTTATTTACACTTAACGTCCATCACTTATAATTTCAAGGATCTATTAGTGATTCTATGTCAGTTTGTGGATAGCAGTCAGTGTCTGATTCACACCAGCTTTTTCAGACTTTCTGAATATTTCTCAAATTCCCTTTTCAATTTTGGCCTGAGCTGTTTGGAAATGTTGACAGAACTTTTGGCACAGGCACCGTAGTCATTCGATAACTCAAATTCAGCAAATATTTGTTGTCCACTGTGCCAGGCTTCCTGCTAGATACTGAGTGAGTGATAAATAACATAGAAGATGGTATCTTTGCAGCAGAAGACCTCACAATTTTCAAGTAAAAATAAGATAAACCATAGGAACCCTTGAAAATCATAAACATATATGCATTTTCATGTTCAAAGTCATATTTATAGATAATCATCAGTTCTTTAAAGTTCCATAAGACAAAATTATACTTACTTGAAGGACCTCCTATCAACAAATGTATTTTCTCAGATTTTTATTTTATGTGGATTAGTCAGTGTTACATTCACCGGGTTTTCTTGCATATCACCTCCCCAAAGAAATCTTCAGGCTGTCAAATCCTAAGAGATGTTAGTGATCTGAAAAATTCTCCTTATTTCCTCAATTCCACAGTACTAGATTAACTTCAGGGATTCTGAGTTAGACAGTTTGACAAATTAAAAGTCAGCTATGTAAAAAACAGAAGTGTGATTTTTGAGACATTCAAACTTAGGACATACCAAATATCTTATACTTTGGGGGAATATTAATATTAATATAACTCTTCATGTCAGTTGATCCATAATGCATGCTTTGATTGTTCCACATTTCCTAATTCCATGTACAATTCATGTCCTTTTGGTGCCATTTTAACTGACTCAAATTCACCCCTTTTGAATGAGGTACCGTAGTATCCATATTGTAATCAATGTGTGGCTTAAGTATCGTTCTGTAAAGGCTTGATTCATGGTGTTGAAGGCTTTCAGTGAAAGCTCTTCACTTTAGCTGGCTTAAGTTACAACTTTAATATTGTCTTTTGAGTGTGCTTTTCTTGTTTTTTATTAAAAGAAAAAATGCAAGAAAAATATGTCATTGAGATTGATTGTAATGGCCAGCTGTTATGATCTCAATGGAAATATTAGAGCCCCTGCCTAAGGTGCATTGAAGAGTGCCAAGCCTCATAGCAACTCAGCTCATCCTAAAAAGCACCATGGCCTGGAGTGAAAGCTGCAATTTAAAAATCTCCTAGAGACCCATTATTTGCAAATCATTGACACAACAAACTGTAACAACCCTGGTCCTCCTTGTCAATGCATGCTTTGGGAGCTCTTCATCCGCAGAACCTTGCATGCTCAATAACTTTCCGTACTAAAAATCCTTATGAAATTTCTGAAGAAAGGAAGTAACTGCGCATGGGCCAGAATCCCCTTTACATGTTAAAAGAGAAAATTACAATCAACTACACTGGTTGGTGGTATCATATGTGGGAGAGAATCCTCACAAGTCCAAAGTAAGTTTACATGTTACCATATTGCTTAAAATAAAGCCAACTGGTTATTCAATTTTCTAGCAATAAAAAGCGTCTGAAACATCTCTGTTGGCACTCCCTCCCCTTGTCTTCCTGCTAAGATCTTAAAAATAAACTAATGGCTTTCCCTCTAAACTTGAGAAGAGGAAAATATCACTCTGGAGTGTCAACCTTTCTGCCAAGTTTAACCACAAAGAGAATTTTCACAGCTGAGACACTGACTTTTAAAACAAAGGATTTATGACATAAACATGGAAACAGGTTTAACTGTTAGTAGCTACTGCAGGAATATTATTCTTCAAAGAGGGATACATTTGGGTTTTAGTCCTTAATGTTTTAATACATGGTACTGTTTAGCTATTACACAAAGATAATTTGGTTAGATCGTGTCTTATTACTAGAGCTGATATTGCTTCTAAGTGTGGTGTCATTGGGAATCCTTTCCAAAATTTGCAAATAGGAGAATTGTATCCTTCTGGATGACAAAGCAGTAGAAGTTATCGTGGACAGAGAATAAAATCTTAGGGCCACATAGGAGAAAATGAGTACTATATTAGATTGCTAGGGATTGAGGAAAATGGAATAGAGAAACCCTTCAAGAAGACTAAAGAAAAAGTCAAGTTTCAAAAGGAAATGCCCCAAGACATTACAAGAACGAGGTTTGACTGGATTCTACAAATACTTTTTTTCTTGTACCTTTGATAGACCAGTATTTTTATCGATGTATAGCAATGGATTTATCTCTCCTCAAAGTTCTATAAAGTTTGGGTTACTATCCCTGTGTTAGCAATTAAGAACTGAACCCTTGAAACTCTGAAATAAATGACTTGCCTATAGTAATCTATCACCCAATAACCAAGTTACCATCCTATGTCAAGTCTCCTGGCTTTGGTTCTTTTTTTATAAACCACTTCGATGTACATATAACATTAATTCCTTGCTTGTACAATAACTACAGGATCGAATTGTTTTATTATCATTTCTATTGTTATTCTATTATTATATCTATTGTTTTATCTTTGTCATGTTAGCACAAATGGGTTTTTCAAAGCTTTTCATACCTACTATCTCCTTTCAACACCCAAAGAAACCACACAGAAGATAAGGTAGAAATTACCATCCATAGTTTACAGAGAAATCCTAGTCCCAGGTAAGGTAAGTCATCCATCAAATACTGGATATAGACTCTGATTTCTTACCTCTGAACTCTTTCCATTGAGACAGTGAAAGATAGGGATAGAGATTACACATCCGTACCTAGAGGGGGTATTAGGCTCTTAAGGTAGATGAATTTGCTTCTCAGGGGACATTTGGTAATAAAACAAGGAGATGCTTTTATCTTCTCTTGAAGGAAGGGGGATGTCACTGGCATCTAGAGGCCAGAGACCATGGATGCTGCTAAAGATCCTAAAATGCGTAACGCGGGCCCTTATGAACAATGTCTGGCCCCAAATAGCAATAGTGCTAAGGTTGAGAAATCTTGCTATAGAAGATACAGTTGCTATGGATATAGTTAATATAGTCACAGATGATGCTGGTATCTGTGTAAATGTAGACATAGATATGGACAGACGTGGATATAGACATAGCTGAGATATATACATCTACATCTAGGTATTTGCTCTGGATCCTCTGAACAGATGGATCTTACTATAAATTTATGCATTTTACCAGTCCTTTAGGAGGACCAGCTTTCCTCCTTATTCTTTCTTTTTTCCGCTTTATTGAGATATAATTGACATATAACATTGTGTAAGTTTAAGGTGTATAATGTGATGATTTTTTATATATATATATATAGCAAAACAATTACCACAATAAGCTTACCTAATACATACTTTTTTTTTTTACCACTTTTCCCTTACATTTTTTGTGTATGTGGTGAGAACTTGGAAGATGTGCTCTCTTACCAAGTTCCAAGTACACAGTGCAGTATTGTTAACTATAGTTTCCATGCTACACATTCGACATCTTATAACTGGCCTTTGACCAACTTCATCCATTTTCCCTACCTGCCCCTTGCCTCCTGATTCAGCCTTGGCCACCACCAACCTAATCTCTGTTTCTGTGAGTTCAGAGTTCAGTCCTTCTAGATTCCACATATTAAATGAGATCATACAGTATTTGTCTTTCTGTACCTCACTGGTTTCATTAGCATCATGCCCTTAGGTTTCATCCACGCTCTCACAAATGGCAGGATTACCTTTTTTTTAAGGGATAAATAATATTCCATTCTACATATATACCACGATCTTTATCCATTCATCTGTCAACAGATACTTCTGTCCTTTCCAAGTCTTGGCTGTTGTTAAGTAATGTTGCAATAACATGAGGGTACAGATTTCTTTTCAAGATAGCCATTCCATTCCCTTTGGATATATACCCAGAAGTGGGACTTCTGGATCGTATGGTATTTCTATTTTTTTATTTTTGAGGAACCTCCATACTGCTTTCCACACTGGTTGCGCCAATGTACATTCACACCACCAGTGCACAAGGGATCCCTCTTGTCCGCATCTTCACCAGTACTTGTTATTTCTTGTCTTTTTGATGAGAGCCACTCTAACAGATGTGAGCTGATGTCTCATTGTGGTTTTGATTTGCAGTTGACGTTGAACACTTTTTCATGTGTCTTTTACCATTTATATATCTTTGGGAAAATGTCTATTCGGATTTTTTGTCCATTCTTAAGTTTCAGTTATGTGAGCTTATTCTTTCTGTTTCATTAATTTCTGCTTATAGTTTATAGTCTTCCTTCTATTTTTCTCAGGTACATTCTATTCTTTCTCACTGTTTCAATTGAACACAAAAATGGTTCAATTAATCTTTAATGAATGCATTTAAATCTATAAAATTCCCTTTCATTTAAAAGCATCCTATATTTTTTAGCACATGATTCTTTTGCTTTCTGTGTCAAAATGTGTGATTTTCATTTCCTCTTGAAACTCATGGGTTTTAAGAATCTATATTTAAGATTCCAAATATATCATTAAAAACAACTTTTAATATAAATTTCTTGTTTATTTGCATTGTCCTCAGAGTATGGTAATTGGTTGATGATAATTCTTTTGAAAGTTATTTTGTTAGTGTCTTGATTATATAAATTTTTAAGTTTAGTATACACATATTATTTATTGACTTGCAAATAAAAATATTAAATGTTTGATTAAACAATTATTTTCCCCAAATATTCTGTATGAAAATGACCTATTTCTTGAATGTAGGGTTCTCTCTATGTATATATGTGTTAGGTCAAGATTGTTCATTTTTTTAAAATTTCTCATATCTTTATTTACTTGATCTACTGTTTCTAGTATGTATCAAAATCAAGATTGTGAGTTTTTCTTTATAATTTTTTGCTCTCTTGCTTAATAGAATTAAGGTAATATGATTAGGATACATTATAATTTTTATATATTCCTGGTATGTCATTCCTTTAATTATTATGCAATGTCTTTCTTATTGCTTTAAATAATACTTTGCCTGAGAGTAACATTGCTAGGGCAGCTTTCTTTTTCTCAGTGTTTGCCAGGTATTTTATTTCCATTCTTCATTTTTGCTCTTTCAGGAGAAGAGGGGTTCTTTGAGGTATGAATCAAGTATATAAATACGACTGGATCTTTATTATTTGTTTAACCAGACAATTTTTTGTGTTTTAATAAATGGGTTTAATCATTTACATTATTTTCAGTAGACTATTTAAACTTTCTATAATTACTATTTTGTGTCTACTTCCCTTTTTATTTCCTCCTCCTTCTCCTCCTCCTCCTCCTCTCCTTTCTCCTCATCCTCTCCTTTCTCCTCCTCCTTCCCTTCCACCTTCTCTTATCCTTTCCTATCTTCTCCAGAGGCTGACAATTTTATCTTTATTACCCTCCTTTGTTTACGTCTACTGTTTGAAACTAAACATTGTATTTCTGGTCTTTAGTGAGTAACCTAAATTTTTAACATACTAAACATTTCTTATAGAATCTAACATTGAAAATACTACATGTGCAGTCACTGGGCCAGCAGGTGGCTTGACTCAATTCCTGCTTGTCCTCGGCTTCCCACATCCCCTAGAGTCTTATACAGCTGCAGTGCTGGACCACATTCTAGTCCATAGCTTCAAGCCTCAAGTTCTGGTCCCAAATCAGGCATGGCGCTCCATTGGTTTTCAGTATTTAACACATGCCAAATTACCAGTACCCACTGTATAATTCTGGGCTCAGAGATAGAGACATGTGGCTTCAGCCTTAATTTCTGTTTCATTTCTAGTCTAGACAAGATCGAAGCATGAATTTCTTATGCTATCTTCCCTAATGTCCCCATCTTTTTTTTTTCTATTTGACTTGCCTAAATAAGGTCGGTGTTGATCTTTTAGCAAAACTAGTTTACATTTAGTTTAATATAGACTATGACGAGAGACCAAGGTTGAGGTTGAGACATACAACAAAATAACTGTTCAGGAATCACTTGGATTCTTAATGGTAGCCAAGAAAAGAACAGGAACACTCTAGGAGCTATTATACAGTTATAGAGTGATGAGCAATTGCCCCTGGGCATGGGAAAGAAAAAGAAATAACGGGGCATGCAGTAACTCTCTACTGAATGGAGAAATAAATCAATAGATTATTTAGAACCAAGAAGAGGATGCAGTAATGGAGAGCAACAAATGATTTTCTTTCCTTTTCAAGTAATTTTACATGTCACACTATTACTATGGTATATCCACTTTGAGAAAATAGCTGTTGTTTTTGAAATAGAAAGGTCTGTGAATCATTTTGATACATGTTTTATTTTGTTATATGCTATTTTTTAATTTAGTGTAACTCTTTATAAAATAAATGTGCTGCCTTTTCTTTACCAAAAAAAAGCACATATGCAAATATGAGCCCCATATTTAAAGGAATATTCTTTTCTTTCCAATATGCAGACAGAAAGGGGTGAGAATTGGAAGGGAAGAGGCTTGAGAAAATTTTCCAGATGAAGAGTCTGGATCTTATCAATTTCACAGCCCAGGAAAGTCCTCCACATTTGGGAGTTATATTTTACTTTTGAGTTGAAACAAACAGTGAGAAGGTAGATCACATTACGGAATACAAGGTATTTTAAAACTTTTTCCCATGCTTAAGACCACATTTTCCTCTCTAAAATTATAAAATGAATTTCATGCTCACAAAAGATGGCAAACTGATTGCCCAGGAGAAATCTGCTTTCCATTTGTCTAACAGGTCTACTATGACCAGCTATGCCTTTACTTCCTGACGTAGAGACATTGCGGTGTTGGATTCGAGCACATTCAAAGGGTATGATGAGCTCAAACAAAACATATGATTAATTATCAGAAACTGCCACTCATCCACAGCAGGATGTGGGCAGCGTGACAGTAGTCCAGCCAATATAGCAGAGGCCAGTGGTTTTTTGCCATAAAGGGCAAGATAGCAAATGTTTTTGGCTTGGTGGGCCACAAAGTTTCTGCTGCGACTGTTCAACTCTGCAATTATAGCATGAAAGCAGCCAGAGCCAATACCTAACTAAAAGGCAGGGCTGTGTTCTGACAAAACTTTATTGACAGAATCAGGCAGCAGCCTGGATTTGTCGCATAGCTGTATTGTGGCTGCGATGGATGACGAAGTAAAACAGTGTCTTTAGGCAGATAAGTTTATCATTACACCATTCTCTTCTTTATGTAGCTGGTAAAACACAGATAGGAGAAGCCAGTTTTCCTGCCTTCTGGTACAAAAACTAGTACATTAACAAGTCCTGTATCCAGTTACTACTAATTTGAGAAAGATGCAGAAGGTAATAATATTTAAACCATTTATACTATGTCCCCTGTGACCTTTAAAATATTATCTCCACCATTTTCTGTTTAAAATTTCTCCTTTATCCAGATTTATAGAGCCTAAAGTAATGTGGAAAACTGACAATTTTATAGTACATTTAACTGATGGGGGAAACCTATACAGATAATTTAGGTCCAAAACTGACTATATTGTCCTTAAATTTCATGGTTTGCCTATCTACATATCCCAAATGCACAGAGTAATTGCCAACTTCATCTTGTGCTTGCTATAGCTTGTATTCTAAACTTATCAAAAGCAAAGTAGAGAATCGATATAATTGTTCAAAGAATTGAAGTCCACTGAACCACAGTAGAATGTTAGATTAAAGAATTACACAGATTCATCTGTAAAAATAAAGACATCACCACAAATTGTTGTGTCCAAATATTTGACCTGGGGGGGTGAGAAAATAAAAATAAAAATGCCAGCGTAACTCCATGAGCATCAAAGTCCCAGCAAAGTTAGCATACAGAGCAAAAAGCAGCAGCTTATTACCAGCCGAGACACCCATCGTGCTCACACTCTTATAATTCTCCCCTAAGTCCCAAACTCCAAAGAAATAATGTGTTTTAAGAGTCCAAAATATGAAAGAGAACAAAATGTGAATAAAAATTATATATATTAAGTTGTAAAATAATTTTATTTTTCCTGTGATATTTGTTATTATGCAATTTGGGGAAGATAAAAGATACATGGTTTGACATATACGCCTTCTTGGGCCAATCCAGTTTCAAGCTGTGAGGTTGGAGAGAGAAGGGTGTGCCCTCTCTCCAAGGGCGAGGAAGAGAAAGGTCCTCTTTATATACCACCCGTCCCAGCCCACTGTGGGCTTCTGCTATAGAAAGGGAACTGCACTCTTTTAAGGAAAAAACGAAATGACCAAGTCTGACAAAATTGGGGGAGGGGGAATTCAGAAATGTCACTTTAACAGAAGCAACAGTAAAATTTGACTTTGGTCAAATCTAATTAGAGACTAAAAAAAGAACTCCTTCTCTATTTGACTCTGTTAACTGACAGTACCACCCCATATAATCAGGCTTTCTACTTCAGTTATTCTCGCAAGACTTTGGTTTTTTGCAATAATCCCACTTTAAAAGGAGGCATAACATAAGTGCAAATATCCAGACAATTTAGATCCAAAACTTGTTTTTGTTAAAATTGTACAAGCAAAACCATTTAAAAAGTACCTGGGTTCCCTGGCTAATTACCACAATACCTTCGAGAGATGCCATTGCACATAAATAGAACACGAGCTATTCATTTCCACAGATATTATATAAAAGATATGAAGTGAAGTAAAATACCTTGGGAAACAGGGTGATTATATGGATGGTTAATAACCACCCAAACTTCTTAGCATTAATCACCATGTTCCGGGTAAATTAAATCCTCAGCTTGCCATAGCTAGGTAAATATCGCTGTTCCACTTTTCAGACAGCTGATAGAGAATGCGGCTTGCTGTGTTATACAATTTTTATTAACCTGATTTTATCGGTTCAACAATCAGGTCAATGAATAAGATGCAACTTAACTGTTCACAATGAAGGAATTTGCGTACAATGCAGGAAATCACCAAGTTTGAGATAACTTCTTTTCACATCTTGTGGTTTGTCTTTTTATGCAAGTAGACCTGCACATATGCCAGCATTATTTTATAGATACAGAGATAGCTATATGAATATGGTATCAGAAACTGGGTAATCCTCTAGAATATGTCTTCTCCACTTTAAACATTAACAATTTTTATCAGCTCATTGCCACCTTGAGTAAAGACTTCATTTTTCAGCTCCAAACTACAGCAAGGTATTGCCCCATAACTGCATTCTGGTCGATTAATAAAAATACCTCTACTATGGCAACTTCTTAAAAAAAAAAAAAAGTATGTGCCTTTGTTCCCCTTTCAAGAACAGGAAGAGCCAGCGATCGTACCATGACTTACCATCGAGAATGGAAGCCACATAACGGAAAACTGGCCCCTGACAATGGGAAAACCACAGCATCCCTGGACTGATTATATCCAGAGCTTTACATGAAACAGAAAGAAGATTCTATACCCCTTAAGTTGCTATTTTTAGGTCATACTTATAGATATATACATATACTACACCGTAACACACATAATTGGGAACATACTCTAAATAATGTTTTGTAATCACTGTAGATTAAATATGAGTGCATTCTTATTCTCTGAATAATGCAATCACCATTAATAAGGTAATTAATTTTAACAGTAGATTTGTAGTCATGGCTCCTGAAGATTAGATTAACCTCAATGCCTCTGAGAGGGAAGGTGCTGGCTTACACATTGTTAACATATTTTAGTTCCCAGGAGTCTCCGTGTCCACTCATAATTCAAAGTCTTTTCCAAAGACTTTGTCTTTTCTCTGGAGCCTCCTTCCCTTCCCTCTTCCTCTGGATACATTTCTTTGTTGTCTTCCATCCGGTCTTTTGAAAATGCTTCCTCTTCAAGCCGACCCTAAATTCAGATCAAAAGTGCTTGCTAATTTGGTCCTATGGCAGCCCATATTTCCTCTAAAATAGCCAATGCTATAATATAGTGAAATTGCCTATTCATACTTAGAAAAATCCCTAAGGGCAGGAACTGTGTCATACACATAGTAGAACCTTGATAAATATCTTTGGATGAATTATTGTTTTCATTTAACTAAGTTTTGTTATTTTAACTCCTGCCACCATACCAGAAAATAATAAGATTTTTTTTTTACAGAATACTCTAATGTTACTTTTATAGCCTCCTTTATCCACCTCTTAAAATATCATTCCAAAGCCATTTTAACTTCTCTATCTCACTTGGCTTTAAATGCCTCTATTTTCTGAACTTCTCTAATAACAAAACATGATTTTAAAACATCAGTTGTACTGATTTATGTGTTCTTTCTCTTTCTCTAGACATAGAGACAAAGATGGAAAGTTAAAGGATAAATCCAAATATTCAAATACAGGACAACGTGTTGAATTGTGTGCCTGAGTGTCTCTTGATTCTCGGCGTCCTGGCAGGTCGGGTGATAGAGCGATAGCAGTATGACAAGGCATGAGGTAGGAAACACAGCATCCTCATCATTGCAAAGAAGAAAGCACGATCCTCAATAAACTTTTCTGGTCCTAGATCCTGAGAGAGTTTTCTCGTACGGGACGATTTACAGAGGGCATTATGCAGCGCAGTGAGGAATCTCTTCCAAATTTGTGCAGAAAGAACAGAAATTAAGTTTATATAGCCGACTCTTATAGCTGCGGTTGATAAAAGTGAGAGATGTAACAGTGAAGTAAGACTCAATGAAGGTGACTGAGTGATGGTGTCTAATTGGATCAAAGAAGAACATTCAGTTCTCCAAAGAAGTGGATGGGTGGCAGGCACTTTGGAGACCCTCCCTTGAGCTTGCCTTTGAGGGACTGTTGCTAAGAGCCAAATAGCAATTAGTTCAAGGTTTTCCTGTGGGACAAAAGGACTGAAGTCCTTTTATACTTAGTAGATTTTTAAGGATAAAAGCTTTAAAAAACCATGTGAGTGCTATCACTTTTATTAAGAAATTAAGGATTCTCTGCGTTATCCTAAGCAGAATGGAGAAACGGCCATCTCTTCAAGAGGGCACCTACAGAAAAGACAAACAAAAAGCTTGTTTTGTTTTATTTCACATCAGAAAGCCCTTGGAACACAGCTCTTGAATGAATTCTGCGTAAAAGCTGCAACTTTTCACAATATGGCAACTCAGAGAGATGGTTTGCAAAAGCATTCTGACCGGGTGATGCCAACCTTCCATCAAGGCTAGAGAAAGATTCAGCCATAATCCTAAGGAAAATGTGTAAGAAAATGGTCTCACAATAGTCAGGAGGAACGTAACTCCAATTAAACTGATGCGTTATGCAACTCTATGCCTTATTTGATGCTGACCACACAACCGTCGGAGACCGTCTGGCAGAAATAACCACCTTTGTTTTCCTACCTAGAAGGCAGCTCTTAGACCACAGCTAAGACTACGCCCATTTACTACACAATGAGGGGTTTATATTGTCAGCACAGAGGAATACATTTATCTTCTCATTCACTCTGCTGCGCAGACACCAGTTACTGATGACCTGCTCGGGACAGGGCACACTTAGGATACCATCAAATTCTCTGAAAGTAGCCAACTTTCATGTAGCGCTCTTTGGTCATTCCACTACAAGAATAAATGACTTCAAACTCAAATGCCACTAATTACGTTCCTGATGCTCAAATAAAATCATTTGCCCTTTAAAACACACAAAGATTTTCTGCCATTTTGTGACCAGTATGAGCTGCATTTTGGAAGTAAATCAACGTATTGTAGTTTGCAAAGTATGCTTTAGTACTTAATGGATTTTATACAATATAGTTAACATTTCAACAGTGATAGAGAAGTAGAGTAAATATTAATCTCCCTAGTCAATTAATCTAAACAGAATTGTCACCCTAAAGTAAATGAGTTTTTACACAGCTGTGTTACCCTGTGTCAGGAGGAATGGCATAAACAAAATCTGCACTTATGGATTTGGCAGTATGCCAAGCATCTGAGACACAGGGCCTTTCCGACCTTTTAAATGTATATATTTTTGCCAGATCCAGTTTATTTTGCAGTTGATACTGGTAGAAATACTAATCTAGGCTCAGAACAATGTATAGAAAGATAGTGTCTCCAGCCCAAGAGAAAGACAGTGGGTGATATGCCTAAAAACTCAGTAACTGCCTCTCTTTTTTGTTTGCTTGTGGCTAGGCTGCAATGGGCATTGGTATTTAAGCTTCTGTCCTGAATGCAGCTGGAAACAGAAGATTGTGATCACAAATCTAAGCTATCTGGGGTCAGTAGGAGGCAGCAAGCATAAAGAGAGCACACCAAGAAATGTGTGCCAAGACCTATGAAAATTAGCAATGGGAAGTAGGATATATTTATTTATCTTTATTGATTATTAAATCATATTTTTAAATTGACTTTCAAGGATTTTATTATATTATTATAAACTTAACATGTTGTTCTAGTTTCCTCTGATGCTGAAACGCAACAGCACAAATTTATTATCCTATACAGCTTAAGGAATTTGTATCTTAAACAACAAACATTTATTACCTTACAGTTGTGTGGGCAGAAGTTCAACACTGGTTTCCCTGGCCTAAATAAAATCAAGTGGTTATCAGGATTACATTCTTTCTGGAGGCTCTAGGGAAGAATCCATTTCGTTGCCTTTTTCCAGCTTCTAGAGGCTGCCGGCATTCCTTGTTTCATGGCCGCATTCCTCCATCTTCAAAGCCAGCCACATCTGGCTGAATCATTTTCATGCTTTCATTTCTCTGGTTGTTTCTCTTTAGCCTCCCTTTTCTACTTATTACAGACCTTTATGATTACGTTGGGCCCCCCTGGAAGATCCACGATCCTCTCTCCATCTCCAGGTCAGCTGGCTAGTAACCTAATTCCACCTACAACCTACCTTCCCTTTTGCCCTATCTCATTATTCACAGATTTCAGATATTAAGATGCAGACATCTTTGTGTGCGTGCAGGAGAGTCACGATTCTGTGTACCATACGTATCACCTGCGTTAAATACACATTTATATGAGGTCTCCACTCCTTGAAACCTTTTATTGATTCATCCCCTTTAACAGAATGTCATCCCACACCTTGCGTGGCACACCTGTCCCCACCAATCCTCTCAACCCCATGAAGCCCAGGCCCAGTCACAGCAGATCACTCACTGCCACAAACTGATGCTGCAATTTCATGGCTTTGTCTTTTGAATCTGCTGCAAAGACAGTCCTTCCCCGTTCTCAGAGGAAGCCCAAATATTCTTGGTTCTGCACCCATTCATCTGTATCCCATTTGACTCCACCCGTGGAGCCCTGATGTAGTTTCCTTACACTAATGTCATGTGCGTGTCAGTGTGTGATGCCCCTACGTGTATGACCGTCTCCTCCTCTACGGGGCTACTAGAGGACAGAAACTGCCTACGCTTCATCTTCACCTCTTTAGCACATAGTAGGTGTCTCAACTTAAATAATGTTCTTGGTAGGAAAATATGTTCTCTGAAAAGTGACCCAATCATTGCTTCTTGTGTTTAGATGAGGCTCACATTGCATAATATTATTCATTCTTGGGCCATCCTTCAAATGCATTTAATGCATTTTTATCACCATGGGAAGATAAACTACACAATCAGGGGTCCCACTGTGATAAAGAGTTCCTCTTTCTCCAATGTAGTAGAGATTCAATAGAATTCATTGCCAAATGAAAGAATGGCCATGAGTCCCTCAGATAACCCAGAAATTGTAGACAGCCAGGAGAACAAACCAGAGCTAGCCAAGGAGAGGGGACAGAAGAATAAAAATTTGAAAAAAAAAATAAAAAACTGAGTAAAAAGGAGCTCTAGAAATTACAGAGTTAGAAGAAAAAAACATATTTATATATTTTGGTTCATGGGAAATAGGGGACAATTTATAACCAAACTAGAATGAGGAAAGTGAGACAAATATTTCATCTGTCTACCAGATGGGCATATTAATATTAACCTCTTATTCAGGAAATTCTATTGCTTTCTTGTAAAAGAGGTCTTTAGCTATTTTAAGATCTTGATTCCATACCTTTTGAGGCATGTTTGAAGGAAAGGGAAGTGAGAGTGGAAGGGATAAAACTTTAATGTTTAGTTGAACGTACTGGGAAAATACTTATATTTGTCCTCGAAACATTAAATCAGGATCAGCTACATAATTTGTGGGACTCAGTAAAAAATGAAAATCTGCATCCCTTGTTCAAAAATTACTAAAAATATCAAGATGCCAAAGACCAAGCATGGGGCTCGTCTAAAAGCAAAGCCTGCACAACTGCATGGATTATTTACCTGGGAAGCCAGTCTTCGATTTTTAACCGTCGCTTCCCAGAATAACAAAAATGTCACTAAAGTTCAAGAATATAGCCTTATATTTTTTCATCATACTGAAAGACTGAAGTAGAGCTTCGTATTTATCAAATATCCATAGTTTTTTCATTGAAATAAAAGTGATACTTATTTCATCCAACCACCTGACTATTCAGAATACACACAGACTTTGGAGCCAAGATAAGTGGGTGCAATCTCTATCTCTTGTCACCCAGTAGCTATGTGAACTTGGGAAACTTACTGAGCTTCTGTTCTGTAAAAGGGTAATAATTGTAGTATCTGCCACATAGGTATTAATGAGGGTTAAATGAAATTATATACATCAAGTATTCAAACAGTTCCTGGCATACAGTAAATCCTATATAAATGTTAACTATTATTAGGGCGACTGGGTGGCTCAATCGGTTGGGCGTTCAACTCTTGGTTTCTGCTCAGGTCATGATCTCCCTATCCTGAGATCAAGCAGCCCTGCATTGGGCTCCAACTCAGCATGGAATCTGCTTGGTTCTTTCCCCTACCCTACCCTCTCCCTCCCCGCCTGCTCGCCCCCCCCCCCCCCCGCACCTGTGCTCTCCCTCTCAAATAAATAAATAAATAAATAAATAAATAAATAAATAAAATCCTTAACTGTTAACTATTATTCATTGCTCTTAATTATAAAAATAAGGTCCAAACTTTAAGTGACTTGACCACCATCTCACCAATAGAAAGTTACAAAGAACGCCTCACTAAGTAGAATTCTTTCAATGACAGGAATATCAAAAAGTGGTCCACTTAAGGAAATGACTTAATTTTTTTTTTTAAAACAAGAGTTGCCAGATAAAACCCTCAATAGGAGTCCATAATTTAAATGTAAACTTAGAGATGTACAATTTAACTCTTTTTATTTCTTCATTCATTCTGTCAATATGTGTTTATTGAATGTTTCCTTTGTGTAAGATACGGTGCTAGACGTACTTCGAGACTTCAAGCTATAAGGCTCATGTGTAATCGGCATACAATTTAGTAGGTAAAACGCACAGTTACCTGTAATACCAGGCTATATGAGCCATCATATGAGGGGTCTACTGAGTTCAAGGACGGGAAGGAGGAAGTGTCTGACTTAAGTGATTAGGAAATTCATCTTGCAGGAAATGACATATGGGCTGGGTCTCCAGGCAGCATGGGCAGAATTTCAATAGTAAATACTAGGATGAGAGAGTACTCCAGAGGGAACAGCATGAACAAAAAACAGAGAGCTGGGAAATATGATATTTCTAAGTTAGGGTATTTTTACTTTTTTATTCTACCTTGTTCTAGACAAGACTTAAAGTATCCCACAAGGATACATAAATTACAATAAGGTAATATGATTAACAATTATATTAAAGAACCACTTCAAGTATTTCTTGGTTGAGCTTAGCTTGCTAATAGTAAGAAGCAAAGTTGGAAAAGTGAATTGGGATTAGAGTTTTAGTGGGTTTGAAATGCCGATATAAGAAAATTTTATTTTATTCACAAGCAGTCAGGAGCCATAGAAATTGTGCAAGCTAGAATTGAGAGGATATTAACCGGGCACTTGAAAGAGCACCCAGGCAGCAGGCTTGAAGATGGGTTGAAATGAGGGGTAAAAAATAAGAAGGAGAGGATTAATTGCAGGAAGGAAATCTAGACAGGGAGTGAAAACATTCTGTGGCAAGGCTGTGGCAGTAGGAATGGAAAATAAGAGAAAGATGTGAGAGATAAAAGTAGAAGCATTGTGGGGGGAGAAGGGGGGAGAGGGTTATTTTTTAAAGCAAGAACTGAAAGGAAATGTCTGTGCAGAGTAAATAGGGTTAATTTCGTTTTCATTTGTTTGCTTGCTTTCATTCAAGATAGATTTAAATTCTCAGGGTTGTTGCTGGTGATTGTGACCCCATCCTCTCCAGCACAACTGCCCTCATACCGGTCTGGGGAACAAGGGGGAGGCAGACAGGCTGGAAGACTCCCTCTTCATTTAGGCAGGAATGAAGGACTTCGGGGGGAATACAGATGTGTGCATGTAATAAATCTCAGCAGAGCTGTCCCAGAGAGATTCACAGCCCAGGATTTGGACTAGAGAGACGAAAATAATTCAATTTGGCACTCTGTAGCTATAAAGAACCTTTCAACTGAGAATGCTGAATATATCCAACTTTCAATTAGCTATGCTAATCAACCATCCACATTGTATAAAGAGCAAATAACATAAAATAGCAAGAAAATCACCTTACTTTAACATGTGATTTTTGAAAGGTTTATATGATTACCACCACACATGTTTAAAGATAAGGTAGACCCAAATACACGGCAGCACCTAATTTTCCCAAATGAAAGAAAGATCTTTTAGGGGGACGACTGGAACAACCTGAATATATAAAAATGTGAGGCATGTAGCTTAAATAGTCACATAATTACTTATATTTATTAATTTAATTCTGCAGGCTTAAATTTAAATATTTTACAAAACAATATGAACTTATGAAATGTTCCCACACTTGAATTGTATGAAATAAGTTTATCAAACTTTTTACATGATTTCTAACATTGGTGCCTTTCCCCCTTTCCAGCATACCCTTTCTAGCCCTCTTCTTCAATTTTCCAGAGCACAGAGCACTTCTGTCAAAGTTGTTTCAATGCCAGACAAACCATGAGAGACTATGGACTCCAGGAAACAATCTGAGGGTTTTAGAGTGGAGGGCGGTGAGGGGCTGGGCTAGCCCGGTGAAGGGTAGTAAGGAGGGCACGTATTGCATGGAGCACTGGGTGTTATACGCAAACAATGAATCATGGAACATTACATCAAAAACTAAGGACGTACTGTATACTGACTAATGTAACATAATAAAATTTAAAAAGAGAAGAAGAAAAAAGTTGTTTCAATTCATTCCAAATTTGTGTATGATGAAGTCCCTAGAAATTTTATCTACAGTTGCAAGCACCCATTCAGAGACCATTTTACCTTTTCTAAAAAAAAATTATCCTGAAGGTATATTTTTCTTGTCTCTACAAGGTAATGTCCTTTCTTTAAAATGGATTCTGTCATGTGTTATCTATGAATATCCCCAAGTAAAAAAAATAAATAAATAAATATAAATACCTGAAACCAGTATTTTGAAGTTATCCCAGGCTAATGTTAAAAATAAAATAATTGAGAGATCAGCCCTTACTTATGACAGGCTTTGCAAGAATTAAAATATATGACAATTTACTCTTTTAGGGTGTGGATTTTTCAGTAGCAAATAATAATAATAATAATAAAAGGCTTCTATTTGGTGGTGGATGGTAATTGAGTATGAATGTGTCTAATGTTTTACAAATGAAACCAAAACCTAACAAATCTGTCTATTCTAATTAACTTTTCTAACTGCCCTTTATTATTATTATTATTATTACTATGTTTTGGTTCCTCTTTGCTTGCTATTGCCCTTCTGTGGAGCAGAGAAATAAATCATCCTCACAGTACCAATTAAATGAAGTTGTGGGGCCAAATGCAAAGTGAAAATGTGGAACTCTTTGTCAAAAGATTATTAAAAATTTCAAGGCAATGACAGCAGAGCATCAAGCTATCCAAGCATAGAACCCTGTTCAGCTGCACATCGCAGGCCCCCGAAGCCAGCCCTGATGACTACCACTGTCCTATGTCTTGAGGTAGTTGTGGAGACTGGGGGAAGCAGGAAGGTTCAAATGCACTGACAACTTTCAAAAGTTGCTTACCTGTAAAGGAGCTGTCCATTCCTGAGGGATTCAAAGAACTTACCTGAAATGTCTAGTATATATATATATATGTGTGTGTATATATATACATATATATATATGTGCTGTATTTCTGGAATATTTCTCCTTTCATTTGGATTCACAAACAGCAACTGGTGAGAGAGAGAAAGAGGGAGAGAGAAGGAGAGAGAAAAGAGAAAGTAAAATTGGAACAAAATTAAGCTTAAAAGGTGGTGTCACCACACATTACAAATTTCGAAGTTTATGGGTAATTGAAACTTTTCTGAGAGGAAATAAAAATTCTTACTCATTAGTTGTGTAAAGTACAAGTTTACAAAGCACTTTTTTCCCCCTACAGATGCTAACTAATCATATGTCCTGGTCGGTTATTTATCAGGGGTTTACTTCCACAAAATCACATATTTCTCTTCACAAGAAACTTTTAATTTAATATGAAAAAAAATACCATTAGAAAATCTAGTCATTGGGGCGCCTGGGTGGCACAGCGGTTAAGCGTCTGCCTTCAGCTCAGGGCGTGATCCCGGCGTTTTGGGTTCGAGCCCCACATCAGGCTTCTCTGCTGGGAGCCTGCTTCTTCCTCTCCCACTCCCCCTGCTTGTGTTCGCTCTCTCGCTGGCTGTCTCTATCTCTGTTAAATAAATAAATAAAATCTTTAAAAAAAAAAAAAAGAAAATCTAGTCATTGAAATTATAGAGGCTTTTCACAAGTGGAACAAAAGCTATTGCTGTGACTTCAGAAAAAAAATCCTGTCCAGCTGAGGAAAAATCAGATGAACATTTCCCATTACATGTAAAAGTAACAAGGAGACATGAATTCAGAAATGAAAGATCAAAAATGGGAATCGTGAGGAGTATAGCAGACAATTTTTCTGTTGGATTATCTTTGGAAAGCTATCAATTTATACTGCTCTAAAATTAAAATTTAAATTAAGACATTGGAACATATGAACCTATTCATGTTATGCAATTATTTGACTAAATATTTTTACCAAAATCTTAGAATGCCCCACTATGAAAATAAAATATATTGAAGGGAGCATGTCACCAAAAGATAATACTTCCCTTGTTGGCATAATGGGTTGGCAGTTAGTTCATCATGAAAGACAGGGTGACCTTCTGGGAAAAGAGTTGGATTTAACCATTTGCAACTAAAGGAAGGGTATGTCTGAGTTAACCATAAAAGCAAACGCCTGAGATCTTGTGAAACTCTAAACAAATTAATTGTAGGTCGTGAAGTACAGTATGAAGTCTAAAAATAGTTCAAAAGTATGAACAGACAATAATTTGGATTAGCAAAGTGATAAACTTCCAGCCGGTGCTTTCTGGAGACCTGTATCTCCTCGCTTTGCAGGAGCAGTGCCCGCGCATGCAAAACAATCTGGCAGCGCAGAAAACAACGGCGGATGAGATGGGCCTCAAGGAGGGACAGGCTTCGGAGCTACCCAGAGCCAGACCAGGGCCAACAGGTGTGTCACTTTTTCTCTCTAAGCTTTGTTTTCCTCATTGGAAAAAGGTAGGTAATCATCTCATAGGGTCATTATAGGAATTAGAAATAGCATACTGTAGCTCATGGATTCCAGATTGTGGATGGCTTTCACATTTTAGCAAATCGGAAATGGGGACTGTGTCTTACAACTGATGATGACTTAGACTCAATAAAACGCATGTGTAAAATTCCTAGCACTTGGAGGTACTCACTAGCTATAAATTACTTTGATTAGCTTGTGTTACCCCTCTGCGTCCTGGGTTTCAGTAACTCATGCACTTCCAATGTGTCACCTACACAATGAAGTTTTTCAAATTTATCAGCATCAGATTCAGCTCCTAATCTGAATTTGACCATAGAGTATAAACCTCCCCAGCCGGCTGACCATAGGGAATACCCTTAATCTGCCGGCATACTGGTTATCTAATGTGTAAAGCAATTCGAACACCTTCTCATAGGGTCATTGTAATGATTGTATGAGATGAGTTATGGGGTAAAACACTGCCAGAGTGCTTGAAAAATGAGTGGGGAAAACAGGGCGAAAGATGTGTGCTCTTTGGAATCCAAAGACTCACCTTCACAGCCAGCCTGTCCACTCTCTAGCTTTGTAAATTTGGTTATTTGCTTTCTCTTTCTGAACCTCTCAGTTTTATTTTCTCATTTGTAGAATGTGAATGCTAATAAAATCAACACAAATTCATTTATTAAATGAATTAATATATGAATGATATATTAGATTTATTCATTTATTTTAAATGTACATATGCTTATGTAAAATACATATTACATATTACACATAGCATATCTAATGTCATATAGTATGTTAAAAATGATACGTATACCATATATAATGTGTGTGTGTGTTCCTGAGCACCTATCACACAGCAGGCGCTCTTCTAGGCCCTGGAGATTTAGACATAACGTATGTCAAGTTCTTGGTTGATAACCATCCTGTGCCTCCCTCTGCCTTCATTTCCTCCTCAGTGAAGAGAACAATATTACCTACATCAAAGGATTATTCTAATGAGCTAATATGTACAAGTGCTTAGAAAAGTGGCCAACAGAGAACAAGGTCTAGCAATTATCATTATTATTAATTCTCATGCTGAATTATGTAGTGGTTAGGGGACAAGCTCTAGAAACAAACCGGTTGGGTTAAAATTTCAGGTCTGCCATCTACCAACTCTGTGACCTTAGATTATTACTTAGCCTCTCTGGGCTTCTGTTTTACCAACTATAAGATGGAGATAATGATACCCACCTTATGGTGGTTATGAGGATTAAATATTGTACTTGTATAGCACTTAGTGTCTGTCACATAATAAGCTCTGTATTTGTCAAATCATATTAATAAATAAAAGTGTGCTTCCATTTATATGAAGTTCTGGAAAAGTTATCCGCCGTGATGCAAGTTAGATCAGTGATTTCCTATGATGGGCGATGGGACTGGATTTATTGCAAAGAGGAAGAAAAGAAATTTTTGAAATGAAGGCAATGTTCTATATCATAATCGGGATAATGGTTACACAAGTATTTGTCAAAATTCATCAAATTTGTATACTTAGAAATGGCTGCATTTTCTTACATGTATATTCCATTTCGATAAAATTGACGAATACTGATGAAAAATGCTTGCTCCAACAGCACGTAACCTAAAAGTGACCAGAGCAGGGAAAGAAGAACATGGTATTACATAAGATCTCTAAGGCAGCCATATTTCGGATGAGGTCATCCAGTGGGTGCTTAAGAGCAATGACTTTGAAATCTGATGGACCAGAGTATAGACTATGGTACCCATGATACTGATTAGGTACGTGATAAAAGAATAAACATTGCTCCCGTGTAACAGATGAGACAAATGAAAAATGTGCCTTTGGGCTTATCACATCAGTCGTCTGAACACTATTCTCGTTTGCGAGTTATGGGAAAGGAGTCCTTCCTGAGGCCTTTCACTTCTAAAATTCTTTAGGTCTATGACTTAGAAATACCATGGTAATTAGTCAAAGATAGAACTAGAAATACTTTCTTTTCTTTCCTTCCTTCCTTTCTAAAACTTTTCATCTTCAGGGTCAGTACTAATTAGGGGCAATTTGAAGAGAAGAATGAGCAATTTTTCTTTGAATCATCACTTGGCTAACCGATAGAGGTAAAAGCTTTATTTGTAAATTGGTATTTTTTAGTTATTTCTTAAAACTGCTATTGTCTGTGAGTATGATGTCTGATTCACTGAGGTTTAATTTGCTTTCGGGGTCTTAAAAAAATAAACTGCGCGGCAGTACCATTAGATTCTTCAAATTCCATTTGATGTAGCACTCATTATCAAAAGGTTAATGCCAGAACTAAAGCTAGCCTCACACGCCATTACTATATGTTTGAGTGATGGAGGTGAGCTGGTGCTTATACTAAAGACGACTTATTTCTGTTTGAAAAATGTCAGGAGAAGCACACTGCTCAAATAATTGGAAGCTTTTTAATAACAGCTTTTTTGGCTATTACACATTTAATTTATATTTACACACAGAAAAGTAAGATTTAAAAAATCTGTGCATGGTGTAGAGAATGAAGTTGATTTTTTAAAATAGGTATAGTTGCTTTCCTCTTTTTTTTTGCATAAAAGCTTTTGTTCACCCTTATTTGCAGATGAGCTTTTTAGAATTGTGCAATACAGGTTTTTGCACAGATATTTAAGACAATTATGAAAAATATGTCCCTCGGCATGTCATTATAACACTCTCTTACTACTGTGCAATATAAATGAGAAATTTTAGAAGAGTATAGCTTTGTACATAAAACCATAAATATATCCTAAGCACTCTTTTTTTCCGTAATAGTTCCAATTACTTCATTAATATTTGTTTAGACGCAGCAAGCAGAGAATATACTTTGTAACATCTGTTTGTTGAACGGGTTTTCACTGAATCACAATTGGCCGCTAATAGCTGCAACAAAGAAAATTATGAGAAGATTGTTTCTAAAGCACAAATGCTTTTTGGCTGTTGTTTTCCAACGGCGAATATGCTTTTAGAAAAAAAAAAAAAAGGAATAAACATTAGAGGGAGAAGCACTGTAGTCTCCCCGGCTGTGTGAGTTACATATTCTGTGAATGGGGGCATCATTTTGTTACTGGATAGCTAAGCAACTGCTTACGTGATCGATAAAGAACATTATCTTAAATCATAGCATGAATTCCCAATATCATACATAAAATCAATAAAACGCACAAAGAACAGGACTGAAATTTTCCACTAAAACATTGCCTGCTGCTTTGGAAAATAATATTTAGTAGGTTGGATTTTTTGTTGTTGTTTTACTAATTATGAGCTCAGTGGCAGTTTATTCTGCAGTAAATCTGCTGGTGTGAGATTAAACCTGTTATTGAACAGAGTTTTGAATCTACTGCAAGGCACTCATCACTGCTGGAGAGTGAACATTGCTGTTATCTCATTTAAAAGTTGGCCAGCAAAGCAGCCCATTTGTTTAAAATGCAATTAAGCTGGTGTCTTGAAGAGAAATTAGCAAGGAGTACTTCATTTTGGAGGCATAAGAGGTCTGTTCGTAGACACATTAATCCTGCGATTTGGGACATCATTGCAATTTGGGACTCTTCCGAAAGGCTGTTCGGAACACACAAGCACAAAAAGGGAAAGCTGGGTGGGGAGAAGGGTCAGCTCTGCTCTTGATCAAAAGGAATCACGTGCAAGTGTTCACATCCTAAACCCCCAGCACAGCCTTGCATTTTATGTGCGCCAATTGAAGAAATTAAAAAAGCAATTCTGATGAATGTTGCTGCTGAACTGAATAAGAAAGGTCAGCCATTTTTCACATAAATGTGTGTATGATACAACCTGTTTTTAGAAGAAATATATAATAATTTCACTGCCAGATAATTGTTTTAAAAATGCTTAGTATTGAGTCTGTTTTAATTTCACGTTGCAATGATTACTACAAAACAATGGATGAGTATTTTCATGAAATTTCCCAAAGAATCAGTTACATGAAGCAGAAAACTTTTTTTTTGAACCAGTACACTTTCCGAGTTTTTTTGTGAATGTTGCTTCTAATTCTAGAAAAAAAATAAATAATAATGCTTGTGATACCATTACCAGATACAGTATTTTGCAAAACTAAAGATTTCAGTTTGCAAAAAGCAAAAGAACTTTATAATGTTTTGCTTATTTCTTCCGGTAGTAGCAATAATAAACTATAGCATGAGATTAAAAAATAAAGCAGAGATTTGAGGTAATTACTTAAATGAGTCGAGCAAAACACAGTCTGAATTATGGTAATCGTTCACAGTAATAACAGATTTTTGTGGTGTCTGTCATATCAGGTGTTTATTATCCTCATTTCTGTATGACTTTTCCTAAAGTGACTGGCGTGTAGATATTTGTGTGCTATAAAAATTAAACGGGTGCCTATTCTCCCAGCCACCCATCTTTATTTTGGTCTATATTCCCAAAGGTAGTGGAATAAGCAGCTCATTTTAATGTTTCAGTCGATCCTGTGCGCTGAAGTAGTGTATGCAGTGAAATTTCAGCTCTGCGGAGCTCTCTCCGTTGACTCAGAGAGAGAGAGTTGCAGATTAACTCTGTAAGAGCCAGAGTTGTTTTTAAAATCAATTTTGCCACAAATCATTCTAAAATATACCCTGTACTTCCTCCATCATCTTCAACAGAATAGACTAACTCAATTTCACCACTTCTTAGGAATCACGATGGTCATTAGAAGCATCAGTCGTTAGGATGTACTGAAACCAGCAAAAACAACGGCTTGTGTTTTCTAGGGCGCTAGGTTGAAGTGCCCCAGGCAAATTTAATAAAATCCTAGTCAAGATGCCGACGTCGTAACCGCTTCGACAATATTTTATTCAAATTATCAGCTAACCTGTCTAAGCTCCTTGAAGGCAGGAGTGGGCTGCATTCGTCTTTGTCAGCCTAACACTAACCACAGTGCCTGGATCATTTTGAACATAATAAATAACCGATTTTTTTCCCTGGCTTTAAAAATGTGGGGTGCTCAAAAAACAAAACAAAACAAAACAAGTGGGCTGCTCTTTATTTTTGCCTCCAATTCTAATTAATGACACCTATCATCTCTGATCGCCTCCAAATTTTTTGCTATTTTATTTCCTCCTTTGTTGTGATTATTTTTGTTGTTCGTTTCTTTTGACCTTGCCCAAAATGCCGGCCCTTAGGGGCTGTCAGCAGCCTCTGGAGGACTTCTTGTTTTCTCTGCTGCTCACTAGCAATGGGAAATCACCCCTCTTCTCTCTTCTCAGCTTGCGCCTTGTTACAATAGAAACTGGAGTTTTGTTTCTCCAGGAGAGTTTTTCTTTCTTATTTTAAGCTACATTTAAGTCTAAAATCAAGCCTAAACTTTTTGCAATATTTCAAATACATTTTTTTTTCTTAATTTTTATTTCTTTGATTATGTGTGTTTGGACTTTTTCTTCTCCTTTTTAAAAAAAATTTTTTTAAAATGAACCATGAGAGACTATAGACTCCGGGAAATAATCTGAGGGTTTCAAAGGGGAGGGGGCTACGGGGATGGGGTAGCCCGGTGATGGGTATTAAGGAGGGCACGTGTTGTAATGAGCACTGGGTGTTATACGTAAATAATGAATCATGGAACACTACATCAAAAACTAATGATGTACTGTATGGTGATTAACATAACATAATAAAAAAATTTTTTAACAACTACTAAGTTAACAACCAGTAGAATTTCATGGTTTGTAAATATTCTTTTCTTATTTTTTCTGTATTTTCTACTAGGACCTTTATTTGTTTCTTAACTGTTCATGATGATTATGTGTTAAGAATTTAAGATTAAGGATATTCTCTCTGTGTGTCAAAGTTATTGAAAATATTTCGTTCAGTTTGCTTTTTCCCATTTAGTTCAGTTTGGATTTAGAAGTTCAAAAGTTTCAAGTTGTGGTATAGTTATATCTAGATATCTTTCCCTTTGCTATTTCCTTGCACATTAAGAAATCAGAAAAATATTCACAAATATTATCTTCTAGTTCTTCATGGTTGGAATTTTTATATTAACTCTTTGTTCCACTTGGAACATATTTTCATAAATGGCTGGAGAACCTGAATGGATTTTTATCCAAATAACCAACCAATTGCCCCACTCTGTTTATTGAATAATCTTTTCCTCTCCCCACAGATTTGTTATGCCTCCTTTATCATTCATGGTCTGTTACTGGGCTACTTGCCAGTCACCTAGAAACCATATTTTTAAAAAAGACGGGATAGTGATTATGAGACACAGAAAAAATAAGGATGCACATGCCTGAGCCTTAGAATATGTGGAGTTTTCTGTGAGACACTGACCTGCCTCAAATATTCCATACAGCTTTGTGCGTGGTTTTATCAGCATGTCCTCGGCTGTGATACAGAATACAACAAAGCTCTGCTACTCCTGCTACTACCTAATGAAGTAATGCTTCATTAAGAGAGAAAGTTAGTGAACAATCAGGAAATGGAAAGTATGTTGAAAAAAAATCTATAAGTTACAAGGCAGGCTTTTAGCCCATACTTACACTTTGGGAATGTTTGTTATCAAAATATAATTGCCTTGAGTTCCACAAAGCAGGAAAATATATCTGCGATACGTTTATCTGACAAAGACTTGTATTTAAAAATCAATGAGATAAAAATAGACAACTTAATAGAAAAATGGGAAAAGATTTGAATGTACACTTCAATAAAGAAGATATACAAGTGGCTAATGAGTATATGACAAGGCGCTCGATCTCACTAGTCATTAGAGAAATGCATATTCAGACATCAGCGAGATACACTATCTCCATCAGAATGGCTAAAAATAAAATGAATACCAAGTATATTTTTGGTGAGGATATTAAGAAACTGCAACTCTAGTATCCAGCTGGGGAATGTAAATTAGTATAACCACTTAGATAACTGTCTAGTAATATCTACTAAAGCTGAACAAAAGCGTATCCTATGACCCAGAAATTATACTACTAGGTATACACCCACAATAAATGCATTTTCATGATCACCAAAAGACCCATACTAGAATATTCACAGCTCTTCATAATAGCCGCACACTGGAAACAGCCCAAATGTCCATCAGCGGTGGAATGATAAAAATATATTCAGAGAACGAGATACTATATAGCAATGTTTCTGAAAATTAGTAGGTATCAGAATCATCTGGAGGGTTTAAAATACAGAGGGCTATGCCCCACCCAGTGTTTGATTCAGAGGTCAAGGCTCAAGAATTTGCTCAGAAATTTGCATTTCTAACAAGTTCCTCTGACGCTGCTACGAACGATCTGGGGACACATTTTGAGAATAACTGTGACCAGTAATGAGAATGAACAATCTACAGCTACCACAACAATATGTATGTATGAATCTCACGAATCAAGCACAAAGAGCCAGAGGAAAACAGGCAAAGCAAGTGGTGTGACAGATCAGGACAGCGGTTACATTTGGTGGGGTCGTAGGAACAAGGAGGTCGAACCAGTCCTTCAGGGGTGTCGACTCTCATATTTTTCTTGTTCTAGATGTTTAATAAGCAGATCACTAGATCTCCACACACCTACTACATATATATGTCTATAGGTCAATAAAAACTGTAAGTGAAATCTAAACATCCAAACACAACACCCCCATCTTCCAGATTAAATCAAACAATCACGACGTTGATGAATTCTAGCCCAGAGTATGTGTTCATTAACTGTCGGATATTTAAATCTCGACCAAGGATTTCCTGCTTCTGTTCCAGGTCTGCTCAGGTGAACACCTCTCCAAGGGTCGCCGACAGAAGAGCCCCGTGATGACGCGCAGTCTCCACGCTGTGGCTCTCGAGGAGCTAACCTCCTGGCCTCCTGAGCCACGGCCAGCTCCTTTAGCAGCTTTTAAAAGGAAAGGAGGAATAGACAGAAGGAAAGAAGGAAGAAAGAAAATGAAGGAAAAAGAAAGAACTGTTCCAAGAGCCCAGAACAAGAAAAATGCCTTCCGGCTGAGGCAGGAAGACAGAAAAGAACCTTCCTCAGGAAGAAGTGAGCACAGAGCTCCATCTTGAGAAGAGAGCAGGGACGTGTTTTATCGCTCTCGATGCTGTTTTCTTCGCGGGTATGCCTTCATCTCACCCCAAACTCGACTCTGAAGACGGTAAAAAGGCTCCTAGGAGTTTATGACCCTTTCTACTTGGCCGCTGCTATTGTTTTCCTCCCAGGGTCATTCCTCTTCAAAGCCGGGTTAACAAGACAGAAGTAGATCTTTTACAAGGTTAAAGTTGCTTTCCCGGGGAAAAAAGAAAACCTTCCATAAAGACCCTAAATTCTCTCCATCCACTTTCCCCTGTGCTCAGTATTTTTCACCAGCCTGAAGGTTAACCGCCTCCAGCTCCTGAGACCTCACGTCATTTCCCCTCAGCCTCAGCCCCTGCTGGGCCCCTTTGCATTTGTTTGTGCTTGGTTTTTTTTCCAAAGATGGCCTTGGCAGAGGTGGTAGGTACAAGAGGCTAACTTCCTGTATGTTGGTATGTTAATGTTTTATTCCAAAACATTGGGATAAAATAAAAATATATAAGGAAAAAATGAGGGGGGGAGGCGAAGTATGTATTATGGGTGCCTCCCTTTTCTGCTCGCGTTTTTGGCACTCGTAAGCCAGGGGTGGTGTCCATTGCATTTTATGTAGGAACGTTGGCTCTTGCGCAGCCCAAATGTGCTCTTCTCTTAACTACTGGAAGGGACGGAGTAGAGGGAAAGTGTGGAGGAAATAGTCATTGCAATTGTGTATTTTACAGGCCAGTGCTTGGAAATCCAGAGACCAGCCGTACCAGTAACAGGTGTAAGCTATGAGAAAGAGTGAATGCATTTTGAGTGCAGAACTATACATTATTCAGCAAGCAGGCCTGTAGTAGTGTACTGGATGCTACGGGGGGTGTAGTGGGTGTCTGTGGGCAGACCAAGTCCAAAAAATAAATAAATGAAAGGCAAGATCTCTTCCCTCAATGAGTTTACTACCTAACAGCAAACAATTAAGGAAATTAAAAACAGCAATAACAACAAACAGAGTCCCAAGATTAAGAAAAACAAAAGAGAAATATAGGATAAATTAAAGTGTATCTATATAGAAAAAGACACTCAACTCAAAAAGCTTGAGATCCCAAATCAACTTTGTTTAAAAACGACATTCTCCTATCTGTGAAATAATCTATGAAAACCTATTCTATTAGTTGTCATTGTATTTTTCAGAGCCATTTCTTCCATGCTTTTACTCTAAGTCTTCAACTATGTTGTAAACATTTTCAGAACCAAGATATTTTCCCTGTCACTTATTTATTATTAGAATCTTACCTCCTCCTCCTCCCCCCTTCCCGCGAAGGAAACAATTATATTGACTATAAAGAGACATGCAGAAAAATAAAATGAAAATTGCTAAGCAAGAAAAATGAGGCAAAGGGGAATTAAGAGAAGGAAGGTAATATAGAGTTAGGGATAAAGTTAGTGACTGAAATAATGCCATCAAGGGTTATAGACTTAGCAAAAAGTGGGCTGAAAATTTGGTCTGTGCTTCCTAGGAGCCTGTTCAAAAAGGGAAACACAATCTGCCTTTTACACATAAGCTGTGTGTTCTTTTCAAAACTGGAGCTTAATCATGTCAAACTTTCTCAACATGCTTAAAATCTCCCATGACTTCCCATCTCCACTTGCACTTCCTCCCTGACCTCACAAAGAGGTCAACTCCCTTATTCTAAGCCCTAACGATATGATGGAACTCTTCTTCAGAGCACCCACTGCAGCTTCCTTCAACATTTTCTTCAGGCTAATGTCTCTTACACATCTCTTGCTTATTAAACTCTAAGTTCCATGAGGTTAGGGACCATGTCTCCTTGTGTTCATCTATGTGTGCCTCTGACCTGTCACGGTGTTTGGCATGCAGTAAAAATTCAGCTAGATTTTGTTTAAAAAAAAAAAAAGTGAGGGAGAGGCAAGCTTTGTTTCATACTGAAACCTGATAAAAATATCCTTTTATAGATCCTCATAAAAGAAAGTGTGTGATATGGGAAACACTGCCCTCAACAACCTCATTAAAATTAAATGTAGGGTGAGAATATTTACTCATAAACATTCTTCAATGCCAAACTGCCTGATACCAAGTCATAGTTTCATATAGCAGTTCAATAACAATGCAAAATTGTTGGTCCAAGGATGAAATTAGAACAGATTAAAGAAAGACTTCATATTCTTCAGCTCATTCATCACAGATATTTTTTACAACGAACCATAAACACAGAGCATCAAAGAGAACAAATACTTGGGAGTGTAGATATTTTGAAACTAACTGACAGCAGAGCCATACCTATAAGAGTCAGTAGAGCTGAGGTAAGCGTGACATTTGCTTGTGAAAACTCAGGAGCCCAACCAAGACACAGCTGAGTAAGAGCTGGAGCTGCAGTTACGTACACACACACACACACACAGCGATAGTTATATATATAGCTGTTGTTAATGGTAGATATTTGACATGTAATCACCGAATGCTTGAAATCCTCCTCGCTCCCTCTCCAACAATCTTTTCTTTATGAACCTTTGCTCAGGGAAGCCTGTAGTTCCTTGTGCTGAGAGAACTTAAGAGACTGTTGGTTTCTGTGAGAAGGTCTTTGCAGATTCTTTTCTAAAAATATATCAGTTAAAATACTTCACGATTTATCTCCTGAAAATTAAAAGGCATAAGCTTGCACACGTCTTCTGTGGTGATCTAGATCTAAAACGGTGGCAATCAACGAAACTAAGTATGAAAATAAATGCATGGGATTAGGTGTTAATCAGAAGAGTTGATGTCAGAATGGATATAATGAGTTGCCAATGAGCTTTCTCTCAACTGGAAATGAAAACTTAGAGAGTCTTCCGTGACCAAGGATGTCAAGCAAACAAAAATCTTCAGGAAATGTACGGGAGGTAAAGCGGTCTCTATTCTTTCAATTAGCTGGAAGGAGAGAAGGAAGCGTAGGGACATCACAGAGCAGAATCATTTTACTCTGATTCTAATGATAGGTGGTGAATCACGGAGATAATAATGTGTATTTGTCTGTTTTTCTGATTTACATTGTTCTTCCTTCCAAGAATGTTAGCAGATGGAGGAGGATGGAGTGTGGAGGTGAGAGGTGGGGCCAGAACTACCCTGTAAATTTGATCACTCTCTAAGAAAGGGTACCTAGAAGTATGTACACAATAAAAATGTCCTGATTATGGCAATGGGGAACGTGTAGCTTTTGACATGGCACTTCTGCCAGTCTAGTGCTTAAGAAAGGTAGTAAGCCCACATCCTGAGCCCTTGATCCTGGCTGAATCTTCACCCAGCATGGGCTGCACTGCACACCAGATTTCAGGCAAGCCACGGTGAACAGTTTAGATGTCAATGACGGGAGGAGGGGGGAATGTCTGCTCATATGTCATCCATATCTTTCAAACAGCTTATTAGCTGATTTAGTAGAAAACGGAAATGAATGGTATTTTATACAATCCCAGTCATTATTTTACTCCTCTTTGAAACCAGACCAGATATTGTGGTCTGGCTAGTTCAGGGACATCTAAATTCAGAGGCACTCGCGCGACTTTCCAGATTTTTAGCTTCTGAGAATCTAAATCTGACACTTGGAAGACTATTAATTCTCTGGAAATGAAGACTACAGTTTGCTAGTTTCTGAGAGAGTCTGTGATTAGAAATTCTCTGGAACGCAGCAGCAGCGAGCTAGCAGGGTAACAGGTGCAAGTGTGGCAGGATCGAACACGAAGGGCCGACGTTCTGGTTGCTGAGCGGAGGTGGTCCCATGACTCAGTTTGGCACTGAGCCAGTGGGTGCCACAAGTTGCATCCTCTCCATAATTCTGGGAATTGTGTACAATCCAGTGGAGGGAACGGGAAATCCCAGAACGAGTGATTTAAAATGCTTGACAATACTGATAACTCAGATTTTTCTTGTTCTGTAGTGTTGCAGATATCTGTCACACAAGGAGGGCCTCAGGGACCCAAGGCATTTCTTGAGACTGGAAAAACACAGCCCAAATGTTTTCTTAGTAGGGTAATTAAAGCTAGAATTAGCCCAGTTTATTGCACTATCAGAAGAGGGTTAGAAGATGCATCCAGGCCAAATGACTGCACGTTAGAGGGAACAGAGAAAAGTCGAAATGATATGTAGCAGTAATTAATTCATACAGTAATTTAAGTTTACTAAGGTGTTTGTATGTTTAACTATTTACTGAGCTGAGGTTTATAATTAGGATATACAGATCTTCCTCAACTTACAATGGGGTGATGGCCCCATAAACCCAGCATAAGCTGAAAATATTTTAAGTGGAAAATGGCTTTAACGCATCTAACCCGCCGAGCATCATAGCTCAGGCCAGCCGACCTTTGCGTGATCAGGACACTTATATTAGCCTACGGGTGGGCACCATCCGTGCACACAAAGACTACTTGATCATAAAGTCTCAAATATCTCATGTAATTTGTTGACTGCTATACTGAGAGTGAGAAACAGAATAGTTGTATGGGTACAGGACGGCTTCGGCGTATCAGATGTTTAGACACCTGGCTGACAGGGACCTGCTGCCTGCTGCCGCCGCCCAGCCTCCTAAGACAGTCTCATACCACATATCGCTAGCTTGGGAGAGGACCAAAATTCAAAATTTGAAGTATGATTTCTGCTGAGTGCATATCGCTTTTGCACCATAAAGTCAAAAAATCACAAGTCAAACCACCGTGAAGTCAGGCACCATCTGTATATGATGACATTTTAATAAAGTATAACTCCCTGACTTAAAGCTCTTTAATTATTTCCCATTACTTTAGGATAAAGAAAATAACTTCCTAAGTGGTCTTCTTGCCATGTCCCTTCCCTGCCCTCCGCCCCCATCAGCTTGATCAACGCGAAAGCCAGAGTGAACTATTTAAGTGGGAATTAACTCATGGTACTCATTGCTCAGAACCTGCTAAAAGCTTCTTATTTCCTCTTAAAGAGTAAGTCTTACAGTGGCCTAGGAGTTTCTAAAAAACTGGACCCCACATACATACTATCTCTCTGATCTTGTCTCTTACTACTCGCCTCTTAATTACTTGGGTCGTACTGGCCACCTTGCTCTTCTTTGAGCATTGCAATTATGGTCTCCCCTTTGCCTGCTTTTCCTATAGATGCCTCCTTGATTTGCTCTCGTGTGTTTACTTTGGGTCTACCATGCTGTAAGTAAGGTTACCTCTTAGCATGCTATATTAAAGCTCAATGGACTTCAACCCTTGTTTTCCTCGTCTGTTTCATTATTCTTCACAATACTAACCAACTCTGATATACTAGAAATGTACTTACTGTTTGCCTCCCTCACAAGGGTATTCTTCCCTGTCATATGGAGAATACAGGGAACAATTCATTCCAGGTTCAGAGCAGGCCTTCAATTGGTATTTGCTAAAGAATAAATACCATTCACAATGGAAGCTACTATGTCACGCAGACACAAATTGCTGTCTAAACCTCTCTTCTCACCTCACAGTTCTCAATTACACCTATTTTGGCTTCCTTCAAGTTCTTGGAATATACTGTTCTCTTTTGACCTCAAGATTTCTGTCCATACTTTTCTCTCTGCTTGCATGCTCTTCCTCAGTTCCTTTCCCTGACCGGTCCCTACTTATCCCTTAGATCTGAGTCTAAATGTGACTTTGTCAGAGATGCTTTTCCTGACCAGCCCCATGTTACCCACTAAAACATTTTATTTGTGTTCTTCATGGAATTTAATACTCTTGCAATTTTCATCAATGGATTATCTTGAGAATTTTTGTCTCAATGCTTACCTTTTCTACTTAACCACAAATTCTGTAGAAGTTTGCCTTATTCATCAAAGTGTCTTCAAAGACTAGAAATTGGCTGGCCCATAGTGGGCATTTGAAAAAAAAATACTAAACGGATAACTGAAAGGAGTGTATTTTGACAGATAAGAACTTAAAATAAACCTGTTCCTGTTTATATCCTACTCACTCATACTTGGGTAAAGTGGAGTTGGCTTTTCCTTCTGCTCTCTAGCTGTGGAAATGACCTGCTGTCATCATGCCACGCATCACTGGGGACCAGATTCCTAAATGAAAATATACACCTTCCATTGGAAAAGACAACAGAATCAGGTTCCTATTTTAGGCACGTGCAGGGATTATTTCAATGTCTAGAGATTCTTTACCATACCTGTTGAAACGAGGAATTATTGAAGTTAGAGTGGAAGAAAGCATCCATGTGGGTGGAATACCTGTGAACAGTCTCCGGGGCGCCGTGGCTGGCCCCGAGGACTCTTCGCTGGGCGGCATCGCCTTTGTGAATTCACTATGGTCCTAGACCTCACAGGTGTGAAAACAGGATAAGTAAACACAAAAGTAGACTCTTAGAGACAAACATAGCACAACTAGATTAACCCGAAACTAACAGGTGAATGAAAAAGCCAGGTAATTAACTTCCAAACAGGGAATATTACTTTCTGGTGACTAAGGTGCTTCTATTTCCTATTCAAGGTCGTGATTTTTCCATATGTGTGTGTCAGATAAGATGAATTATCAAATCAAATGACTGCTCAGTAATTGCAGAATCAGAACAGAGTACAGTCAAAGGTCCTGAAGATGATTCATTCAGACCTTATGAGGTGTGGTGACCAGAAGCTCATGGCTTCCCGGTCTCTCTTCTTGTATCCTGGATTGTGCAGGCAACCGGCTACATGACTGCTCCTGTTAGATGATGTATGCTGACTGCAGATGTGACAATTTCACTAATTAAGTGATATTCTAGTATGTTCCCATGGAACTAGAAAACATTTTGCTAAGTGTTGTTTTCGAGTCATTTAATTCTCACAGGACAACCTTATTTCCCTTTTCTCTGAGTACTTGGGGAGGCCTCATTGCTCAATCCTGAAGGCTTGGGACTATGTGGAAATAAATTACTCTCACCCCCTCCTAAGGCAATGAAAATGTGTACAACTCACTAGATACTACAGGGGTATTTCTAAAAGTTTCTGTTCTATATTAACATTTTTCCGACTCTAATGGGAAAAATTGCCAGAAGCTTCTGTATTCGTTCTGAATGAGAGCTGGAAGAGAATCCAGGTTACAGTCAGGAAGCCTGAGACGCAGATTAGAGCTAAGAGCGTGTGTCGAACCTCTGTCCACACATTCGGCTTCTTCCATAAAAGAAGAGATTCATTTGATTGTTTTCGTGGAATGGGAAAAAATGAGGCTGTGAAACATGAGTGTGTGTGTGTGTGTGTGTGTGTGTGTACGTGCACCTACATGTGTGTATGCATCGTGTGATCGCTTCCTTTCTGACATGTGGGTCACAAGGCACTGCCTCCTTCCCCATGGTCATGCTGCCATTCTGGATGAAATAAAGCCCTGGTTCAACAGTATAGACCTTCCTAACTGAGCCTGACTAGTAGTAAATGTTAAGGCCTCTTTCAGTGGGTGGAGAAGGGGGAGTCCTTGCTCTGACAGATTTGGCCAAGGCAACAGGCTTCCTATACCTCCTGGTTTAGCTCTGAGCTATTCCTCTTTCAGAGGAATGCTATCACAAATGGGCTGAGAAACACCACACAGAGGCTCTGTCGCTGCTCTTGCAAAGGGACAGTGGCAGACCAGGACATTTTAAAGCCTTTATGTGGTGCCTCCTGAGTCAGACTGAATAGCTCTCAGCTGAAATTGCCAATGGATAAAAGCTCTCTTTAGAAATGGCCCTTTGATGAAAAGTTTTGGAATTCTTAGGATTATAACCCTTCAGCCAAATCCCATTATGTTCTATTTCTTCCTTTGAACTACAGGGAACTACAGAGGTAAAGCCCTTCCAGAGAGAAAGGAGGGGAAGTTTGAAGGGGAGAGAAATGACTTAGTGTTTCTATCTTCTATCTTTGCAAAAAAAAAAAAAAAAAAAAAAAGTTTAGTTTTTTTAACGGAAGTGTCTATGAAATGAAAGCAGCCCTCAGGGGGAAAGTTCAGACGTCGCCGTGCTTGGGAACTTGGCTATGATGGTAGCCTCTCCACGAGGCAGGTGTGGAAGACCCTATTGTCACGGGCCATGAAAGCTTGGGCCAAGCTCTGAGTTGTAAGATCAGGCAGTCAGCAATTAGATGGTGCTGGAGATGTCTCTCATTGCTACTCTCAAAGTAACCTTTGTTAATTTTTCCAATTGTGACTACAGGCCCTTTACTGTCCATTTTTTTCCTTATTTACCATTTTATTAAGCATTTCCTTGCATTCTATCTTCAGAGAATTTAATAGTCATTAATCGGGTAATTGTCACATTACTGCAAGGAAATTCACTACCAATGTCAACAGATGCCAAAAGGAGGAAACGGGGGCATGGAAACAGGTTAAGTGAATTGCCCAAATTCACGTAAGCCGGTAACCAGAGCAGAGGGTGAACACTCTTAGCATATGATTCCTTGTCTGTGGTGAACCCCGGGAATGGGTGGCCACTTAAATTTAAAATTTTACTTTGAGTGATTTTTTTGGGTCACATTAGTTATCCAGTTTTCCTCCATTTTCCAGATGAGTAAGAGTCTTACAGAGGCTTGTATAATTATCTCTGGAACAGGTGCATTTCAGTCATCAAATTCAGAACAAGGCACATTTTAGAAATTACTACTGGGGAGTACTAGTATTGCAGAAAAAATTACAGAGATACAGCTTCCAGTAGTCATCTTTTATACCTCTCTGCATTGCCAAAAGATCGATAGGTATGCCAAACTCACTATCGTAAGAAAAGTGCACACACATTTGAAAAACACACACACACATGCACACACACTCCTTCATCCTAGGCCACTGATATCTTGACTTCAATTACACCAAGTTAATAGATTATGGGAAGATTCCGATATTAAGTTGAAACACAAAACTAGATATTTTAGTTCCCAAACCCAGCAGTCTGTAATATTTTCAAAAAATATATTGCAAAGAAAATTCATCTTCCGGATTTTTTTCTCGACTCCCTTTTCTTCCTTTGGGAATCATGACACAAGTTCACGGAGTAAGGGGTGGCTAATAAATAATGGCTCCGTACCACTTATAAATATTGCCGGTCAATGAAATCTTTTAAAGAAAAAAAAAAGTTATGCTCTCCCACGATGCCTTGCCTATTTTTAATTTAGGCAGAAAAAATGGACAAGGAATTATAATAGTTTCAAGATCTTCAGTAAACCTTTAAAAATTGGTACCATCTTAAGATCTTTCTAACTTTCCAACTCTCCTGACTTATTGGTTCTCAGAGTAACTCCTGTAAAGGATTAAATAAAACAGGCTTAAAATGAAATTTGGAATTAAACCTATTCAAGTAGGAGAAAAAATTAAAATAGAAAGTAAGTTTATTGTATTTTATCTAAAAATAAGCATGAGCCAAGAACATGAGCCTAGGATAAAGTGGTGGATAAAAACTAAATTCATCTAAGCTAGCCTCTGGATATGGCCCTTATTTGAGAACTAAAGATACGTAGAGGCTTTCCAGTAGGTAGAAGGGAGGGTTGGAGTGGACAGAGAAGGAAAGCAGTGTGTCTTAAGATCAGAAGAGAGAAAGAGTAAGACAAAATGGAAGACATTCAGTGTAGCTGGTCTACTGAGTGTTAAGTACAAGGATGGAGAGAGAGATACAAAGAGCACGATAGGGAAAAGGGAGGCAGGAGCCAGACCCAGAGCCATAAAGTGCTCTAGTCATGGCGAATTAGTTGACCAGGTTGTTACCATGTCTTGTTTTAACTCAGCAAACTGATCTCAAACATTTACTTTTTGATTTATTAAAAAATTCAAATATTTTAATACATATATAGAAATACATATGAATTGATCAGTATGTAATTTCATTTGTTCAACAAATATTTGTTGGCTGTGCGCTATGTGCTTGACACCGATTTAGGCCCGAGAGATAAAGCAGTAAATAAGACATAAAAGATCTTTCTCTTAAGCTGTGTTTGTATGTGTGAGTGTGTGCATTTGTCTGATGTTCACCCAGACCATGGGCTCTAACATGTTACACTGAATTAACATTTACTGAGAACCCAACATTCAAATGAAATCACAAGGATATATTATTTACTCATCTCAATTGTACTATTATCCAAAGAAAAAATAAACCTAAAACAGGGGAAACACCATCGGAATAATTATGCTCTATCGGCAAGTGATTTGGGGAAAAATGAACAAGATAGACAAAGGAGACGAAGCAAGCTGAGTGATGAATGAGATGATATTAAAATTTCTGGCAGAGAACATAGGTCATGCTAAACACAGAAAGGAGAGATTCATTTTGGTACATAAAAATGTGGCATCTCCATTCATAGGAACTACTCCCTGCATTTGCTCTATTACAAAGCTATTAACTTCTATTGAAATAAAAATTAAATTCTCAAGCTGAAAGAAGCTTATGGAATTAATTATGATGATATGTGAAGGGAAAAGAGGGGGTGTTTCCATGGGGCTGCAAATGTATGAGAGAAAATGAATAGAATGGAAGAAATCTCTCCATTTGGGGTTTGTAAAAGACTTTCCAGGAGGAGCTATTCAGATATTTTAAAGATGGGGTAAGTTTGGCTTTTACATATAAAATAAGTTTCCTCAGGTAATTTCATGTAAATTGTAAAAATAACCTTCCCAGAATTCTTTGGGTGTTTCCAACAGGACACCCTCCCTACGGGGATTTGTGAGCAGGGTGTGGAAATTTTTCTGATGGAATGATCCCAGCGGATCATGCTTCACAATGAAATGAAAATGAACCCTCTAAGTGGCTTTCAATCAAACAAGAAAAAATGAAGCAAAAATGTGTGACACAAAGTATTATAGATAGCACTCGGAGATTTCCAAAACGAACTCTAAACTCAAATCATCAAGGGCAACATATGAATGCCGATTATAAGAATTTGTTTCCTTTATCCATAGTCACACATTCACTGGCTGCTCCTTCACTTTGCTCCTTGCTTATTTGTTTGCCAGAAAGACAGATCAACTAATCATAAACAATGGGGGAAATGGTAGTTTAAAAGCAATAAAGTAAAAAAAAAAAAAAATAGTGAAAAGAGGAATTGAAATCAAAAGATGAATGTTTATAATATAGAGCAGGGCAGGGGGTAATCCAGGCAGACTCGATCAGACACAGGGCAATGAGAGTGACTTTATTAAAGTCTTCAAAAAGTCTTTGGGGCCTTAGACACAAAGAAGTCACCAGAGGCCTAAATGTGTTATATGTCATGACTCTAGAATTGAGTCTCACACCAATAGACTGTGGCTTATTAACAACACACATATTGGCCCAAATGTCATGCAATTTTGCTGAAAAGTATATAAAACTCTCAGGTGACACACAATATATGAAAATGGTACGATAGCGATGTTCAAATCATACCACATACACGATAATCTTTACTCCCAGTAACATTAATTTTGCAAGTACTTTTTAAAGATGAATTTAATTTTCATGACTTAATAAGAAACATAAAACCTTAATCACGTGTAAGAATGTTCAAGCTTCTCGTAGTATAGACTTCAAGTATGAGAAAAATTACTCAAGGTTTTAGGACGGTCTCCAAACCTTAGAACAAACACCCCATGAGATCTTTAATGTCATTACAAAGCAAAAAAGTCTAAGTTTATAAGTTCTCATCTGAAACACCCTAACGCAGTGAAGTACGTGCTGGTTGATTTATCCCTTCTGGAAGAATGAAAGGTTGCGTTGGACCCGGTGAGATTTTAACCTGTGATCCTAGAGAATCTTCCAGAGCTTCAAACCTCAAGTTTGATGTGTAACCTACTGGTTTAAAGGGACCTACATATTAGTACTGGAGAGTCTGACATAGTGGGTGGGTACATCAGACACGAGAAAGAGCAATTTAGTCAGCAAGACACCTATATTCCCTGTTCTAATCATAAAAAAAGATGATCTTTCCAAGAGTTACCACAAGAATTTCGATACGCACTGAAGGAGCAAATCACGTTGCTGGAATTTTCCTCGATGGGATTTCAGCCTCAATTTAGAAAAGAATCTCAATTATTTCTGAGAATGTAATGCCTTCTTTTATTAGTAAAATGTTTGAGATGTACATTATGCTCAAATTCGTGATGTTATTGTTGAATATACATCATTCTTGAGTTCAAAGTACAATGAACTTATTTATCTTGATTTAATTAATATTCCTCAGAATCATACTTCCTTATTATATGGATTCAGGCAGATAAATTACATTCCCTGACATACAAACCAGCGTACTGAATGACACTTGATGAACCGCGATAGCATTCTTCTTATTAAGGGGAACTTTCACAAATCACCTTCCCACTTGTCACCACTCCGCATACCTGTTTCACCAAGAGGCCAAAATCCCAGCCAATAGAATAGACTTTCCTGTTTGCTTCCTTTCCTGGCTGCTGTTTCTGAGCCAGCTTCTCTGACTAATAATATTTTTCACATTTTATGCTTTCATGTTATTTTCTTCTGTGAAAGGGGGCAAGAGAGAGGAGGATAGGGTGGAAGGTAGTTTCAGAAGGTTAAAAAAATAAGATCAATCTTTTTGGACTATGATAGAAATATAAATCTCAGTATAACCAAGTTTTTCTAATCAGGAATAGTATCAATTTTTGTGACTATTTACTCATTAAATTCGATTTTTTTCAGCCACTATTACCAATTCCTGCCCAAATGATTAAATTTGCTCTGGAGTTAATCCAATTTGGATTTGCCAAAGCAAACAGACAGCTAAAAAAAAAAAAAAAGAAAAAAAAAGAAAGCAGACAGCTTAAAAAAAAATCCATGTAACACAGAAAATCTTAATATTTTCTCTTTTCAAAATCACCTTGTCTTTTTCTTCCCTTCCTTTCTTATCTCCGTTCATTTACTTTCTTACTCTCCTTCCCAAGAAAATGGGTCTACTTTTAAAATCATGGTTTTTATATTGCAATATTAATACCAGGAATAAAAAAAGAAAATTTTACTAACATTTAATATGTATAATGTCCTCTCATATCCCCAACTCTCCCTACAAAATGGAATTGAGTGAGTCTCAAAAAGGAATATTTGACACATCTATATAATCATTGAAAAAACATTTTGATAGAAGTTGCCGCTTTGCAAGTTGGCTGATTTCACTGCCTAGTGACAAGATGTACCACTTAAAATGCATATTGGGAAAATAAAATTCTTTCTCCTCTGCCTGCGATTGCATATTATTTACCGTACTGAGGATTGACAGAGTAAATACAGGGTGCTCAGTTAAATTTGAATTTTAGATAAAGAAACATTTCCAATATATGTGTGTGTGTCAAATATTGCATGGGACGTACTTACACTAAAAATTAGCATTTGTAATTTGAAATTCAAATTCAACTGAGTGTCCTGTACTTTTATTTGCGAAATCTAGTAAACCTCACTGCATGCAAAGATGAAACAAAAAGCAATATTTTTGACAGGGCAGGTTTTTGTGGATTTGTCATCTGTAATTTTAATAAACTGTTTGTTGAGACTTTGATTAAACAAATTGTTTTTAACTATTGATACTTATCCTAATGACTACCCAGGTATGAGTGTTTCTTCTGTAAATCTTAAAGATTGTCATTTTGATCCTGTATCCATGTAAAACTCAAATTTTGGTAAGACTCAAATATAAATTTTAACAGTACTGGGCCAGACATAGCTATTATCATAGAAAATGTGTTAGGACTGCAAAGAGTGTGGATTTCTCAAACCTTCTCCTTGGTTCTTCCAAGCCAAGGAGACCAAAATGGGAATTCTGTTGGAAAGGAAAGGATGTGTCCTCAGTCACAAATCTTAGAAACAGGCTGAAACTGGGAGTTAGCAGCCCCCCCGCCCCCGTACCCTGTGGTTTGCATCTTTAGCCTTCCCAGTGTTGGCTTAAGTCTTTTCCTTGCAGATTCTTCTTGGCTTTTCATTTCTCATGGTAAAATAAGGGCACCCCAAAATTCTAACTTTACATGTACATATGTACCCACAAACAAAGCCTTCATCTCATTTCCAATTCTCTTAAGAATAAAAAAATATCACTGTCTCAACATGGAACATGGAACACTTCTGTGTTAAGAAACTATGATCGGGGTGGTGTTATCCAGTATATGGCCAACTGATAGTGGCTTACTCTTGGCTGGAGAGTAGCACCTGTAAAAAAAAAAAATCTAGCCTTTAGTGTGTGGGGTAGAAAGATAACCCGATATACAAGTTACAAGTTCTAAATAAGAAGTTTTTTTGTTTTTTTAAAATTTTATTTATTTACTTACTTACTTATTTGAGAGAGAGACACACACAGAGAGAGAACATGCAATTGAGGGGAGGAGCAGAGGGAGGGGGACAAGCAGACTCCACACTGAGCTTCATCCCATGACCCTGAGATCATGACCTGAGCTGAAACCAAGAGTCGGAGGCTTAACTGAATGAACCACCGAGGGGCCCCAAGGAAGAGAACTTCTTAAGTAAAAGGAGATTCAGAATAAATTTTACAGCACAGGATGAGGTCAGGCTCGGGTCAGCTAATGGAGTTTACTGAGAATCTGGAAATAAGAGTACAGCAAGTACAGGTGAAGACAAAACCAGGGAAAACTTGGTCTTACACGAGAAATGTCGAACTAAAATTTCACTTGAAATGATTTGTTTTTATAACTTTGAGGGAAAAAAACCCAAACATGTAGGAAATATTTAATATGGGAAAAACACTATGCTAATTGCTCTAAAGTTGTTTTAAAAATGGGAGTGGGGGGTATATATGGATTTTTTTATTTTCAGATTTGGGTATTTATTCACAACAGTATTGGTTGGAAAGGTTGAGTTTGTTCAATACAACACTAGATAGTTTTCTTTAAAATTTTTTAGAAGAAAAACTAGCCGTTAATTCGTTAGTTTGTTTAGAAGTAAAATTCGATAGTTTTATTTCAATTAAACTTTGGTCGGAGATTTTTGGCACTTTTAGATCCAGCACCCACATGAAGTTGCTATTTAAAATCTTAAAGAGGGGGTGCCTGGATGGCTCAGTCCTTAAGTGCCTGCCTTTGACTCGGGGCATGATTCCAGGGTCCTGGGATGAACCCTGCATCGGGCTCCCTGCTCAGTGGGATGCCTGCTTCTCCCTCTCCCTCTCCCCATGCTTGTGTTCTCTCTCTCGCTGGCTGTCTCTCTCTCTCAAATAAATAAATAAAATCTTTAAAAAAATAAATTTAAAAAATCTTAAAGACTCTGTTCTCTCCAATGTCTTTTAATTCTTATAGGAGCTTTTGTTAATAATAGCCAAAGGCAACTATAGCAGTTAAAGGAGAGATAACTTGAATTGGTATTTTTAAGGTAATACTAACTACTCTTGAAATAAATTTTGGGTTCGTGAAGGAAAACCAAATATATTTCATGATAATCATGTGCTAGGCACTGTTCTGGCACTTGACGCTTAGGACACTTAAATTCAGGGGTACCACATTTTACTGCTCCTCTCTTTATTGCACTTTTCAGATACTGCATTTTTTTTTTTACAAACTGGAGGTTTGTGGCCACGCTCCTTGCATGGAGCAAGTCTATCGGCACCATTTTTCCAACAGCATCTGCTCACTTTGTGTCCTCTGTGTCACATTTTAGTAATTCTCACAATACTTCAAAGTTTTTCATTATTATTATATTTGAACTGCTGCAATCTCATGATAAAACTTTAAGGGATGAGGAACTGCTTCTTGAGAATAAGCAGAGAAAGTGATTTCTTGAGATGGAATCTACGCCTGCTGAAGATGCCATGAAGATTGTTGAAATGACAACAAAGGATTTGGAATCTTGCATAAACTCAGTCAATAAAGCAGCAGCGGGGTTTGAGAGGATTGACTCCAATTTTGAAAGAAGTTCTGTCGTGGGTAAGATGCTATCAAACAGCATCACATGCTACAGAGAATTGTTCCTAAAAGAAAGAGTCAATCCATGTGGCAAACTTCGTTGCTGTCTTATTTTAAGAAACTGCCAGAATCAGGGGTTAAGGAGTGCACTTGCAGTGATGAGCACCGGGTGTTCTACGGAAGCCTCGAATCACGATATCGTACAACTGAAACTAAGAGAACACTGTATGTTAACTAACAGGTGTTAAAATCGCTACAAGCGCCCCAAACCTTTGACAGCCACCATCCTCATGGGTCAGCAGCCACCAACATCATAACCTTCCCCCAGCAGAGATTATGACTTGCTGAAACCTCAGATGATTGTTAGCATTTTTTAGCAATAAAGTATTACTTAAGGTACGTACATTGTTTTTCAAACATAATGCTATTGCACACTTAGGAGACTATGGTACTGTGGAAACATAACTTTTACACGCACTCGGGAAACCGAAACAATTCACTGGACTTGCGTTATCGCCATGTTTCCTTTATGTGGTGGTCTTGGAACCAAACTTGCAATATCTCAGAGGTATGCCTTTGTTACCTTACCTATTAACTCATTTAAACCTCAAAACAAGGCTTTGAGGTAGATGCTATTATCATTCTAATCGTACAGGTAAAGAAACTGAGGCACAGAGAAGTTAGGAGATTTTCCGTGGACACAAGTGTTGGAATCGGGGTTCGGTTCCGGGCAGTGTAGCTGTGGTCCGTGCTCCCTACCACTATTGCCTATGCTGTCCCGCCGCTGAGGCATTAGCACATGGATGAAATCGTAAACACAGTATTTTGAAAAAGCAGGAGCTGAGTATTAAAACAGTTGTTCAAGTTCCAAAATAGGCATTAGGCTTATCTGTTTTAAATATCTGATGTATTCATATTTATGATCTATTTCCCCTTTTATGTTCTTTCACCTTTAAATAAATATTTATTATTTTAAACAAAGTGAGGCACGGGGAAAAAAATCTGTAAACACAGAATAATTCTGAATGAATATGTTCAAAATTCATTCTTAAGAAATCATACAAGGGAAAGGTATAAATAATTTCCAAAGTTCTCACAATCATTTACTTAAAATAAAGATTAGAGAAATATTATATTATAGCAGGTTAATAGCACTCTTACAAAAGCTGTTTTCTCAATTTGATTTCTCCTTAATTAAGGGCTGGTGATATTTATGCTAATAAAAGTATCTGGTATATGACTGGGAGATTCTTTTTAACACGAAAAATTATACAGCCTGACAGTGTTCCAAGAAATAATCACTTTAATAATGATGATATTTTGAAAAAAAGCCTGGTTATTAAAAATAGCATAAAATAAAACTGTTCTTTATTTTGGCAGCAACCTCAAAATCATCAATTATATTTCACATTCACTCTAAGTTCTAAAACTATCTTGGACTAAGTTTGTCTGTGTCATTACATAATTTCTATAAACTTTAAACCCCCTTCCCCCCTCCCCCAAGCTTTAATAAAACAGGCAAATATACATCTCAATGGCAGATTAAGGCTTTTTGGTAGCTAAGCCTAATTAAAATGGCAACATTCCAATGGTTTCTTTACCAGAGAGCAAGGACATCTGTAAGGGATAAAAAGATACCAAGCATTTTGATGCATTTGTTTCCAGTGTTTAAATGTGGCAACAGAAAACACGGATTGATATTGGCTAAGCTACAAGCAACATTTGAGTTAGAGGTTTAAAAAGAGCACAGAAAATCAAAGCAGTTAAAGGAATTTTTATTTTAGGTTGTTGTTTTGCCTGCTATTTCTGCCTATTTGCATAGAATTCCCCGAAATGTGTCCCAGCGTATTATAGTGCCCTCGTGGAAATTTCTTATACAGAAAGAAGTTCTACAGGAAAGAAACTGGTTCAACTTTAATTAACCTAGCATTTCTCAAACTCACTGACCATGAAATACTTTTCTTTTTTTTTCTCCTTCCCAGCATCAACTTCATTCCCCTTTGAGCATCGTTTGGGAAGAGCTGCTCTAACTTACCACTCCATGGCATTTTAGAAGGTCATTATTAGTCTCAAAATGTTTTAAGTGCTTTTCGTGCCCTGAATTATTTCACAGTGGCCGTATACATTCCATGTATTAAGGTGCCAATCCAAGTTCCAAGACAGAGATGTGCTGAGAGAGGAAATAGAACTTTCCGGGCCACGGAGAGGAAAAGTCATGGCACTTAGAAAAGCTGCTCGTTTGTGTGACACTGACTTGTGTGAATTCCCTGCTCCCACATCTCCAGTTATTGACCGAAAACATTTTCAGGCTCCAGATCACACTAGTCGGATTCATTTCATAGCTCTCTCAATACCGAGCGGTATACCTAGAATAGAGGAATCTGCCGATGAATATTTGCTGAATCAAATTAAAAACTCAGATTTCCTCAGCCTATTTATCATTCTGTTGCTCCTAAACCCTCGGAATTATACTCGCTAAACACTGGCCCTGACTTTTTTTTTTAACTTCGTGTTTATGATGAGTTTAGCAACAGGTGAACTAACCGTGAACTCCTGTATACAGGTGAGTTCGGTGGTAGACACAAGTCAAGCGTTTTTTAGTTCATAATTTGATTCGTATACATAGTGACATGGAGGAAGAGAACAGTACTTTTTCTGATGTTTTTATTCATTTTTAGATTTTATTTTATAAAGAATGAGACATGCATTTTTCAAATGACTATACTTGACTCGGTGTGTAGATTTTCTTCTAATTTCATCCTTCTGAAAACCCAAGGATTTTAAAACCATGCGAGAAAGATATGGAGACACTGCTTGGGGTCGTTTTCCTTGGGAGCAAATATTTCAAATGAACAAACTTCACTTAGAAATATTACGAGCAGACGTTTGGTTTTTTCTCAGGTCACGTTTTTCACTTGCCATGTGGCACAAGATGGACAACACATAGAAGGTTCGAAGTGCAGGATTGGGAAAAGGCTTTCTTTCACACATAGTGTAGCTTGTGCCTCAAGCTACTTAAATTCTGTTCTGACATGCAGATAATGAACATGGCCTTTCATGTAGTCCTAGTCCTTTTCTTATAGAAACTTCTATTCTAAACACCACTCCCTCAAAATAAAAATGAAACTCAGCATTCATTCAATGCTGAAGGGAAAAAAAAAAGTTGTGTGAAATAATCTTAGTAAAATAATCTAAACTTTGTCACCTGATTTACTAGCACCTGGTATTTTTTGACATATCTTAACAGTGAAAATAATCTGACATTTTCTACAAAACTCCAACCTTAAAACAGCGTAGCAGGACAAAATTCTAAGCCTCCGCTAAGTGCTGCAAGTGAAAAATACTCAACCAAGTGTTTTGAGCAGCTGCCCGGTTAGTGGCGGCAATACTTATAAACAGACTTGTTAAATATTTTAGGTTTGAAATTTTGAAATTTCACAAATTATCCACGTTCAGATGAAAAATTTAGTTACCATTTTTTTCTTTTATTTAGGCACATATTTTTCATTATTTTGACTTTTTGTACAAACAATTTTACTTATATGGTAAATAAAATCACAATGCATTAGAATTTTTTTACATTGGCATTTATATACCAAAGTATAATAATTAGTTTTTGGTTAAGGAAATAAAAACCACTCTAGGTATGTCAAGCAGAAAGGATTTAGTAGGGGCATTAGTATTGTAAAAATGCAGGAGAGCCTGTCTGCCTCCCACCTTCCTCCTCTAAAATCTCTCAGGCAAGGGCAGTGGCATTCCCTGCTGGAGGATGGTATCATGGAACAGGAAGTTAGGGTCGTCTGATAGTAACCAGTAACCACAGTCTGCAGGAAGTTCCCACGAGGACAGCAGGCTGGAGCAGGATGGCAGGGATGTCCAGAGGCAGTCAGCAATGGCAGTCTACGAAAAGTCGATGTGCTGGGGTAAGGCAGTAAGTCACAGCGGGCTATGATAAGCTGTATTAAGGGAACTGTGCGACTAGGCAAATGCATTAAGCATAAAGGGAGCAGGTTTCTCACTGAAGGAGAAGGTACGAATATAGGAATGGGGAAAGCTGAAATAAACCCTGTGGTGTTAATCTGAAATTGGAGTTACGCTGTCAATTCACGGTTTTCAAGATACACAGATAGATAGCTGATGGACAGAGAGATGATGGCTGGATGACAGATGTGCGCGAACAGACAGACGGGTGTGCATGAGCGTGTGAGTAGCTAGCATGTGTGGTGTGGGCGTGCATGCATATGTATTCGTATAGGTCTACTTCCAAGCTCTGTCCAATGAGAGGTTTTCTGGATGCAGCAACACCCCAGGTGGCAACGACCACACTGGTTTAAACTAATATAAATAAGTAACAAAATACCCAGAGAGTGAACAAGTTTTGAAGGCAAATTGGACAAAGAAACAGATTTGAAAGGGCTCCCAGTGGCCAAACATAAAAAACAGAAGCATCAGAGAAAATGACAGGAATGCACTTTAAGCCGCTGAATAAAATAGAAATCCTCAAATCCATAGGGATAAATAAACAGAAAGAAGAAAGACCTGTCCTTTACAATAATATCAACCAATAAATGTAGACACATGATTAAATTAATAAAATCGCCATTTTGCGATCATCATAGAAATAATTTAGATAAGAAATATCAATGAATACTACAACTACTGGGTGAAAGTGGAATGACAAAAGGGCTATTAATCTAATCTCAAATATTTCTACGGAACACATTCATTATTAGCAAGGCAAAAATTAAAAAAAAAATTAGAGCAGAGACTCCCAGTATTCAAAATTTTAATCTAGTGATCGAAATTTAAACCACTGGTAATGGGACAAATCAACACCGTGTGCTACCAGATAGGATGTAATGAGAAGAGCACTGCATCACTTCTGTGTCTCTCCTGCCTCAAATCCAGAACCTGGGTCTAATCATGAAGAAACATCAGACATATCTATTCCAGGAACATTCTACAAAATTGGTGCCCTATAATCTTCAAAAACATCAAGTTCATAAAAACGAAAAGACTGAGGCCCTGCTCCTGATTGAAAGAAACTAAAAGGACCGTCAGACGCAAGCATGATCCTTTTGCCACAAAAGAAATTAGTGAGGTTATCGGTGAAGCTTGCATGGGACTTCTAGGTGAGGAGTACATGGGAGTTTGCTATAATATTTTTACAACTTTCTAGAACTTTGAAAATGGTTCAAAATAGAAATTTAAAACAAAAAGCCCTAGAATGACTGAAGAGTACAAGTGAAGATGATAATTCTCATTTTGCAACTAAGCATTTAAAAAGTTGGAAAGCTGTGGCAAAACTCCACATGTGAAAATTCACACATCTGTCAACTACCGTCAGAGAAGCCGTAATATGGCTTCTGACTGTGCTCTTCCTTCCAAATCTCTCAAGAGTGTTCCTCTTTAGAAGAACTAACCTGGGATACTGCTGGCAAGGGCTTTTGGGAACTGTAGTTCCCACACTTTAAAGCTCTGTATAGAACGTGGATAATGTCAACAATCTGACAGGCAAAGCAGCACACATCAATTCGGTTAGCACAAGGTTGACTGCTTTTTGTCATTTATTAATAAACATAGGTTTGCGGTTTGAAGGTAAACTCTTTCACTTTTTAGTGAATTTGCACATTTATTTATTGTTCAATATTGTCTTTTGGTTTGGTTTTGCTTTTTTTTTTTTTTTTTTTTTTTGTCTGTACCTAGTAAAGAGCAGTCTCAATAATAAGTGCTAGGGATTTAATGGTCAACAAGCCAAGGAAGGTTTTAGGTCTCTCCTAGTCTATAGCTTTTATGGGGTCTGGAGAGTTGGTAAGCAAGTCAGCAAAAAAGAAACAAAACCCAGACAGGTACTAGGACTGAAATACACAGGGTCCTGTGACAGTACCTGGGAAGGAGGGAACACTGTGCATAAGGGCGAGAATGAGCCATTCACGTGCGACCCTGGAGGAAAGGCATTCTGGGCGGATGGAGCTGCCGATGCCCGAGCCCAGAAGTAGGAGGGCTGAAGAGGCGGCCGGAGAGAAATGTGGTGCTAAGGAGTTTGGATACTTCTCTAAGTGCAAAGATAAGGGACTGAAGCAGAAAAGTGATTATGATAGGACCTTTATTTTAAAATTGCAATTCTGGCAACCTTATAGACAAAGGAGCATTAGAGGTTGGGAGAAAGGCACAAGCAGGGAGGAGGGGCCAGTGGGTTATTTTACAAGATGAAATGAGAAATGAGGGTAGGCTCCAGAGATGCAGGAAAGTGAAGAGAGGGGAGATAGGTTGTGGAGGTAGAGCTGGGAGGACCGTCTTTTCTTTCCTTGTATTAGGTACATAATATTTTCTGATTGCTTGGTTGGTTGGGTAGTTGAGAAAAACATTCTGTATGCTTCCCCATGGATAAAGGCCCCAGATAGGATGATTACAATTTTAAGGCTAATGTAATGAACAACTGTTTTTGCCTGCACAGAATCCTGTCACCATCACTGGTAAGAGAAGTCAATTTTATTTTACTTTTGTTTACATTATTTTGCTTTTCCTTCCCTGTAACACGTAGCCCTGGTGCAGCCATCATCACTTTATTTCTACGTCCCTCATCCCATCTCACCCCCACCAGTGAATGAGCCCGGGACCCAGTCTAGCCCAATCAGTGTTTTGTCTCCCAGGACTGTGATTGAGTAGAGAAGGATACGAGGATGTGGGGAAGTGGAGCTAAGTTTTTCTAATAGGAGCGTTCAAACAGACTCTCAGTGAGTTCCCAACACCCTCTGAGATGCTGTAACTCCTGGTCTTTGGCCAGGTATATCAGACTTTTTTGAGTGTTTGAGTTTTTCAGTGCATTTTCTTTCCAGTAAATTCCTTCCAAATTTATTCATCCAGACTCAATTTCTGTGGTTTATAACCAAAGAATCCTAACCCATGTAGTAATTTCCCAGTGTTTAGCTATTTTTAATTTGGAGGGTAGTGTAGCATGTGTCAATTTAAAAAGACAAAATAGATGGGGCGCCTGGGTGGCTCAGCGGGTTAAACATCCACAACTCTTGGTTTCAGCTCAGGTCATGATCTCAGGGTCGTGAGATCGAACTCTGCGTCAGGCTCCGCGCTCAGTGCAGAGTTGACTTGATTCTTTCTCTCCCTCTCCCTTTGCCCTTCCCCCTGCTTGGGCACTCACTCTGTCTCTCTAAATAAATAAAACCTTTAAACAAAATAAAAAATAAAAAGGCAAAATAGAAAAATAAAGGAATTTAACTGTAACTTTTCGTTACTAAAAATCATGTATAAAACCAAAAAAGAGCTTTCACTAACTTCACTTCTAAAAAAATATTCAGTCTAATCTCTGTTTTATCAAAACATATACATAGTAATACAGAAGACCTTAGGAGAAGCAGCAATCCTTTGCCCGACCTCTCTCCACCCGTGGCGCTACGCAGTGGTAACCTCTTTTAGTCATTTCTGGTTTTAGATTTCTGGTTTTTTTCTTATTTTTACCTAATTTGCTAATTCTACTGTTCCTGATTTTTTAAACTACAAATATAAACTATCACATTCCTATAATGGCATTAAAAAAGTATTTGCATTAGCACTTTCAGTTGCCACTGTATTTTAAAACTATATATTTACAAAAAACAAAAACAAATTAAAAAATAAAACTATGTACTTATATTAATTTTACTTATTTCAATCAACTAAAGAGAGAAATATCTTGATTGCCCACAATGTAAAATGAGGTTTTCATTGTCCCTAAATTTCCCTTCAACTCGGTATCTGTCATCTGTTCAATTACTTTTGCATTTTTGAGGGTGGTGAATTTTACATTTAATTCAGTAAACTTATGGTTATTGAATTTTGCCCATACATTGAATTTAATAGTTGAAAATCAATGCGCAGCGTTTTCATTATTATGACCCTTCCCTTGCTTCATCCCTCCCTCTTTTTCTTTCTTCCTTTCCCAAGTGCTTCAATAGTATTTTTCCTTTGTGCTAAAACACTGTTCTAGGTGTTGGAATACAGTGGCAAATACTGTTTATGACTCAATAGTGACATGCACTATGTTTACTATCTAATATTTTAATTTTCCTGAAGCCTCTGATCCTTTTACTTACCCACAGCAACACGTTTTCTCTTCTTTTTTTTTGTTTATTGTATCCTTAGGTGTGTATACACTCTCAGTTTATTAACCACTCCCCCCCATTGCCTCAATTCGTTTCTCCATGGACACAGCTCCCCTGAAGCCCGCCACCTTCTTACACGAATCCAGGACTGTTAGCTACTTACCATCCTGGGATATCCCTGCTCGATCTGCTGATACAGGTGGGCCTCTTACCGGAACCATGGCTTGGCTCTTTATTTAATCTCTTACTACACTGTAGCACGTCTCTCATTAACTTTCTCCGAAAGTATGCACGGAACACAAGACATAAGTGTCTAAAAAGTCTTTCTTTGGTACTTATATGTGATTTGAGGATTTGTTTCAAGATAGAACTTCTAGGTTTAAAATTATTTTTCCTCATAATTTTAAAGGCATTTCTCCAATATTTTCTAGCATCTGATGTTACTGATAATGTCTGATATCAAAGTCTCATTTTTGCCTTTTTAAAAAAAAAGATCTTTTCTTTCCCTTCCTTTCTTCCTTCTTCTTTCTGGAAACTTTCAGTGGTTTCTCTTTATTTTTGGCATCTTGAAATTTAATAGTGATATCTTTAGTTTATTTTAAAAATTATTTATTTTGTTAATAATGTATTGTTATAATTTTTCCCATGATCAATATTTTCTGGGCACATGTGTTCTTTATCTTTGGGGAGTTTTAGTCAATATTTGTATGATAAATGTCTTCTATTTTTTTTCAAATTCTGGAACTCTGCATACTTGGATACTACTAGGCCTATGGGTAGAACAATTATATCTATTTCCCACTGTCTTGTCTTCTTATTTTAAATTTTAATTCATTTTCCTGACTTTGTATTTTTGCAGTTTACCGGATTTGGCAAGTTAGTCCCAGTTTTAATTTCTTTTTTTTTTTTTTTTAAGATTTTATTTATTTGACAGAGAAAGAGACAGCCAGCGAGAGAAGGAACACAAACAGGGGGAGTGGGAGAGGAAGAAGCAGGCTCCTAGTGGAGGAGCCCGACTGGGGCTCGATCCCAGAACACCAGGATCAGGCCCTGAGCCGAAGGCAGACGCCCAACAACTGAGCCATTCAGGCGCCCCCCCAGTTTTAATTTCTAAGGGATGTCTTTGTCTTGTGTGTCCATTTTCATAGCATCTTATTTTTATTTCATGGATGTAGTACCTTGACTTTCTCAGAATATGCTAGAGATTTCCTTTCTACAGTTCCTTTCTGAGGGAGAATTTTCGCACAAGAAGATGTTGCTTCCGTTGGGGTACTTTTCTTATTTTTATCTTGGTCTCTCTTTATGCCACAGGTTTTCTTCACATGACTGGTAGTTCTGATTAAATAAATGCCTATTTAAGAACGAAGCCGCTGGGAGATGGTGGAAATCCTGGGCACATTGGTGGGGTTTGTCCACTGGCACGACGCCCTGCAAGGGCTGTGGGCGGACACGTGCCCCTAAGCCCGCAGCTCGCGGAGCGCTTTACTACCCGGCTGATCAGCTATGAGCAGTACTCCTCCTCCCCACACAAACTGTGTGACTGTATGTATGTGTGCGTGTCTGTGTGTGTGCGCGCACATACGCGCGTGTACGCGTGTGTATGTGTGTGTGAGAGACAGACAGACCTGTAAGGGAAAAAGGGAAAAGACTCATTTGTTCTATAAAACTGATCTTTAATTAAGCCTCCATCCAGCCCCAACTCCCAGTCCTGCCCTCTCTCCTTTCCAGAGACCACCCTGGGTCGGAAGCTCCTGGGGTCCTGGGCATCTGCTGGGCAGCAGGTCGGACTCCACCACCGCAGCTCCTGAGTGTGCCCCCGCCCCCCAGCCTCCCGCCTTTCTGAAATATACTGAAAATCCCCCTCAGTTGCTGGCTGCCTTTGTGTGCTTTTTGTTGTGGTGGGACAGTGTCTTCTAAAATGCGCCCTGGCACTGTAACAGAGACACGGGAGATGAAGAGAGCTCACCTGCATTCCTCTTCCTGAAGCGGAAGCTCACTGCCGGTACTTTTTAATTATGCTGAAGAAGTATAATTTTGTTCAGTTCTGTAGGTGAGAGGGCATTTATTAATGTTAATTATAGTTTATATTTTACATTTTCTATATAGGTAATTTTGGAAATTCCTTAATGACTTAATATTTAAAAACTGTAAAATCCATGACTTTTAGGCATGAATTTAACTATTACAAGTAACACCTAATGTCTTTTATTTTGCATTTTAAAATGTTGCGTTCTGACTCTTAAGCCAATTTGCACATACAGACAAGTAATCAGAGGTAAAAGCACTTAAGAACCACAGAAAGTCAGTCACTCTGGGAAGAGAGTACAAAAAAGAATTTCCCTGGCAAACCTCTTCTCCTATTTCATTGGCCCAGCAAACCTCTTGTCACATCGCAAGTCTACCCCTAAACTAAGAAGGCTGCCGGGCTCTAATTTGCATAGACTAGTGAAAGCCTACCTCTGTAATCGGGGATGAATTTCCACTGCAAGGCAAATGCCTCACAGAGGAAGGGAGGGTGTGGGAACAACTGTGAAAGTCTTCAAGGAAGAGAGGGAAACATGAATACTTAACAGGCGACCAAAATATGCTGCAATCCACTTACTCAAGCCATCAGTTAATGACAATACATTCAAGCCACTGTACCGCGGAGGGATGGGATAAACTCCAGTGAATAAATCATGATCACGGAGATATTCCGGTTCTGCTAAGCACAGGGAGAGAGGCCAGGGACAGACATCGGAGAGTCTTACAAGTCACCATGAGGGATGTGGATGTTAGTCTTATAAATCGGAAACTGTGCAAGTGTTTTAGATAGAGGAGTGACTGAACGCATGCTGCCTTTTAAGAATATCACTTAGGGACAGGTGCTTGGCGGCTGGACTTGTGGAGCACAGAATTAGAGTCCGAGAGGTCATCTAAGATACTCTTCCTTTCTATTGCTTGCCTTCGGAGACCTGTGTGTATTTGTCCCTTGGCATCTATTGTTCTAATGATTGTTTTTGAATGTTTAATTACCAAAATATAAGCCTAGGTGATGGCAATTATATGAACCTTACTATTAAACAACCACAATCATCCTTTTTAGAACTTGTTTTTTCATCACAGATGTACCAAAAAGCACACCACTGCCATTTAATTTACTTGAGGGAATACTTCAGAAATTAAGTCCCTTTTCCCTTGCTTCTATTTCCTTGGACATAGGCTGCTATTTAATCGATGTTTATATCTACAATATGGTTCATTCACTCACAGCCTGTGATATACATACATACCACTTTCTGTTTCTATTAAGAAATTACTCACTAATTAATTTACACTTATTCAGGAATTTTTTTTTTTTGGTTATTTGTGCAAAATTTCTACGCGATATGTTAGTTAAATATAGTTCTGAACTAACAGAAAATTCATAAACAAATATAAACCGAACTAAGTATGTCTGCCTCAAATTATGAAAGGATTCTTTTAAACTTCCCCTGTGAACTTTACCCATTTTACCTCATCTTGATTATTTTTTAAAGTACTTCTGCTTAGACTTCTATAGTATTGCTACAAGCTGGCATTTTGATTTCTGAAAGCATTATTTAAAATTTAGATTTGGCATCTGTCAAAACAAAACAAAACAAAACACAGTCATCCTATTGGATAATATAACGTAGCATCTGAGGACCACCCAAATTTAACCAATCACACAGAATGACCGGGGAAAAACACCCAGACAGAAACTTTGTCAAAACTATTGAGGAAAAAACAAAAAAATAAAAGTACTATAAATTAATGCCTTCCTGGTATAGTAGATTTTCTTCTGATTAGCCCATGCAAAATTTATGGTGTCAGATAACCAGCAAACAGAGACAATATAATCTTTTTTGTAAAGTACTGTCAGAAACTTTTACAGTGGTCCCAGTAATATGATCCTGGGCCTGTCTGACAGTCTAGGACACAGAGAGCTGTCAACCCAGGAGCGGGCCGAAGATGATTGTTAAGGGGATTTGGTACTCCTTCTATTTGCCTAATAGAGAGCCTTGTGCTCAGCATTTCCTGAAGCAAAAGAAGACAGATGAAATCTCTGGGCACTCCATTGCTACTGCCTCTCAAAGATTTCCTGTCAAAACGGGCCTATAAGGGGAGAAAGGTTTTCAATACCTGGCAGGATTTTCAGCCTTGCTCTGAAAAGGGTTTGAAGGCTCTGTCTTTGTTAAAGAAAAAAAAATGAAGAAAAAAATGCTGCCAAACTACCAGATCTAGTTGTGTTTAAAAATAAAAAAGCAATAGAGCAATATGACTCATATTACCATAGCGTACACGGAAAAAACAGTTTCGATGGACGTTTTATCAATACTTTAGGGTGTTTCCCCCCCTCAGATGGTGGAAGTGACCTTGATGCTCTTACTTCTCAACTGAAATAGAGAAAGTGTGTTTGTCGTCAACCATTTTTAGGACTCTTCTAGTAGTTTGAGTAGCGAATGAGGAGCCAAGGTCTCATTTTTGCCAAAGGGATGTTTGCCAATCTGCCTTCCTCCTTATTAATGCTTTGCTCCTTTACTTCCCCCGGCTTGTCAGTCAGCCAAGCAGCCCACACATATGCCATAGCCTCCGTCCTCAAGAGCCTGATATTCTGTGGGGAGAGACCATTGCAAGGGTGGGAGTTTTCCAGGTTTCTAGGAAAATACAGTCACACTCATATCTTTTCTGGTAGCACCAAACACGTCAGGAACCCCAGCCATTAGTTATCTGTTCTTTGCTCTGGGAGAAGCTGTTTCTGTCACTGTTTAGCGTGGTTCCTGAGCAATCAACTTCGCACATGTCCTTCCCCATGCTGCCTCCTTCTGAATGGAACAAAGGCAGAGAATCTGAATAAAATGAACAAAAGAGGTAACAAAATAAGGATAATAAGCAGTAGACCCAAAGTTGTCTCAAATTGTAATTCCCAGCTTGTGTCTTTGGTGCTAATCTTCGTTCTTCTGTTAATTGGCATGTTGTTAGCAAAAGTGAGAACAGAAAGCTAACACAGAAGACAAAACCAAAACAACACAATAAAACTACAACTGTCCTTAGGCATTTACTATAAGGGCACAGAGGGCAGGAGCCCCAAGAATAATACAGAACAGAACAATTGATTTTTATAAACAAAGACCCTCAAGTCATTACGAAATTGTTAAATCACGTTGCCCATACTTCGTCGGGTGAGATATGAAAAGATGCTATAAATTTAATAGCATCTTCATCAAATTTATCTCCTATAAATGGGTATATAAATAGTGCCTTTGTGTACTGAAAAGAAAATTTAGATACTCCATTCCACCAAATAAACTGTATTAAGTAAGATGTTACTATATATTGAAATAAAGCATATTCCATTTAAGTAGATTTATTTCATAGTATTACGGTATTTTTCTTTCTGTAGTAAAGTTTGAGAAATGTATGGATCAAAACCCTGTAACTGTAACACATAATTTAACACAATAGGTACCAACAACAAAGTTTCCCTAAAACAGCAGCTACAGTTATAGTAAACTAATTGGCAGCCTGTAGGCAATGTAAAGCCTTTTTTAATGGGCAGTTCCCAGGTGGAGGGAGCTAACTCTTAGAACAGCAGCAGCTTTCCACAAAGGATTTCTTTTTTTTTCCTGTGAAGGAGGTGAAGATGCGAAGCAAGGAAAGTCATAAAGTACATGGTCATGAGATAAGGAAAAAGAATACCATGGAATATTTTTGGCAGCGCAGGGACATGAGCAAAATTATGTGATGACTCAATTATGTATAGATGCGTGAGTAAACATGTATGTTTTATTGTTTAGAGAAGGCTAGAGTCATGATGAAATGATTTCTAGAAACCTGAGACCAACTCCTTTTATAATAAACCGCTGCGGTAATGTCTGTGTATAACAAAATGTTGCCAAGTGCTAGCTGTGAAATAAATGCCTTTTATTATTATCTATGAAAACCAAATACCATTAAGACAAAAGTTACCCAAAGCAATTGTGGACAGTCTCTGGAAGTTGTAATAGGGTTTGAGACCTGAGCAAAAGAGAGAAGCATGACAAAGAGTGAACAGTCAACAAGATTTAGTAAGCCAAGTTTCCAGACAATAGCAAACTCAGACACTGTTCTGAGGAGTGACACTAAGTTCTCTTCAAAGGTGGGACGGTGTGGAAATCAAAGGCGAACTCAGAAGTTTATCTGAGTAGGAGAAACTGAGACATAAAAGCATCAGACGATAATCACAGGAGAGATTTTGAATGAACTGAGATCATGAAAATCTTTTTGGTGGTTGACCGGCCCTTTTTATTAGAAAGATAGTCTAATGATACACGTTTTCTTCAATTCTGATTACTTTTTGAGCTACCTTTGACATTCTTCATGAAGCAATGTCAAAGTAGACAGACTGAAGAGGCTAACATGCTTACATGAAGCAACACAAAAGTCAGTGTGGTGTGCATGTTAAATCAAAAGATCAGAAAGGCAGAACATCAGTTCTTCGATCCACTTGGATCCCTTAATTCTGAGTATAAAAATAATTGTTGGTGAGTTTGTGATATATATAACCTTTGTCCATTTGTCTATTGGAACTATAAGCATAGGAACAAATCTCTGACAGTGAATCAATAAAGATTTTGTAAATGGGACTGGATAAATAGAGAGCTAAAAAAATCTGTTTCAATTCAATGGAGGTTTTTCCTTCCACAGCTAATGGCTCAAATGTTGAGAACAAAAGCAGGAGGCAGATTTGGCTTTGCCTCCCGCATTTTGGTGCCCCATTCTGTTACCCACTGCTATTCTAGAATTAATGAAATATCAAAACCAAGCTAGTGGAATTGCTGCTAATTTGGCGTGTAATGAAACAAAAGAATCTAAAATGCATATGCTCCGACTTTCATACAAAGAGAAGACAATAAAAAAAACAAAAGAACAAATTACACTTTGTATCTTGGGATCTGAAACAATTACAGAAGGAGGAAGGTGGAGACTGTAAGACTCAATGGACCCTTTAATGAATAGTGGCAAAATATGCACCCAAACAAATGGCATTCTTCATACCTTAAGGAGAGAAACAGCCTGCTTCCATTCAAAGTTTTGTAAAAGGATCTTTATAGATTTTCCCCCCACTGACTTAATGTCAACTTTTGGAATTAATCAGCTTTCATTAGGGGACACGTACACGCATCGCAACAGCTTTTCTATTTTTCCAATCGTCACTTCATCGGGGGACTGAGCTCATCCTAGGGAGTTTCCACATTCATCTGACATCAATTATCCCAGGCTCCTGCTGGTATCCAATTCATGTCATAATAATTAACTTGTACCTATTACAACCAAATTTCATAATTAACATTTTATTCATCAAAAATTTTTGTCATGGACATGTTTTAAGATACAGCAAATTTACTACCTATCAAACACTCTTCTATTTTATCACAGATAGCAAGATCCAATTCCAGCTTAAAATTCAAATGACCACGCACATGACTTCTTTGTCTGAATAACCTGGACATATTTAATGATGAAGGAAATAATAGTGGAAAGTAGATTTCCTCAAAATATCCTCGACTGCCTTAAACTTAAAAACTTAAACTTAAAAATTTTTGAAAAATTCCATTCCTGGCTCATATTCTCTAATGGAAATTGGAACTCCTGCATCATAATCTCTTAATTATCACCTTCAATTTTGAAGAATTGTAGACAGTCATATGATGGCCAACATGTAATTTATAGCAAGGGCATGCAAACCAAATAAAAATAAGACTCTGACATTTCTAAAATACATAACTTACTTGGTACAATGATAGCATGGGGGCAAAAATGGTTGGATAGAAAATTTGAGGATTCAGAATTTGTATCAGACTCTATCACCTTCGGAATGAAGAATATGAATGTATGTTAAAACAAGGCAGTTATCATTCACACAATTCTCTCATCAATCTCCTAAGTTACATAAAATATCCAAACAAGATATTGAAAAGGATAAGGATTCTTTTGATCTAAATCAGATGGATGATTGACAGTAAATTTGATAATTGCCTCTGAGTTGACAACTTGAAACAGTTATCCAATACACGCTGATAACTTTATTTGATCTATGGATACCTAAAAACTGCGATTAGGCCTTTTTGAAAAAAGTTGCAATCTGAAGGAACAGTGTCCTCTAGAACCTAAACCTATTATTTAAAAAAAAATCCATTGGGAAAAATGGTATTTAGAAAGCTAACACGGCTATTCTCTATGGAGGTTTCTTCTTTCAACTGTTTCATACATGTAATTAGGATACTGTATTTTCATCATGCAAAGAGTTTATTTAATTTCCCCAAATCTAAAACCTGTCATTTGTATCTTTCACCTCCCAAGAAGCTGTTTGATCGAAGATTAACTTCTTACAGTTTTTCAATCAATACTTCCCATAAAGGTACGTAGGAAATTATAAACGCAATTAAAATGTATTAGAAAGTGAAAAATAAAGATGTGTGGCTTCCTAGGAACTAAGCAATAATAGCAATTCTAACTATATTTATGTAGCATTTTACCATTTCGGTAGTATTTTTAGATGTATTATCTCATAGAAATACAGGATACATTATCACATAGAGATAGGAAAAATGGGGTAAATTTAAGGAAAGTGATTTGTTTTTCATAGTTACAAAATAGTAGTAAGTTGGGAACTCAAATACAGCCCTCACTCTAACCCTGTGTCATCATTCATTTCAAAGGATGGCGACCATACAAACAGATTCACCAGTGACAAATGGAATGGAAACAGACACCCTGATAGGCTCAGGAGTCCGTTAACTTATGGTTCTGTTACTGGGACTAATTCATCCTGACTAGTCCTTTGAATACCTGAATGAAGTCTTAGAATCTCCCTTATGCTTCTGTGTCCCCGCCTCCTTTCTACATTTTTATCTCCACTGATTCTTCATTTCCATCTATAAGGGATTCTCAGAAGTCCAGTCCAGGAGGAAAAAAACAAAACCCTTTAGTAACGTCTCTTTCTCCAAGTGATAAGAATAGCAGGGAAGCTCTCAGAACAACACCAATCACTATCAAACTATGAAACCCACGGTGAAGATCTGAGACTGGTGTGTGATTCTGCTCCAGCAGAAAATCATGCCTTGAAAATACAACTTGAGACTCCAGGCACCTAATGACACCAATTGGTATTCACGCAAGAATACAGACTGTTACATATGCTCACTGCAAATTCTGCTTCAGGGAGAAATGGAGACTGTTTAAGTGACTCCTTCTGTGCACTGAACTGTCTACTTACAGAAATGCCATACTAATTTTCGGGAAACTCTCTGCAAAACTCACTTGAGTGGTGAGTGAATATAAATGTCCCAAATTATTAAATACCTATTTCATCAGACCTGGCAACCAGGAGGTGATTGATTTTTGTACTCAGCTTATCCGCACACCCTTATTTATTATATACTATTTTGGAAGATCTTAGTCCTCTCTTCTATATGTGAAATATTTTTCTTCTTCTTGAACAGATAATGCAATACACTATTTGGGGACACATTAAGTTTGTCGTAAGTGGTAGAAGCTCCGGTGCACAAATCATCTTTTTAAAAATATATCTGATTTATCATACTTAAATTTATGTAATATATTGGGTACATTCGCATATGGCCACTATTTTAAAGCACTGTCTCCAATAAGCATTATGCAGCAGAACTTAGACACAGAGAGCAGCAGAGTAGCCATCAAAAGACAGCGTCTGACGGCGTAAACACAGCCCTAACCACTGAACCGCCGTCTTCCCCACTAGAAGTAGGTTACAAAATGGAGGCTCAATGGCATTCATGGAAACTGGAAGACAAAGCAAAAGAACAGAAACAATTTAAGCCTGGCTTTGATAATATACTTGCAAAACTGGCTTTCAAAATATTCTTTTTTTTTTTTTTTTACAAAGTTTATATTTTAAGTTTGGGAAAGTTGACTTTTATCTTTCTTAAAAACGAGTGGGGAAAAAATAAACGACAGAAAGAAAGCATCTGCCAGGTGGGTTTTCCAAGTCCTGATTATTAAACAGTAATTTTCATCAGATTTTAAATGCTCCCATCAATAGCAAGATTGTGGACGGATGAAACAGCTAAATCACTAGTGATAGACAATTAGTTGAGTCTGCTGTCTCAAGCCAAGATTGGCAGAGTCTACTCCTCTCGTAATCAAATTCCTCAGCATTCAATACAGCAGCCTGAGTTTTCTAGTTAACGTTATGAAAGCAGCACTGAATAAATACAAATGGCTTAATCCTTTCCTGTAGTCATATTCTCCTACCCTGGTCCATGTAATTAGGAAAATACTACATCTCATGTCCTGAAGAATGAATACAGCAGATTGTTAATCATTATATTTATATGGTTTGTATAAAAAATATTTAAATTCATGAGTACTGTTAAGATTTCTTTCGGAGAATATTAATACACGTACAATACCCGAGTGTATGTCATCGTGTCTGTCCTTTATTGCTGCGTCTACGGGGCTTTCTTAGGAGAACCATTACATAACAAAAATTCAGGCACAGCAAAAGTTGAAGAAAAAAGTGCATATATTTTGGTTTGCATGTATGTACATAATAATATATATATGCATATGTATGTATATAATACAAACAAGTTTGGAGTTTGCACATTCCAAGGAAAAGATACATTCATACATAGATGAAAATATAATCCTACATTCAAATAAAAATGTGACATATTAAAATGTATCCTGAAAGTACTTCTAGTAAAGCCTATTTTATAAAATGTATGGTGAACTGTATTTTATCTGTATTTTACACCAATGTAATATTGATTTCCTACAAAAACACATAAATAAAAGATTTATGAGGAGTGTTGTGAATCTCATTTGGCCAACAAACCGTAGCTCTTTTGTGTCTGCTTCATGAACAGGAGCAAAAATGGTAATGCTTCACCTATTTCAATAATTTATTAAAAATGTACAAATGTTCATCATTTAAAAATAATTAAGAGACTAAGAATAATAATGGTGATTAATAACAAAACACTAAGGATTTATTTAACTCCCTAACCTCCTTACAAACAACAACAAAACATTTATCTAAGTGTGTCTGTGTACAATGTATAAAGGGGTGTGCAGTTTGCACTTTCAAAAATGAGTTTACAAAAAATAAATAAATGAGGAAATTAATAGGCAAAGAATACAGCTTTTGAAATACAATGGGTTTTTGAGACACATCAGGCAATAGTGATTACTTATAAAATACAAAACATAGCAGCTTGAATCTGATTGAAGTGGTCCCACACTGTGCGGGCCAAGGAGGCAAGAATCTAGAAGTGCAGGCAGAGGACAGAGAAAGCATGGTTGCAGAACGCAGACGAACCGTTCTCCTTTTATCTCAATAACCTCCACCCTCCCTGTTTCACCTTCCAAAGTTGTAACCCTGAACTTGGGACAACAATCGGGAGATTTCTGTTGAAGCTGTTCTTCCCTCCCCTAATCTATTCATTCACATAATTAACTGCCTGACTTATTTGTCCTCTGATTTTATCTGAGGAGCTGGCGAATTTCACTAATTCCTGCAGTTACCACATATCAATGTGAAAGAAGTATTTAATTCCCAAGATGAAAAGCAAACATTCAGAGTATGCACAAGTAAGACCAAAATACTGGGAAGTTAATAACACTTGTCACTCTTGTAGCACCTTCCAGCCAATGATTTCAAAGCCCTTAAAAAGTAAAAGCTTATCACTCTCATTTTGCTGAAACTGAAATCCAGAAAGGTTAAGTGATTTGTTTATTTATTTATTTGTGATTTATTTATTCTGCCCTAGTAAGTTAGTAATGGAGCTGGGAATAGGAGACAAAATTTCTGATTCCTTATTCTCTTTCAGACCACTCACCTTGCTTAAATGCTCACAGTGGAGGCTGGTGACATTTACTTTTATAAGGCAGGCATCATCATTTTTGAACTGGCGTGCCTACCCTATGCTTAGAAAAAGTCAGAGAAGTCAAGAGCTATTGCTTTGGACCGCAGAGTTCAGAGCAAAATTACTTTGAACAACTAGAACTTTAAAAAACTGTAGAGTTAATGGAGACATTTATTTGGCTAGTGCCCAGTATGATGTCACAAATTCTGCTAACATTTATCGTATACTATGTAACAGGCACTGTGCTAGGTGCACTGAGCTCATTAAATTAATTAAGCCACGTAACAGCCTTCCCCGCAGGTACTACTGCTATTCGAATTTCCAAAGAAAACTGAGGAATAGAAAAGAAAAGCATCCAAATCACAAGTTGGGTGAGTATGATGCAGGCTTCTGGCTTTAGAGCCTATGATCTTTACTACTAAGCAATACCGTCTTCTCTTTTTGCATCCCTGTAGGACATCAGAGATGAATAGCAGGAAACATGTTCTGTAAAAGCACGCAAAATGAACTGCTAACTCAAATGTGGACCGGCCCATCAAGCTGCTTGACAACATTCTTTCTTTCCAAGTGTTAATACAGTAGAACCCCATCTCAACACCAATTTAAAAACAAAAACAAAAACAAAAACATTGCAGAATTTCTAATACTGATAGGAGAAAATACAGAGAAGAAGGGTTTAAATGTCAGGGTGGGGGGGAATGGTAGACAAAATATTTTGACAAGGCTGTTCCAAGTCAATGAATTTATTTTGACTAAAAAGGTTACTTCACCGCTGAAGATTCAGTTTAAAAACAACTTACTTAGATATTATCCAAGTGCCAGATATACGTAAGGAAGATCTCCAAATTATAAGTTTAAAATAATATATTTATTCAAAGGTAAGTTACGAAATAAAATTTTAAGTAATAAATTATGTGATATGGTAAAAAGAACATTGACCTTTTCAGTTTGGATGTGGTTTCAAATTCTGGCCCAACCATAGATTGCCATGATCTTGGGTACGTTGTTTAATCTTGCTGACCTCTAATTTTCTCAGTTTTAAAAGAGGGATATTCCTGCCTCACAGAGCTGTGGTGAGGATTAAATGGTCCTCGGACTCTTTGACAGTAATACTCGTATTCGTCTTGTTTACCACATCGTAACACCCAGGCCGGCTAATCCGTGGTTTACTATAGGTGCTAAATAAATGCTTACTGAATGAACAATAATACTTAGAATTTCAACATAGAATCTGGCATGTTAGGTACTCAATACATGCTATCAATTTTTAAAATTTCATCATTCATGTTATAATGTTAATAATGTATATGCAAAAACTAGGAAGAGTCTCAGATTTATACTGTTTGGGGGCTAATAAATTTGTCTTCCATGTTTCATGGGTTTGAGGGGAAGACATGGGACTTCTGGATCAGAGACAAAGTACAGTTTATTAATTACAGCAATAGCCATAGTCAGGGTATCACCATTTTTGCACCAGTTGCCTGAGCCCGTTTCTTCAGGGCAACGTGGAGCGGGCCCAATAACGTCTGCACCGCCGGTGGGTGGTATTACCCGAGATGATCAGTAAGCGCGAGCGCGCGTCGCCCCAGCGGGAGACACTATCTCGATCTCCCAAGGCTGCAAGTGAACCTGCGTTTTACTTTGAAGAGGGGCACTCTCTCTGCCTTCCACAAGCCTCCAGTGCCTCGCTGGTAAGATAGGCAGAAACTGGGGAACTGCCATCCAGTAGTATAAAAACATAATACGGTTCCGATCTGCTTTTCAAAAGTTCACGTTTTATTTTTATGAAGGACCTCTTTTTTTTTTTTTTTTTTTTTTTGGCAGAGACAACTACTTTTACGAAGGACCCGTGTTTTTCCTAACCAAAACAAATCCAAAGAGGATTTTCACTTTTACGATTTATTTTTACATCCGTTAACAAGATGGGTCCTAAGGCTTCAGAAAGCCTAAGAGAGGTTGCTTTTTTAAAATGTTTTTAACGCTCAAAATGCTTCCATACAAAGTAATGTAATTGCTTCTTCGCTTTCCACCATTTCAACTTGGTGAAAGTTTTCATAGAAACAGGGCTTTCAGAGAGTGGGGGAAACCTGTATATTGAAACGTGATTAGAATGTGATTGTCAATTATAAAATGACAGTCTAGAAAACCACATAACGTTACATTATTCTTTTCAGAGAGTTTGACGTTAGATTTAATGTGTCAGATGTCTTGGTATCTAGATGAATTTACATTTTTTTAAGATTTTACCATTCTGTGAGAACATAAACATTGGCAACAGAGCCAGGAATGTGCTTCCTTTTAATACTACTCTGTTCTGAACAAGGACACCAGAGAGTTTATGGAGGAGCTTGTATCTATCAAAAACATAGAAATCATGAACTTGGGGTAATTCTGACAGGGCTCTACGCAGCCAGACACAGCAGCCTTATATTTCCGTATTGGAAAGAGACACACGGCTGGGAGCATCTCCGGCAGCAACTCTGGCAGGGATTCACTTGCAGCTGTCTCTGCCACCAGCTTTCTCAGATGCTTCTGCTGTTTTTCTACACGGCCCCTGCTGACTCTTGAAGGGAATGGCTTACAATTATTACATTCACTTCTTCAATGCTCATTTTTTCACTCCTTAATCACTTAATGTCAGATATCAATACCAGTGGCTCAAAAGAAGCCCTTGCGTATCAACTATGAACTTTCATCACCTTCAGTGACTCTTCCTAAGTCTCTTTCTACTTGTGCTTTCGCTTCACTATCAGCCCATCCACTCTGACAGTCTCTGCATTTCAAATTCTATGCCTGGCTCTGTTCTTGAATCTCTGATGGACAGCACTTGAACCTTCTCTTATCTGGTTCTGTTTCCTATTCCATCTCTTAAATGTCAAGTTTTCTCGTTGCTCCTTTGTCCTTTTCTTTCTCCACGTTCTCTGTCTACATGAACCCATGGTCTTCCAGCATTAGCTCTCTACAGATGGCATCAAAACTTATTATCTCCATTTCTTAATTTTCTTGATTTAGTCTCCTATTTTCAGAGATCCGTCAGACACTTCCACCTGAACACTCCAATACTATATCATACTCAACATATTTATAACTTAACTTCTTCTGTATATCCAACCAAATCAGTTCCTGCCCACAAAAACCCAATTTCTTTCTTTCTTTCTTTTTCTTTCTTTTCTTTCTTTCTTTCTTTCTTTCTTTCTTTCTTTCTTTCTTTCTCTTTCTCTTTCTTTCTTTCTTTCTTTCTTTCCTTCTTCTTTCTTTCTTTCTTTCTTTCTTTCTTTCTTTCTTTCTTTCTTTCTTCCTCTTTCTTTCTTTCTTTCTTTCTTTCTTTCTTTCTTTCTTTCTTTCTGTTATTTATTTGACAGAGAGAGAGCACACACAAGTAGGCAGAGCAGCAGGCAGAGGGAGAGGGAGAAGCCAGCTCCCAGCTGAGGCAGAGCAGAGAGCACGACGTGGGGCTTGATCCCAGGACCCTGGGATCATGACCTGAGATGAAGGCAGCCGCTTAACCAACGGAGCCACCCAGGAGCCCCAAAACCCAATTTCTTGTGAGGGCGTGCTGTTGCGGAGAGGGGTGCCACTGCTTCATGGCTCAACCATATAGATGTTTTCCATTCAGTCATCATCATCTTGGCTTAGAGCCTCTAACCCATCCTTTGACAAAAAAAAAAAAAAAAAAAAAAAAAAAATCCTGATAGGTTTTCCTACTTTGAGGATCCACTTCTCCCTACATCTTGTTTCCACTCTTTCCTACTAGGAGGGACTGCCAGTAACTCTGTGATGCTCCCTGAACAGATCCATACCCTTAGTGTGGCATGAGGTCTCGCCACAACCTGGTCCTTGCCTGCTTTCATTCAACAAATGTTAAATGAACTAGGGTAATGTAGAAAGCTGTGCCTATTTGGAGTGGACACGGAGGGAGAATGAAGCGACCTCAATCAATAAACAATTTGATGTATTACTACAAACCACGAAATACTAAATTCATGGGACAAGTGCTATTTCTCCCCTCATCTCCTGCTACTACTCTCTTCCACATACCTGATGTTATCAGCAAGCTGGATTGCTTGAGAGCTATCAAATTTTGTTCCTTTCCCTTTCAAAAATACACTAATGTGTTGTATTTTTTATAACCTTTCCTTTTTCTCTTTCTTCTCACTATCTTTTGAAATCCTTCCGATTCCATGCAGCCCAGCTTAAATGTCATTGATCCTAGAATCCATCTTTGATCATCTTAGCCAGTCGCAGAACAATTAGAGCTCTCTGTACAATATTTATGATACTCGCACATTCCACATCACACAGTAGTTGAGTGGACACAGGTAACTTGCCCCTGCTGTACTGGGAAAGAGCTGAAGGGTGAGTACCATGATGTAATACTTCTTTATAATCCCCACATGCCTCAAATATTAGCTGGTTCATAGCAGACTTTCAATATTTGTTGAATGAGTGAATACATTAATAAAAGCACCCCTAATATCCAGGGTGTTTCCTTTGGCGTAGACTAGAAAACTCATACAAGCTGCCACTTTATAAAAAAGGCAGTCAGTGGCTGGTGTGACAGGAGACTGAACCTCTGCTGGCGAAGAAGTTAACAAGGTATTATGGTAGGCAGCAGTTCCATCTGGAAACTCTCCTGCAGAACCCCACATCTCCCGCAGAGCAGTCAGAAGGAGGTCAATTTCCCAATGGGTTGAAGAAAAAAAAATCTACAAACAAATTTCACCAGAGCAGAGGTGCCCAGAGCATAATATTATCACCTCCTTGGGAACACAGTATTTCTAGGAAGGATATCATCAAAAATCAATCACTCAACAGTTCTGCTATTGTCTTACGATTCTAGGAAATGCTATTTGCAAACAGTAAAACAGACAGAGCTGTGCTAAGTCTCCAGATACTCCTCTCTTAAAGCTGGGGCCTCCAATTTTCTAAGCTCATTAAACTACTCTCTAATTTTATGCCTATAACACACTGCTATGTATGTGGTTTAAAACAATCATAAGATTTAGCATATTATATCTTCAGAGCTCTTTGCACACATCACGTAATTATCCACAGAACACCCCCGTGATGTAGGTGTTATTATTCCCATTTTATAGATAAGGGTATTGAGACACTAGAGATCTAATAATTTGCCTACGGCAGTATAACAAACCAGCTGCAGAAACTAAGCCAAAATAAAATTTTCTGACTCTTTGTCCTGATTTCAGACCGTAACATTGTAGTAGATATCAGGCTTTCCTCTCTGTATGCACTTTATAATATCTACATGGCTACATTTTGAATTACATATGGGTCTTACAAAATAAGCATCATTATTATTTAACAGTAATATAGATACTTCAATATTAAGCTGCTTCCTGCATGTGAGGATAAGAGAAATAAACACTATCCCAGTATATTTGGGAAATAGATGTCAACTGTATAATTCTGTTTAATAAGCTGTTCCTCTTAAAGGTATAAATAACATTCCACATGGTTAGCAATTTTAGTATCCTCACAATGAGATGCTTAGAAACAAAATGGCTGGTTTGAAAAATACTTCTGAGTACCTTCGCTGTGTGCTGTAATAAATACCTCACTGAACGAAACGGGGACGACATGATAATCCTGTACCTCATGCAAAATCAATTACATTTTAGTTCAAGATTCTCAGTGGCTGAAATAGGATATTATTTTATGTCCTGAACAATATGTTGTTCCAGTTACTAGGGAAACCAGTAGCAAAAACTAAGTTTACAATGATGCATTCTCAAGAAATTGACTACAATGTCAGTCTCTGGGGCATCATTACAAAGTGCTGTTTGCATTTAAATTTCTTATAACCCTTAAGCAACTGATTTGTTTGTTTACAAGCATGAGTATGCATTTTTAGCTCTGGAAAAAAATTTAAAACATTCAGCCAATACATCGATATTTAACCACTCAGAGAGCTCCCCGTGAAGCATGCGATGTCTCTTGCTGAGTTATTATGTGTGGGCTTGTGCCTCGGTGGGTTTCCAGTGAGACCTCCCTTAAAGCCTCGGCACAGAATACGCTCCTCACTAATGAAAGCTGCACGTTCTGTTTCACACATGGCAACAAATAGGTGAAGTCATGTTGACTTAAGACTGTTGCATGTCACAAATAACAAGATACTACAGGAATCAATACATCTATTTTGCACACAAGGTTTCTAGAGTCCACGGCTATTCAAGGCGGACTCTAAGTTCCTCAGGGAGGGCAAGAAAACCCCAGATTTTTCTTGACAGACACTTGCCTCTTTTGTCAAAAAGAAACAACAAATATTCTGATGAGTTACTGATGCTTTTATAGTTGAAAACTCTCCTGACAAACTACTCTACTGACCAGAGATGACAAGGCCTTGACATGCTGCCTCTTCCTTCAGAATATATAGAACTGCTGCAGAAGCTGATCGGACTGAACTCGGCCAGAGAGAAGGGGAGAGTGATGGACATAGAGCAGCACCAGGGACACTGACTCTGGGCTGTTTTCCCTTAGTGAAATCAACATCCGTCCATTGTCTCTCTGGAATTCACTTCCGGTGGTATCCTTTGTCTTGAGGTTTTGCACTTAAAACTTTGTAATTATTTTTGTATAAAAAGCCTTTCTTGGGCCCCAAATGTATGCCATATTTAGTGAAATAAAATGAACCTTTGCTGAACAAATCACATGTATGACGAAGCAATCGCACGAACCCACCCCAAGGAACACAAAAACTAAATAGAAGAGACAAGATGGCTATTTGAGACCCAGACAAGCAATTGCAAATCCAGACCTCCATAATAAAACAAATGTAATTAAGTAACATTCTAACTTTAGGAAGTATGGTCCCTGATTTAGATCAGGGTTTATTTTTCCGGGGTTTTTTTTGGGGGGGGGGGTTCTTTCCAGAAAATTATTTTAGCACAATAATTGTAAGCAGACTAGCCTTTCTCATTAGTCATTTTTCTTCCCTTCCCTCCTACTCAGCATCAGCGTGCATAGTAAATATATTGCTCCTGAACAGTAAGAAATTATGAAAAGTAGAAACAGAGATCAAGCTGTCCTAGGTGTCTGGGAAACCAGGACACTGGAGGCTAATTTTTTGTAAGGTTTCTTTTATTTCCCATCAATATGCCATAAGCCTGACCTGGAGGATCCCCTTTAGTTGAAGCAAGAAAGTAATTAAGTCTCCAGGCTCATCACAACCTGTGCAATCTCATGTGCAAAGATTGTGCTTTGAGTCAAACAGCTTTTAGTTTTATGACAAAGACTCCTGTAACGGAGGCTTAGCAATTAAAGGCGGTCAGTGCGTTTCTCTCACGGGCTCGACGCTCACTCAGGGGCTGCAATCACCAATCTCATTTGAAAGGGAAACTGGTTTAAGCCCAGACTTTTTGTTCTTTTTTTTTTTTCCCTTTTATTTTGTTTTTACTTGCCCTTTTCCTTTTTGAAGATTGGCCTTCCTTTGCTTCACCTGTTTAGTCCTCTTGCTTTCCATGTGCCCCTCTTTCTTGTTACATTTGGTCTCCACCCTTAGGATATGTTAGGGATGCTTCCTCCTTGGCAGGATCACACAATAAAAATCAAACCCTTGGTCAGTGTGTGGACTGTTGACTGCTTAGGCTTCAAAATCTCGAAAACAAAATGTATCACTGGCGGGGATAAAGAGATCTCCCGGAGTATCCGTAGGGTAGTAGTTCGGCTGAGATGTTGGACGGACTAACAGTACACACCTAGGTCCTGAGCCTTTTCAGTGCATTTGTCACTGGCTCGTGTCCATGCGGAGGCTGCATCCTCCTCATTAAACAGCTTACCTTACTTTCCCTTACTAATCAGGGCTGCCTTTTTCTTCTGTCTGCGTGTTAGACATCTGCTTGCTTTCTGCAATAACCTGCATCGTAACAGTTCAGTGTGTGTTTTTAAAATTACATATTAAAACGCATGTCATTTGTTTCGGGACTAATGACATGGGCAATATGTTGCTAATATAAAGACTGATTTAATGAATTAGAATTTAATGAATGTGTAAGCATTTCCTGAGCGGGGGTGGTGGGCGGGAGTGGTGTGAACACGGTCAGACAGAATCCTTCTAAGGAACAAGTATCCGTGACCTTCCCTCAAGTCCACGTGAGGGCCTGGGCAAGAGTATCACATAGTTTACAGATGCGCGTTTTTAGAAGCTGGAGTTGGGGACAGTTATTTTGTTTCGCTTTTTTTTAAGGGAGACATTTAGAAGCTGAAAGAATATATCAATCTTCTCAGTGATTTAGATCATTAAAGCTTCCTTTGAGTGAACTTTTAAAAAAAATTGTTACTGTCATAATTTTTACTGTTGCCGAAGAACAGAATGAAAACGGCTGAGAAGGGAAAGTAACGGTGACAAACAGAGTTCAGAATGCGATTAAAGACTATCCCTCTGTTGCCAGCACTCTACTGTTGGGCACCGCATCCCGAATGGAGTGAAATGTGCCCTGTGTGGTGCGTAGCGCACAGCCAGCCCCACAGTGATGTTACCAAAGAGTCTTTAACATCTACGGGGAATTAGCAGCAATCTTTTTGTTTTTCACAAATTTCTGCTACTTTTTGCTGGCAGTTATTTTCGGCAAGGGCAGAGGATAGGGCCGCTCTAAAGAATGCCTGTAAACGGAACAGAAGACGCTCCAGCCTGCTCTAGCATTTTACCCTTTCTGTGGCAGGCGGGATTCGCTGATTTGCATACATAATTGCAGGAGTTAAAGGTGCCCGCACGATAATCACGGCACAAACTCGAGATGCAGATGGGAGAACACGGGGGTGACAGGAGCTGGCCTCTTTACTCGGGTTCTTCCCTTGAGTAATGGGAAGGGTCCCTGCTTATCTGTTTTTATCAAATTCTTTCACCTTAACTCTGCTTCAAAGTCATAAAAAAAATCTTCTATCTTAACCTTGGCATGAGGTCAGGAGAAAAGACTTTGGAGGGTGCATTTATAGGTTTTTATCCTCAATCTCAAGGGATTGTACATTCTCCAGCCAGCTGTACCTTTTGAAGCTTCACAGAGGTTCTATACTCTTTCTAGTTATAATTTCCTTCTTTTTTTTTTTTTAGAGAATCCATCCTGATTAGTTAGCAACTTTTTTTTTTAACTATTTCATCTAGTACAAGTGGCTTAAGCTATATTGTTTCTTATCAGCTCTTCTAGTCACAATAACAAGATCATCTTTCCTACAGATCCACCTATGCTATCCTCAATATTGATTTATTTGTATTTCTGGTCAATTTGAATATAGCGGTAGACAGTTGGTAAGAATTTGCATAGGTAGTTCAATTCATTCTTATTTAAAATAAATGTGTCAGAAAGGAAGCAAGGCATTGTCATTTTTAGATGTAATGGTGTTATATCCATTGAATTCTGTGTTTGAAGCAAGATGATATCATTTGAAGCAAGAAACATATGCTACCATAAAAGTGATTTGACCATATTTCAAATGCGGCGAATTTGCATGAGCCCTAATGTTTCTATGACCTATTTTTATGTGAACGTCTTTTGTTTCATCATGCTTGAAGTGCCAGGAAAAAAAGAAGTGATACTGTCCCCCTCATAATTAATGCTGAACACCACAGCTGCACTCCACTGCTCCTCATTCGAGGTGAATCGGGTTTCTCAGCTCCCGCTCAAGGTAAGTCTGGGGGGAAAGGCTGAAGTCGAGGTCTTGTCTCTCAGTACAGTCTGCCTGTCCTCACCATCCCACCCAAGCTCAATTCTGACACAAGGCTAAAACTTGTCCTCTGGGATGGTAAATTATGACCAGAAACGGAGCTTCTAGATGACTTTACAAAATAACTGAATGGGAGAAAAATCGACCATTAACTTCCAGTGGCTAAAAGAAGGAAACATTAATAGCTTAACAATCCATTTCTATATGGTGGTACGAGAAGAACATAATCAAATGGAGATATGAGCAATTCGATGTTTATTTTCTTTGCTTAATTTAAATAGCATAAAGCAACAAAATAGAAGAATCACGTGAGGCCTCAAAATAACAGAAAAGAAGGTTCCCATAAGCAATTATGGTTTCAAATTTGATTTTGGGTAACTGTCCAAAAAGAACAAGGAAGTTCCACAGGAACTGTGCCAACCAGAAACATAAAGGAAAAAACACTGTTTCAAAGGACCTTCTGGTTTATGAAAAAAACTGTGTGGTCCGCCAACAGATTCATGAAAATGCAACTAAGGAAAATGGAGAAAGGAGGACATTTTAATCTTGTCGGCTAACCCCACTGTAGGGCATCCTTGGATTATCCCTCATGACACAAATTCGGGGCACAACTTGAGTCTACCATCCTGGCCAAGAACTAGCAAATATCGCCAAGTGGTAAGAGAGAAGCAGCTAGAACTCCTGTTGCCGGCATAATCAGGCAGCAGGTAAGCTCACTGGAGTCCACTCCAGCCTGCAACTGTCCATCCACACCTCCTAGCCCTATCAGCACACTTGGAAATGGAGCAAATTATATTGTGGAGATTCCTTGCAACTAACAATGAGATTTTCACAAGGCAGTGGGTGTTTATTTTCAACCTTAAAAATGCCTTCCATTCCTATTGCTTAAAAAAAAAACCAAAACCCAAACCTACCAAAATGTCTCCTTCCTTTCACCTCCTAAAATTTATCCAGGTCTGCATTAAAGAACTTCAATCATTTTATCTTAGAGAGTTGGGAATGTCCTATCTACTTTAGTAAATGCAGACCCTTTGAAACTGTATGAGGTTGCGATAGGGACAAGTGATTCGGAGCACCAGTCATGAATGCGCGCTGGGCACCTCGCTTAGCTGTGTGACCCTGGATAGGTAATTTAACCTCTCTGGATTTTAATGAACTGATCTAAATAATGGAATATCAATACTACCTCATGAGGTTTCTTCGTGAATTAAATAATGCATCTAAAAGATTTGATGTAATATGTAATATGAATTACTTATATTACTAGTTTTTAGCAGAGAGCCTAATAAATATGGCTCAATCAAGAGGGAATGGTTTTTATTTCTCTGGCTTGTTTTGGCTTGTTCATTTCACTCATTTTGCATGTTTAGCCAACTATATATAAATACAAAATAAAATACATAATATGTAGCTAGATAAATAATGATTTAAAAATATAACAAAAAGTCTTAGCAGGGAATCTTAAGAGTCTTAAATGAAAATTTACCATAACTTTTAATTAAAATATTCAGCTTAAATGTAACAAAAGTTACTTTTTGTTTATGATTTGGCATATTTTGAAATGGATATCATGATATAAAATTAAATTAATGAAATTCTTAAAACATAGATGGAAGCGATAAATGTCTCTTTTTTTTTTTTTTTTTGACACCGAGTGTAATTGGTATAGAGCTTTTCTCTTCAGACCACTTTGAGGTGATTCGGCAACACTGAAATGTCATTTTATTAAGTGAGTAAATAAGAGACTAAAAATACTAATAGACTGAAGGGTCGCCTACACTGGGATTTAAGGTGACAACATCCTTTCCAAAAGATAGCCTGGAACTAACAAAAAAATTAGAGAAGAGAGTCATACACGTTGGTAAGAGAAAGGATTAGAAAATCTAATTTTAATCTTCTCATGTTAAAGAAAATACCTAGATCTGCAGAGCTTAATAGTTAGCCTTAGTACTTAGCAAGTTAGGAACAAAGCCAGGATGAGACCCTAGATCTTCCTAGATTTCAGACCATCAGTTTGGGAAAAAGAAAAAAAAAAAGTTTTAATGTAATTTCTCTCAATTAAAAAAAATACTGAAATTTGAATACATTTAAGAGCAGAACGTTATACAAAAAACTAAACTTATCACAAAATATTCGTGCAATAATATGCCTTACTTTGACCTTTATTCTAGTAGTTATTTTTATTTTGCTAGTCTTACATTTCTATTAGAAAGTTCATGTGCTCATTAATATTTCAATGTAATCTCATGATTTGCATCAACGCAAAAGAAAGTTTCAGCGTGCTGTGTCAGTTTATAATTTTAATTTTTTTATTTAACATTCACCAGACTTTCATTCGAATTTTTGTGTTAAAACAAAATTCTGGGTTTCCAGAATAGTTGCTGTATGTTAACCCTGTTTTTTTGAAAGCTCTTCTATAAAATATACCAAATAAAAAAAGTTACGCCCATAGCACTATTGATATTGGCTCTTAAAATTACCTTGGCTCTTGAAATCACAATAAACGGGATTCAAATCATGTTTATGAAGAAAACAAAGTTATTCAGAGGTTCGGAAGGCAAAATAAAACCACAACTTTCTGAAACATTTCTAGAAGGTAAATTATATTCCTTCAGAGGTTCTATTTCTAAAAACTTGTAAGATAGGTAAAGTAGATACCAAAAAAGGCTCTCTTTCTAAGATTGAGGATGTTGTGTTTTTTTTAATTGTTTGTTTTTGTTGGTGGTGATGTAGTGTTTTAGTATTTAACACATTCCGCACAGCAACTGAATTCATTTCATGTGGACTTCGGAATCTTAAACCTGAGGCCTAAAGATCCATGTGTTTTTTTTTTACTTAAATGAGAATAAATAAAATAAATGGAACAAATGTCATCGCTGTCCTTCATGGAGGCCCCTACAGATCGTGATGTGTATGAACCACATAGAATCAACTGTATTCTATGTAGTTAATAATCGTGTAATTATTCTCACAGATACTAGGCAACTTGGCTTTCATTTGATTCCTCTGTCCAGCTTCTTGTAAGATGGCATCCATCTTACTTCTCTATCACACCACAATCGAAACAGACAGTGGCTAATTGCAGACACTGAGATAAGGTAAGAACCGGATACCGTATTAGTGTTTGGCATATGCACCTATGATACAATCATCCAGCACCTCCCCTCTGGGAACACGGAATTCACTTGCATATACAGCAAGGAGCCAGACACAGTACCTTACTTCCTACGTCTGAACATTTGACCAAACTGAAGAAACAGCACCCCAGCAACCTTGTCATTTCAATTTTTCACACTTTTGTCTGTATGTGCTTTATGTCTCAACAAAGACTTATCTCCCCAACCCACTGCCACAGGATAATTCTCTGTAACAAAGCTCAGTCTCAATCTCCAACCAAATGAAAAAAAGGGCAAATCCCCAAAGAGAAAAGTAACGGTCACAGCCATTTCTACAGGTCCCAATCTCACAGGCCAAGGAGGAACCAATGACAGTTCATCGCTACCAGAAACCAGCAGAATATGCCCCAAAGGGACTGGAGCTTCTGTAAGGGGATTTTGTACGAAGGATATCTTTCTGAGCCCTCCAACAGAGAGAAGCATTTTTTACAAGTAAGGAAGCTGTGTTGGCACAACAGACAACATTTTCAAGCTGGGCGGAGATGCAAATAGCCGCTAGTGTGAGAACGTTGGTGTCTGCCGTCCACACGACTTCCTAACCATTCTTCTTCCCTCTGTCTTTGTATAGTAATGTTAGAGGGAGAAAGAAGACAGCATTACGGGAACACTTTTGCTATATGTCACCACAGCATCCAAAACATCGAGGGCCCTGAAAAAGGGCTTGTTTTCCTCTCCCATTAAGGGTTAGGGTGCAGTTAAGCAGCCAAGTGAGGAAATGGGGGAGCAAACGCGATCGTTGGCCAAAATGTGGAGCCGTACTTAAAATTGCATCTGGAACGTCATCGCCCACTTCTCCCACGATTCTGTTAACAAAATAAAACTTTATTTTGTGTAGTGCCTTTATGCCAAAATGCATCCCCAAATACTTTACAGACTTAAATAATGCATTTAACACAACTGCCGCATGGTGTTACTGTGCCCCAGATCACTAGGAGCCTTGAATTAATACACTATAATGATCTCTCCCCAGAGATCGCTGGAAGTGTCTAGTTGCTGGGCAGATTATGGAAAGGGATTTGGGGTAGCATAATTAAGGGGAGGTGCTTGATAGCTGGCATTCCACAGAGATGTTAATTTTCTTTTCTCTACTTTAAAAATATGTGAGAGACTATTCTGTGGGCCAACTACAAACTAGAGAAAAATTCCAAATGGGAACAACCATCCAGGCGTTTCCGTGAAGAGGTGGAGAGACACTGGATGATGCTGATGACGGTAATAGGGATGAAATGTGGACTCCGAGTTAGTCTCTTGTAACATCTTTCAATAAAAAGGGGAAGGCTTAGCCCTTCTTTATCTAAACGTATGCATATAAGCGAATACGGCTCTGAGCCCAACATGGAACTAGTTCAGGCAGTCTCTATTACACCTAGCATGTGACCTTCTAAACCCCCGAGTCCCCGGTGTGGCGTAGTCCAACTAATATAGGGGTTTTTGTCTCTTTCCATATGCTTCGCTGTCTCTCTAAGACAAAAGCCAACTTTTGAAGTGCAAAATAAATGTGTTAAAGGGCTTTTAAACTCAACTCACAATGATATAATCATTTAAAGGAGTTGATGTAATCATTACAAGCAATTTGTCCTTGCCAAAGATTGAAAAATGAGTCCTGAAAGGGGAGCGCTGCTGCTGAAGCCTGCATCTTGCTCCGCATAGAAGGGCAGAAAATGCCTCTTCCATATTTTTGCATAAGTTGTTCCACTGCCTAATTGGGCGTGAGAGCAGGACAGAATTTATGGCTCAGAGTTCTCCTCAGCCGCAGGTGTAGAGTGAGATTGGGATTGTTAACAAGCTAATTTTGGTCTGGAACCCGGTTTAAGCATCTCATTTCTAGCGGTTGGAGAGCTGTCACACACTCTCGGGCCGCAGAATGTGCTCTTCTCCCTGCCACAGAGATTAGCCACAGCCTGTGCTGCTGGTACTTTGCCGGCAGGAATAGGACAGAAGCTCCACCGCTGCGTTATTATCTGGGATCTATTATGTTTTTACATTTTTCAAAAATCTTTAAGCTAGATCTTTGACATTCAACTGCCTATAAAGACACGCGCCACCTGATGAGAAGCTTTGATGTGCATTTTGAGGATTAAATAATCTAGATAGAAGGCAATGTGTTTCCAGCCAAGAAGAAAACTACGGAGAAAATTTTGCCTCCTGCAGCTAAGCTCTGTTGGCAGTCAATACCTTTTAGCTTACCCTCTATATTTGATTTCATACATATTTACAGACTATTTTTCCTCTTACTGCTAATTCTTTTGAGACCAAATTAAGAACAAAGATAGCAGGAACAGGCTTCATCAAATAAGAATGTAAATATGCTGCATCTCATTTGTGCTTGAAGAAACGTTATTTAAATATTTTTTGTGAAGTGCAGTAGTCGGGCTCTATCATTATGATCAGCAACTGGGAGAGTAATAGCCTAACGAGCCAGTGTCAACCATGGAGGGGAAAGTAAGGTTATGCATTCTGGTAATGTGGCCTACTTTAGAAAGAGATTTTTCTGTGACTCCCAGAAAGAACCTGATAGTAGTGCTGATGGACGGAGTCGATGACAATTGTCACGACTGACTTTATGAAATAACGACTGAAATTATTTTGACTTTCACTGCTGGTATTTTACAAAGTAATGCTGACATAATATTTTTAAACGAATGAAAGGGAGGATAATTTCGGGATTTTTGCCTATTTACTTAAATTCCCTATACTTTGGTTTTGGGAAAATACTATGAGACAACTCCAGACAGTCACAAGCTAATTGGACTCTGCTTAATTTCACTTCCCCTGCCTTGGTCTAAAGTATGGTGGCACATCATCAGTGATACCTAGGAAGTAAAGCAAAGCATCATTCTAGCTGCATAGAGCATGCTATTAGTTAAATAATTCAGTAAGAAAAGAAAAATATTTTTTTAAGTCTTTGAAAGAAATAATTCTAAATCTCAATCAGAAATTAGTTTGCGGTTCTTGAGGTGTCAAAAAACATCACTTACATTTCTCCAGATTGCTCTAATTACTTTCTTTAAAATGAAACATTTAATAAATTCCAAAAAGGGGCTCTTCTTCCTCGTTGTGGGCGGAACTTTCACATTTAAACTAAATGGGTTTTTTGAATAGCATTTGGAGTAGGTCGGTATAATGGGTCAACTGCCAGTGTTATAAAAGTCTAAGCGCTCCTTCACCTTTCTTTATGAAAACCCTCCCTGCCCCCTCTCCACCAACACACACATCTTACTAATTTACTTTGCCAAGATTCTTCTTCAGAAAGGACACAGTTTCGGGGGAGGGGGCTGTGGGCAGTACAAAACACAAGCTCTCCTCTGTCACTGGATATTTTACACTATCTTTTGTTCAGACATTTGCCCAAAATACCAATTATTCAACTCATTTAAATGTTTTATCCTTAATGACTTTAACATTAAGGGGAGAGCTAGCCAACCTTCAAGAATTAAGGAGAGAAACTAAAATCCATGACTGACTGCTATATTCAAAAACTGAATGATTCCACGGCGTCCATGGCTATTAGAGGCCGTATAGTTCACACACAATGAATTCCTGCTATGAAGCAAGGAGGAAAGACTGTTTCACTGGGGTGGGGGTGGGGGAGAGTTAAGACTGACCTCTAAGAGAAAATGTTTCTTACTAAATACTTTTCTTTCCGTGTGTGCTGGAATGACTGTCCTCTATGCCTCAGCAGATGAAATGTGGCATGCTAATAGACAGGAGAACTTTAAACATCTCAAGTATGAGAATAATGAAACTAGCATTTCTCATCTACAACGTTATAATCAAAAGAGTTTGAAAATACTTTCCATAATAACTATGAAAGTGATTTATACAAATAAATGTCTCAAAATCTCAAAGGTTCCACCACAGTAATTAAAGGTGTAACTTTTGCATTTATTTTGCAATTCATGTCTCCGGAGGCTCATTTAGGGTACTTTTTACACAACAATATTAATTTATTTCTTTGTGCTACATCTTACATGATTTAAAGTTAACATCTGCGGTGTCCTTGCTTTCAAATGTAGATTTTGCCTTTCTAACTCCAGCTTGCTAGAGCTGTCTATGAAATGCGTTCACACCTCATACACACTATTTTCACACACACCCATTCATCCCCACACACTCAGAATCACAACACACAGAAAAACAGACCCTCTCTTTTCAGTGTAATATAGGCATCATCTTCAGGTTTTCAGGGTGGCCCTGAAGATTTGAAATATGTAACCCACTCAAAACCCTTAAAATCTTGAGATAATTGTCTTGAATCCAAGCAGATTCAATGTTAGTTACCTGTTTGAAATTAGTAGATAGGATAACTCAAATATCTGGCTTTTTTGAATATCTAATTAAATCACATATATCTATGTTAACTGGATATAAACTCAACATTAAGAGATTACAAAAGGAAAAAAAAAGTGGCCACAATCAACACCAGACCCTTCTGTGTACTAGATAACTCATTTTAGCCAACACTATCTTACCGATTGCTTCCAGAGAGTTGCTGAGGAGCGCCCCATTCTTCGTGGACTTTTGTTGTCTTCTGGAAGCCTCCCTCCTGGCCCCCAGATTCCAAGTAACCTAGTTAGCATATCCCTTTGCATGTAAAAAGGGATGTACACTGTAACCTGAGGCCAGGCCCACCTTAATTAACATTTCAAATCAGAGACTCTAAGCAGATATTTTACAGACGTACAAAAAGGAAAAGAAGCCGGCAGGGTGGGATGAAGGCAAGCCTATGGAGGCCTAATTTACCGAGCATTATTAAACAAAGATTTCCTAAAGAGACAGCAAAGAGAGAAATGGATTTCTACATAGAGTAATGAGCATTAGGAAACTAAGCTCATGTCTTTCAAAATGGGAAGAGCTGTGGCTGATTTTATTCTTGTAAATAGGTTAGACCCCAATAAGAAACTAGACAGTCACTTAATGGGGGATACTTCTAATATTTTGAATAGATACTCACCCTTCCTCCACAAAAAACCCTATTTTAACCCTTTGAGTTCTTAAAGTATTTGTCTATAAATGCTTTTTACTAGGTACAAATAGGATATTTGAAATCATGGAGTGAATTGAATCAGTGTAGACATGCTAACTGGATTCATCAGCTCCCAGAGTTTTGCTGTTGGTTGGTTGGTTGGTTGGTTGGTTTCACTTTAAGCGTTTCAATCTACCATTTTGTTCGGATGGTGCCCTAGGATCCGTCAAGCTGTGGTAGTCTTCAGATGATCGTAGGCAAACTAAATGGGATGGAAATACTAAGCATAACTAATTAATATAGCTCGTTACTGTGCTTCCAAAACCAATCAAATGTGCATTATTATTACTTTTTCGTTGGTGTAACATATGTTTTGGAAGCAGGTGGGGTATAAATTATACATAAGTAAGTAAATAAAATACATGTCTCTGTGGAATTGGACCTACTGAATGTTTCAATCCCAATATGGTGTGCCTACAGTCATAAACCCAGTCACCACCCAGGAGAATAGCCATAGAAATAGTTTTTAATTATGCAGTTTCTATAAAAAATTTAGTTGCCCAAAAGTTTCTCCCATTCCATAATCCTATTATCAGGATTCTAACAATCTATTGATTTTTAACCAAAATTAAAATTTTGAGCATACAGTGTCTCCAGAGATGGGAATGCTACCTTTCTGTTCACACAATTACAATAACACTGATGACTCTTTCGAGATCTATGTTACTCTGCTAGTAGCTAGTAATTCAAGAGAGTGCTTCTACCAGTTGGGGTAATTAAATGAGTGTCAGATAAGCTTCTGGAGTAATAGGAGCTGATAGATTTCTGTCAAAACCAGAAATATATATGTTTTTTCACACTTGTACCTAGCAGCGTTAACTTAGGATATCCAGCTCCACTAGAGCAGCTGAGGCAAGATATTAGAATTAGAATTCTCCTCCCCAGATTGCCAGGGTAAAAGAAAGGTGAGACTCCAGACATGACACACTCCTGGCAAGTGTATTTTTTGTCCTTCCAGGGTCTGTAGCAGACACCATCAATCTATCACAGCCTTTTCTATATGAGTAAGATGCAGCCTCAGAATCCTTTATTTTGCAGTGTTTTCCAAATCCAGACAGTCACAAAAATACTCCCATAAGTTTGTCATATCCATTGCTATCAGTAATAAGTAAATATTATTGACTCATTTTTCTTTCAATTGACAATTATTTCACTTAATGGAGTTCTATAAGAAA